>NC_139482.1:0-1200000 GCF_008360975.1 Lichenostomus cassidix
CTGCTCAGTGTTAGCTGGGAAATACCTGTGGGTAAAGAAGGAGATCACACGCAAGTTGGACCATTACAGGTATGTGTTTTACCAGCTCAAACTTGAGTTGTTACACACTTTGGCTGCACACTCTTATTTTTAACTCCTCTTTTCTCTCTTTGTTTAATTTGCCATTTCTCAGATACAAAGCTTTGCAAGACTAGTATAAAATAACATGAATCTTTTTTATTCCTTAGGGGTTTGGAGAAATATTTTGAAACTCCTGCATGTCTAGGGATGTTGTCAATAAGCTAGGACTTGAATACAGAAACCACTCTACAGGCAAATTTGAGTGGCACGTATTCAGGGCTTGGAGCTTTGGCTTCTGCTTCACATGTGACATGAGCTGAGGTCTCTCCTGCCAAGGAGGCCTTGTGTTCCTTGTCCTTGTCACTTCAGGAATTACTTTCTCCAGCCAAAGTTTTTACCGGTTTGCAGCTTCTGATTGAGAAGCATTAACAGTTTGAGAGATTTGACAGTTCTGAGCAGGTGAAGGGTTAAGAATGGGGTGAGCTTGAAGGTCCCTTCCAACCCAGACCATTCAATGATTCATCTGTAATTGTGGGGTTTTGCACTCCGTTCTGGACTTTATTTCATTGAGTCACATGTAGTTTATTTTACAGCAAAAGCTGTGGCTGGTAACCGGCGTATGCCTTAGGGTGAGTTCTCGAGCCAAAGGTGTGCTGTTTTCCCTGAGTTTCTGTTGCAGCCCTTGGTTTTGGATGAGGCACATCTGACCAGCCTGTTCTGCCTTGTCCTGCAGGTGTCCCTGGAGCTTGTGGCCAAGAGCAAAGACTCTGCCTGCACCGCTGCCAGGTCAGCCACGGCCCCAGCTCATGCCAAGAGACATCCCCAGCTGAAACTGCAGGAGCCCAGCAGGACAAGTGGGAATGCAGAAAGCACTGTGTGCACCACAAGAAGCCCTGAGGACTGCCAGGAGCCAGGAGCAGGCAGCAGGGACACAGCACAGCCACCACACACCGTGCCAGCCCCCACAGCCCGGGATGGGGTGGCACACAGAGCCCCAGCCGAGGAGGATGGGTTGTTGCTGCATGTGCTGTTGATGGTGCCTGATGGAAAGGATTTTACTGCTGAAGGCTCTGGGCTCCCCACTTCTTGTAATGTGTATTTAAACTGCAAACTGCTCAGCATTGAGGAGGCAACGAGATCCACTGTCGTCTGGGGCACAACGCAGCCTGCCTTTAATTTTTCTCAGGCAAGTCTCCCATTCTCCATTTCACACTGATTGAAGCATGGTATTCCTCACTGACAAACACATTGCATAGTCAAGTTACTTGTATACGTGGAGAAACGTTTCTGCTTGCCTCTGTCCAATGCACATTGACTTTTGAACTTCTGTCTCTAAAAAGCACAATTCTGTAGACTGGAATAAAGTAGACTTACCAGAATGCTCTGTACTTAGCCAATATTTTCCAGTGTATTCTGTGTACTAATTCTGCTTTAACACTTTCAGGTGATGCCTTTTGCATTGACTTCCAGACACTTGGAGCGGCTGAAGAACAATGTGATGATTATTGAAGCGTGGAACAAGCTGGGAAGCCCTGGCTGTGACAAATTGCTGGGATTAGTGAAACTCCCTCTGCATCAGTTTTACATCTCGTTCAAGTAAACTTTTTCTTTTCCCCACATATTTTGGGTTGGGCAATATCCTAACTCAGAGAAAGAAGTCAGGGATGGCGTGTGGGGTTGTGTGGGAGGGTTCTTAGTTACACTTTATAGCAAAAGGCATTTTTGCCCTGCCAAGCTTCCTATAGCTCTTTCCCGCAGTGAGCAGCGTGTGAGTTACACTGTCCTTGTCCAGAAGTACAGATGGAGTGTGAGAAATGAAGTCACTGTGCTGCATCAGGGTTGGTGGCTGCTTAACTTGTGGTCCTGTGACAGACTAAAACCAGAAGAAATCAAAGTGACTACACAGGAAAATGAAGTGTGGCTTTCCGTCGGTGATTTTCCAAGACTGTGACTGATTGGGTTTGCTCCTAATTAAGTTCTGCAGAGATCCCATAGGGATGCTGTCAGTTTGCACAGCCCAGATGTCAAATAACCTCCAAAACCTTCATGTTTTGTGTTCTTATCTATTGGGATTCTCTGGAGTTCTTTGTTCTTTTTAGTTTTAATCTATTGGCTTCTTGTTCAGTTAAGTAATATACCTGCTTAAAACAGTTTAAATTAGTGGAAATACTGGACAGAGGAGATTCTTCCTAATGCAAAGGATTAATTCCTTTTATTTTGGTCAGACCTAATGACAAGTGGAAATCAGACAGTGCTGGAACTGAATGGCCACTGCTTTGTTAGTTATTACTGTGTCATTTGTATAATTTTTTAGTAATCCACTGTAATTTACTTGTGTATGTCTTAGAATCACCGAACGGTTTGGCTTGGGAGGAACCTTAAAGCCCTTCCAGTCCCACCCCCTGCACTGGGCAGGGACACCTTCCACTAAACCAGATTGCTCCAAGCTCCATCCAACCTGGCCTTGAATAACTCCAGTGTATTATTGGAGATTTTTAGATCTTTCTGGGAGGTTGTCACTGTTCCTTCTTTTCTTCCATCCCCAAAGGCACATAACTGCCTCCTAAAAGTGTAGCGTGGCTACAGGGTGTTAATGGGAGTCTTGTTCCCATTCTTCCCCTCACTCACAGATCTCTAGGGTGGCTCACAGCTAAGGCCCTGTTAGGTTTTGGGAAGGTGTCCTTTGTCATTGCTGAAAATGGCCTCTTGTACTCAGCAGCTCATGGATCTCTGCTCTGTGAAGACTGGATGTAATTGAGACAAATTTCAGAGGAATGGAGATAGATGGTTTTTTATCAGCATTGAAAACCCTGTCTAAAATGAGTTCTGTGTGCTCGTGTTCCTACTCAGATGCTCATTCTGACGCTGAGGCTTTTGTGTTTGTTTTGTTTTTGTTTTGCAGAGATCCCAGGGTTTCCCAGCTGCTCCTGCAGGCTCAGTACCCCGTGGTGTCTGTGGATGGCCACATGCCTGTGGTTGATGTTTCCACCGGCAGCACAAACGGGAGCCTGAGGGTCATCCTGGCAATGGGATCAGCTGCTCAAATAGTGGCACTGCAAAGGCTGAAAACTGAAGAAGGAATGGTACCTCCTGTCACACAACGTCCTCCCCACTCTCTGGACCATCCTCCTACAAAACCCGCAATGGTATTTATTGTTCAGTAAATCTTGAGTCTCGCTGTTAAGGACATGTGGAAAGGGTTTTACCAGTGGGTTCATTAACAGGTGAGTGATCCTCCATCTCTTGATGCTGTAGCAAATTTTGTCATATTCTACATATTCTGCACAGAGTTATATTGTTTATACTCTTTTTTTACCAGCTTTTTCTCACCAGTCCTGACATTATTGCCCTTTCAATTGCCTTGCATATCCACTGCTTCTATCTTCACAAGTCCAGTAAAAAAAAAAAAAAAACCCAGGAAAAATACAGAAAATCTCAATTCTCACAGTCTTATTGGAGAGGTTTTGCCACTACCTTTAAGTTGGATAGGTGGGAACTTTTATGCTTTTTATATGCTTTGCAACAACAACAAAAATTTCTTTCAGGCTTTCTATGTTTCTGTAAACTTTTAGGAGGAAAATGGCAGGTAATTGTTCTGCCCCCCATCTCATGCTTCTTAGCTCCTGATCACATGTCATTGTTTAGGTTGGAAAAGACCTCTATGCTCGTCGAGTCCAGCCACTAACCCAGCTCTGCCAAAGCCACCATTAAACCATGTCACCAAATGTTACACCCACATGGCTTTTAAAAACCTCCACTTCCCTGGGCAGCTTGTTGAAATGTTCCCAGTCTCCTAAAGTCATCCTTTCCGTGTGGCTTCCCTTTTTTTGTTAGCAGGTAGGCCCAAAAGGGGGAGAGCTGATGGAGCATGTGTTTGAGATCCATGTGGAGAGTGTGAAGGGACTCACACCCTTACAGTCCACGGTGTGGGGAGAGGCTGACTGCTACATCCAGTACTATTTCCCAGTTCAGGAGCCTGGTTGTGGTGCACTGCAAGGACCTGGATTGCATGATGGTAAGTTTGTTTCATCATTTTCCCTTATTTAGAGCATTGCTTCTTTAATTAAATATTGTTTAGTCATGTTCTCTCTGCCTAAGTAAGATGGGGCTTTTTTTCCTGAGCTTTCATGCAGCCAATGCTTGTTTTCTTTGGAAAATTTGGCTTAGGCTACGTCACAGTTGGATATTAAGGAAAATATCTTCATCAAAAGAGTTATCAAGCTCTGACACAGCTACCCAGGCCAATGGTGGAGTCACCATCCCTGTAAATGTTCAGAAAGTGTTTGGATATGGCACTTGGGTACATGAATTACTGGTGGCCTTGGCAGTGCTGGGTTAACAGTTGGGCTTGGTGACCTTAGAGGGATTTTCCAACCTCAACAATTCTGTGATTTTCATGGATACACCAACAGAAGAGTTGCTTAGTTTAGATCACTAGGATTGACATAGAATGGTTTGGGTGGGAAGGGACCTTAAAGCCTATCGAGTGCCACCCTGCCTGTCCCCCAGGGACACCTTCCCCTATCCCAGGTTGCTCCTAGCCTCATCCAACCTGGCCCTGGACACTTCCAGAGATGGGGCAGCCACAGCTTCTCTGGGCAATCTGTGCCAGAGCCACCCTCATGGGGAAGAATTTCTTCCCAATATCCAATCTAAACACACCATTTGTCAGATTATAAAAGAGTATTTAAATATTTGCAATGGTAGGAAAGAACACAGTGTTGAGTGTTTTGAAGCACTAACATCTATTCCCACTGAAAAATGACAGTCCATTGTTCCACAGTAAGTCCTGTGGGATTTTTGTAGTGTCTTTTTAGCAGAAGTTCCCAGCCTGTGGCTCACAGGGTCGTGGGGCTGCATGGATTGCTTGTAAAAGCTTTGAACTGAAGCTCAGAAGAGCTTTCTCCTAGAGGATTTTGTTTCCTGTCTATGGGTCCTGCCTCCTGAAGGATTGCAAGCCGAAAAAGGTTGAAAGCCACAATTGCAACTATTTTTAACCAAGTCTGCTCAATTCACAGGCATCACTTTAAAGTCATTTCGAACAGCTACCACTCTGTGGGTCCCTGATCCCATCTTTAATGATGAGCATCATCATTCCCTGTTGGTTCCTGCTGATGTCCCAGTCCAGAGGCTCCTGGTCAGTGCATTTATGGCACCAGGAGCAGCAGGAGGAGGAATCCAGTTTGAAGTCTGGTGCAGGTACAGAACACTATCCTATTCTTTGTAGATAGCACAGCAATACAGGTAGAGATAGATGTGATCCTGAAAAATCTGCAGCTCTGGGATGGCTATTCCGTAATATCATTTTATAGTAGCAGAAAAAAAAAAGTAAGCTCATCAGCATTTGGTGATGAGTATCTGCACTTAAGACGTGAGTCTTTTTCCCCACCGAGAGTCCTAATGAATCCTTTCTTTTTATAATTTACTTAGAAAGTGCTTAGTTTGCTTTCTTCCATCTTTTAATCGGCATAACAATCTAAAAGTAGTGTTTAAATGCTTGACACATTTATGAAATAAATGAAATACATTTAATTTATGAAATTTCATATCATTTATGAAATGAAATAAATGAAATACATTTACTTGAGTTTCTCCCTTAGCTGGGGACACTAATTAGGGTATAAAGACACTCAAATTAAAGTTGACTTCTGTGCAGTTGTGAGGGAAATGCTAAGGCTGTTTTTTTGTGTCTTACCAGGTATTATTACCCAAATGTCAGAGACCAGCTGGTTGCCAAAGGGGCCTTGCCTTTGTCACGGCTCTGTGCCATGGTGACTATGCAGCATCGTGAAGAAGTAGGGATACAAACTTTCACTCTTCCCTTGGTTCCCGGACTGATTCCTCAGAGGAATTTAATCTGCGCTCTTCAGGTGAGGAAGCTTGTGGGCTTTCACTTCATGGGGTAAAATGCGGCTCAGCTGGTGAAACCTCAGAGCAGCACATCAGTGTTGGATGGTGTGTTAGCAAAGGACAAAGGAAATGGCCTCAAGTTGTGCCAGGGAGGATATTAGGGAAATTTCTTCCCCCAAAGGGCTGTCCAGTCCTGGCACAGGCCATGGTAGAGTCCCCATCCCTGGCAGGATTTAACAGCTATGTGGATGTGGCACCTGGGGACAGGGGGTAGTGGTGGCCTTGGCAGTGCTGGAGGAATGGTTGGGACTCCATGATTTTATTGGCCTTTTGCAGCCAAACCAATTCTCTGATTCTGTGTCAAATTTGGCTAAAATAGGCTTTTAAAATAGGCTAAAATTAGCCTAGAAATGGGCTTTTATTTGCTTTCAAGGGAAAAAAAATTATGTATTTGTGTTGGCAACTGAAACCAGCCAGGAGTGGTTTTCCTCCCAGCTTTCACTATCACCATAATGAGTGAAAAATCAGTGATTAAACACGGGCAATCCTCAAACTCCAGAAAAGTTTTCAAAAGCTCTCTCTGTATATTTAACTGCTTTGCTGCTAGTAAGCCTCAGCCTGCAGTCAGGCTTCTCATGAGCTAATCCCATAATGTTGGTATGGTGCAGTTCCTAGGTTTCACCACATGATGGAGACAAAGAGTCACCCCCCTAGTTGGCAGCAGGGTGCAGTTCGTGGGTTTCACCACATGATGGAGACCATGAGTCACCCCCTAGTTGGCAGCAGGGTGCAGTTCGTGGGTTTCACCACAGGAGGGAGACACTGAGCCCGTGTAGTCAGTTGTGGTTTAAGATGCGTAGCTAAATATTGATGATGTTGGCTGTACCTGCAGGAATAGCTGACTGTTTCTTTCCATCCTTTCTTTCTTTTAATCCAGGTTTGCTCGATGTGAGTGTGAGATACCAACGATGCATGAAAGCAGCAGCAGGAATAACTGCTCAATCTGTTTCACTTTCTGTACAAATACACAGGGCAGCTGGTTTGCAAGCAGCAGCCAGGTAAAGCCTAATTTAAAAAGGAGCATTTTTCACTTAAAACAGCTTTATCTAGAGGCAGCAGGCTGAGTCATGAGATTAGAACAAATTTTTACTGGCCAGCTTTCCATCTGCAGAGAACGAGATTCAAAGGGGGTTATGCTCCAAAGTGAAAATAACTTTATAAAGACCATCAGCAGTTATTGTCCCTGAAATTGCAGTACAGGGTGGTAGCATCTGTTCTGCAGATGGATCGAGACTGGAAGGTCATGTTTTCATGCATTTCCACATTTTTCTGCACCAAAGTCTCATATAAAAATTGGCTGATATAAGATGGTACCTATTTGGGCATTGGATCCTGGTATTGCTGGTGCTACTTGAAAGCTAGCTGAGGTTCTTTTCTTGCATTTCGCTGTGAAAACCTCCATAAACTAACTAGGAAATGAAGCATGTCCCTTTCCACCATAAGGCTTCTGCTCCAATTGCATGGTATAAGTCAAGGGAATGGAATGACTCTTCATCCGTCATGTGTATGACCTGAGTAATACCTGGGTCTGGTTTACTTGTAAATTATTCCATTTGTTAATTTCACCTGCTTTTGCTGGTCAGTCCTGATCTGTAAAAATAATTTGGTTTGGCCTTTGGCTTCTTTCTGGAGCAGGTTCTATGGGAAGTTATTCAACAGTACAGTATATTCTTGAAAGTGCTGAGTACTTTCTCAGATAAAAGCACAGCCACCTGTGAGGGACCTTGTGAGTTCCTCTCACCATTTCATATCTGTTCCTAGTACGTTCAGGTGGAAAGAAAATATGAAAATGCTATGCAGCCAGAACCCACATCCATTTTGACTTCATTCACTGTTAGTCCCACCTTTTCAGCTTTACTTTATCATGTTGGTTGCTAGATTCCTCACACGTGAGATTCATTCTCTTCCTTCTTTCTCTTTTTTCACATGTGAAATGAAGAGCTGTGGCCCAGAAGAAGCCCTCTGTGCAGTACTTCTCAGGGGTGGGAGTGAACACTTATGTGTGTGTGCTGCTGCCCTTCCTGCCCCAGGCACAGACACACGGCACAAGAGTTGTGCCCTGTACTTTCTGCCCAGAGTTTGAGCAACACATGGACTTTCTTTGTCATGTCATCGTTCAGAAAAGCAGTGGAGAAGCCTCTTCTCTGGGGGAGCTCTTGCAGTCTGCCAGCATTGTGTTCTCTGTCTATCATCAGAGCACCAAGTCGGGTAAGGACAGCAGGTGTGATTACAAGGACTGAATGCTGGTGCAGAAGTCTCCTTAAGTTTAGCACAGGAAAAGAAATATTCATAGAATAATGGAATACTTTGGGTTGAGACTCACAAAAACCTCCCTGCAATGAGCAGGGCCAGCTTCCAGCAGGTCAGGTTGCTCAGAGCTCCATGCAGCCTGAATTTGACTGTTCCCAGGGAGCTCTGCAGTTGCTAATAGATGTAATTACCTGAACTGTCTTTGGCAGAGACTGTTGCCCTTGTGCAAAGCATTTTTGAGACTCCCAGTGATCAAGATCACCTCTTAAAGGAAAAGATAATGCATTTAAAAGGGTTAGAAGTGTTTTCAAGATGATAGCTGAGCCACTTGCTTTTGAGGCATTAGGTCTTTCTTGCAAAGGAAGTACTCTGAAAGCACCTGCAGCAGCTGTGCCAGCTGCTCTCCAGTCAATCACTTCCAAAGCTTTTTTTTCCAAAAATTTTAAGGTGGGAACTGACCTTAAAGCTCATCTCATTCCAACCCCCTGCCATGGGCAGGGACACCTTCCACTACCCCAGGTTGCTCCAAGCCCTGTCCAGCCTGGCCTTGGACATTTGCAGGGATCCAGGGGCAGCCACAGCTTCTCTGGGCAGCTTGTGCCAGGGCCTCACCACCCTCATGAGGAAGAATTTCTTCCTAATATCTAATCTAAATCACTCCTCTGTTGGTTTAAACCAAATCCCTGCCTTGTCCTGTCAGCTGGCTCAGTTTTGTTGTGACAGAGCATTTCCTCTCCACTGTGAGGATATTTGGTCTCAGGGGTTCCGCAAATTATAAAGTAAAATAATAATTGAAAGCCAAAAGGCTTTCAGGTGAGGTCCCTGGAAGTGTCTACACCACTGTCATTGCTTTGGCTTCATAAAGGGAGACCTTGGCTGAGGGTGGATGCCCACAAGTTGAGAATTCACACACCAGAGCCCCATTCCTGGCTTTGGATCTTTCTCTTTCTCATTGGGTTCTTTTTCTGTGCATACAGCTTGTCACCTGCTGCTGTACTTTGCCATGAGCTGAAACCAAGCTCAGGGCAGAGCTCTCACACCTTGTCCCTTCTCTCCACAGAGCAGGAGTGCAGCAGTGCCCAAAGGCATTCCCTACAGAAGGCCAGATCTCCCCAGGCCCATCCCTGACCTCTCGGAAGAAGAAGCCAAAAGGATTGCCAGGATCTTTTCTGCTCAGATCTCCAAGAAGGAATAGTGCTGGCAAGAGACAATCCACAGCAGAGCTTCCTAAGCCATGGCAAAGGCTGAGTCCTCCAGCAGAGGGGAGGTGGAAGCCACAGCTTTCAGGCTCTGGTTTTAGTTTGCCTGATTGGTCCATTAATTAAAGTCCCCTATTTAGAAGGGCTTAAAGCCTATGGTCACCCAGGGAGCTGCATTTTGCAGGGGCAGGTCCCCAGTGAGTAGCACCCCTGTTGGTAATCCACAAGCTGTTATCTGCTCTCCAGGTAGTCCAGTTTTAGGATTTTTTCCTGTAAAATGGCGCTTTCCAAAAAGGTTGGTGGGCAGCACAATTCTCTGTTTCTACAGGTGCCCAAAGTGCTTGTGTGAACGCAGGCCAAGGGCACTGTAAAATCTGGTGTGTGTGCAAAAGGAGGTGACTAGAAAGAGGAGACGTTTATATTATTTTTGTACACCTTTCAGAGAACAGACTTTGATGCCAGCAGAGCTCAGTTGTTTTTGTACTGCTCCCTTCAGTGCTTGTTTCAATAAAATTCCCCTGGTTTCTCGTCAGCCTGTGCGAAGTGTCCCTGTGCCAGGGCGGGAACCTTTCCTCAACAGGAGACAGGAATCTGTCCCACATGAGCTTCCAAGTGTGAGAAGTGCTGCTGGGAGCTGAGATGTCCGGGAGCACGTGGAAAGGTCACTGCTTTGCTGAGGAATTCTGTATCACTGTGCAGCACAGCCCATGTGGGACGAGTGGCTTCCATTCTGAGCTGCTTTTCCAACCGTGCATGGAATTCAGGATTTCAGCAGCCAAAGGATCAGCATCCCTTTTTTCTCCCACTTCTGCAGTGTTGTTTTTCCCAGGGGACAGCCTGAGTGCGTAAGTCACTGCTGGCACAACTTGCCCTGTGACTGTGGCTCTTCTCCCTGCCCTTGCTGGGTGGGGATGGAAGGCAGAGGCACCCCGTGTCCCCTGGAAGGACAGCAGTGACGTGCAGGCTGCTTTCTCCTGGTAGCAGCCCCAAAATACTCAGGTAGGATCCTAGCTGGGCTGGGATGGCTGTGACAGAGGAGGTGACAGCACTGACCCCTGAGTTTGTCTCGGGCGTGAGGTAAACAAGTCTCTCGCAGTCCCTCCCGGCAGCCCCAGGGCTCTGCCACGCTCCGGAGGGCGTCACGGCTTTGGTGGTGGATTTCACCCCATGGTGCTCCCCAGCTCTGCTCCACGTGAGCCTGGGGAACACGTTCCCCCGGGCAGAGCCAATCCCGCTGGCAGCTCGGCAGCTCTCCGGGATGGATTGTGGCCCCGTGGTCTGCTGGGCAAAGGGATCCGACCTGCCCTGCACAGAGCTGGGCGCTGCACTGCCGCCAGAGCACTCGCTTGTAAAGCCTTGGGGTGAAGGTTTTCTGCATCTCATCCTTCCCAGAGTGGTTTTGGGGTGAAAACCGACATTCCTCCCCAGTCCAGTGCAGGAGGTGTGGGCAGGACCCCCCTCCCCTTGCCTGAGCCCTGGGCGGGGGACAGAGGGCTGAAACAGCCACCTCGTGCCGGGTGCCAGGTGACCCAGTTCCATCAGCTCAAATGCCACCGGGGGAACACTGTTTTGCTGTCAAACACTGTTTCGCTGGGTGCTATATAAGGGTGGGGCCAGGGAAAGGGCTCAGGGCACTGC
This sequence comes from Lichenostomus cassidix, assembly GCF_008360975.1. NCBI lineage: Eukaryota > Metazoa > Chordata > Aves > Passeriformes > Meliphagidae > Lichenostomus > Lichenostomus cassidix. The sequence continues at coordinate 11,058 of NC_139482.1, forward strand.
CTGTGCAAGGCAGCAGCTGAGACACTGTGCCGAGGTCCTTACGGTGAGGCCACGGAGGGACACGGCTCAGGGAAGGTCACTCGGGGGGAGATAATCTCACCCAGTACCTCTGTTATGGCTGTGGTGGGATAAGGAATGGCGGGCACTGGTGAATCCCATGCTGAACAAGCCCTGTGCCTCAGTTTCCCCGGGAGAGAAGCAAGGAGACAGGGAAGGCTGAGAATTTTGGGGTTGTCCAAAGCCATCAAGAGCCACCATGGCACATCATCGCTTCTGCCACCGAATAGGACACCCACGTGAAACTCTGTCCTGATGCACCATCCCGGCTCCTCCACAAACCCCTTCTCTCCTTCCAGTTCCTCTGCCAGCATGGTGGGTCTGAAGCCCCCTGAGGTTCCCCCGACGGCCACCATGAAGTTCGTCAGTGCGGGGATGGCCGGCTGCATCGCTGACCTGTTCACCTTCCCTCTGGACACGGCCAAAGTGCAGCTGCAGCTACGATCCCCCACACCCCAAAACCCTGTGGGCAGAGGCAGCACCCTGTGACACAAGGTGGGCTTCCCCATGCCAGCTCTATTGGTGGCGCTTGGGGAGAGCAGAAGGTGGCGTGACATGGTTGGCACCCCACAGATACAAGGTGAGGTGAAGATCCCCAAGACCACCAACTCTGGGGAGTACCGGGGTGTTCTGGGGACACTGAACACCATGGTGAGGATGGAGGGAGCCCGCAGCCTCTACAGCGGGCTGGTGGCCGGGCCACAGCGCCAGATGGGCTTCAGCTCCATCAGCATCGGGCTGTATGATTCTGTGAAGGAGTTCTACACCCCTAAGGGTGCTGAGCGTGAGTGTCCACAAAGCCCAGACACCCCTGTGCACCCCTTCCCGATGTACAGCCCTCTCCCAGAGGGAGAAACTCACCCTGGTGGGCACAACCCCGAGATGACCCTCTGTGAAGGACCACAGGCCACTCACTGGTGGGGGGTCCCTGCAGGCACAAGAGTCTCAATATCTGCCCCATCCAGACACAAGCCTGGCTGCACGACTCCTGGCTGGCTGCACCACGGGGGCTGTGGCCGTGGCCTGTGCCCAGCCCACCGACGTAGTCAAGGTCCGGTTCCAGGCCAGCAGGGCACTGTCGGGCGGTGCCCGTCGCTACAGCGGCACCGTGGATGCCTATCGCACCGTCGCCAGGGAGGAGGGCATCCGCGGGCTCTGGAGAGGTAGGAGCGAGCAGGGATAGGCGTGGGAAAGGGGTGGGGCGGGAATAGAAATGGGGAAGAGGGATGGGGACAGCAGGGCTGGGGCAGCTGCCCAGAGTGCTCCAGGACTGGACCAGCATTCCCACTGCCACCGCCCTCTGCCCAGGGACGCTGCCCAACATCGCCCGCAACGTCATCATCAGCTGCGGGGAGCTCGTCACCTACGACCTCCTCAAGGAAGCGCTGCTGCGGGCACAGCTCATGACAGGTGAGGATGGCACGGGGGGATGTGCCCAGGTGCCATCCCTGTTCCCGCAGCACCTAACCCCCAGCTCTTCCCCCCCCCCGCTTAGACAACCTCCCGTGCCACTTCGTGGCTGCCTTTGGTGCCGGTTTCTGTGCCACAGTGGTGGCATCACCGGTGGATGTGGTCAAGACACGCTACATGAACGCCAGCCCCGGGCAGTACCACAATGTCCTGAGCTGCCTGCTGGCCTCTACAAGGGGTGAGTCGGGGACACCCACTGGGCACCCCCAAACCTGTGATGACCCCGCGGACCTGCGGGACTGGACCCGAAATATGCCAAACCACATGCTGGGCTCTGGGGATGGGGATGGGAATCTGGGGATGGGGATGTCCCCATCATGTCCCCTTCAGCACTACTTTTCCATGCACAGCTTCGTCCCGTCCTTCCTGCGGCTGGACTCCTGGAATGTGGTGATGTTCGTGTCGTACGAGCAGCTGCAGCGTGCCATGGCGTTAGCTTGGCCAGCTGGGGACTGAGCCCTCTGGCCACTCTGGCTGGCCCAGCCAGGCTCAGCATCAATTATATTAGTTACCAAAGAGCCAGGGAGCAGCAGAGCCGCACGCTCGAGGAGGAACTGGAGAGACGGCAGGAGAAAGGACACTGTTGGAGGAGAAACAAGGCAGAATGGAGATTTTCAGAGGAGAGTTTTAAGAGACAAAGGGAAAAGTGTTTTTGGCTTTCCAGCTGGGAAGAGCAGCACTTCCCAAGGGCAGTGGTGTGGGCAGGTGGGACCAAGCTAAGGGCCAGGGAATGCAGCGATTCCTGTTATTCCTATCTGGCACTTCCAATAAACCACCCCTACGGGGTCTGATCACAGCATGGCTCAGAGTTTCTTTACATTTTTGTGTCATTGTCCCAGCCCTACACAGCTGCTGCCCTCGGAAGGGGCGGCACGGCGGCGGCGCAGGCGGTCCGGCAGGGCGGAGCCCCGGCTCAGGCGCGGCACCGGAGGCTGCGGCTCTGCTCTGCCCACTTCCCGCGGGGCGCAGCACGGAGCTCGCCGTCCTGCTGCCGCCCTGCTCCTGCCGTGCCGGGGCAGCCGAGCCAGGAACGAGCTGTCCTGAGCCAGCGATGGCGAAAATCCGCTTGGCTCGGGCGGCAGCGCTGGGAAGGAGCGAACGGTGGCCGCAGGTGAGCGGAGGGGCGAGAGCGCGGCGCGGGCGTCACCTGGGTCGGGTGGGACCCGCGGGGGACGCGCGTCCTTTTGGCAGCGATAGCTGGGACCCAAGTGCTGTGGGGGACGAGTTTGTCCCGGGCCTTGAGGCTCTCTGGGATCGAGTTTCATGGAACATATCTCGTACCGCGTTCCCAGCTGCTATGCTGCCATGACAAGGTGTTATGGGATGGGCTGAGCTGCGTTTCCCGGGAAGCAGCGGGCTGGGTGTCCCTGTCCCCACTGCCATGGGGCGCAGAGAGAAGCTGCTCCTGCGGCTACGGCCGAGGGTCAGTGGGGAAAACTGAACAGTCCTGATGGAAACCGAGGGGAAAAGAAGTTTTGCTTTGTTTTGGACTTAACATTCCCCCCCTGAGCCCACCTGATCTGTGTGTTTTGCCTTAGGAATAAGAAACAGGAGAGAATAGGGAAAATGGGGAGGAAGACAATTTCTTATCCCCCAAGGGACGAGTTTATTTATGTTTATTTCCTGACCCACCTGGAACGATTTCTGTCTCAGGAGGCACCTGGGAGGCTCCTTTTGAGTCCCAGGCAGGGCTATTGCCATAAAACGGGTAAAGGAGGAGGGGGGAGAGGAACAGTGCTACCTTGGGAATTTGTACGTGGGAACAGCCATTGATTTCCTGACGTGAGTCCTGGAAGCTGAACAGAGAGTCTGGGAAATGGGAATACTGCCTCAGCTTGGATGAATGTGAGGATATCCAGCTCTTCCTTAGGGCCTGGAGCATGGCAGGTTGCAGAGCTTGTGTTAAATCTTGTTTAAACCCTTGTAGCATGACGATGTAAGAAAACAGAAACGTTCGGGGAAATAACGTAACAACGTCTATTGCTGGCATAGGCGCCAGCTGTGTTTATTTAAAGATCCAGCCTGATGGACGTTTTGTCGAGCCACTCTGAGGGCAATGTCCATAAAGCTTTGTTAAGCCCTTGTGGGAAGTTTTACCGAGGATGTTGTTACAAGGTAAATGCCCTTTGTGCAGATGTTGTCCCGTGGATCTTGTAGCGAGGGATCCGATACTTTGTGTGGAATGTGTTACTGTGGATGTCACAACTGCCTGGGCTTTTATGTGGCAACTTTTATGGAGGCTATTGTTACAAGGTAAATAGTCCTTTTTGTGGGAAGTTTTACCTTCGTGTCAGAATGCCTTGGGAATGCTCGGGAATGCGGCGTGGGAGGTTTTACCTCTGAAATGGGTCCCGTTTGGGTGTAAAACACGCGGTTTTGAGTGGTTTGTTCAACCTGACTGGAACAGCAAAGCTGGGCTTTGCTCCTTAAATGCCACAACAGCTGGGTTTGAGTTCCATCAGCCAGAGGAGGGAACGAGCCCGGGTGCCAAGCACCCTGGGGGCACTGGAGAGGTGTTCGCACCTTATCTCTTGTCATTTGCATGATGCGCTTCTCCCTTTGATCAGAGAAGGCAGACAAGGAAGCAGGAGGGGAGCTCGTTTTTTTCTGTGAACTCCAGGCTTGGGGCAGCTGCAGAGCAGTTTGGTTTCAAATATTCCTACCAAACACAGTCTGCTTGTACCTCTTTTGGACACTTTGGGATCCTTCTGTGCCACTCCTCCTCTGATGCTTTACCTGCGAGGTGTGGGCTCAGAAACCCCTGCCCCTACTGCATGAACTTTTACACGTAACAATTTCTTTTCGTAGAATAGACATCAGGTGGAATGAAAATCTATTCTGTGTAGAAAATCTATGGAAGACAGGGGTTGGTACACTAGCTGATGGTTGTCTTGGGCTTTTCTTATTCCTTTCTTTAACTTGTTCTTAAGAGGACCCCTAAACCAGAAAATGGAGTATTATGGGGGAGAAAACTTGTTTTTCATTTTTTAAAGTATTGCTATGGATTTTAGTATGTCAAGTGACACCACCGAAATAGAATAGGAATAATTGAGCTTCAGGATTCTGCACTTAATTATTTTAATGTCTTTGTGTGGGTGCAGGAAATGCCAAATCCCAAAGCAATTCTATGTCTGTAACATGAAGTGCAACATCTTTAGAGCCATGTCCTCAGTGTGGGCTTTTCACATGGATGCAAATGGTCTAAAGGCCTTTCTTTTGTCCTGAAAGCAAAAAGAAAACTGCCACAAGCAGGCTTTGATTGTATTTCTGAGATTTCAATTTGCCATTGGATTCTCCCCTCAAATCTTCTCTCAGAGAAGAGGGGCTCTGACCCCAGGGCCATGCAAGGTGTCTGTCGCTTCGATAAATGGGAATTAAATTTGCCAAGTCTGTCAGGAAAGCAAAAACATCCTGGGATTTGTTTGGCCACAGATGGAACATGAAGGTGGCCATAGCAGTAGTGGCTGTGGGTGTTGATAGTTTTGGGTTGTGTGGTGTCTCTGGTCCCTCAGAAGTCAGGGCAAGGCTGAAGGAAGGAGAGAAGCTGCCACAGCTGCAGCTGAGGACAATATTGGCTGCTTCTAACTGCTTGGTCCAGAACTGGGAGAACAGCTTTTCTCCTTCTTTCTGTCCATCACTGGGCAGAATATTCAGATGCTGCTTCACTGAGCTCTCTGTTTTGTGGTTTGTTGTTTGATTGAGGTTTTTTCTGGCTTTTTGGTGTATTTCTGAGTGGTACAGTGAGGAGCAAGTTGCTGGCTTACATGATTTCTGACTGACACATTGCACACATGGACATACGTGCGTGCATATGCTTCATGACAAATCCAGATGTGATATGGAAATCCTGAGTGAGGATTTCCAGCTTTGGCTACATGTGACAAGCTTCTGAAAAATCGTAGTAGCCAAACAATAGGTGTTTGTATCGTGTGTGGAGAGGGAGGTGTTTAGATCTGGGGACCACTCAGCTCGCTGCGCGCCGCAGCCATCCCTGAAGTAGTGAACCTGAGCAGTTTTTGGTGATTACAAGTGATAGCTCTTTAACAAACTTAACAGAATGCAAAGTGGTTTTTGAAATGGCCTGAGTGTGTTTGGGTAGCTTTGTACTCTAGACAGCGCATTTGTTAGAGCGGCAGAAATGGTTTTTTGCCTGGAAGTGTGTCACAATAATCAACATTCCTTGCGTAAGAATTAATTGGCCTTCATTATTTTACCTTTTTTTTTTGTCTGTATAGGTAGTGCATTGTTTGGGGAAAGTATTTGGATAAATAAATGGTGTGTTTAAGTATTTCCTTCCTAGAGGTGTGCCTTTTTATTTTGTTATGGATCCCATGGACAGGACAGAGCAGTGTCTGAGGGACAGGGACTGATTTAATTTGGAGCAATTCTAGCCCAGGACAGCTGTGTGACCTGACTGCCTGTGTGGCTGGAAGGACTTGCTGCACCCCCTGGCCAGAATCAAGTAATCCCTGACTTGCAAAGCCTGCAAAGAAGGTGTTGGAGGATTTCCTTTACTCTGAAGGTTTTGGTGGCAATTTTTAGTGACCTGGAAGGGGCGATGCTTTTGATGCTCCACAGATTCAAGGGACCAGGAGGAGCCTCAGCATGTGCTCTGAAGGGGTTTTGGGGAGGTCCTTCGATCCTCTGGATCTGGTGAGCTCAAGGCAAGATCCCCTTGATTGTATGAAGGCATTGCTGAGGGTGTAAAAAGTGTAACTAGCCATGAGCTGTGGTGGAAATTGGAAATAATTATTAATTAGACCGCAGAGAAGTCTTCTGAAACCTTTCCCCTTTCCTGCCCTCTGCTGGTAGATCTTCTCTTTCTGCCTTTAAGTTTACAGCTCACAGTTCCCCGATGTCATTCCCCCTGCCTGAATTGCTTGCAGCTCCTAGCTGGGAAAAACCAGGAGGGATAATTTAGGGGGGACAGAGGTGACATTTTTAGCTGGATTTTTCTAATTATTCTAAATTTTTTTCTAATTCCCCAGTGAGAAAAACAGGAGCTCACAGCCACTAAGGCCTGACAGTTCCCTGCAGCGAGAGCTCAGCACATATCCACAGAGGCAAGTCCAGCACCTGAAAGAGAAAAAAAACAAGAAGAAAAAGGTGATGTAAATTGCTTCCACATTATTTCAAGTTCTTAAAGCCAACCTAACCTTTGGTCTTGATTGTGGCTGGGTGAATGGTGAGCAGTGGGCACAGGTGATGTCATTCATGTAGCTGAAAACCTGGGCTAACTGAGAGGGACACAAGAACTCTTTCTGTAACGGAAGAAGAAAATGTGAGGAGACATCAAGGGGAGTGAGGTGGCATTTCTGAGGGAATTTCTGAGGTGAAGGCAAATCCAAAGCCAACCCTGCTTGACCTCTAAATTCCAGGATAAGTTTTCTAAGCTGCCAAATGAGGGATTTAAAATACATAAAAATGAAACCAAGAGCATTAATGAGATTCCTGGGAATCACTTTGCCATGTTGGCATAGAATTTTTAAAAGAGTGTTGAGCTTTCGTTGACAACAATGTATTTCTTTACTTGGATTATTCACTGTTTGAGGTTTGGTGCTTATTTGGATTTTAAAGCCTTCATGGTGACTCTGACACTGCTCAGGAGCTGGTAGGAAAAGCGGAGTCAGAGGTCCTGGCAGATGCAAGGTTTCCTCCACAGTAGATTGTGGAGGAATTGTTTGGGACTTGGATTGTCCCTCTGGGTGATGCCAGTTGTTGTCATTTGTGTAATTCCACACATTTGACTCCCAAAATTTCCCAATCTAGGGGCTTTAGCTGACAGGGCAGCACAAAGATTGTTCTCTGTGTGGTGCCCAGATTTGTGTTTCAGGATCAGCTTTGATTGTTTATGTGAATTATATCCTTAGCCCTGAATTCCCTGCTGAATTCCTGCTGGAATAACCTCCCAGTGCCCCATGGAGCGTGGATATTTCCATGCAGAGCTGCTGCTTTAATGCCAGCCGAGTCTGGAGCCAGCAGAGGTTCCAAGGAAACTCAGTGGGACTGGGACAAGGACAGGTTTGTATTCCACAGAATTTACTGTTTATGGGTCCCCAGGCTGGAAGGGAAGGCATTGGGGGTGGGTGGGACATACCTGACAGGGGTGTAGGAACTCCTGGAATTGCTGCCTGAGCCCCTCTGCAAACACAGCGTGCCAAATTCCCAGGTGCCAGCTGTTCCTTGGGGTATTTTGGGGGTGTCAGTGGGGTCTGCCTGGGGTGAAGCATCTCCAGGTACCTGTTCAGAGCAGCCCATGGCCGAGGAGCCGCAGGCAGCCCTTTATCCGTGTCCGTCAGAGCGCTGCCCGGGCATCCCAGCGCCCAACCCCGGGACGTGTGTTCCGCATGCTGCGTGCCACAGGCAGGACCCTGCAGGCACAGCTCCTCCCCTGGAAATATGAAGGACAAGAGGTGCTGGTCCCCCTTCTGTGGCTCCCGACCTTCTCCCGCCCTGCATTCCCAGCCAGCTAGGACACGAGGACGAAACACCGAGGAACATTCCTGGCAGTGAGCAGGAGTTCCCGAGGGCTCTGTCTAGCTCTGGGTCTGAAAAGCAGCCCCAGCCTCAGCAGCTGCTGTCATTTAGGGCTGAAACACTCACCTGCAGGAAACTCCCCTCTGCAGGTGGGACCAGCTCTGACACTCTCCAGAAGCACTTCTGCCAATGGACCAAGTGAACCCTCAGGACTCGTCTTGCTTATTTCTCCCTGTAAAGGCACATTGCATGACCACCTTGACAGCTGCTGGGTAAATCCTGGAAGGGGCAGGAAATCAAGGTTATTGGAAAAGTTTTGTGCTGTCATGTCAGGTGCTAGCCAGGTCTGCCCTAGAGCCATGCCAGGGCTGGCGTGTAAAGCAGCATTAGCGCAGAAGAAGGAGCTGTGTTTCCATAGGAATTACCTTGCTGGCACCAACCATTTGCATTCCAAGAAGTCATCCCCATGCTCCTGAGATTGGCTCAGGTGGCTGGAGTTGAGTGCTGACAGAGCCAAGGTGGTGAGTTCAAGCCCCAAATGGGCCAGCCATTTGAGAGGTGGATTTGAGGATCCCTCTCAACCTCAGAATATCCTGTGACCTAGAAATGAAGAAGAAAAACTTCAGCTGCATTTTCAAAGCAGGTTTTGCCATTGCAGAGTGTGAGCTGCAAGGAAAGGGGAGGGGGAGCATCAAGCCTCACCTGGCAGGTATTGGAGGAAAGGCCAGAGCCGAACAGTACCTGGAGCCCCAGCCACAGCTGGAGCAGCAGCGCCGAACTCAGCCACAGCTCCCGGCGTCTGGGAGATCCCAGGGTCTGCATGGAGAGAGTGCCCCTGCCGCGGCTGGATCCAGCACCAATACAGCGTCTGCAGGATGAAATCGCCGCCGTTCTCCCGTGCACGGCTACCGGCAGAGCCCCGGCTCCCCGCGGCCCCAGCGGGACCGTGCCCGTAGCCCCGGTGGGGCTGCAGCCGGAGCAGGAGCGGCAGCGCCGAGGTCGGCCCCAGAGCCTTTCCCGGAGCGGCTCCTGCTGCCCGCGGCGATCCCGGGGGCGATTCTGGTCCCGACCACGGCCCCAGTCCTGCCCCGGTCCTTCAGCCCCGGGACCCGCACCCCGCCCGCCCGGGGAGAGGTGGTGCACCCAGCAGACACCGACAGGACCCGAATCCCCGGGTCCCGATCCCGATCCCAGTCCCGGATCCCACCTTAGCACCTCAGGTCCTGCGCAGCTCCCGGAGCGACGATCTCGCTGTATCCCGAGATGAGCATCCTCCGCACGAAACGGAGCAGGCGTGAATGCGCCGGGATTTATGGGCGGGGCGGGGCGGGGCGGGGCGGGGCGGGGCGGGGCCGGCACAGGTGTGGAAGGTGAGGCCGGCACAGGTGTGGAAGGTGGGGCCGGCACAGGTGTGGAAGGTGGGGCCGGCACAGGTGCGCGGGGCCCCAGAGCGCCTGCGCGGGGCGGGGCCGAGACGATTTAAACCCCGGGAAGTGGGTCAGTCGCCATTTGCCCCTCGGCGCTCGGCGGGGGAGGTTGCTGCCGGGCCGGGCTCTATATCTCTTTTCTTCTGTGCCTCTTTTCTTCTAATACTTCCCTTCTTCTATACTTCTCTTCTCCTATACCTCTCGTTTCTCCCCCCTTTCCTCCCCTCCCCTACCCCCTACTCCCTCCCCCCCCCAACCCCCCCCCTCCCTCTCCCCCCTAGCCCTCCCCTCCCTCCCCCCGGGCCGTCTCCCCCGGCCCCCCATCCCTATCCCCCTACACAGCCCAGCGCTACCCTACGCTTCCATCCTCCCTCTCCTCCTTCCACCATTCCTTCCCCCCACACCCCGGCTGCCCCCTGTCCCTGCTCCCCTTCCCCCCCTTCCCCTCACCTGCCCGCAATTATCCCTCTCCTACCTCCACCCTTCCTTCCCCCTCCCCGCACTGCGGCTCCCCGTGCCCCTTCTCCATGCCACCTTCCCCCTCCTTCTCCCCCACCTGCCTTCGATCCTCCCCGTCCTTCCTTCTCCCCCCACACCTCCCTCTGCCCACTCCCCCCGCACACTCCGAGCCCCCCACCCACCCCGACAACCCCGCTGCTCCCCTATTCCCGTCCTCCATCCCCCCTCTCTCTTTCCCCCGCAGCCGCGGGGCTGGGGGCGCCGGGGAATAATAAAGCCCAGAGGGCCGGAGCCCGGCGCCCCCCTCCCTCCCTGGAACCCCCACACGGGGCCGGGCCCGCTCGGCGGGTCCCCCCATGCAGTTCACAAGCACCGCCCGACACCGCCGGGGCTCCGGCTTCCCCCACCTCACACTGGGGCTCCCCGGGAGGGTCGGGGCTGGGGGTTAGGGGGGGCCCCCTCCTTAGGAGGGGGTCCCGGGGGGCGGAGAGAGGGGGCCCTCCGGAGGAGGGGGTCCTGGGGAGGGGAGGGCCTCCCTCCGGGGGAGGGGGCCCCGGGGGGTTGGGGTGGCCCTCCGAGGAGGGGGTCCGGGGGAGGGGGGGGGCGGGAGGAGGGGGGGAACTTCCCCCCCCTCCAGGCCCCGCCTCCTCCCCCGGACCCCCTCCTCCGGAGGGGGCTCACCCCGGCCCCCTCCCCGGGGACCCCCCTCCCCCGGAGGGGGCCCTGGGGGAGGAGGAGGGGTCACGTCACTCTGTTCCGTGAATACACATCTCTAGAGATCGCCAGTCAAACGAACGCACTCCCCCCTCTGCCCCCGGGCCCCGGTCCGGGGGAGGGGGTCCCGGGGAGGGGGCCGGGGTGGGTCCCCTCCGGAGGAGGAGGTCCGGAGGAGGGGGCGGGGACTGGAGGGGGGGGAAGTCCCCCCCCTCCCGCCCCCCCGGACCCCTCCCTCCGGAGGGGGCCCACCCCAACCCCCCGGGACCCCCTCCCCGGAGGGGGCCCACCCCCCGGGCCCCCTCCTCCGGAGGGGCCCCTCCCTCCCCCCACCCCCCCGCCCCCCCGGGACCCCCTCCTAAGGAGGGGGCCCCCCCTAACCCCCAGCCCCGACCCTCCCGGGGAGCCCCAGTGTGATGTGGGGGAAGCCGGAGCCCCGGCGGTGTCGGGCGGTGCTTGTGAACTGCATGGGGGGACCCGCCGAGCGGGCCCGGCCCCGTGTGGGGGTTCCAGGGAGGGAGGGGGGCGCCGGGCTCCGGCCCTCTGGGCTTTATTATTCCCCGGCGCCCCCAGCCCCGCGGCTGCGAAGGAAAAGATGGAGAGAGGGGGATGGAGGAAGGGAATAGGGGGCAGAGAGGGTGGTCAGGGTGGGACAAGGACGAAGGCAGGTGGGGAGAGAAGGAGAGGGGAGGACGGGGAATGAGGAGGAATAGCAGAAGATTAGGATGGGTAGGGAGAGGGGTCAGGGTGCGGAGTGAAACGGGAAGGGACCAGAAAGGTCGGGTCGGGGAAGAAGGACGGGTGGACAGAGGAGGGAGAGTAAAAGGGGTAGAGGAGTAGGGACAGGAGAGGACGGAGGGGTGGGGGCGGTCGTGTTTGGGGAAAGAAGAGAAGGTTTGAGGGGAGAGGGAAGGGGAGGAAGAAGGGGAATAGGGAGAAGAGGACGGAGGGGTGGGGGGGGTCGTGTTTGGGCAAAGAAGGGAAGGGGAGAGAGAAGGGAAGAGGGAGGAAGAGGGAGGAAGAAGGGGAATAGGTAGAAGAGGAAGGAGGGGTGGGGGTTCGTGTTTGGAGAAAGAAGGGAAGGTTTGAGGAGAGAGGGAAGAGGGAGGAAGAAGGGGAATAGGTAGAAGAGGAAGAAGAGGGGGGCAGAGGGGGAGGCAGAAGCGGGGAGCGCGGACAGGGAGCTCCTGCCCGCACCTTGCTCTCGGTGAGCAAATGGCGGCTGAGGCGATGCCTGGGGTTTAAATCACCTCGGCCCCGCCCCGCGCAGCCGCACCGGAGACCCGCACACCTGAGCCAGGTCCGGGCCCCGCCCCGCGCAGCCGCACTGCGACCCCGCACACCTGAGCCTGGTCCGGGCCCTGAAGCCCCTGAAGCCGCGCCCCCCGTGCCGCCCGGCCCCGCCTGTCACCGCCCCGGCCCCGCCTGTCACCGCCCCGGCCCCGCCTGTCACCGCCCGGCACAGCCCCGTCTGTCACCGCCCCGGCCCCGCCTGGCACAGCCCCGGCCCCGTCTGTCACCGCCCCGGCCCCGCCTGTCACCGCCCCGGCCCCGCCTGTCACCGCCCCGCCTGGCACAGCCCCGCCTGGCACTGCCCCGGCCCCGCCTGGCACAGCCCCGCCTGGCACAGCCCCGCCTGGCACTGCCCCGGCCCCGCCTGGCACTGCCCCGGCCCCGCCTGTCACCGCCCCGGCCCCGTCTGTCACCGCCCCGGCCCCGTCTGTCACCGCCCCGGCACCGCCTGTCACCGCCCCGGCCCCGTCTGTCACCGCCCCGGCCGCGTCTGTCACCGCCCGGCACAGCCCCGTCTGTCACCGCCCCGGCCCCGCCCGGCACAGCCCCGGACCCGTCTGTCACCGCCCCGGCACCGCCTGTCACCGCCCGGCACAGCCCCGCCTGGCACCGCCCCGGCACCGCCTGTCACCGCCCGGCACGGCCCCGTCTGTCACCGCCCCGGCCCCGTCTGTCACCGCCCCGGCCCCGCCCGGCACAGCCCCGGCCCCGTCTGTCACCGCCCCGGCAACCGCCTGTCACCGCCCGGCACAGCCCCGTCTGTCACCGCCCCGGCACCGCCTGTCACCGCCCCGGCCCCGTCTGTCACCGCCCGGCACAGCCCCGTCTGTCACCGCCCCGGCTCCGCCTGGCACAGCCCCGGCCCCGTCTGTCACCGCCCCGGCCCCGCCTGTCACCGCCCCGGCCCCGCCTGTCACCGCCCCGGCCCCGTCTGTCACCGCCCCGGCCCCGCCCGGCACAGCCCCGGCCCCGTCTGTCACCGCCCCGGCCCCGTCTGTCACCGCCCCGGCCCCGTCTGTCACCGCCCCGGCCCCGCCTGGCACAGCCCCGGCCCTGCCCGGCACAGCCCCGGCCCCGCCCTGCCCGGCACGGGACAGCACCATCGCCCGCGGCCCCGCGCCGCTCACCTGGGCCGCATCGGGGCCGCTCCCTGCACCGGCACCGGGGCTGCGGGGTTCGGGTCCTGCCCGTGTTGCGCCGGGGGTCCCGGGGCCGAGGCACCGGGGCGCGACTGGGGCTGGCATGGGGCCCGGGATCGCCGCGGGCGGGAGGAGCCTCTCCGGGACGGGTGCTGGGACCGAGCCCAGCGGCTGCCGCTCCTGCTCGGGCTGCGGCCCCGGGACCCCCCAAACCCCGCCCGTCCCTGCAGCACCGGGGGAATGGGACCTTGGGTTTCCCAATCCAGCATGGCAGGAATGCTGTTCTCCTCACTGTGTATCTCAATTGCAGTAATTGCTTAAGAAACAATTCAAAGAAATTAAAAGAATGAAGACACAACAACGAAGAGCTGCCGGCTCCAACCGAGGAGTGCTCAACCCCCTTCTCAATGAGTTGCTTTAATTAACCACGGTAAATGGATCCATTAAAACCACATTGATTTGGTTTTATTCTTTTTAATCGAGTTCCAGAGAAATATTGCAGAATATCAAATACATTTTTTAACACCAGAAGCTCTTCTAGGACATACACAATGCAGGGCTGCACTGCACCCCCAAACCGAGGAGAAGTGGGAGAAAAGACAAATCCAGATTGAGATCCCTGGGAGATCGGAGTGGCTTTCTGCCAGCCCAAACAATCTTTGCTCTGTACACACACCCAGGAACCCCAGGTGTGTGGAACGCCATCGGTATCTTCACGGGCCTTCTCATTAAAAGCAGATTTCTGCTGAGAATTAATAAAATACAGAAAACTCAAGGGAAGTAAATTCCAAGGGAAATGTAAAGGAGCAGCTGCTCCAGCCCAGCATGTTGCAGCATCCAAAAGAAAATGAACAGAACGATTATGGATTGGGAGCATCACCAATCCCAAATCCCTCGTGTGGAATACCACTCTGCTTTGGTTTAGAAATCCCCACCTCTCTTAGCAGGCAAAGCCTTCAACTTTGCTTCCAGGTGACCAACTTCCCAACTGTGGCCACCGCAATTTTCCTTCACCGCGCCCACAGCGGGATCCAGGAGAAGACGCAGGGTACGGTCCTCTGGGAACGCTGCCGAGGAACCACACTGCCCTCATCTGTGACTGCAGCCCAGAGGGAGATCTCTTCCCAACAGCTCTGGCTGTGCTCCGTGTCGTCCCGATGGCTCCCAGGCTGACACAGCACGGCTTCCTCGGCCCGCTGCCTTGGGGAGCATCCCGAAGGTGCCACCTCAAAAGGAGCCTCTTACGGACACAGAGTCTGCGATTCGGTGGAAGGAAAGGAGCTCTCGGCCTCTGGCATCTCCCGCTCCGTCGGCACTGACAGCAAACACGGCTTCAGCCTCGGCAAGACACGGAGAGTCAGAGATTTTACAGATCCTGGTCTCCCCTCGGCCTTGCCGCAGGCACAGCCTGGCGGGGAGAGGGAAGGAAACAGGTCAGGAGGGACAGGCCGCTCCCAGGAAATCATCCTAATCCACCGAGCATTCCACACAGCTGGACGAACTGCCCGAGACGCTCCTTTCCCTGCCGACTGGGGGCTCAGGAGGGAAGCACAGGCTGGGCTTCTTTCCCTGACTCAGCCGTCATGCCTGAGGCCTGGAACAGCAGCTGCGGCTGCTGGTCACTCTTGAAGCCCCGGCAGAAGCCACCTTGTCCAGGGTGTCGCTGGCAGGAGGCCATTCCTGCAAAATCAGGGAAACAAAGGGATGAACCTCGGAGCTCATGGAGCTAGCCAAGAGCTTTGCCAAAAGACTGGAAGAAAAACTCACATCCCTGGCAGTGATAAAAACAGACATGAAAAACGCCACACGCGGTGATGAAAAGAGAACGGAACGGTTGGAACGATTTTCAACGGACTAGAGGAAACAGCCTCACGCGATACCAGGGGAGGTTTAAGATGGATACTGGGAAGCCTCCTAGTGGAAAGGCTGTCCAGCCCTGACACAGCTGCCCAGGGTGGTAGGGGAGGCCCCATCCTGGAGGGATTTAAAACCATCTTCCATTCACAGACCTTTCAGCCACGGCCAGGAGCCGCTCTGGACGGAAGGTCCCCTCCGTGTCCTTGGATGTGGCTTTTCCCTCGCCGCCGCCGCGGTCCACGGGGAGCTAAAGGAGAAGGAAAGGAGTGAAGAGGGAATAAAGTATCCATAAATACAGCAGATATTGCCACATGCCCTCACCGAGGTCATGTAACAAATAATACCCCAAGTTATTGTGATTCAAGTCCCATTCAGCTGGGAAAAGCGAGACGAAAGATTCCTGGTCCCCATCTCTGACGCCTTCCTTTCGTAGTACCTGTCAACCTGGAGCGCCAGGACAAGCAGGAGTGGCTTCCCACTGACACAGGGCAGGGACAGATGGGATTTTAGGAAGAAGTTCTTCCCTGTGAGGGTAGTGAGGCCCTGGCACAGGTTGCCCAGAGAAGCTGTGGCTGCCCCTGGATCCCTGGCAGTGCCCAAGGCCAGGCTGGATGGAGCTTGGAGCAACCTGGGATAGCGCGAGGTGTCCCCGCCCGTGAAACTCGATGAGCTTTAAGGTCCCTTCCCACTATTCCGGGATTCCGTGATTCTACACAAGATGACAGGTGCTCAGCTTTGAGCTGTTAAGTTTAGGGAGTCAACTAAATGATCAAATTAGGTCCAAGCCTCTAATATTTTAGGCAGTGGCAACATCTAGACAGTAATAAACACTTAGGAAGTCAAACAAAGTGCCCAAATTAGCAAATATCCCAAGGCTGTGGTGTCTCAATATTGGATTGCAAGGAGGTGAAGCGCCCACCTGACAGGCTGTGACACAGCTGCAGCTTCCCAGTAAGGAATTCCCCGAGTAACTCCGTTATGGACCCTGTTTCTATTTCTCCTGAAGGGAAACGACAATAATAATTATTAATAAAAACTCAAAGGTCACGCGTTACAAACAGATATCTATCTATATCTATCTATCTATCTATCTATCTATCTAATCTATCCATCCATCCCACATATAAAATATTACATCTATAGAGACTCAGCTGAACAGTGAATTTGGCTGAAAGTTTCAACACTAAGAGGGAAAACTGCTTGCCATCCTGAGGCTTGTTCACGTTGTGGATAAGAAGTCCAGGTGTGTTTCTGAAGATGCTGAAGAGCTGAAATTCCTTGCTTTCACTTTTGGATTATCAGAGGAACAGGGAGATGATGATATGCGGTTCTGTTTTCCCTAAACATGTCACCAACTTAAATAAACCAGAAACATCCAAAAATGGACGGCTCTGTGTCCTGCACTGTGCCTAAAAGGATTAAAAACTATTTCTGGAGCTTTTAAAATAAAAGCAATTATTCAAGCGCAGTCCTAGAGCTCTTTCATCCAACCAGGACCTGCCTTACTTGGTTCCGTGCAAGGCTCACACTCGTGGGAAAACTCCACCTCAGTGACTGAGGTCATTGAGAGATAATCAAAGAGAAATAATCAAATGCTGGCCTTGAAGCAGCTCATCCAGCTCTTTGGAGCCAGTGGGGATCTGGATGATCTCCGACTGTCACTGGTGGAATTCTGAGGTTGTGGTGAAACCCATGGCAATGAGTTTGGCTGCCTCAGCCTGAGGGAAAACCCAAGTGAGCAGTGCCAGAAGAGTTCAGGCCGTTTGTTAACCTCCCTCCCAGCAATTAATATTTCCTGCCTTGTGAAGAGGTGCCTGTATCATTCCATTCACATTTCACAGACCTTGCACGAGCTGGCACCTCTGAACAGAACTGAAATTCTGCTCCAAGAAAAAGCTCCAACATCCCTTTTCTGTGTTTTGTGGAAATATCCTCCCCTTCTGTTCAGTCCTGTCCTGGTGCATTTTGCCTTTTCCCATCGCAAGTCATGTCACACCTCTAAGCACCTTTACTGCCTTTTGGAGAATTTTGTTCCAAATTCACCGAAGCAGCGCTTTCAGCCAGCACAAATAAACCTATGGAATATCTTGACTTAAAGTTCCACAACATCCTTACCGGGATTCACTGACGGATTCATCCTCACAGTGGTTTCACTGACGCCTTTAATGTTCGGCAGCTCCTTCTCTGGTGCAGAAGCCACGGCCTCCACTGTGTGAAATCCAGCTTCTTCCAGCTTCTTTACATCATTGGCATTTATGCCACATTGCTGGGAGGGAGGGAGGAAAAAGGACAAAAAAGGACATGCGTTAGAATTTTTGGATTGTTTTGCTTCTTTTTTCACAGAACAGAAATAATAATTTAGCAAAGAAGTTTGCAGATTCACCTCGTTTTGAAGGAAAAGAGTTTCAGCTGGATATTAGGAGGGAATAGTGTTCTGTGAGGGTGCTGAGGCCCTGGCACAGGCTGCCCAGAGAAGCAAAAAAGACCCTCACAGCTTTTCTCCGAGGGCTGTCCCTGTTCCCATGCCCTCGCTGGCAGAGCAGACGTGGCACACAGCACAGGAGAAGCCAGCCTCAAGGCTTGGAGGCTGGAGCACGGGAATAAAGCTTTAGAACCCTGCAATGCTTTGGCTTGAAGGAAAGGACATTAAAGCTCATCCCATTCCACCCTCCTGCCATGGACAGGGACACCTTACACAAGCCCAAGATGTTCCAAGTCCTGTCCAGCCAGGCCTTGGACATTTCCAGGGATGGGGAGTCATGACCTCTCTAGGCAATCTAAGGCAGCCCCATTCCCATTCCCTCCTCACTGTAGGTGTTCCCTGCAACCCACGAGCACAGGCCCTGTGACAACTCCCCGTCCGCCTCCTGTCCCCCTGTGCCCCCTCGTTGGACAAGGCTACAACGCCAACACACGTTCCCAGAGTCTGGCTGCTTCCTTAAATCCGTGGACCAGTTAGTGCTGTCTCTGAACAGCTGAAATGAGCTTTCAGTGCCCAGAAATGAGCAGGAGTGACACACAAAGGGATGTGAATCTGGAAATAGGCGAGCTCCAGCTGCCCATCGCTGCTGACGCAGAGGCTGGGGCTCAGGGCAGCTGTGCAGCCCTTCCCTGGGGCACTGATCCGGCCCTGGAACGTTGTGCTGTTGCCAAACCTGGCCTCAAACCAGGAGAACATAAGCCCTGACCATTTGGTCTCGACTCAGGCACACCCACAGCCCTCCCCACGGTGCTGGTCACTCGTCCCCACCTTCACCTTTTCACTACAAAAAGTCAGCTGAAACGATTCCCAAATAGCTAAGACCCCAAAGCACACTGGGAAAGGCAGGCTTAACACAAAATAAATGGCCACAAGAAAAATAAAATCTAATTTAGCACCGGGTGTTGCTCTTGACTTCCCGTTTTCCTTCATAAAGTTATGTGCATTTGTATGTAACGATCTGTAAACAGGGGTGAAGAAAATCCCTTTCCTTAGAGGCAGAATTAAGTGATTATGTTTCCAAAATTGACTCACCACTTTCTAATTTAAGCAAGCACTTCCTGTCCACAGCAAGTCTGGCACACTTCATTTCTATTTCAGTGACACTGGCTCCTTTGGCCAGGGCTCTGTGTGTCTCGGGTGCTGAGGACTGCAGTGACCAGAGCACAGCCAGCCTGAAAGCAGAGCAGGTTCCTCTGCATTAGCAACATGCTGGGGACAGCTGGGGACAGGACAGCGCCTGGCTCACCGTCTGAGCACGCAGATGCTCGTCCTCCGCAGCACCTGGAAAAAACCCGGAAAAGGCAACATTAAAATGATGCTTCCTGTCAGAAATTGAGTGTCTAGCAACATACATTTCTGACGAATTTAATAAGACCATTTTCCTAGAAAATCCCCAAGCCATGGGATCTTTCCGAATTCTCTTTCTGAAACCAGGACATCCCCGCCTTTGCTTTCCCCTTAGATGTTCTCTTCCCTGCACAGCTAAGGCCCTTCCAGCCGAGGAATCGAAGCCAAGAGCCCGCCCGGGAGGAAGGAACGTGTGTGCCGCAGCAAGAGGATCCCAAGCCTGTCACTGCCAACCTGTCGCCTCTCACAAGGGTACTCCAATGGCACCGGAACTGTCTCTGCAGGCAGAAACGCCCCTCTGGGAAACACTGCTGTACGAGCTGTGAGAAGCACTGAACAAACCAGGAGCACACAGGGGCATCTGTTCAGCCAGCGGCAGCTGCAAGAAAGGCACTGAGACAGCACCGCACCAAAACTACGCTAAAAGAAATGCCAACACCTTGAGAATCACTTCGGTGTTGGATCCCTACATCAAAACAAAAAGCGATCTTTAGACGCTCGGCAGAAATCCGTCCCATTCGAACCCATTTCTGCGGCTTATTTCCCGCCTGCCGATGCTCATTTCCCAGCTCACACGCGGCTGCCAGCATTAGCGCCGCTTCCACACCCAGACACACGCGGCTGCCGCGGGCTGCCATTGCAGCAGCCTCCTCCCGGGGACAGCAGCAGCACCCACACGTCCTGCTGGCTCAGCCCGGACTGCATGCGGCACTCGCAGAGAGCTGCTGGCAGCTGAAATTCTCCCTGCTCGCCCGGCCTGGCAATGCTGCCCGCAGCTCCGGCCGCGCCGCCTCTCACCTGCCGAGCGGAGCAGCTCCGTCCTGCCGGGTGCTGCCGGCTCCGGGCAGATCCCGCCCTTCGGGCAGCGCGCTGGCCCCGGCAGCTCCGGCGGCTGCCATTCCTCGAGGATTTTGTGGTTTTCCGCCGTTCCCCGGCGCGGGCGGCAGCGCGGGGCGGTGGCGCGGGGTCCGGCCAGGGAGCGGAGGGGAGCGAGGGCCGGTGCGAGGGCGAGAGGCGTCCCCGTGGCTGCCTGCCGCCGCCAGCGCGGATCCCGTCCGCCCCCGGCGCCGCCGACCGCACAGCCCGCGTCCCCACAGCGGGAAACGCCACGGAAAATCGCGCGGAAAGCGCTGGGTCGGCGTCGGCGTCGGCGTCGGGTTCAGGCCATAGACTAGACAGACCGGGGTCCTTCCCGGGCCGCCCTCTTGAGAAGGTCAAAGAACCCTCCTGCGCCGAGCCCCCATCTTCTGTTCGGTGCCCTTTAAGGTCCCCGTGTGTCTATTCGACCGCCCGAACCCGAACCCGAACCCGAACCCGAACCCGAACCCGAACCCGGCCCGAGCCGCGCTTTCGGCGCGATTTCCCGCAGCTTTTCCCGTTGTGACAACGCGGGTGGTGGGGTCAGCGGCGCCGGGGACGGGCGGGAAGCGCTCGGGCGGCGGCAGGCGTGGCCGCGGACGCCCCTGTCGGGTCCACTCGCGCCCGCCGTTTTGAGTGTGGCTCAACCCCGACCCGCTACTTGAGGGACCCTCGAGTCTCCTGGTGTCTCCCGGTGCCGCCATCTCGAGAGTGGCCAGCTCAGGCCAGCTCTGTCCCGACTCTGCTCGCCCCGTGCCCCCCGCCCGCGCCCGCGGTGCGAGCGCGCCTCTGCTGCCCGGCACAACCGGCACAACCCGCCGGGCCGCCCCCGCCCCGCCGCCACCCTTCTCAGTCACCGCCCCGCACGCCAGCCGCTCCCGCTCTGCCACGGCCGTGTCCGTTCGCACTCCTAACTCTCCTTCGCCGCTCCCCTCCCTCTACAGACGTCGCCCCGCTCGCTCCCGCTCCTTGCCCTTCCCACGCTCGGCAGCCCCGCCCGGGGGTCGCCGCTGTCTCGTGTCACCCGGCGGGACACAGCAGGGACAGCACGGAGGCTCCGGGCGCTGCGGCGGGGGCGGCAGTGCCGCTTGCTGTCACCAGGTGGCAGCACTGCCGCAGAGCTCGGGGTTTCGTTCAGACACAACAGAGCTGGCAGCGAGCGCGTTCGATTTCCTTTCGCACAGATCACCTTACGCGTTCAGGCACTCGATCGTTTCGTTCGTGTATAAAAATGCTGTCACTCTTTTCAAACCCTACACACCTCGACTCAGAGTTTCTTGTGTTCCTGTATATAACACAGCAGATAGAGAGGGTTTATCTCTAAATGAACTGACATATAATTTAATGCTATCAGTCCATAGATGTAAAGACTGAAAACTCGACAGGTTTTAGTATGCTACACTCCCTCCGTCCCTCCCTGTGAACTTCCTGGCCTTTTTGGGACAGGGCACCCACCAGGAGCCCCGTCCTTCCCCACTCACCTGCTCCTCCACTCCATCAGGGCTCTGCCAGGGACATTGGGGATCCCAAATGACATCAGAGCCCCCGAGACTCCACCCTCTCCCCCAGCCTTTTCTCCTCACCCCCACAGAAGGCACAAAACGAGTCGAGCTGCCCCGGACAGCGGCGTGTTGCTTTAATAAAGCCATTTATCCAATCAGTCCATCCCCCCAGCAAGGGGCTCTGCTGCAGTCAGAAAGCAGGCGCAGCCCCCAGAACGGCTCCAGTCCCCCCCAGCTCCTGCGGCACAGGCTGCTGGCTGCCCCACGGCACGGCAGCGGCGTGGCCCAGAAACAGGGACGGGGAGCAGAGAGGATGGAGGAAGGAAAGGAACAACAGGGTGCAGGATGGAGAAGAAAAAAAAAAACTGGGATGGGCAGCAGACAGAGAGGGATTCAAAAGGAATGGGGGACGGGGAAGGGGATACTCTGCTCTGTCCTGGGCTGTGTTTGCTGCAAGTACAGCTGCTGCTCTGTAGAAATAAATGTGTGGAAAAGGAGCTGTCTAAATGTGTGGAAGGCAGTTACCCATTCACCTCAGGGAAACACGGGAAAACAGCATTATAGAAGAGAAATACAAAAGTAATATCAATATAAACAGTAATATAAAAGATAGCAACGTTATCTTAGTGTGGTTGGGGTTATTGCTCAGGTGCATAGGCGCCCTGCAGCTGGAGGGTTTGGGCTGTCTTTAGGGGCTGGAAAATACTCATTTATGAATTCGGTGGGTTTGGGGAGAGCAACTGCTCCAGTCATGTAAGAGCTGAATAGCTGGCAGCGTGGGCACCCCGATTCCCTGGCTGCAGGGGCTGCCTTTGTTGAGCAGGCTGGAGATCATTCCTTCCCAAGGGCTCAGCCCCAGGGCAATTCGCTGGAGTTTCTTGCCTCTTATCAAAAAATGCATTTTTCACGACTGGAAAACAAGGACAATGAAATTGCAACCGCAGAGAGCAAATAAATTAAATTTTAATGACTTGCCATCTACTACTCTATTTGTTTTAGCAGAAGCCCCACCAGAGAGCTTCAAGGAATGGGGTGGAATGAGATGAGCTTTCCAGTCCCTTCCAACCCAAGCCCTGCTGTGATGCTGTGATCAATATTTTGGAGAGCCCTACTCCCCATGCAGCCCTTGTCCTTTCAGGTTTTCCCGTGGTGCTGCTGAGGGTGCTGAGGCCCTGGCACGGGCTGCCCACAGAAGCTGTGGCTGCCCCCGGATCCCTGGAAGTGTCCAAGGCTGGCTGGACGGGGCTTGGAGCAATCCGGGATGGAGGAAGGGGCGGAACCGGGAGATCTTTTAGCTCCCTCCCGACCCAAGGCACCCCGAGACGCCCCGAGCCCGTGCCTGCCTCCCACCGGGGGCCGTGAACATCCCCGGGGCCGCGGTGGGCATCGCGGTGGGTGGTGCCCACCCAAAAAAGTTGGGTAGATATGAAGCGGGTAAAAAAGTCGGTAAGATATGGAGTGGGTAAAATAAAATCAGATAGAAATGAAGCGGGCAGAAAAGCGGGTAAATATGAAGCTAGTAGAAAAGTTGGGTAGAAATGAAGCGGGTAAAAAAGTTGGGTAGACAGGAAGCTGCTATTGCGGGTAAAAAAGTGGAAGAGATAGGATGCCGGTGATGCAGGTAAAAAATGGAGTAGATGGGAAGCCGGTATTGCGGGTAAAAAGTGGCGTAGATAGGAAGCTGCTATTGCGGGTAAAAAGGGAGTAGATAGGAAGGCCGTTGTGCAGGTAAAAAAAGTGCAAAGGGTGTGCAATTCCCAGTGTAGAAGGCAATAGAAAAGCACCCTGCAGGTGAGCTGTGCAGAGGGAAAAGCTCAGCTTTTCATCACCAACAGCAATGGGAGCAAGGTAAAACGAAAAGAAAAACTGGTGATTTCCATCATCTACCTACTTCTATCAGGCTTTGATTAAAGCAGATCCTCATTCCTTTTGCTTTGAAAATTACAGAATGCAACAAAAAAAACCCCCAAACATTATTCTATTACACCCATAGAGCATTTTTTTTTTTTACTTATAGTGCAATGAAAAAAAAAAACGGGTGAAAAAAACTCGGGGGTAGAAAAGTTGGGTAGAGAGCACTCGGGTAGAAAACTGGCTCGGGGGGCAAAAGAGCAGAGGAAAGGGAAAAGATACATTCATTTATTTAGAGCAGTTGTAATGCTATACACGTTTTAGGGTTTTAGGGTATAAGGGTAACATACAGCCGGGGAAAGCTGTACATTGCTGAGGAAAAGCTGTTCAGATACTTGTGAAGAACCCCAAAAAAATAATAGCAAAAAGTGGAAAAGAACCCAAAAAGCCTTTGAAGAAATTATATATATGATGGTAAGAAAAGGTTTCAAAACATGTAAAAATCCCCTGAAAAGCCCTTCCGAAATTGTGTCTCAAGACAGCTGTAAAAATGACGAAGAAACTCTAAATAAAGTGCTGAGAACGTGCCGAAAAAGCTTCCATCGTTGCCGTGGTGATAGGTGGTGTGGGGGCGTGGCTGTGGGCGGAGCAAATGGGCGCCGAGGGGCGTGGCTGTGGTCGGGCGAGTGACGTCAGGGACGGGGCGGGCAGGGGGCGGGGCAAGAGCGGGATGACGTCAGGGACAGGGCGGGGTGAGGGGGCAGCGAGGGGCGCCTTACACTAAAGGATGCTCCCTCTGCTGCGAGCTGCATCCGCTCCCCCCTCGCTCTCCTTGCGGGAGCTGCAAACGGACAGCAGTGGCTCCTGTTGCACTCCGCACCTGTGGCTGCTCCCTCAGTCCATCTCTTTGCACGGCTACATTGCTACAAACGTGCCACGCTTCACATTCTGTGACACATCTCTATGTGCCATTTAAACACTCAGCTGCTCTGTTTTCCTCTCGCTAATGGAGACGCTTCTAATTTCAAGCACAAAAGAGAAAAGCCCTGTCCCTTTTTCTTACCATTAGCACTTCAGAGAGAACTTCACGCATTTTATTACAATTCATTAGGCAGGTCTATTTTCATGTCCACTCCGCTTGCTTAGAATTCCTTCCAACACCACCTTATTTCTTTGCTCATGCACAACCCTCTTTTACAGGCACGATCACCTAGGCACAGGCTAATTCTCTGTGTTGCATAACTACAAGTACTATATTGTTGAATGTTATCTCTTCATTTTTATTTATCTAGTTTTCTGTGATTTTGGAGAGCCTTGGGAGTTTTAGCTTCTCATTGCACCTGTATTTTTAACCTCCCTCCACCGTATTCCTTGATATCTTTAATAATGAAATGAGGCATAGTTGGAGCCAGGTATATTGCATTGCAAATTTATTTGTGCATTGGCACAAAAGGTCCACTCGGAGAGGCAGCAAACAGGTTTGCTGCAAGACAGAAAATGTTTTGAAGACCCGTGCAAAAGGTGCTTAGCAATTATGGAACATGCTTCAGCAACTGTGCAAACAAGAGATGACAAATTATTTATTCATTAGAGTTAGGCTCAAAAAGGCCACTTCTGAGATACACTGCAGGCACCTGCATACATCTCCTGCCCTAAAAAAAACCAAACCAAAACAAACCAACAAAAAAACCACGTCAAAGTTCTTGCCCTGGTCTCTGCCTTCTTGTTACCAAGCAGAGCAAGCTGCGCCTGAAGGAAGTTTGGAAGCCTCTCTCCTCTGAGGTTCTAATAGGGCACGGTTAATTTGCAAAGCAGGCTCCTGGGAATTACAATTGCTCTGTTACATCATAGCAAACGTGCACATGCGACTAGAAGTAGGCACTGAGAATTGTTTTCTGTAACTTTATTCAGGAAACTGCTTCTTCTTTCTCTCTCTCATACATGGGCATAGTTTCCCACAGAATATTTACCACTGGCATTTTTCTTTCATCCCCCTTCTATTTTTTTTCCCTTTCATTCCCTACATTCCTTACATCCTGATACTTTTCTTACTGGCTGGAAGATAAAATCATAAATGGACAACAAAAAAATTGCAGATGTTGTTTTTTACTCTTTTTCTACTTGCTCTTCCCAACTGCTATCTGTTCTTTTTAATACATCTTTAAAGGACTGCAATTGCCAGTGCTCAGGAAGGACTTGTAAAGTGCTACTTCTCCATCTTGGTCATCATGTCACAGAATCCAGCCAGAAGATGCCAGTCTGGAACTGTACAAACTTCCAGGTCTGGGTAGAAATAAAAAGTTCATGAAGTACTTTACCTCGCAGAACATTTCCCATGTTTTTAAAACCTGGATGAATAGATAGAAAAATTGGCACATCAAGCCTGTATCCATTTCAATCCAACATGACTTTAAACTGTTAAAAACTTAGGGGGGTTGGATGATGGTGCTACCACTTCTTAGATTACAAATTTGGCTCAGCTGATCTCAAAACACTTCTCCAAATTTTTGACTTAATACTGGACACTAAGTAAGGTGTTTAGCCTTAGACCTGAACACAGTTATTTCCTGTATGTAGAATGCTTAACATATGCACAGCCTACTGAAATTCACTTTAGCATTAAACCTGATTCATGTGGCTCACTTCTGAGAGCTGTACTGAATTGCACCTCCTGAAATGTCCATGTACAGAAATTAGGCTTTCAAATGGCCTAAGAAAAACAAATACAGCTTTATTGATCCTTTAAAGGCCATCTTAAGGGAAGCACATGTCTCATTTTGCTGAGGGAAGGATGACTGCATTCCCCTTCCTCCCCTGTGCCCTACGTGACACACTGCGAGATGGTTCAGAGGGTTTAGCTCAGCCTGAGTAGGAAATGCTGCACGGCTCAGATGGTGGGTGCTTGTCAGTATCTGTTCCATGTGCTGCTCCAGTCAGCCAGGTCAGAGGGAAGCAAGGAAGAGGCTCAAAGGAAGAGTTTGGAGGTAGTGGTTGTGTAATCATTCCGTGTCAATGTGCAAGCAGCCCAAGCCATGCTTCTGCTGGAAGTGTTCTGTGTGGTTGAACTCGTGTTGCTGTGACCAAAACACCTGAGCGACACTTTGCTTTCCTTGGTGCATTTCACACATCTCTGGTCAGCACACTTGTGGTATTAGGTTATCCAAATACACTGCAGTCTGATGGGATCCTTCTCAAGGCCTGCTGAAAGCACTTCAGTTTAAATGTCAGCAGCTTCACTGCTCATTTGTTTAAAATTTAGTGGGATTATGTCACAGATCTGTTTTTCTTATTTGACATTTGAAACAGGCAGTATATTTATTCTTTGAAACAGGACTCTGACATCTCTTACCTGGAAAGGTTTCCCTGATGGATCAGCAGTGTGTTCTCTCTCCCTCTTCCTGCTGCTCACTCATCCCAAAACAGAACTTGGCTTTAACTGGTGTCTCCTTTCAACAGGTAGGAAATATTTCCGTGCTGGAGCCTAGCAGGCAGTTTGGAAGGTGGCCCTGGGAGTCCAAGGCCAGACACAGCCCTACTTCCTGGCAGCTTTTCTCTGGGAAAAATCTTGCAATGTTCACAATTTTAGGAGATGGAATCCCACATTTGGCCGTGGGCACCTGGCTGGGAACAGTGGTTCTTTTCCACAGGAAGGAGAGATTTCCACCCTCGTGTCTTGGCGGCAGCTCAGAGGAGGCTCTGGGAGTCCAAGTGCAGCCAGAGCTCTCCATGAACAGGACTGGATGAACTGAACCATCAGGATATCAAGCGATCTACAGAGACTACAAAATGCAGTGACAATTGACAGGTGAAGGGGGTGTCTCCTCTTCAGAGGCTCCTGGCCTGAACTGGAACTACAATAACATATTACACATAGTGGAAGAAACTCCATTTGATTTTTTGATTTAAGCAGAACCTAGGGACAAGTGCTTTTGAAGTGGCATCCTCCTAATTGCTACCACAGTGGAGATGGTGACTGTCTAATTCCTACACCACCTCTCAGCATCCAAGCTCTTGTGGCTAGCACAGGTCCTTCTCGTGAGAACATTTTGCTGTGTTTTATAAACAAAGATAAAGTCTGGATGTTTTTCGAACAGTGTTTCGAGACTTGGACAGTTCAGGCCTGGCCAGTTAGGCCTAGGGGGAGGGTTCTGACTGACCAATCTGGGTGACCTCTGAAAAGTGTATATATATGTGGAAATCAAAATAATAAACGCCTTTTCTTGCTACACTGAGAACTGGGTCCTCTTCTCTGCTAGCGGCTCAACAGTGACAAGCTCTAGCCCTAGGCTGTCCAGGAGAGCCACATCTCTCCAATTGTAAGGATTTCTCACTTATTGAGTATAGAAATGGCTGAAGGTGGAATCCAGTGAAAAAAGGAATTCACGTAAGAAGGATCTGAAGAGAAACAGTTCTCATCTTTGTCAAGTCCCATTGCTGATGTGTGTGTGTGTGTGTGTGTGTGTGTGTGTGTATTCTCAATTAAAGAGAAAACCAAATACTAGAAATAGTTATCAGGAGCAGAAAGAAACCAACGTATCCATCTCTGTTAAGACACGTAAGGTTAGTACAAGAGATACAAAGAAACAAAGTGTTTATTGTTAAAAGCTTTTCTACTAATCACTCAGCATCATACAATGGATATGGTGGCTACAGAGTAGAGGGAGGCTCTCTCTCCCTTCCCCCCTTTCTTTATACACGTTTTTGCTCACTCTCATAAACCCACAGTTGTATTTTTTAAATGGACTTCCTCTCTTCAATGAGTTTGGAAAAGATGCTTATAATACAGGATCTGGCAGAACAGATACATCCTATTAAACAACAGAGCAGTTACAGAAAGGAGACCACTTTCTTTAGGAAAAAAGAGCCTTCTTTTCCTCCACATCTCTTTGCATAACAATAAAAAGGTTCTCCACACCAAACCAGACCAACAACCCCCAAATATCTGATAAGCATACTGGCAAAATTACGAGCCCAAGGATATGTACCAACATTGATTTGTACACTGATATTTTCCCTTGGCTTCCACAGGATAAGTTCTAAACAATGTGGTGTAAAAAACCTGGCAGCTGAGACGATGTCTGCACTGCAGCTACCAACCCTGTTGTGTCAAATCACTGAATCCCTGCCGGTAACAATGAAAATGTTTTGACAGTCTGTCTCAAAGTTGTTTGCAGAACTTTTGGTTCTGTTCTTCACCCCCATTTCCCAAGATACACACCAAGTGACACTGTCTCTCCCAGGTGCTTTCTCCATGTACACATACACACATGACCCAGAATGCACTGATTCGCATGGGCTGTGCTATTTTCCAAGAGTAGTCTGCACGTTACATTGTGCTGTGTCTTACTGGTGCTTTAGTGGCACTCTGCTCCATTTTTTTAATTTCCTTTCCCACTGTAGTATTCTTCTCTTTATTCCATAACAGAACATTTGTTTCTCCTTCAATCTCTAAGAAATATTTGATCTGATTCTTGCCTCATGGCAAACAACCCAAATGACTAAAAATACTCCTTCTAACCTGCCATGTCAACACTTCTGCTCCAAGCTACATTTTCCTCCTACTAGTACTACAGAATTCTGTTGAACCCTTTCCTAGTTTGATGCTCTATTTCCTAACAATCTGTATGATCATCTATACATTAAGTACTTCTATGCACAGAGTGGTTTTTTTGCAGTATGCATACATTTGTATTGTACTGTGGCAACTGAAGACTCTCAAACATCTTCTGGACATCTTTAATGCACACAAAAAGACAACCATCCCGAACTTGAAATTAATTCCTCATTCACAGTCTATTGTAATTGCCTGCCTTTTTAATGTCACTACCTTTCATTTTCGTATGCTCAAGCAACACTTGTTCTAGTTGCTTCCAGTATTGCTCCGTTATTTATCTTCAAATAAAATTTCTCTTTGTTTTGCAAACAAGCACGCTCTTAGCTGTACCCATGGAACAAAGGACAATTTTTTTCTCTGTGTGTCTTCAGTAAAAGGCCCAACTGACTGCTCCTGACTACAGGACAAAGGCATCAAAATCCCAAACCCCAGCTTAACCAAAGAAAAGACACCTGACAGCTCTTCCTAAGACTCACTGTTGGTGACCAGTGTGTTTTTATAGACAGTGAGATGTAAGATTTTAGATTCTGCACTGCTGTCTCCACTGGCTGATTCATGCATGCACACATTTCAGCATAACATTGCTGCTTAACACAGCTTCAGCTTTCAGTGATGCAGTTGTGAACACTAGGCACCATGTTAGTTTTGTTAATTTGCTCTGAAAGAGCCCTGGAACCAGATCCATCCAATTAATTCTACAGAGCCTATAAAACCAGGCTGGACTCCAGTATGTTGCCAGCTGTGGTAAAGGACTGGTATTTCTCTCAAATATTTGACACTTCAGCAGGAAGGCTCTCAAACCCCAGAATTCCCTGGCAGACATTCTGGCAGGCATCTATCTCCGTCCTGTACCCTTCTCACACCCTTGTGTATCTTTCTCTGCATTTCTGCAGACGGAACATACCCCCTGGATGTAGCTGCTCTGTTTGCCACATACAGACAAGAGTTTTACATGCTGGGCAGCATGCACACAAGGGACACTGCAACATAACAAAGATGGAAGCACAGTAGCAGATGACCCCACTGTTTTCTCCTCATAATGCTTGCTTTCTAGTCCAATTAGTGGAGTCCTAAATTAAGTCACAGTTCAACTCAATCACTGTGGCAGCCTCACAGCACTCAGTACAACCAGTTTAAGACTGCAGGATTTCACATTTTACTGTGAAAAGAGGTTTTTACACAGAAGGGACAAATTCCTAATGAAACCATTCCCAGTAAAAGGCATTCCTCAGGCAATGAGGTACTGCCTTACTTTTTCTCACACCGACAGGTTTTGCGCGGAGTTTTGCCATCACCACGTAAATGCAATAAAAAGTAAATTTTCCAAGATGGACGTCTCAGAATGCAATGGACAGAGTAAAAGCCATGACACTATTAATGTGAAAACAAAGATATTAAATAGAAGGGTCAAGAGAAGACTATCTCTTCTGTGACTGAACAGAAACGACTTTTAAGTTAAACTAAGACAGAAATTGGCAAAGACAGCAGAAAACACAATACTAGAGAAAAAAATGCATCTATTCAGAAGAGCTGCCTGCCTTCTGTATCACATGTGAATTTGATTCTTTTTCAAAAGAAGTGAAAGAAAGGAGGTGAAAAGGATTCTGAGTGCCACATCAAATATACCTTGGCAGCTGCTTTTTGGACTAGAAATCATGTTGGGCCTTTAATTACATCTCATCTGTGCACTACAAAAAATGAGGAGGGGAAGGATTTAAGGAAGATGTCCCTGCTCCCAAGTAATTGTCCAATCAATTCCCGTAGTCTGAATTTGTTGTACATTTACAAAGAAGATGATTTCCCAGGGATATGTTCTCTGTGCTGTTTAAGGCTGATAGTGCTTTATGATTCAACAGCATTCAACATAACCACCACATATCATGAATGGGAGAGCTAAATGATTCATAGGAAGGGGGAGCTCACCTGTGATCAAAGTGTGAGACCAATGCAGAGACTCTGTTAACATCCTGAAGTAAAGAAAAAAAACTACCATGTTACATGAAATTAAGCTCCTTGGATTCTGCACCAAGAATTAGGAAGTTCTTTCCAGTGATAAACCCTACAGGCACATGGAGAAACACTTAAGTAATCCGGTATTTTACATACGTGCTTACTGTTAATATCGGCTGTGTTAAAGGCAGGCATCAGCACAGCACCATCACATTATTTTCATTTTCTCAGAATGCCTCATATGTTGCTAATACCACAGATATTAAGGATGTATAAGAAGCTCTTATCCCAGGGATGATTCTCTTTGTCTCTGTACAGTACATGGATCATAGCCATCTAGTGATAAGTGATTCAATCTACCTTTCACAGCCGGGACAAAGGGTAGAGAAATGGTTTGCATCTGCAGAGGAGATGTCCTGACTATATGTCTTTCTTCCAGATGGACTCTGCATTCCAGCAGGAAAATCCTCCTAGTTTGTTCTTTCTGATGGTGAGATAGCTTCTTGAATTGGTCTGGCTGGAATAAAAACAGTATTCAGGAGTATAAAGCATTCCACATTTATAAGAAAGACTATTTTATCTAGTCTAATTCCAGAGAATTTACTATTTGAGACTCTTGGGTACCATAGGGTAAGAACTGCATTTATTTCTCTAAATCTGTAGTCTCCTAGAACACCTATTTCAACCTCCCCCATTCAGTGCCACCCATGACTAAGCATAGCCCATTAGGATTTGCTGATTTAGGATTCAGTGTCTAACTTTCCACTAAAACTTAACAGTGTGCGTTGATGAGTGAACCTTTAGACATCTTTTACACTGATGCTTGTATGGTGCTTTCTCTGCCTTGGAATGGTTTGAGACACCCATCATGGGCAAGATTTTCAAGGGTCACTCTAAAGCTGGTGTTCCGATTGGTGTGCTGATGGTACATTCTCATTCGGTCAGGAAGCAGGTCCATGTGTAACAGTGAGCTAAGTGACACTGAAAAGTCCACTGGTTTGGTGGTCATGGTGCCAATGGAATCTTGGGAGCAGTACTTATGTGTTACGCACTCCCAGAGATTGTTCCAATTCCTGTCGGCGCTGCTGGATCTGAAAGAAAAAGACACACTACAGTTCAGCAGATTCAATTACTCACTGACAGGAGATGTGTTAGTAAGTCAACACTGCAGGTATTTCTTTCATACCTTGCAGTAGAAATATCTGCTCACAGCTTCTTGAGACCATGGCTCGTGATAAAATTCGGCTCTGCGTTCTTCCTCTGGGTTTCCAACCACATCTGTCATCACCTGTGACAAAAAAACATTTTTCACCATAGCTCTTCTACCAAATATAGAAACTTTCAGATTTACCCAGCGTGAAAATTTATCTACATTACACATAAAAATGTTCAGAACTGTTCTCAAAGCTCAAAGCAAATGGACAATGTGTGCTTACTGGGAAAACAGGATCACAAAATAATCAAATGGTTTGCATTGGAGGGAACCTTTAAGCTCATCCAGTTCCACCCCTTGCCGTGGGCAGGGACGCTTTCCAATAAAACAGGTTGCTCCAAGCCCTGTCCAATCTGCCTCCAGGGACAGGGCAGCTGGGGGTTGGAACAATTCCATAAAAAAATAGAATTCTAATGACTATGTCTCCTGCATCACAGAATCACAGGTAAATATAGTTATTGATATATTTAGCAAAGCAGTGACATGGAATCACAACTCTGATGCCAGCAGGGCAGAACACTATAGAAAAGGCTCTTATGGGAGTAGTTGTCAGTCAGGGAAAACTCTGAATAACTACTCCATCTATATAGTTAGAGAAGCTCCACAACACCCTTGGTTATAAGTTCCTCAAGTCAAAGTCTGCTTTATTTAAACATTCTTCAGATGTCTGTCCTCTTTGAATACAATATAAATAATAATAACCATAATCCTAGCAGTAGATTTTTGGAAGACTATTGACTTAAACTAGGCATTTATGTAAGAAATAAACAATGATTTTATTAAAATAATTTCATGGATTAATTAATACAACTGATTTTGAGGCATCTCAGTGAAAGACAGAAAATGTGAAACTTTATGAAGAACAAATTATTCATTTTTGCTAGCAAACAACTGAGCTTCTTTATATTCCATTCCTTGCCTATCTTAAAGATAAGTTCAAGGACAGCAGATAAAGTTCAATGATGAACCAACAAAACACAATCGTGTTCTTGTAGTGTGGGATGCTCCTGCTGAGTTTTACACAGCTTTGATTTTACAGAATACATCAGCAAACCCCTGCATTTCGATCTTACTGTCTGGCCACAAACTGACCTAGCACTGGCATGAAGCACCACTGCTCCACGGCAGCTGGAATACAGCCTAATCTGTCTTTCCTGCATACTGTCTACTCTGGATTACGGTAGTCCGCTCAATGTCTGTCTTCCACCAATGATCCATCCTTGGCTATCCACTCTATGTACGTTTAGATAAAATTATTCCATTATGGTTCCACTATTCATTCTTTTCCAAACCTTTGCTCACCTTAAGATCCCTACTTTGGGACCGGAGAAGGTCTTGGATGTATCCTTTGGGATCCTTGGAGAAACTCAGCATGAAATCACGTTGTATTTTTAGCTGATTTATGGACTCAATTGTCTCATGAATCTGACAGAAAAAACAAAGCAGATATTCTTTAATTTCTCCCATACTCCACTGACCCTCAGGTCAGCTCTGTTACTATCTTTGCATTCCTGGTAAGGTACAAAGGTGATAATTTTACACCGCAGACTTGTGCAGATTCCTAGGGGTTTTCCAATTCAAAAAGAAGCAACCTAACTGCAATTCTGCCACTATCTTTTGGTTTCACTTGTACTTCTGCAATACAAGTATGTACAGGATTCTCCTTCACTTCCTGCCCTGAACTCCTGCACAGCATGCAGAGCTAAGCCAGGTCACAGTACAATGTCATAATTTCCCATCTAGAATCACCCTGTCTGCCAAGACCGGGATCTTTGAGGAAAGGTGCTACATAAATACACAGTTAAACAGTGCTCAGTGTAAGAAAGCAGTTATTCCACTGGTTACCATCATGATTGTATCTTCAATAGCTTACTGTAATCCTTAAAAATCCTAGCATTTCCCAGATGACATCCATGTCAAATGAACAGCCATGACTTCTAGACCTTTTCTTAAGAGAAAGCATGTAAAAGCCACAATAGCTACAAAAAGAAGAGCGAGAACAATGAGAAATCACGAGTATGGAAGACTTATAGAAAATGTATCTTCAGAAATATTATGAAAGAAATGAGCATTAACTAGCAGGGAAGAATGAAGACTGGAGAGAATTCAAGGTCATATAAGGGGTAATATCATCAAGTACAAACAGGAGAAGGACAGTTCATTAATCGTTTGCACGCAGACACACAGAAACAAACTTTTGGAACACTATTCCTCTAACATTCTAGTTTGACACAGTACATCTATCTTGTTCAGTTTCATGTATTCATTTATTTTGCCAAAACAGCTAAGGTGACCAAGGATGTGGGAGAAAATAATCCTCCCCTGAGCTGGCTATGCCATCAAGGCCACTAGTGTAGGTACTACGTGGTATGTTAAGAGAAGAGAGCTGCTGTCAACTTAAAATTATTCCATTCCTGGGGAAATGCTGCAGTTGTGCGGAGTGAACTCTGTTGGCAGGTGCCAAATTCCCAGGAGGGGACTCCATGGCATCACAGCTATGCAATGCACAAAGGGAAACAGGAGCAGCCCATGCCCATTCACCCAGCAGTGACTTCAGTAACTTCACTGATCACAGCTTGCCCTGTGCTGTAGCAAATATTGAAAAAAGAGGTGGCACAGGTGAGTTGGACTTGAAACAGAATAACCCTATGCATGCTGCTTGCCAGCTTATATAGGCTGGGAACCAAGTGACTGAGCGGCTGCCCTGCTGAAAAGGACCTTCCTCAAGAGCCATGACAGAAAAGATGCTGGAACAGTTACCAGAAACCATGGCATTGCTGGTGCCCAGAACCCCCTTAAAACTGCATGAAGACCGCAGCTTAACACATTTGTTTCTATTAGGAGTAAACAAAGAGAAGCTGGGCCTTGCTCTGAGAAGGCACTTTTGTTTATCCCTTACTGAGCCGAATCAGCCATTGACGTGCCAGAATTGGCTAACAGCCCTAGGAAATGAACCCCTAAAACAGCCTGCAAAGCCCTCCACTGCCTTAAGACAAATATTATGAAATGCAGTGCACATGATCCTCTTCCAGTAACACTTAAAACTGCCAAACTGCTCCAAATGATCTTCCTGCCATGCATGCTCCATATTTCCACCTAACGTAGAGAGCTGCTCTGCAGTTATGAATACAAAACCCACACCTGAGTATGAAATTCTCCTAGGTTTGGCTTAGCAATTTAGCAACATATCATGACCTCTCAATAAAAAGTTACAGTCATAGAGGTCAGGTGGTTCTCAAGTGTCAGGGGACTCAGTACGCTACCTGTGAAACTCTGTCACCTTGACAACGGTGTCAGGCCCGGGATCAGATCCTAAGTGGGAATGCCACTCACCCCTATGTATTCCCACTACATTTAGGTGATTCAACCCTAGAAAGCACATGCCCTTAAGAAGTCCTTGTCTCACAACATTACTGTGTTTGTCGCATGACACCAAACCCACGTGAAGCTATACAATGAGAACATGTACCATGGGATACTTTACTCTTGGGCTAATACCTTGTTGTCCAATGCTGTAATCTCCTGTTGGTTAGCTGTTGAGAGAAGAAAACTACTCATCTGGCCCTTTAATGGGTCTTCAACTTCTACATCTATGTCATAACAAGCCGTCTTCTTCTGATCGTTGGGGTCAACACTATGGAGAGTATAACACAAGATCATGAGAACTGCCATAATGAATCAGAATTAATATCCATTCAGCCCAGAAATACACTCTTCAGTAAAGCCTGTTGCAGATGCCGTGAGAAAAGTTTAAGAACAGTGCATCTTTATATATTTTCATATTCTAGTATATTCTCTCATCTTTTATTGGTCAGATTTCACAGACTTTTGAGCTGGTGCTTTTGCCCAGACCATCAAATTTAATTTCTAACATCCTCCTGAGACCTCTTACACTAAATCTGAGTATCATTCTTTGGCTTGTCCTGTCCTAAATTTATATTTAATTTGCCAGCATTTAGACTTAACATTTACTTCATTGTTAGACTAAAGTTTCTTAACAAGAAAACAGTCTTCAGTGCAATACTTGGTAAATCAGACTTCAGTCACTGTCACTTGCAATATAAAAATGTTGGCTTCTCAACACTACCTGTGAACTGTGTGGGTTGTGTGCATCTGCAGTAGGTAGCAAAAAAATTAGCTCAGAATCTAAGTGACCTTGACAGACCTGGGGGAGCAGAAGCACTTCCGGGGATGGATTTGTATTAAGAGTGTTGTAAGCTGGTGGAGGGAGGTGATCGTTCTCTATTCTCTACACACACGGGGCTTCCCATGGCAAGAGACATATGGAGCTACTGGAGAGAATTTTGCAAAGATCCATGATGATGATTAAGGTATTGGAGCACCTCACAGTTGAGGAAAGGCTGAGAGGTCTGGGACTATTCAGCCTAGAAAACAGAAGGCTGGTGCGGAGGGAACTTACCAAAACTTGAAGGGAGGGTTTAAAGAAGATAGAGCCAGGATCTTTTCAGTGGTACCCAGTGACAGGACAAGAGGCAGTTGGTGCAAACTGAAACACAGGTGGCTCCATCTGAACACCAAGAAACATGTTTTTACTATAAGGGTGACCAAGCAATAGCACAAGTTGCAGTAAGACCTTCAAAGCCCATCTGCCTTTCCCCCAGCCCAGAGCCTCCCGTGGTGGAGACACTCAAAAGCCATCCGGACATGGCTCTGGACAACCTGCTACAGGTGGCTCTGCTTAAGCAGGGGAGGGCATTTGACCAGATGATCTCCAGAGGTTCCTTCATACCTCAGACGTTCTGAGAATCTGCGATGCTGTGGCCTTCTGCAAGAAGATCAGCAGCAGAAGGAAAGCTAAGGAAAACCCAGGTCTGGGTCTGGGTCTGCCACTCATGCCAAAAGCCACAGAGAAGGCTGTGGCTCTCCATGCTGTCTTTGGCTCCACTGCTCCTGCTTAAGTCCTGTCCTCAGGCCTCCCAGGGCCCTGAGCCTAAGTCACTCAGGGCAGCGGGGCTGTTCACAGGGACCCTGACAGGATGCAGAAACAGGATAGCATTTCAACATGCTCAAGTTTGGCACAGGAAAAGTTCTGCTCCTGGGATGGAATGACGCCGTGCAGGGGCACAGGTGGGCATTGGCTGGGCAGAAGACAGGTTGGCAGGAGAGGACTTGGGGGCCTTGGCAGATAGACAAGTACAGAAGGAGTCTGTGGGGTAAGGCAGCCACAGAAAGGTCAGCTGCAAAAGGGGCTGTTCTAGTGCACGTGTTCCCATCAAGCCCAGGTAAGAGGCTCTTCCTTGCTACGCCACGCTGGCGGAACCGGATGTGGACTGGTGGGCACAGGAGCACAAAGATGTGACACGCTGGAGCAAGGCCCACAGAGGCTCAGTAGGATGGTGGGGCTGCAGCACAGACCTGCCGGGAGAAGCTGCAAGAGCTTCTGCAGCCTGGAGAACGAAAAGGAAAAGGAGATTGCCTGGGTGACTGCGACTGCCATATGGACTGGTGAAGCACAGACAGGGACAGCCTGCCCTTGGAGGTGGCATGAGATTAGGGTGAGAGGCAACAGAAACTCACTGCAGCATGGGCAATTCACTCCATATAAGGAATTGGTTTGTAAAAAAATCATGATGGTAGTCAAACAGGAGGAATCCAGACATAACCTGTTTGTACTAGAAGAATACTGGAGAGATATTCTTTGCAGGCTGCTTATGTCCTGTTAATAGTGTGGAAGATGTCTTGCTTCTTTGCAGAAATGGAAATCCCACAGAGGTGGGTTTTTTTACCTCTGATTTCAGGTGTGTCAGATGAAATTAGGATTGCAACTCAAGAAAATCTCCAGTTCTAGCTTGAGCTCATGTAAGAAGATTTGACTTCTACCAGTTTTAAATTTGATGCATTAAGTATCGTGGCGATCAGAAACCATTACAAAATCTGTATTTTTAATTGTATTCTATATGTTTGAGTCTACCTAGTATTTAAAATATTTGCCAAGATCAGAGACCTTTTGTTCATCTCTACTTTATATCCACTTCAACCCCATTGCATTTTTTCTTCCTTTTTTTTTCAAAAAGGGAGCTTGTTGGTGCCCAGAGAGTGGTTCTATTATAATTTCTACAATGAGTTTAGAATACTTCACTTTTTTGTCTCTGTGTGTATCCACTAAAACTAGAATGAATATTGAGATCTACTTGATCTTCCTGTAAAAGACAGGCCTGGGGATTAATCTGAATTAAGAACCCGTATACTTACAATCACTAGTGATGAAAAATTCCCTAGTAATAGTGTGCTGGTTTTGGCTGGGATAGAGTTAATTTTCCCCATAATAGCTGGTATGGGGCTGTGTTATAAGTTTGTGCTAGGAACAGTTGGTCACACAGAGATGTTTTTGTTATTGCTGATCGTTGCTTACAGCCTATCAAGACCTTTCCAGCTCCTCACGCCATCGGCCAGCAAGAAGGCTGAGGGTGTACAAAGAGCTGGGAGGGGACACAGCTGGGACAGCTGACCAAAGGGATATTCCAAAGCGTGTGGCATCTTGCTGAGCAGTAAACTGGGGCAGGTGTTCACTGCTCGGGGTCTCACTGGGCATCAGTCAATTGATGGTGAGCAATACTTTTCATCTGTATCACTTGTCTTGTTGGATTTTGTTCATCTTCATCATCATCATCATCATCATCAGTCATATCTTCTTTCTCTCAACTCATGAATTCTCTCCCTTTTACCTTTTCAATGCTCCCCCCTGCCCTGCTGGAGAGGGAATGAGTGGATGGGGAGTCCGTGCTGATGATTGGATTAAACCAGGACAAGCAGTTGGCATATTGTTTCTGTGACTGACTACATTCACTCTGAAAAACTGATTGTAGGGAGGCAGGGCAGAACATTTGTGAGACCCTATTTTAAGCTTGGTTGGACCAGGCTCCTAAGTATCCTAGATAGACTTTGAACCTGATTTGAGTTTGGAAGGGGGAGTTCTCAATGACCATCAGCCATCCCTTCTACTGTAAATCATTATGTGACTTCATGAGTCTAAAATTGCTTACTTTCTTTAAATTCAGTGCCAGACGTCCAGATTTATTTTAGAGATTGTAAAGACTTCAATGCAAAAGTACTGCCTGTTCTCAAGAAATTATTTCTTCCTTTTTCCACGCTGTTATATCAGTGCCATTAGTGGTTGTCAGGTGCTGTGTGGTGCACACAGCGTATCAGAGAATGCTAGTAGACACAAAGTCCTGTTCTTTAGGTGGTACCTGACAAAAATCACTTCCTCCAGAACCTTTTTGCCATCTCTCAGCCTCTGGAAACACAATCATCAGTTCCTTGTCATTCTTCTCTAAGCAAAACGACTATATATCTCTGAGGACCTCAACTTTTCTGTGATCTGTCAGACATGTCACTGAGTTGTGTTCAATGACAGTACACACACAACTCCCAATCTGCAGGGGCACCAATCAAGCTGCTTTTTCATTAGTCTGTTTGACATATTTAAATGAATCAAAAAGCAAATTTTATTCTCATAGCCTATGTAATATTTAAAATTCTTATCACATATGTCACAAATTTAAAATACAGAGCACAATTTTAAGCAAATTCAGAAACATTTGCTGTCAATATTCTCTGGGACATCAAATCACGGTGCTTAAGTAACAATGTTTAAACACCCAGAATCAGAATATTGACCAAGAACACAAAGAAACTTGGAAAGAATTGAAATATCTGAACAGTAAAGTTGCAATGCTCAGAAGTCTTTTTATCCCCCTCCTCCATGAACACAGTTGTCACTTAAATATGGCACATGCTAGAAGTACCTTAGAGAGCTGAAAGTTGTATTTCATCTGCTATGCCACAGACATATGTTTTGACAAGGATGCAAGAGCTCAGTATCTTGGTCTCAATGACCTCCTCCAAATCCAGGCATTCTTTATTGTAAATCTCCGGAGACAGAGTCTGACTCCTTGGCATTCTCAGGATAAGACTAACAGCCAAAGAGCTGACCCAAACCCAACAAAGCATGCATGGACTGGCCCTGCCTTTGAAATTGTAACGCTATTGTACATTTTACATAATATATCAGTGATTAGAATGATTGCCCATGAGGTACAATATCTTATTTCAATTTCTTTTTTATCTCTTTTTGTGGGTTCAAACTCTCATTCCTCTCTCCTTAGAAAAAAAGCCTGACCAACTCTCTCAATGGTATTCTAGTAGGTTTTTCATACTCCCAGAAAAATGGTGCAGTGCTAAGTGAAAATAATTTATAATTATACAAACTAGAATGACACATAGAACAAACACACAACAAAGTCCAAGGTACTCACCTGGAAGTTATAAAAACTGGATTCTGGTCCCTACAGCTACTGCAGCTGTTTCTGTACTTTTTCTAGTGAGTGTTTTGCACATGACAGTGCTGAGCTGACCAACCAGCTTACCTGATGATGTGGTTTATCACTATGGGATCTGGCGGCAGCAGGAGGTTAGTGAGTCTCTGAGGAATTTCAGAAAACTTTAGTCGTGGACAGTCAAAGATCTGGAACACAATAAACAACAAATGTTGTTTGTCCAAAGCCCACTTGGCGGTTACATGAGAAAGTAATAAATCTGCAGCTCACAAAGAGCTGAGGCAATTAAGGAAGGTGATTTTGAAAGCTGTAATTCAGGTTCCTTGCACAACATAAATTTTTGGTCACTTCTGTGCCCGTAAATTGCTGTTGTACTTACATCTGGGCTTGCGGACATATCCATCAGGTCATGACAATTTCAGGTGTCCCAGTTTAGGTTTAACTGCTGGAGTGCACAGGACACTTCAATGGGACATAAGGATCGACTGTGTCAATGACGGGAGAGAAGCAAACACTCCCTCTCTTACTGAGGGTTTGCAACAGCACATAGTAAAGAAAACTATTTTCTTTTTTTACCAGAGAAAACATAAAACCAGTTTGCCTTTTACCCCCAAGGAATGTTTCCTGTGATAATTTGTGCTAAAGAAAAATACAATCTAAAACATTTCTGGATTTTAAAACCATTGGCAATTTGTGGGTTTTTTAATGATTAAGGAAAAACAAAGTCAATGTGATTTTATTTATTTTTAACCAAAACCTGAACAAGCCTCTTGGAAGGGATCCAACCCTTTCCAAACAACAGTTCATGGTTACCTTCTCTTTAGTCCAGAAGCTAAATAGAATCATAGACTCATAGAATATTCTGGGTTGGAAGGAATTCACAAGGATCATTGAGTTCAACTCCTGACTCTGCACAGGACAACCCCGAAAATCACACATGAATTTCTACTAAATTCAGGGGGGGAAAAAAAGGGTTAAAACCTGTAGAGTTTGGAAATTTTCTGTGAGCAACTGTAGCGCATTCCCATGAATCTTTACACCTGGAGTTTTCAGAAATATGATTATTACAGCCTTTTTTTCCTACTGGGATTTTTAGTCTGAACAGGTAAACAGACTTTTCTCTAAAGATATTCTATTGAAACTGACCTTAACAAAACACAAACTTTCTATATATTAACATATGCCTTAAAATGTGCCCTTATGTGGAGGCAATTTGTAAAAACGTTCAGGCCTATGCAAATGATTCTATTTTCACCTGATAGAAGAGATACGCTATTCATGGTATCTATAAACAGAAACAAGCTTTGCAGCTCCAGAGACAAAGGGTGCAGGCAGGGTTGAAATGAAAGGACTATCAGGTTGTAGAACAGATATACAAAGTCAGATGCTGTGGTCCCTCAGATAGGGTAACTTTTGAAATCCACAGTTTTCTCAAGCGAGTGAATTTGGCAGCAGAAATACCCAGGAGCCAGCTCAGGCTTTTGAAATACCTTTGAATCTTTTTTCTTGCTTTTGCTTGTAACATGGTGGATTTCGAATCTCCCTGCTGATGTAAACAGTGTTTTTAAACAGAAAATGATCCGTCTTCATCAACTCTAAAATCTGTCTGATTTGTTGGACTTGCCTGCATCCAGGAATTCAGCCAGCTAGTTTCTGAAGAACAAGGAAGTAACAAAAGCTACTGAGTCGGCAGCTCACTCCTTACTTGAGTTCTGAATTCTGAGACTTGATAGAGTAGACTGTGGAATTCCCACCCAAAATCTCTCCACACCAAGCTCCATCCAATCTGCTGTCACCACTGGCTCAACACTCTTGTCAAACTCCTAACATGGATGCCCAGGTGACAGGAGCTTTAAGAAGGGAAAAGGGATCAAGGAAACACATTATTGAAAGGAGGATGTGAGGCTGGAAACTAAGGCTAGGTGGAACTTTCCTAAAGCTTCTCACATTCCTGCCTAACTGGAGTTAGTGGTCTAAACTTGTAACCCCTGGCTCTGAAAGCCTCTCTGGCTACAGTGATCCTGGTGTGTCAGGTCACTCTTTTAGAGAACATTTTCTAGTCTGTACTGTCTTGTGCCCTTAGATATAACACAACACAGCAGCACAGGATTCAGAAGAGCTGGCATAGCAAATGAGAAGACCAGTATCTCACACGGAATGCCAGCGACACTGGTGTGTTATCTACTGCTCCCCTGAGTGATAGCCACACTTCCAGCTAGGACAACGCTTTTTTTCCCAGGGCTTATGTGGCTAAAACTATATAATCTACAGAAATTATCAGACTGGAAGGCATTACTAACCCAATTCCTTTGCCCTCCATCTCTCAATCTTAGCATACTAGAGTGAAAAACTAAAAAACTCATAGTGAAATATTTCATTTATTGTAAGTGGATCCAGATTCCTAAGTAGTAGCATCAGTTTTGAAAGCAAGAAGAGCTAATTAGGACAATTTTTCCAGAGACCTAAGGAAAACAGAAACACTCAAAATAATCCCATTTATGATTTAAATCTGTGCAAGCACTGCATTCTTACAAATCTATTCCAGATTAGCCAGCTCTTGGCAGAGTGTGAGGTTCAGTCCTCTAGAAAAGCAATCATCTACTTCCCAACTTTCTCATTTGACTCATCTGCTGAGGATAGGAAGACAATTATCAGGTCTCATGGCATTCCTGCAGAGTTCTAAGACAAAGGAGACCTAAGACCAAATAAGTCTCTAATGAGATACGCAAGGAGAAGATGGCTTCAACAATTGCTTATTCTAGCAAAGTTCTTAAATTGAAAATCAAAATAAATAATATTGAGAAGGCCCTCCTTCTTACTAAAAGTAATATATGTACATCTGTACAGGGTCATACAAAGGATCTGCTGCAAATCTGCAACACTATCCCAGCCCTGGTAGTGGCTGAAAGTGGATACAAAAGGAAACATTGTAAGAACAGGAGAAACATACACTGGTTCTTCCCAACAAAACCTCTCCCAACCTCCACAGCTTTGCATTTGAAACAGCCCAAGATTTTTTGTCCATTGGTTTGTCACTTTTGGAACCTATATACACTTCTAGCATTTGTAAGGCTTTATTGCATTGAGTTCTGACATTTAAATATGATTGAGTTTGTTTGTTTTCAGTTTGCTACCTGCCAGTTTTAGTTGATGGACCGCAATTATTGACCAAAATATATGGAATTACTCCTTATTTACCTTTTTCATTCTGCTCATGGTTTTTCAAATGTTTTTCACCTCCCTTTTTCCATTTCCTCTTTGGGCTGGCAGAAACAAAACTCAGTCTAAATTAGCTATAGGTAAATAAAGAATGGAAGTCAAATCATCTCGTGAAGAGAACAAACAGCGTTGTCATTTTGCCAAAAATTCTCACGTGGTTTTAATACGGAATTTTTACTATAAGTGAAAAAGACTGTACGCTGTAATTCTCAAAAAACCAAAACCCAAACAAACAAGAGAGTGACTATATAATCCTGAGCACTATGGTTCTATATTCCTAGAAATACCCATGAATCTCACAATTATTTTGTTGCATTTTGTATTTTCAAATGTGCAAAGCTGCCTTAAAGTTCACTTCAATCACTGGCTACTTTGAACTGTTGTGGGGCACATTAATAACAGAAAATAAAAACTTAAAAAAGAAAACTAGGACACAGGTTTCACTGGAACATTTACTTTCATTGCTCACTAAAACATTATTCATTCATTGTTATTACCAGTACTTTCCTTACACAAAAGTATGTCACAAACCCTATTTTCAATTACTTTCCAAATAACTCAGGTGAGCCTGAAGCTAGAGAAAAACTAAGCTGTGTAAGACAGTGACAGCTCGGTTAACACTACCTTTAGGCAAAAACTATAATCATATTTACAGAAAGGGTGGAGATGCTTTTGAGTTTCCTGGTTAATTCTAGAGGTCATTGTGAAAGACAAAAACTCTCAACATGCTACTTTCAAAATATCACGCAAATCACTGAGGGTATTTTATTATCTGAAGTAGATTTAAGAAAAAATAGCTTTTCTTATTATATCTTCCATGCCTTCTTCCTTCATAAACAGGAAAAGAGAAAGGAAGAAAACAGGTCTACATATGATTTGACAATCAGAATCAGTAGATTATTTCATGTTTCTTAGTACAAAATGATACAATGGGGGGAGAAACTAAATCAATGCAGAAGACCTCCTTCCTGGAAAGGCCACAACTTTTGTGGTAGGGCTGAACCACCAGATGTAGGGGGTTTTGACAACACTGGCACATGGGGAGGGTGTTAATGATATTAGTTGTGGTGGATTCCAAAAGCCATTCAGTACTGAGGATACTGCAAATTGTTAAGGGAAGATAAAAACCAGTCATTTTCATTCATCCCAAATTTGTGGCTGCATGTTACAGTCTGCTTCTAAAGAGCTACTATGTCCAAAAAAGAGTTACCTGCTGGAAGTACTTGTCGCAGTTAATGTACTCCTTATCGTGGGAGTCTTGCAGCTTGTTTGTTTTGATGTACTGCCAGAGAGCCTGGATGATGGCTGAGCGTGTCTGCGTGTGAATGCCCAGCAGACGGGCCAACCGTGGGTCCAGCTTGAACTGGGGAGGCTGAACAGAAGGCAAAGGAGGTGGCAATAAAGGGGAGAGCAGACAGATACACATGTGTCAAGTTTCAGTTTTAATTCTTGAGGGACTCTTGGGTTCCTCAGGAGAAGCATACTACTTGGTATTTTTGTGTCCCACCACTGGTGCTCTGGAAGAGGGACACTGCCAGGCACAGGGACGTCCTGTAGCATGTGCTTGAAATAATAAAAACTTGCACAAAGACTGAGGAAGAATTTTTCTTTTCAACACTGATGCAAAATCTGACAATTTGGAATGGGAGAAGGAAAAGAACAGCCCTTCCTCTGAACTACTGGAATTTAACCCCATAGAGAGAGAT
Source organism: Lichenostomus cassidix (assembly GCF_008360975.1). Taxonomy (NCBI): domain Eukaryota; kingdom Metazoa; phylum Chordata; class Aves; order Passeriformes; family Meliphagidae; genus Lichenostomus; species Lichenostomus cassidix. The sequence continues at coordinate 55,993 of NC_139482.1, forward strand.
GGAAGGCAGGCTGATGCTTCCACAGTTGCTAATAAATGCAGCCTCACATCAACACACGGCCTTGGAACTCTGTTTTTTTCAGGCATGTTCCCATCATTCTGGTGCATGCCAGAACATTTACCCAACCACAACCAGTCAATGGAATATATTTTTTCCTGACCTCCATGATACAATTCAACTTCCCTGTTCTGCATCTCTAGTAATATAAATTCCTTGGATAATTTGCAATTTGATGCTTCTTAAAGTGTGTACTCTTACTCAAGTTTAGTGTTTGCCACATTATTAGGCAAGGATTACTCTGATGGGTGCCAGGTCACCCAAAGCTAGCTTTATAACAAATCAAAATTTAAGCATCAAAGAACATCTATTTTAAAGCATAAATTTATAATAACGGTGAGCATAACAAACAGCATTCTATTGTCTTAACAATAAAAATTCTCACTGCCTATATCAGTATTTCAGTTAGTCCATATGCTCCCTAAAATTAATAAATTTTCTCTCTGCTAACGGAGTGCTTTTATCCTGAATAGATGCTATTTGCGTGGAGGGGAAAGAAGGTGGCAGAGAACAAGTTCTTAAAGTTGTACCATCAAAATGCATCTGAGCCTGAACTGTCATAGGAAAGGGGGATCCCATCCACTTGCAGCAGTGCATTAACAGTTTCCTTAACGCAGCAACATTTCTTCCGGGGACGGTTTCAGTCAGATTAGTAGCTCCAGAACTGCAGTGTCCATCATTTTTACCAAGCTAAGGCTGCCACAGCTACACAGCTGGTTTTAGGTACCACTAGCAAAAGCCACTCCTTTGAAATTTTTTAAAGAGCCACACGCATAACTTGTGTGCAACTTATCTGACTATTCTCTAAGAAGCTGGAGAAGGAAATGCATTTTTTTTCTGCAGGTGAGCAATAAAAATACTGATTACCATAATGTCAAGACCAATTTTTTGTGAGACTATATTAGAAACTCATTTGATTTGTCCCCTTTAAATTTTAAATAATGTCAGTTTGCTATCATTCCTAACTTCAACGGACCACGTGACATTGCAAGTCCAAGTATACTGGGTTTTGATGTATGTGACAAGATGAATTTGCTCTGTTGCACTAGGTGCCAATGGCTGTGTTTTCCATGCTGAAAGCAGTGCACTGACCTGGTAGTCCAACATGAGGAGTAATGTGCATCGCACGCTGACATCCCCAGGTCTCTTCACCTGGAAGCCATCTGTTTCCTGGGTTGTGGGAGTTCTGTGCCACTGACAAAGGGAAAAGCAAAATGGTTGGTCATTTTTTCACTGATGTCCATGGAGGTGCAACTTGCACAGTACACCATGCCAGGATCAGACAAGTATAAGCTTTCTGAACATCTGGCAATTTAGAAAAGAGACCCGACAGCAACAAAATCAAACCACAACACCCCTTCACACCCCCAGTCATTTCAATTCAGCTTTAGTGAAGAATCTGCTCTGCTGCTAGCATGCTTTACTTGTTAGGAAAAATGTCCACAATTTTTCCGTCTTTTCATACATTCTGTTCTAAGATGTGCACAACATCACTAATACATCTATGTTTTTAGAGTAGATTTCTTTAGCAAACATTCTTAAGAAGAATGTAATTTTGAAAACTTTGAAAATGCCATAAATTAGATAATGAATGCAAGGTCCCTTAAACAAAGGAGGCAACAGGCACTGGGTGCTTATCTGTGCCAGTAACTGGTTTGTATGCAAAGGGTGCACAACCTTCTCACCTCCACAAGATGATTGTCAGGTCCATAAAGATCTTTGTCCAGTTCAATAACCAAACTCTTAAAAAAAGATGAAAACTTCCGTTTCTGTTTGCTGAGCTGTACAAACAGAAGAACCAGACATGTATAAGGCTGCACATATAAGCTTGTGTCCTAGATTTCCTTCTCAGTCTCTCTGTCTTGAACATTAAATCCCCTGTAAGCCACAAGTGTGATCAATCTAACTGAGTTCTCCCTCTGATGAACACAGGGTAAGATGCAAAAACCTCAACAGTGGTGGAACAGTGCATACTTTAGGGAAGATTTCCTTGACCCTTAATGTTGCTGGAAAGGACTGGCTTGTAAGGTGAATGTGGCACCCACGAGAAAGAGAACAGCCGTGAAAATCATCTGAGGACTGGAGCACCCCTCCTGTGAGGACAGGCTAAGAGAGCTGGAGTTGTTCAGCCCAGAGAAAAGCAGCCTCCAGGGAGTATTTAAAGGGGGCTTGTAAGAAAGATTGAGGGAGACTTTTAACCAAGATCTCTAGTGACACAGTGAGGAGCAATGGTTTTAAAATGAAAGACAGTAGTTTTGGACTGGTCATAAGAAAGACATTTTTTACTCAGAGGGGTGGTGAGGCCCTGGCACAGGCTGCCCACAGAAGCTGTGGCTACCCTATCCCTGAAAGCCATAGAAGCTGTGGCTATCCTATCCCTGAAAGGGTTCCAGGCCAGGTTGGGTGGGGCTTTGAGCAACCCAGGCAAGTGGAACGTGCCCCTGTCCATGGCAGTGGGATGGAACGAGATGGTCTTGAAGGTCCCTTCCAACCCAAACCATTCTCTGATCCTAAGGCCTCTACAGCTTTCATTTTAAGAGCCTGGAGCTTTTTGATGAATGCTAATTCACCATGGTCTGATTTATCAGACCAAGTCCTACACTAAGTAAAATTATTTCATTTTACATTTTGTCCTTCCATGTAATTATCACTATTCGTTCTTTACTACACAGCTTATACTGTGTACATTAAAAACTGGAAGGTCTATGATTACCTAATCTGACTCTCCACAGAATATAGGCTATATGATTCCCATTTATTTCTTCGTATTTAATGCAGATAATATTTTATTTAAAAATGCTAATACTTGAAGAGCTATTTTGTTCCAATAAAGAATCTTTAGGGAAGAGATCAGTCATACATCATCCAGGAGCTTTCCCTCCACACGCAGCTCCCACGAAGCAATGCTGCCATCAGAGTCGTCAGCATCTGATTTCGCAGGATTAAACGTGTTGGAGATGTAAAGTCTCAGTTTCCGCTTTTGCTGTTATAAACACAGAGAAGGGGAAAGTACATATCCAGTTTAAGTTCAAGATCTGAAGTAATGATGCACTTAGTAGAGAATCTCCATGTTCTGTACAGTTGCACCCAGTTATATTAGAATTTAAGATTCTGTTACACGTAAGAAAATACACTGAAGAGCTGAATCTAAAAATTCCTTTCAAAAATTCTTGGCTATATATGCTGAAATTCACTGTAAATGGAGGAAGACAGGAGATTGCCAAGCCTGAGTGGTGATACATCTTGTATTTCTGGATTAGATATTAGAGAAATCACTATAAGAAAAGCAAGATATTATGTCCTTGCTGGCTTCAGCCTAGCTAGATTGCTAAAACTCAGCTACAAGTCTATTGCAACGTAAGTATTTTTCGTCGTTGCATCAGTTCAGATTTATAAATGGCAGTCAAAAATACAGCTCACGCTGCAAACTACCTGCCAGGCACATCTCTGCCCATCTGCATTCTACCATCATGCAGTACCTGGTAATAATCTCCTGCAGACACACCTGAACACACCGACACACACACACCGGCTGCCTTACGCTCCCGTTCGCCCCACCTGCCTTCACTCCCATCAAACATGCTGCAGCTCCACCTTGCTAGGAGAGCTGAGTGCAGGAGGGCACCCTGCTTCATTCCTGACCCAAGGTGCTCAAGTCTGTCAGAGATACAATTGTCATTTTTACAGAGCGCGCGAGGTTTCCCAATCACTGCAGTGGCTCGTGGCTGTGTCATTTCTCAGCACCCTTCCTTCCGTGCACGATGTGGAAAACACAGCCTTTGAGTCTGATGCACGGATTCCAGAAAAGATTACTACCAAAAATTACTTTGGGACTCTAATCTCCAATACCTATGTATAATACAATGAAAAAAAGGCTACAGTCGTCAAGTTAATGCAGGCACAACAAAAAATAAAGAGCAGTCTTGTAAAGCTTTCACATTTACACAGAGGAGAGAAGGAAGTTACATACAGCAGGCTATAGAGCATAATCTGTCACAGAAGAATGGGGAAGGCAGAGATGTATGGCTGAAGAGGAACAGGAAAATTAGTACATTTTGCCAAATCTGGAGAAGACGGTGACAGAAAGGTTTGATAGAAATGAAGTGTCAATAGTAGGCTCTGACAGGGAACAGGATTTTCCAAAGTGCCATCGGTCCAGAAAATGACAGGTTTACACAGGTAAGAATAGGCAGATAGGCAGAAAATATTCCTGTGAATCCATGTTCTTTCTCCATCCTTTCCCACAGGATTTCTGTTGCCAAAGTGCTCTTTCATAATACAATTATTTTAATGACCCAAAATCTCTATATGGTGTGGCAGACATGTGAAGGACTTCACATTTCTAAATTCACAACTCTTCTAATTACCCTGCACGTTTTATGCACCATCCCTAAATTTTATCCCCACCTGGATTACTTGCAGAATCATACCGACACACACAAGCAGGCTTTTACTTAATAGTTCCTCGTAGATACTCTCCTGAGATTTCAGGCTCGTATAACTGATTCCATTTCTTCTTCTTTCTATTTCCAAAGACAGTATCTTCATTCTCACATTTATCCCGGAAACTCCTTCTCTCCTCATATCTCCCCATATCCAGATAGGAACTGCATCTGTTTCCTCAGAAGTCTGACACTTCATCACTGAGATCATCCTCTGCAATAACATCCTCATTCAAATCTGAGTATTTTAGATGTCTCCCTTTCTCTCTTGTCCAGTCCACCTAAAACCAAGCCAGTAACAGCACCCAACTCAACTGTGAAGTATTGAGATTCTCCATGCTTTCATTCTTTCCCTTTGATAGCCCCTTAGCACTCCTCTTTCAAGTCATGCACAAGCTGGATGCAGCTTATGTTTCAGAACTGGTCTCCTGCTGGCTTCCCTATACTTTCCCTGCTCTGCCAAAGTCTAAGTCTGCAAATCATTTGGTTGTTTCCCCTGCATCTCTCTCTTCAATTTACAGTGTCTGGTTTTACACAACCAATTCTCTTTCTTGGATTTAATTCTTTCCTGACTGTGACGTCTTTAAATGATCTGACTTCCACATCAGAAAGGAACCTAGAATAACTGTGACTAAAAATGCCATGTAATGGCTATCTCTAAAATTATCTTTTATCTGACTTCTTATGTATCTTGCTTTTCCATCAAAAACCATTTAGCCTTAGACTCCAACATGACAAAGACAGTACTGACAACCTGTCTGTACTGTGGCATGCTGTGCCTCCAGCCTCTGCTGGGCAGAGACATTCTCTCTGACAACAAAATGTGCAACTTGCACCCTGGGGGCTCTCTTCAGATTTTGGCCCAAAAGAAAATTCGCTGAAATTTCGCAACTGAAAATTCGCAACACTATTAAGGCACTGAAAACCTCTTAAATGCAACCACAGAAAGATCCTTGCTTCTGACTCCTCAAGAAATCAGTCAGGTAGGGCAACTACACAGCTGCGAGAATACTCCAACACCAAATGGGCTTTAAGTCTAATCAAAATCTTTATTAGAACACCAAATAGAATAAGGGAACATAAAAAAGGGAAAACGACATCTGCTGGCTAACATAAAGTTTAAAAAAAAATACGTAAAGCAAATTTTCTCTGCTCACATTCCTTGAAAATCGTTCATTTCTTCAGGTTTGCTCTTATTCCAGCAATTCTGTGACTTCCAGGGTTTAGGCATGACCTGAAGAGTCAGCCAGACCTGCCAGAGATGTTCTGGCAAGCAATATAAACAATTGTGAAAGAGGCATCTGTCCATGACCACTGCTTCAACAGCCCAATATGCTCTGTACAGCACTGTACTGACCCAGACACATCCAAGCCTCAACTACCCTTCTGAAGCTGCTGCCATCACGTCCACATCTTGTTTGTTTCCTGCCGCTCCTCCATTTCTTCTCATGTTTCCCTGCTGCTGCTCCATTTTCCTTTTTTTCCCTGCCCTTTCCAGAATTACCACCACCTCTTCTTTACATGTCCAGTGTTGCCAGCACCCCTGGCTCCTTGTAAGAGCTCCCTGGGAATGGTTCTGCTCCCAGACATTTTGGGAGGCTGACTGTCTCCTCTCCCAGGTCCAGGAACTAGACAACAGCACTTGAATTTGCCCTACATACACTTATCACCAACAGTGGTAATGCATACTTTGTGCAGTAGCATTTAAAGAAAATAAATTTAGAAATCCCTAGCAAAATTTCAGAACCATGGCTCTACAGACAGGAACAGTTACATTGGACCCTCAAGCTCCTTCTCTCCTACCATGACTATTCTCCTGGCAGCTGATCCAAACTAACATCAAGCCTGTGAAGCAAGACCCTGCCAGAGACCCAAGAGTATAGTCTGAATCCTACCTGAAGGGATCTATCCGGTGAGTAACAGCTCCAGCATGCACAGCTACACTGCTGTCATAAGGATGTCCAGTCTTGTAAGATGCCAGTTCAGAGATGAGATAGGCAGTCAAAACTGAACTCAAGGAAGAAAAACACTAACATGGAGCTGGATGGGGTTTTAGAGTCACTATGCAGACGGTAAAGTCTCTTTGGCTGATGACACACACCCAAAATCACTGTATTTGGTTCCCTTTCAGTACCCCTGTATTCCACAATAATGTCAAGTTCATATCCTGAAGGCTCTCAGAATGACGTAGTCTTCCATCTCCAGTTGAGGAACTCCGTCTCATCCAAGCAGAAACGATAAAAGTTATGTGCAACTTGATTGCTGTGCAGCTTAAATAAAGCAGTGGCAAGAAGCCACTGCCCCTCAATCAATTCTGCAAATTTTTAGCCATGCACTTTATCACACAGACCTCAAATCTGTTCTCCTCTCTGTATGGTAGATTCTCAGAGAACAGGTGAGCAACCAACCAAAGGATTCCCAGGAGCTGGGGGCAAAAACTGAAGAGATGACTTATACCTCTAGGACAAAGGGAAAGCATGACACTTCATCTCTTCCGACACACCGGAACTTTACCACCCACAAAGGTAAAGCTAAGAAGGGGGAACTTCACAGAGACTTGATCAACATTGCCAATCAAATAATCTCTTGTCTGAAAACCAGTAAGTGCTTGATCTCCTCGTTCCCCAAGAGTAAGATACAGGTCTTTGACTTGGCTTCAGCAAAAGGAACTTTAAATAGCAGTCATATCAAAATGAAAAGCTTTCCCCTAAAACCATTGTCTTTCACTTACAATTTCTCCTTGAGAAAATGAAAAGGAAAAAAAAAATCATATGGGACAGATGAGTGGTCATGTCAGTAATGAAGCCCTGCAAAGGTCTCAGCACAGCTGCTGGGAGACTTCACGTGAAATCAAATAGATCTGAATGGGAGGTTGACAGGAATGGTGGAGCAGCACAGCTACACCTTGCTCTTTCTCCAAGTTCTCCAATGTCACTTCACACAAATCAATACTGCTTTAAGTTCAAGTAAATTGGTGAAATGCTGGAAATCTGTCAAATCCTTCAGAAAACTTCCCCTGGTTTACAGTGTTACCTTTTTTTTTTTTTAAAGTTTCCATTAGTATTGAATCCCTAACAAATCAAATCAGGAAGTAAGGAACTGATGATCCCAGGATCTGTGTGCTATCCCCCAGACAAATCTCCACCAACTGCTGAAGTTGAAGTTTCCTTCACTGAACTCTCACGCTAGACACAAAACCTCCAGGATGCTTCCACGGAGGTTGTGCTCAGCATTTCAAAGAAAAGAACAAAGTTATTAGCAGATAGTCTATTGCTCACTGACTCAAGAAAATCTGTCAGCCATTCTTACAAGCAGTGTTGTGTTAAGACCTCTCTAAGTATATCTTAACAGTGAATTTCTGTGAACCTCAACACAGCATAAAAACCTCAAGCAGAAAGCACAGAAAAGATTAAAATCTGTGTTTCTGCCTTTGCATATAGAGTAACTGTTTCCTGGTCTCACAGAAAAAAAACTTTTTAGGAAGCAAAATGAACAGTGGTAGCATGGAGACTAAAAATCAGGAGACAGAAAAAACAATGACCACTGTCTGACCATTATAAAAGACTCAGAGAGTGCCTGTATCAGAACTGGAATACAGAGGCATCTGTAACTCAGAGCAGTAGCAAGATTTGTCAAAACTTGTAGAGGAAACAAAATTAGTAAGTAACTCCTGAAAAAAAAATGGACAAGAACTTTAAAATGGCCAACCCAAAGCAAAAAAAATCAGTGGCTTGGTAGACTACACAAGTATCATGAATAAAAGGAACAAGACAATAATTAGTGAGTTCAAAATTGTACCGACACACGAAAAACGTTTGTAGAGAGTTCTAAAAAAGCATAAACAACAACAACAAAATTCAAAAAGAGGTGAAATGAATGCTACAGAGGAATAAAATGGACATTAGTATGCACAATAGTCTACAAAATCAGCTGTAGCAGCTTATTTGGTAGTTGTACACTGTACTTTCTCAGGAGAGAATGAAGGGTCATATAATGACAGGTAAGAAGAAGCCAGGTGCACTGAAAATTTTTCTTCTACAGTGATTGGGAGAAATGAATTTTTTATCTGAGAAAAGAGAACATTAAAGAACCTGAAAAACATGTTTAAAACATTGACTGATTAAAGAAGGAGATTAGGTGCTTGCCTTTTCCATCTCACAATGCAAAAAGCAGAACACATAAAATTATGCCACAAGACAGGTGTTTCAGTAAAAATACAAATTGCTTTCTGGCAACAATCCGATGTCAATTCCTCAGTCACCTTAACACCTGAAAGTAGGGAAAGAATCTCAATTCACAAAACAAGAGAGAGTGACATTATGATGGTATTCTGATGTTACTACTTGTTTTTAACCTAAAGATTGAGAACCTGGGAGCAGATAATTTTGTTTGGAAACTGCAACTATACACAAGTCTGGTAAACTGCATGTCCCACACCAGCTCACTGCAAAAGAGTGACAGTCCCTGGATGACAGGCTCTGGTTCGGGGGAGACCAAAGTACTGTCTGTGGTGCCAGGACCTGGAGTAGGAGCTTTGCTCGTGAGATGAATCACATCCCTCTTTCAGTCAGGAGACCCTGGTTCAAGCTTTGCGATGAAAATCGTCTCAGTCTTAAAATGATGTTTATGCCCACAACTGTCTGTCTCAGGCTTACACAGTGGAGAGAAATAGGCATTTTTAAGGGTGTTTTTAATCTATATTCTTTTAAACAATCACTTCTGTATGAGGAGAACCATGCCCCGACCACCACTGCCTGCACCAACTTCATCTCTCAATTATGAAGGGAGCTGAGAGTGACTAGCTCACATATAAATTAATGCAAAGGATATGTCCATATTTACCCAAATAAATCCCACTCCCGAAGTCCACCGCGGCCATAGAGCTGCATAGATTTTCAGTAATTCATTCTTCTTTAATGACATCTACTGGCCTGGAGTTGAGCGTACGGTTTCTGTTTCCTTCCAGCCATTGACTTTGCTGTATCTAACAGCCCTGTCTGCCTGACTACCTCCTAAAAGTTCTTTCTGGAATTCTAACCAATGTGGGTCTTCCACGAAGTCAGTAGAAGGACTCTTGCCAATGCTGCTCTGCAGACAAGGAAATCTGAGACTCTCAGGACAGATGCAATCCAAGAATGCAGGACCAGCTGAAGAAGAGGAGAGAGCACAGCGCTGCCCAAGCAGCAGAAAAGTGCCAAGGCAGGATCTAAACTAGGCAAGCTGGCAGCTGAAGGTGGCTGCTGACAGTGGGTCAGAGGAGCTGACAGCTGGGGGAGGCCATTTCCCCCTTCAACAGCCCCACAACCCCCAGGTCTCCTCACCTCTTGAGCCATCCCACAGCTGTCACCTGGCTCAACAGTACAACTGTTCTCGGGAGATTCAAGTACGATCAACAAGCCAAACATATTTGCTGCTCTATCCTAAGGAAAAAAATGCTTCAAACACTTCCCCATAAAATTTCCCCAGAACATTTAGCCTTCAGACAGAAAAAAAGCCAGCCTGAGCAACACTAGACCATAAATCTATGGTTCCCTTTGACTGTTTCTACCTACAGCTCAATCCCTGTGACTAATACTGTAACTACAATTACAGCTGATAATTCTGAGCAATCCTGCATATTCCCTATATAATTTCACATACCTCAGACAAATTAATGTTTTCCCCAAGATTGCAATCCCAGTTTGAGAATCACTGTTTTAAGGCAAATATTTTGAAATTGCAAGAGCTTTGATAAGAGACGGAAATGCAGAGATAACTTCTATTGCTGTTACCAATTCTGCAACTGTAATAAAATGAAAATACTTAACATTATGAAAAACCCAAATTTACCTAGGTTTAGCTCCATTTTGACAGGTCTGCTACCTATATGCTAGGACTACCTATACATGAATTTGAAAAACATCTGTTTGATCATTCTCTAGATGTTAACTGAGTAACTGATATTTAAAATGTTTGCTGGGCTCTAGATGGAAACAGAATGTTCTGTCTACAGTTTCTGTAGAGTGTTGTACCTCCTATACTATTCCCTATCCCAGACACTGAGTATCTCCATTGCACAGTTAAAGCTGGGACCTTGTGTACTTGTTAATTCCCTCATTAAAGAGTTTGCCACAGAACAAACAACTTCCTGCTGATTTATGAATGCAAGCCAAAGTCTTCAATCACTTTTAAACATGGCCAGGTTCCTAGCTAATTTAAAAGAATGCTGTTTGACCCATATGAAGAAGGTAAGACCAATTATTCTTTCTGAGACTCCAATCTACTATGTACAACATGTTTTAACAATAAACTCGTGATTTAGGCCATCCACAATTCAGTTTCCTATCTATCTAGGTATATTAATGAAACCTAATTGTTTCTTCTTTTTTTTTGTTTTGTTGGGGGTTTTGTTGTTGTTGTTTTTTGTTTGTTTGTTTGTTTTTTGTTTCACATATATCAGCTGGAAAAACATCAAGAGGTAAAAGCCTTCCACATCTTATTAGATGGCAAACACAATGGAATAGTGATCTTTGTTGGTCAGACTCCCATCACTCCGGTACAGACAAGAATGATAGCTCTACTTCACAGAACACATACAGCTACAAACCCCTTCATTCTATGGGAATTACTAAATGAATGAGTACTAGCTACCCAATACAGTCACAAGAATTTAAACGAGACATGAAAAGAAGTTCTTCACAACAGGAGTGGACAAAAATTGTAAGAGACTGCCTGACAAGGCTGTGAAATCTCCATCTTTACAGATTTTCAAAATTCAACAAGGCCTTGACAGCCCTGTTTTTTGCAGAAGATTCAACTAGGTAACTTCCAGTTTCCTCCTACCTAAACTCTTCCATGATTCCAACAAACAGACTCAGGAAACTTGGAAAAAGACCATTTCAATGGGATTTTAGGAAGAGTGAAGTGCTGGACTTGATGTGATCCATTTTCTTCTTCCACAAATAATCCCTTTACAGAATATGTGTACGTTTTTGCAGGATCTTTAACAATTTTTCTGTAAGTAATTCTTCCCATTGTATGTTCTGTTATTCCGCAAGTTCCACTTCTGACCAAATTTGATTTGGAAATGTAATACATCTCTTCAACACACCACTCTGATCTCATACTTTCTCATTTTTTAGAATTTTAACACAAAGTTCCCAAACCAGTGATTATTTATCCCTAAGCTATTATTCCCCTTATTAAAGACTTTTAGGAACTAAAGCTGGTAATAGGCACAGAATTTTCTCTACCGCTTTTCTATGCATGCTGATTCCCAGCTGTTTGCTCCTAGGAGCTTTGTCTGACCCATTCCAAAGCACTTCTGTTAATGGGACTTTTACTGGAAAGGCATTTCCACCATTTACTACAAGAATTATTCTCCTCCCCTGACACAATCTACAAATTTTTCAGAACGTACCTTCATTGGCCTCTTCAACGCTTCCTGAATATCCACGCGCTTCCGCATAATGGTCTGGTCTAGTTTGCGTTCAAAGGCCAAGAGATCCATGTAGGCCTGCGACTCAGGAACCAGCTCCCGGATCTGAGAAGGAAGCAAGTAATATCCAAGCACTGGAAGCATGAATCTGCCATGTTCCAGAACAGCAATACTGACACACTCCCAGCCCTTGGACAGACATGCCCAGAGGAGTTCTCCCTCTGACAGCAGCTCCCAGACAGAGAGGCAGGTCTCAGTGGCATGGGACAAGCATAGACTGAAAAGAGGGAGCACAGAACTGAAGCTAGTGGATTCTGGAAGACCCCAGCTGAATCCACAAGGCCTGAATTGTGGCTGTTTTCTTCAAGTGAGGCTTAACTACCAGCAGCCAGGGAGGCACTGCTCTTGGCAATCCAAAGTACTGCCATCTCTCCAGACTAAAAGAGTAGGGGGTATTCATGTTGTTGCTTCAAAAATAAGTGTTACCCATTGTAAGTAAAAACTGCCATATAGGATGCTGGCCTTTGCCTGCATATCTTCCTGGCTGAGGTGAAATTGACCTTCACATCAAAGTTTCAACATGACCAACTATCAGGTGTCAACTTATGATCCTGCCAACTTTTATTGGTATTTTAATACATTAGCTAAACTACATTACTTCTATGGACAGCCCCCCTTTTTATTTTCTTTTACATGGAAGTTAGCAGAGGAGGGGATATGAAGTAGGTTGGAAGGAAGACATAATGAACTGAGTTTAGAAATGGTTAAGTATACTCTAAAATGAAAATGTTGGCTCTTAATTTGGAATAACTCATGCAGGCAAACCATAGAAAAAGGTACTGTAAGTAATTAAAATAGATCTACCAGACAACTTTGACTATTTCTGTAATATTCACTCTAGCTTTCACCTATTTAACTAAAATATTCAACTGTTATATTTCCATAGGAATTAAAAGCAAGTTGGTATTCCTGTTTTGCTTTAGAATCAGAATTAGTTCCCGTTAAAATTACAGGTTAAATCTGGTGTAAGACACAAACACCTCTGTGAGAGACTCCAGGCATACACCTGTTCCCTGTTTTCTGCAAGAACTATTGCATGAGGTCATGGCAACAGCTGGCTCTCCTAGTATTGTGTCTGTGGCAAAGTCTGAGAGTTGATGCCTTTTCGTATCCACAATAGCCTGAGGCACAGCACTCCAGAACGTCACCAGGCAATGTGTGAGGAAGTACCTCCTTTTGCTCATTTGGAACCTTCCCACCAGTGAGCTTCATCTGACACCATTCTCCTGCACTGCTGGAGCAGCAGGGGGCAGGCATTCCCTAGGCACCTTTTCCATATGTTTTACATGTTTTTGTCATCCCTGTCTTAATAATTTTCTGCTCTGAAGATGAACAATTTCTCCCTGCTGTATTTAGACGGATTAAGAATCAAATAAATGTCTCTTTCAACCTACTCTGTTTTGAGATGGTAGAATACCTGCTCTACTTACAGCAAGACTGTTACTTTAGAAAAGCAGAAACCACAGAGCCAAAAACTCTGTTCAGCTTTAGCTGAACCATAATATTTTTAACCACTTATATGCTTTCTCAAAGTGTTAGTATTAGCAGAATAATAAAAGAAACACGAATATTTTTAAGAGCGAAGCACAAAGAGCAAGCATTACCCTGGGAACATCAAAGAACTGACACACAGCTTAGAGAGTAAGGGCAATGAGTGCAAATCTTTGGACCCAACAAAATACCCCAATGGTTTTCTCCTGCTCTGCACAGATGAAAAAAATTTCTCAGTTCCTTGCCTGAGGAAATTTTGGTGTGCGGAAGTCAATTAAAAATTCTGGACCGAGTAAGTAGTTTCAGACCTCTAATGCCAAGTTCCATCAGAGTCAGGTCATGAATCCCATGGGCACGTGGTGAAGCAGGGAGAGGCCTCAAGATACAGCCTGTACCACACATGTGATACAACCTTTCCAGCTGAATCAACAGGTACTACACCCAGGATCTAACGAAAGTTCTAGTAAGTTTGTAGAAACAGCAGAAACCTTCAATAAATATTTGTATTCCACATTTTACATCTTTTATCACATGAAAATGAAAGGGTATTTCCTATACCATTTCAATAACCAAACTGGATGTTAAAAATTTTAAGATGTTAAAAAGCACTAACACTTTAAAATCAGCCAAAGACAAAACTGTATCTAATTCCTTGAACTGCAAATGGCCACAGGTTGGGAGTGCATTTGAGCGAAGAATTGCATTTTCTGTGTTTGTGTGCTTTTCTGGGATGTGTTATGGTCACAGCAAAGATGGGATGCTGGGCTAGATCAAAGGCTCACTCAGGCCAGTTTTGGCAGCACTTACAGTCTTTTGCTTTCTCACCCTACCAACAGAATAATCTTCTGGAGGCATGATAGTGTTTTTGTGATAAGGATCTGTGCAGCCTGCCTAATTCCTTCTTCTTGCACGGTTTGCCCTAATTGAAAAGTTCATAGCTCCATGCAAGCCTACACTCCTCTTCTACAAAAGTTCTAACTACAAATGTGAAAAGAGTATTTCGATACTTAAATTCTCCATTCCAGCCTTTATCTACTTGAAGAAACTCCAGAAAGCATCTAGCAGAAGCAGCATCTCACTAGCCAAGGTTTTGAAGCATATATGGTTACACTTTATGTTAGAATTACATGGATAACTGGAAGAGATTAGTATTAACATTAGTAAGACAGTGTCTTTCTAGAGGCTAGAGTTGTTTATTTTTCTACTACGAAAATTCAAATGTTTCAAACTTTTAAAAATTAGTAAAAAGCAATTATTACTAAATTATGCACTTTCATCTGTGATTTCCACAAGTTTTTTTTATTAGTAGTGACAAAAAAATGGAAAACTTGCAAGTAGAGGCAGTGAGGACAGTGTGGAAGGAATGGCATGATGGGAGAGGCTCTCACAAGTTCCTTGCAGAAGCAGCACAATGGGGAGACCTCACCACATCTGCCTGTAAACAGACATGTGAGGCTTGTGAGACAGAATCAGAAAACAAGGAACAGCTGCAGCACTACAAATTCTTGGATACAAACAGCATCACTGGATAGCTTCTATGGCTGTCAGTACAACAGCTTGGAAGACAATGACAGCAGCCAGCAGGCTAGGGAAGGCAATGAGGAAGCCTTCTGCAAGAAGATCAGCAGCAGAAGGAAAGCTAAGGAAAACCCAGGTCTGGGTCTGGGTCTGCCACTCATGCCAAAAGCCACAGAGAAGGCTGTGGCTCTCCATGCTGTCTTTGGCTCCACTGCTCCTGCTTAAGTCCTGTCCTCAGGCCTCCCAGGGCCCTGAGCCCAAGTCACTCAGGGCAGCGGGGCTGTTCACAGGGACCCTGACAGGATGCAGAAACAGGATAGCATTTCAACATGCTCAAGTTTGGCACAGGAAAAGTTCTGCTCCTGGGATGGAATGACGCCGTGCAGGGGCACAGGTGGGCATTGGCTGGGCAGAAGACAGGTTGGCAGGAGAGGACTTGGGGGCCTTGGCAGATAGACAAGTACAGAAGGAGTCTGTGGGGTAAGGCAGCCACAGAAAGGTCAGCTGCAAAAGGGGCTGTTCTAGTGCACGTGTTCCCATCAAGCCCAGGTAAGAGGCTCTTCCTTGCTACGCCACGCTGGCGGAACCGGATGTGGACTGGTGGGCACAGGAGCACAAAGATGTGACACGCTGGAGCAAGGCCCACAGAGGCTCAGTAGGATGGTGGGGCTGCAGCACAGACCTGCCGAGAGAAGCTGCAAGAGCTTCTGCAGCCTGGAGAACGAAAAGGAAAAGGAGATTGCCTGGGTGACTGCGACTGCCATATGGACTGGTGAAGCACAGACAGGGACAGCCTGCCCTTAGAGGTGGCATGAGGATTAGGGTGAGAAGCAACAGAAACTCACTGCAGCATGGGCAATTCACTCCATATAAGGAATTGGTTTGTAAAAAAAACCTCTGACAAAACAAACAAAACACATGATGGTATTAAAACGTTGGAACACACTGCCGAAAAACGCTCTGGAGTGTCCATCCTTGGCTGGAGGTATTCAGAACCTGTCTGGACAAGGTCCTGAGCAAGTTGATTTATTTTGAACCTGTTTTGTGCAACAGCTCGCCTGCACAACTTTTAGAGGTCCTATTGCTGTGCACCTCCAAGGTCCCAGAAAAAATCCCAATAACTAAAATTGGATATGTTTCAGGCAGGAACAATTGGAGCTGTATTATTCACTGCCTAAGCAGGGTAAAGAAAACAGTCTCAGCAATCTGCTTTTTTAAAGAAATATTACTAATTAATAGAGATGTGGCAGCTTCTTTAGAACTAGGCTACCCTAGAATTCCCATCTTTGAGAGAGGTAACAAAATCTAAGATCTCTTACTCCACCAAGCCTGACCATTTTTTTACTACCTATGGCAGATGCACACAACTCACATATTTCACAGGTATTGTTGAGAACCAGAATTTTTACATCTTAAGTGGTAGTGACTGAAGACTGACTTGGCAGCTATTGGATAGTTTCTCCACCACGAAACTTTAGCCTGTATCTTAATGACAGAAGTATCTCTACCATTGAGGCTTCTATGGCGGTCAAAGAAAGAGAGCTAAGGGCTGACACTCCTTATAAATCATAACTGTGTCACCTTGCAACCCCTAAGAGAGAGTGGTTCAAGGAGGATTTCTGACTGACTACCACAGGGCCAGTAACACAGTCCAGTAAAATGGTAAAAGCAATCAATGACTGTGCCATTCTCAACTTCACAGCCACATGCAGATACCATTCAAGAATGCAAAGATTCTGCAACACTATAAGCAACAGTTCAGCAAGTTTATCACCAGCCACAAATGATAAGCACAGCACAGACTAATATGGGCAGAGAACAGTAATATACTTAAGTGCCTAAACTCTAATTGTTCATGTGAATGTTTAATTACATAAAAGAAGGTGATAAGACACATTTATGAATTAGGATTGGAAGGAGTTACTCTTGAAGTTCTAATAAAAGCAATTCAATAGCTTCTTTATGTAGAGTGGCTGAGCAGCATCTATGACCCAGACAAAGCTCTGAGACTGAACAGTCCAAAGAAACAACTGGAGTGGTGACCAGGAAGTCAATCAGCATGGAAAAGAATCAACTCTAGAGCAGGGAGTCAGATGGCGTAAGAATACAACATTTGGACAAACTTCTGCTAGAAATGCTCTAGCAGCTGATCACAGGCTAGAAAGGAAAGCATGCCTTTCAGCTTGAAGGCATGGTGGGAAGTCTCTAGTCCAACCTCCTGCTCAAAGTAGGGTCAACAGTGACATTACGCTGGGGTTTGAAAACTTCCAAGGGTGGAGATCCTGTGACCTCTTTCAGTTCAAATGCTTGACTGCCCTGTTGTAAAAGCTTCTCCTTACATATATTCAGCTTCTCTCCTGTTTCAGCTTATGCTCGCTGGCTCTCATTATCCTGCCATGCTCCATGTTCTTGGCCCTCCTCTCTCAGGAGCTGGCAAGCCATTGCTGTTGCCACGTCCCCTCAGAGCCCTCCTTCAGGCTCAACACGGCCAGTTGTCTCAGTCTTTCCTCACGTGCTGATCCAGTCATTCAATCAACACTGACCTCAGTCCATTTTGCCAATATTTTTCTTCAATTCAGAATCCCAAAACTGGACACAGTGCTCTAGCTGTGAGCTAATGAGTACTGGGCAAAGATGGGTAATCAAGTCCCCCAGTCTCTTAGCTGTGTTCCTGGCCACGCAGCCCTGGATACTGTCAGTCATCTTTGCTGACAAGGCATAGCTCCTGCTCACACTCAGCTCAGTGTCCACCAGTGCTTGCAGGGACTTTCCAGCAGTGCTGCTTCCCAGCCAGGCAGCCCCCTCTTTTCCAAGGAAGAACATTTGACTTAGTTGAATTTCATAAAGTTCTTCCCAGTTCATTCCTCCACCCTGTCCACAAGCATATCAACTAGTTTCCGCACCTGGTGACTGGTGTCATCTGTAGATTTTATAAGCAAGCACTGCACTGCCTTCTCCAGTGGCAAATATACTGGACTGAAGAGCTGCCAGGACACCTCCCTGTAGTGCTCTGATGTCAGTGTTTTCACAGCCAAGTGCAACCATTGCCCACCCTCTCAGCCTCTCAGCCTCTCAGCCTCTCAGCCTCTCAGCAGATGGTTGTCAGCCCATTTAGACCAAAATGTCCCAACCTGGATACAAGACTACTGTGCATGAGAGAGTGGCCTTGAAAGGACATTGGCCAGTTCCCTCAGCTCCCTCAGATGCAGCCTGTTAGGTATCATGGAGTTGTATGGGTCAAGTTTCCCCAACTAATCCCTGGCCCAATCCCCATCTGCTGTCAGCTACTCCTCTTGGATATGTTCACAGATCACAGGGCATGGCAGGCATCGTTAGTGCAGACTAGAACAAAGAAGGATTTGAGTGTTTCAGACTTACTGTCTCTGTCATCACTGGATCACCCATCCCACTCAGCATGGGGCACACATTTTCCTTGGTCAGCCTTTATTACGAGTGCAATAGTAGAAGCTTTTCTTGTCCTTGATGTCCCTTGAAGATCTCAACTACAGCTGAGCTTTGACTTTGCTGATACCATTCCCTGTATGCCCAGGCAACATTTTTAAACTCCTCCTGTAGCCTGTCCCGGCTTCACCTCTTGTACATTGCCTTTTGGTGTTGGGATTGCTAATGTGAGTTCCCTCTTCTGGGCTCCTCATAAATCTGCTCATTTTCCTGCATGTAAAACAGGCTGCTCTTAGAGGTCCTTAGAGACCTCCCAGCTTCCCTGAGCCACTTTGCCCTTCAGAGCTGCTTCTCAAGGAATCACACTTACCAGTTCCCTGAATAAGCCAAACTCTGCTTGTCTGAAGCCCAGGGCTTGTACTCGTCTACCCTCCTTCCTCATTCCCTGCAAGATCTTGAATTTCTTTATTTCACAGTTGCTATATCCAAGGCTACCACTGATTATCACACCCGTAACCACTTCTTTCTTACAAGTGAACGGCAGATCCAGGTGTTCCTCACCTCTGGTTGGCTCAGATGGAGAAAGGGGTGGACAACAGCCATGCAGTGACCAAACCACAACAGGACAGCTATTATGGCATGGGATCTGTGCAGAGAATTCCACATGGTGGTCAGTGAACATCAGCAGCAGAAATTGAATAAATATTTGTGTAAAGGAAAATGAAGTAGAGAGAATGAAAAGGAGAGGACAGGTGTACAAAAACCTGTCAGCACAGCTAGACAAAAAGTCCTCAGGAACTTGGGGCTGAGCGAGAAGAACAGCCAATACTAAGAGACAAGCATGCCACTGAAGGAGAGGCAGTTTGCTGTTTCAAAGTTACCCTCCACTCAGCAAGTTAAACAAGGAAGAGCAGAGATAGGCACAGCTATAGGGCAAGAATGGTTCTCAGCTGAGATTCTTGCACCAGAATGGGTAGGCAAGGAAGCCAAAGAAACAGAATGGTGGATCACATTCACAGTCCCTGGGAAAAAATATAATGACTCTATACTAAGAGAAAGTAAGAATGACCAGAAGTAATGAGGAGGCAAAGCCTGGAGAAAGAGGTACAAACTGAGGTGCACTCACATGTCCCTACAGACAGTTTGTGGCCTGAGGTCGAAATTGAGGCACAACTGCTAGCCCTGGGTCACAAAGGCAACATCAGCTTCAGAGATTTAGGTCCCCACCTATGAGTGAAGATGCCTGTGAACTTCTCCAAAACTGAATGAGGGTTTCAGCAACAGCCAAGGGTGAACAAGAGAAAGATCCAGAAGTGAGGAAAATGGGAAAAGAGCCTGCTGGACAAAACTGGAGTTAATGTCAAATACATTACAAAAAATACTAAGCCTTGTTATGTTCCAGTATGTCAACCTGAGCCAACCAAGTCCTTGTGTTCATTAAAATTGCATTTTAGACAAAAGATATGCAGTCAGTATAATCAACTTGCATTTAAGTAAAGCATTTGACATACAGTGATAAAGGGAACCACTCCTTATGACCGAAAAATGGGGACTGGAACAAGACCTGTCATGGGAAAAAAGTATTAAGCAGGAAGTACCTCGTGGACCATTTGTTACTAGTTCTTGTACAATAAGGAGAAGTATGCTAAGAAAACTTAGTAATGAAAAATTTGGGTGTCGCAGTCATTGCAAGACAGAGGATAGTACAGTGAATGTAAAAAAGCTCAGAACTGCATAATGGAGATGGGATGAAATGTAGTATTACAAAGCACAGGATCATGCCAGAGTCTAAATCTTGCTCTACTATGGGAATTCATCAGTTGCATATAACAAAAACCAAAAATACTTGTATTAGTCAATCACAGATTGACCAGAGGCTGTATAATTGTGGACAGGCAATTTAAAAAAAAAACCAAACAAAAAAAACCCCACCAATCCAAATTTGCAGTGCTATTTCCAGCAGAGACAAAAAAGCAGGAGTGGCATTCAAGCTCTGGTGATACTGGTAATCTGTAATACTTCGTATAGTTCTGGTTTCTTGAGAAGTAGATTTTAAAAGGTTTGAAAGAGATTAATTTAACCTGGAATAGATCAAACAAATTACTAAGAGGATTTCAAGAGGGGAGCCTCTCTTACTTGGCAAACTAAAAGCAGAGCCTAGCAAAAAAAAAAAAAAAAGCCCTAAGATGCCAGATCAAAAGTATGTCACAAGTAAGGCACCTAACTAGTCCTGAGGTGGCAGTTGTGCCATGGCTTCCATGACAGAGGGAATCAGACTGGATGTTTCCAGAGATCCCATGCAGTTCCCAAATCCAATCTTCCTGTGTGAAATAGTTTGCTGGGTTGAGTTTTTCATACAATTATATTCCTGCAAAATTAAGTCTTTCTCAAATAGCTGACATGGAGTGGCTAACTGATCCTACCCAACCAGCACTATGCTCCAGCACTATGGCACAGGCACTATTGACCAGAGAGCCTGGAAACCCAACAAGAGGTTACCTGTGTAAACTGCCTGAGTCATTATCATAGTTAGGAATACCGAGAACCCACCTCCTTTTCCACTACTACATAAGACCGTTTTCAAGAGAAAAATGTATTTAATATCTTCTCCTCTCCCCTTCAAAGTTCCCAGAAAACATAAGCAAGAATCTGCAAAAAGTCTGTGGGTAACAGATGCTGACTGACTGGAAAACACTCCAGAGGTAGCTCCAAAAAGCTACAAGTTCTACCCTGTGTTTCACATGCATTCCACAGCCACTAGTGCAAATCCTCCACTAGACAGGAGAATGATGTGCACAGCATTTCTTCATCCCACAGATGGTGTAAGGGATTTCTGACACACTGACTGCAGCCTAATAGAGTACTGTAACCCACACAGAGGTCACATCATTGATACCAGCACTGCAGCTGCACTGATAAAAACCCCACTGCAAAAAGACCTCTAGCAATTGCCTTATTACTCCATCAGTTAAAGCTATTGGCTGGAAGTAATAAAGATACCAAAAAGCAAGAATATTTGGTGATAGCATGGTTCTGAAACCATCTGTAGAGATTTTTGACACACCTATAATAAGGCTCTACCTATTAAAGAATTATCATGGACTTGGTAAACAGAGTCAGTGGTCTGTTGGCAAAAAAAGACCTTTTAATCATATAAATGCAACAGGCAAAATAAAAACCAAAAGTAAAAAATCTCCCACAACCAACCAAACCAAACGAACAAAACTAAAAGTGCCTTGAAATGGACATATGATTCCAGCAATAGCCTCACTATACAGCATGTATCACTGCCTGTGAAAACAGTTTGTGTGGGACAGACAAAACTGACAGTACAAGAAACCTAGCTTTCATTATAAAAAAGTACAGACCACCAGCAGAGCAGGAATGAGGCTTCAACACAATTACCAGGGAGGCTGGAAGTAGTTCAATGGTCTGGGTTTAATGGTCGCTTAAGCCTTTCAAGACATGATAAACCCAATGGCTTATATATGAGAGGCTCTGCTTTCAGAAGGTGGCAGGAATGACAAGGGAAGAAGTGATAGCATGACATCAGGAATACCAAAGTGGGCCCACCTCTTTGGATAGCTGGTAGTAGGCACCTGTGAAATGTCGCAGAAGAGACTTTATAGAGCCTGCCAGCAAGTCTGGGCTCGCACTAGCAGTGGAGCTTGAAAACTTGAAAAGGATGTGGAAGTAAAGGACACACCAGTCCAAGAGATTCCAAGCCCAGAAAAGCACCAGCAGTCAAAGCACCTGAGACTAGGATGTGACAAAGGTGTGTGTTTTGAAGCCTTTTGGGACCAAGTAGGTCCTCAGGGAACTCTACTGAAGAGTGTAAAAGAAAGGAAAAGCCTGGGAATTTTGAGAGAGAAGAGCAGAGAGAAATAAGTGTTTAGAAAGGGAGTAGAAGATGTAAGCATTGAGGATCAAACAGGCAGACACCAAAAGCTAGACATATCCCCAGGGATAAAAGAACTAGTAACTCTCCAGACAATACAGACCCCCAGGACTTCATTGTTTACATGGGTTCACTTCAGTCCTACAGTGACACAACCACAAAAATCACAACTTGGCAGCTCTACTGGGCCAGAGACCTGAGTTCAAGCCCACCCCCTCAGGTACAGGCACACTCTGGCCCAGGTCTTGGCCAAGCTCAAAAATGGATTCAAAGCACAGTGGAGCCCCGAGGGCGCGAGTGCCGAGCTGTCGCTAGGCAGCCCAGCGCCACAGTCCCTCCAGCAAGCGGCAGTGCTGGCTCGGCTAACCCAGGCGCCAGGCCCTGCAGGCCGGGCTGCTCCATGCTCCCAGCCCCCAGCCCAGCCCCAGCCTGCCTCTCCACACTTTCACCCACTGCCTACTTACTTTTTAATTAGATTTTTAAACAAAAAGTGAAAGAATTTTCTAAAATTCTTCTATTTACACTAAGATGCTGAACTGATTGTGAAGGGAATAGGAAATGAAAGCGACTCACCCTCTGAGGGAGAATTTTGTCAGCCATCTTCCTCCTCTTGGCACTGTACATTTTTTAAAGAAAAAAACACGTTACCATGGTGACAGATCTAGGAGTAACGAGGCCACCTGCTAAATTATCCTGACATCTCCACATGCTGGTGCACAGCTGTGCATGCTTCAGCAAAAGGGTCTCACCCATGCCCAGGACCTCATACCCCTTCTCTCAGCAGACTAGGGAGTCACTTAGGTAAGAACGAATCAGGGCTGTCTGTTATGCATCCTGGAAAGAACTCTGTAAGTTCTTTGATCACAGCATCTTCTGGTGCAGGGCAGCAATGTATGCAAGTGCATGTGCACACACTGCTTCTAGGTACAGACAAGCGTGCAGCAGGACAGTCTCACGTGCGACACACACCTCTGTGTGTGCACATCTGAGTGGCTGAGTGGCTGCAAATGGCACATGAACTTGTTCAAACAGACAACATGCATTTATTCAAAATCAAGTGCTGAGGAACACATATATATAAGTGTGTATTTAATATGATTTATGAAAACACACACATACGCACACCCTTCCTTCCTTATGTACATACACTTGTTTTACTGTAACACATTTGCATGAGTGATGAACAAAAGTAAAAGGCCTTACATTTCCACATTTCTTCATCTTTATAACAACACACATGGGAAGATGTATGTGTACCTGCAGTGTGTATACACACTGTGTCCATACCCATACATAGGCGCATTTCTATAGCTATCCTTCTAAAAACACACTTGTACTCATGTACATAAACACAAATGTGTATGTGCCTGAGAAAGGGTACTGTCAGGAAGACTGTCAAATACATTGTCTTTTGAACTCTTCAGATTCTAAGAACTGTTTGTGCCCACCAAACCTGTCACCCAGCTTTCTCTAACAGGGCCAAGAGGGAATTCAGGTCCTATTCTTCATATCTTTATTTTGTGATGCTTTTATCTTAAGCAGGAGATGAATCACTCCATCTGTGACAGACAAATGGGAGAAAGCAAACCACCTGCTGCCATTCTGCCATGTCACAAGGACACCCCTCCTTACTGTCTTCATACTGGAAGTCTGTCATCAGCTGTGTCCACATAAAAGCTGTTTCCATGCACATTGGTGTGGCATAATCTCTTCCTACGTTTGTTAATAATAAGCCAGGGCTGAAATACCAGATTCTTAGACTTTTCTCTATCCCCACATAAGCCAAGGCTGAGGAACTCTTTGTGCCTGGAGGTGCAGCAGACAGAAAATTCAGTCACACCCAACTTAATAGGTGAACAATGTCCCTTTTAAAAAGTGTAGGAATAATAGCAATGGAATGTTGCATGGTGTGAAACTCCAACACCTTCCACAGCTCACAAAATCAAATCTACACTGAAACACTTCACAGACTATGGAAGTAAAGGCTGAGCAAGCCCCAGCCTCCCAAAGGGAGTGGGATATGCAGGTACCTGCAACAACCCCACAGGCTTGCAGATAAAAAGCAAAAAACAAATAAAGCAACATCCCCAAACAATTTGGGTCTCAACCAGTTCTTCAACAGTCTATTACAGAAATTAGGTTTTTGTCTCTACCAAACCTGCCAAGAAAGGCAAGTGCAACCTTCTTGGCCCATTTGTGCTAGAAAACATGGAACTCATTCACACCCAGAATTGGACCCAAGGTGTCAGAAAAGTGTGCCTGAAAAAACAGAATGAGAAATGACAGGGAGATGGAAATGAAAAAAGGGAAAACATTCAACACATTATCTGAAGGGTAGGCATGGCAGAAGAAACAGAAAAATTCTCTGAGTACCCAGGGAACACTGGTGTGAACTGGGCTCAAGGCAGTAGAGATCACCGATGGGTCCCAAACTAGAAACACTGAAGTTAAGAACAGGGGAAGGGAACTTTCTTCTGTGAGTTAGGCCATCAGCTGTTAGAAAATAGTATCCTTTAATGCTCCCTGGAAACTACTTAGTGACTCAAGTTTATCTTAATTATCCCACAGGGGCAATTTTTCAGGTTATATCCACCCTAGTACTTGAAGGTTGGGCATTATTTTATGCAGTTTCCTGGAGAACCTCCTGGGAAGTGCTATGGAATGTGCATTTTGACTGGTGCTGGGCAAGGCCTCCAAGTCGCACATGCACTGCTTGTGCTCACGTGCTGCACTCACACACATTCCTTCTGTGTTCAACCTTTTCCAATTGTAATGTACTAATACTCTCAGGATTGGTGTCCTTTCCAGATGCATTCCAGATACAAGCATTCCCAAGTCCTGGCTTGCTGATCCAAGTTATATAACCTGGACAGAGCAGCGCTCCTGAAGAACTGAGCTTAGAGAGTCATGTTTTACCTACACCTGGATTCCATGACTCCACCAGAACACTGCCAGAAGCTGTATATACATCTATAATGATTTTGCAAAAAGTAGCGTGCACAGATGACTGCACCCTATGTGTGTGTGTATCACACTGATGGATCACAAGACTGATGAGGTCTAATACATTGCAAAAAGAAATTAGTTAACTTATTTGAGAATACATTCAGCCATGTAAAAGGTGGGCATATTTCAAAAAGAAGGTTCCTTATAGAAATCCCTCTAATTTTATGAAATTACTTCCTGTGCATATTTAATAACCTTATGTGTAAAAACACTTGGGACAACTGCAAGTTTTATGACCACTCTTCTGAGGTACCATAGTACAAGTATTAGCATAACAAACCAAAGTTTTTTCCACTTGTGTGATTTACAAACTACTTTGTTAGCCAGTCAGAAATCAGAGCAACTATACAGAACAGGCAACAAATAATATAATAATTGTATTATATTAGAAGAGGACTGTTCATTAATTCTAAAGGCTAAACATAGTCGACAGATTTATGGCGTGACAAACCTGTGAAGTAAAAGCAGTGTAACTGCAAAACCAGACATTATTAAAGCTTGGTTTGTTCAAGACTACTCACAACAACAAAAAAAACCCAAAAACAACAAAAAAAAAAAAACCCACCAAAACAAAAGAAAACAACAACAACAAAAAAAACCCCAAAAAACCAAACAAAAAAACCTACCAATGTTTTTCTTGCTTAAAAAACTGACAATACATGTATCTTCTACTCTGTCTCATTTGATCTTAAAGCTCTTACCTACTGCTAAACAGGCATCATCTTTGCTTCCTCAAATTGTCCTCCTGTGTTTTCTTCCCAGAGCACTCACCTCCTAGCTCGGTTCTGAGTGGCTTGCTGCTGCTGCTGCACCTGCTGCTGCACCTGCTGCTGTTGGACCTGCTGTGGTGCAGTGCGTTTTCTTGTTGTTTCCATCACACTTTGGGGCATCCCAGGTCGCACAGAGGGGCTTCCAACATATGGGGGGCCAGGAGGACCCATGGGAGCCCCCTGATGGGGCATTCGAGCTCCTGATGGCATCCCAGGGCGCTGGAGAAAAAGTGAAATAGAAAGAAAAGCCACTTTGGTTCCTGTTTCTCCAGCTGCCAAGACATTTGTAAATCATGCAACACTGGCCCCAACAGATTCTCTGTTTTGACCATCCTGGCAAACACTAAGCAGCAACACAAAGCATGTGAGCTCTGTGACTAGTGTATCTTGGATGTCATGAAGAGGCATTCAGAGATAAACTAGACAGCAAACAGGAAGGAAAAGTACTAGGCTTGGGAAAACACTCAGTGGTCAGTAGCATATCCAGACCAGCTCTGGAAGCTCTACCTTCAGCCTGAAGAGAACACGCCATGGCAGTGACATGCAGCCCAAACTGGTGCAGCTCACACGCTGCTCTCACCGCATGCGCTGCACTGCTGAGCAGGCGGCTCTGATCAGCTGGGAGACACAAACCAGCACAGACAAAACACCAGCAGAAACATTTTCCATTCTGAGCCTTCCACTTCACCTACACCAGAGAGCAATGTAAGTTCATAACGCAACATGAATCCTTTAAGAAAAAGTCATGTCTCTAATCAAGACTTTAAAAAAAAAAAAAAAAAAAAAAAAAAAAAAAAAAAAAAAAGGATGTGGTAGTTTGTCAGCAGCCCCTGTAAGCATTCTAAAGCCCTGGCATTTATGTTGACTTCTGCATTCTCTCAAGAGACACTTCAGGTCAAATCACAAGTTTAATGCTGCACAAGACACACAGTAAACCAAATTCTGAATCCCGAAAGTTTACAGAAACCACCAGTAAAATAATTACCATCTCTAAAATGCAATTCAAAACAGAGAGGTGAGTTTAGTCTCATACTGAGAATTATCAATATGTATATGTCCACGCATACGGAAAAATACAGATACACACACTCTCTAGGCATTTGAACCAGGATGAGAATAAGAATAACCATATAACAAAAGTCCTTTGAAAGTCAAGTCCCTCTACAAAGTCCTGTAAGGAAACCAAGAGGCAATGACATCCATTATGGATAAACAATTGGTTAAAGGATAGAAATGAGGCAAAAGTAATTGGTTCTGAAAATAAAAGGAAGGCACATGTGAAATTCTGCTGGGACTTCTCATTTTCAGCATATTTAAAACATCCTGGGGAAAAAAAAGAACCAAAAAAAGACAGGAAAAAAAGCAAGGAAGTGAAAAAGTTTGTTGGTAATGCTAAGCAATTCACACTGGCAAGGATGAAGGCCAGCTTCAAGACCTGCAGAAGGACTTTATGAGACAGAATGAATACTTAAAAGGAAGATGCAAATGTATTTCAATACATATTGAAGTGAATTACAAAAGGAGAAAAAACAATCCCAGAACCACAGACAAAGCAATGAGCCATAAGCTGATTGCTGTCCAGCAGAAGCAAGATCTTGTTTAAACAGACACTTCCAGAAAAAAAACAGTTCACTGGTTACTAGAGGTCAAAAAAAAGCCATTAAAGAAATAAGAGTGGAGGTAACAGAGGGTATTGGTGTGCCACTGGCCGTGGGGCAACCACAAGTGAAGGCTTGTGTGCAGCTCTGGCTCCTGCAGCTCAGTGATGGCAGAGCAGAGTTGAAACAAGGCCAACAAATAGCACAGAAATTCTTAACATATGGAACCATGGCAGTAAATATATTGTGACTTTTCATCTGGAAAGAGGTGATCTAAAGTGATCTAAAGGGGAATTTGCCAGAGCTCTGCAGAATCAGGCGTGGCCTGGGGAGGGCAGTTGGGTATTGACTGTTCACTTCCCCTGCCAGAACAGTGAACCCTAGCCATCAGCAGAGGGGTCAGGCTCACAGACCACTGAAGGGGTGAGTTTGTCACACCATGGATGCCAGCCTGTGGAACTCTCTTCCAAAGGCAGTTTGGAAGACATACTTGGCTCATTAGTTGCAGACTGAGAAAGTACTTGGAAGAAATACACTGCTGGACACCAAAGTGAGATGTGTGCACCCTGAGGGTATGCAAGCCAGTCCACTGGGAGTGGGAAGAAAATAGTTTGTGCACAGTCAACATATATAATTATTTTTAAAAGTTTATTTCATCTTTATCTCATAATTTTTATTATTTCTAAATATATAATTATATACTATAATAAAACATAATTCTAAATGTAATTTGGACCTGCATCTCCAAATTAATCATCCAAATCCCCTGTAGCTCCCAGAGCACCAGCTCAGCGCGCTCGCTGATCATCACAAGTCTTAGATACTCCTTGTGCTTCTATGTATAAAGGAAAATGGAGAAAGGAGAGGAACAGATAATCAGCAAAGAACCAACATGGGCTATAACTGGTATGGACAGAGAAGCAAGGCAGGAGGTAGGAGAGTGACCAGACAGGAATCCAAGCAAGTGAATTCAACAGGTGTCGACATAAGAAACCAGTGGCAGGTATGGCCATGGAAAGAGCAGCAGGCAGTAGACAGAGAAAACTGCAGCTTTGTGCAAAGCTTCACATGTGTTCTGCCATGAGCCTGGAGCCCCAAGGACAGCTGGAAGGGAACACTGCTCTCTGTTCCCATGTATGTGCCCCCACCCTCTGACCCAGGCAGAGTCAGCAGAAAGAAATGGCCCAGAAAATGCTTCTCTCTTGAATCTGCATTTAAGGTTTGTCATCTGTCAAGCCACACATTGTGGCCTTCTTCCAGCAAAGGGCAGACCACTAGGCCAGCTGCTGCCTGTCAGTCAGACAGGGACATCTGACAGTCATTCAGAAGAGCCCAGATCCTGAGCACAGCCATCTCATGAAGACTCATGGATAAAACTGAAGGCCCATTTTGGTGCTGCTCTACAGGACACCTTAGGGCTTGAAAAACAACGTCAGCAAGCTAAGTCTACCCTCAGTCCTGGTCTGATGTTTTTGAACTTCCTTCAGTTTCCTTTGTTAAACACTAAAATAGAGAAACATAGAGAAAAGGCAAACATGAGAAAAGAGAGACAGCTCTAGCAAAAGCACATTCGATCTCATCCCTTCACTGCCTCATTCCTTAGCCTGTGTTCTCACATTCCTACCTCTGATATCACTCATAGATAAATATTACTCACTATGCAACTGTGCAACTGCCTTCCTGCTGCAAGCCCACCAGACTCCCAAGATAGAGAAATTCTTTATCTATCTAAACTTTTATAAAAGAAGAACATACAAGCAGTACTTCATCTTATCTAAAAGCTTATTTTGCTCTCAAGCATGTGCGAGACAAGACAGTGATGGACAATACATCAAATTTTTCACAATAGTGACATTTAAAAAAAGAAGTCTTCATACTAAAGAGTATTCCAATACCATTATGGCTTTTGAAAGAGATCTTGAAGGTGCCATCTGTCTACAGGTTAGGATCTCGCCCTCTTCCTCAGCCAGATGGAATTGGTCTTACACAAGAAGCATCCATGGGAAAGGATGCAGTGCAAAACAGCACTGACACATCCTCCTTCCTGGAAAATCATGTACCTGAGACCCCCATCCCTGACCCATCTCTGTTCGTACCCACAGTCCTATCTCCATTTTACTTCCATTGATTCCATTTACATGTATTATTTTGCACAAACACCTCACTGGACAGAGGGCAAAACCACTATGTGCCATAGGAAATGAGGAAGACCCCAGCCTGTCCCCATGTGAAGGATGCCAAATCAGCTCTGAGAAGGTGAAGCAGAGAGCAGAGCAGAGGTGCCTGCAGAGCAGCAAGGCAAAGACAGTGCAGTGCATAAAGGCACACAACCAATATTTCATGCACGTGTTCTGGTCCCCAAGAGCTCTGCTGATTGCCTGCATTCATGTGCATGGCCCATCACTGCTCTGGCTACAGCTGTTCAAACCTGAGCATACTGTCAGTGCAGCAGGACACCACCTCCCTGTCACCTGCTGCCACTATCCCTTCACTGCCTTCCACTGACCAGCTTCAGGGGCCACATTTGGCTTGTCTGCTTCCTCCTTGCCTGAACTTCCTGTCACATCAGAGCTCTGCCTCTGTCCTCTTTGTCATCCTTAAGTGAACTTCTGTCTGACAGCAGTAACGAGACAACACTAGAGCAGTGCTTTTCTACATTCTTCTACTGCAGTCTTTTCTCAGGGGATGTACATCATAGCAGTCAAAACACAGAAGCAGAAAAAAGGAGGTTTCCTGTCTGGACATACCAGTAAGAGGAAAACAACCTGGAGAACTGACAGGTGAAAGTAAAAAAAAGTATCAAGAAAGGAAAAGCAAAAACATCCACAAGAGGCCTCAGAAAGAGACTGAACAGAGCAACGGGAGCTGCTGCATTGCAGCTGAGTGCTGAGCTGCACCGACAGCAATCTCCTGTCTCAACAGACTCCATCCACCTCAGCAGCACACAGGAGGCTCTTAGGGCTCGTGGGGAACAGCCACCAGCTTCTTGTTAACACAGACACTGACAGATTTTGAGAATAACCACTACCACCAAGTATACAAACAGCATATTTCTCAACTAAAAAGGAGTCTACAAGAAAGATGGAGAGAGACTATTTACAAGGGCCTGGAGTGACAGAACAAGAGAGAAGGGCTTCACACTGACAGACAGCAGGTTAAGATTAGAAGAAAATTTACTATGAGGGTGGTGAGGCCCAGGTTGTCCGGAGAAGCTGCGGCTGCCCCATCCCTGGAAGTGTTCAAAGCAGTCTGGGGGGAGCTTGGAGCAATACCATCTAGTGGAAGGCATCCCTGCCTATGGCAGAGGGGTGGGACAAGACAATCTTGAGAGTCCTTTCCAATCCAAACCATCCTATGATTTCTATAGGGCATAAACATAAGCAAGGGGAGATATCTGACGCTGTCTAGAACTAAGAATGAGTAACCAGAAGTACCTGAAACCCCTAAGAAATTGAGACTAGACTGATATTGTCTGATGGCAAAAAGTTTCTGATTGCACAAATGGTTTCCCAACTGGATGTGTTGTTTCAAAATGGACTCTTAGAAGTACCACAAATAAAACTTGTACAAGGCTTCTCTCCTCCTGACAATTATAGATGTTATTTGAGAAGTTACCTTTCTTAATATCTGGGAATCTTTTAGAGGCTTAGTAAACGGAAACAGCAGCAGTATAATTCTTGCTTCCTGCCATATTCACTTTCCTCCATTTCCCAAAAGCTCTCAGCCTGTAGGTCCAAGTTCCAGGTACCATCCATTTTAATATAATGTTCACAACAGTCCAAAAGCCTTTAACTTAGAAAACACCTCAGTTACATAACTGTGAATTGTACACAAGACAAAGTTCAGCTCTATTTCACGTGTGTCTTTTCACAGCTCAGAATAATCTGCCCCCAAGCTCAAGTGGAGCACTTGGATGCAACCAAAATAACAACAACAAAAAAAAAAAGTCTTTGGAATTGAAACAAACTAACCTCACAGACCAGCTTCGAGTTCCACCAGCTTCAATGACCGCTGCTGTGATCTAATGTATGGAAGGGATTTTGTGCGAAGAACTACCAGAATGTGCCTCTTGGCTTTTTGAAAAGGATGGCTTTGGGAGGGAGAGGAACAACAGAGCTCTGCAGCACCATGACTCCCTTGGAGAGAGAAAAGGCTAAGTCAAGAGCTCATTGTCTCTTCCCTTACAACCACCAAACAACAGTCGGCAGGATCAGATAATTACTTACGCAAGATAAGCTGAAAAAATTCCTGACACTAAACACTGAATGCTAGAAGTTTATAAGGGCTCAGGAAGACATCATTGGACCAACCTCCACAAATAAAATCCACACGGAGGCACTACACAGAGGGTAGCTTCGGGTCAGAAAGCTCCCAAGCTCCAAATCACAGAGTATTCATATGAACCATCACTAAGGTTTTGCCTTGCTCCTGTACTTTCATGCTGCCTTCTGCTGCCCCATGCAATCTGAGACACTGAACTAGATGATCCAGTCTGACTATTTTTATATCCCTATAGTTTTTTGAGTTTTTTTAGAAAGAGAAGAGCAATTCAAACATCTCACAGATCAATTTTATCCACACACCTACATTCATCACCAAATCCAAGTTTTCTAAACCAGCAACTCAAATTTGTTTAACAAGCCTATCCATATTGCACAAAATCACACTGATCTCTATTAAAGCCTTGACTACCATTAATACGATTTTATTTTCTTAATTATGTATGAACCTTTCTCTATCTGACAGTCTGAAATTAGCTAGAATACGGCTAGAAAAGGACAAACCTTCAGTCTCTACCAGCAGCTTGTTTACATGGAATGTTGTACAAGCCAAGTACCTTCCCAATCAAATTCCTTGCCGTAAGGTCCCTTGATTTCTCCAGGCTGCCCTACTCACCCCAAATACCTCCCTGTTCACCAGAGCAGGGGATATGCACAAACCAGAGCCTCCATTCCAAGCCCTGTTCCCTGAGGATGCCCTCGCAGAGAGAGCCATGCAAGGAGCCCTGTGGCAGAGAAGTGGAACAAACTATCCAAAATCAACAGTTCATGAGGCTCTTTTCCAGCCATTCCAGTGTTAGCTGGCTTATGCTCTGACAAGACAGTATCTATATCCATGACAAAATAAAAATCAGTAGGATGCTTTTCATTAGCAAAGCTCTACTTTTTTCAAACCTGGCCATAGTCTCTTTGCCTCACAATTGCCAGTACTGATCTCCACAACCCTGTGACTGGCTGGGAGAAACAGTCACTTTCATTCACTTAAAACATATCACCACTCAATTTTGGGAAAATATCTTTAGTTCTTCCCGTTCTAATAAAACCCCCATAATTTTTATAATGTATTGAAATATGAGTCCTCGAGGTCATGCAGTTCTTCCTCTTCTCAAAGAAGTATCATCAGTATCTCCATCATCTTTGATAGATGTTCACCTCTTTAACCAGTACCTAAGAGCCTTCAATGACAGAGATTTTACAACTTACATAATCAGTCTCTATACTTAGATATTATAAATAAAACCAAAAATACCCCCATCCCCTTAATGATGAAGCCTTCAGAGGTCTCCCACTACTACTGAACTCCGGGTTCCCAGTCTTTTGGATTGTTAGTGATACAGATCACCCAAATCAAAAGAACATTCTTATAAGTATATGCCATGGATTTGCAATTGCTTCTGTGTTATTCCCTGCACCACTTCCCAATCAGGCTAACAGTTTACTCTATTTATTAGCAAGACACTAGGCAGCTCACAGGATATGCAAGCCTTTCTCCTGAATAGTGACATTTCATTTAAATCCAGCAATGTATCAGGAGATGCAAAACTTGTTTATGAAATTCATTGCCCATCCCCTCTTCCAAATCACTGATAAATCTATTATAGACCCTTCATACCCATCAGACCTGCCACTTAGTTCATTCTAACACTGACAAGTTATTTATTAATATTTTAAATACTTGTTTACATGCTAGCATGCTCTGAGACTCTTCTTTCACTGTTGTAAATGTCATTTCATAGAGGACAGTTCATGTATTTACCATAAAATCCTATGACCAGATTTGAGAGGTAGACAGGCAAACAAAAAGAGGACTGAGGATAAGCAAAGGAGGCACATCAGTGACACACAGGTCTGTATGAATTAGCAATCTTGAAGTGTAACTAATATTAAACTGTAGAGATTAGCAGGAACTATGAAATAACATGTATTAGCAGAAAATAAATATGGATAAGGACTTACACTGCTACAGAGAGCTTCCCAGGCATAGCAAAGAGGACAAAGACCAAGATCACTATGGGTAAAAGAAGGTGATTTGAACTGACAGCAAGTACATTGTAAATAGAGCTATGACTAGAGAGTTAAGAAAGGCACATAGACCTTTACAGGGGTATCTGGTACAAAAGGCAAGAAGATTGGTTTTGGAAAGAAGATAAAGTGGGAACAGGAAAAGGACACAGAGGCAGATTTAAAAGGTCAGAACAACAGGAGAAGAAAATGAACCTCTCAGCAGGTTCTTGTGTGCAGATGACACAGCCAAGGTCGCCAGCACAAGGCACCAAGTGAAGATTCCTGTGATCGAGCCACAAGAGGACAGATGTCTGGACAAGAGCTTTGACAAGACCTGCACCATGGACCTTCTCAAGACTAAACAGGCAGATATATGTTTGAGTAAGACAGAGGAAAAACAGAAAGAAAGAAACAAAGGAAAAGCAGGGGAGGGAGACAAAGGCAGGATCTAAGGGATCCAGCCAGCAATGACGCCTGTGGTAGAGAGTAGAAGATAGAGGAAACTGAGAAAAGGAATGACCTGCAGCAAGATTAGTAACTTGATCAACAAAATATAAGGCAACAGCTGGACACCCAAAGAGATGTCAAAGACTGCCTGAAATATACTACTGGACAGCAGAAAATGCATTGATAAAAAGACAAATCAACATAAATGTGGTGATTAGAGCCATATTTATCCACAAAAATGCAGAAAAAGAGAGGAACAACAACAACAAAAAAAGGACAAAGTACAGGATGAAGCCTTTGGAGGAAAAAAAATTCTTCCCACAAAAACAATGTGCAAGACGCTGATGAAACAGAACAGGAGCAAAAGAATAGTAAAAATAAATAACTGAAAGAAATCTAACCTTTTTAAAAGCCCAACTGCCAACCAGAGGTGTAACAAACTATCAAGGTCTCAAGCAGGAGGAGAATGAAGCATCCCACTTGAGAGTTTTAACCTTTAAGAGATTGCACCTTTCAAGGGGATCCTATCTGCCTGGGACAAAACGAGGAACAAGACATCATCTAAGCTTGCAACATGGAAAAGCACAAAAGCAAGATCAGGTGCACAAGAGCAAAGGGCAAAGTGACCTTAGCAAAGGAACATATGTTTCCAGAAAGATTAAGTGAATCCAAAAGCTAACCGCCCTTAGGAAATACTGCAGAATTATCCTGCTCATTTAAGTGTCAACAAAGTAAAAAAGTATTTCTCACAACATGCTACCTCTATTTGCTTCTCCCCATTTTTAGGGAGGGAAAAGAAAATAATTTTCAATAACCAAATTAAATAATGGTATCATAGATTGAAAAAAAAATTAGTCATTTGAAGAAGAGATTGGTCCCTGAAATTAGAGCAGAATCCGACTCCATGAAATTCCACTAAAGTTAGCTATGCCACTTGCTTTTTCAAGGAATTAATTCAGATGTTGACACACTTTGGGTAGTAATAAAACACAGGAGCCAGTACTATGTAAACTCAAAGTAATGGCTGGCATGGCAC
This sequence comes from Lichenostomus cassidix, assembly GCF_008360975.1. Taxonomy (NCBI): domain Eukaryota; kingdom Metazoa; phylum Chordata; class Aves; order Passeriformes; family Meliphagidae; genus Lichenostomus; species Lichenostomus cassidix. The sequence goes on from NC_139482.1 coordinate 91,419, forward strand.
GTTCTCTTATTTGGTAGGATACAGGGCCTGGAGAGATAAAATGAAGCTACAACTTTTTTTCACCTTTTGTTAAGCAACAGAAGAGTGACTACCCCAACCCATGTTTTGATCAAAATGAACCTCAGACAAGGAAAAAACTAAAGGGAACAAACCAGGCAGCAAAGCAGAACTAAGGGAGATGATAATGAAGGAAAGGAGAGGTGTTCAGGCACCAGAACAACAGCCAAGAAGCCCCAGCCTCGACAACAAGGAGCAGGAAGATGACAAACATATACATATATTCCAGCCTAATGCATATATTCAAGTAAGATGCCACTAGCAACAAAACTCCCAGGGCAGAAAAGGCAGACTTTTCTGGCATCCAAATAAGTAATGGAAATTAGTTCTGCTATATTCATTCCGGTATAAATTAAAAATTTCCCAGGCTTAAGGGGCCTGCATGCTGCTTTAACAAGAAGGCCAGCTAGACATGGAATAAGCAAATTCACATAATTATTTTTGCCACTCTTCTTGATACTCAAGGAAGATCACTGGTGCGCAAATGCCAAAAGAAACTTTAGAAAAGGCAAAATCATCCCATCTGCCACCCTCCCAACATGCCTCTGGCTCTGCTCAGATACAGCCATCATGATCCAGACCACCTTGATGAACTCACATGTCCACAACAAAAGCACTGCTACCACCTGCACACCCACTCTCTGTCACACCAGAAGAGTCGCCCATTTCACCCAGCCTGCTCCTGTGCACTGGCACCACATCATCTCTTCACAGCTCTCACCAATGCAAAATGCCATCTCAAAGTCCTTAGCCTTGCCAGTCCCACCACATGCAGGATCTACAGGACACACACAAGATCCTACACATCTTGTAAGTAAGCCTGAATCACGGAGACAACTCAATAGTCTGCCATGAGCCACACAGGTTTCTGTGATCTTTCCACAAGAGCCCCCACCTGATGTCTTCAAAAAGGTGTCACAGGAGATGCCAGAATCCTCAAGAAAGAAGCACTTGGGACTATCAGTATCCAAACAATATCACATTCCTTGGGGCTCTTTACCAGCCTTATTCCCCTTAAATGTTTATCAATGCTAGAAATCCAAATGTTATAAATGGTGACTGCTCTCAGACACTAGAGTCATTTAAAGAACATTTCCAGTGGCAGCAAAACAGGGTAAGCATTTCCCCTTAAATGGAGATTGAAGACCTGATTCTTAAACAAAAGCTGAACATTTTTAAAGACCTGAAGGATTGCTTTAATTAAGCATGGCACCCTGAAATTCTCTTGTGGATGAGTTTCCATAGACTGTTACAGATCTGCAGAGCTAATCTCTTCAAGCCCCTGAAAGTCACCTGTTAAGTAGCCAGAGGATACATACGAGCCAAGACTGGAGACAACCAGAGGCAGCACCACAATATGTTCCATCAGGCTCTCATCAGAATTGTTTTTCAAAACACAAGTTTGGTTACAGAACAAAGTGTCCTACAAGCCCATTTGGGTTAGATCCAGTGCAGATTCTGCACCACAATCAGGCTGAAAAGCATGCTATTCACCATTCAGGGAGAATCACAGCAAAAAGCACAGCACACATCCCCCCAAACACAAGCCTATATTATCAATGAATCAGTGCATTGGCTGGGGGCTCCACAGACCCCAGTGTTCTCCTGGTGAGGCAGCTACCAGCGCCCCAGGAGCACACTGCAGGCGCCGATCCAGCCCAGCACAGAGCCTCCAGTTTCCACTCATCCCTCTATTCAGAGCCAGCCAGCTCACTAACTTTCCCGACTCACCACCCCATGGACAAGAAACTCAAAAAGTTTGCTTTTCGTAGCTTTGCGAGCCCCTCCTGTAACTTCATCTGTAGCCATCAGGGTCTGCTCAGCCTCTCTCACTCTCTCTCTTCCTCTTTCTTTCCCTTTTCTGCCTTTTTCTCCAACTCTCCCCTCTGAGTCCTGCTGGGCTCTCACACTTCTAATAGCGCGGAGTGGGGAGGGGGCCCCTTCAGGGCTTTCCTGACGGCCCACTCGCACTCAGCCTCAGCTGCTGCATTCCTCCACTGATAAGCCAGAAATAGTTTGTGCTGCCGGGCTCTGTCTGTTTACTCTGCAGGGACAGAAAATCCAGCTTTTTAAACCTCTCTGTCCAAACAGCAGAGATAAGCAGGAGGCAAATTGAAAAACACGTCTCATTTTTCCGTGGTGGTGCTGCAGCCTCTCCTCCTCTGCATCCGGGATGGGAAATTCTGGGGCAAGGGGAAGGGGGTAACTTCAGCAGTGACACAGAGCTGAGCACCTCACACATGTTTTCCTATTAGAAAATGCAGCAGGCAAGCAGCGGTTTTCCCTTGCTCCTACTGCTCCTCCCGCACTGCATTTCCAGACCCTTTCCCCAGGGACCTGGCAGGCAGCATACAGAAACATTCGCTGGCAGCATTTCCAGCATGAGAGACGAGAACTAACCCCTCTGGACAAGAGAGAGAAGCAGCGGGAGGCCAGAGCTGGGAACAGGGAGGGACAACACGGGGAAGCAAGGGGAAAGAAAGAGTGTGAGATCAGCGGAGGAAGGGGGGTGTGGGGCAGCATGGCAGCACAGCTCCCACGGCTCACTTTCAACACTCCCACTCCCACGCCTTTCTCCAGTGACCACTCTTGGAATACACTGTGATGGATCCACTAGAGACCCCAGGTGACTGACAGACGCAGACAAATTTTTAACAACACAGCTGCTGTGAGACATGAGCAGCTCACTGCTTGTCACACAAAGCCCCGCACAACAGTGTGTGACATCCCAGGACACTACTGGGAATATGAAGCCCACGGGGGAAGGGGGAAGAGAGCAGCGAGCAGCAGACCCCCCTCTGCGGCCCTGGGGCGAGCTGGCGCCGGCAGCACGGCGGCCATTCCGCAGCAGAGTGTGGCTCCTCCATGATGGCCGACCCGCAGTGATGGCCTGGGGCACTGATCTGCTTCCGACAGCTCCATGCGCCCGCGGCTCACAGGGGCCCATGTTCCCTGGTCGCCCTTAACACAGCAATAGGCGCAATGTTGCCAGGTTACAGGAGAGGTTTACTCTATTCCTCAGCTTGAAATTCTTGTCTAGTGGCTGTGAATTTTCTGGCAAGACTGCAAACAGAACAGAATCAGATCAGAAACAAATAAAAAATATTCTGCCCTCAACCAGTGATAAAAACAAGCACAAAAGAGACACAGCATTGAGTAGCAGTGAAAGGCAAGCCATGGAGATCACATAGCCTTCTGCACATGGGCATGAAGGCAATGACCTCCACTGATTTTTAGGGCCACCCCAATCTAAGTGCTAGTGTGTGCCAATAGCCATAGGAATCACAAAAACTTAGGGACGGTGAGCGTTGTTATCAGTTCCCCCTCTCAGCCCTTCAGAAGGAACACGCCAAGCAAAGCAACATGGCCTTGTCTTGTTCTATGCTGGAACGTTCTAGCTGAACTAAAAGCATGTACAATCTGGAACCAACTGCTGCGTGTCTGGTGGACATGACAATGTCAGGTTAACTTGATCCGGAGGACTTTTTCTCACCTAGACAACTGTATTCTACGTGCCAGCATGGTTGGCAAGGCAGCATCCAGCTGGCATCTGCCATGTTTTTAGACCCCAGACTCACACCAGAAATGTTGGCTTCCATCATGAGAGCCCCTTCCCTGCTCCCGGCAGACACCGTGTGTTTTCCTCACAATCTGCACTAGCTATTGGTGCCCTACTGGCCGGAGGTGCCGGCAGTCCCGGGTGGGGTTACCAGCCCCGGCCCGTGCGGCTGCTCCGGTCCTGGCGGGGAGTCGTGCGGCCCTCACCGCGCCAAACGGCACCGAGGCCGAGCCGCAGCGGCTCCTCCAGCAGCCGTCGTGACAGCCCGGCGGGCCGGCGCGGGAAGGGGCGGCGGCGACTCCGGGCTGCGGCGCGGCGCGCGGTCCCCCCTCACGTCCCCCCGCGCTCCGCCGCCAGCACCATCGGCACCGAATGGCAACGGCGCGCCCGGCACGGGCAGGGCGTGCGCCTGTCACGGTCCCGGCCATGCCGCGGGCGTGAGGGACCGGCGCGGGCCGACGCCCCAGGCCGGGCCGATGCCCCAGCCCACGCCGATGCCCCAGCCCGGGGCCGGGCCGGGCCGGGCCGGGCCGGGCGGGCAGAACCGCGCCGGGCGGAGCTCGGCCCCGCGGCCCCGGGCGCGGCGCGCGCATGCTCGGCGCGGCCCCGTGAAGGTCAGCGCGGGCTGGCGGGGACGCGCGGGCGGCAGCGCTTTAACCCCTGGCGCGCCACGGCCCGCACCGCCCCCAGCGAGCGCTGCCCGGGCTGCGGCGCAGGCCGCGGGGGACACAGCGGGACAGACGGGGGACACAGCGGGCCGGGCTGTTCGCGGCACTGGCGGCAGCGCTGCGCCCCGGCCCTTTGTCCCCCCGGCGGAGCATGCGCTCGGCTGCGGATTGCAGGGTTTTCCCCTCAGCCGCAGACAGAAGCCGCTGCAGCTGCCCGCGTGTCCATCCTTAGCCCCTGAGTACCTGCTGCAGCAGCAGACAGCTGCTAGGAAGTGCTACTAATTTAAGCTGAACACCATCCAATATATAGTGTAACCCGCCTGGATGTTCTTAACATACATCCAAAACCAGATTTCCTTGAACATCAAATTCCACTGCCAGCCGCTTGAAAATTAAGGAATAGCAGACTCACTTTAGCCATCGACTAAGTAAATGTGGGAAAAAATGTTTTAAAATCCTGTAATAATAAAAACTCAGCTCTTACTTCGTATGATTGTAGTTCTCCAAGTACTTTAGAAAATAAATCAGTAAAAGCAGCTCTTATGTTCTGCAAATGCAACATAAGGTACAAATGGATGGAAGTGACTTGCCCAACATCACCTAGCTGAGAATGAAACCCATTTCCTGTGATTCTTCAACCCTTCACAATAGTGTCCAGGAAAACTACTGTGCAAGGCATTTGCACAAAAGGGTGAAGGTTACCATGCAAAATGTCATTTCCCATATTAAGAGAAACAGCATATAATTTTATTTTAAATGCTTTGGTTTTCTATTTTCCCGACCATTTTTTTCCCCATAAAAGTGTAGAAAATAATTGTCAATGTCTTTAAAGGAGTGCCTGATTCAACCCAAGTCGTCCCCAGCTGCTGCAAGTACCCTGGCAGCTCCCAATCATCTCTGGCCTGCATGATGCCATAGGCTTATGTTCTCTGCAAGGATTATGTTCCTCCTCTGGTTCTTGAAGGCTGAGCACACACTGGGGCCTCATCCATGCTCCCACTGCTCACTTTAAGCATTCCCTGACCATTTTGTTTCAGGGAAAAGCTGACCTCCTTCCTTGGTACTTCCTGGGGCTCCAGAAGCCCACCTGGAGTGGTGTGTGTGGGGTTTGGTTTAACTTCTGTGCTGTTATTCAGGTTTTTCAGGCTGTTAAACTAAGATGGTCAGATTAGAAAAGAGATGAACCAAATCGTTGTTCGAGGGAGACATGTTTGCTGCTACTTGCTATTCTTTGATCTGTAGGTGGTTGTAGAAGTACATGAAGGTGCTGATTGCCTTAAGCAGGTATGGTTTCCCTCATCCAAGTTTCACTAAAGTCAGCAGCACTGTTCACTGAAACTTAAAGTATTCGCAACAGTTTTGGAATTGATTCAATACGGCATAGAAGACATGCTGGAGCCATAAAATACCCCAAGACTGAGGCTCTGCCTAATCTAAAGAAATGTCCACTTGTTCTTGAGTTCAGAATTATTCAGTATTCTCCTTAACAATATGGATAATTATTAGAGAACATGCTTATTCAATTTCAATTTTAGCAACATATGGTTTGGAGAGGTTACAAGTTTGCTACAAGAGATGATTAAAATCAAAATCCTGAGGAACTGGAGATACGTCCTGACTTTTCAAACCACTAGTTAATAAGAAACAGTGCAAGGTTCCACATCAGGATAGATATCAACAACTACCTAAACAGAAGATGGGGAACAACGGGCTGAAAAGAGGTTTTTTCAGAAAAAAATATCTGGGGATATGATAGATCATAAGCTGAATGTGAGTTAACAGTACTACACTGACACAAAATAAGCAGATAAACCCCCAGAAGATCAGGAACTGCAGGAATGCTGCCCCACTGCTTTTATCCCCTTGGTGGCAGCATAGGCAGTGACAACAATACTCTAGATTCTTCTCATTTTGTCTCTCCTCCTTCCCCCCATCCCTTGAGCTCTCCAGGGAACAAGCTGTTCCAGCTCAACATTTCCTTAAGGCTGCAAAACTAAATATTGCCAGAATTGCTGAGGAACTCTTCCAAAACAATTCTGTTGTGGTATGAATTGTCAGTGTCTCATCCAGACCAACCTTTGCAGTCTGGGACTGTACATCAGAGGAAACATGGGAAAAACCAGGAAACCAGGATGGTTAAGGGAAGAACAGCAAGTGAGACAAGAACTGTAAGGCCCAAAAAGATAAAGAGCAAACAACAGCTGTCAGGTATCCAAAAGGCTGCTGCAAATACAGGGAAGAGCTGTTCCCCATACAGAGTACTGGAAATTATGGATTGGAATTTCTCCCAGAGGATTTATGTTAGAGATAAAGGAGGAGCACAGCAGTGACCATAGAGATGTTCTGGGATAGTTTGTCCAGCAAGGATGGGAATCCAAATCACCAAAGGTCTGTCAAGAACAGGTTAGACAAGCATCTATCCAGAGTGATGTAGGTGGTGTAGATTCTGACTTGGGGTAGGACAAAGGACCAGCTGATTTCCAGAGGTTGCCTTTGCCTTATTTCCCTACAGAAACTGTATGAATTTTTGTAACACAAAGATAAGACTTCTTTTTTTTCATCCAGAATAATTTTCCCTGACAGATTTCACACATCTCATGCAAGGAAATTTAAACCAAACAAAAAGGGTCCCTTAAATTTTTTATTGCAGGAGGAAGTACACACCTGATTGTTATGGCAACATACCAATGAGGGGTCTGCATATGCCAAGTGCTACCAGTTGTCCTTTGGGGCTTCCCAAGTATCATACAGCTTTTATATTTATATATATCATAAAGCTTTTATGTACCTTTTGCTCTCTACTTGACTCCCATATCTTCAACCACAATCTTGCATAACTGTCCCACAGACCCTCCTTTCTCTGTTAGGCCTTTCTACGAACTGTTTCTAAAATCTATCTGCAATAAAGTATCACAAGCAATTTGCAGCATGCATAAAGAAAGAAGACTTGAAATAAAGGCAAAAAAAAAAAAAAAAGAAGGCAAAGAATAAGTGTTTTTGTCTCTGAAGGTTCCAAACATTACTGTGCAGAGGTAGAGAGAGAAACTTATTTCCTGATTTTTTAAAAAGTAATCAAAGGCAGCAGCATGGATGCTAAAAGATGGAGAAATATATAAAATATATACATAATATATTTGTGTATATACATTTTCAGATATATAGGATATATTAAATATATATTATAGGATACAAAATAATAAGTCATCATAATTATAATTTCATCAACCATACTAATATTTTAGTCAATTCTGCACAATTCTGTTTGACCTCATGGTAAGCTGTCTAGTTTTACTATGCCTTTACCTCCACTTTTCCATCTTCTCAATCCTCACCAACCCCCTTTACACCAAGTGTGCAGCAACAGCTGCACACAGCTTCGAATATCTGAGCAAATAACCAGAGCACTGCAACCAGCAGCCACAATCCTCATCTTCCAGCCAAGGGCCAGAGCAGAGCTGCAAAGTGTGAGAGGTTAATAGTAAGACACTGGTCCTGGAAGGAGAACAGTAGAGAAAACAGATTTGAATTTTTCAGAAGTGAAGGAAATAGAGGAATTCTTGGTGGGTGATCCTGGGGGAGCAGAGAAAAAGACCTATCAACAACTAGCCTGAAACCAACTGCCCCCTAGACCAAAAAGTGTAAGTATCCTCATGATATTTGGTGGTTAGAATGATGCCTTTGGGATGCGTTTGGTAAGAGCATCTTGAAGATTCACCTGCTGTCACTCACTGAGAGAACATAGCTGAGGGAACCACTGGTTCTTCGCAGTGAGGCTGGGGAGGCCCTGGCACAGGCTGCCCACAGAAGCTGTGGCTGCCCCATCCCTGAAAGGGTTCCAGGCCAGGTTGGATGGGGCTTGGAGCAACCTGGTCTGCTGAGAAGTCCCTTCCAATTCAAACCATTCTAGACTTCTCTGATTCTATGTATCATCAACAGCAACGATGTAATATATAATCCTTTCAGATATATTTATTGCGTGGCACTTTTGAATCTTGGTGTTCCCAGGGGACAGCTGCCAAAAATCTGAGTTCTGGGGTTTTGTATATGTGGCTATTTTCATTTACTCTTACCAACATTGTCCTTAATGGTCCTTTGTGTCTAATGTTTGTGCTTTGAAGCATTTCTACATTCCGGTCACACCCATGTTCACTCCTCCTTTTGTCAAACTAAACAAGTGAAACTGTTACTTGAATTCTTAAAACTCTGTGCCCATTTCTCATAATTTCATCTTTTTCCTGTCAGTCCCAGTTAACCTGGCTAGAGTAAGGGCAGGCAGAACTGTACCTCCAGTGTCCAGACCACATCCTCGCATGCCTTTAAGACTTTTCTCACCTGCAGAAATCTATCAAATCTTGCTAGGCTCACAGCTGCCTTCCACAACATCCTGACAGTGACAGCTCCACATTCTCTTGAACGAGGCTGTTTCTCCTTAAGCACTGTCATTAGATCAGCCTCTGGCATACAGTGCCTACTGCTGTGACAAGACCCCAAGTGCACGGCTGTGCACTGCATTGTCACCAGATACCAACCAGCTGGTTTCTGTTGGTGTAGTTCACAGCCAAGCAGTTCTTTCCATATCACCTGTTCTCTTCTGCTTCAACAATACTTCTTTGCATCATCAGCAAATTTAATTTTTACATTGTCTATTTTTGTGCCATGGGCATTAGTGGAAATATTAAATGACACCAATCCCAAGACAAATCCTAAAGAAACTGCAATGCCTTTTGTGTCTTCTTTACTGAGCTCCTTACCTACTTTGCAGTCCTGCTATTACCAGCTTTCTGAGTCCCAGCCAAATTTTCAGATCACACCATATCAAAGGCTCCACTCAAGTCTAGACAAGTAAGACATTGATTCATTTGTATAGAAAATTACTTATCTGAGAAAGAGTAGACTAGCAAATTTAGGCTTCTTTTTCACACCATGCATATCCTTCTCATGCTCAGTTATTTTCTCTTTCAAAAATCATTCTTGAGCCTTGCATGGACTTAGGATGAAGTTAGGATGAAGCCTAGAGTACTCTTGCCCTTCTGTATTGTCAGCAAACCTACAGAATTTCCTGTTTGTTTGTCAGGAAAAACAAATTTAAAGTCCATTTTTATTAATACTGGCGATGCAAAGAATTATGTCCTATTCTCACTGAAAATCATTTGGAAAATATCTATAGTTTAAGCAAATCAATAGTAAGTAAATATGGACTGAAGGACGTATTAATATGCAAAACTGCCTAAGAATTAAGCACTAGGAGGCTGGAGAAAGCACAGAACCAAAGAAGGAAAACAGAGCAATCTTGGCATGGACTGTCCATAAATCCAGCTCCCACTTCAACAGAACTGGAAGAACAATTAACAGGGGAATACAATCACAGTGGCCTTAGAACATGATGGAACTGAGAGCAAGTAATAGTAGTGATCATAAAAAACCTGCATTGCCAGACAAGGCCAAACGTCTTTTAAAATTATTTTATTTGGTGGAATAATTACAAAAATTACAAACAGATTACCCAAAAAGAGTCAAACAATCTCAAATGGTACATCATTACAGCAAACAATGGCTTTGGAAAATGGAAGCTAGTGGGAAATGGCAAATGTGACTTAGAGGCAATGTAGTAAAACATTATCATATGCCTGAAATTCTTAATAGGAACATAATTTGTATGTAATTTGTATGTAACATTACTGAAAAGTTATAAACAAGTAATAAAAACGAGTGGAAGGAAAGTGACTACTATGGACTCCAAGGTTGGTGTTACATACAGATTTTTTTACTACCTTCAAAGATCTAAAAGAGGGAAGCAAAATGTATGTAGATTAAATCTTCACACAAGAAGATTTTGGAAAAGTTTCACAGCCAGTCAGGAGAGAGGATAAAAAACTCAACTCGGCCTAAAATGGTAGACAGGAGGTTTAAGCTGGAAAAAAATCAAGGTGCTAGAAGATAAATCCTGAGGTGGAAGAACTGTGCTACGTGTGTGCAGCAGGTAGGGTGGTTTCCTGATCCTTTCAGCTCGATTCACCCAGTACATGTGTGAAATCACAGCATGGGCACAGCAGCTCATGGCACAGAGAGACCATTACAGCACTTGGGCTCCAACTGGACAATGGGCTTTCGACTGAGGCTCATTCTGAGCAACTGAGTATTGCAGAAGTAGAAACTGTCTGGCTTCAGCACAACACAGTGGTTTGTTTGCTCCTCCCCTCACCAGAGCACAGGCACAGCAGGCTAGCAGCTCCCAGCTCAGAGCCACAACCTGCCCTTGGCAATGGGGTCACACAGTGTGCACAGCAATGCACTGCGTGTGATCCCAGGAAAAAGCACGTCTGACAAGGCACACAAGTGGTGGCACAAGTTACTTGTTCAATCAGCTTCAAAGTGTGCAGAAGAAACACAGGCAGAAGAAACGTAAGTTGAATCGTTATGGCATTCAGTGCTTTTCAAAACAAACAGCTTACATCAGAGAACTCGCAGGAGAAGGGTGTGTTTGTGCATGGCCATGAACTGTCAGAGGGAGAAGAGCTGTGTTTTGTACTCTGTGTCACATTCTCTGTCACGTGTCACAATTCCTCCCATTCTTGGGACTCAGTCGTTTCTGGTGCCTGAGAGTATGAGGAGGTACAGCTAAGAACAATGTAGTCTCTGACCTTTACAGTTTGCAGATGAAGTTAACAGATGGAAATAGAAGGAGCGCAGTGGAATACAGAACACTACTCATCCCGACAGGCATGTCAGCTGTCTGGCTCCACTTGTTTGGAATAGCCACCAAATTCCTACCCTAGGCACCCCATCCTTGGCACCTGTTTTCTGATCAATTTATACCCAGCCTGCAACTTGAAACCATAGAAACAATGCACTTGTGGGGGCTTTTGACTACGTTATTCTCTCTTGGGAAATAACTATGCTTCCTTCTTCAAAGAGATTCCCTAGTGTTCTGATGCTACAGTCAAGCTGGTGTATATATACATATGATACAGCAGCACCAAATGTTAATTATAAATATGATACCAAATAGTAATACATATTTCTGCTAAGGTTATAGAGAGAAAGGCTTTCTAAATTGTTAGTTATAGGTCTGAGAGACCATGAAAATTAAAACAGTATTTCTTTTAGTCCTTTAAATTAAGATCTTGGATATTAATCTCCAGTAGGGTATTCACCTAATCTAAAAAAGTGTTAAACCTAAAAAATTAGGGAGAAATTTATGTAATGGAAAGTTAATCACTAATATTCCAGTAATAAGAAATACATATATTCCAACACACAAAAAAAGCTTGTCATATTTCTGTTCTTCATAAAAGCTTCTTTTGTCTATCACATAACTGATTCCTTTCCCACTGCATCTGATCTTTAGCAACTCTTCCACTTGGCTGATTCTGTTTTGACAGCTAATTTTTTTTACAGTTTCTCCACCTCCTTCTATTCAAGTCAATCCTTTCTCACCCCAGTTCAAGCTCCTGCTGTGGCACATCATAAAACCACAATTCTGTGTGTTCTGAACTTGGCAAATACTTTCTTTTTTCACTCTGATTAAATCCTCTTGGAATTTCACAGGCAAAAATTTGCTCTGTAACTGTCTATATGCCAAATACAAGCGTAAAAGGGCCAAATTCTGCATCCCTCTGCATCCCATCAGCCCTATGCATTTGCTGATTTTACCCTGCCCTGCATCCACTTTCCCATGCAACTTCAGGATGCCTTGTCTCTTCCACAGTGCTGCAAGGAGTCAACAATTACAATTACTCATGAGATATTATTTAATCAAAAATCAGTTGCAGAGTGACATCACTCTCCTGTTATGCCCTTATTTTAAGGCTTAGCATTGATCCTCCCTTATACTTCAACTCCATTTGTCTATCAAAAGACCAGTGCTGTGAACCCTCTTGCCTGCTTGCAGAAACAACAGGTCTCTGACATTTCAAACCAGACAAAGCCCTGAAGAACACCCACATAAAATTACTGTTCTGTCTGGCAGCTGCTGAAGAATGAACCACATATAACTTCAATAGTTAATATTTCTGTTTCTGATCCTGTTGCAGTCTCCCTGCAGCAAAGCATCTGAGAAAGCAGGAATATGTGAAATGTTCTTTCTGCCATTTGCCTGTTGTTGGAGGACAGAAGGCCCCTCTCTTCAGACTGATGAAGCTATGACATATTCTCCTGATTCCTATAGCAATGGTACTGTATCTGCTCCCAGACCGACACCCCACCTTTACCTCTTCACGGAAAGCTTCCGATCATCCACGCTGTTAGTGACTCTCTCTCTGTTCCCTTTTAATCCTGAACATGCACTGAATCCAAGGTAACTGACAACTCACAGGACAGGAGTGCTGTGATGGCTGGAGACAGACTCTTCAGGAAGGGCAGGCTGGGGGCTGAGGAGGAGGAAGAGAAGCTGCCCTTCAGCTAAGTGTGTGGCTGGAACACACACTTGGAAGAGTTCCATCTTGGGATGGACAGAGAATCAGCTAAGAGCTCACAGACCAGAGTTAGGATCAGAGTTATCAGGCAGACCAACAAGTAGTGCCATGATAGGTGTCTGCTGCAGACTGCCTGCTGAGGAAGAAGTAGTGAGACCACAGACAGCAGGAAAAATCCCCATGTCCACAGTCTCTGGTCTTCATGGAAGAATTCAACCACCCCAGTATCTGCTGACGGTGTAACAGAGCAGGGCACAAGCAATCCTTGAGGCTTTTGGGTCACACTGAAGACAAACTCCTAACACAGGCAACTGAGAAGCAGACAAGGAGAGGTGCTCTGCTGGACGTGGAAGAACTGGTCTGGAATGTGAAGGTCGAAATAGCCTTGGCTAGACCATGAGATGATATTTCAGGAACATGAGAGGATGGATCAGGGTAGAAAACAGGATCACAGCCCTAGACTGCAAAAGAGCAGTAAAAAAGCCTGTTCAGAGATGTCCTTGGAAGAATTCGGTGAGTTACAGCCTTGGAAAAAAGAGAGTTCCAGGAGATCTGGTTGATTTCTAAAGATCCCCTCCTGCACATTCAAGACTGGTTTATCCCACAGGCAGGAAATGAATCAAAAGCAGCAGGAGGCCTGCATACATGAACAAGGAGCTCCTGATAGAGCTGAAGCATTACAAGAGGTAGAAGCAGGGACAGGTGACCCAGAAGGAATACAGAGACAGTGTCCAAGCATGCAGGATACAGTTAGGATAACAAAAGCCCACCTGGAGTTGAATCTGGTGAGGAACATGAAGGGCAGACAGAAAGGTTTTTACAAATATCTCAGCAGTAAAAGACAGCAGAGAATGTGGGCTTACTGGGGAGGGGATTTGCTGAGAATGAACACAGAAAAGGTTGAAGTACTGAATGCCTTCTTTGCATCTTTCTTTACTGGCAAGATTTACTGTCAGGAATTTCAGGCTCCTAAGACCAGTAAGGAGGTCTGGAGTGAGGAAGACTTGCCCTCAGTGAAGGAAGACAAGATCAGGGAATGGTTGAACCAGATGAACATACACAACAGGGACACAGGTTTTTACTTAAAAAAGGTCGACCAGAGAGCAAGTTCATTTCAGATATTCAAAAGTTCACTGAACTTGGTACTCAGAAAATTGCTCAAGCTGATCCAGCTCTGAGATGGGTCACGATCTTGAGAGGTCCCTTTTAACCTCAGCCATTCTATGATTTTATGATTCTACTCAGGAAAGACTTAAACATGACAAGTAACTCAATCAACTTGCCCAATCGACATGCAGTGAATTCATATGAGGAACCACAGCCTGGAGCAGAAACAAGGCAAGGACAAAACACCTGGAGTGCCTTTACCTGGAAGCATATATGCCAGTCCAGAAGCAGCAATTGTAAGTGCTTTTTGACTTAGAAGGTAGGTATTAGGGGGCAAAACAGTATGATAATGAAGGTAAGTAATGCATTTCTATTTTACTATCCCTTAATCCAGGACTAGGAAGAAGCTACTGGAATGAAAAGCAGGCTGTTGATGAAAAAACTTAAACACTGCTTAGTAATACTACTTAGTAATATAACACATAGAACACTACACATAATACACAGAAATGCATTTAAAATGCTGCTTCTAAAATAGTTTTCCCAGTTCATCACTTAGAAATGATCACTGTTCCATTAGTGTTCCTACATCCCATGCCTCATATTTAAAAAAGATAAAAACATCAAACCACGCTTAGATCCTACTTCTAGTGCTAAAAATGAGTTGGCTCCCTTAGACAGTGTATCACAGTGGGTTTAGAAGAAGTGGTGCCTATTATATATAATTTGTTTACTGTATTAGTAGTTCTTATGTGGTGGATCTAGTGCAGGTAGGCCTGTCAGTGCCTCTGCAAAGTTTTCCTTTTAGACACCAAAAAGGACTGCTGAGATGCAGGCTCCCTGCATATACTTTGTTTCCTGTTTTTCAGATTTTTCTGTCCACTCCTTTGAAAGAATCAACATCAAACACTCTCTGATGCCTCTCTGGATAGCAAAAATCCTGCTTTCCTTATGCAGAGCTATGAGGAAGTCTTTAATGCTGGCAATCAGGGACTGAGGAAGGAAATTCCCAGATAAAACAACACTGCACAATTAATCTGTTTCACCCAGGGAGCAGGAACAGTACCATACTATTCCAGCTCACTTCTTGTCAGCTGCAGGATCAGAGCACCTGAATGTGCCGACAGCCTCTGCTCCAGGGAGGAGCAACAAAGAGCTGGGAGCCTGCGCTGACGAGCTCTGCACAAGCCCTCCTTGAGCACCCCTCCAGTCCATTGCCATGGGAACAGATAGATGCCTTCCTGTTGCCAAGGAGACAGCCGCTGCTTTTGGAGACTGTGCCTAAAGCATTTCAGTTATCTTTAAGATCATAAGGAGTTTTATACAGTCATAATCACCTCCCCCAGTTAAGCACATCAATCATTCTCCCATTCCTATTTTCAGAATATGTTTTAAGCATTTTGCTATAATACATCAGATTATCCCTAATATCTGGTTTTGATACCAGCATTTAAAATGACATTGCCAACCTACACACCGCTGTATGCCTGTCCTTTCTCCTGTTGTTCTGTTGCTCTTTCAATTCACTCTCACTGATATAATGTGCAATAAAACTGATTCCTTCCCCTCCGTGGGTTTCCTGTGGTCTAGACCTGCACTTCCAGAAAAGCTAGCTGGAAAGCGCCAGCGTCCACCTCTCCGTCTTCGCCACTGGTTTTAAGCAGGACATGTCTGTAAAACCAGCAGGCTCTGTACACTGAAGGCCTCCGGGCGGCAGTGCTGGACGGCAGCATGCAGCAGATTCCAGCTGTGCTCCCAGCTGTGCAGTCGATGCAGGAGCAGCTGCACACAGCCAGGGTCAGCAGTTCCCTGGCCTGGCAGTTCCGTACTGCCGCTCTGCGGCCGCCTGGGCCACTTCAGCAGGGAGAGCTCCTGCAGCAGGGGACCTCAGCGCAGGTGGGACCTGCAAGGTGGGACCTGCAAGGTATTCCCTGGGCTGCAGAACGCAGTGCCCACTGTACTGCTGGTGCCACCCAATCCCTTTTCACGTTCTCTCCTCCCTCATGCAAGCCTTTTCACCATCCTTCTGAAAAGACTGCACTGATACTTAGGATTTGCAATTTGGGGAGGGAATGTCAAGTGAAACAGGGGCTGCTCCATATACCTGATGTGGGGAAGGAGAGATAGCTAGAGACTGGGCTCAAAATATCAGCATGCCTCATAATGGGGAAGCCTGGACGCTTGGCATTTCTGGCAGCAGAGGGACTCTTTCTCCACCCTTATGCCTCAATTTACAGAGTGAATGCAGTGCAGTGCCCCAAAGAGCGAAGGGGAACACAGTCCAGTTACTAATCACAGAAGAGAATTACAGAATTATTTACATTGGAAAAGACCTTCACGATTATCAAATCCAACAAAAGCCCAGCACTGCCAAGTCCACCACTAAGCCATGTCCCCAGGTGTCATGTCTACATGTCTTTTAAATCCCTCCAGGAATGGTGACCCTACTACTTCCTTGAGAAGCCTGTGCCTGGGCTTCAAACCCCTTTCAGTACAGAAGTATTTCCTGCAATATGAGGCCATTTCCTCTTGGCATGTTGTTAGTTCCCTGGGAGCAGAGCCCGACCACCCCCTGGCTGACCCCTCCTTGTCAGGGAGTTGTGCAGAGCCAGAAAGTTCCCCCTGAGCCTCCTTTTCTCCAGGCTGAGCTCACACAGCTCTCTCAGCCTCTCCTGGTGCTCCTGACCCTTCCCCAGCTCTGTTCCCTGCCCTGGACACACTGCAGCCCCTCAATATCCTTCTTGTCATGAGAGGCCCAGAACTGCCCCCGGGGCTGGAGGTGGCTTAGAAGTGCCAGCACAGGGGACAGGCACTGCACTGGGGCTGTGCCCATACCAGTGCTAGTACAAGTCAGGTGCCCTTGGCCTCCTGCCCACCTGGGTACTTCTGGGCTTACGTTCAGCTGAAAAAAACCCCAACATCCACAATATTTTGCGCCTGTTTTAAGCCCATTGCCTCATAATTCCATCACATGCCTGTATGTTCTATAAATCCTAAATCCATTTGTGCTTTGCCTTTCCTCAGGGGTGGCTGAAGATCTCTAGCACTTTTACCTTCATATATAGTTTCTCTAAATAATTTTCACATGCCTCCTCTGATGGAAATCTCTCCACCTCTCACTATCTTTATCACTTTTCCTAGAATTATTCTAGTTCTACTATTCTGTGTATCTTAAGGGATACAGAGCTCCATTCTCTCTCCAGAACATACGAGAGCCATGGATTTATACAATATTACAACAGTAACTTCAGCTGTTAATTCATTTATTGTAAAATCTAACATCAAATTTTCCATTTTAATCACTACGGTTAAGCTCGTGTTTGCAGAGAACTCTCTATAAAGATGCCAAGATTTCTTTCCTGAGCCAGAAAAGATAATTTTAGCAACAATGTGGCTACATTGGTAGGTTTATTTTTGTTATGAACTTTACATTTAAATTTATCAATCTGGAATTTATTCTGCCATGTTATCATCCAGTTTGGAAACACTCTTCCCCAGTCCTAAGAGAGGTGTTTAGGTTCTACTGTGCCAAATAATGTCACATTATCGGCTAATTCTGTTGCTTCATTATTTAGATATTTGTAAATCATTCATCATACACTGAGCACCAATGGGGAACCAAAAAGGCATAGAAATTTAACATTTATTCATCCTTCTACAGCCACAACCTTCAGCACCTCCAGGTCCCAGGAATTCCTCTAATTCAGCTTATACCTCTTGAAAGCTATGCCTGTAGGTTCCTAAAGGCTCATCAGTCAGTGGAAATCTGCTCTTGGGCTTTGTCATCATTATCCCCTGACTAACAGCCTTGTGCCTCTGTATTTCTGCAGCACTTTCCCCATTTACTTACTATCCCCTTTGCATGGAAAACTTCCTTGACTGCCTGAACTTAATGAAGAAGAGGTGTATTCTCACCTTGCACATACCCTTACACTTCCTGGCAAAATTCAACAGGAAGTGCAAATTCCTGCCCCTGGGGAAGAACAACCCCAGGCATCAGGATGTGCTGGGGGCCACTCAGCCCAGGAGCAGTTTGTCAGACAAAGACCCCCAGTGGAACACGAGGCAGCAACAAGGGCAGTGCAGCCAGGCTGCACTGGGCACAGTGACATCCAGCAGGGATCCTTCCCCTCAGTGTGGCACCATGAGGCCATAGCTGGCCTGCTCTGCCCAGTGCAAGAGAGACATGGGCGTACTGAGGAGTGCAGAGAAGAGCCATGAAGATGACCAAGAGACTGGAGCATCTCACTTGTGAGGAAAGGCCAGGAGTGCTGGTACTGCTCAGTCTGGAGAAAAGAAGGCTCAGAGAGGAGCTCATTAACGTATAAAAACACCTGGTGGGAGCATGCAAAGGGTATGGATCCAGGCTTTTTCCTTGGTGCCCAGTGACAGGAACTGATGCCACAGGCACAAACTGAAACACAAGAGGTTCCTTTGGCACATCAACAAATGGTATTTTATAGTGAGGGTGACAGGCTGCTCAGACAGGCTGTGGAGTCTCCCACCTTGGAGACATTCAAAGGCTGTCTGGACATGGTCCTGGGCAACCAGCTCTGCTTGATGACCTCCAGAGGTCCCTTCCAACCTCAACTATTGCATGAGCCACTGCTTTTTCTTACTGCTTATGAGGAGTTTTCTTTATTGACTATATATTTCCCTTATTAGCTTTCATATTCTTTAGAAACCTTACCAAGAGCCATTTTCAAAACACTGAAGATCAATATGCTGACAGGCCCCCTTTTATTTACACGACCTATCAAATAATTCTAATCCTAATAAAACGGGGACACAACGGAGAATAGAATAGGAACACAACAAATCCATGGGGCACTGTTTGTCTCTACAGAAGACACGCTGACTCCTTACCTGCAATGGCACACTTACACACCAACTCTTCAAACTATAAACAGGACTCCACTAATTGTAACTTCGTGTACAATCTACATTGTTTAAGATATTAACAGATGAGGATGGCTGCAGCACTTGACAGAAGCATTCATTCAGAAAATAAAATCTGAAGGAGTTATGAAGAGCCTGACAGAAGACATTACAGAACAAGGTACCAGTCAGTACTGTTATTTTATCACACTGCAGCCAGTGCTGGTCACATCTCTAAAAGCATACAGAATTATAACCATACAGATAGGGAAAGACTAGGTACAAAAACAACCCTCTTATGGAGAGGAACTGAAGCAGAGTGCTTGTTTATATTGCAGAGGAGGGGGGAAATGAAAATTGGCACTGTGATTAAATGAGAAAATAATCTTGTAACAGAAGAACTAGAGGACCACCAACAAAAATGGAGGACTAAGTTCAAAATGAAACAAATCTTTTTCACGCAAAATAGCCAGCCTGGGGCACTAACTGACACAGGACTCGCCAAGAGACATTGAAGATGTAAAAAGCAGTAACTAGATAAGGAGCATCCAGTTTTCTTGACCTTGTAAGACACTTGGCAAAATCTGTATGTGTCAAATGTCCACAAGACACACACCATCATTTACTTCAGAGGAAGGTGGAGACTAAAAGTACCAGACAGTCCACAGCAAGGTTATGACAGCAGATGTCTCTCAGGTGCCCTGTCTCAGGGCACACTGCCTTTGTCCCTAGCTCATCTCTGCACATCCCAGGGAGATCTAGGCATGCTGTTCTTAGCAGTCCACACTGGTTCACTTCCTTACTAAGACAGGTCTGGACTACCAAGCCCAGAACTGGCACAAGAACTACTTACAAACCACATACAGATACCGTTGGACTAGAGACTTTCATTCATACAAGAATGCTAAGTATTAAGAGAACAAGCAGAGGGGCTGGCATGGCTTTTAGAGCTTCAAATCCTTCCTTCCCCGAAGTTAGCCCTGATCTGCCAAAACCCTTCTTAACAGATTTTGTCCAAGTTCTTAAACCCTCCACTGACAGAAGGTCTACAAGCAGCATATTGCATTTAAATATCCAATGGTTAAGCAGCTTGTCTTTGTGGAAAGTATATGGCTTACAGTAAGGACCAATGGAAATCAATTAGTGCTCAGTAAAACACGGGTGTCACATGATCCAAAAGTCTCTTTTAGCCATAAGATCCATTAATCTGTAAACAAATATGATCAATGGAGATCAACACCTGGCTTCATGGCTGATGTTGATGCCAGGGCTTCAGCTTCTCCAGTCATGGGATGTTCTTTGATGAATACAGATTACCAAGGAGAGACAGGATTCACCATCAGCCAGTTCCCTGAGAACCCTGGCACGTGTTTCATCAGGTCCCATGGGCTTGTGTATGTCTATGTTCCTCAGATGGTCCAGGTCCTGATCTACTCCTACAGTGGGCAGGTCTTCATTTCCCCAGTCCCTACCTTAAGATTCAGGGACTCCAGAGATTTGGGAAGAGCAATTACAAGTGAAAACTGAGAAGGGAAAAAGTTGTTGAGTACCTCAGCCTTCTCCATTTCGGTCGTCACTAATTCTCCATCTCATTTATTGGGGGATACAATTTCTTTTGCCTTCCTTGTCTAACCAGCGTATCTGTGGAAGGCAGTCCTTATTATTATCAGGAAAGCTAAGGTGCAGCTGCAACTAAGTTTAGCAAGGGATATGAAGATATCTCATGCTAAACTTAGTTGCAGCTGCACCTTAGCTTTCCTGATCACATCCCTAAAATCCTAGTATACTTATGTTCTTTCAAGGATGTGTGTTCCTGTTCCCACTGCCTCTGCATTTCCATGCTGTGTTTCAGTTTGACCAGGAAGGAAGTCCTTACTTGGCCATGCTGGTTTCCCACATTCCTCACCTGAGTTTTTGAACATTGGAATCAACAGTTCTTGGGCTCTAAGAAAAATGCCTTTCAACAGATGCCAGCTCAGTATTATACTTCGTTGGGCCTTGCAATTTCACCAAGTGAAATCAAATTTCTTTTGCATCATAGAGTCATAACATGTTAAGGGGTTAGAATGGACTTAAAGGTCATCTAGTCCCAAGCCCCTCTGCCACGGGCAGGGACACCTTACACTAGACCAGATCACTCAAGGCCTTATCCAACCCAGCTCTGAGCACTACCAGGGTCGAGGCATCCACAACCTCCCTGGGCAACCTGTTCCAGAATCTAACTACCGTCATAGTAAAAAATTTCTTCCTAAAATCTAACCTAAATTTCCATTCCTTCAATTTGTATCCGTGACTCCTTTTCCTATAACTACAGTTACTAACAAAGAATCCCTCTTCAGGTTCCCTGTAGCTCCTTCAGACACTTCCATACAACCTTCTTTTCTCCAGACTGAAGTCCCAGCTTTCTCAGCCTTTCTCCATAGGAGAGGTGCTCATCAAAAGCACATTTGCAAATCAAAGGCCACATACTGAAAAGTTAAGTTTACATGATTTCCCACTTCAGTGCAATAGCTGTGCCTGTAAATATAAAAATATATAACTGGTAAATTGTGTTTTCATCTCTGCAGTTTAGGATCTCAAAAGGAGCTGAACTACCTTTAAACAAATAATTTTTTTAATTCATTCACAAGCAGAGAATAAGTGCGCCAAATTTGGGAGTCAAAGGTAAAAGATACAATGTTGAATAGAATCTTACACTGACATTCTTGAGGCAGGCAAATTCTTCAGTCTAGCGAAAGCCTTCAATCAATAGTGCCAATTCTGTTCAGAGAAATGTTTCTATCATTCACTTTGGGCTCTGGCCACAAACAGACACAGACACCATCTCTCTGCCAGTACAGAACAGAGAAGGCTACAGGACTGTTAGAGGCCAGAAATGAAACTATATGAAGTTTGTCTCTCAAACACTGGAACCTATGAATGCAGAGTTTTTTAAAAAAATGGAAGGAAGACCAAAACAGCTCTCCACAAAATCCAGGGGGTCCTTGTCCAGCACAGAGCTGCCAGTGCTCTCAAACACATCCAGGTACAGAAACAACAGTGTCAGTGTCACCTTCATGTTTACTCAATGAATATTGGAAACATTTGACAAGGGCATCTCAGGCTGTCAATTCACAAAAATCAAACGCACCTCAGTTGATAACCTCTGAACAAGACCTATTAGCCCGTGTCTGCATTATGAAAGTGCTATGGAGAACACAGCACAACCTTGTGAGCTAGATGAAAAGGCACGTAAGTTGTAGATATCTGCTTGTTTCCATGCGCTCAGAACATTTCTATAAAAATGTAAAACCTGGATAACTCCCCTGGTATAACCCAAACTCATAATTCTTTACAGTTTAAATTAAAAACCATTCAATTCCTCCAGCTGCATCTTTCCAGAAAGGATAAGCTGCTGAAATGCAGTTCAATTTAAGGAGAGACCACCAAATTCTAGGTGTTAGCTCAAGCACTCTGCTTGGAAACCACTGGACAAGGAGAGAGTGCTGAGTGATAAACAGAACTGAAGGTTAACATTAACCTTCAGTTAATGTTAACATCTTATTTAATATCTTATCTTCATCAAAAAAACTAAAGGAGTTTTCATACATAAGCTCTTCCAATCCCAGTGAGAATTGTTATAACCTAGGCTATTTATTCCCAAAGCAAAATAGTATGCATTTCTTCTACCACACAATTTACATTACCAGTGAGGTGACCTGTGCAGTCTGTGAAAGGTGAGAAGTCACCAGTCCAGCAGTGGGAAAAACACAAGTCCTTTACAGGCATGCGTATTTCCAGTCCCATGTGTACTGGCTGGGAAAAGACAGATAGCTACAGGTGTATATTCACAGTGGAAGCAAGAAGAAGAATAGAACTAATGGTAGAAAATGAAGATATGAGTGGCATATTTGAGCACCTTATCATGGAGATAATCAATGAGCATCCAACAACAGCAGGCACTGAAGAAGTCTTCCTAGCTGGGAAGAGCTAATTTAAACCTGCACTGAGAAGCATAAAACACCACAAATCAATAACCGCCTGACAAGAACTAATTACATTTACTTGTGGCAAATGGAGTAATGAATTACCACAAAGAATACCTGCTACTCCTCCTCCTGTTCCTCTTAGCAACTGCATCCTCCAGCGTCACTTCCTCTGAGGCAGTCCACTCTGCCAGATCGGCACCTTCCTGACAGCACTAACACGAACTATCACAGGAGTAATTGGCTATTCAAAGGACCAGTTTAGGTTAGCAGCAGCAAGCTGGCAGCTTAAGATTTATTTCACAACATAATGTTTCCCATATGCCCAAAGGCAAACATTTTTCATGCCAATACAAAGCACAGACACATCCTTCCTGACTAAACAGGTCACTTTTCAAAGAGCTACAACCTACCTGTACCAGACAAGGCAGCTGAGCACCTGGAGTCACATCTGTGTAGACCAAGAGGAAGCAAGAAACTTATCCTGTGGATGGAGCAGGAGACCAGATATTATGTCATGATGAGTTAGCAGGAGATGTTGTCATTGACCTAAAGCAGGATCAGCTCTAAGACAGCAGGCTGAGGATGCATATGGATCCAGCTCTGAAAAGAGAAAGTACATACTGCGTGAGAGGGAAGTAATACACAATAAAAATAACATTTCCTAGAACAGCACCAACCCATGTGACACTTCATAAGCAGCACAACTTGGGGGAAAAAAAGAGAGGGGAGAAGAGCAGGAAAGGCAAGATGCACCTGACATAGATTTTCTGGACTTCTTTGGACACTCTACACACAGGTGCATGTCCAGGCTGCCAGGACAGTAGTTTTGTCCAGGCACTGGCCCATCCATGTGGGCTCTTCAATTTCCCCACAGGACCCAGCTTGTATTTGTGGAGAATGGAAAGAATACGAAGGTCACCGCTTGCCCATAACCTGTCAACATATTGAGCAGGCTCTGATAAGAACCACAGGGTGGGTAGGATTGGAGTGGATCCCTGCAATTTGCCTGTCCTGAGAAGCAAGGGTATCTTCTCACACAGATGATCTCAACCTTGGGAAGGCAGGCCAGTTCAGGAACATTAATCAAGCCAGCTTGCTTTCATCCTTAAAAAAAAATCAACTCCTTAAAGAGCTCAAAATCAACTCCCACCAGAACACTCCAGCATTTCAGCAGACACCATTAGCTGTCCCAGTAGTGAGAGTGTGGCAGACTGGAATAACTAATGATCCCATAGATTTAGGGCATGGACAGGCAGCTTCAGTGTCTGCATGCTCATGACAGGTCCCAAAGAAGATGAACCAGGCGAAGAAGGAAAAGGGATCTGTTCCTTGGGAAGAGCTGAGCCAGCTGCACCTGCACATACAAGGCCCTGATGCTCCTGACAGCTCTGTACTACAGCTGATGAAGAAAAGCAGCATCACAGCAGAACAGGTGTGAGCACCAGCACACACAGCATTCTCAAGCAGAAGCTCCCACCTAGACATGCAGATAGAAACAAATGTTCAAAGAATGGACAAGCAAGAAAGGGAAGTATGAGCACTGCAGTGCCAGCCCGGGCAGTGCCAGGCAGCATGAGTGGGTAACTCCACCAAGGACAGGACCAAGGCTCTGGATCTAGTCAAGTCAGAAGAAGGGGAGAACAAAGGGCAAAAAGAAGATTATGGTGAATTCTGCTGAAACAGAGCTGTAGTCAAGGAAGAACGGAGACCAGGCAAGCAGAGGCTGAGGCAAACACCGCAGTGGAGGCAGTGCAAGTGAGAAGGGAGAGTGCATGAGGTACAGAAAGGAACATTACTGCGGCACTGAGGAAAACGAGGAGAGCAAAGGTTGAGTGTCCTCACCCTGCCTTAGTGGCAAGGCCAAGATGCAAGTTCCTTCTCACAGAGAGGTCAGGGGATTTAACAAGGGAAGATGGACTGGTTTCACTGGAAGCGTCCCCATGAAAAACAGAAGATTGTTGGTTGCTCCCTGGACAACACCAAGGAACTGGTTATTTTCCGAAGCTGCAGGACTTCCTTGGATGAGCAGTAGGATGAAGTCAGTCTCTCCGCGACGGGCAGTGCAGACAGGCAAGGACAATGCACACTCTCCCAGATCATGTTAACTGGTGAATGACCTTGCTTGCTGCTCAGTCCCCCATTTCAATTCTACCTCCGTTTTTCTCAGCAGCAACTTGCACACAGGGATCCTTCACAGGCCATGGAGGAAACAGAGAAGAGTTCAGGCGTCAGGGAACAGGCAGGAGGGAAGGAGCAGCAATCTCCAGCAGCAAACTCCTGGTGCCACAGTGAGATGGCTTGTATATGCAGGAAGTCAGAAGATCTTCCCGAAGGCTACGAAGAGCATCGGTCTCCTACAGACACATATCTGTTAGTCCTGAGAGAGTATCTGGGACCATATATCTCCCTCTGAAGACAGAACTGAGGGACCTCTTAAAGGCAGCGAGACAAATTCTCTCAAAAGCTGCCATCTCCTGTGTAAAGGCTGGTTGTTCCTGGAGCACCAGAGACAGCAGTCGGTTAGACGCAAGGCAGCACTGGGGTATCTGAAGGGACAGGATGTTAAGAAGAGGACCCTCCTCTCCAGAGAAAACATGGACCATTGTCAGGGCAGGATGGGCAATTCCAGATGAGTGATGGTGTCTCCCTCGGTAACGTGAATCCCTGCTAAAGGAGACCCTCCAGAGGGGGCCTGCAGCCCACATTCGGGAGCGGTAGATGAGCACTGGGCTCCCCCTTTCTGCCTGCCTCTCCGAGCGAGCCGAGTTCCTGCAAGGCAGTAAAGCCACCGGGGCTCGGCGGAAGACGCGGGGCCCGCGCTGGGACACCCGGTGGGGGCCAGGCGGGCGCTGCAGCTCGTAAAGCCGAGTCCGCGGGGAACATCGGAGAGCGCGGCGCGACAGCCGCCAGGGTGTTCCAGCCGCAGCCCCGCGGGGGAGCGGCGGCGGCGGCGGAGGAAGGAGGGTACCGGGCGGTACCGGCGGCGCGGGGGTCCGGCCGGACTGCACCGGTCTCCCGGCGGGTCGAGCCCTGCGGGCAGCGCCGGGGCGGGAGCAGCAGCGGCGTTGCCCGTGCCCGGCCCAGGGGTACCGCCGGCGTGGGCGTCTCGCAGATGCCCGGGGCAGGGCCGTACCGTTGGGCGGCCGGGGCGGGGGGCCGAGCGGAGCTCACCGTCCCGTCCATGCTCCCCTCCCGCCGGGGCTGTCGGCGCGCGGAGCGCCTGCGCGGCGCTGCGGAGAGCGGCCAGGGACCGTCTGTAAAGTGCGCCTCGCCCGCCGCGCCGGGGGAGAGGGTCCGGCCCCGGGAGAGCCCGGCCCCGGCAAAGCCCGACCCCGGCCGCGCTGCCGCGGTGGGAGGGCGGTGCAGCCGCGGCCCCTGCCCCGCTCCCAGCCCCGCGGGGGCGGTGCGGCGCGGAGCTCCACCCGGGGACACGCGGGTGCGGCGCCCACACCCTCCCAGCCCCACGGGCCGGTCCGGCTCTGCCGCCTCGAGAGAGCTCCAGAAAGGAACGGACCGGCCTCGGGTCCGCCGTCGCCGCCTCGGTCCTCAGCCCCGCCGCCCCCGCTTCCGCCGCCACAGCTACCCGCTTCTCTCCCCACCGGCGCCCCGCACCACCGCCAGAGCCCCCTCACTACCGCAGTGCCCCGAACCCGCCGCTCCCGCCCCGCACTCACCGCCGCCCCCTGCCGCCCCCGCCGCCGCAGCCCCGCCGCTCTCGCAGCGCTCCCGCCCCGCCGCCGCAGCCTCCGCGCGCTCCACAGCGCCGCCTGCCGTCCCCGCTCTGCATCCCCCCCGCCGGCTCGCCGGGCCCGACGCAGAGCCCCCGCCCAGCCCGGTGCCCGCCCGGTGCCAGCCCGGCCCGCGCTGCCCGTACCTGGCTGCTGCCGAGCACCGTCCGCTCGCAGCAAGGTCGGGAGCGCTTCCGAGCAGTACCGAGCAGGGCTCGCACCGGCAGCGACGGGATCGGGGTTCACCGGGAGGCAGGGAGGATTCCAGTGGCGATGGGTACGGTAGTAACAGGATGAGAGAGCAAACAGGTCGGCGGAGCTCTGAGGCACGTCCAATCTTTCAAAGTCGGAACCGGCCCAGAGCTGCGATCCACTATCCGCACGCTTTTCCTTGTGCTAAGGAGCTCGTGACTCCCAGAAGGGCGAGGATGAGAATACTGGGCTTGGCAGGCTACAGGTCTGTGGTGCCGTGTCAGTTGTAACTGGAAGATTGCTTCATAAACACCCGGTGGGAGATCTCTGCGATGTCCACTTTGGCAGAGCAATTAGAAGGAACCCTCAGTGTGACTTGCCAAAGCCCTGCAGTCCATGGGGATGAGGAGGAAAGTTTGGACAGAATGAGTGCTGACAGTGAATACTTTGGAGTGATGCTCCAAGGAGCTGTGAGGAAGCAGTGAAATGATTGAGCTCCATCTGCAAGGAGCCAAGCAAACCTGCCAGCTTCATGTGCTCAAAAACAGTGTCAGTCTAAAAGATAAAGTAAAATATTGTAAACATCACAAGGTGGATTTAAGTCTCACGGGGTGTTTTTAAAGAGGAACTATACATATTGTCGTGGTTTGACCCTGGCCAGATGCCAGGCACCTACGACATCTGCTCTCTCTCAAACACACATGCTTTTGGCTTTTTCACTGTATTTGTGTCACATTTTGAAGCTTTTTTCTACAGTTATTTGTACCAGCAAAACACTGTTGCAAATGCAAAATGAGTTTCTGTGGTACCTGTCACCAGAAAATTGCCTCCTTTGAGAATCCATGAGTAATGGCTCAGCATGCATGCTGAGAAGATAAGTGTTTAATACATCCAGGAAAGAGTTCAGAATGGGAATGGGAGAAGGTGACTGCCTTGGCTGAAGTACAGGTCTAGGGAATTGTGAGTCCTGGGACAGTAGGGCATGACTGCATCTGCTATAGCGGTTCAGGCCATGACTCCTGGCTTGAGACCAAGCTGTCAGCCTGCACATGCTCTGCAATGCTGTACAGAATATTTCTGTACAAGACAAGACAATTCTCAAAGACGAACAGAAGACAGCAAGCTCCTATGAGAAGAACTCTTTGTGCTGGAGTTAAGAATGGAGGAGTCTGCTGAGCAAGAATACCTTACTGTAGCTGGGGAAATGTGCACCTGTTACTGAGAGTATCCTGTCCTCCCATCTCATCTAACCAACAGCAACTCCAGAACTTCTGTGAAACAGCCTAGACCATCTGCAAGTACCTGGGCTGCATGCTCCTGTGTGCTGGGAATTGGCTCTGCAGAACTTTGGGGTGAAGCAGCTTGTGAGCTGTGACTGAGTACAGAACCTGCCCAGACAGACCTGAACTGGTGTGCCCCAGGGAGGAGGGGGGAGACCACCCTGGGCAGATCCCCCAAAGGAGCTGGGCTACTCATCCAGCTTGCATGGCAGAGGCACATCATTTATATTCCAGTCTTGGAGAAGACTGATGGACACCGTGATCAGATACAATATCTGAGTTCACAACATTTGGCTTTGGGTTTTTTTTAAAGTATACTTGTTAATCTGGGATAGAGTAACAGCTCTGTCACAGGTGAAAAGGTAGAGAGTCTGTTTTCACCTGTTTCTTGAAGTTAAAAATGCAGCTGGGGCAGAAACTTCTTGTGTTTGTAACATACACTGTACATCTTTCTCTAGGATGAACAGATTATTCCAACAGGGTATGTCAGCCAGTGTAAAACATGCAATGGAGGAAATTACCTTCACAACTGAAGACAAGGAAGAAAAATATCCAATGGTATGGACCCCAAAGAAAGTGAAGTATACACGAAAGTACACATACAGGATGTATGTTGGGCTAAGCACAGACACCAAATAAGGGTGTGCATTTCTGCAGGGCTACAAGGTCAAACATGACAATCATGGTAATTTGTCTTCCTGGCCAGTTGATGACTGTGCTGTAGTACACAAACTCAGTATCATGATCCTCACATAGTTCATCATTTCTGGCTGAACTAAAGTGCATCCTTGAAAAAGATCTAATCTTTTTTAGCACAAGAAACAAAAATGGTGGCACATAGTCAAATTGTAAGCACGCCTGACTCATTCACCCTCTCCCTGACAGCGGCCAACACTGTCTGCCTAGAGAAAAAAAATCATAGAGGGTAGACAAAGAGTGCTCCCTCCCTGGAAGCTCTCCTTTCTCTTTACAGATTTGTAATTCAGACACCTGGTGTGCCAGAGATTTTGGCTTTGTGTTTAACAGCCTTTGATAGATTTCTCTTTTGAAAATTTCTTCCACTATATAGTGACAGTCATGACATTTAAGGCCATGAAAGACTTATTCTGCCCACTTATAACTGACAACTAATTTCCCACTTGCCTTCAATGATCACTGTTACACAAACCAAGTAAATTGTAGCACACTGGAAAAGTTACCACTTTACTGTAATTTCACTAGCTAGTCACTTTCAGCACTGAAAGCACGTGCCTGGTTTCCTTTGGAATTAATCTGTTGCAGTTTAAAGCTGTTCATTTTTATGTTGCTGTTGTGCCTTACCCCAGACAACTAAAAACTGCTTTATTATCCACTGTTTTCACTTAGTACATGTACTCACACACTCTAATCACATGGCTTACAACCTTCTAAGAGTTCATAGAATTGTAGAAAGGTTTGGGTTGGGAGGGACTTTCAAAGGCTATCTAGGCCCACCCAGCCATGGACAGGGACATCTCCAACTCATAGTAAGGTCAATAAGGTCACTCCAAATCACATTCAACCTGGCTTTGGAGACTTTCCAGAATGAGGCAGCCACCCTTCTTTGGGCAACCTGTGCCAGTGCTTTACCAACCTTATTTTAAAAATGGTCTCTCATCTAGTCTGCATCTACCCCCTTTCAGTTTAACACCATTAAACCCAGTTTAAAGCCATTACCCCTTGTCCTATCACTACAAGAGTTCTGCATCTCACATTGTAAAACACTTTTCACAATCTTCAGGTAAGTTCTGTGAATCTCAAACATTGTTTTTGTTTTCTCTGTTCCCTATAAGCCTTAAAAAATAGGCTGCGTGCTGTGCTACCAGGGCCCTCTTGCTGTCTCACGTCAAGAGCTTGTTTCCCCCACATGGTCTACCTGTGAAGATCTGTTATATCATGTCTTAAACAGGGCTGGGACAGCACCTGGATTTTAGTGTTTAAAATAGTGGGTCCAAGAAAAATGAAGCTACTTGCACTTTAATACAGTCAATTTCTGTACAGACGTACCTTTTTGGTCACATGCAGTCCTTCTGGAGGAGTGATACACCATCTTCCCAAGCACGTAAGTTTGCATTTGACTGTTTTAAGACAATAACCTATGTGAAGAGCCTTACTCTGCTACACACTCTTCTCCACTACTATCTTCTCTTCACGACTTTTTTGCATTTTTTACATAATCTGCCAATTTTATTTGTAGAGATCTTATATTTGCTTCCAAATAATCAAGTGTCAAACAACACTGGCTGGAAAACCATCTCTCAGGTAAAAATGAGAATCCCCAGCTTATGATTGGGCAGTTTGCTGGCAGTATTTCCTTTACTTTCCCACAGAGCTGGATTTTAAAAAATAGAAGAATCAGCTTCCAGTTTCCCTCAGGTTTCTCCCAAGGTACAAGATGGTCTTAAGAATTTTAAATTCTGTGGACGGTTGCATTATCATCTGACACGCCCTGACACAGGCAGGGACTTCCCAACAAGTTGGCAACAACATTCCTGGCTTTTGGGTTACATCCATCAAATCTTACTATTCTGTTTCCCGTGATTCTCTTTCTTCTCTAATGAGGACTCATTAATGATTCTTGCTTGCCCTATGTAATTTCAAACCCTTTCCTTTAGCAATTTGTTTTACACCCCAGACACCCCTGGTCACATCACCTACAGCTCCCAGTCACAGCAACTCCTGACAGCCAACTCCTGTATCTCTCCCAGGTTAATGCTCACCTCGGTGGCATGGCACCCACCGTGTCCCTGTGCAGTAGATCTACTGCTTGCTTTGCCTGTGTAGCTTCTTACAGCACCCAGTGTCCACTGACAGTGCTTCCAGATGTGTTATGGAGAACAGTAATCCAGTGAATTCTCCTTGCATATTACACGATACTGAAACCTGCAATTACAAGCTCTGCATCCTCTCTGACACCAGGATGTTATCTTTCATCTTTGTATTCAAGATAAGCACATCATCCCCAAGGTGAGCAGCATCTGAGTTCTCGCTCTGTCCATCTCTGCCATGGCATGTGATCCCACCTGGCAGTTGCTACGTCCCAAGGAGATGATGTTAACCCAAGGGTGCACAGGCCTGTGCTGCTCACAGGGAACAGTCAGGCTCAGGTTTGCTGCACAAATCCCTTGCCCACCAGACAGACTCAGCCAGCTCATCAGATCTTGGTCACACCCAGCCATTCTGCCATTCATGTGGCCTGGCCTTTGTCTAACAGTGAGGCAAGAAATTCTCATGTAAACATCTTTTCTGTCTGACAGCAAGAACAATGAACAGAGTTGTTTTCTTGCACTCTTAAAATGGCTCTAATGGCCAAAAAGGGAGAACTGAAACTCCAGGTGGGGTCTGCAGGGCATGCTGGGTGTGAATCAGAGGCCCACTTGGGGTTCCCCACACCTAAAGGATATGAGAGGATGTACGCTATTCTATGGTATTAGCTCCAACACATCACATCTTAAATTGCACCCTACACAGTCCAAGTCTCTTTCCTACTTGGATCATAATGGATCGGGACCTCCCTATGCAAAATAACCCTCATAATAATAAATGGTTTCCCAGGTAGCTGTCCTTGTCCTCATTCTGTGTATGTATGCTTAGCAACAAACATCCCCACAAGGCACACAGATACCGATTTTCTTCCCATGTAAATGTAACTGAGACATGCCTTACTTGTTAAATAAGCAAATCTGAGATTTCTATCCAATTTAAACCAATGTTTCTGACTTCACATACTTCCTTTAAGCTTTTCTAATTTTTCAGGGTCTCTTGTGATGCAAACACCAGACCTTCACCTTGTACACCTCATGAGATGAGTGCAGCAAACACAACCTCTCTTCTTCAGCAATGTCCCTGCAGCGATGAACAGGGTCAGTCACACTTGCTGGCTCATCACACAAGTTCACATGAGGATTTTGGGCTTTAATTTCTGGGATGTTGGCTGGAAAGATGATGCTGGAAAGCTGAAAAAGTAAAAGTATTAGTGGGGTCCTGATGGATACCAAGCTAAACAAAAGCCAGCAGCACTCTCTTGGAGCAAAGGTGACCAAAAGCATTCTGGACTGCAGCAGGAGAACTGTGACCAGCAGGTCAAGGACAATAATCTGTCTCCACAGCTCAAGTCAGACATGCCTAGAGTGCTGTGTCTAGTCTGGGCTTCCCAGTACAAGACAGACATGGACATACTGAAGTTAGTCCAGCAAATGCATGTGGAAATGTTACGTAATGGGAGCGTTTGTCCTAACGAAAGACTGGAAGAGCTGAGACTATTTCATCTGGAGAACAGGCTCAGCACAGTCTCATCTCTGTGTGTGTCAGTAATGGGAGAGTGTAAGGAAGATGCAAACAGCTGCTGCTCAGTGGTGTCCAGTGATGCTGTGAGAAGCAATGGGCACAAACTGAAATGCAAGAAATTTCATTTAAACAGGAGAAAAGTTTTAAACTGTAAAAGTTACTATCCACCAGAACATGCTGCCAGGAGGGACTAAGGAATCTCCACCCCCAAGATATTTAACCGAACACCACTCCTCAGCTATGGAAGAGACAAAACCAGCAAAGTGAAAGTGGTTGAATAGCTTTGTCCAGCTAAACCAGACAAGCTGTGTTTATGCCTCTTGAAAAGTGAATGCACAAACACACAGGAGCGTGCAACAACAGCCCTGAGCATAGCACAGTCAAGGTAACTTTGTCCAAGTGCACATACTCTCTCCCTGCACTGCTCAGCAGAACTGCATATCTTTAAGTAAGGTCGACTCTACCACTTGTTTACCTCCTTCATCCCAGGGAGGATCCTGATCTGCATCTGTGCAAAGAAAAAGCACAAACTGATCCTCAGAGGCTGCAAAGTTTACAAGTGACCACGTTAGTCTGCCTGGAAAGAAAATTAAATTTATTTTAAAAAAAACCACCAAAAACAACCAACCCCCTTCCACTGAAACAGCCTCACTCCATAGCCCACGTGCCTCAGATTGGGTCTGGGAAAGTCTTCCTTCTCCCTTGACCTCACACACCCTTCACCCATGGCAAGACTGGGAAGGGGATGGAAAGTGCCAAGTGTTAAGGTGCTGAGAAGCTCTTGATGTTTCTCATCTCTCAAGTGCTGTTGGCCTGCTCCTGCTCAAAGAGGGCCATGGCTAAATGTGAGCGGGATGCAAGTCCTTCCAAGTTACTGAGCACACAGCGGTGGTACAGCTCCTCACTGAGCCGGGGATTGCAGCTTCTCAGTGTGTATTTCTGCACCAGCCCCGGCTCCACAGCCCTGAACAGGTGCAGGCCAGAATAGTGGAGGAAGACATCAAATACCTCCATGCTCTCCAGCACCTCATCTCGGTCCAGGATATCGGCTGCGAGCTTGGTACGTGCTGTCATATAGTCAGAATTGTAAAAGCAGGCCTCAGCAAAGGAATGTCTGTCAAAATGCCCATCTCTCAGGAAGTCAGTGTTAGAAGATGCTGTCTGCTCACCACGGTACACCAGTGCGGGGTTGAACTCCTGGAAATGCACAGGGAAAAAGACCTGCCAATTGCTGATGGTATTCATGCGGCAGCGGTTCAGAAACTCCATGTTGATTTCTGTCCAGACACTAGCCAAGAAGAACAGTGTATCCACAGGGTGCTTCTTTGAGACTATATCCATGAGCTTCACTTGTGATGGCACCTCTGTTTTAACACTAATCCACGGGATTTTAACTTCTGCATAGCGTTTCTCTAGCTCTCCTACCATGGCTTTGACTCCAGCAAAAACATCCACCTGGCCAACTCGCTGGGCATCATAGGGATGGTAGATAAAAAGCAAAGTCAGCAAGGCATTATCATGCGTGTCCAGTGTGTTCATAGCAAACATATCCAGGAAGTTTGCCACAAAATCCAGGTCCTGCACTGTCAAGGGAAGCACCAGTTGCACCCGTGTGGCCTCTGTGACATATGGCATGGGAATAATTTCCACCTTACTTAAGGGCCGCACCAAGCTCACTCGCTTGGCCAGAACATGACTGTGACCTTTCTGGGTGGCAGCTTCCAGGAGCAGGTCCAGCGTGTACTCCATGCCCCGCGTGGGGTCGAAGCGCCGGTAGCCATTGAGCAGCTGCCGCTTGCTGAAGCGGAGCAGGGGCTGATAGCGATGGTTCAGCTGCTCAACTGCAGACTCGATGATTTCACTGACATCTGCCTTACTGGCTCCAGAGAGCTCACACTTTGGGGAGCCATCTGGACAGGAGAAGAGGTGCTGTTCGGTGAAGTAGTCCCAGCTGATCACCTCAAATCGGGACTTTGGAAGGAATGGGGCGTTAATGCCCACAGGCCAGGTCACACCTGCCTCACCTGCAGGTGTCAGTGCTGTCAGGTTCCTGATCTGCATCTGTGCAAAGAAAAAGTACAAACTGGTCCTCACCATGTTCTTAAAGGGGTCCAGGCCAGCTCCTCCCCAGGCCCACCTCACCACCTACAACTGTACATGGGTAGTGTCACACCAGCAGTTTTGGGTAACGTGGTATCACAAGTGCTGTTTCTGAGACAAGGGACTGTAGCCTGTGTCTGACTGACAGTTACCCACAAACAGAAGCAATGATCTTCCTCCAGTGCAATGAAAATGAAGGAAATCTGGTCAAGGAGTTTTTGTAGATATCCCTCACCACATACCTGGAGGTCCTGGATCTCCTGATAGACTCTATCCAGCTGGATCCTGCTGAACTGCTTGTGTAGCCGGTACATCAGGGTCATGTCAGAAACAGGGTGCACTGCAAGAGCTGCTTGGAACTCCTCTTCTTCCTCTTTCTCCGGTTCAGTATTCTTGGCCAGTTCATAAGTGTGATAATGCTGGCCCTGAAGCAGACAAAAGCCAGAAAAGCTGGTGTGGCACTCGAGTTCACAGAGCAGCTTTTCCTCACCCCAAACACACATCTGCCCCTCTTTCCTTACTGACTGTAGTACACAGAAAAAAAAAAGGGTAAGTTGTCCCTCCCACCCTGCACTGCATGCCCACTTGCTTCCTGGTACCAAAACACCCTTTATCCTACCTTCAAAACCCTGTGAGTCAGCCCCTGCTAGTAGGCTGAAAAATTAAATCCTGTGGGTGCTCTCTCCATCAACATCCCAGCTGTGATTCTGCCCCCTGCCCCACAAGGGCCATAGCACACAGCCCTTTCTTCCTCTGCAACTCACAGCAGCAGCTCATAAAAACAGAGTAGAAAATGAGTAAGAGCATGGGCTCTGTCAGGCTCAGCAAAGACAAAACCTGAGCAGGGAGGTAGTACCTGGAGCTGGGAAACACAAGTGATGCCAAGGAAATCAATGATGCAACGGCCCAGCCACTCATCTGGGCGCACACTGAGGATCTCATTGCGACAGCTATCCAGGTGTGGATGGAGCTTAAGCAACAGGCTACGGGACAGCAGGTAGCCAAAGCCCCCGTGACAGTAACGGGCCTGCTCATCTCCCCCGATGAACTCCTCTGCTCGCCCCAGGTACACATCTTGGTTAATACTCAGGTGTGTCACCAGAGCCTTGACCTGTTCAGCCTGGGCATAGGTGTCATCCTGCATGATGTAGAACCAGTCATAGTCAGAACCAAAATGTTGATGGATATAGTTCATGGTCTCATACATGAGCCAAATGGGCCGCTCGTCGCCGTGGGCCACCAGCACCATGCCATGAGGCACTTTGGCACTGCGCAGCCCGGTGAAGTACAGCAGGCGTGGGAAGTGGTGGGCCACTGTCTTGTTCACTGCCACTGCCAATGTGTTCAGCGTGGCCTTGGAGGTCAGCACAGCCACAAAGAGTCTCTCATGGAATCCCAATTCTGTCTGGATGTAGCGAGTTCTGTAAAAGAAGTACATACCTACATGACAAACAGCTAGAGGAGAAAAAATTCAAAGAATTATAGTAACTTGGGATAAGTCTTTAACTGCTGGAATCTACCCAGGGTGAAACAGTCAAGCCTAATCATAGAGCTTTAAGAGAAGACTAACTAGTGAAAATCCCATTTTGTAAAAACACTTGCTTCCTTCAAGGCAGCTACAACCTCACATTATCTATCTGAGCTAGAAAACTGTGCCAATGCAATTAAAATACCACAGAGCTAACCACTTGCAGCTTAGCAGGTATACTCAATAAAAACACAGGCAGGACTGTTGACGAGTCCCTAGTGCTGGTGGCTGAGGTGTGCTGGGCTGCACCAGCTGCACATGGGGCCCTGGGTGCTGGGAGATCACTGAAGCCCCGGGCCATGAGCCAGCAATGGGTGGTGGCCTTTGGCCTTATAAAGAGCACAAAGCCCTGCAGGACCCAGTGAACAATGAGAGTACTCCAGACCAAAAACCACCATTGGACCAAGAGGTACATGAGGAAGCATATGAAGAGAGCATGCAGAAACTGTGAGAGTGCAAAAGTCCAGGGGTCCCTTTGTTTAGGGTCCCTCTGCAGAGGCACCATCCTGAGCTGTTATGAAGTTGCTGCACCACAACTGAAATACTTATAGAAACCAAAGGAACTCTGCTGCAGGAAACCTGGGGCCAAGAGAATGTGTCTGACAGTATGAGCGTGATGTGTGGGAGGAGCTGAGCAAGGCACCTGCTGGGTCACCAGAGCTGTAGCTGGAAAGGACTCTCAGTCCCAGCAGTGACAGCCTAGGGCAGTGCCAGTGCGATGCCAGAGTGGCTCCTGGATGGTCAGGCAGGAAAATTTCCTTAACATACACTACTATTAATTGATCAAAATTTTTCTAATGCAGAGTAGACCAGTTAAAAAAAAAGTTTTGAAGAATAATTTAACATGTTCTGTTAAACATGAGTAACAAAAGAATCCCAGAATGGTCTGGGGCAGAAGGGACCCTTTAACATCATCTAGTTCCAACACCCTGCCATGGGCAGAGACACCTTCCACTAGATCATGTCGCTCCAAGCCACATCCAGCCTGGATCACTTGCAGGGATCCAAGGGCAGCCACAGCCTCTCTGGATAACCTGTACCAGTGCCTTGCCATCCTCACAGGAAAGAATTTCTTTCTAATATCTAATCCAAACCTACCCCCTTTCAGTTTGAAGTCATTCCCCCTTGTCCTGTCACTCCATGTCCTCAAAAACAGTCTCTCTCTTTCTTTCTTGGCTGTTCTCTTTCAGGTACTGTAAGGCTGCAACTACATCACTGTGAAGCTTTTTTTCTCCAAACTGAACAATTCAAATTCTCTCAGTCTTTCCTCCATCTCTCTAATCATCTCGGTGGCCTCCTCTGGACTCACTCTAATAAGTTGATCTCCTTGCTGTGCTGGGGACTGCAGGGCTGAATGCAGCACTGCAGCTGGGGTCTCACCTGAGTGGGGCAGAATCACCCTCCGTGTACTGAGAAGAAATATTCTCAGTCTTCTTGGGCAATTTTGCTGTCTTTTTTTTCCATTCAGGTTAACTTCCTGAACACGTCCCTCGCACCCCTTAACGTAACAATCTTGTTCGTTGCCTTGGTGCACCACGCTGTCACCACACAAATTATTTCAAACAGCAACTTCTACCTCGCACCTGTTCGCTCACACGGAAATTTAGAACTTCACACGAGAATATTTTGCTTGAAGGAAAGCCAGGCCAAAAAAAACATAACTTACCTGAGCACTTTTTTGTAAGGCTTGTTCGGGTCCCTGTAGTACGGCACAATCCGGGGCCTGAAGTCCTCGTGGCCCGGGCCCGGCCTGCCCTCCGCTGCCTCGGGCGGAGCCCCGGGCACGGGCGGCGCGGGACGGCCCGGTGCCAGGCAACGTTCCTCAGCCGCGCTGTGGCTCCAGGAGGCGCGCAGGAGGCTCAGGCTGCAGCCCAGGGACAGCCCGAGCAGGAGAGGCAGGGCGGGCCGCAGCGCGCTCAGCACCGCGCCCAGGCGCATCGCGGCAGCTACGGCCGGGCCGAGCTCACCGGGCGGCCGCAGGACATGGCGGGCGCGGGGCACTCGGACGGCGGCGGTCCTGCCGGACGGCGACTCCCGGGCTCTGCCGCCCGCAGGCCGGTGACAGGGCGGAGGGCAGGCCGGAGCTCCGGGCTGGGGGCGAAGGGAACGGCGGCTCTGGCCCGGCCGCGCTCCGCCGCTGCCACCTCACCTGCCGCATCGCCCCGCGCGCTTCCGCTTCCGCCCTCCTCTCGATGGTGCCTGGCGACCGCTCTGGCCAGGGACGCCGGCGCCTCTATGGTACCTCCGGGGGCGGTGCCGGACCGGCGCGCAGCATGCCGGGAGGCGCGGCGGCCGTGCGGACTGCGCTCCCCAGGGCCGCGCGCCGCCCGGCGCAGTGACGGTCAGCGCTGCGATTGGCCAGCGCGCCGAAGGGGCGGGGCGCGCGCACGCGGTCGCGGCAGGGCTGTTGCGACAGAAGGAAAGCGCGAGCGGCCG
Organism: Lichenostomus cassidix; assembly: GCF_008360975.1. Lineage (NCBI taxonomy): Eukaryota > Metazoa > Chordata > Aves > Passeriformes > Meliphagidae > Lichenostomus > Lichenostomus cassidix. Next base: position 129,639 of record NC_139482.1, read on the forward strand.
GTACGGGCGGGCCTGGGGAGCCGGGAGGGGGATCGGGCCGGGACGGGCAGCGCGGCGCGGGCAGCCCGGCGGGCGGGCGGGAACTCTCGGCAGGAGCCGGCGGCGCCCTGTGCTGCGGGCCGGGGCGGACGGCCCGCGGGGTCGCTGGGGCGGGGAACAGAGGCGGGGCGACCCGGGGCGGGCCGGGTCGGCGCGGCCTAACGGCGCCTGTCGCCCCCTCCGGCGTAGCTCCCACCCGCGCCATGCCCTCCGACCTGGCCAAGAAGAAGGCAGCCAAGAAGAAGGAGGCGGCCAAGGCCCGGCAGCGGCCGCGCCGGGTTCCCGACGAGAACGGCGATGCCGGGACGGAGCCGCAGGAAGTCCGGCCCCCGGAGGCCAACGGGACGGCGCTGCCAGGTGAGAGGGTGGCCAGTCCCGTGTCTGCCGCGCGTGTCTCAGGGCGGGGACCCCGGCCGGGGCCGTTCCCGGCGGGACCGTGCGCGCATGACTGTGTCCCGGGTGGCTGAACCGCGACATTGGTATTCTTCCGATGAAACGCGTCGGGTACGGGCTGCGCGGAACCGGGCTGCTGCAGCAGCTGCCGTCGGGACCGCTCCGCCCTGAGGCGGGAGGACAGCCGCAGCCCCTCGGGGCTCCGCGTGGGCCGTACGTGTGAAGGATGCCCGTGGCCCTCGCTTGAGGCATGGCAATGTGAAGATGGAGCGGGCTGATGGTGTTTTGCCTCTCTCAGACACTGTCCCGATCTTCTACTGCTTGATGCACAGACGTGTTTGGGTTTTTTTTGGTTTTTGTTTTGTTTGGAGTTTTCTTTGCTGCTGCAGAAACCACTGTAGCGTCTGAATTCATTCTTTTCTTACTGCTATTGCTCTGACTCTCTGCTCACCTGTTTCTCTGAGACGTAGCTGGTTTGCAGAAACTAAGAGCCTGCCTCTAGAAGAGGTTTTGTGCCTGTTAACGAGAGAGACTTTGCCACAGTTCATCCTAAAGGGAATAGGCAGGTAACGCTTACAGAGGGAGGGTCTATTTTTGGGCCTTCCTTCGCCTCACCTGGCAGCCCACAAGGTTCTTCCAGGCTCAGCCCGCGGTGCGCTGTGCCAGGAGGCGGTCGGTGCGCGGCGCGGAGCCGCAGGGTCCGGCCGGTCCGTCCGCGGCCGGGGTGCCGAGCGCGCGGTGCGCTGCGGCTGGCGGGCTGCGGGGCTGCCGCCGCGGGGGGACTCCGGCCGGAGCTGGCCAATCGCCGGGCTCTGCCGCGGCTCATTTGCATTCCGCCTCCCTATTGGTGCGGCCCTGTGGGTGGGCGGAGCGGCGGAGGCTGCCGGGGGTCCGGCTGGGGATCGGAAAGGTTCTTGCACAGGGTGCTGGCGCTGAACAGGCTCCCCAGGGAATGGGCACAGCCTGGGGCTGCCAGAGCTCCAGGAGCCTTGGGACTGCACTCAGGCACAGGGTGGGATTGGTGGGGTGTCTCTACAGGGCCAGGGGTTGGGTTCGATGATCCTTGGGGGTCCCTTCCGGCTCAGGAGATCATGTGATTTTGCAGGGGTCAATACTTGCATGTTTCTTATTGAGCTATTTACACGTCAGGGGGTAAAACTCCCTTGCCCATTTTTGCTCACCTCTTTCGTTCCTTGGTGTCACTGCTCTGTGGCACTGCCCAAAGAGGTCCTGTATCAGTGCCAGTGACATATTTTTGCTCCTTGGCTAAGGCACATTTGCCATAGTGTTAATAGTGATTTTACCGAGTGAGTGATTTTGCCAGGAGTGCTGGATGCTGACAAGCAGGGTGCCATTCTGCACTGGCACAATCTGAAATTGGGTCTGCCTGCCAAGATCCCCAGTGCCATTGGCTGCTTCAAAGGGCAGCATCTCTCACTGAGGAGTAAAGCTGGCCTGTGACAGAAGGTCAGCATGACAGAAGGTCAGCATGACAGGAAAGAGGGTGGTGAGGCTCTGGGCACAGGCTGTCCTGAGAAGCTGTGGCTGCCCCATTTCTAGAAGTGTCCAAGGCCAGATTGGACAGGGCTTGGAGCAACTTGGTCTAGTGGAAGGCGTCCCTGACCATGGCAGAGGGCTTGGAATTGGATGCTCTAGAAGATGTAACCCAAACCATTCTAGGATTCTGTGATTCTATGATATGCTTGTACTGTAGGAGGAAAGGAAGAGGGGGACATGCAGGTGGACATAGTAACTTCTCAGAAAATTAGTAGGGACTGTTCCAATGCTGCTGCTTCTTCTCTATTCTCACCTTTCCCTTCATTTATTTTCTAGTCAATTCTTTTTCTTGCCAACCCTTTCTTTAAGCTTGCGGGCAATACTTTGTAAGTTCTCTTCTTACCCTAGTTCTTCCTGCAGGGTGGGGTTAGTCCCATCACATTCAGAAAACTGCCTTGCTGCTCTGGCTGCCCACTTAGTTCTGATGGTCCTGTTTTATGTAGATGATATTTAGATATTTAGCTGGTGGAAGTTGGTGCTAGACCATATATATCCACCTGCTAAGCTGAAAAGCTGAGTGTCATAGCATGTGGGTCTCCTCAGCTATTCTGTAGAAATGGGGACCTGCAAGTTGTTTTTGTGATGCTGTGCCTTTTGGTACAGGGGCTTATGGCTTTCCTTGTGTTTGTAAATCAGTAACACTTCTGGTCTTCTCTACATATAGAGGTGGATGCTCTTACAAAGGAGCTGGAGGACTTTGAGTTAAAGAAAGCTGCTGCCCGAGCCGTGACAGGAGTGCTGGCCTCCCACCCCAACAGCACTGATGTGCATATCATCAACCTCTCACTGACCTTCCATGGCCAGGAGCTGCTGAGTGACACCAAACTGGAGCTGAACTCTGGGAGACGCTATGGCCTGATTGGACTCAATGGGATTGGTAAGCTGTGGGGGAAGTGACATGGCTCCCTGGAGCTTGGTAAAAGTGTCACGCTGCTGAGAAGCTGGGCAGGTGCAGGTGGGAAATGCTGGAAACCAGAAGGAGGGCTGTTAGACAGACGTGGCTGAGACACAGAAGTTTCTGTTCTCCCATCTCTCCACCCAGGACAGGGAATTTGTGGGATTGCTGATAGAAGTCTGAGATTGCATTTTAGATTTGAACTGTGCTTTTGATCTTGTTTCTGTCAAGAGTTGGGTGAGATGTCTGGGATCTGTTAATCTGCCTGATTCCTGTTTGCCCAATTTGCTTAGTAGTGCCATTAAACCCAATGCTGATGGTATTGGTCAAAGAACTTGTACTGTATGGAGAAGTAGAAAGTGTGTGGTTTGGCCTTACTGGGAAAACAACTGTACAGTTCTTGGAGAAGGTGACACTACATTGAGAGATGCAGAATATGGGTGTGATTGAAGAGGTGCAAGTAGGAGTGACCATCTGGTTTAACTTTCAGGAAAACCCAGGGTGTTTATGAATGAGTGTATTACTTACCTCTATAGTAGAAGTTTTTGGAATCTGGGATCCTGATAACAACTGGCATCCTGGTTAGACAGCAGAAAGTACAACAAAGATAAAGTTCCCTAGATCTGGGCAAGGGCTGAAGTGCAGTGGTTTCCAAAAAGCTTCTTCATATCTCAGTCCTGTCCTTGCAGTGGTGAGCCTTAGCTAGGAGGGCAGCCTGTCCTTGTGAGGCACTGGGCTCTGTTGTGCCTTCAGTTCTTCTGGCCTATTGGGGAAAAAAATTCCCCAGGACTTTCTGAGGTAGGAAAGGGAAAGAATCACTTGGATCTGAGTGTTTCTCATCTGTTTCACTGTGACATTGTATCTCACTGAATCCAGCAATTAATTGTGATTATATGCACACAGGGAAATCCATGCTTTTGTCAGCTATTGGGAAGCGAGAAGTGCCCATCCCAGAGCACATTGACATTTATCACCTGACCCGAGAGATGCCTCCCAGTGACAAGACCCCTCTGCAGTGTGTGATGGAGGTGGATACAGAGAGGGCCATGCTGGAGCGAGAGGCTGAACGTTTAGCTCATGAAGATGGTAAGGCTTCTCGGAGTCCCAAGGAACATTTCCTCCATTTCCTTCCCTACCAAAGAAAATTTGGGTTCCTTTGCGGAGCTTTCACATGTTGTGGTACCTATTTCCCCCAGCTGCCCTGTACTAACGGGCACAGATGGCACTTCTCTGGACGACTTATTCCATGCAGCATCTTAAGATATGTCTCAGGCTTGGATGTGGAGGGGGCTAAATAGGGGGAAAGCAGAGGGTTTGTTTCCCAGTTGTGAAGCAGTGCAGCTCAGAGCCCTTCATAGGCAGAGGTGCTGACTGGCAGGCTCTCTTTCAGCGGAATGTGAAAAACTCTTGGAGTTGTATGAACGTCTGGAGGAGCTGGATGCTGACAAGGCAGAAGCACGGGCCTCACGTATCCTTCACGGCTTGGGGTTCACACCAGCCATGCAGAGGAAGAAGCTGAAGGACTTTAGTGGTGGCTGGCGAATGAGGGTGGCTCTTGCCAGGTGGGTGGAATAGTGCTTCCCGCCTCTTGTGGGAAAGCCTGCCTGCTCCTGACTCTGCAGAGCCACAGAAATGGTTCTGAGAACTCAGGGCAGAGTTGAGAGGCTTTGGGTTACCTGCACTTACCCTGTGCTGTCATCTCCCCTGTCCTTGCAGAGCACTCTTCATTCGGCCTTTCATGCTGCTGCTTGATGAGCCCACAAACCACCTTGACCTGGATGCCTGTGTGTGGTTGGAGGAAGAGCTGAAAACGTAAGCATGGCGGAGTTTGCTGCTTCTGTGGGTTGTGCTTTTCTGCTTGTCAGCATGTGAGCATGGACATCTTGTCAGCATGTAAGCAAGTTGTGCAGGAGTAACTGTATAGCTCTTGTGAGTTCATGACTGTGTTGCAGTACCAGCGACACCTTCCGCTTGCTGCTACATGAGAATCTTGATGCAAGGGTAAAGAATCCTAGACAATCTTCTGTCTCCCTGGCACTGAAGAAATCAGAAATGCTGGTTTGTACTCCCAGGTTAAAAGTGCTTCCTTGAAACCCAGGAGCAGGCCTTGGCAGCCTGTGCACCAGCATCGTGTACTGTACCAGTAGAGTGAGCTTTCCAGACCTGGCTCTCAGCTCATCTTTCTGCCCACCATTTCTCTGTTTTCACAGAACTGTAGTATCTGAGTATGTTGGTTTCATCTTTTGCTAGTGTGTGAGGTGACTAGTTTCCATAACAAATGTAAAATGTTAAGGTGTAAGGTACAAAGCCTAGGAATAGTAAGTAAGCTCAGGTTATCTAGGGTGTGCATTAAAAGAACTGTATTGTGAGAAGGGCTTTGCCTTTGCAAGGTTTGTCCATCAGCTTTGTCAGTTGAACCTTTTGCATCCTTGCTTTGGAAGTCAGAGGCTTTAGAAAAGAACTTTGAACCTCTTTTGGGGAGGCTTTAACCCCTCATTGTACAGATTTGGAGCGGAGCCAGATGCAGTGTGCCTAACGGAGGGGAGTTTATACTGAGGGAATGTAAGCAGCAGAGGTTGAAACTTCTTAGAAATGTGATGTCAGTGGAGTCAGCTGCATCAGTGGCACAAGTCACCTGCCACATAGGCAGCCAGCTTTGCACTTTTTGTGGCAACAGGCAAAGACTATCCAATGGTGCAGGGTATTTTACTACAGTGAAAACTGTTGGCAGGATTTACTCACTGCAGTTGGTTGTAGCTGCTTTACTGCTGATTTCCCAGAGCATCTCCCAGGGTGTGACCTTTTTGTTCTTAATCAGATTGTAAGCAAGAGAAATCTAATGCATATAAAGCCTTTGTCACCATAGAGCCAACAAACAGGATTTTTTTTCCTAGTTTAGTCTCTAATAACTTACATGGTGCCACAGGTTCAAGCGGATCCTTGTGCTGATATCCCACTCCCAGGACTTCCTGAATGGTGTCTGCACCAACATCATCCACATGCACAACCGCAAACTCAAGTACTACACGGTGAGTAAACAGTGCCCCATGTGACCAAGAGAAACAGAAGCTGTTCTCTGGGCACGTGTGATGTTCTATCCTCTCTTTCCAGGGAAATTATGATCAGTATGTAAAGACTCGCTTGGAGCTAGAAGAAAATCAAATGAAGCGATTCCACTGGGAGCAAGATCAGATTGCCCATATGAAGGTACCTAGCTGCATGAACCCCTACCCTTTTAGGTGGGTATCCCTGTACCACATCAACCTTGACATTGTGGCTTTTGGCTAATTATTTTGTTGCAGAATTACATTGCACGATTTGGCCATGGAAGTGCGAAGCTGGCCAGGCAAGCTCAGAGCAAGGAGAAGACCCTGCAAAAAATGATGGCTTCTGGCTTGACAGAGAGAGTTGTGAATGATAAGGTAGGATCAAACATGGGATCGCATCTGGAGATCTGTATTTGAAACATGGACTATAGGAGTAGAAGGGTCTTTAGCAGACAGCAGGAGTGACTGACAGAGCTGGTAGCAAGAAAGAGATACCCTTCCTGATGCCAAGGATCCCTGTACTCAGCATGAAGTAATGCTGAAGAGTGAGGAGGAGGAATTTTCTAGGGGAGGGAAGTGGAGTTGTCATATCAATAAGGCTGTATTGCAGATACAGAAATCAGAAAGGAATGCCTAGGGCTCGTAGGAGATAGGAGAGGGTGCTCAGTGCGGCTTCTACTTTTTTAAAAAGTACAAACCCACATTTGCTTCAAAGCGAAAGAAATAGGGATTCATTAGCCAGCAGATGATCTTGCAAGCAGGTCATCAGAATAAATCTGAGGGAGTTGCTTTGTAAAAAGTCATGGTCTGGTGCATGTTACAGCTGATGTTAGGAGTGAGGCATGGTTATACCAGAATGACCAGGCTGTCTCGTGTTCCGGGGTCTCACGGGTGGATATTCTGTGTTAACAGACTTTGTCATTCTACTTTCCGCCCTGTGGGAAAATTCCCCCGCCTGTCATCATGGTGCAGAATGTCAGCTTCAGATACACTAAGGATGGGGTGAGTATGGGAGTATTGCATACAGAGATCACTTGTATTCCTGCCTTGTTTGGGAGTGGGAGGCTTTTGGCTGAGCTTCCTGATGAGGCTGCAGCATATGACTAGTGGAGCAAAGTTCTTGGCTGTGCTAATGCTGGGCCTGCTGGGGACAGAGCATTACAAGTACAGTGGGGAGGTTCTGGAGAGTACTAAAAAGGCATAATGTTTCATGGTTTTTGTGATTTGCAGCCATGGATCTATAATAACCTGGAGTTTGGGATTGACCTGGATACTCGTGTAGCTCTTGTTGGACCCAATGGAGCCGGAAAGTCAACACTGCTGAAACTGCTCACAGGAGAGGTTTGCTCCGTACATTGTCTACCCTGCTCTGGACCTTTACTTTTGGGATAGCTTTCAACAAAAGCTGCACTTACTTGCTAAAGGACCCCAGTCAGGCCACAGAAATCCTATGGTCTTGTTGCAATATAGGTTTTTTTCTCTCATATTACCAGTTCAGGCTGTCTCTCCTGTGCCAGAGTGGAGATGGCTGGATTCTATATTTCTGCCATACTGCAAGAGGAGAGATTTCCTGGTGAAATGATTTTATCTTCCCCTTCTAGCTGCTGCCCACAGATGGGATGATTCGCAAGCACTCGCATGTGAAGATCGGTAGATACCATCAGGTACTTCCTACAGCAGCCCCCAGAGTCAGGGAATTCTGAGGAAAATGCTGTCAGGAATGAGGAACCTTGCCCCTCTAGTTCTGCTTCTAAGGCCTCTCCTGCTGCTGCCTTTTTGTGTCGAGATGGGGGAAGGAACTGTTCCATGGAATGGTCTTCAGCTCATGTTCTTACCCTCCAAAGAGGCTGTGGCCCTTCCTGTTCAGTCTTCCACCTGCTATGGCAGAGTTGGTTGCCTTGTGTTTGTCGGGGGGGACAGGCCTCCTATTCTGAAGCAGCACTCCTGCTCCTGAAATGGAAATTATTCCCTAATAGTTCATCACAGAAGCTATCCTGTGGGTGGAATTATTGGCTTTTGTGTTCTGCTGCTCACCTGGTACGAGAGGGGTGCAAGTGGGGGAGTGCTTAGGGCCATGAAGTGGTTGGCCTGCCCAGCCTGAACCTGTCCTTTCTTCTCGGTCAGCACTTGCAAGAGCAGTTGGACTTAGACCTCTCACCCCTGGAGTACATGCTGAAATGCTACCCAGAGATTAAGGAAAAGGAGGAGATGAGGAAAATCATTGGCAGATATGGTCTGACAGGAAAGCAGCAGGTGAGTATGAGCTATTGAGGTTTGCTTTTTGTTCATTAGAGGAATAGAGGTGCTGTATTTTCTGTTGCTCTACTGATATCTGACAGTGTGCAGTGGCACACTGCAGCATCAAAATGCTTTTTCCATCTCTACCATTGAAATTGGAGAAAGTGAAAAATGGCTCATGGGAACTTTATTTGGATCACAGCAATGTGTGTGTTGGAAGGGGTGACCCCTCTTCTGGGTGAAAAGAAGGCAAGTTCTGGTATAGTGCTAGACATGAGCACATTTTAATTGTAACTTGAACTATTTTGCTTCTCTCTCATTTCTGAGATGAATACCAGGCAAAAGTGTTAGAAGATTCTCAGCTGTTTGTGGGGTCCACTTGGTTCAGACAAGAGGGTGGGCTCACCAGTGGTGCTCGAAGTCTAAGCATGACATGCTCCTGTATGTGACACATCATGTGTGTGACAGTTGTCCACATTGCTGCAGTTCAGCATTGATTTTTACATTGTTCTTGCCCATTTGTCACTGCAGAAGTTGAGAGGAGTTTGATTCTTGTGTCAGTGAATACCAGTCAGACCAGTTAACAGTCCTTACACACCTTCAGCACAAGCTGGGCTTTGCTGCGTGCAGTCCTTCAGTAGCCCCTGGAATTCCCTTCTTCTGTGGGTGGTAGAAGCTTAGCGTAGGTACAAGGCTGACTGAACATTCGTCCTCTTGTATCGTGGAGCTGCTGGGAGCCCAAGGTGAGACACAAGTGGTTTGAGTCAGGGTAGCAGGCTGTCAGGTCACTGCAGAGCTGCAAGCCATGTGTGTGTTGGGCAGGTGAGCCCCATCAGGAACCTCTCTGATGGGCAGAAGTGCCGTGTGTGCTTTGCCTGGCTGGCCTGGCAGAACCCTCACATGCTCTTCCTGGATGAGCCCACCAACCACCTGGACATAGAAACCATAGATGCACTGGCAGATGCTATCAATGAGTTTGAAGGAGGAATGATGCTTGTCAGCCATGACTTCAGACTCATCCAACAGGTAAGGACTGTTGTGAGTTTTGTCAGAGCACCTTTCTAACTTTTTAGTAATTAAAACAGGGTATTTTCAGCTGACTGGCTCTTACTCATCCCAAAAAGATGAGTGAGTCAAAAAAAACCACTGGACAAGATTCCCTTACTGTATTCATGTTAAACAATTACTGAGCTACCCCAGAAAAACATTAGGTACTTAAAATAAAAACCACCACAAATGTCAAGTACTGATCTGTCAGCTATAGCTTTGGCTGCAAGTTCAGGTCTGATTTTATTTTTCAGTGTTTTAGATCCATGTAGTTCAGTTGTTTCAATTTCAATTCCCAATTTAGCAAGAAAGGCTTTTCATCTTAGTCCATGAACAAAATCAGAAATACAGAGGAGTCCTAGGATTTTCAGTTCTAAAGTCTTGTATAAATTATGTGGATAATGCCAGGGAAGATGTTTCTCTGTAGATATTTTTCTTGGTAGTTGAAATGTGAAAGTTATCAAACTTTTCTTGGCAGACTTCAAGGAGTAGTTTTTAGTTAACTGTATAATTTTGGTAAGATTATAAAATTCTGTACTGTAAGGTACTGCAAACCTCTCCTCCTCTGCCTCCTCTTCCTCCTTGTTGTTTGCTCTCAGGTCGCACAGGAGATCTGGGTCTGTGAGAAGCAGACAATCACCAAGTGGCAAGGGGACATCCTTGCCTACAAGGAGCATCTCAAGTCAAAGCTGGTGGATGAGGACCCACAGCTCACCAAAAGGACCCACAATGTGTGAGCTGAGGAGCCCCCAGCCCCTGTTCTCCATACGGCTGGCGGTGGCCACACGACTCGTCTGCCCGCCGGCAGGAGTGGGACTGCTGCTCCCTCTGGCTGTGTTCTAGGATTGCTGCAATACTGCTTCCCGTCGACTTGCCTTGCACCTCTGTGTCTGGACAGAGCTGTTCTCTCCTGATATGGCTACGTTTGGGCAACTGTTTCCTTATTTAGACAATGTCCCATCTGAGCCAGGCCTTGGAATCTAATGGCTTGGGGTCACAGCAGTGGCCATTGGGGTGTCCAAGCTGCCATGATACACAAGTGGACACCCCAGCCCAGCTTCTCCTGCCTCTTCCTTCCCAATTTCTGCTTCAGTTTAGACACTTCAAACTCCTCTGGCCTTGGCTTGTTTTTAACTATTATTTAACAGTGTAATTAACAGATCTGCCCGAGAGTCCCTCAGTCAATAAAGAGAGAAGAACAATCTTGTCTTGTTTTGTGAGCTGTGGTGTTTGGGGTATGCTGGGTGAGTCAGCAAGTGCTGAGCATTGAGTGAGGATCAGCCCTTCTGCTGAATGTTCAGTTCCTCAGTACAACCAGAGCTGTGGCCAGAACTTAAAAGAGACATGAAGGGGTGAGTGCTGAGCTCTGAAGGCACTGCGCAGTGAGCTGGGTCCCAAGACCTGGGACACCTCTGCTCAGACAGACTGAATGCTGGGTTTCCAGCAAGTCACAACAAGCCAGGGATGCTTCTGTTGTAGATGATAACAGACACAACTTGACAGTGTTCTGAAGATCAACGTACAAGACAGAACATAAATCTATGGAACACCAGTGTGTGTTCTCAACAACACAGTGGCTCACGTGTGGCTTTTTGCTTCGCCTTGAATTGTCTAATAATGAGACTCAGTAATGTAGGAATTTTGGACTATTAATTCATTCCTTGTTCCTTGCAGGTTTAACTAAAGAGTAATCAACTGAAATTTAGCTTCTATTTTTGTCCTTAATAACAGATTTTTGGAAAAGTTGGTGTTCAAACCTCACCCTGAGCCACAGAAGCTTGAATAAAATAAATTTTAAAAATTATTATTAAAGGATACTAAAGAGAAAAGTAGCAAATCAAGCCAAATAGCTTTTTTTGATCTTGAGTCATTGTTTTAATTACTGCTGACACTGAGAATGGCAGCACTAGTCACATGAAAGGTTCGTGTAGCCCAGCAGCTCATCCAGCAGCACATGTTGCTGGGCGAATGGAAGGACAGGACAAACAAAGGAGTTGTGCTCCCTTGCAGTGCATTCTTTGGTGCTGACTGAATGGCTTTGACTTTTTGAGCAGAGTATTTCCTTATTTTTCTATCTCAAAGGGCCCATCCAAGTTACTGCTGTGGAAGTGCTGTATGTCATTGGTATGACAAATGTCACCATGGGAGCTGCTTCCAGTAGATAAGTAGAACGTTCAGGTTTTTCACTGGCTTTAGCAATGATCTGAGAGTAGAAAAATATGTTTTCTGGGAAATGATGCCAATTAGTGTCAGTGCTTCCAAGTTGGTTCTGCAGAACGGTCTAGATGGCAGTAAAAAGTCACTTGGATGAATATCTCAGAGTGGAGGACTTGGAAGTTACCAGGTAGAGCGAGGGAGTGAAAACCCACAAGGAAGGGATTACTTAAAAGGCTGATGGGTCACAAAAGCTGAACAGTAATAGATTAATGCATGTCTGTTTGTTCTGCTCTCGAGGCTGTAGGAAGTGTTGGAGATTTGGAAAGGGTTGTAAAGTAGCTCTGAGAATAATGAGGCCAAAGAGTCCCGACTGAGGCTAGAGCTGTTTGTCCTGTGCTGCTTTTCTGTACCAAAGATTTGCCAACAATTAATTTCACTCCATTTCAGATCTGGAGGTAATAAATGCAGGATACAATTTTACACGGAGTTCTTTGGGAATGGTAAATCCTGAGAGTGGCTTGGGGACACTGAGATAACAACCAGCATGATGGGCAGTAGTGAGAGCCTTGTTGTAGCTCATGGCACCCAGAGAAGCACTGTTACCTGTCTGCTGTTGTGAAGAGAGAGGAACTGCTTGGATGCAGGCATGTCTCTGATGTATAAGCAAGGACCACAGATAGATGTTTAAAGTAAAAGCAGCTGTAGCTGCACTAGAGGTCATAGTAGGCCAGGAACTTGTAAAATGGAATCCATAAACATACTTTATCAGCCTTGATTTAACCTTGATTCATTCTGTGGTGACAGTTTTTTGGGCTGCACTGAAGCAGCTGTGGCAGACACATCCTGTAGCACTGATCTCAGAGACAGCCACAAGCTGGGGCAGTGGCACTTCAAGCTGTTTCAGCTGGGAATTTTCTGGTTTTGCAGGAAAGCAAACCTACAGATAAATTACAATAATTGCTCCTTAGGTGCTAAGATGGTCATTTCTGTAAAAGAAGTGACCCAGTGCCTGCACAGTCACTCTTGCCTGCAATCCAAAAGTGAGGTTGGCTCTAACAAAGCCACGGCCACAAGTGGCAGATGCAGGCATGTGGGATTCCCTTGTGTGTGTGCTGCAAGTAGATCCATACACCACACAAACAGCACCAAGATGAGTCAAGCCCAGCACACAGCAGCGTGTGCAGCCTCTAGCGCATGCAGCTAGGGAAGCAGATGGTAATTCTCCAAAGCTGGGGGTTCAAATCTGAGTATACTGCTCAGTGGATGAGCCTCTACCCTTGCTGTGTAAAGGCTCCCTGTGCCTAATGCTGAGTGACCAATTGCCTCCACCAACAGGCTCCCTTCCAACTAAATGTTTTCTTTCAGAAAAAGCAGCTGTGTGTTTATCACTGTGTAGCAATGCATCACAAACACGGTGGCAGCTGGGGAAGGACACAACAGCCCCCAGCTCGTTCAGCACAAGAGAGTGGCTGTGTGCTGACCTGAGACCGAGGTGACTCGGCTCCCGTTGCAGGGAGGGTAGAGAATGTCCCTCGCAGGGGGAGCCCTGTGCTGCTTCTTGGCAATACACGGCCTCTTGCCAAACACGGGTGGTGATGTCTCCTGCTCCTCATTCCTGGCTCCTGTTTCAAGAGGATCCCACTGCCACATATCTTCACAAGCCCATTCTCCTTCACAAATGCACTGACCTGACCATTCCAGCCTGTCCTGCCTGATCACTAATGTTTCAGTTTCTGGCAGCAAGAACCTGTCTGCAGCACCAACCCCACTTGCCACTGTGAGAGTTATTTGCACTAGGGGAAGGTGATCAGGTGCCTCCCCATGAGGAAAGGCTGAGAATAAAACAATTCAATGAAACACTGTGGGCTGCACAAGCAGTAGCAGAATCACAGACTGTTGAGTAGGTGTCCCAAGCTCACTCTTTGGAAGATGTGATTTGCTTGGGATGTTCCAGTATGATGTGTGTACCTGAGCAGGACACTCTACATGGCAGCACAGAGACCCCACTGTGTTCCCCCACCAAACAAGAACATTGGCATCACTCTCCTATGAAATGGCTGTGCTAGTGTTTGCTGAAAGGCTTCCTTTTCTCTCCAAAGCACAGAGAACTGTTTTGTTCACTTCGCTGCTGTGTTGCTGCATGTTTTCCCTGGCTAAGCCTAATTCCTGTGTCGCATTTACCCTCACTAGTGTAATCACTGGTTTCCAAGGCAGATCAAATCCATACTTGGGGTGTCAGCCCTCCACTACCTCCCTCCTGGCATTCCAGGCCCTGTTATGTGCAGCAGGTGGGATCCCAAGAGCAGACTAGGTAGCAGGGGAAATACGGCTGGTACGGAGTCTACAATGCTGTCATTTCATCTCTGGACCAATGCTTCCTGCAGTTACTGAGTTCCCCCTGATGGCCTTACCTGTTCCATAGCATAGATGTGATTCCATTTGATTCTGGAGTACCTTGAGTACTTCAATTCACACCCTTGCACAGCAGCAAGATCCTTCTTGTCACCAACCCCCTTTTGGACCTGCTAATGGCTCTTCTCTGGTAATTCTGTCCCACATAAATTAGATGCTTCTGCTCTTGCCCCCTCTTTTCCCAGGTTACACTCAAACTTCTCAGGTCTGAAAGTTTAGCTGAATCTGTCACTTCCAAGTTCCTCTCAGGCCAGCTGCTCTTCATTTAGTGCAAAGTGGAATCATCAGCCACAGGTGTGCACTTGTCCTGCACCTTGGGGGCTGCAACTGATTAGGCTCTGCTGCCTGTGGTATATAACCAGCCCCACAGCAATTGCTGCTTGCTTTGGAGGCTAAGATGAGCTCAGAACCTTTGAAGAAACATGGTCATGCTGCCGCCTCTAGGGATAAAAGATCTAAGAGGAAGCCTAAGAGAAAGGAAGCTTTTTCGGTCTATATTTACAAAGTACTGAAGCAGGTGAGTAAATGTTTCTTTTCTGCTAGAAGTGGCTTTGTACATAAAGTAACTTCTGCCTGTTGTATGTCAACATTATAAAGGGTAAGGAAGAAAAATCTGGGTTTCTAGAAAGATGGGGGGAAAAGTGTGAGTGGGTACAGGAGAGCTCTAGTTGAAGCTTAGAAGTTGAGGGGGTTGATTCTAGGGGTAGTAGAAATTGATCTAGAGCAGAAAGGGTTCCCTAGAGAGAATGAGCTCTGGGGCACAGCTCTGCCTGAAGAAGTAATTGCATAGAAGTCAGTACAGTAGAAACAGCTGCTGCTGACCGTGTGAAAAGGTGCCTCTGGTGGTTTTTTGATGGGGAGATGAGAGCATTTTTGGAAGTGGCCGTGGGTTTTCTAGGCCACAGTTGTCAGCATGAGGCTGTTGACAGGACTTGGAGACTGGACTATTTCCACCCCTCACAGGTCTGTTTTCCATGGGGATTGTGAGGAGGCTTCTAGTGCAATCCCAACACTCCTGTGGCATTATGGGAGCCTTCTGAGTTTAAAGCAAGTGGCCCATAATTTGAAACCCTCAGGGTGGCAACTGCAGGTCCTTTTGGGGTTAGAGTGCCCTGTCTGGGATGAGGAATGGGGGCCACACTCCTTCAAGGGTGATGGGTGAGTGAGATGGTGTTTGGTTACCATCTGGCAGGTGCACCCAGACCTTGCCATCTCCTCCAAGGCCATGAGCATTATGAACTCGTTTGTCAATGACATGTTTGAGCAGCTGGCGGCGGAGGCGTCGCTGCTGGCGCAGTACAGCCAGCGTGCCACCATCACCAGCCGCGAGGTGCAGACCGCCGCCAGGCTCCTGCTGCCCGGGGAGCTGGCCAAGCACGCCGTCTCCGAGGGCACCAAGGCTGTCACCAAGTACACCAACAGCAAGTGACCAACTGGGCCCCAGGGAGACCGGCTCGGGCCCTGCTTCTTCTCCTGCAGGCGTTGGGATTTGGTCTTATTCAACTGAAAAAGCAAAACCTGTTGTCTGCTTGCAAATAAAAAATGCATGGAAATGCAAGTCATGTCTTTAATCTTTGCATCACAAATTGTGAGGAAGTTTAAACTGTGGCCATGGGGATTGTTTGGCAGGGCTGGAAGAACAGATGCTGTTTGCAAGCAGCCACATACAACAGGAGCAGGGACCACAGGGTGTGCCTGGGGAAAGCTGGGGTCATGGAAGCATAGTGGGGTTCTCTGCAGTTCTCCAAACTCCTTATTACGGCTTTTGGATTCCTGACTGCTAAAAACTTCTGCTGCCTTTTACTTTCCTGATGTTCTTCAACGGCTTCCTTACTGTGGTGGGTCTCTCTGCCTGAGTTACCAGTTCACACTTGTCAAGTAGATGCTAAATCTCCCTGCATCAGTAGGAGGAAGTTAGCAGTGGGTAAAGGGTTTTTTCTAATATTCATGAACTATTTTCAAATGTGGTGTTCTTTGTTTGTTTTGTGGGGTTTTTTTGTTTTGTTTTTTTTTTTCTGGTGGGCTGTGGGGAAAAGTGTGAGTTTTTCCTTGTTTTATTGCTCTTGTTTGGTTTGGGTTTTGTTGTTTTTATTTGTTTTTTCTGGTGAAAATGTCTTCCTTTTCTGAGAGAGGCAGAACCAAAGCAAACCAAGCTTGACTGACAGGAAAAACAAACTGTTTTCTTTCTAGACATGTGCCCATCATCTCTATTTGCTTTCAGTGGCTTTAAAGAAAACTTTGTCTTGCAGGGCTCTAAACTGGGCTGGGAGTGTCCTGTGTTCTGCTTTGGGCCATCATGTTAATGACTGGTGCTTGCTGCCTTTCCTTGTATCACCAGGCGCTTCCTACAGGAGTGATCAAGGGCCCAGAAGGGAGCAGGAGCAGCTTCTGTCTGTCCACATGGAGCCTGGGCAACCCACAGGTCTGAGTGCTGTGTCCAGAGCCAGCACTCTGTGGTGGGTGCCTTGGCTGCCCTGTAAGCACAGCACCTCCTTGGGATGAGTGGGGCTTTCCTGGGTTCCTGCACAGAGGTGTTGCCTCAGGGTCTGTGGTAGAGTGAAGGAAAGGTGTGGTCCATGTTCTTGGTGGAGATGACAGAGTAGTTTAGGTTGTAAGGGACAAAGCCCATCCAGTTCCACCTCCCTGCCAGGGGCAGGGACACCTTCCACTAGAGCAGGTTGCTCCAAGCCTCAGTGTTCAACCTGCTCTCGAATGCTTGTGGCATCCATAACTTCTCTGGACAACCTGTTCCAATGCCTTTGGCCAGCTTCACATTGGAATGGATGTCTGGTTCTAATGTCTTATTTTCACAGTCAGCATCAGGCTGCACCAGGAGGAACCAGAGCTGTGTGAAGTTCCAAGGTGATGGTAAATGGGGCAGTCCTGGATTTCATAAGCTTTTGAGGTGGTGCTGAGTCTCATGAGCTGTAGAGCTGTGACAGGTGCTGATCTCTGACAGGGGTCAGCCTGGCTTCGTGGTGTGGGTCAGACAAGATGTACATGATGCTTCTACGGGCAGTATAGGAGGCAGCAGCACTGAGCATCTTGCCTTCAGCTCCATCCCTGCTGCTACAGAGTGGGGCTGGCTGAGGGAGGGAAGGGGCTGTGCTGTGTGTTCTGTTTCCTTTTGATTGTAGGACTGCACTGAAGAGCCATCTTTTCATCGTGTCTGGCCTGCAAACCAGAATGGGACTTGAGCAGAGGTGTAGGCTGCACTTTTTTCCTCCCTCTAACCCTTGTGGTGGCTGTGCTGTGGGGAGAGGCTCTGTGGCTGGTGCTGGAGGCAGAGCAGCTGTGGGGATGTCCAGCTGCATGCATGGATTGGAGGCAGGCCTGGGAGAGTCCAGCCAAAGAGGGGATGCTGAGCAGGCTCCATTTGCATCAAGCAGGTGAGCAGCTCATCTCCTTGCTGAATCTGTTCTATTGCTCGGCAGGCCATATATATGTGGTTGTGTTCTGATCTGCTTAAGGGGAGGAGAGGCAAGTTTTGCCTTGATCCATAATTGTGGAAAGGAATTAGGTTCTAGACATACCTGAAAGTGAGATTAAAACACAAACGAGGTTGTTGGGACCCAAAGTGATAATTAAATTCTGCTTTTCTCCTTTGTATTAAAATAACAAACAAACAACCCCAAAACAAACCAAAAAAAAAAAAAGAAAAATGCCAAGAATAATCATGAAAAGCACAGGAAAGGGGTTACCACCACCATGGGGCCACAGATGGCCTATAGAGTGCAATGGGGGAGATCTGTGTTGGGTGTGATGAGTCTTTCCCCAGTGGAATCCCTCTGAGAGCTGAGGCATGAACAGCCTCCTAGGAGCAGCCAGGACAGTGAAGGACAGCAAAGACTTGGATATTTTGTAGATTTTTGCAGCCCCTGTGGCAAACTGGGGATGTGCTTATAGAGTGTGTTGAAAGCAGCAACATCACATGTCGTAGCAGCAGCAGGTCTGTGGAGAACATCTTTGCTCACTAAAAGTTCCTTGGCTGGTGTTTTGGTATCTGGTGAAGTTTGCCTAATGTATCAAAAGTTTATTACTTGGTTGCCTGATGTATGAACTACAAGCTCTTTTAATGACCCTCAAAGAGGGTGCCTCATTTGCTAAATTAAGGCAGTGTCTGAAGCTTTTGTTGGAGGCAGTTCAAAACTTTAACTTTCAAACCTTTATCTTCGAGGAGGCAATGGAGAAACATTCCTTAATTGATCACTACAGCTTACTCCCCCTTCCAGCAGCTCTCCCAGCTGTGGGATGCGCAGGCACGCTCTCCTGCGGGATGGGGGATGCTGAGGAGCAACCCGGAGCTGCAGTTCTCCTCCTGCCCTGGAGATGGGTCTCTCTGACTGCCTGATCTCAGATCCATCGCTGCGGCACGGGCAGGAGCCCCGCGCTTCTCAGCTCGGAGCAGGCTGCCTGTGGACCCTGCAACTTCCTTCTCTGGTACCTCGGCTCTCTTGGCGGATACCTGGCTGGCTGTGTGGGTAAGGTGCTGATTTGTGGTGAGGTGGCTGTCTCCTGGAGGTGTCTGATAGAGCATCGAGCACCGAGTGAGCCCCAGAGGAGTAACGATTTATTGGCATGGGTGCTTGATTCTCCAGTACTCCACTTTTGCATCCTGCTTCGTGTCACACCCCCGTTTTTTCCCCATCCCCAACAAAGACTTGAATGGAATTGGTGATTGGCCTCACATTACTCTTACTAGATCCCTGCATTTCCTCAATTATGGATCGAGGCAAGATATGTGACAGGTAGTGCAGATGTGCTAAGACTGAGGGGCAGAAGCAGGAGGTTGCTTGTGGAATGAGAGTTCTGCCCTGAGCTTTGCCCACATTGTCCCTTTCACATTTCCCATATGGCAGTGGGTTCATGTCATGGTTTGACCCTGGGCAGATGCCAGACACCCACAGCAGCCACTCACTTGCTCTCCCCTGCCCCAGCAGGGCAGAGGAGCAAAAAGAAAAATTAACCAAGTGGGCATGAGTTAGGAATCAGGAGGAAATGCTCCAAGGGCAAAACAGGCTCAGCTCAAAGTTACAAGGTGAATTTACTATGAACAGAGACAGAGGAGGATAATGAGAAGCTAAATAAGCCCTTGAAGACACCCTTTCTTTCCACAAGCCCTCCCTCCTTCCCACCAACAGAGCAGGGAACAGGGTGTGGGGGGTTTGGTCAGCTCATCACTGAGATCTGCTGCTGCTCAGGGAGAGGAGTCCTTCCCGTTGTGCTGTGGAGTCCCTGCCACGGGACATAGGTCTCTGTGAACTTCTCTGACATGGGTCCATCTCACGAGCAGCAGTTCTCTCAAAACTGCTGCAGCATGGGTCACTCATCCACAGGGTGCAGTTCTCCAAGGCCAGGCTGTTCCAGCCTGGAAGCAGGGCTCCCTCTCTCCATGGGACTCCTACTGGATCACAGCATCCTCCAGGCATCCACCTGCTCCAAACGTGGACACCTCCTCCACGGGCTGCAGGGGGACAACCTGCTCCACCATGGTCTTCACCACAGCTTGCAGAGGAATAGTGGCTCTGGTGCCTGGGACACCTCCTGCCCCTCCTTCTCCATTGACCTTAGTGTGTCCATGTTGTTCCCTTGCATGTTCTAACCTCCTCCTCTTCTCTGACTAGGAAATAAACCTGTGGGTGCACTTTGATTTCTTCTTAAATATGTCATCACAGAGGTGTTGTCACTATCTCTAGTTGGCCCAGGCTTGGCCAGCAGCATGTCCATCTTCAGAGCCATCAGAGATTGGCTTTGCTGGACATGGGGGAAGTTTCTAGCAGCTTCTCACAGGAGCCTTGTTTGTGGCCCCCCTGCTACCAAAAACCAGGCCAAGTAAAACCAGCACTGTTCATTTCTTGCTGTGCAGGGATCCTGCTGCTTGTTTCCTCAAAGTTAGTTCCCACTGAGCTGACCTGGGATGCTTGCACAGGATGTCATACATGGTTATCTTTTCCAAAAAGATCACTCTGTGATTAGCTCATCAGGTTTGCTGAGGACCATTCCTCAGCTCAGCCACTTTCAGACTGGGCTTGTGCCTCCATACCCTTGCAAAATTTAACTTGGAGCCTGTGCAGGCTCTCTTCTAAAGTGTCTTAGGTCTTCCCTATTCCATGTGAGTCTGTCTTTGTCCAGGTCTGCCTGTGTCTTTGCAAGTCTCACAGCAAGTTTTTAGTGCTGCAATGTTGCAGCACTGTCATGTTGGATGTCCCTGGCCACATGTCTATGTTCTTACTAAGCTATGCATGTCTATGGGCTAGAAGCAACTAATCCTCTCCTCTCCTTTTCCATTTTTCAACCTCTGAAAATGAGCATTCATGAAAATATCACCAATGCCTGTGTTCTGTTTTGCTTTCTGCAAGAGAGCAATGGCTTAAGAGCGTGTGCTCTTTCTCTCAAGGTGTAGGACCATGAGGCATAGCATCCCTGTGGTCTGAGTGGAGCAGGTTTGAGGGGAGGGATCTTTTTGGGCAGTGGAGGCTGGCAGCAGTGTGCAGACCTGTGTGTATTCTTCTTGCCATGTTGTGTCCCTTGGCAGCCATCTTGCCAGGTGGCTGCTCCAGTGCATCATTAGACTCTGTTCCAAATAGCAGAGGAACAGTTCAGCACTCAGAGGAAAATGAGCTGGTGATGGATAGCCCTGGTGATGCCAAAGCTGTTAAAATATGAACCTCTGATATACAGCCAGGGTTCCAGCAAGGGACTTTCATCCTCTCTGTGCTCAACAGCTAGTGTGTGAGGATGGTGCTGGTCTGTGTCTCTTCCCTTCTCTGTTTGGTCTGAGGTAGGCTGTTGCCTTTGGGCACTGGTAGCTTGTGGTGGCCATAGAATCCCTGCAGGAGGAAAGGAGATGGGTGATGGCCAAAGGTCAGGCAGGCACTCCCCCATCAGCAGGTACACTGTTTGAAGCTCTGTCATCCCTGATGCTGCCAGTGCTGTCATGGGACCGAATGTCCACGGCATCCTTGGAGCTGTGTCTCCATGTATGTTGTCCCCAGCAAGGGTTGCTACAAATGGTTTGCTTCCTTGGGTTTTTTCTCTCTTTTCATGCTCTGTGTGCTCTAGATGCTTGGATGTATCTAACAATGATGCTGCTTTCTTCATCTCTCCTGCTCGGGATTGTGCTTGGGGATGTGGGAGGTATTCAGAACTAAGTGAAAAAGTCTGTTGTGACTGCAATTTCCAGGGCCATATCAAGGGAGTCAGAAGGCATCCTTGTTTTCATGTCCTTTCCCTGTGTAGCCCTGTATTATCCACTGCCAAACTGGGAAGAGACAGAAAGATCTGCTGTGTGGTGAGGTGCTGCTGATGCGGAGCCCTGGGACTCACAGTGCCCCTGGTGTGGCAGCTGCTCTGGGGCTGCAGGACACTGGGATGGGGACAAAGGTGTGTTCTCACACGGGCAAAGTGCATCAGCATGGGCTCAAGACAGGTGCCAGTGGTGCCCTGTTTGGCCTCCAAGGAAGAGGATGCTCCATGGGCCCCATGCAGTGTGTGGAGCTGGAGAAGAGGATGACATGGGCAGAGTGGCCCCATGAGGAATGGCTGCTGCAGGCCACACGCCGTTTTCCCATTAGTGAGTGTTTAGTTCAGCGTTTTAAATAATTGTGTCCTCGGAATGATATTTAAAATCCATTTGGGAGGCAATGAGGCGGGAAAGTGCCTATGCCATTGTGATGACGCTGCGCAGGCCGTGCCACACATGCATATTACAAACTCGTTACAGGCTCGTTTCCATGCATGCTGCTCCCTCCCCACACAACCTCATTCTGAGGCTCTGAATGCATCTCCCCCACCATGGCTGCAGTGCTTGGCCCTATGGAGACATTTATTTGACCAGGCAGACCTGGTGTCCTATGGAGCATGAGATAGCCAAGTCATAGCAGTTAGGTGCTGTCCATGGGAAAAGAAATGTGGGGCATGTTTGGTGATGGGACTGTTGTTCAGGTGTCCTGGCCTTCTGACCAACTTTCTGACCAGCCCTTGGACTTGTGTTGCTGCAGGTTCCACACCCTGAGGCCCCGAGGCTTTCAGCTGCTGTGCTCTGGGCATTCTTGGAGGAGTTGTGTCAGCTATCCTAGGCTGGGTCTGAAGCTGAGGACAAGCCTGTGCTTCTGAATGTTCATGGGAGATGCATGAGCTGGAGGGACTAGGTGTGAGGAGCTGATGGAGCAGCAGCTTCAGCAGTGGCTCTGTGAGTGCTGCTTACTGGCTGCTTGGGAAAGTGGCCTTGCTGCTTTTTTTATTCCTGTCTTCTCTGTCTTCTGTGTGGGCACCCTCTGCTGTCCTCTTAAGCCATGTAAGATAGAAATTCTATGTGGGAAGACAAGGCTCTGGTACCACTTTATCCTTCTCCTATTGGCCTTGGTGACATGAGCACTATTCAGTCCTTATCCTCCTCTTCCTGATCATGTTGAGGCCTTTCTAGCCAGGGTCCCAGCCATGGTTTGCCTCAGTGCTACTTTGTGATCAAACATTCAAGGGGTGAGGATGAAAGCCCCAGGTATACTTAAGGATATGTTGGGTTCTGACTTTTCTGTCTCTGGCTCAATGACTTGGCTGGCTGTTTTTCTGGATAGGAAATGGATGGCTCTGGCATCCTTTTCTCTGCCTGCAGCTGGGGGCCCTCAGTGTCCTCAATGTGCCTGTGGACTTTCCTACTTGCCAGCTGTGGGTGCTGGGCTTGGAGATCCTGAAGGTGGCTGGCTGTATTTTGTAGGTTTGGGGTTTTGGTTTTTTTTGTTGTTGTTGTTGTTGGGGGTTTTGTTTTGTTTAGGTTTTTTTGTTTGGTTTTTGTTGTTGTTTTGGCGGGGTTGTTTGGGGTGTTTTTTCGGGTTTCTGTTTGTTTTGTAGTTTTTTGTTTTGGGGTTTTCTTGTTGGTTTGATTTTTTGTTTGTTTGTGGGGGGGTTGCTTTGTTTTTTTTGTTTGGGGTTTTTTTGTGGATTTGACTTGGTTTGCTTGAGGTGGTTTGGGGGGTTTGTTTGTTGCTAGCCATGGGAAGGGGAGAAAATGTCTAGGGTAGCTGGTGCACTCAGGAGCACACAGCTCCTGGTCTGTGAAATGCTGTGTGAAGGCACTGCCTGCCCTTGGCCTGCATGCAGGGGTGATGGGGCAAGGGACACCCTCAGTCAGAGCATTCCTGGATGGTCCTGGGGACATGAATAGTGCTGAACCCTGATGAGGGGCTTGTCTGGGACTCTGTTCCCAAGCCCATAGCTGGGGGAGAGTGATGGCATTGGTTCCAGTGGTAGGAGCAGCACGAGATGGAAAGACAGACTGGAGAGAAACTAGGTGTTCTTAGTTTCTCCTTTTCCTCATGTCTCAGAGAATCCAGACTTCCTGTACTCAAAGTTCTCCAAATTGCACTGAGCCCCTCACCTGGCTGGAGGAGACTCTGTGAAGCTTGAATGTGGATTCCAGGGTGGAGCTGGAGATAGAGCCACTGCATCCTTCAGGAAACAATATGTTCCCAGTGCAGCACCAGTGCACAGAGCATCTGTGCCGTGACAATGGGGATATTTGGCATGATCCCAGTCCTGGGACTGGTTCATGGACTCTCTTCAGCTTCCAGGTTCTTACATAATTGTTTTTTCTGCTCTAGAAACAGCTGCAAAAGGAACACAAGCAAAGTCTGGCTCCCTGTTTGATCAGCACCTCCAGCCACACCACAAAGAGCTCCATCACAGTCTGGAACCAGTGTGACAGGATAATCTGTGTTGTACAAGCTGCTTTTCTCAGGGCTCACCTCTCTGCCCTTCTGCAGCGTGCCTTGCTGCCACAGGGAAGGAGCTGATTCTGAGAGCAGTGCGTGGGACTTGGGGGTCCCTGTGTGCTCCTGTGGTCTAGCTTGTGGAGCTACCCATGGGGAAGGGCCCTCTACTCAGTCTCTTATGACTCCTGACCCTGAGTCTGATCCAGGCCTTTTGCAACCTCCCCCTCACCCACCTACCCCCCTGCCATGGTTGCCCCCAGGCTGCTCTGCCTCTTTCTCAGGACAAGTGCTGTATGGACCAGGGGCTCTTTGCAGAGCAAACAAGCACATGGAGAGTGTTTCCAGGCTGCCTGCTGCCCCTCTCCTGTGCCTAATCTCTGCTGGTGATTGCACCTAGCAGCTGAAAATGAGCTCTTGGAAGAAGGGGAGGTGGTGATGAGGAGCTGCCAAGCCAGGCTATTTATACTGGGTGATTCAGGCCTGTGCCTGAGTCCAGCCAGATGCAGGGGAGCTGGAACCCAGGAACAATCTGCAAAGGACAAACCCTTGAGCAAGAGGCTCTTTGCTGCAGTAGCTTGTTTACTGTGTGGCTGAGACTTCTCAGGTTTGTTACCTGTGATGGACTGCACCTTCCCTCTCCGCTCTGCCACACCACGTTTGCTGCAGCCTGATCAGTGGAAGTATTCTCACAATGTGAGGTCCCAATCCCACCACAATGAGCACAGCCTGAACCCAGATGGCTGGGGATACCAGCACAGCCGCCTGCAGCCACTGGAGTGCCGGGATCTGCTGGTTCAGAATGCACTCTTCACTGGAGACCTGGACATGGTGCAGAAGTTCTTCACCAAGGGTGCAGCCATCAATCTCATCATTGAGACCAGGGGCGACAATCTGCGCTGGACTAGCACAAAGCGTGGTGGGTATGCAGGGATGGGACATGGGGGGGATAGAAAGTGCCCAGGATGGGGGCCAAAGACAGGGCTCAGGCACCTGAGAAAAATGTTGAAATGAATCCCTAGTGATGGAAGAAGGACTTGGGAAGAACAGCTTTTGAGTGAGGAAGGAGGTTTCTAAGAGGGTATAACAAATAGTAGCAGGCTTGTTCAAGATGACTGGGGCAGAGCTACTGGGAATTGGTGAGAATAGGGCCCTTGGAAGAGTTGCTGGAGAAGTACATCGTCAGGACTGTCCTGTTAGAGATTTCTGGGATAGATGTGAAATGCATGTGAGGTGGGGAGAGTGCATGGGTGAAAAGGCAGCAGAAAGCTGTTCTGTCCCATGAGATGGATTTGACAAGGGCAGCAGGAACCTAGTCTACCAGAAAGATGAAGCGAGACTTCCTGAGTGACAGGAGTTAGGAGCTGATCATCCTTGGTGTTTCCTTCCATCTGTACATCTCACTGTACCTTGTCCAAGCACATCTTGTGGCTAGCACACATGCTTCCGCACTCTCTGGTCTCTTTTACTTACCTTCTCATCAATGTCACCTATGAGCTTCTCAGTAAGCACTGCAGCTGGTGTGCTCAAGGGAGAGGTGTGCTGAGCAGCCTGGATGTGCCCTTATCCTTGCTGCTGTCAACTGCTGATATGGTGCAGGCAGACTCCCAGAATTTAAGAGTGTCAAGTGTGGAAGGGCCTTAAGTGTACCACCATCCTCTACAGAAGGCTGGTGGCAAAAGCCACCCATACCAGAATGGAAGAGCTGTTGTTGAAGGACACTTTCCTGGAGGAGCCAAGTGTCCTGGTGCTTAGTCAGATGACAGCATTTTGTGGGGATCTACTCCAGCAAGAGACAAATAGAGTGTATGGGCTTGCAGATGGGCGTGCTGCTTCTTGTGAGTGGTGAAAATTATTTACTGAGTTCTAAGATTTGTACAACCCAGGTTTTAAACTGTTACAGTCTACTTAGGAATGAAATCACTAAAGGTATTACCCTTAGTGTAACTCAGACCATTTGTCAGTAAAATATAAATTGGATGTTGTGACTCCTGTTTTATGCTAGGCTGGCAGACACTGGAACAGCTAGTCTCTCTGCTTGCAAAGGTTTGTGCCCCAGAGAAAATGGAACAGACAATGTAAAACAACATCACACAGAAATTTCTCTTATCACCAAAGTTTCAAGACATGAAAAGAGATCATTCACCAAGCACAGAGCAAAAATGTGCTGCCAAATTTATCAGATAAGGATGCAGAACAAAAACCAAAACAAACCTTCATGCTACCCAAGGCTTGTCTTTGTATCTCACTGACTGTGTAGGGACAGGTTCTTAAAACTGACTCGGTGACTTTAAAAGCAGGTTCTAGTGACCTTGCCTTTCCCAAATCACCCTGGCTGGTATTTTAAGGTGCCCAGAGGAAGTGTAAACTGTTTGGTGTCACTGACATTTACACAGCTTTCTGCCTCTTTGGTGTGTGAGTGGGAACCCATGGGACACCTGCTTATACCCTTTGGCAAATAGAGGGTCCCATCAGGTGAGAACATCTGCCAGGGGCTTCCCTTTCTTTACCCTTTCACAGGCTACATTTTAGTTAAACAAGGTGAAGTCTGCACAGACAGAGCAAACTGGAAAGAACTTTTGCTCATTTCTTTTCATTACTGAGAAGGGTAAATTTCCCTGTCTTACACTCTGCTCTGGTCCCCTGGTAATTGTTGCTTGGTGGTCTGTTGGGGTCACTTGACTTGTTTAGCTGCACGATCTGAGCAGTTCCATGACACAAAATTCAACTGAACCCCACCAGCCTTCCATGCAGTTTGTATTCTCTGGATGGCATGCTGTGAACAATATGCACACAGTGCTAATGCCACGTGAGCAGCGTGTGCTCTTCTGTGACTGAGGCAGGCAGGCTGGCCACACACAGCCAAGTGGGGTCAGAGGAAAACACCATCTCAGGTGGCAGGACTGCAGTGAGCAATTCTGAGTCAGCGGAGTGTCTGAGGACTGAAAGAGAGCACTAGAACTATGCAGGAGCTCTGTGCAAGGCTGGATATCAAGAAAAATGAGGTGGGGGGTGGTGTAAAGAATAATTACCTCAAATTTTCCCCATCTTTATACCTATTTCTACCACTCCTTTGGTTTTAATTAAAAAGAGCTGTCCTGTAGCTTGTTTAAAAACCTCCCTAGTGTTAATGGTTCAGGTGCAGCTGGTGAGTAGATGTGCAGTGCTGGAGACATGCATGGAGCCGAGGGGTGAGCAAAGGCATGGAGATGTGTGTGGAGCTGCTGGGGTCCTGCTGTTGTGGTCTGGGCAGCAATACACTGAGTTGGCAAGAAACCATTTCCCTCTCTGATGTCTTACTGGTGTCCCGTCCACATTTCTACCCTTCAAGCTCTCCTGCCCTGCCTCAGGGTTTCCCCTTCACAGTAGGGCATTGCAGAGGTACTGCTGCCTGAGCACAGAGCCTTTATCTGCCTCTTGGCCCCGGCATTTGATCACGAGGTTTCCTAGAATAGAACAGCTGAGACTTGAGCTGTGCCCAGACTGGGCCAAAGAGAGGGCTGTGACATGTTCCCCCTCCCTGTGGAGCACCCTGGGCTGGCAGGCAGACTCTGGGCTTAAGCACGGGGTGCTGGTGGGGCCGTGTGTCAGTCAGGCTGGGGCACAGCAGCAGGGACTGTCCTGCTCTCTGGCTGTTCGCTATGGGCAGCGCTGCAGGCGGAAGGCATGAGAGCCACGAGCCCATCCGCACACAGCAGGCGGATGGCCCTGCCCAGGTGTTCTGGCAGGCCCTGCTGGTTGGGGATCAGGGAACTGTAGCAGAGATCCTCAGAGATCCTCACAACAACCTGAGCCCCAGTGCTGTGTTTGACACCAGCGACCTGGAAGAGTGGAAGAACTATCGCTTCAACTCCCGCTGGCTGAGTATGTGGGAGCAGTGGGGCTCAGCCTGTGCTGTGTGCTGGGGGGCAGAGCTGCTGCTGGGGTTGTGTGCTTCAGCTTCTGCTTGGGTTACAGAGGAGTGGGAATGGGAATGAGAGTGTGGGGATGTGGTCAGGTTCTCCTGTGCTCCTTGTGGAAGGGGGTTCATATTTCTGAGAATATGGGGTGTGTCCAGGAAACCTGGCTCCCCCCCAGGGGTTGTCTAAGTGCTTGGGAGCTGCTCCATGTGCAGCTTGCGCTGGGCTGCCAGGTCCCACTGCGGGTTGTGGCAGGCAATTGGGAAATTGTCACAACATGCATTAGGTCTTTGAGATGGTTCAGTTTGAACCTGGCCCTGGAAAACACAGATGACCACATACTGCTTCTGCACGAAGGAGCTGAAAGGATGTAGTGTGCAGCATGCCGTGCAGTATGGGATGTCCTCCAGCTCAGTCTGGGTGGGCAGCAAGAAGCACAGTTTAAGGAGATTTTTCCTGTAGTTTCTGCAGGCTGTTAGCCAGCAGACTGCACCGGCTCAGCGATGGTTGGTGCTAGGTCAGCATCTGTGAGAGCTGGCACATTTCAGCCCCTTGATCTCTCCTAGGTCCTGGATGTCCATCTCTGCTGTAGCTTGTTGTCTGCACCCTGCTCAGGGCTTGTCTGAGTCCCCTGTGTGTGTGGCAGCTGGCTCTGACACCTCTCTGTTTTACAGCCCAGTTGCTTGTGTTTGTGGTGCTTCACACGTGGTGTTTTAGCCCAGCCACCTTCTGCCATCAGCCCTGCTGGTGCCCCAGACCCTTTGCTGCACTCTTGACAACAAAAACCCCACATGCCCCCCTGAACCACAGGTGAAGGGCATGCTGCCCAGAACAGCCTCTGCCCAGGGCTTCTGCTCCCTGTAGCTCCCTGTCTGCACAGCTCTGTGGTCTGAGAGCCTTCCACTGATCTCTGCCTTTGGCAGGCCAGTCTAAGGTCCACAGGGACCTTGCAGCAGAAGGACCTGAAGTCCCTTGAGGAGAAACACAAGCCTCTAAGGGGGGATGCACATCGGGTACTTCAAGGAAAAGGGTGGCTCTTTGTGCACTGTGGCTGGATGTGGCTCCCTGACCTCTCCTCCCCTGCAGGACTGTGGTCGCTGAGCTATAAGCAGGAGCTCACCACGCCGCTGCACATCACGGCCAGCCGAGGCTACACGGACTGCCTGCGGTTCCTGCTGCTCCGCGGCGCTGCCGTCGACTTTGCTCCGGGGGGCAAGACAGCCCTGCATGAGGCTTGTGCGGCTGCCAGCGCCGACTGTGTGCGCCTGCTGCTCAGCTCCGGAGCCGATCCCGAGGCTGTCTCTGAGGATGGCTACAGGCCCCTGCACCTCTGCAAGAGCTCAGACTCCATCGAGTGAGTTCTGCTCGGGGGGCACAGCCAGCCTCCCTTCCCTCGAGCCTAATCCCGGGTGGGAGGGATCCCTCCTCACCCCTGACAGTGGGTTGGTGGGTGCAGAACAGGGGTGGCCTTGGTGCCTGCTCCTGGGCCAAGATCACCTCTGAGCTCAAAGAGGTGACTGCAAGCTCGTGTGCTCAGCCGATGCAGCTGAGCCAGGTGCTGCTGTCTGGCCTGCCCACCAGCACCGAGGAGCAAATGGTCACACTGTAATGTTCAGGGTGTTTCTGAGCAGGATCAGGTGTGCCAGCACTTCAAGAGATCTGTGCAGACTCAGCCCAAATTAGGGTGACAGTATCTCTGCTCACCAGTCACCCTAGCTTAAAACCACTGCTCTAGGGCATTGGGAGCAGGGATTTTTGGACTCTTGGGCAAAGTTTGGATTCTGGGGACAAGCTGTGGGATGGTACAGATGGGGCTGGGAGGTAGGACGGTAGGTGGAGATGAGAAATGGTCACCAAGTCACCTCGGCCCACACAGGTGTGTCCGGCAGCTGCTGCAGCATGGTGCCAGTGCGAACAGTCGGACAGAGGAGGAGAATGACACAGCGCTGCATGTGGCATCACGGCACGGCCTGGCAGAACACGTCCAGCTGCTTCTGCAGCACGGGGCTGAGCTGGAGGCAAAGAACAAGGAGGGGCAAACGCCACTGAATGCTGCCTGTGCTCAGCGCCATCAGCCCCAGGACATGGAGCGCTACTACCGGGTCTGCCAGCTGCTGGTGGAGAGTGGTGCCAGTGTCAACGCCGCGGATCGGGACCGGCAGCACCCGCTGCACCTGGCCTGCAAGAATGCCAACGCTCAAATCACAGAGTTACTGCTGGCCCGGGGGGCCAATGTCAATGTCATGAACTATGGCGGCAACACGGCCCTGCACAACATCCTGCAAGTAGCTGCCTACAAGCTAGAGCATCGCCCCGAGCTGGTGGTGCGAGCCCTGCTCAACCACGGAGCCGTCCGCATCTGGCCAGGCTCCCTCCTCAAGGTGAGGGGCTCCGGGGGTGCCGGGAGCCTGCTGGGAGGGGAAGGCTGTGGACAGCATCAGGGTCCCGTTGTAAGTGAGGGCCCTCCTGTCACAGCAGGGCTCGTTCCATGGCAGCCTGCTTGCTGTCCTGCCCTGCTCTGCCCAGGGCCTGGGAAGGGAGAACTGGTATTATTGGTATGGGAATCGCCAGTGTTTTCTCCTGGGGTGGGTTTTCCTGTAGAATTCTCCTTCTTCTGTCTGCTAAGCTGCATGGACAGTACTCACCCAGTTTCCATAATCACTTGCTCTGGAAATGTTGGCCCTTTTCCTCTGGAGGTGTTTCTTCTCAGGGGCACACCCTCCAGCTCCTGCTGTCTCTCCAAGACACCAGCAGACAAAGGGTTAATTTCGTGTCTTAATTCCTGAGCAGTGCAATAATTACCCAGCCCGGAGATCAGCAGATTGCTCTCCCCTTTGGGAAAATACAGGAAAATCAACAATTAACACTAATTAATCTCCTATTAACGCCAGATAATGAGGATCACTGGTACAGCCAGAATAGACTCTGACAGCTACTGCTGGCCTGGGCCATGGGGAGTGGCAGCCCGGAGCCAGGGAAATCTGCCTCTGTGTGGCTTTGCCCGGGTGGGGCGTGCTCCAAAGGCTGCACTGTTGCTAGGTGCACGGTTGGTGTTTCACCTGCACCTAGGTGAATGTGGAGCACACCAGAGATGTGTTGTACAAATAGATGTGAAGACTTCTGGGGCTCTGTGCAGCCCCTGACATGGGCACAGCACTGCTTGAGATGTGGGTACAGATGTCTCTGCAGCCCTGCACCAAACAGGCACAATCCTGCATCCCTGAGACCCTGGTGCAGCCCTCAGAGGAGGCACAGTGAGCCATGCTCTGGCTGATCACAAAATGGGTACCAGTCTCTGGCCCAGAATGGTTCATGCTCTAACAACCAAAATGTGAGGAAAGGAGCCTGGTATAAAGCACAGTGTTGGTGTTTATAAGCTACTTGCAGCAATGAAGCTGATGGAGATCATAATCCCAGCTGTGTACGATGGTCCCTGTGTCTGAGGAGAAGCTGTGGGGACCTGGTTGTGCTGAAAACAGCCATGCTATGCATGTTGGGTGATGGCTCCTCTTTGCAAGGAGGGAGGCTCTGGTGCTTCATGCCTGCAGTGGTTTTTCTCTTCTGGGTCAGCATGAGGGAAGGACAGGAGTTCACCAGATTTACCACATCTGGGTTTGATCAGTATTTTAGGAGGTGACAGTGGGGCTTGCAGGACCTTGTCCAATGACAGTGATCACCTGCTCTCTTCCTGGCCAGGTGCTGCGGCACTGCCACACCTGCCCACGTGTCATCGAGGCCCTGGTGAACAGCTACACCCGTGTGTGTGTCTCTGAGGACTGGGTGGAAGCAGTTCCAGTAGAGGTTGTACAGGTGAGGGAACAAATGCCTACTGCTGGCTGAAGAACACATGTCCAGGTTCTGATGGGTTGCTGGAGCAGCTGGGCCTGGAGGGGGTTGGGCAGAGCTGGGGCTGGAGGTGTGGGGCTGCAGGACACAGGGATAGTGCTGTTGGGGACAGGGAGGATGCTCCATAGTGGGGCAAATGGATGTCTGGTTCTACCTCTGGTCCCAGGGTGATACCTTCAGCTTTGTCTGCCTCTGGTCCTTTCTTCTCTCTGTAGAAATACCCATGTTTCTACCAGTCACTTTTCTCCCTGGAGCACGGACCTCGCTCCTTGCAGCACCTGGCTCGCTGCACCCTCAGGACCCTCCTGGAGGGCAGGCTGCTTCTGGTCCTGTCCCAGCTACAGCTGCCAAGTGCCCTGCACCAGTACGTGCTGCTCGGCTTCGAGGATGTTCTCTACTAGGGGTTGTGGTTCCAGTCCTGCTGTGCCTTTCTGTGTGTATGTTCCATCCTGCCAATGCAGGCTGTGCCTTCCCAGCTACCCTCTTCCCCTCACCCTGCTCCTGTTGCTGTGTCTGAGTCCCAGCCAGCCTTGTGCTCTGCGTCATGCACCTGCTCTGGAGCATTCTGTTTGTCCATACAAATCAGGACAGATTCCAGACTAAAAAATGGGTATGGTGATTGGGGTATTTTGTGGTACAAGGAGCAAAGACACTGCATGGATCACAGGCTTAGTAGTAGGATATCAGTTTTGCTATCCCAAATCCAAATACTCCAGCCTGTAAATAGGCAACTCTGGAGCCCTGGATGTTTGCTGTGATCCTGTCTTTAGTCAAGTTGTTTACAGTCTGTACCTAAAGATGTTTGGAATAAATCCTGGTCTTTATACCTACCCAAGCATGACATTTCCTTGAAGACTGTCCTGACAGAGCTCACCTGTCTGACATGCCGTGGGTGGTGGCAGATGCACTCAGACCTGTGCACCCACCTGCTTCTCAGAGGGAAATGTGGTGGGTGTTCCAATCAAACACCTTCCATGAAGGTACAATGCCTGGGTTTCCTGGCTCAGGAGCTTGGGGCAGGATGGCAGTGCTTGTGTAGCACTGAGGACCTCACTGCTGGGTGAGGAGGAATGTGCCCTGAGAGTACTGGTCCCCTGGGCAGAGAGCAGCCAGTCCCAGCCAGCACCCATGGAGCACTGTGTGGGTTCACACACTGCACCTGGGCTGCACCACACTCTTGGCAAGGTAAAGGGAAATGCTTGATCCTGCAACTTTAAGACACAGGTGTAAAGAAAGGGAATCATTATCCATCCTTTAAAGATCTGATGTAAGCAAAGCCCATTACTGCTTCTGGCTCAAGAAAGAAGGTTGAATTTAATGCTTTGCTTTATTTTGTCACTGTTACTTGCAACTGCTAGTCCTATAGCTGTTTCCTGGGTCTTGCTGGTTGCTTTTGTCAGTTCTGGGCTCAGTGATGAGGGCAGCTCCAGCTCTTCCAGTGGGAAGAGTTGAACCCACAGGGTCTGGTTTCTGCAAATGCAGGACCACATACAGGTTTTGCCTGGGCCTTTACTGGTTGCAGTGCATCCCTTGGAGATGGAGGGAAGACAGCTGTGCACAGCACTCAAAAAAATGGGGTAGTGCTGTGAGTGTGTAAGGGTTGTTCTGTTGTGCATTTGAGATCCACACAAATGCTCAGGAACCTTGGATTCATGGAGTTCTGGCACACCCTAGTCCTGCCTGAATGAAGGTGCTGTGGCCCAGACAGCACCTGCTGCAGCAAAGGACCCATGGTGGGGCTGCAGGTACATTTCCAGGGCTCCTCTCAGAGCCAGCAGATTTGTAAACAGAGCATCCTAGTGTGCATGGGAGCACTGAGGTCAGGTGGGTGGCTGAGAGGGGCAGGCCATCCCTGGGCTCATCCCCTGGGCCATCCCTTCAGAGACTGAATTTTGGCTGTGCTCCCACCAAAACTGAAAGGGCACAAACTCATTATGCATAAGGATACCGCTGAGTAAGAGTCCTCAAGGAATGTGAGGCTGGGAGGAAAAGGGGACAACCTTTTACAGAGTGACCAAAGCAAAGTGGGGAAAAAAGTAAACCAAATCAAACCAACCCACCAGAAAAGCTTCTGGGAATTCCAACTCTTTTACAAACGGAAACAATCAGAAAGGTTCAAGTTAAGATGCAGGCTGAATGCAAATGCCCTGAGTTCAACTCAGTTAAGCTAATTGATTAGCGATTGATTTTCAAAAACATTTACAAGAACAGATTTCAAAAGGTTTAATGTTCAGAGCACATTCTGGCAATTTAACGAGCTCTGCTATTTTCTCAGGTTTCTGAAGGGGAAATTCCTAATGCAGCATTGGTTATACTTGCTGGGACAATTTTGCCAGGGAAGTTTACCCACCCTGAGCAGGAGGGTTGTGGTATCCACTGAGAACAGCAAGCACTGGGTGTTGTTGCACAGGGGTATGTGGTTCTGTGTTTTTACCAGGTGCTGCAGGCACAGGCAGCTGCTGGTCACTTCTGTGTCCTGGTTTTGCTGGGAATGTCTTTGGGGCACAGGCTGCCTCTTCTGCTTCAGCATCTACCTGGCTTGTCAGCAGAGCAGTCACGGCAAGATGCACCCTTAGGAGTGGCTGGAGAGGTGTGAGTCCATCACTGCATTCTCAGTGCAGCTATTTGAGTGACATGCTCTGAGAAAATGTCATCCCAGCTCTAGACAGAAGTTTCCATCCCAGCTGCAGCCACTGGATCCTGCTTTGACCCTCCCTGTGCAGGCAAAGCCCTGCCCATCCCTGGTATCCTCTTCTGACAGACAACCAGCACTCTCTGCAGGCTTCCCAGCCTCAAGCACCTGCTTGACTCTCACTCGATATTTCCTGTTCCTCAGTTAAGAGCATGAGAGGCCATAATGGGAGTTAACAGTAATGTTAACAGTAATGCCAGTTTTACAGGCAAAGCAAGTACAGAAAAACTCTTCCCCAGCATGTCTGTCCCCACCCTGAGTTGTAACCTGCTTCTTAGGTAGTTTTGAGTCAAAAAGGCATCCTTGTATTTTTTGGTTGTGGAGAGATGTGGGTTTTTTTTCTGCTATAAATTTGACCAGCACTTTTGGACCTGTTTATTTTTGAGCATTCTGATGCCCTTGTGGCAAGGAGAGAAGAATTGCACAGTGTGTTTATCACCTCCCTCTATTTATCTTTCTGCTGTCACTGTCATGTTTCATTTGATGCCATGTAAGAATATATGGGCAACAATTTTCTCTTTTTCTTCATCATATTATTTAAAACTATACAGACCTCTGCTGTTTCTCTCCTTATTTGGGCTGGAATTCTATTCAGCCATGACATTCCTGTGTGGAAGCTGTCACCCAGCCCTTACTCCACATACAGGTTTTCCCTGGGCCATTACTGGTTGTAGTGCATCCCTTGGAGATGGAGGGAGGACAGCTGTGCACAGCTCAAAATGGGATTGTGTAAGGGTTGTTCTGTTGTGCATTTAAGATCCACACAAATGCTCAGGAACCTTGGATTCATATTTGACATGATTTGACCATTTGTCCAGCCCAGGAGGAGGCCTGAGCAGTGATGTCCTCCAGTCAGTGTGGTCTGTGCTCAGATGGCAGATGTTGCAACCTCTAATGTTTTTCAGACTTGTTAGTATCTGTGATGCCATCCCTGATTTAAAGTGAAGCCCCATTCTTCTTTCCTATATGTTGGACCTTACACTTCAATGTAACAAACCATGTTTGTTCATGAACCTGATGTTTCCAGCAACGCAGATCAGGTTGTCTTGAGCAAGTGCCACCTGTTACTTTTACCATCCCAACAATTCATTTTTATCCATTCCAATAATTTTATCAGCAGTTGTTTTTTTATTTCTCCCTGATTTCAAATAGCATATAGCATTGATATGTGAAGAGAACAGAGCTAGAAATTCACCTGTCAAATGTCTGTGTAAGATGTCTTCTCAGTCATCAAGTTCTTTTGGCTCTCTTAATACTGAGCACACTAACTTCAGCATGCAGCTATTTTTTCTTATTAGAATGCCATGCAGAATTAAGTCAAATGACTTACAGGACTCTAAGCATG
Source organism: Lichenostomus cassidix (assembly GCF_008360975.1). NCBI lineage: Eukaryota > Metazoa > Chordata > Aves > Passeriformes > Meliphagidae > Lichenostomus > Lichenostomus cassidix. The sequence goes on from NC_139482.1 coordinate 164,913, forward strand.
TCCCATCTCTCTCATTAGCTCTATCAAACTTGTAGGCTTATGGAAAAGCTACATAAAATAATTTGAAAGTACCTTTTTCAAATTACATTAAGTTTGGTTCTAGTTTTTACTAACTTACCCAAGACATTCTTTGAATATTTGTCTGTGATTACTTGGGAGGTATGTTGAACTAACTGCTCTGTAGTTTCTTGGATATCCATGTGAACACGTTTAAATACTGACAAGACATTGGTATTTTTCCCCCTAGTAATCTTAAGTTCCCCAGTGTGCCATGATTTGTTGTAAAGAAAAAAATAAATGGTTCAGTGAACTCATTAGCCAATTAAATACTCTTGGATGTAAGCTCTTCTCCTGCACATTATAAAAATTGTTACTTACACAGTTTAGCATCTTCCTTAATTACTGATGGAATAGAAAGTATTTCATTACCACTGTAAAATATGAATATTGCACATAGTTGTTTCAAAGGACAAGCAGAAATATTTACCAAGTTATTGGTTTCCAGTATGCAGAATGTGTGTTGCACAGACACCTGGGGCAGGCGCCGAGTGCCTGCAGGTCTCTGGGTTCTTTGCTGCTCTAGGATTGATGTTTCAGAAAGTTTGAGAAATTGAAGGGGTTTAGAGGAGCACCACGAGTGGGTGATGCTGCAGTGGCTCGTGGCAGTGGGAGCTGCAGAGGGCTGGAGGTTGGACACACCTGAGGGGGTGTGGGTGCCCATCCTCCCTCCTGCAGAGTGCCCAGGGCCCCTTCCCTGGCTGCTGACACACTGCTGACACTGCTCTGCTCCTTGTTCAATTCCTGCAGGGCTCATTCAGCACTGCCAGGTCTTCTGAGTGGCACTTGGAGGTAACACCACATCCAGTGGCTGGAAATTGAAGCTGGGCAAACACATATTAGAAGTGAGACATTTTTAATAGCAAGGACAATTAATCTTCTAGTTAATTGCATCTTACAGCAGTTTATCATGGTGGATCTAGATTTCTTATCTCAGGGGTTTTTTAAATCACATGGGGATCTGCCCTAGCCCAGACCAGGGTTCCTCTGCATGGTGCTCAGCCCAGCCCCAAAGAGCTCAGGCTGATTAATTACAGATCCATGAACCACTCCCCTGCACTGGGCTGCCACAAGCTGCTGTCATCACTGTGTTTGGTCCTAGGATAATGAGTTCCAGTTTCTCTTCCCAGCACTGCTAACTCCATTGACACCTCATTGACAGCTCTGACTTCCCCTGAGTTTCCTTCATTTTGACCCTACTGGTTTGTACTGGTTCTATCAGCTTCTTTGCTCTGAATGTGCTGCTTGCAGTGGTTTCTGAGAAAAACATGCTGAAATAAATGGTGATACTGCTTTTATTATGATATTTAAATATTTTCTCTTATACCATTTCTCTCACAAGCTTTAGCTTTGACATCTCAGCTCTTTAGCAGCACCAAGCATGTTTCACTGATAGGGATGGACAGTGGTCAGGAGTTCCAAAGGATGCCAGGGCTAGATGTGACCCACAAAGGCAAACCCCATCCTCTCCCCAGCACACAAGCACAGCAGGGGCTGGCTGACAAAGCTGGTTGTGATTCCCCTCTGAGGAGGCACAAGGTGCCCTGACTCAGGGCAGTAGGAACCCCAGTGTCCACCCCAAGCTGTGACCCCCACAGCAACATATCCCCCTGAGCAGAGCTCTTCTGGGCTTGCTTGGCCTGTCAGCAACTCTCCCAGTGCTGAGGGCTTCTGGTCTTTCTTTGTGAGGAGCACGACTCCAAATACTTCCTGCACTTCTGTTTCCATCCAGAGGTGCTGCAGCAGATGCCAATGCTCCTGCAGTGCCATGCCTGGGGTGGCAGACCTCTTTTGCTCACTGGTGCTTTTTGGGCTCTCAGCCCCACTCCATTCCCTGGCTCAGTGCCATATGTCACCTGTGTCACCAGCAGCTGCTTGCAATGGGTGGGTGGCTCATGTCGCTGAAAGAATCACCAACAAAGTTATCAACAAAAGCAGGCTTGATATAACTTTATAGTGGTAGCAGAAGATATCAAGAATGGTCAGAAGACAATAAAAGCTGCCTCAAGGACCTGGAGCTGGAGAAACCTGAGCAGTGACAAAATAACAATACCTTAACATGGAAAAATTACTTGAGCACCTCTCCTACAAGGAAAGGCTAAGGGAGCTGCAACTGCTCGGCCTGGAGAAGAGAAGGCTCCAGGGGATCTCATCAGTGTTGATAAAGATCTGAAGGGAGGGCACAAAGACTATGGAGTCAGGGAGTTTTCAGTGGTGCCTTTGACTGGACTGTGCTCCCAGCTACAGAAATGATGCTCGTGTGCCAGCCTGTATTGTGGATCGAGGTGCATAACCCATTCTGCTCTGAATCCTGCGTCCTGCACTCTGAGAAACACCAGCTTTGCTTATGGGCTCTTGGGTTCTCTCACAGAGCCATGAAATATATGCCTATATAGTGACCTGCAGGTGATGGATGTCTTCTGAATGACAGGGTCTAGAGTGCCATGCTCATGTAACTTCTGGGGCAGAGCAGTGCACTTGGAGAGAGCTGCTTCCAAGCTAAACATACAAGAGGTACCAGCCCTGTGCCTTAGAAACCCTGTAAATTATCTTAAGAATTTGGCTAACCTTGCTCTCCCTGAGTAGGATCCAAACACAGGAGTGAGGGAGGGCTTGGCTCTCCAAAGCAGAAAAATCCTCAAAGAAATACGTGAAAGGAATATGTAAACCTTGTCCAGGACTACAGAAACAAAAATGTCTGGTCTGAGATCTTGTCAACAGCAAACCCATGCACCTGGGAATGCTCTTGCTACTGTTAACGAGGCTACTGGATTCTTATTGCTCTAGCTATGGCTCTGCCATGTCTAGATGTGAAATACATTCCCCAGGCATGAATGGGCATTTCTTCAGTTTCTGCAGATGGGTTTTGCTGTCAGAAGCTGAAGACAGAAGTACATGGGGCAGCTCTGCAGTCGGGGAAAGCCTGTGGGACCATGTTGGCAGAGGCCAGCTGGGACCTCCTGGGTGTCCCTTGCACATGAGCTCTTGCCCACCCCAGGCAGTGTGTAGCTGCAGAGCCTGATGGACAATGCCATGGGCACATCCAGTGGCAGAATCTGTGCCTGGCAGGAGCCCAGCTTTGGTCAAACATCATCACAGCCACAGCCAGCCTGTTCTCTAGGCTTCCCAAACTTTGAGCAAATAATTTTACAGTGTTACTCTTGCTTTTAATATGTTTAGCAGCTATATTGCAGGAATGCCTAGAGGCTGTGACTAGATTTAGTCCTGTTGTGCTAGATTCCGTGCAGAGATAGTAAGTGGAGCAGGTAGAGGCATAAAGTTAAGACTGCATAGCAGTTTCCATTAGGAAGACCTGCTTTTATTTCCCAGTCAGTCATTACACTTTAACTGTTGCAGTTGTGGTTGTTGTGCTGTGTGGCTGTCTCAGAACTTTACCCGTTACAGATACAGCAAAAATTAATTGGCCTGTACTTGGCTGACAGCTGGTGCATCAGGAATACACTCCAGACTCTCCACCTCAGAGAGGAGAACTGGCCTGGAAGGCTCTTTTTCTGCCCAGTAGCATGGGATCAAATTTTCCTTAATGAACAGCCTCTGAGGATCCCACTTTGCGTGTTCCAAACAAGGACATTTTTAGAGGCTGATGGTTTTCTCCCAGGATCCTCTGTGCTGACCAGAGAGGTCATGTACCATCTTCAGCACAGACACTTCGTCCCAAGTGTCAAGTGTTGAGCAGGACACTTTCCAGTCTTTCCTCCAGAAAAGCAGGACTCCAGAAAAGCAGGCAAACGGACTTGTCCACGATCACATGTCTGCAGCAAGGACTAGAGAAGAGGAGGAGGAGGAGGAGGAGGAAGAAGCTTGAGCAATTCTAATGCAAAAAACATAGAAGAGAGGTGGAGAGCAAAGGCAGACTGAGGATGGAGGGCCAGCTCAGGCAGTGGCAAGGTGGAGGAGATGGGCCAGGCTGGTCTGTGATTGCTGAAGGTGTTGCTTGCAGAGACTGGACCTGAATTCAGCACTTGGGTGAGACTCAGGACCACGTGCTGGGACTGAAAAACATGAGCCGTGACCCCGTGACCCCCAAACAGGAGAGAGCAGGTCTCCTCCTGAGACTCTTTTTTAACTCAGTGTCTGGTAATGTACCTAGCAAGGTCCTGAGAGGTCTCTGTCAATAGCTGAGGGTGCAATGAGACCAGGGGCATTACAAATCGCACACACAATTAATATTTCTGCTGTACCTGGCAGGCTGGACAGTCTTATCTTCAAGCACGTTAAGGGAACATACTGGCTCCTCGAGCAGGAAGGATGAAGCTCTTTACACTGGATTGCAGGGGCTTCCTGCAGAGAAGGTATGTGGAGAGGGAAAGATGCCCAGGGAGCATCTGAGCAGCAGAGGTCTGAGCCTCAAGTGGAAGCCATGGAAACTGCATTTCACTAGGCAGCAAGAAGCTGTGGAAGGGTTACACAGCTGAAATTGGGAAAGCCCGTGGAAGTCCAGTGGGTGGTCGTGCAGCCTGGATCCTCATTCTAAGTTGTCCTACACTGTGAGGATGGTGAATGTGGGAGCTCTGTCCAATTTTATGTACACACTAGAGTATAGCAGCACAATCTTTGCTTTATTTTTTGACAACCTTTTCTTTTTTCTGCAGTCCTTCAACCTACCCTTCTCCAAATCTTTGCTTTTCTATTTGGCACATGAGTTTCTACCTTTACTACAAAGTCTCATGAGACAAAGTAAACCAGAGTGGAGTAATTTGTTGGGGCCCTGAGTACATTCCCCCCACCAGGACTTTTGGCCCTCCAGGGCCAAGGCCAACTCAGGTGATGCTGCCATCCATCATCAGATCTGCTCTGCTCACCTTCCTCAAGTCCTGTGGGAATGCACCCTGGCCAGTGAAGCCCCTGCCTCGCTGTAACCCTTCCTGCCTGGCTTCCCACCCCTCTGGAAGCAGCCTTTCCTTGCTGCTCCCAGCATGGAACAGAGACTCAAGGTTTGAAGGGAGATGGGGGCTGCAGGCAATGCAAGTGTATGATCAGGTAAGCAGAACCTTAATCTTGGAGATATTAGTACGGACTTGCAGGGTGCAAGCTGTTGATGTGCAGAGGTCACTATTGAGCTTGTGCTATTGTCTTCAGGCAGGATCTGTTGCTGTGGGCACAGACCTCCATCATCCCTCTGGAAGCCACAGCTCACCCCAGCTGACTCAGTTACCTAGAAAGGTCTCTAAAGAGAGCAGTTTCCTGTTGCTCTCAAATATCTTGCTAACCTATCTGTGGGTGTGAGGTGTGGGTTGAAGGTTACATAGATGAAGATAGATCGAACATACATAGAAAAGATTAATCAAACAAGTGATCCAATTGCATTTGCTCAGGAGTCAGAAAGCTGCTTGCACAGCCTGGATCTGGGCCCTTTTGAGTGCAGTCTTGAGATCCAGTAACACATGGCTATGCTTTCCCTTTCTCCATGGTCTAAGGTGCTTTCACAGCAGGGAACGGACCCAAACTATGCACATAAAGATGACTCCACCTGAAGGTTCCTTTATGACAGACATCTGGTGGATGAGACAGGAGAGCTGGGGCAAGGACAGACAGAACATGGTTGCTGACCAGCACATCTGGAGCCATGTCCCTTACTGTGTCAAAACTGGTCTCTGTGGTGGGATTCATCCACATGCTTGTCACTGCCATTTTCTTTCCCAGCACAGAATCTGGGCCTTTGTTCTGGACTAGGAGCCACGACTGGCCAATGACCTGCAAAGATGGGCATCTCTCACTCTCTCAGTGATCCAAGGGTGGGAGGTGTCTGCATCACAGTGGTGACAGGGATCCCCTATGCCAAGCCTCAATTTTATGATTCAGTATTTGAGCCTGGATGATTATTTTGCCACACCCATTTCCCTGCCTGGGGTAGGGCAGTTCTTGCTGAGGAAGGATATTTCCTTGGGACCCCAAGGATGTGCCACAGAGAAAGGCACAAAAGACAGGAAAGAAAGACAGGCTCTGTAATGTCATATTTGGGCCCCAGGGATTCTGATTGTGCCTGTTTAGTGGAGGAAGGCAGAGTATCCCACTTTCAGCCCAGTGGGCTCACTTTGCCTCACTTACATACTCCACACGGGATCCAAGTGTCCAGCTCCATTGCTGGGCTGTTATATACCACAGAAAACACACACTTCAAAGTGGTGTTCCAGACCTCCTCGGGGACAGAGCAGAAGGTGATGGTGGAGAAATCCATGTGTTTACACAAATATCGATGCCACCAGGGAGCCTGGGTAGCTAAGCAGCCAGAGGTACTGCATCCCTGGTCAAAGGAAGGATGCAGGCAGGAGCACACAGGGGACTTGAGAGGAGGAATACCCCTAGGTGACAGCTAGAGGTCTGGTGTGTCACCGTGCCACTGAAAATACAGTCGGAGTGAGCAGAGACGACTTCAGCTCTAGCATTTCTTGGCTTCCAAGCACTTCACACAGAAATTCCGATACTCTTCTGTAGCAGGGCTTCAGCTCACCTATTGCAGGTCTGGTGAGCAGCTCCCTATGGACAGAGAACAACCCAGATGCCGAGCTGGGGGGAGAAAGTAAGCTCTCTGTTTTAGCCTGGGGACTCCCCACAAGGGGCAGGCGATGTTCCCCCGGACACAGAGAGCATAGCGGAGCCGCGCAGTTCCCACGGCAGCTCCGGAGCTTTCGACTCACACGGGTCTCGCTCTCTCTGCAGATGGAGCTATGCGCACCAGGGCCATCGGCCGTCACCCGGGGGACGCGAGTGACACGCGGAGCGCGGGGGGCTGAGCGGTGTCGGGGCCGCGCGGGAGCAGCAAGAAGGGGCGTTTCAGGCCCCCCACCCCTTCCCCCGCTCCCATCTGACCCGAGTGCGGCTGCGGGCGGCCCGGCGCTCTTCCCGGCCCCGCGGCGCCCAAGCCCGCCGGTCTCACGGAGACCTCGGTCCGAGCCCACCGGCTCCAGGGCCGGGAAACGGGCAGTCCCGACCTTGTCCGGCTGTCGCCCACCCCTCGCCCTGTTGGGCGGCGGGCGCTTTGCGGGCATGGCACGGCACGGCCCCGGAGAGAGGCGGCCGGCGCCTGGCCAGGGCCGGTCCGTCGGGAGGCCGGAGCCCGCCCTTCGCCGCCGTCCCCGGGCCACTCCCCGCGGGCTCGGCCGTCAGGAGCCGCCGAGAGGGCTGACTCGGGTCCCGTGGCGGGAGCCGGCGGTGCCGGGGCGGAGTGGAGCCGGCTCGCCCCGTCCGTGGGCCCGGAGAGGGCTGTGCCGAGCGGCGCGGCCCCGTCCCGTCCCCACAAAAGCACCCTTGTGCTGCCCCCGTAATTGCTAATCATCAATCACCATTAATAACAGCTGATGAGGCGGGAGGGGGAGGTGCCTTCCCAGGGGCCGGCCGCGCCGGGGGAGCGGGACGCCTTGCCCCGCCGGAGCGGGCGCTGAAGGAGGAACTCGACCGTGATGTGCGGAAGATGGATGAGAGCAGAGGGCGACACCCCCGCCCGCCTCCCCTTCCCTCCTTCCCCCTCCCCTCGGCGGCCCGGCCCGGCCCCCCCGCGGCGGGGCGGGCGGGCGGCTCCGAGCGCGTCTCCACTCCGCCGCGCCGAGCCAGCGAGCGGGCGGGCGGGCGGCAGCTCTCGCCGGGCGCCGGAGCCCACGGGAGGCGGAGGGCGCGGGCCGGGGCCGCGGCGGCGGCGGCGGGGCCCGGCGGCGGCGGGATCGCGGCGAGTTGGCGGCGACCCGAGCTCGCCGGAAAGTTGGTGCCGGCTGAGCCGGAGGCGCCCGCTCGCCATGCAGAGACCCGGCGGCCAGGGGACCGCCTTCTCCATCGACTCGCTCATCGGGACGCCGCCGCCGCGCTCCGGGCACCTGCTCTACACCGGGTACCCCATGTTCATGCCGTACCGGCCGCTGGTGCTACCGCAGGCGCTGTCCCACGCCCCGCTGCAGTCGGGGCTGCCGCCGCTGGCCCCGCTCGCTTCCTTCGCCGGCCGCCTCACCAACACATTCTGCGCCAGCCTGGGCCAGGCCGTGCCCTCCATGGTGGCTCTCACCACCGCCCTGCCCAGCTTCTCCGAGCCCCCCGACGGCTTCTACCCGCCGCAGGAGCTGCCCCCGCCGCGCGCCACCCCCGACGCCGGCTGCCGGCGCGGCGCCGACGGCCTGGAGGCGGAGGAGCTGCCCCCGGGCCGCGACAAGGGGCCGGCCGAGCCGCCGCTGCACTTCCCGGACCCCTTCCCCGGCCTCGCAGGTAAGAGCGGCGCGGGCCCGCCCCGCCCGGCGGACAGCAGCCGCCCCGCGTCACCCGGACCCCGCAGTCCCGGGGAGACCTGCCCGTCTCTTCGCCGTCCCAGCGGCGCCTGGGGCCAGGAGGTCTCGAGGGCCGGAGCTCGCCAGGACGGGAACCGCGGAGCGGAGGTGCCGGGGCTCGGCGGGCAGGACGGCGGGGTCTCCACGGGTCGCGGCGGTGGGACCTGCTCTCGGCTGCACTCCCGGCCCGTCCCGTCGGGCCGAGCCGGGAGGAGCGGACCGATTGCCCTCCGTCCCAGACCCGCTCCGCAGCGCCCGCAGCTTTCGCGGATGGGAGACAAACTTCTCTTGCCTCGGCCCGGCCGCGGGGCAGGAGGGGCGGGAGAGATGCCGCTCATGGGGAACTGGAGCGCCGCGGCCCGGAGCCGCAGCCGGACCAGCGGCACGGAGCTCTCCGAGGTCCTGGCACTCGTTCCGGGGCGAGTGAGGCGGACGGTGGAGGAGCGCCCCACGGCTCGGTCCGCAGCCCTCCCCTCCTGCTCCGATCTTGGTCCTGGTCCCCGCACCGGTCCCGCTTGGTGCGGCGCTGGGCTGCACCTTGTCCCCAGCACGATGCCGCGTCCCGGGTGGGTGCCTTCCGGCGTCGCCCTGCTGCGACTACCGCCTTTCTAAAGTTCCCCCGAGCCCGCCCCGGGGGGGAGATGGTGGAGCAGGTCCCGCTCCGAGGCGGCCGCCCGCAGCCCCGCTCTCTTCCATCCTGGCCGCCTCGCCCGCCGTCTTCGGCACAGGCTCAGCCCGACGGCGCGGGCAGGCGGCAGCGCCACTCCCGGGATCCCCGGTGCGGCCGGGAACGGCTCCCGTCGGAGTCCTCCCCTTTGTGTGCTGCGACCGCTCCCCGAGCGTGCCGGCACCGGCCTCGGAGACTTGTTGCTCCGTATTTCTCAGCCAGGTCCAACACTCACCTCTTCTCCTTCGGGTCCTGCAGCACGGGGCGTGAGGGGACCCTGCGGCAAGAGCCAGACGAGTCAGCTGCTGCTTCTCTGGCGTGGCCTCTCTTGAGCTGTCTCCCCTGGCCACTCCTGAGATCCACCTTTGTCTCACAGGCTTCTTGGCACGGATGCGTGCTGAGAAGTCTCTGCTGCTTCTTGCAGCGCTCGGCTGTTTGTTCTCCATCCTCTCTTTAGTCTCTCATGGGTAAGCCCAGGTCTCTTCCTTGCTCTGCCTTGTTCGTCCCTCAGAAGAGTATTTCACTCACTCAGGTACTCCTTAGACCTCACACCCCAAGCAGGACAATGGGGGCATTCTGCCTCCCCCTTGCCTTTGTGGGTTATTGGGTTGTTGGGTGCTCCTCTGGTGCTCCCCAGCATCTGTGCTGAGTCAAAAGCATAATGTGATCTTACTTTATTTGTGAAAGTCTTCTCGAGGACAGCACTGCCCTAGCCAAAGCCACCTGTCTATACGACCTCATCTTTCCAGTTTGTGAACAGAGGAACTGCATTGTGCTTGATCTCCCTCTCCATAATTGAGCCCCATATGTTCCCTCCTCCCAAAAGACTCAGATGAACTGTCCCAGACCATGGCGACTTCTGAATTCAAGAAATACTTCCTCTAAGACTTTTCTTGATGCAACTGGATCATATGATGGAAGATGTCTTGCTACTGCTGTTCATCCCCTGCTGCTTCTGAGCACTGAGCTTGCTCTGGAGTCATGAAGGATGCTTGTCCTTATGCACAGGTATATGCCCATGTGGACTCAGTTCTGTGGGCTGCTTTGCCCAGGTCCAAGAGGATTTGTCAGGCCAAATGTGCCCATTTTGTCCTTTACCTAATGTTGCTCTTGACTGTACCAGACAAAACTGGAGATGGACAGTGGGGTTTGTTTTACAACCATCTTAGGGGAAACTCAGGAGGGTTGCTGTGGGCTTTTTCCAGTATTAAAGAATAGAAAGATGATTCATGTCAAAAGGAGTAACCAAGAACTATCTATAATGCAGTTTGCACTCACATCCAGTCCATGGCCCTGACCAAAAGCAATTGTCCAGGGAAGATCAAGAAAGCACAACCTGTGTAATGCTCAGTTCTAAAATACTTCCCTCACATCCAACTGTCTGCCCATCAGGGACTTCCTGTGCCAAGTGTTGTTTCTGTATATTGTAAACTTAGACCAATTTGTTTTTTGTGGCCTTATTTAATCTCCCCTAGAGTCCACGAGAAAGGAGAGGTAACCTTGGCATCCCAAGATGGCAAGATATTCCACCAATTTTTTACCTGTAGGAGAACCTTGTGAAGAATAAATGCCTCTTTTTGGTTGTTTCGCTGACCATAAGTGACTTACACCCTGGAGTGACTTCTTCTGTCCCTAGGCTCTGTTAGTATCTCCATCGTGCAGGTGTCTATGGACACAGGATCAGTTGCTTCCTGGATCAGCCAAAGGGATCAATGCACTATTTTAGGGCTTCTCTCTGCATCCACTGGGTTTGAAACTCGCTTCCAACTGTTGCCACCCTTCTTGAGCAGGGAGAGGCATGTAGGGAAACTTGTGGTGAGAAACAGCAAAGCTTGAAGTCTGGTTTATTTCTACAGCTGCAACAAAGATATGACCCCTGGGGTAAGGGGGCTTAACATCCCTAGCTCTCCATAGCTCTTGTGAGAGCAGGTTTCTTCCTGCTATACAGATCTCCTCTGAGATTCAGGCAGCAGTCTGAGATGCTTTCTTGGTTTGATGTAGTGACTGCACATTCAGCTGGGGACAGGGTGAAGTTTCTGTTGTTCCCTTGTGGGCTTACCAGCACAGGGCTCATCACAACACCCATTCCTGATCCAGGTCTTCTGAATCCTGCTTGAATAGCTTTGTCACCTGTGACACTCAAGCCTCTTTCACCATGTTTTCCCCATCCATAATCATAGAATCACAGAATGGGTTGGGTTGGCAAGAACCTTTAAAGGCCACCTAGTCCAACCCCTCTGCCACAGGCTGCGACATCTTCAACTAGATCAGGTTGCTCAGAGCCCTGTTTGACCTGGCTTTGAGTGCTGCTGGGGATGTGGTATCCACTGCCTACCTGGGCAACCTGTTCCAGTGTTTCACCACGCTCACTGTGAATAATTCTTTCTTATAGCTAACCTAAATCGACACTCTTTTAGTTTAAAACCATCATCCCTTGTCCTATTGCAAGAGGCTCTGTAAAAGTCTCTCTTTTTCTTTCTTATAAGCCCTCTTTAAGTACTGAAAGGCTGCAATAAGGTTTCATTGGAGCCTTCTCTTCTCCAGACTCAACAACCCCTACTCTCTTAGCCTGTCCTCACAGCAGAGGTGCTCCAGCCCTCAGAGAATTTTTGTGACCTCCTTTGGACTCTCTTCAATGTCTTTGACAAGGTCAATGAACAGTCATGACTTTGTGAAAAGCAAACCAGTGGGTCAACCTCATTCTTCATCTAATACTTCTCGTTGATTTTTCAGTCACAATGCTTTTCTTCATGACAGCTTCACTTCATGTTCAAAGGCCTTGAAAGTCTCAGTATACACCCACCACTTGGGTGGGATCCCCTGCCTTCATTCCTTCCTTGCTGGTTAGTACGTGACTAACAGACCAATATACCAATTTTCTTTGTGAAAACATCTGATTTAGACTCTGTCATCAAATAGTTCTGAGTCCCTTCCTGAAAACCCAGCCCTTTTGTAAGACACAAATGTGAGAGTGCCAGAGACCATTTAAAATTTGGGGTCTGGTTCAGAAGAGAGTATTCTGAGATAGCACCTGTTTTACAAACTGTCATGTTGCTAAGCCATCTTGCAGTCTCCTGGGGCACAGCCTGGGCTGACAGGAGAAAACTGCCCTACTAGCACTATTTGCTAGTGTGGCTGCTGGAATGCCATCCTCCATCCCTGGGGCATTGCAGTGCCAGGGCAGGACCTAAAGAACCCCTGGATAATTCCTCTTAAGAACTCTGTTACTGTGCCTGGCCCCGTGCTCCACCAGAGAGAGATGGTACACAGAAGTGAAAGGTCTTCTTTTCTTCAGCAAAGTGCTTGCATGAGGCTGTGCAATGGCAGCCAAAGTGCTCCTTGCCACCTGCTACTAAACCTCAGCCCCATGAGCACAAATTATCTGGGTCTTTACCCTCTATGCACATGGGAAATATCTTCCCCTGCCCCCAACCCTCAGGAAGAAAGAAATCCCTCCAAGTTTTTCTGCAGCAGGGTAGAGACGAAGGTGTTCTTTCCCACTGCAGAAAGCAGGAGGAGCAGGGGGAAGATTCCAGATCTCCAAAGCCACCCACCTGCTCTCAGGAAGTCACAGCCTTGCTGCAGGACTCACAAAGGATGTGGGGGCTCCACAGTCACCAGACTACCGGGAATGTCTTCTGAGCTTGCAGTTGCTGTTTGTGTATTTGAACCCTGCACTGTCAGGCTTCTGAGGGCTGTTTTGCCTTTCCCACTGAGATGAGGTGAGGTGGCCAGAGATCCTATGGCCCAGGTTGCATGTGCCACTACCTGGACACCCCTTAGAGGTTCGGAGAGCTGCTGCTTCTCCTTCTGCATATTGGATTATATTGAGCTTCAGGACAGCTCCTTCCAGCAGCGATTACTGCTCCTGGGTCAGTCCTGAAGAATTTTCTGGTCTCTCTAGAAAAGCTTCTTCAACTGCTTGTGCACAGCTGTGGGTCCTCCCTTCATGAACCCTGTCTATGGCTGAGAGCATCTTCTCACTTTGAGCCTTTCTGCTATGGTAGTGACCATCTTCCAGACCTCTTTCCTCCCCTCTATCTCCCACCATGTCCTCCCTTGCTTCACGGCTGTTTTATCATTCAGGCAGCAGTTTGGGATGCAAGAATCTTGCAAGGAAGAAATTCATGCCCCAGTATACTATCAGTATCCTCACAAGCAGCTTAACAGAGGTGTCTGGGGTGATCCAAGCACTGCATTCTGTCTGGTGGCCTGGGATGAGGTGCTTGTCTGTTGTGTGATGTTTACAGGCCCTGTCCTGCCCCTCTGCCCACTGCTGGGGGTAGCTGAGCCACAGCACCTTGTTCCCTGGCTGCACAGTCTGCTGTGGTGCATCCTTGGATTAGGGAGAGAGAGCCAGAAGTGGGTCACCCCATGTCCTGTAGAGCCCTGCAGAGAGGTTTGATGGGCTGGAGCTGGCTCTGCCTGCTCTTTCCAGGACAGTTATTCAGATCTTGGCTGAGTGCTTTCTGAACGGCATCGATGCTCTGGTGCACTGGGAAAGGACAGGGAGGGCTGAGCTGAGGGACAAGGTATGGGCATTTTTTCCAGCCCAAAGATTCGGACAAGCCCTGTAAGAGTTGTGATGTGATGTGCTCTCCCAGACTGAGACCGTGATGCTGCTATGGCTGGGATGGGGATGGGGCAACCGCTGAGGGGGTCAGGCCCCAGGGTGGCCGCCGGCCCTGTCGGGGCAGGCTGCGGAGAGCAGGGCTCTGGGGTCCGCGGCTGGAGCGGCTGGCGCTGCCGGCAGCAGGACTCGGTGCAGAACTGCTGCTGCTGGGACCGGGGCCGCTGCTTCGCCCGCCCCGGGGCTGCGGAACTCGGCAGTGGCGGAGTCTGAGACTGCGGGAGGAGCTGCAGCCGCCCGCCGAGGGAAGCGGGGAGAGCTTGCACCGCTGCTGCGGGGCTCCGGGAGCTGAGGGACCCCGGGCGGGGCGGGATGGGGGCGGCGGGGCGGGGTGGAGGTGGCGGGCCGCGCCGGCGGACACTGACGCTGTGTGCCCCGCAGACGGGAAGGCGTACAGCTCCGACGAGGAGAAGCTGGAGGTGAAGTCGGCGGCGACGCCGTGCAGCGAGCGGGAGGAGGAGAGCTCGGCGGGCGAAAGCGAGGAGGAACCCTTCCTGGACGGGGCGGCTGCTGGCACCGCGCTGGGAGCCAAGGGCAAGGGCAAGGGCGGCCCCGCCGCCGAGCAGCCCCCGCCGGGCTCCGGGGCCGGGAAGAGCCGCCGGCGCCGCACGGCCTTCACCAGCGAGCAGCTGCTGGAGCTGGAGAAGGAATTCCACTGCAAGAAGTACCTGAGCCTGACGGAGCGCTCGCAGATCGCACACGCCCTGAAGCTGAGCGAGGTGCAGGTGAAGATCTGGTTCCAGAACCGCCGCGCCAAGTGGAAACGCATCAAGGCTGGCAATGTCAGCAACCGCTCGGGAGAGCCCGTCCGCAACCCCAAGATCGTGGTGCCCATCCCGGTGCACGTCAACCGCTTCGCCGTGCGCAGCCAGCACCAGCAGATCGAGCAGGGCTCCCGGCCCTGAGCCCGGCGGGGCTCCCGGACCCTGGGGCGGGCGGCGGCGGGGGAGGGGGCCCGGGCGCCCGCTCCCACTCCTGTGTACATGTCCCTTATTTATTCCGTGTAAACTCTGTACATACGGCAGCGTGTCCGTCTGTCCGTGCCACGGGGAGTGCGGCCGCCTGGCCCCCGCGCCCTGGCCGCCCGCAGGGCCGGGCTGAGCCGGGCCGGACCGGGCCGGGCCCGCGCTGCCGCCCGCCCATGTATAGCTGTGATTTCAATAAATTATTTTCTATGGAGAAAGACCAGGTTCTTCCTGGCCGCAGGGACAGGGTCCCGCGGCCCCGGCCCGGCGCGGGCAGAGAAGGGGAACGGGGAAGGGAGAGGAGTGGAAACAGGGACAGGGACAGGAGCACGGGCGCGGGCAGGGGCACCCCGAGGGGCGGCCGGGGAGGGCGAGCGGATGGGAAGAAGGGGAGGCTCCGGGGCTCACCCGCCCCTAGGCCGGTGCCGGTACCGCGTCCCGCGGAGCCGGAGGCTGTGCGAGGAGCAGAGGTGGCATTGCGGGCTCCGTTGCACCCGCTGCTGTGCCGGTGCCGAGACGCAGGCGGGAGAGAGGAGAGGAGGGGCCGGGAAGAGCCCGGGAGCATCCCCAGGTCCGCCCTCCCGCCGGGGCCAGGACTCGGTGGGGACCGCCTCCGCAGCTCCGGGCTGGGGGAATGTGTGTGCTGCTGCAGGCTCCCAGCACGGCTGCGGCCTCTGCCCTGGCCCGTGACTGCTGGTTCCCTGGTGCTGAGGCCCTGGGACAGGAGCAACAACGAAAGGGGCTCGCACATCCATCCCGGGGTGGGATTCTCTGCTACTGAGAACTA
Source organism: Lichenostomus cassidix (assembly GCF_008360975.1). NCBI lineage: Eukaryota > Metazoa > Chordata > Aves > Passeriformes > Meliphagidae > Lichenostomus > Lichenostomus cassidix. The sequence continues at coordinate 180,289 of NC_139482.1, forward strand.
TCGCAGGAGATGCTGCTTCCACAGCCTGCCAGCTCAGATACTGAGCCCAAGCCCCATGAAGACCCAGTTTTGCACAGAGCACAGCTGCATGCCGAGTCAGCAGCACAAGGACCATGTGGCTCCCTGAGTGTCCAGCCTGGGGAACCTCTGCTGTGGTTTGACAAACGTCAGTGAGTTCAAGGGGCAAGGGAGCTCCTATGCCTGTGCTTTGGCAGCAACACCCACTGCAATACCATCAGAGGTTCCTGGACAGGGGGAAGGCTCTCCAAGGTTTCGCTGGGGTGCCAATTGCTCAGAGGTTTGATAAAGAGTTTGGGTAACAAAAGATCCAGCCAGCTGTTGTCACCTTCCCTGGGAGACACAGCTTGGGAGGGCAGGAAACATCCCTGACAGCCAGAGCTGACTCGACCTTCCTGGGTGCCCTCCCTGAGGCCACAGCAAGGGCTTGGCCATCTCTGTGCTGCCTGGGGAGCAGTGCTCCCTCCCCATGTCCCTTCCCTCTTTGGCTGGTACATTCTGGTCACCTGGAGTGTGGGGCCCATGCTCAGCCCGTACAGCTGAGTCCTCCTGCAGAGCCCTGGTGCTTCAGAGCGCTGGGGTGTGGCTGTCCCTGCCCATCGGCTGGTGGCTCCTGTTGGCTTGTGCAGCCAGCAGACACAGCTCAGAGCAGAGCAACCATTTGGACAAAGCTGTGTTTCTAGATGTCCTTGGTGGGTGTCTCTTTCCACAGAAATGTTTGCTGCAGGTTCTGAGACAGTTCTGCAGGATCCTTTCAGGATCTGGTTTGTCAGCACAGCTGGCTTCCACTGCAGGACACCTGCCTCTGTCCCTGCACTGATCTGGAAACAAGAAAGTATCCTCGGGAACCACCTGGCCTGGTATTGCTCACAGAATCCCCACCATGGATTTGGCCTGTTCAGGTAGCAAGACCTGCTGGCAATTCACTCTGGATTGGGGAATAGAAGTCCTTTGGCAGCCCTCCCCACTGCCCTGCTCTCAGGAAAACTGCCAGCTCCCTTATCAATAGGCTGGTGTAGAGCTGCCTGCACCTGCACCACTTCTCCCTCCTCAGGTGGGTGTTGGTCTGAGACAGGGACTGACCTTAGCTGTGCTCCATGGCTGCAGAGGGGACACAGCCATTGGCAGCAGCTGCAGTGGCTCTTGCTCATGAACTGGTACAGCCTCTGGCCAGGGCTGGGAGGGCAGAGGGCAGGGTAAAGACATTCTGTAGACACAAGCAGGGCTCTGCCACTACAAATGTGTCCACATGAGGGGTCTGTGCCACTGCAGCCGATCACAGCACAGCAGTGCACATCAACCACAGCACTCCAGAAAGTGTCCACAGCTCCAGGGTTCGGGCAGTGACATTAAAAGGAGTCAAGTTTTACTTTAAGGTCCAAGAACTCCCTTATTCCCACTGGGCATTTCTAGCTGACACTGGTTTGATATGTCTTGCCCTAGTGACAGCACTGGTTTATTGCCACTTCCCCCACCTTACAGGCCACTGCCCACCCAAAATCTGTGCGCAGAGCACTCCCACTCCACTGCATGCTCATCCATTGACTGCCACTGAGGTGGATTCAACATCCACAGCCTTCAGCTACATGGAAGTTATTTTGGTTTTGTCTTTTTCTTGTTGTATTAAACCAGTCCTAGAGCCTGTACATACTGCAACCCTACAAAGAGCCCTGTTAAAATCCCCACAAGTGCTGCAGAGGTGCAGATCTGTGTAATGCTGCTCGAGATGACAGACTCATGCTGTCACCAGCACTGCTGGAGAGAGCTGCAGAGCAGCAGTGCTCCTGGCACAGAGCAGAGCAGCGCAGAGCTCCCCTTGAACCCTGAGCATTGTGATGGCTCTGGTGCCTCCTGCACAGCAGAGAGCAAAGCACTGCCCAGTGAGCAGTGTGCACAGCACTGCCCATATTGCACACTGACCTCACTGCCCACACTGCACACTGAGCACTGTGCACAGCACTGCCCACACTGCACTCTGAGCTCACTGCCCACACTGCACTCTGAGCACTGTGCATGGCACTGCCCACACTGCACCAAGCAGCTGTGGCCCCTCCCCAGATGGGAGAGCTGTGGGGACCCCCATGAGCTGGAGCTCTGGGTGCTGTGTCAGACTGGGGTTGGCAGGACAAGAGGAGCTACAATGAAAATCTGGGCAGCAAAGACAGAGCCAGGGCAATTGAGCCATGAAGGTAGATGGGGCTTTGGGAGGTTTCTGCTGCACCACTTGCTCAAAGCTTGTCCCATTCAAGATGATGAAGAACTTGTCCATCTGACTTCCAGTATCTCCAAGGGTGGGCAATCCTTCCTCTTCGGGCTCCTGCACCAGTGTCCAACCACATTCCTGGTATGTTTTTCCCTTTGCATCTATTTGGAATTTCCCATCTAGCAGCTTCTGGCTGTTCTCCTGTGTCCTGGAGTAGGAACTGGTGGGGGAAGGAATCCAAACACACACACTGGTAGTATGTATGTGCATGTGTACACACACAACCACACACACACAGGTGCACACATGTGCACACACAGAGTAAAAGGTAGGTACAGGTGCAGACACACAGAGATGTGTGTATATACATGGACTTGTGTTTATTTATATAAATATGTTTATACACACACACATATATATACACACACATTCATATGAACAAGACTTATTTTGCCCTAAGGAAGGCAATTTCAGCACTTACAAGGGAATTCTCCCTACCAGAACCCATCCCCTTGTTGACCTGGATGGTAGATCTTGTCTGGAAAAGACAAGCAAGGATTGCATCCCACAGAGTGTTTATTCATTCAGCACAACAAAGCTGGTTCTCAGCATTCCCTGACGAGGGGCTTGTATGAAGATGTGATGGCCCACAATATGGTGCAGGTGCCATTCATTAGCCAGGGGCTCCAGGACTTGCTTAGGTGCAGCAGAGAAACAACAGGCAAGAGAGAAACAATGTCCCAGTGGTTGGCACCTGGGAAGGGTCATGAGCTCCCTCTGACCACTCCCCAACTCCTTTGCAGCCTGTGTGTGCCAGCTTGTACAGTGTCCCCACCAGCCAGGCTGGAACTTCCCCCAGGGCTTTGTGAGTCCCTGTGCTGTGGGTGTCTGCAGCCACCCCCAGGTGTGACACCCATGAATGGGCACAGGGTGCAGGTGCTGCCTGGAGGGTGTCAGTGCTGTACCTGAGTGAGCACAGGCCAGGGGAGCTGGGACACTGTCACACCTGTGCCTTTTCTCCCAGAGGCAAGGCTGACTGGACACACGAAGGTGCAGCCCTGTGGCAGAATCTCTGCTCTGGCCATCTCTTGTGAAGCACCTCTGCATGTGCCCAGCATGTGATCCCAGCTGCCTCAGGGCTGGGCAGTGCTGCCCCTGCTGCTGCCCACCTACAGATCCTCAGGAGGCTGTGCCCACTCACCTGGGCTGCAAAACGGCCCGTGGGGTTTTGTTTGTAAGTTGTACCCTGTGGGGCTTGTTCTGGCTGTGCCCATGCTCTCTGGGCAGTGCTGCAAACCTGTGGCATGGCTGATTTCCAGCCTGAGGCTGCATACCATGGATTTACTCATGCCCTGAGTCTGCATCCCTGGCTCCAGTCCTGTGGCACCCACCTCCCTCCCTCTTGCTCCAGCCTCAGCTCCATGGTGTGAGTGCTGCCAGCTGCCTGGGACAAGGTCTTCATGGTGCTGCCGTGGAGCTGCAGTGGCCACTGCTACTACTTGGGGCCACATAACACAGGGACAGTCCCACTGCACTGCTGCCCTGGCACGGCCCTGTGGTGTAGAGCAGAGCAGAGGGTTGGCTTGTGCCCTCCCTGGCATCAGCCTGAACACAGAGACCTGACTGCTGCCCCAAAACATGGACACAGAGCTCCAGCCCTGAACGTGGAGACACACCTCTTCCCCTGAACACAGATATGGAGCTCCTGCCTCAGCCTGTCCTGGCCCGGGGCCATGTGAAACCACATTGGTCACCTTGGTACCCAGATGTGCTCCAACACTGGAATAATGCTGGGCTGGGGCAAGGCAGGACAGGGCACGGGTGCTGCTGCTAGCGGGGTCTGGCCTACTGCCAGTGGCTTTTCTCTTGGCTCCTTAGGACTGTGTCAGAACCCGTGAATCTGATGGCATTCCCTGCCCCAGGGTGCCAGCAAAGGGGCAATCCCGTTGTCACCAGCACCTGTTTGCAATACATGGGCAGCAGCAGGGCACGAGGCCTGTCTCCACAGGGCTGTGTGCCCACAGCAGCACCACTGCCAGCAGCACCTGGCCAGGGCTCTGGGTGGGCTGCACCCCCACGGGCACTGCATGGGACATGAGGAGCTGCTCAGGGCTCTGTGGCCCCAGACCCTGGATGTTGACGATCTTTGTGAGTCCCTTCCAGTTCAGGGTATTGCATGATTTTGATTCCAGAGCTGTCCCAGCACGGCTCCTGGTGGCACGGTCACAGCCCTGACCCCAGCTCCAATGCCACAGACAGAGTGTGGGGACAGGTGAGGGGTCTTCTGGGGTCACAGCTGGGTCCAGGCTGGGCACCGGAGGGCTTGGGGCAGGGCTGGGATGGGAAGGGAGGCGCCAGGGCTGGGTAGGGCGGGATCCCACGCAGGAGATGATGTATGGGCAGATGTATCAGATCGCACAAGATAAACAAGCAGTGAATTTCATCAGGGCCCATCATGGCTTTAATTTGGCTGCCTAATGAGTCAGATCCAGCCGCGCAGATAAAAGTTGTCAGAGCCGCAGCCCTAATGAATTTCTTGCCACTTGTAATCAAGGCAGCTTGTCTGAGGGGGATGATTAATGGGCCCCAGAGGAGCTGCCGTCCCTCGGCTTCCATTCCTGCTAATGCAGTCGCCAGGAAATTAACCAAACCCAGCACCGAGCTGGGGCCAGGGCCGGTGTGGGGGCACCCACGAGCACCGTGAGGGGACAGGAATGAGGGATGACATGGGTGCAGGGGCCGGACTGGAACTGGGACCGGGACCAGGACGAGGTTGATGACATGGGCACACACAGCTGGCACACACCACGGAGTGGAGGGGCTGGTGGAGGGGGCTGCAGCCCCCAGCAGCCCCCAGCAGCCCTCTGCAGCCCCCAGCGAGACAGCCCTCTGCCACTGGAGAGGCATGAGGAGGAGGCAGCAGGGGTTTGGCAGGGACAGCTGAGGGTACCTGTGGCAGGTCGGGGTGTCCTGGCACCTCTCCTCCTTGCAGGACTGACACACAGGTTTGGGGACCAAGGCCTGTGCCCAGTCCCAGTGCAGCAGAGCCTGGACCCTGGCACAGCTCAGAGACACTGGAACCCTGAACTGCTGCTTGTGGTGTGACCAGGGGTGCAGCCAGCCCGGAACTGCCGGCACTGGGGCCCTGCTCTGCCCACAGCTGTGAGAAGCATGCGAGGTCAGGGCTGGCAGAGCTGACACACAGCTCCCTTCACTGCTCAGGGGGATGCTGTGCCTTGGCACTTGATGACCCCCAGTCTTCTGTAGCCACAGCAGACTCCTCGCTCGCCATGGCAGCCCATCGTCCCCTGCCCATCTCTGCCTTCCCCTGTGCCAGCTTCACACACGCTGTCCTGTGCACAGCACCAGCTGGCCCAGCACTCCTGCCCTGCATGTTCCCTCTCCAGCACCCCTCTGCCGTGCCCATCTCCCATCGTGCCAGAGCTGTGCATTGCTCTGGGGTCATGTTCTGGCATTGTCCCTCAGTGCCCAGGGCTGGCACATCTCCCCTCCACACCTCAGCACTCTGCCATGTCCCAGGGGCCCGGTTTGGCACAGGACTGCTGTTTTCAGAGCACGAGCTGGAGGAGAAGAGGCTGAACGTTTGCCAGTGTGGGCTGGAGAATCACCAGACCCAGCTGCAAACCAGGGCTGCGTCGGAGGCCCCAAAGCAGCACACTGAGACGCTAGCCTGGCAGGAGGTGGGTTGCTTTATTGGCCTTTATCTCCTTGGCTGCAGATAACACACACAGGGCAACTCATGGAAAAGAAACCGTATATACAGAGTGTCCATATAAATATTTCCAATGTACATTTTATACACAAGTGACAGAGACATTCCATAGCAGTGTCCAAAGCCTTGGGGTTTCAGCACTCAGCTGCAGGCTTGGCCCCAATCCAAAGAGAGATACTCCTCTCCTCTCCTCTTGCTCAGCTGGAGACCAGCCCCACCTGGGCAGCAGCGGGAGCCAGCGGGAGGCTCTGATGGAGACACTGTGTATGGCTTGGAGCTTGAAGCTTTAACCTGGAAGGACAGTGACTCTACAGACACACAGACACAGCTGGGGATCCCGAGGTGACCATCCTCTTCTCCCTCCAGGTCACCAGGGAGGCTGGAGAGGCCTTTGTCCAGGGGCTGTGTTGGGAAGATGCCACCCTTGCATCAGCACGTGGGGAGTGGTGCCAGTGAGTGCATCCCTCCTGCACCGGCCAGAAGCAGATGAGCACGGGGGTGCAGTGGAGAAATACGCACCTCCTGCTGCCCCCCACCTCATCACTGCTGGGCGGTGTGGTGAGGCCATCACGGAGGGAGAGCAGGAGGGAAGTGCCCAAATTGACCTGCCTGAGGGAGTGGGTGCAGCCATCAGCCTCCCTGGTACTGACGTGCAGGGGGGGCTGCACACCTGAATTGCCCCCAGCCCCTGCTTTATCTACAGATGGGGGTGGGGAGGGGCAGGACAAAGTGCCTCCCCATCCATGTACCGGTCAGGAGAATGGGGTGCAGTGGAGCCACCCCCGTGATTATGCGGGAGCCCCTCCACAAGCTGACAGCACCGGGTGTGCACAGCTGCACGGCAAGAGGTGGCTGGAACCAGCGCAGAGGAGCAGGATGCTGGCTCCTGGCTGGCTGCCAGCCTCCCCTTGGCTCAACGGGGGTTCCAGTGGGGGCAAGCACCGCGGGGTCCTGCCTGAGCTGCTCTCAGACTCACTCCTGCGGCCCTGGTCCCCGGCAGGGCTGGAGGGCAGACCGGAGAGCCCGTCCAGGGCTAGACTGTGCTGGGACTGGTGCTGAGCTCAACCGGCGCCGCGGCGCAGGCGTTGTTGTTGGCGTTGGCGTTGCGGCGGGGCAGGCTGGGGGTCAGCGTGGCAGCGCTGTCGCTGGGGCAGCCGTGCTGCAGCAGGATGTCGATGCACTCCTGGCTGCCGGCTCGCCGGGCGTAGGCCAGCGGAGTCAGGCCCCGAGCATCCCGGCTCTTCACATCCACTCCGTACTGCACGGCAGAGAAGCAGCTGGTCAGCGGTACCTGGGTAACGTGTGCCCACAGGCACGGGAGTGGCAGGAAGGAAAAGGGCTCTGGGGTAGACAGGAAGAGGGAGCTGGGCGGATGGGCAGGGAGACGCAGCCAACAGGGTGGGCAGGTCAGTGCCAGTGGGCATGTGGGGGAACCCAAGGAAACCGGAGGGATAAAGGGTGCCTTGTGCCCCGGGAGCAGGAAGGTGGGGAAGCACCAGAGCACCAGCAGCACTGTGGTGGAGGCTGCAGGTTCTGTCTTACCCAGATGAGCAGCTGCGTGAAGACTACATTGGCCATCGCGCAAGAGAGATGCAGCGCCGTGCGCCCGTCTCCATCTCCGTAGGTCTCGTTCACCTCCTCCTTGGTGCCGTGGGCCAGGAGCGTCACCACGAGGCGCAGGTCGTCCTCCACCACGGCCCGCAGCAGCTGCTGCCCCAGCGGGATGTCAGACTGGGGCAGTGGGGCCAGAAAGAGCTTCTGCTCATACTTAGCCCGAATCCAGCGCTCCTTCTCCTCCCTGCCAGACAAGACATTGTCACTGTCACAGTTGAGACAACCTGTCTGGGCCCCATGCACAAAAGGACGTGAGTATTGGCACTGCCACGTGAACATACTCACGCGAGCAGTGAACGTCTGTCACACCCAGGTATGTTCTGCATAGCCCCTGCTGTGTCCCTGTGCCCACAGCTGCCACTGGGGCTCTGTCCCCTCACTCTGGACACCTACCTGACACCTGCTTCACTCACTGCACCTCCTTACAGCTCCTTGTGGACAGCGTGTGCTTACATCCATGCCTGTACAGCAGCAGCATATCGCACCCAGACCCCACACGTGTCTCTATGCACCTCCACGCTGGAGCCCTTTGCACCCCAACGCTGTGTGCCCATGCTGTGGCAGCACAGGGACCGTCCCTGTCCCGTGCCTGTGCGTGGGCCACGGCCAGTGGCAGAAAAAGGTTATTGCTGCACACGCCAGCCCAGTGCCACAGGAGGCACCTTATCGCTGCCGCCGTCTCGCCTGGTGCGAACAAAGGCTGTGTCCGCGTCCATCCCGCGGGGCGGCGGGGCCGGCGGATCGATGTGCGCTGTCCCACCGCTATCTGCTGCCATTCTATCCATCTGCATCTGGCGGGCGGCCATCAATGCCCCGCACCGAGCATGCTCACTTCTGCCGCCCCCTGACCTGCGCTCAGCCGCTGATAAGCTGCAGAATGGGCTCTTGTTGGGATGACTGACAGGAGAGTGCCTCTGATAGGGACAGACAAGGGCCTGAAAGGGACAGACCCTGGAGACCTGCGCGACGCTGCCAAGCCATCTCTGTTAACCCCTTCGGCTTTGCAGCAGCCTCAGCTCTCGCAGTCACCGCACGGCTGTGGCCGCCGTGGAGCCCCGCTGCCCCGCCGGGACGGGACGGCAGGAGAGTGTGGCCAGTGCCTCGTGGGCAGGCAGGACCCCCAGCCCTGGAGCATCCTGAGGAGTCCTGCCTGCCTCAATGGCTGCTCCCAGGCCCCTGCAGTGTCCCCAGCCCTTCTGATGTGGTACCCAAGATGTATCTCTGGGGTTCACCACCTGCCTTACCGACTGCTTTCAGGCGTGGGTTTGGGGTACCCCTCCACCATTCCCTCCCAGACAGCGTTTGCCAGCGCGTTGCCGATGGCCGTCATGACCATAAGAAGCTCACTAGGCCAGTCATCCAGGTCCAGGGAGCGCACACGGGACAGGTGGGTGCCCAGGTTGCGATGGATCCCGGAGCACTCGATGCACATGAGAGCACCCAGGTTCAGACTGGCCCAGTCCGGATCTGAGGGCAGCAGGATCAGTGGGGGAGAGTTAATACCTGCCAAGACTCACCAGCCCGTCTCCTGTGGTTCAGACTCGTATTTGCAGGCACCTGCCCACCAGAACCCTTCCCAGTTCAGTGTCCCTGGGACAGGTGGGCACAGACAGACCAGGACCCCAGGCTGGCCTGTGAGGGGTCACAGGCCAGTGTGGCAGGTGGGTCTGTAGCTCAATCCTGAGGAGCAGGTCCACTGCAGGAGAGGACAGGACAGCCACACAGAGCAGGCCTCCCTGGGCTGAAAGAGGGTGGCTGGAGCACTCCCCACCGCCCCGGGTGAGCCCCCCACCCAGTGTGTCATTCCTTACTCGGTGCATCACAGTCCACGCAGAAGCTGTTCCCCCGTGCGGTGCGGACGGCCTGCATGGCCTGCGCGTCGCCCTGGCTGCCCAGCCGAGCCTGCAAAGAGCCCCACAAGATCCCCTTCACTGCAGGCCAGCCACCCCACCATGCGTCCTGCACCCTCCTAGCGTGCCACACCACGCTCCACGAGGCTGTCCAGCACTCTGGGGACTCTGACAACTGGGTCTGGAGTGGCCAGATGTGCACCGGAGGAGCAAGGGACAGTGGGCCAGAGTGGAAGAAAGGGCAGAGCTGTCCAGGGAGGGAATGAACAGTGTGGAATCCACCCACGTGGGATGCAGAGTAATCCATGGGCCCAAACCCAGGCTGGGAAGAGGTGACAGGAAACCTGGGGGGGACTGCACAGTCCTGGGGATGGGACTGAACTGTCACTGGGAGCAGAGGGACCAAGACAGGATTCAGCGTGGACAGACAGGAAAGTGTGGAATGTGGAAAAGCAGATGCCAGAGAAGAGAGAACAGAAGTTGGCCAAGGCCTCTTACCTTGTTTTTGCTGCTCTCACAGCCCTGCAGGCTGGCCAGGATCTGGCTCTCAATGGCCTGCACCCAGAGCTCCCGCTCCTCTGATGTTGAGGCTTCAAAGAGCCACGTCTGGCCCGTCAGTGACACGATAATGAACTCAAATGGCTCATCTGGCTCTGGAAGACAAAGGTGTGCCATGACACAGGGCTGGGAAGGAGGGGGTCTGCCACGGGACAGATCCCTGTGGGCCACCGCCATCCCCACATGGCAGCAGCAGAGCCCAGGAGGCTGGGACAGGAAAGTGCCTGCAGAGAGGAATCAGCTCTGCTCCAGTCCTTCCTCCCTCTGCCCCACACAGCTCCACTGGCTTGTGCCCACCCTCCCTGCCCTGTGTCCCACCCTCAGAGAAAGCTGCCAACTGCTAGAACAGTGAAATTGGCTCCTCTGCTGAGGTGGTGCCTGCAGACAGCCCCAGCACCAGCGCTCAGCACCCACCCATGAGTGGCTTTGGAGTGACAGGCCCTGCACAAGGAGTGAGCTGATGTGACAAGGGCCTGTGCAGTGGGCTCAGAGGCAGCTCTTCACCAAGGCTTAAAATGTGTTCTGCCCAGCTAACGCCTGCCAGCCTGACTCTACCTCACACAGCCCCCCACGGGCACAGCTCATGGGGTGTCGTGTCTCAGCCTCACACCCAGCACCAGCATTTACCTTTTATTGCCAACTTCAGTAGTTAGTGCAGTAAATGACTTAACTAAGCGGGGCCTGAATGGAATGACTAATAAACGTTATGTCACAGCACACGCTTCAGCTCATAGCAAAATGATTTGTAATTACCTAATTAGCGTTATGCAAATAACACCCTCATCTCCATAATGTGCCTTCCCAGCTCTCTATTAAAAGCAGGGAGTCAACTGCTCAGCTCCAGAGACAGCACGGAGGCCGAGGGGCCTCCGGTCCACATCAAGGCAGAGCTGCTCTGGCCTCAAGCCTTGAAGGGTCTGTGCACACCAGGGATGACGTAGAGGTGAGCAGGGCAGTCTGGAGGGGTCTGGGGGGTTCCCTCCTCTCCCTGGCTTCTCTGCAGCACAGAAGTCCCTCACTGCTGAGGGAAGCAGCAGAAACGCTGGGACTGAAGAGCTGCTGCAGCCCCCACTGAATGGCTGCAGAGACCCTAGGACAAGTCCCACCAAGGGCACAGCCACCCTTGGCGACTGCTGGGCCACATGGGCCCATCTGAGCCAGGCTATGTCCACGAACATCCCCAGAACATGGTGCAGCCTTGGGAAGTCTCCTTAGGAAAGCCAGGTCCGTTTGCCGTGGCGGGGGGCACAGCCCTTCCTGCCAGGCTTGCAGTCAGCACCTGCACTGATGAGTACCAGGCTTGGAGATCAGCCTTGTGCACTAGTGCAGGAACACGAGGCTCAGTCTCCACACCATGGAGCCTGGGGAGGATACATGACTCCAGCAGGAGGGCTTGTCCTGGCTTCCCCTTCCCAGATAGGAGGGGAGGCTCTTTCACTCACTTCACCCTAAATCAGCCTGGGATTCCTCCTCTGACGAATGATGTCTGCAACTGCTTCTCTCCTGCTGGAATGAGAGACTGAGCCCTCAGGAAGATGACAGACTACAGGCAGTTAGCCACACTGCTGGACTCCCCTGTCTGTGATGCCTGGGCATAACTGGGACATCCCACTCATCCAGCACTTTGCCCTTTCCTCCAGCTCTGAGCTGCAGGAGAAACCCCACAGACACCAAATTCCAACTCAAGAATAAGATTCTTGGAAAATACACAGCTGGTAACTTGTGAATACTGGGAGAAGAAATAACCAGCCAACAGCCAGGCTACCAGGCATTGCCTCCTTGGCTTGCTGGCACCAGCCTCTGTGAGTGCTGCCAGAGCCAGGCATGGGCTGGGAGCCTCCAGATTGCAGGGGGGCCACGACCAGCCCCCCAGCTGCAGGACTGGTGGCTGCCCAGGGCCAAGCACTACCAGCCAGGAAGGAGTGAGCAGCAGCTCCCCGGGGCAGAGGCTGCCCAGTGGTGGAGGGAGCGTCTGCAGACAGCGCTCCTGGGGGACTCTGACACGAGAACAGGTCCTTGGTCTGAGCCACCTGTGGCTGCTGTCACTGCGCTGCAGAGCCCAAGCTAGCTGCCTGGACTTGGGAAGTACTGGATGCACCTAAAGTCCTCCCTGCACAGCAGGAAGCAGGACATCACAGTCCACGGGACACAGTGAAGATTCCTGCTGTGGGCTCACATGGTTCCATCCTCCTTGCTCCTGTTTTTTGTTTGCCCAGCATCTCCCGACCAAACAGGCAGGCAGGAATCCCAGCCCCAGCCTTCCTGCACCTGTATGCTTCCCTGGGAATCAAATGCCTGCCCTGCCTGCCCAGGACTTTGGCGTGGGGTTCACTGCAGCTCGAGGCACCATGCTGGGGCAGGTGCTGCACTAAGGCAAACTTCCCACCTCATAGTGCAGGATGGCACTATGGGGCTGGGTCTTGGATCTCAGGAGGCCTCAGCTTAGCTTGACTACCACAGGAAAGCGGGATCACACCCCTGGAGTCACGTGTGAGGATCAGCAGAGCTGGGAAGGGAATCAAGGACTTGGAGCAGCTTTGAACACCGTGCAGACCCACCTTCTGGGATGGCCTGGGACCAGTTCCTGAGCTCAGCAGGGCACCCATACAAGTCAGATCAGACTCAAGTTGTTTCAGGGAAAGTGCTGGGTATTCTCAGCTTCTTCTGGGGAGAGGTACAGGTTTCCAATGTGGCAGGGCCATTTCTGGCTGGATGAAAGGGCAGCACCAAGCAGATGGCATAAGCAGAAGGGTTTAGACTACGTCTCCTCAAGCAGAGCTGGCAGAACTCCCTCCCCTGCCCCTCACATGGGCACAGGCTCCTTCTCAGAGGCCAGAAAAGTCCCAGAGCTTGCCAGGTCCTACTTGACAGGGCTCAGACCTCAGAGGAAGGCACTCCTACAGGAGTGAGGAGCCCTTCCCAGCTGCCTTGGAGTTAGCAGCTATCCGGGGGCCAGATGGCAGAGCCTGGCCCCCCAGCCCTGCGGCTGCCCCGGTGTGCTGGTGGGAGCCCATTATACCAGCTCCATTAGAATTAGTGGGCAGTGGAAATGAACGTGCTGCCTCTCTCTTGATGATTTTTTGATGATGTTTTAAAGACTGAGCTCCGTGAAGAGTTGCTGAGCAGAGTTCGGTATGAGTCGGCTCTGCTAATGGGTGTTAACCCCACGACCCCCCTTCCAACACCGCCCAGCAACGGGGGCTCTGAGCAGGAGCAGAGTTAGGGAGGGCATGGCGGGGAAAGCAAGGCCACATGGCACCCAGAGCCACCGGCAGCTGAGACAACTCCAGCAGGGACCACAGTGAGACGAGCAGCCCCAAGGCAGCCACCCTCCCTCTGCCAACACACCAGCCTTGGGAGAAGCATCCTCAGCACAGCAGAGCATCACCAGGGGGCTGCCAAGAATGGGGAAATGGAGACATCCTGTGTGTCCAGCTGGGAGCCAGACCAAAGGGACAGGAGGAGGGTAAGGAAGAGCCCACTGAGATGCAAGGGAGCTTCCAACTGCTGCTCAAGGCAGCCCTGGGGTTGAGGTGCCCAGTGGAATGGTATGTCCCACTGACACCTGTGGGATGCCAGAGAGGAAGGGGAGCAGCAGTGACACAGAGTGTTGCCTTCACAGCTTGTGCCAAAGCCCCTCTCTGTGCTCTGAGTGAGGGGAAGCACAGCTCTGAGCAGAAGGGGTACATTGAGGGGCTAAATACACCTCAGCTTCAGGACAGAGCTGGGGCAGGGCTTGGTCCTGCTCTGCAAAGGGCTCTGGCTTCACCCCGCATTGGTGCCCAGCCCAGAGACCCTCCTGTGGGAACACTGACATGGAGTCATGGGAGCAGTACTTCCCAGCTCCTTTCCCACAGACACCCTGCTTCTCCGTGGGGTGCAGTAGTTACCCCAGACAGCGTGTTCCCCCAAGGAGCTGCAGTGGGACAGGCTGGCTCCATCCCTCACCCCTACCTGAGGTGCCCCCACACAGGCTGGGGCAGCACTCTCAGAGCACAAGCAGCAGTATGGAGTGGTTGTTCCCCTGTCCTGCAAGCACCAGGATACAAAGCTGCTCTGTGAGGACACAGAGGATGGAGCAATACCCCTCTGGTCCCTGTGGTACCCACCCTACCAGGGCAGGACCGTGCTCCCACCACTTGGACATGGCACAGCAATTCCCTCTCTACAAAGGGCACTGGACAGAGCTCCCCCATGCCAGCCCAAAGGGCCAGGGCAGCACTTCCTTCCCCCGGGGGCTGAGAAGGGGAAGTTCAGCACAGGGGATGGCAGGAGCATCTCCATGCCATCACACCAGGCACAGAGAGCCCTCCTTCCCAGCTGCCTCCTTCCTGAGCAGACAGGTGCAGGATAGTGTAGGACACCTTCCCTGCATCCCAGCAGGTCCAGCAGAGAGGAGCAGGATTCTACTCAACATCAGCAAAACAGGAAGCAGAGCTGGCACAGAGCCCCACTGTTGAAGCAGAAGTCTCCTCTGTCACCTCCACTCTTCACCATCTCCCAGTCACATCCAGCCTCTCCCTCCATTATGTCCTTCTCCCACTCCCATCCCTTCTCCCCCTTTTTGATGGTGTAGCAGAAGTGTCTCCAGAGGACCTGTCACACAGGGAGGAGGTGGGGGGACACCTCCAGCATGTGGGGCACACAGCAGGAACCAGGGCCAGGTCCTGTCAGACGTGCAGGGAGTCCCTGGCCCACAGCTCTGCTCTCTGGCTGCCAAGCCTGTGAGGAGGGTCCTGGAGCAGGGCAGCCAGCAGCCCCTGGCCTCGGGATGCTTGTTTGCAAGCTGCCACTGTACCACATCATTATGAGGTGTTTGGGATATCAACAAATTAGCAGGCGTCTGGGAAGAGAAGGATGCAGCACCATTCGTAAATGTCAGCTCGCTGCCTCCTCATTTTGCAGATCATTAAACCCAATATTCCCAACCTGTATTAGTGCGACGGGGACAGGCCCTCCGCAGGGACAGCCGCCAGGAGAGCGCAGCAGGAACAGCGCTGTGGAGACCCCCCAGTGCCTGCTGTCCCAGCGCCCCCAGATTCCACAGTGCCCCGGGCTGAGCTGGCATGTCACCAGCGGGGAGGCAAGGGGGCCGGGGGGTGGCAGCAGCAGGGGGCTCAAGCATGGATGGGCACCTGAGCTGTATAACAGAGGGGTCCCAAATGTGTGCTGTACATGTGGAGAGGGACACAGTGCATCAGGAGGAGCAGGTGCTCCCAAGGGACACCACAGGCACAAGGGGATGTGCAGGGCGGTTGTGTAAGGGTCAAACAGTGTAATTTCTGTGTACAGGGCGGGGAGGATGCAATGTGGGGTGCATCGTGTGCACAGTGGGGTGGGGCCTGGGGGGTGACAGAAGGGCCAAGGGGATGTGTGCAGGCACCAGGAGAGGGGCCACAGGGGGGAGGGCGCAACGGTGCAGGCTTCATGGTGTGAGCAGAGGCTTGTGGCAGGGTCAGGGGTGTGCACATGAGGGTCCCTCAGAGGGGCAACATGTAGCTGCATAAGGTCCCCCAGGAACCACAGACTGAGGGGGTGGGAGCTGATGGAGATGGGGGACTGGCTGAACTACAGAGATGCCCAGCACAGGCTGCCTCCCTCCCGCCAGGACAGAGCAGGGAGTTGCAGGGTTTGTAATGAGCTGGAGTGACTTGTTAGCACTGAATTAAGAGGCTTGGCGGCAGGAAGCGCGCGGGTGACACAAGCTGTGTGGGGCAGGCGGGAGCTGAGCAATAGCAGCTGGAATCCCCAGCAATCTGGTGAGCGCGGCTCAGCCTCGCACTCCTGCCTTGCCACGATGGGCCTCGACAGCCCCTGACAGTTGGCATTAATCACGCACATCGCCCCAACACAACTCTTTACTGGCCATCAATTTCCTGTGGGTTTTAAAACTAAAAAACAAAGACAAAACCGCGTCGTTTGGCCGCCACTGAGAAGCACATTAAGGGGCTGTCAGCTTCTCGCCATGCACCCTGCATCACTCTTTAAGCACATGAGAAGTTCATTATCCCCGGAGCTCTGGCAGCCATGGGGAGACTGGATCAGGGAGCGTCGCAAAGGTGCTGCTGCCCTCAGGCGTGTCTGGCGGCTCTTTGGCCCTCCTGGCAGCCTGGACAGGGGCTGAGGGTCCAGGCAAGGATGAGTGTAGCTGTAGGGGGGCTGTGAGCTGCTCCGTGGCAGGATGGGGCACTCCTGACCACAGAGCTCTGCTGGGCTCTGATCAGAGCAGATTTTCCTGATGGTCCTTGCACGCTGACACTGCAACTCCACCATGGGGATGAGCATCTCCATCCCCTGACAGCCTGACATGTTTGCCAGCCTATGGGTGCTCCCTGACAGCCTGAGCTGCACTTCCCAGTTTGGTGACATCTCCGGCAGCCCAATCCCACGCCTGCCATAGTTTGCCGATGCTCCCTGGCAGCCTGACACTGCGCTCTCTTTAACATGAGCCCATGTAAAAAAGCAACAGCTCGTTTGATTTATGATACTTCAGAACAACTAAGATTCAATTGCTCTGCACGTCCCTGGCTCTGATTACCTCCTAAATGAGATAAACTGATGGCAATTTATCCCCAGACCTCACCAACTTTCCCAGGATGCTAACCTGAGCTGCTCGTGCCTAGCTCACGGGCGTGGGGCGGGTGCAGGCAGGTGCAGGCAGCCTGGGCACTACCCAAACCTGCTCACTCACATGCCCCCGGGCCACTCGGGTCTGGAGGGATGCTGTGGCAGAGGCTGAGCTCGACACCCTGCCTGGCCTGCATGGTAGGGAGGAAGTTTTGGAGGGGTCCCTCCATAGTGCTCCCCACACCAGCACAGCCACACTGACATGAGCTAATGAGTATGGCTCCTCACTGGGCTGTCCCCATGCTCCTGCCAAGACACTGAACCCTCCACAGAGGGATGAGCACCACGAGGGAACAGGAGCTCAGCCACAAGGGATGGCAGCTCTGCCACAGGGCCCGGCAGCCCCACTCCTGGCACAGAGATTTCACCCTTTCACCATGCTATGTGAAAACATAAAACTCAGATTACCCTGCTCTGAAAAAAAATGCTGTAACTGTTCAAAAGCAGCCAAAAACGATTCAAGAGGGAATCAGTCCTACTTATGGACACCAGTCCATGACATAAACCATCAGCCACGTCCACAGTGTGTGGCAATGCTCAGCCCAGGGTTCACAGCTGGAACTGACTGCTGACCATTCAGACATTGGGATGGGACCTCAAACAGAGGCTCAGAACCTTCTTGTACTTGTTGCCAGTCTCCGCTTCTCATGCAGGACAGTAACCCATGGCTGGCCACCTGAACATCAGTCCCAGAGTCACTCGCTCCTCTGCCTCTGCCTCTGCCTCTGCCTCTGCCTCTGCCTCTGCCTCTGCCTCTGCCTCTGCCCTGGTCCTGGTCCTGGTGATGAGCTGCTGCAGCATCCAGAGCTGTATCAGCTCTTGGAGCAGTCCCGGAGCTAGGAGCAGGAGAGAGACCAAACAAGTCACCCACAAAGGTACCATGGGCAGGAGACGTGCAGCAGGCATGTGGCAGGCAGGGGATCAGCTACGTGAAAAGCAGTGTGTGACTCAGCTCTGTAATTCACACTGAGCACAGGGATGCACAAGGATCCTCTCTTGACCAGGATGTCCCCCTCACACCAAAATAGGGCATACAGCTCATTGCTGCTGGAACTGGCTACAGCAGGACCAAGCTAGGAAGCTCTAAGTGCAGCAGCAGAGGCTGGTCCCATGGACTCAGAGCATGGCTCTGCTGGCACTGACGCTGCCCACAGCAACAGGTCCTGCTGATGCAGGGCAAGCTGGGAGCACGACACACTTGACCCAGCCTCTGGAACTCCAGTTTTGCAATCGGATCAATTTTCTAACAGAGTAGATTACTTAGAGAAATAAATGCAAGGTCAGTTTGTCAACAGCTGACCAAAAGCCAGAAACCCACCATGCAGCAGCCCATGGCACCACCGTGCCCCAGCGCAGGTCTGCAGCTGTTTCAGTCACCTCTGCCTGACTGCAGCACTGAGCAGCACAGTGGATCACAGAGCAGGCATTCCTCCTGCTCCCAGTGCTGCTGCCAGAGGCTCTGGCAGCAGGAGGATCCACAGTGTGTGAGGTCTGTGCAGTGACAGATGAAGTTTGGTAACTGACACTTTGTTGGCAAATGAAGTTCTTGGTGATAAATGCCAAGGACGGCACATTGCAGGAAATAGTTACATTGCTTCAACACCTGATAGGGCTTTAAATTAACCATATCAACCCGAGTCAGGGCCTGGGTACCACTTAAGGTAAGAGAGACCTCTGCCCAGCTCACCACCATGGCCAAGGACCAGTGCAGGAAACAACAAAAATAGTCTGATGCCCTCATGCTTGCCCAGGCAGCTCTACCCCCATCACTCCACCTTCCAGGCATGCTGCAAACCAGGAAGGACAGCAAGAGTGAGCATGTGTCTGAAAAAATATCTCTATGAAATGATGGAAAAGCTGGGATAACTCAAAGACTCCTGTACTGGACACCCAAGGAGAAGGGTGATGGTCCTCCAGTCCGTGCATCTGGGAGCAGAAAGCGGGGAATTCTGCCAAGCACACGTGTTGTTGAAAAGGAACTAATCAACTTTAAGACTTTGGGCAGTGGCTAGTCCATGTTACTGCTTCATAAAGGTGCTCCCACATTCTATAACCTTTTCCACTACGAAATTGCACTTCATTCTGTGTAACATGAGGTCCCAGCATCTGCACCTCTCACACTCAGTCAGCTGCACTGAGCAGCCGCAGGACCAGACTTCCTCTGCAAGCACTGACACATCAGTCCTGTGCTTCTGAGTCTTCGTTGTGGCCAGCTGAGAGCCCTCATGTCCACATTACAAACCCAATCATCACATTGTCATCTTTGGGACCTTCTTTACAACCCTTTCTTAGAATTTTACTTACAGGATAGGACACGGTACTTCAGCACATGCTTTCTCAGTCTCACATGTGGGGGTGCAAAATCATTCCATCCTTCACTATCCCACTATTCATACAAAGAATGAGCCAAGCACTTTTGCCAAGCTCTGGGCTGAGAACTGCAAACCAGTTTGGGAAGGGCAACAATGGGTCTGAGAAGGCACCATACACACAGAAGTGTGATAAGAAGAAAGTGCAACTACAAGCAATGCCTCTTCCTATCCATGAGACACCAGGTGCGTATCACAGACTCAAACGATGTTTAAGGTTCCTGAATCAACCACCAGAAGGGAAGCCTGTCTTAGACTTGGTGCATTTCAGATACACATAACTACAACAGCAAAAAAGGAACAACAGAGCTGCCCAACTTTGCACACCATCAATGCAATGATTCCAACAAGAACTTGAGAAGAGCTGTTCTGCCATGGGACACCTGGGCTGCTGGACTGCAGGCAGACATGTGATTTAGAGCAAGGTGGCAGGACAGCTGTAGCATCTTCAGGTACAGACTAATTTTTTCTGGTTTGTTTTGCAGCAATTGTTAGCTTCAAACACTTGTACTGAACCCTCCTCCCCTCTGAATTACATCTTTCCTTTGGCTCACTATAGAACCTATTGAGTGCTGCGGGACAGGGATGACCAAGAGTGAAGTCAAATCTCACTTTTTCCAGTGGCTAACCACAGATGCAGGCTTTGGAGAAGATGGCTCCCAGGCTCATCTCTACCTGGACAAATTTGGTGTCTTTTCCCAGCAGAATGTTTTTCCATGCCTTGAGGCCTCCCTGTCAAGCTTTGGGTCCCTCTTCAGCAACCAGGCACCAGAATTTCTCAACACAAAAACCATCAGTCCTCTGAGCATTGGGAAAGCAATGCACATGCCTTCAGCTGCTCCCCTGAAGTAGACAAGTTTTTCCAAAAAGACCCTCGGCTTGAGACAAGTGCCCAGCACAGGTCTTTTAAATTATGCAAGTTTGGCCAATTTACAAGTCAACAGAAGTAGGTCCTTGTGGTGGAAAGTGAAAGCATGCTTTAACCATGTGGTGTGCTCTCAGTTCTGCTATTACAGTTGGTAATTTTAATTACCACTGACTGTCTGTGCAGGCATAGGCATGATGATCCTACACTGCATGTGAGAAATGGAGGGAAGGGCTGATCACAGAGGCTGGTTGCTCCTTCCTGCCTCAGCACAAGCTGCTCAGACAAGGAGTGCTCTGAGCCCAGGTCACCACAGAGCCCTGCATGAGAAGCTCTCCAAGCCCCAGGTACCCACCGAGCACCGCAGGACCCCTGGGTGTTTGGCACTCTGAGCCAGCAGAGCTGCCCCCCAGGCAGAGCCTTCCTACCTTCTGCTGCCGTGCTGGGGCCGTCGAGCCGAGTTGTCCCTGTGCTCTTTTTCCTGCGATGCTTTTTCCTGTTGGCATGGGGTGACGGAGGCGGCTCCAGCTTTGGGCTGGCGGCACTGGAAATGTTTGGGCTGGAGCTGAGTGAGTCAGCAGTACCGTTAGCTGGGGACAAAGATAAGGCAAATCATGTACAGGGGGACAGTGACAGTCTCCTCTTTCCAGAGACATCCAAGTGTTCTGGAGCCAGCCCTGGTATTTTCCTGGCTCAACCCGCACGACCCTATGAGACAGGGCAGAACCTGCTCAGCTCCATAGCACAGGGCTGCTCCAACACCCACTACAGCTCAGGGCTGGCAGTTCCTTGGACAGTCAGGCTGGACCTGCTCTGCACCGGGGTCCATGCAGAATGATCACACAGAGGCAGTGCTGGCATTACACAGCCAGGACACACAGCAGCACCTCTGGAGCAGCCCCATGTCCCACTCCCGAGTGCCTGTTCCTGGGGAAGCAGTTCCCTCACAGAGTTGTGCAGGTGTTTCAGAAAGGGACAGACCCAGAAGGTGATCCTGGGACAGGGACAGGCCCAGAAGGTGATCTTGGCCTCCCTGGGGCAGATCCAGGCCCCAGGATCTGCAGAAGCATTGCCCTCCCAGCGCTGCTCTGTCAGACGAGGTGACTGGGGTTGCCACACTCAGGAACCTGAGCATGATGGGCTCAATAGGCTTCCGATACGGAGCTGAAGAAGCTGCATCCCCAGCAGCAACGCACCAAATTTATCCTCAATCATACTGTTCCTTACAATTAATAGCAGAATTAGAAACAATCAGGGAGCTGCCTAATTACTGTCAATTAGAGTGCGCTAATCAAGCTCCGATCACACACACACACGCTGCCGCTGCACTCACCATTAAATGTCAAATTTCATTAGAGACCAGCAACAAAATCAAAAGCCTGACATTCAATTTCAGCAGCACACACAGCGCAGGCTTCCAATCAGCATAAAAATGCAGACTCCGGGGAAGGCAACGAGGCGCAGGAGCCCTCGCTGCACTGTTAACCCTCTCCTAAATCCACTCCTGCCTCTCCAGTGTCCACCCACCCCCAGGGCATGGATGGCAGCTCCATGGCCAGGACCTCTGCCCCAGGCACCTTGCCATCCTCTCTGCCACAGTCCTGTGTCTCCCATCAAGTCCTAACCTCCCATTTCCATGTTCTGTGGCACCTGGAATTAAGAAAGCATTGCACGGGGGCAGCAGCTCCAGCAGTGGGACAGCGGGGACCTGCCAAGGCTTTCTCCCACCCCAGCCCATCCTCTGCCTCCCTGGTTCATCCTGGTTCAGTCAGACTGGCTCCCTGGGGCTTGGTCTGTCTCGGCAAACACCAACAGTGGGGTGGAGAGGGACACAGAGGGGCACAAGCCAGGAGCTGCCCCAGGCAGGGATCGAGGTGCAGCTGGTGTCTCCCTCACACAGCTAGGAGAGGTTTCAGCGTTGGAACTGTCCCAACTCCAGTTCCTCCTGCACTGACATACATCAGTAGGGTGTTTCTACTGCTATTTATCCATGGGGAAATAGCTCACCCTTGACAATCAAAAGAGATAAATCTACTAAAATCAGACTCGTTTTACAAATATGAATTACTGATCCTGCTACAGGACCATGCTTAGAGCAGGTGTGAAGCACCTTCAGCTCCCAGCCTTATGTCACAGGGGACCTGAACTTTCTTGTTGGTGGCTATACGTGGTGCCTCCATCCTCTCTCTGCTGCTCACCTGCTCACCAAGATGCGCCCTGGGCTGAATCCTGCTCTGCCATCACTCTGCCCCACTCCAGGCTCAGCAAGAAGGGTTGTGTACTTCTACACTCCCAGCAACACTCCTGTGGCCTGCTGTGAGTCCAGCAACTCCCGAGGGATCATCATCCATGTCCCTGTTCTTACTGCCCAGCAGCCAACACCAGAGCTGGGGACTTCCAGGGCATCCAAGGGATGGGGACAAGATGGCAATGGGGTGGGGGCAGCACATGGAACACACTCCCTCAGCAAGATCAGGCATTGCTCACTCTCTCCTTCCCCAGCAGTACAACTGAGCCCCTCTGACCCACCCAAGGACTTCCAGAGCCCCATCTCACCAAGGGAACCTTTCACAGGCACACCTGGGCACCTCTCCAAACCAGCCAGCTTTAGGGGTGGCCCTGGCACCCCACAGGTGGGGCACAGAGCTCCTGCATAAGGGACAGATACAGAATGTGCTGGAGCACATTTACATCACTGTATGCTGCCACCCCAGCATCCTGGGGACAAGCTGTCTGCTCTGGCTGTGCCCTGGAGAGCACATGGAAGAGTCATGGGATGGGTGGCTGTGCTGCCCAGCTCAGCACACCCTGCCATGAGGAAAAGTGCTGCCCACCCACCAAATGCCCCCTCCCTCATGACACTGAGAATGCACTTGTGTCAGCTGTGGCTGTGGGGGATACAGAGCAGGGATGCAGCCCTGGGAAATGTCTGGGACGCCCAGGCTGGTGGCCCATGGTGTGCTGCAGGCCCTCCAGCACAGCTAGCCCTGTGATGAGTTTGGAGCACTAACACAGGGCTTGTGGTCCAGCACAGTGTGGTGGGACCTGAGAGTGGATGAACAGCCACCAGCACTCAGAACACACAGTGAGCACTGAGCTGGCATCTCACCCCTCTACATCACTGGGAGGAGCAGAAGCAGAGAATCAGAGAATGGCTTGAGTTGGAAGGGACCAAAGCTCATCCAGTTACACCCCCTGCCATGGGCAGGGACACTTTCCACTAGACCAGGCTGCTCCAAGCCCCATCCAACCTGGCCTTGAGCTCTTCCATGGATGGGCCAAACGCAGATGCTCATGGCAACCTGTGCCTCACCGCCCTTTCAGTAAAAACCTCTTCCTTATATCTAGTCTAAACCTACCCACTTTTAGTTTAAAAACATTATTCCTTTTCCTGCTGCAACAGACCTTGCAGACTGTCTAACAGTCTTCAGTTACTGTGCATAGAAGAGGCAGATTGGTCCAGGTGCTGTGAGCACGGACAGCTCCTCCATGGACAGGAGAAGAAGGACAGGGAGCAGAGGGATGGGGGCCAGAGGAACATGGGGCAGAGGAGCAGGGCGCAGAAGGATGGGAAGCATGAGCTGGCTTGCTCTCCTATGAAACCCAGGCAAGGGCAGGGCAGAGCAATGCACAGCATGGCCTCACCAGCTGGAAGGAAAGAAGGATGAGACCTTCCTTGACACCTCCTGGGGCAGGAGGGCACTGGGGCAGGGAGCTGCTCTCCAGAGGGACCGTGCCACAAAACCCATCTGTGCCAAGGTACCGTGTGCCCTGTGCAGTGCTGCATGAGGGCACCAGACCTGCTGCTGAGCACACCGGGGCACGGAGGCTCCCGCTGCCTGCGCTCACGGCTCCTGCGGGCTGGGCAAGGTGCCACCCGCGGTGGGGACCCTCTCCCGGCACGGGGACAAGCAGGCACAGCCCTGTCCAGTGCCCACTCGCAGTGTGCTTCCGCCGGCCGGGCTGCCGCGCTGCCCCCGTGTCCGAGGCGAGGGGGCTGCCGGCACATCCCCGCTCAGCACTGCGCCCTTCCGCTCCCCTCGCCCGCACTGCCCCATCAGCAGTAACAGTCTGATTAATTCGCTTCCAGCAGGGAGCTGATGGGGCCAATGATGGAGCCGCTGCATCAGGCGCGCTGAAATTGATAGTTTTTCACAGTTACAAATGAGGAGCCTCCTCAGCTGCAAATGGCGCCCGCACAGTCGGACTCCGGTAATGATCATAAAGAGGCTCCTTTAAACTGCGAAAGCCCCTGGGAGCGGGCGGGGGGGCGGCTGCCGCGCTAATGAGAACTACAAGGGGCGAGCAGGCATGGAAATGGCTCCTCCACTCTTGATGTGCATTTAACTGCTTTTTTAGTGCGGCGGCAGAGCCAGGAACGAAGGAGTGATGAATGCAGCACAAAAGCATTTATTTTCCAATTCGGCAAAGTGGCTACGTTGGGAAATGTATGAATTATTTTAATTCACTCAACTGTCCTGAAACATCACAGAGAGCGAGTGAGCGTGGGGGGAGGGGGCGGGCCGTGCTCAGTGTGTGCTCCAGAGACAAGAATCACTCCTATTCCTTCAACTGCCCCAAAATCTGGGAGATGGGGGTGCCGACAAGGTACAGTGATGGGGTAAAGGAGTGGTACCACAGCATGGTGAGCTTAGGACAAGGTCAGAGCACAGGGCTTGGAGCCATCCTGCTGCAGAGCAGTGTGCCTTCGCTGGAGCTTCTCCATGCCTGGCAGGACAGCTTCTCCCCTGACTGGGACACTGCCAGCTGACCCTCACTAAGAGGGATAGCCCCAACGAGGCCCAGAGGCTGTGTTCAACACTCAGGAGCAAACCCTGGGCTCACAACCATAGGGCAGAGCTCAGAACTGCCCCATTGCCAAAATGAACCCCCCCACCTGCTGCGGCTGGGGGAAGAAGGGCCAGCAGGGCTACTCACAGGGGTTGGGGCAGCTGCCGGGGATAGCCACAGCCTCGTTCCACTGGTCTGCACTGGAGACAGAGTAGGAGCGCTGGTACATGCCGTCTGGCTTGGAGCTGAAGCCCACGAGGTTGATGCCACTGATGGAGCGCTCGGAGTGCAGGGAGGTGCTGCTGGTCGAGTGGGGAGCACCTGCAAGAAACACGAGCTGAGCACACACCGACTGCTGCCTGCAAGCACAGTGCGAGAAGGCAGAGCTGTCCTGTACCTGGTGCCACATTTCCTGGGTGGCTCCACATGAGGACAGGCTCTCTCTGGCTCTCCTCTCCCAAGGGGTGCTGGTGCATTACCCCAAAGGTGCTGACAGAAGAGCCCAGCACATCTCACTTCCCAGAGGGACCCCCAGCTTAGTGGGTTTCAGTGGAGCACCCCAGGGTGCACAGCTGGAGATTCTGGCACACAGCTTCCCCACAGCTGGAGTTCACAGTCACGATTTTCACTACAACCTGTGGCACCTGGGCAAACCCAAACCCAACCCACAACCAGCATACCCACTCTCATCTTTCAACGTCACTTTCTTGTGTGTCCCTAGAAGGAAATCCAGCTGTGCTGGGGGCACTGCAAGAGAGTGTGAAATC
Source organism: Lichenostomus cassidix (assembly GCF_008360975.1). Classification (NCBI taxonomy): domain Eukaryota; kingdom Metazoa; phylum Chordata; class Aves; order Passeriformes; family Meliphagidae; genus Lichenostomus; species Lichenostomus cassidix. The sequence continues at coordinate 205,684 of NC_139482.1, forward strand.
TCATGGAGGGTGTCAAAGGAACAAGGAGGGGAACAGACGTCTGCAAGGTGGGGATGGCAGGTGGAAGTTCCTTTTCCCATTAGCTCAAAATCACTGTGGCTGAGCCCAGGAACATGAACCCCGAAAAAGGAGTGTTTTGGGGCTAGAGGCTGTTACAGAGGACAAGATCACTCAGTGATGCAAAATGGGTCAAGCGTTTCTGGATTACAGGAATACCCAAAATGACCAGAACAGCAAACAAAATGGTTCTGAACAGGGAGCACACACCCTCCTGTTCAGTTTGCAGTCAATCTGCCATGGAGGAGGACACTGGCCCGAGGGATTCCATTGCACCTGCCCACCACCAGCCCTCTCTCATACTCCCCTCAGGCCATTCAGCTCCAGCCACTGCAGAGTAAGTGCTCTGGGAGCAAAGGGGCTCCTTCCCTACTCCAGTGCTACATCTCCTTCCATGCCCCGAGGCACAGACACTGAGCTGGGACTCTCACTGCAGCCCACCTGGCCATGGCCCAGGGCAGGGCCACAGAACAGCTCCAGACTCCACACACCTATAGCTCCAGCCCTGTTGAACAGACTCCTCTGCAGCCATGACAAAGCTGGGCTGCGAGCACCGAGCCGTTGGTCCTAAGGGACTGGGACAAGTGGGAGCCTTCCACAGAAGCAAATGGACACATGTGGAAGCAGATCCCCAGCGGGACCTGCTACAGCCAGGACAGCTCACCTGTGTCTTCCTCTGTGAAACCAGCTTCACTTGGCTCTCATGGATCCTGGCGTGACTGAAGTGGGAGGGAGCTCTGGCAACATCCTGTCTAGCCCTGGCTCAAGCAGGGCCCCTCAGAGCCAGTGGCTCTGGACTGTTTCTGATGGGTTTGGAGTGTTTACAAGGAAGGAGATGACACAACCTCCCTGGGCAACCTATCCTTGTGCTGGGCCACCCTCTACAGAGAGCAGAGCCCCACAAAATCTCACATGAAGCCTCAGAGTTTGTACACAAATGTATGTTTCTGTCCTTGCTGCTTCCATGAAAACACAAGGGAAACTATTCAGATGTGACCAAGCATAGCCAGGGCTGCTTGTGTGCCTGACAGGACAGTTCAAGAGCCCAAATACCCCCTCCAAAGGCAAGTGCTGAACAGAGGGGCGACGTGGCCACCAGCCCTGCATCAGGCATTCCTGCCCCCACCATCACCATCATCACCATCACCATCACCATCACCATCACCATCACCATCACCATCACCATCACCATCACCATCACCACTCCTTCACTACCAGCATGGCAGGTACCTCTCACCCTCCTCTTCCCCATACTCACCCTGGACCAAAAATCCCCTTTCCCTGCAGCGTGCAGGGATCACTGTGAGCCTCGCCTGCAGATCCCACCTGCCAGCAGTGCTGATGGAGGGCTTGCTGGGACACAGCGCCCTGTGCCCCGAGCTGCCAGGACCCTGCACCACAAACTGCCAGGACCCTGGTGCCCTGCACCCTGTGCTTCCAGGACCCTGACCCCAAGTTGCCAGGACCTTGCAGTGCCCCCCCACATCGCCTGCCTGAAGCCTGGCTGCTGCATGTTCCCCCTCCCTCCCCTTGTTCAGCACCACAGAAACACGTGTAAAACCATGACACTGACTTTGCCTCTAATTAGCCCTTAATTTACAAGACACACTCGGAAGGGTAATTAGCTGGCGCTCCGCTCCTGACTGCTGCATCCATCTCCTCTCTGCCTCCTCGTGGGAGGGAGCCTGCTGCTGCTGAAGCAGGGACAACGCTGCTCTCCCGGGACTGGGATGAGCTTGGTCCTGGGAATGGTGCTGCTGGATGGGACGGGATGGGATGCTCAGAGCTCAGACAGTGTCTGCCAGCCCCAAGCCCCAAAGTCCCCAGTCCATGGCTACGGCCACAGCCAGAGCAGAGGAACGTGAAGAAGGGAGAGCAGAAACAGAGGGCCTGTGAGAGGAGGAAGTCCTGCAAGGCCCTAGGGAGTGTAGATCTGCCCCCTGCACCCCCAACCAGCCACACCAGGAGCCCCAGCCCACCAGGACATGCCCCTTCATCACTCCTCCAAGGAGCAGCACAGGCTGCCACGAATGCTCAGTGTTTCATTGTGAGAGAAGGAACAGCTTCCATCAGCCTCTGCAGCCCCTCCAAGCTCCCTGCACCTCACTCCAGCTGCCTAGAGCCACTCGGCTGTGGGGGAACCCCATCACAGCCCAGCCACTTACTCAGCTCACAGCTCACTGTGCAGCTCTGGCTTGTCTGAGGGAGCTGCTGGGTGGTACCAGCAAGGCCAGAGCTCTCAGGAATTGCACCCCTTTGGAAGTTACACGCTTGCAGCTGCTGGATTTGTTCCCTGTAAATTGGGAAAGTGACAGGTCATATGTAAATACTACCTGCCTCTGAGCCAACACCTCCAGGAACTGAACCCCTAGCCTGCTGATAGTTCCCCAAGTCTCTCTCCCAGTCACTGTCTCCTCAAACCCCCCAAAAGAGACTCACATGGCTCTGTGATGCCTTTTCAGTAGAGCCCAACTGATCATGTGGCAGTGGATGGAAAACTACCTAAAACCAGAATGGCCTTTTCTCAGGCATGACATGTGGCAGGCCGGATGCTTCAGTGGAACACCTGGATCAGAGAAAACTGGAAATTCTTATTTAAGGTGTGGCTGCCCCAGGAACAGGATAAAGGTAAGTTAGTCAAAAGGGCACCATCAGTTGGGAAGGAGATAATTTGCAGAGTCACTTGAGGATCTTTTTAGGATCTCTTTAATATTTTCAAGAGCAATTTGGCAAAGTAATGCACAGGGTCTGGTGAAACTTCCTGGTAACATTATGCTGGATGCTGCTACCAGGCCCTTTAAGTGTGGAGGAAACCAACTTTGGCACAGGGAATGGGCTGTGCTGTATTTTAAAGAGGCACCAGCACAAAAGCACTCTTGGGGTGCCCCTGGGTTAATGGCCAAGTACTGGACAGGTCTTTCCTCTGGAATGCCAGGCCCTGCTCCTCCACAGGCAGAGGGATGCTGCTGCTGTACCACAGTGCAGAGGGACTGTCAGAGCATGGCATAAGGTGGTGATGGAGGTGCTCCAGGATGGGTGAGGACACCTTGGCATGCAGCAAACCCTGTTTTCTCTGGTACTGCGGAGGCCAACAGCACAGTGCAGGTTAATGCTATTGACTGACTGTCAAACAGTGTCCCAAGGAGTCATCAGTCACTGCTGCCCCTCAACCACTTGTTGCCAACACATCATCTATTCCAAATAAAAACCAGGATTATTGTGAGTCACCTTAGGGTACTGACTCCCCAGTGCCTGGCTGCAGCCTGCAGCCAAACACATCTCAAAGCCTCCCCAAAAGCTATGGCTACTCAGGACCCTGAGCTGGACTGGAACACAACTCCAGCTAGTGCAGAACTCCCCCACTCCCAAAAACCAACCAGGGGAAGGTGAGAGCCAAGGAGCCTGATAGAGCTGCCTGCCTGTGAAAACCCTGCTGGGGAGGACAGAACTCACCCCCCTTGTCAACTAGCTGGCAGCTGCCATGGCAGAAAGGTGACCATCCTGGGAAGTCCTGTGGCTGCTGCTCCCAGAGCCACCTGTGCCCCAGAGCTGGTCCAGAGTCAGAAGTCTCTGGAGGTTGGGTTTCTAACCAAAGCACTGCATGCTGTGACCTGGAAAATGTTGGGTCTTTCCTCCTGAACAATTCCCCTGAGTCCAAAACATATGGCCTGGGTCCTTTCAACCAGGAACCCCAGGGTGGACACGTGTCATTTGAAAGACATCAACCTCTGCATTCTCCTTCGGAACTGGCCACCACACTGAGCACCCATATAGTTCCCAGGCACAGTGGGGCACGTTCTGGGCTGACAGATGGACAGGTGTTCTTCCCAGCTCTGCTGACAGCGAGTGTCTGTGAGGAATCACTGATCTGAACTGCGGGTGACCGCGGTTTCCCAGCCCAGCTCTGTAGCAGGGCCATCAGGATCTGCCAGCTTGCACACAGCAGGAGCCATTGCTTTGCACTGGGCCTCGCAGATGCTCTGACACTGGGAATCTCCCTCCTCTCTCAGCACTGCCCTTGCAGAGCATGGTTTTGGACATCTGCACATGCTAAGCAACGACATGACACCCCAGCTCCTAGCAAAGCTGACCTGTGGTGGGTACAAACCATCAGGACAAAAAACTGCATGCTGCCAATGTCTCTGGGACAACTGAGAGCCTAGGCTGGCTGTGGCAGCAGGATGGGGAGGGCTGGCCATGACACTTCCCATCTCCCAGCCAAATCTCCAGGACACACAAAATAAGCCAATGATTCTCCAGCCAACACACCAACTCACCTCTGGTTTAGAGGGCGACCAACCCATGTATAGCATTACAGGACCCAACAGACTGGAGAAACCTGGGAATAGGTACCTCCATGATGCTGCCCCCCAAAATCCTGCACCGAGAGCACATGGCCAGCCTGGGAACTGCAGGCAGCTGCAGCTACTCTGTCTCCAGCCTGAGCTCTGCCTGCACCAAGTGCACACACAGAGCCCACGGTGCTGGCTGAGGCACCCCATGTTTACCCGCCAAGCAGCTCCATGGCCAAGGAAGGGGAGCTCTGCAAGGAAGAGGCAGATTTGTGGAAGAGCAATGGCAGACCTGGAGCCAGGGAGTGGCCAAAGGAGCCCTCGGACCACCTGATCTTTGCTATGCAGCACAGTCACATCACAGGTCTGTCCCTGTCACTCTTGCCTGAACAATGACAGATCTGTCAGAAAATCTGATTCTGACTTGAATATTGCTGGTGCCAGAGAGATCACAGTGATGCTGGCTAAGTGGTTCCAGTGGTTAATTGCCTTCACTGATGAAATCTGCACCTTATTTTTGGCCTGAGTTGTCTTCCTTCTGCCACTGTCACTGGATCCCGGTATGTTTTACCTGATAAAGAGCTCTCTCACCAAATTTCTGTTCCTATACAGCTTTTTACAGATGGTGTTGAAATTACCTCTTAACCTTTTCTCCAACAAGCTAAATATACTGAGCTTGTCGAATATTCCTACAAAGTGATTCCAAGAGCAGTTCCTGGTTTTTACAGCCCTCCCTGTCCATCATTTTCCCTCTCACCCCGTGTACACATGAATCCATTAATCTGAGCCCTGTGGAAGTCCTCTCTATCCCAAAACTGACTGTTACCATCCACACATGAAAAAGACTTTGACCACATCTTCTACAATTCCCAAATTAAATAATTCAACCTTGCTGATTCCAACATGTCCACATCTCCTACCTGCTGTTTAATTCGCCGCCTAATTACAGCTGTAGTGTGAAGAATTCATCATTCTGTGCTGAGATACATCATCTTGCCTCTTCCCAAACACCAATACAAGTGTTTTCTGAACACTTTGCTTTTTTTCCTTATTAACCATTCTATTATTCCCATACAGGAATAAAGGAATGCTGGGGTTAGGATTCATTAGTTCCTAATAAACTAGAAAAAAATCCTTTCACTGTCTGTAACTCCTCTGGCTCCCGTTCTCCATTCCCTTGTGCAGCCATGGCAGTGCAGGCTCCTGTGCCAGCCAAGGTGGAAGGTGAGCTGGGAAATGAGCTCCCACTACTAGATCCATCACTTTTATTTGTATGTTATGTGGAGACTCCATGGAAGCTGTAAAAGTTGGGGATTAGGGACTTGATGAGATATATGAGCAGTGACTGTTCTCATGACTCTCAGGCTGAACAATTGTCACAGGGTGACAAAGACACTGTGGATGAAGGAGCCATTAAGCAGCTGCTCACCCAGCACTAGGCAAAGATGAGTCTTAGACATGGAATGGTGGTGAGTGAGACCACACTGCACATCCACACCAGGCTGCAGAAACCAAGACAGCAAGGGCACCAGGGAGGACATGGGAGCTGCCCTGTGCTCAGCACCTGGAGCAGGAACAGAGACATAGGAATTGAGTTTTTGCCAAGTAAAGCAGCTGTGAGAGCAATCAAAGACAGGTTTTCCTCTGGGAGAAGATAGCAGAAGTGAAGTGACAGACTTGGACAGATGTCCCCAAAATGGGAGGCTCTCCATGTGGTGGGCAGTGCTGGTGTCCCCATCAGCTGGGACACCTCTGTTCCCACAGAGAAGGAGATGGGGGGGTGTCCCCAGCAGCTGTGCTGTGCTGGTGCTCTGACTTCATCAGTGACTTTGGTTCCTAAATTCCTCACCACCATTGTTTGCCCAATGTTATTTAACTTCCTCCCTAGCTCAGTGGGCATGGACCATGATCTGGGACAGCATAAGGCCCCAGCTCCCCCATGAGCCAGGAGCCCAGAGCAAATGGTGACACAACTCTTTGTGTGGCTGCAGCCACAGTGAGTCTGGGAACACCAGGAGCTGGAATACTTCCCATAAAGCCAGGAAGGTCACTTCGAGGGCTGCTCACAATTAATCACTCGTGGCGGATGTTGGGCTGGGAATGCTGGCATGGGTCTGAATGGCAGCAGGAGGCTCCACTGCAGCTCCAGCTGGCTGTGCCAGACCACACCAGTGCCACCAGCCTCCAACCAGCTGCAGCTTCCAACTCCTGCTCAGCACTTATCCATTACTTTATCACGTTACCGCTACTTTTATCACTTTTTATACACACACAGATACAGCTGCACAAGCTACAGCAGCACCATGCAGCTCCCTCTGCCTGCCCCTGCCCCTTTCACTATTGGGACACAGAGTCAATAGTTCACATCTCCTCTCGACCAAGACTGTCATATTTTTAAGTGGTACAACCTTCCTTTTAACTTTCTGCTATCCAGTAATATATTCTTTAAAAACTCCTAATTATGCTTCACTTTTTTTTGTTTCCTGTCTAAGTTCCTTCTCCCAAAAGATCTGGCACATAATTGCTTCCAGCCTAGTGAAATTGGCTCACATTTTTGTGTGCATGTGTCTGTGCATGTGTGTGTTTAACACTCTATTTCTGATCTGAACTTTATTCTGCCTGAACACCAGCACAACACACACAGGTTACCTGCACCTAAGGCACTACTGAATTTAGTTTGGTGATTGGCTGAAATGGGGGTTACACCACTGTCCTCTTTGGTGGCTGCTCTGCTCTTTGGAACCAGAATTCAGAAAGTCCACAGAAGATTTAGTGCAACTTTATCAAGTCCTTCAGTGACTTTCCCGCATTTAATGTCATTTACTCTCCATCACGTTAGAAAGAATCACCTAAGAAAACTGAGGCGCTGGGAATGAGCAGCAGGAGTGGTTGAAGGAGACATGGTCTGTGTTCCAGATCACTCTCCTGGTCTGTTACTGTGAACAGAGGTGTCACTTACAGCCCCTGCAGAAACCTGGAATCACAAGCTGCACAAAATGTACAAGTAATGCTGTCTTAAACACAACCCAGAACAGATCCCATACAGCAGTCCCTGTGAGATCCCTGTGGTGGTGGTGGGAGACAGATGCTTGCAACAGGCAGCACCAACATGGATCTCCTTCTGCATGCACAGGTGGACCAATGACCTGGGTCTGAGACAGAACTGCAGGAGGGAAGGACGCAGAGCCAGAACTTTCTGGGCTGGCTGAGTATGAATCTGGACCAGCACTGCAGTGACCGATGGAGAACAGCCCCTGCTCCCAGCTCCCAGGTGCAACTGGGAAAGGGCCATTGGGGGATGCTGGAATTGTTGTATTTTCCCACATAACTCTGGTTTCTAGAGCCATTCACTCAAACAATGCATTATCCACCCCTGCCTGCTTTGTCCACAGAGGCTGCCTGGCGTACAGCAGCACAACCTTCTGGGGTGCACAAACTCAAGGGGATGGAGCAAGCCCTGCTCTGTTTGGAGAAGAGAATGGCTCTGTCTCTTGCCTGCTAGTGATGAGTTTTCCCACATTCCGCTGGGACACCTCCCTGTCCAGCAGCAGAGTGCAGATCCCAGGCAAAGGCCCTGTGTGCTGATGGCAGAGGCAGGTCCAGATGGACTCCCTACTGTAGCTGCTGTCTGCGTTCAGAGATGAGCTGGGGCTGTGTGACAGCAAAGAGTAGGACTTTGTGGCCTGTAACAAGTTGCTCCCCAGCCCCTCCCCCTCCTCCAGCACAAGCCTGGCCTGTAGGGGTGAGAAAGCTTGGGTTTGTTGGAGAAAGCTCTCAGTCCACTTTGGAGAACATTGGCCATTCCCCTAGCCCAGCCCTCCCTGGCAGCACCAGGCAAGTTATTTACATGGAGATTTTCACAGGTGGCCACTAATTACACCCTTGTAGCTTTTCCAGGTGCCCCATGCAAGGCACCCTGAGCCAGATGTTCCAGAATGCAGGATGCTGAGAACTACAGCTGCAGCCCCCAGCCCTGGCTACCTGCCCCATACCCACCTGGCTGCCCTGTGCCTACCTGGCTGCCCTGGACACCTTGGCCAGCCCTGGGCAGGCCTCTGATCACCATGGCATTATGCTGCTTTGTGCTTCTCTTTCCCTGCTCCTCTCCTCCTCCCTTTTCCAAGGCCTTTTCCCTGCTCAGCCCTGCACTGCACGGCTCCTTAGTGATCTGGTAAGGAATAAGTATATCAGCTCCTAGTAATTATCTCTAATTAGGGTTAGTGATTATACTGTTGGGTTGGAGAAAATCAATCTCTGCTTTTCCACTGGGGAGGGCAGGGAGAGCTGGGGTGGGGAGGAAGGAAGCACTGGCAGCTCTCTTCATGCTCTGATCCCTTCCATGAACTTCTCCCTGCCTGCACAGCTCTGGCGCTGCCTGTTCGGGGTCTTTGCTGGTAAGAAAAAGCAATTCTTGGGCTCCAAACTGAGGGGCACAGAGTTAGCAGATGCTTTTGACACTTTTGGCTTCATCTTCTCTTTGCCTCAGTATTCCCTCTTTAGAAAGAGATAACAGCTTGGAAATATGAAATTCATTCTAACTATAGCATATCCTAGCGAATAAAACCTTGAGCTGACCCAGCAGAATATTGACCCACCAGCCTTCTGTCCAGCACTAGGACCAGGCACCAAGGATTGCTGGTCCTGTCCTGCCTTGTGTCTTCCCACCTGGCTGCCACCACACTCCTCCTCTTCCCATGGAGTCCTGACAATTTCTAGCTCCCACTTAATGCAAAACTTTAAACCAACAGCTCAAGCCTCACATTTGGATTCATCCTCCACCTTCAGACACATAGATAACATTTGTAAGAGGTTACTGTATGACTGCAATGGCGAATGTATAATATTTATAATATACATATGAATTTGCAGTATTTTATACATGATTCATGATGCAAAATATTAATTACAGATAAATTTTAGTAAATCTCTCATCTCAGCTTCATCTTCAGACTACAAAAAACCCTTTAATATTTTATTGGGAAGGGTAGAGGTCCCACACAGAGGAATAGATAGACCCTCACCCTCTTCCTTTCAGCTCAGCATCCCCATGGCCGAGTTACAGAATCCCAGGCTGGTTTGGGTCAGAAGTGACCTCCAAGATCATCCAATTCCACCCCCTGCCCTGGCTCTTGGCTGAACAGCATTGACTAATGTTGGACTTTTGCAGTCAGACTCTACAGAAAGCCAAGTGAGTGAGCTGGAATTGCAGCTGGAGGGAGGGACAGCATGTCCCCACAGCTGGCACTGAACCAGCTGTGGCCCCAGCCTGGTCCCAAGCAGCCCCTTAGGCTGAGGGGGAGGCACTGGGGGCTCTGCTGTGGCTTTCATTCTGCTGCCCAGTTCATAGGGACCACAATAAAGAGCACAGTGGCACAGGATCCTGCCTCCAAGCAAAGCACACCAGAATGACACGTGGCAGCCACGGATTTAAGAGCAGGAGCCACACTGTGCACAGAGCAGAGCAGCCATGGGACTACGGGCAAATCCCAGGGACAACAAATCCATTTCCCTGCAAAGTGTGGAGCACATGTGTAACTTGGGATCTTCCTGGACACACGCCAGAGCAGGGTGACAGGAGCTGCTCCGGCACCACAGGCAGTGGGCCCAGGGCAAGGAAAAACAACTTTGTTTCAGAAGTGAAAGCTGAGCTCTCCCTCCTGAGTCCACAGACTTCCATTCTTTCACAGGAAGTTAATGACCCTTCTCTGACCTGAAGAATCTGCTGTGCAGCCACAACCAAGAGAAAGGCAGGAGATGATCCACCAGCCTCCTGTCTGCCATGACCTGCACCACCCTGCTCTCACTGCTCTTCTTCCCTCAATGTCATTGTCCCCCACGGTGAGCAGCGGTGTGCCAGGGAAACAGGTTTTCCCTTTTCTTTGTTAATTCTTCCCTCATTACATTTGAAATTCCACAATCAGTGTGCACTGTAATTGTCGAATTTGATGCTAATGATTAATGAATTAAACATGGATCCATCAATTAGTCCTCGGAGAATAATTCTGCATAAAGCAGCGGATAATGTAATTACAGTAACAAAGATAATGAGATGTTAACATCGACGGAGCCCGACGTGACATGATCACAGCAGGCTCAGCAACCCCGGCCTGGGGGAGCCAATCCCTCACTCTGCAGAGGCAGAGCATCGGGGGGCAGGGCTGGCAGGGGGGGCCCTATCCCCACGGTGCTCCCCCAGCACCAGCACCAGCACCGGCACCGCGCTCTGCTCCCTCCTGCCTGCTGCAAACGCTGCCGGCCATCGGCTCCGGAAGCCGCGGCAGAGCTGGCAGGCGTCAGCACGAACCCAGCAAAGACCCCGAGCTGCCTGCAGACCCAGCCCATCCCCTGCCATCCCGGCGTTTGGAGCAGCTGAGGCAGCTCCCTGCCAGCACAGAGCCCAGGGACAGGCACGCTGCCACTCTGGGCACCCAGGGCTCCCTGGCCTGAGCTCTGGAGCCAAGCATGGTGCCAGCACACAGAACTCGGCCCAGGGACAGCTGCACCCTCGTCACTATAGAGCAAACCTGAGCATCAGCCAAGCCCTGCATCCCAAGCAGTGCCTCTCACCACCACACACTCTGGGAAACGCTCTCCCTGGACTGCAGGAGTGATGCTACAGAAGCAGGAGGACTCACACTGGCCCCAGCACGTGTCAGACCATGCGGTCTGCTCCTCAGGCTGAAGGGAACTGACCAGCCTCAGCCCCCACCTAAAACCCTCCAGAGCCTGAGCTCACACCCGTGCTGAGTCTGACTGGCCCGTCCTGCTCGCTCTCCCCTGTGCTGAGGATGCTGCTGTCTGCTCTCCTGCACCACTCAGCAGAACATCCTATGGTCCTCAGCAAGCTGGAGAATCCCCCACGAGCCCCCCAGAGTGGAGCAGAACTTTCTCCTTCAGCCTGCTCCCTTCACACTGTGCTCTGGCTCCCCCACATTTGCTTCCTGCAGTCCCATCTCCAGCTGCTGCTGCAAACACCTCCAATCACTGCCTGCAACCACAACCATCTCAGCATTGCTGCAGACTTCCTTCACTTCACTTCCCACTCTAAGGCAGGCTTGCTAGTGTTCAGCCCTCTTTGGCATCCTCTGACATCACTAAGCTGCGATGCAGTGCCAGCTCGTGTGCTCAGTACATGCCTGTGGTATGTGCCACGCACAAATCTGCACAGGTGTCACAGACCATGGCTCCTGTAGCTCCCTGCCCATCTCCCCTTAGCTAACACTGTCCAGCAGGTCCCTACAGACCTCTGTGAAGCAAGAACCCAGGGCTCAGCTGGGCTGAGGTTAGGCTCTTTTGCTGACTGACACACTGTCTGTTGTGCCACCATCTGTCCTCCCTCACTGAAGTCCCTTTTCATCCCTTCTACATTTTGATACAAGCTGCCCTCATTCCTCGAGCCAGAAACATGCAATGCTGCACAGCACAAGGGTAGGTGAGGCTGATGAACCATAGCAAGGATGCACCTGGGGGCTGTGAGGAAAAGGGCAAGAGCAGCGACATTCCAGTGGGAAGAGGAGCAGCAGAGATTTGAAGGAAACACCTGACCCAGCAGTGCCACACCTCAAGTGAATACCTGCCCTCAGGCCATAGTACCTGTGAGCTCTGGGAGGAGATCTGCTCACCCTCTTCCTGCCCTCTCCAGCCCAATCACTGTAGTTCAATCCCCTGCCATTGGCAGGGATGCCTTCTACCAGACCAGGTTGCTCCAAGCCCCAGTGTCCAACCTGGCCTTGAACACTTCTAGGGATCCAGTGGCAGCCACAGCTTCTCTGGGCACCCTGTGCCAGGGCCTCACCACCCTAGCATGGAAGAACTTCCTAATATCCAATCTAAACCTCCCCTCCCTCAGTATAACATCATTCCCCCTTGTCCTGTCACTCCAGGCCCTTGTCCAAAGTCCCTCTCCAGCTTTAGGAACTGGAAGGGCTCTAAGGTCTTCCCCAAAGCCTTCTCTTCTCCAGATTAACTCCTCCAGCTCTCTCAGCCTATCTCCATAGGAGAGGGGCTCCAGCCCTTGAAGCATTTCCATGGCCTCCTCTGGACAATGGGAACTCATCCAATCTAAAATAAACCCAAGTTTAACTACAGTAAAGTCACCTCCTTTAATGGTTTAAATACTGGGGCACAATCATGACTGAGCTCAGAGTCCCCATGGGTTTCACAAGCACAAGTTCCTTCCTCATTCCTACTGTATTTAGCTTGAAGCTGTCTATACCTGCTTTGGAGTTATTCTGAATCCTCATCAGAGCACTGCATCCATGTATTTCATCCATATACAGGGCAACACGAGACTTTTTTTTCTTCTTCTCCCCTCTATGTCCTTGGTCTTTCCTCACCCCAGATAAGGACTGTGTGTGGGGGACATCAGCCAGCACACTCACCTTTGCAGAGCTCAGGTCACAGAGGAACCACAGACACTTGCTCTGAACTCTAACCACAGGCCACCTGGTTTTGCCCATAGGCTGCTGGCGCAAGACAGCAAATCCCTCACGTCTCCAAAGTTCAAAGATTAACTTGCAACTGGCAAAGAACTGCAAACTTTGAGGTGCTTCCTCTCCAGTCCCTAAAACATGTCAGATGAGAGATGCCCAGTGGATCCAGTAGCAGTCTCACCCACAGTCCCAAAGGCGGCCAAACTGTGAGGTCACTGCTAATTTGAAGCCAGGCAGACTCTCCATCAACCCCAAATGCAGCCCTGGGCATTGCACAGGGATACAAGCACATCACCTCAGAGGATTTGTGTCCCCTTAGTGCACTTGGTGACTGCATCCACTGCTATTGGGCTTGGAAACATCAGAGCAAGATGAAAAAATTCCTCAGAAAAGCCTTTACTGATTGTGTACCAGGAGAAAAACCTTTCTGACACTGCAGACACAGGCTAAGCCAGGGCAGGACACACAACACGTGCTTAAAGCTGCTGTCCTAGTGCTGAGCCCCTCATGGACACACTCACTCTGGGCAGCCCACAGCACTTCTCTGCTCAAGGGGCTGAGGGCAGACAGCCAACAGGGGATCCCAAATCCACAGAGCTGACAGGGGAACAACCATCATACCATGGGGTCTGACCCCCTGCACACACACACAGCAACACCCACAGGCTGGACTAAAGTACATCTCGTGAAAAGAAAACTGGTGTCATTCTAAAGGTTTCAGGCAGGTCTAAGTCCAACTGCTCTCCAGATAAATTATTCCAACATTAACTTCCTCCCTGCTAGGAAACTGCATCTCCTCTCCCATGTAAACTGGTCCAACTGCAGCCCCCCTGCACTATGTCTGCTCCAGTTCTGCTGCCCAGACTGAAGAGTCTCATGCCACACTCACTCCTTGGCACTGGTTTTCCAGCAGCAGTGATCAGCAATCCTGGCACATCCCAACCTGCTCCTGTGAGCCCAACAGGACTCAGAGGACTGCTGAAGTAGGATATGGGGTTACATGAGCAGTTGGTTTGACATCAGCATAAGCTCTTCTGTGGTTTGAATCCTTCCCCCAGCTCCAATTCCTCTGCTAACTCAGGGCTCACACAAGGCACCTCTGACATGCAGGCAGAGAAGTGACCCTGTCCAGAACCAGGAACTGTCCCCATGCTGGGGCATGCTGAGTGTGCATGGTGGTGCTGAAAGAGTGTCAGTGTACAGTGGAGAGCCATGGCAAGAACAGGCAGAGCTGCACATCCCTGGTCAGAACAGTTTATCCACAGACGACTTCTGACTTGACCAGAAACAGCAGTTTGGGTTTGGGAGGACTCATTATGTCCTTCTTGGCACCATGTGAGCAGAGATGTTACTGTGCCCCATTCCCTCTGTGTGTGTGTGTGTGTGATGCCAAGGACCCCACCAGCTCCTGACACTCACCCCAGCTGCATCCCACCTCACCTCAGACCCGGGATGCTCTGAAGCACTGTGCCAACAGCACCCTGGCCACAGGGCAGAGCTGTGGCACAGAGCAGGAAGGAACAAGATGGGGATGTGTAACCCAAGCTCACCCTCAGCAGCAGTACTTGATTCTGAAGGATTTCTGTGATCAGCAGCACCACCAGCACTCCCTCAGCATCCCAAATACAGTGGTTCCATACCCTGTGCACCGGACTGTGCCAACAGCTAGATGGGAAGAAGGCAGGTGGAAACTGCCCACCCTGGCCAAGGACACCAGCCCCAAAGACACACAAAAGGCTCTGGGAAACATGGACAGGAAGACCTCAAGTTCAACAGTTCCCCCAGGCAGGATGAGAACCTCCCATGGTAGGAGCAGCAAGGAGGAGCATGGCAGGGACTCTGTGAGAGGAGTGTGACAGAAACTCTGTGAGAGGTCAGAGAGTCTCCTGGCCTCACCTCACCACACTCTGGGGCAACTGCCCCTCTTCAATGGGCACACAGAGTGATGATCCCAAACCATATCTTCACCATTTCTCCAGGGGAAAGTGAGGAGGAAATAGGGCCCCAAAACCAGAAAGAAACAGAAGACAGGGACCAAGAGCCATCCCTGGTTGGGATTTCCTTTGGTTCAGGGAGCAGCACCTTCCACTGCACATAGCAGCTCACCAGCCTCAACACTCTCCTCAAGATGAGGAAATTCCCCAGGGGTTCACACTGCCAGTGAAACCCTTTGACATTCTTCTGTCCTGCACACCAACCAGCACAAAATCCTGACAGCAGCTTACCCGGGACCTGCACAGAAATGCCAATGCCCGCCAAAGGGACTCCCGAAGGTGGTGAAAGCAAGACACTTCAGAAGGGGTTCTGTTCTCAGCTCAGCAAAGCAAAGCACTGCTGAGGCAGTGGGAGGGATGGCCATTGGCTCTGTGCCACCCACAGCAGCTCTTACCTGTGCCTCCTGCCAGCTGTGAGCTGCTCCTCTCCTTGGCCAGCCCATTGGCTTTGGGGCTGGCGCCAGGCGCTGCTGCCGTCGTGGCCCTGGGGAGCCTCTTGCCTGGGACCTTCACCGTAGTTCTCAGCAGGTCAATCTCCTTCCCATGGACATTCTGCATGTAGTCCTGAAGCAGAGAGGCAGAATGCTTGAGGATCAGCCCTGCCTCAGCCACACACACTCAGCTCCACCATCCCCAGAACCAGCACTAAGCCTTGTGGGAGTCTAGGACAAGCCTGTTTGGGAAAGCATGGCTGGGGATCAGAGATCAGATGGAGCCAAAGGCCACACAGGTGGCCAGCAGTTCCTCCTCCCTATTGTTTGTTTAATCTCAGCACTCAATTGTAACAGCTAAAGATATTATGATGATAGGATATGATATGATATGATATGATATGATATGATATGATATGATGATATGATATGATATGATATGATATGATGATATGATATGATATGATATGAGTACAGTAAAGGCAATGGGATACCCAGAAATTCCCTCTCAGGTAACAGCTGGGGTAAGAGAAAACCAAACCAACAGAACTCAGGTAACTCCCTTGCTCATTCACCTGCAGAGCTTCCTATTATTCAAAACTTGGTGCTTCCAAAATGTCCTTCCGTAGACAATTTGTTATACAACCAAAATCCCCCGTGCAGACTGTAACTCTCACTCTGCCCTGTCTCCCAGTAGCATCTCAGCTGTCAGTCAGAATGAAGGTGCAGATCTCCAATCTCTCTCAAGCACTGTGTCCATTCCTGTGCCTCGCTCCCCTCCTGGCTCCATGGGGCACCATGGTTCTTCCCCAGCCCTCTTGATGGGACCAGCTCCTCCTCAGGCTAGCACTCTCAGAAGGGAGAGACCCAACCAACGTTACAGAGGAGAACTGCTGTGCCCTGATGCCGGTCAGATCCCGAGGGAGCAGGGACCAGCACTGGAGCTCAGGGCTCCAAGAAGGAACAGGGAAGTGGGGACACCATCCCTGGGCTCCCGTGCTGCCATCAGGAGGGGAGCCACAGCTGTCCAGGGTGAGCCTGTGGCTGCTGCAGGAAGCTTGGGTTTGCTCCAGTTCACAAGGAGGTCACCAAAAAGATTAACTCAGAGATGCTCCCTGTTTGCTTCCACATCCAAGATAAAGACATGAACACACTCACTTTAAGAGCAACAGTCCTCCTGTCCTGGACCCAAAAGCAAGTGACGGGGCTGCACAGGCCATGGTCTGTGCTCTCAGGTGACTATTTGCAAGGGTCATAGTCTCCCAATGGCACCTTCATGCCTTGGTTTGAACTCCTCTCTTTCCACTGACCCCCATGCAGGCATCCTACCCTCACAGCCCACCCCGGGCAGGGGGCAGCACACCCTGCCATGCTCTCAGGGGCCAGACAGCCTGGCCTCAAACCTTGCCACTCACCATCCAGTATCCTGGGTGACTCTCAGACCACCAGCCTAAGCAAACAGCACACCAAGCTGCCCCTGGCT
The DNA here is from genome assembly GCF_008360975.1 of Lichenostomus cassidix. Classification (NCBI taxonomy): domain Eukaryota; kingdom Metazoa; phylum Chordata; class Aves; order Passeriformes; family Meliphagidae; genus Lichenostomus; species Lichenostomus cassidix. The sequence continues at coordinate 222,373 of NC_139482.1, forward strand.
GGGTGGGGACCTGGTGACAGCCCTGGGCAGGGACCCTCAGAGGGGCTAGAGGATTTTCCCTCACTCAGCACAACTGCAGCGGTCGCCGGCTGCCTGCCGGAGAGAGCGGTCACCGGCGCTCGGCTTTTATTACCCACCATAAAACAGCAATTTCTTCCCAAGCCTCCTCGCTAATTACCCAGCCAGTTCTCTCATTTCATTTTATTACTGGAATTAACAACGAGTTCAAAGCGTGGAAAGCTATTAAGATGTGTGATTAAGCCACATTCAATTAGTTTCTACAAACAATTTAATTGATGTTGCAGATAGAATTAACAGAAGGTGATTGTGTGAATGGCTCCACTGGCTGCAAAATGGGAGCTGCTTCCCTGGCTCTGTGCAGCATGGCCAGCAAGGCTGGGCTCAGCCACACGCCTTCCCGGCAGCAGAATTCTCTCCAAGGCTTTGGGGAAGTGATGGGAAACTGCATCAGCCTCTTCACACAACTTGTTCTTTTCCTGTCACTGAACACACTCACAGAAAGTAAAAATAAAGATGCAACAAGGAAAGCCCTGCTGAATCCAGGGATCAGGCCTGCCTCCAGCACTCCTGCCTCCAGCTCCAGGCATCCTGCTTGTCCCTGAAACCACCAACTGCTCTGGTGCAGAGGCAGAGATAGTACCTCAGGAACCCATTGACTGCCCCACAGTTCCCAGGCATGAGTCTGGGCTGGTGGTCAAGGCAGATTTGCTTCCATCAAGGAAGCAATTCCAGGGCCAGGGCCAGCTCACCAGCACATGCTTCGTCAACCCATGACTGCAAACCCAGAGTTTATGCCTCACTCCTGTTGGGGAAACTTTCAAGTTGGGTTGGAGGTGCCATGATCCAGACCCAGAAATTGGCTGAGTGATGAACTCCCAAAAGCAGATGAAGAGCTCCACCAGGAAGCTTTGGCTGGTAACATCAGCACTGCCAGAGCCAGGCCCTGACCTCCATCCAATGGGACACATCCGGGCCAGATGCACTCTGGAGGAGAAAGAAGTTAAGGTTGCTGATCTCTGGGATCCTGACACCCATCCCAGGAAGGACAGGGAGAGAATGTAACAGAAATGGAAGAGAAGTCAAGCCAGGAACTGCCCTGACTCATGCCAAGGAACAGCCACTGGGAACACAAAAAGGGCACAAAAATGTTCTGGGGCATTGAACATTCTGATGGACAGGGAAGACTCTCTTCCTGCAAGGCTCAGCCTGCCGTCAGGGACCCCTTTACTGCATCCAGAATTCTGCTGTCCCCCAGACACGTGGCAGCACAGGCAGGGAAGAAGCTGGGACTTCCCATCCCATGGCAGGAACTACTGGATGCTGCATGTCCCCTTAGCTGACGCTCCACGGTTTGTTCTAGCCCATAGCTCCCCTCACCACGTGCCAGCCAGCCTGGGATCTGCTGCCACATTGAAATGATATGAGTACCTGCCCAGCCTCAGGAGCACAGCTTTGTTCCGTCCCTAATGTGCTCTGCTTATATCATCCTGTGAAAGGTCATGGGAGCTTTGCCTTGGGCCACAGGGTACAAATCCACCACAGCACCTCCTGATTCTCTCTGGAAGATGGAGAGGAGCAGATACAATGGGACATCCTCCTCTGGACTACCTCGTCTTCCTGCTTGTCCCTGCATCTGTCCCTTCCAAGCAGGTTGTACAGAAGGGACTGGGAGGTACCAGAGGGAAGAAGAGGAAGAGTGGCTCTGCCAACAGCACACTGCCCAAACCACAGCACACAATGGACCATGCCGGTGGGTGCCAGGGTCCTTTCCCAGTTCTCAGGCAGGTGATGCCACAGGGGAGCATGCAGAAGCCCAGCCTTGCAGCACACAGGCTGGGCAGCCCCACGCTCTGTGCCCATGTGTAATCCACCCTCGCTGTAGGTAAACACACCAGGCGATACAACACCTATCTCAGGTGCAAGGTTCAGAGCTCCCCGTGGAAACTGGGCACAAGAGGCCCAACTCATACCACCCTCAGCAACAGGCTGTAGATCACTAGTGGCACCAGCTGGAAGCAAACCAGAATTTTTCTCAGGGCAACACAGTCATGAAATGAAATGCTGAAGAAGTGCAGGAAGGAAAGTGAGTGGCATCAATCTCGATCACCCCCTGAGGAAGGAATGGTGGAAAAAGGAGAGAAACCTGGTGTGCATCAGGAGCAGCATCTGAGAGCGGCTAAACAACAGCCCAGAAATTGCTCTGCCTCTACAGCTGAGGGAAACAACAGTCCTCAGTGGAAATACAATAAACCCACACGCACATGTGAGCACACACAGAGATGGCAGCAGCAGCCACTCCCTCCTGGTTTGGTGCTCCAAAGACCAAAAACTGGGGTTGTGAAGTTAGGGAACTGCAGACCACAGCATAGTATGGGGATTGAGGACTATAAGCAAAAGCTCCAACAAATTAGAGAAAGGAAAAGCAATGGTTGGGTCTCCAGTTCAAGGACAGGAGGGTCCAGGGGCTAAGAAGCTGGATGACTGAGCATGGTGAACCCTGAAGTGAGGGCGCAGGGCTAGCAATGAGGAGAAGGACTCTGAGGCTTGGGGCACTCCAGTACAACACACCTGAGGAGACTGGGGACAGACCGAGGGCCTGGGAGCATTCACAAGAGCTGCAGCACCTTCTTGCAGCCCCCTAAACCACCCTGTGTCCCCCAGCCGCCGCCCATCTGTCTGTCCTGTGGCAGCACATCACTGGCAGAGGTGCTGGGCCTGTGTCACAGGTGTGTCTGTCCATGGCTGCTGTCACAGCAGCAAACTGTGCTCAAGAGGGAATAGGGAAGAAGCCATTAGCCCCACAGTGGGGAGGCGACAGAGATGGATGGGGCGGCAGCTGCGTGCCTGAGCCAAGCGGCGACAAGGATCAGAGCTGCACCGACTGCAGCTCAGCTCGGCAGGCTCTGCACAGGCACCTTGTCTCCATTACCTAAGACCTAGCAGCCAGGAAAATTATTCCACACCCAAATGGCACCATCAGATATGGCTGCAAGGAGCTCTCTGCCTGCTCCTCACCCAGCTGCAGGGTGGCAGCAGGCCCTGCTTTAGTGGACTGAGGAGGCAAACAGGGGAGAACTGCAGCTCCCCAGTGTAATCCTGCACAGTGTGTGTTTCCACCAGCCTAGTACTGAACAAAGAGCCTGCAGGAGAGGTAGTCTCCTCCAGATCCTGGTAAAAACCAGCTCTGCTGAAAATACTGCCTTGGAGGTGGCCAACACTGAACTGCACGGGGCAGAGCCCAGAACTTCTATTACCAAGCCCTTCCCCAGCCCCTCTCTGCCATGATGGCTGCTGCAAGAGCACCTGCAGCAGTAGCCACAGCATGAAGGACACTGTTCTGTCCCACCCTGCTCCTCTACTCAGCCCAGTACTCACATGCAGGCTGGGGTGGTAGGTGAGAACCCCATTGTCACACAGTGTCACATACTTCTTCTTCCACTCCTTGTTGAGGGACTTGCCGCTGCGTTTGAGGAGAATGCCCTAAAAGGGAAGAGCCAAGAGTCTCAGATGGTGTTTGGTCCAGGCACCTCATGCTCTGTTCCAGCACTGACCCTTGGAGACTGGTCTTTGAAAAGAAACAATAAGCAGACTCAAGAAAACATCTTCTAGGTCAACTTTCCCACAGCATTTTCTTGTGCTGCACCCTTTCCTCACCAGCCCCTCAATCCCCACAGACAGCCCCCTCTGTCTCAGGGACAAGAGTCTCCACATGTCAGTGCCAATGTCCAGGTCCTCTGAGGGACCCATCACATCCTCTGGTGTCCCAAACCACTCCCTCTGAGAAACTCTTCCCATTCCAAAGGGCAGAGCCCACCCAGGGCAGGAGCCAACCTCACTACCAGAGACACAGATTGCTCCTAGACCTTCTCCCACCACCCAAAGCACAGAGGGATAGGTAAGGCAGGGAAAACTGGGGACAGGCAGGCGCCGACTGAGAAACACTCCAAATACAGTTCTCCCAAGGGATGCACATTTTCTCACCTGCTTGTGATCCTGAGAGCTCTCAAACAGAGTAGGGACACATCCCAGGAGGGAGTGCAGGTCCTGGGCAGTTGAGAATTAGGGTAATCCCCTTTTCTCATCAGGGTTTTACATGATACCCACCCTGTTGTCTCTGGCACAACATGCTCCCAAGGCCAGGAAACAATTGCTCTCAGATGCACTGAACTGCCTCTTCCCACCAGAATAACCCAGAACTAACTCCATTGATCTGAACCAAGGCTCAGGGCAGCGATTCATCATGTACCAGGTAAGGACAGAGGTGGAGAGGGAGAGGGAAGCTAGGGCAAGGGCTCTGGAGCAGGGAGAGGACATCAAGCATTCTGTCGGCAGGGAGGGAAGGACAGCACAGGGGGACAAAAGTAGAAATGAATAACAGAGTCTGGGAAAAAGCTGGATCTACCAACTGTTGGGCCTGGGCCCTCTGAAAGTGCTGTCTGGACAGACACCCAGACTGCCTGTTCCTAATGTACCAAAAATCTGGGCCCCCGGCCAGTCCCTCCTCAAAAATGTGGGCAGAAAGTCTCAGCCCTGCCAGCCTCAGCATATTTTGGGGCCCTGTCCCAGTGCCTGGAGACTGGGCTGCTGTGCCTGCACAGTGCAGAGGCCCAGCACAAAGTGGTGGGGTTTGGTGCATGCAGAGGGGGACAATGCTGCCAGACGTGACCGTGAAATCAGCAATAAATGGTGCAGAACAGGCAGAAGTGCCCCATGAGCACTCCAGCTCAGTGCTCAGGCAGCAAGCAGAGGGAAAAGGAACTTCCTCCTGCTCATGCAGGGACAAGAGAGCAAAACAGAGTGGGGAGGGCAAAGCTGTGTGTGGACAGGATCAGATCCCTCATCAGGATTGGATCCCTTGCCAGGATCTGACACCTTGCCCTCAAGAGCTCAAAGGAAATGAGCTGAAGAACTCAGTATTAGTCAGAAGGTGCTGATGAGAACATGGCATGGAATGTGGCAGCTGACCAACAGATCCTGCTCTGCCAAGATCTGCCAGGGGACAAGCAATGACCCTTGGAATCATATCTGGATGCTCACACCAAGCAAATCTATGGAAAAGCCACGGCAAAGAGTGATGGGCTTCTCCTCTCCTCTCCTCTCCTCTCCTCTCCTCTCCTCTCCTCTCCTCTCCTCTCCTCTCCTCTCCTCTCCTCTCCTCTCCTCTCCTCTTGATGTGTCTTCAGCCTGATGCACCTTGATGCTACAAAACACCTACTTCAACACTTCCAGCCTCCTCCAAACACGTGCTGCCTGCAGAGAACAGTTCGGCTGCAGTTAGGTGACCCTCAAACCTACAACCTGACAAACAAACACAACCAAACTCGGAGCCAGAAAGGAGGACCCAGCACTACAGCCCCTTTTTGCAAGCCAGAAGGAACTAGAGTCCAAAACTGGGCACAACCCACAGCTGAGGTTGTCTGCCCATGGTCCTGAGCATGCTCCTCACATGCCTCCCAGCCAGGTTCCTCATGGATCCAGGAGCCCCGGGCCAGCACACCTGAGTGCTCCTCAACCTCCCTCTGCACCTTGTGCGAAGACTTACAGGAAATAACTCTTCCACAAGTTTCTTCCCGTGTCACACACAAAGGGAAGGAGGTGCCAGAGATAACGGCAGGGAAGCCTGACCCTCTTCCTCTCTGCACTCTTCTTCCCTTTCCCGGCATTCCGTGGGCCGCGCACGGCTCTGCGCTGCGCTGGGCTGTGCTGGTGCACAGTAAAAGCAGCAGCAGCAATATGCAGCGTAATGAAGCAGGGAGCAGCAATGGCCCCCAGAGGACTCGTTTACTCCACAAATCTCCCTTCCACTCACTTTTTGCTAAGAATTTTAACACCAAACTTAATTGTGAAGTCGCGTATTGATTGGAAAATGCAAATGGCAATTTAAATGTAATCTAAGCTCCCAGCATGATCCCAGCTCCCAAGGAGGAGGAGTCACCCGCCTTGGGCCCTGCTGGAGTGCATGGCCTGAGCAGAGCCAGGCCAGGGGCCAGGGGACCCCCGGGCTGCCAGCACGCTCCATGCAGGCTTCCCACAATGATCTGGTAGAGGTGCAATTAGGAGCTCATTCCTGGTAACAAACAGCTGGGGAAGCTTCGTCTCCTGGCCTAATTAACCCACTTCTTGGAGATAAGTGTCCAGCCATGAGGGAACTCTTTCAGCCTTGCAGGACCATCACCAAAAGGACACTGTGGCAAGGGGTCCCAAGTCCCTGGCACAGAGCAACCCTGGCACAGGCACCAGCTGGCCCTGCAGCCTGGAGGGCGTGTAGGTGCTGTCCCAGGTGTGGGGGGTCCCCAACACCCACTGTCTCACCTGTCCCACTGGGGAACTCCATCTTTTCCAGATGTGTGTTAAGGGAGCCAGATCAGGTCACCCAGAGGTGCTGTGCTGGAGAAGGCAGTGACAAGTAACAACCAAGCACCCTATAGTAGCAACACACATCCCTTCTCAGCCAAGTCACCCCACAGTTTCTCATTCCTGCAGCACCCAGCCCAGCCTCCTGCTTCTTGGCTCCATGCAAACCCCAGGCCCCACATGGTGAGAAGGGCTGCCAGTGCTTCCCGATGCTTGTTCAGTGCTCACAGAGAGCAGGAAGGGATCATGGATCACAGTGGTCGCAGCCATGGCTGTCATGGGGGAGTCTGCTGCCCCACAGCATTCACTGCCTTCAGTGGTCGGTTGGCAACGTAAATATGGACCAGCCTTGTTCTCCCAAGCACAGGAACCCAACTGCTCACAAGGGGACCTGCCAGCAGCCCCAGCATCAAACACGCCAGCCCAGTGATGCCCAAACCAAGGGAAGCAAACAGTCCAATGCTGGCCACAAACCCGGGCAGGAGATCCTGCACATTTGCCACTCACAGCCCCAAACCCACCAGCTTCTCTGCTCTTATGGCTGGGCAAGACCACTGGGTGGTCTAAGAGGAAAACTAAGTAAAGGCCCCACTCTTCCACTGTCCCGCAGAGACAGCAAGCAATGAGACCTCCACCATCTTCCAGAAGGAGCAGGTCCATACCAGAGACTAGAGCAACCACCCTGTCCCAAATCTCTGTGATACAGAGCTACACCTCCTGGGAGTCTTTGCTCCTCTCCCCACCGATGGTACCAAGCCATCACCCTTTGTGGCATAGGGCCACAGCAGGAATGTGCCAAACTGCAGTGCTAACCTCACTCTGGACCCCCTGACAACCCCTTCCCCACAACCCACATGTGGATATCTGTTGGCACAAGCTGCTGTCCACCTGTCAAACACCACCTCCCCCCATGTATGTTCCTGTAAAAACACTGCCAGCATCTCTGGTCTCTGTGAAATCACCTCTTGTAACTCTGGCTACAGGAGGTGCCAGTTCTGAACCCACCATGGACCTGGATCTCCCATGGGAACTCTCTGCTTCAGGCTCTCCTTGTGAGCTGCTGCTCCCGTGAACTAGTCCCTCCACTTAGTCCTGAATCAGGCAGCAGTTTGTCATCTCCTCCTCCTTGCAAAGCTCAGAAAGGATGTACAGGTTGTGTCTGCAGACCTGGCCCTCTCTTGGTCCCAGTTCTCCCCATTTCACATGGGAACAGAATGGCCCAGCCTACAGCATAGAATGACTTAATCCCACTAAACCACGACAGCCTCTGGCAGACCAGGCAAGGCCAGGCCCTGTCAGCAGCACAGGGCAGGTAAAGCAATCATCCTGCCCTGCCAAGTGGAAGGAGGTCCTGGAAAAATTAACCCAAAGGTCCAGGCACAAAAGGCTGTTGGGGAGGAAAGGAGAGGCTGGGGGGGATGCCTCCCAGGATCAGCCCTCTGGCAGGCAGCAGCAGGTTCTGGGGAACCAAGTCAGGTTTCACTGAGGGCTCCAGCTGCTCTACTCTCAGCCTCACCTACCTCACCACAGAACAGCCACCCACTGCTTCCCCTGCTACCCTGGTTGGGCTGACCCCAAACCAGAGCACATGGGCACTGCCACTGCCAAACAACAACGCACTGCAATCAACCCAACCCGTGCCAATGAGCCACTGCACACCAACAGGTTCTGTGTGGCACAGAGCAGGGCATGGCTTGGCATGCAGCCGGGCTGCCTCTTCCTGCTGGGGCTGTGCCAAACTTGGGCACCTCAGCAGCAGAGCCCCACCCCAGCACTGCTTCTCCTCTCGCTGCTCCCTCTGGCCCTAGAGCCGATCCTCCCAGTGTTGCCTTCCCACCACTGCCCTCCGCTCAGCACACCCCCCTGCCCAGGGACAAACAGCCCTGCATAAACCTGCTGCAGGATAACTCCATGGGCAGGGAAGGGCAGGAGCTTTGGCAGCTCCAGCAGTGAGCAGAGTCTCTCTCTTCTGACCCACCACTCCACTCCTCAGCCAGCCTGGCCTCATTGAGTCCTTCCCCATGGAATCTCAGCATGGAATGGTACCAGGCAGCCCAGAACCTGGTAGGAATGTAGACCCTACTCTCCTGTCTCACGTCCCAGCACTCCAGCAATATGGAGACACAACTGGCCCCATGCAGTGCAACTCAGCCCCGGCAGGACTGGGGGACACATGGGGTACAGAGAGGCCAGCAGGGACTGCGAGAAAAAAATGGGTCCACAATGGGGGCACAACTTGCAAGGCAGGTGCACAACTAGGCACTGCCAAGCAGTGTATGGATCAGTCTTTCCTGTAATGCAAGGAAATCCTGGTGGAAACACCATCCAGCCAATCCACACCACTTGGCTCATTTGGACATTACGCATCCCTGCTCATCAGTGATGGACATGGGGGCAAACAACACTCTGGGCTGGCTCCAGGCAGTTCAACCTTCCCTGGAAGCCAAGAGGAGGAGCAGAACAAACTGCTGCTGGAGGAAGCAGTGCCTCCCTTAGATTACTGACAGATCACAGTGTGGGCACAGTGCTTAGAGCTTTTTGCAGTAGCCCATGAAGAGAGGAATACCCTTCCTGTCCTGCCAGCAGCAGGAGTGGAAAGCAACAGGAGAGGAGAGGAGCAGGAAAGGAGCGGAGAGAGGCTGCGGCGGGGGCTGCAGTGGGCATGGGGCATGGATGCCATCTGCTGGAACCGCTCTGCAGCCGCTGCTGCAGCCCCACCAGCGCCCTGCCACAGCCCCCAACAGCCCCCCACGGCAGCTGCTCCCCACTGCAGCCCCCACTGCAGCCCCCACCACAGCCCCCCCGCCCCGTGCCCCCGACCCACACGCAGCACAGCATCCACACCAGCACCCCCAGCACCATGCTGGCTGCTGGAGCTGGTGGGTGTGCAGCCCCCCAGGACAGAGAGGCACCGATCAGCCCCCAGCAGTCCCGTGCCGCGTCCTGAGCAGCGGCGCCCCAGCCCACACTCCCTGGACCCTGCTCTCGCGGCGGGGCGAAGGGGGAGCATCGAACCTGCTTCATGGGAATGGCCCTCCCGCTGCCAATACTGTCTGCTTTACACTCCGGCACCTTCTTGTCGCGCTCCGGATCCGCGCCCTTCCGAGACTGGAAGAGAAGAGACACAGATGCGTTAGAGGTGGGCACAGGAGACCGAAAGGCACGGTCCCCTGTCCCCAGCAGGCTCCAGACCAGACCAGACCACTCCGCTCTCCCCCAGGCCAGCTCTCCCAGCGCACAGAGCAGCCGGGCCCTCGCACAGCCCCTCTAGGGACACTCGGGACACTCCAGCCCAGCCCCCCAGCAAGCTCTCCTCTCCCCCCACTGCAAGCAGAGCTGTCCTCTTCCTGGCAGAGCGGGGCTATCTGGGCCCCCCCTCCCGTGGGGCACACAGGACATGGCGACAGACAGAAATGGCATGGGATGCAGGTGGAGCATGAATGGAAGCAGGAGAGGCTCAGGCAGTGAAGGAACTCACACCTCTACTAATCCAACAGATTTATTCTGGTAACACACTTGCACCATACAAAGTAGCACAGGTCACCGGGCAGAGATACCAGCCCTTACAAAAGAGCATGGACAATAAATATCTACCACACGTCTAGAGCGGCGAGAGCAGGACCCACCAGCGCCCGAGGGCCACGGGGAGAGCAAACTCTGATAAATACAATATGAAATTTACAGTCTGTTGAGCAGAACTCATTCAAAGTGCTTAGGACAGAGGGAAATACCAAGTCATACACGGCATGGAGCACAACCAATACATTCAGAATCACAACAATGGTAGGAGGCAGCGGCAGCGTCTCTCTGGAGCGTCCTACACACCCCCTCAGTCCAGGAGGGCCCCATGTGCTTTGGATCAGAAAGGGATACGAGCCCCGCGCGCCTGGGACACCGATTCACCGGCTTTTGGGCCCAGAACCAAACAAAGAGATTGAAAGAGAAGAAAACTAAAGAGACACAGATGGCTGCTCGGCTGCGAGGAGAAGAGGAGAAGGAGCAGGAGTCCATGCAGGCTGCAGAGGTGCAGGAGGGAGGAAGGAGCGGAGCGCTAGCGGCAGGCGCTGCAGCGGCTCCCGCAGGCAGCAGCAAAGCGTCTTTTGGCCCATCCAGCTCCATGCGCGGCTGTCGCCCAGTCCCGGTGGGTCTGCAGGTCTTCCTGTCCCAGGAGGGTCGTCCGCCTGGCATCCCCGAGAAAGGGTAGTGCCTAGACAGCATCCAGCAGGCCCAGAAATGTCCCAGCTTAAAGTGCAGGCGCAGGCCGTCTCAGCGCTTCCTAGACTTTACATTGGGGGGATTTAAAAGGCTCCTGCGTGTCTCCGAGGGGGGGACCCATGCTGGCTGGAGGGCGGGCGAGCCTCTAATCTTAGATCAATCCCAGTGCCCATCCCTTATCCGGCCCTGGAGAGGCAATGAAAAGTGAGAGAATTTGTACAGAGGTGCCGTGTGTAACCACCTGGATCTTCTAATTTGGAAGGAGTTGGAAAGGCCTTTTTGTTGATGAAAAGTTGGAAACAGTGGCACATATCTGCAAATATCGAAAGAATAAAGAGTTTGGCAAGTTATACTCAGAACACGGACACGAGTCTGTCAGTGATGGGTGCCAGCGGACAGCACGGACAGGCCACGGAGTGGGTGCCGGCGGCAGCAGCAGTCAGGGCTGGGGCTGGGGGCTGGGAGTGGGTGGGCGCCTCGAGGTGTGGGTGGGCGCAGAGTTTGTCTCCACCTGGAGCTCTGGGGCACACGGACCTCCCTGGGGGGCGTGATCCATTGCGGGGTGGGAGGGTAGCAGGAGAGGAGAAAGAGCAGGAGAGAGGAGGAGGAGGGGAGTAGAAGAAGAGAAGAGAGGAGGAGGAGAAGAGTAGGAGAGGAAGTGAGAAGGAGAAGGAGGAGGAAGAGGAGGAGGAGAACAAAGGAGGAGAAGGGGGAGGAAGAGGGGGAAAGGAGGAGGAGAGGAGCAAAGGGGCCAGGCATAGCTTGGGACTGGGGCTGCAGTGGCTCCCAGAGCTGGACTGAGCACTGCACCTCAGAGAGGCCTGTGGCCACCTGGGGACCCCATAGGGACGAAGGCTGCTGGCTACATCTGCACTGCCTGCCTGGGAAAAGCTAGCGGCAGAAAACAGCCTGCACTTTCCCTCCCTTCCCTGCCCTTCCTGGTCCTGTCCCACTGCGGGAGGTGTCAGGAGCTGCTGCTGCTGCCACGACCAGATGGGTGAAGACGTCAAACGTGAGCCATGGACGTACACCAGCACACGAGCAAGCAGGTGAGGTGAGCCCCAGCCCCGCGGCAAGCGAGCGCGCGCCAGCCGAGCACAGGTGAGCGCGCGGCAGTGAGCAAGCGTGAGCCCGGCATGAGTGAGCACGTGAGAGCCCTACACGCACGATGACGTCCACAGCGACAAGCGTAAGCCCCGCGGCAAGCCGCCCTCCTCCTCCCCCAAGCGTGTGCCCACCCCGAGTGAGCGAGCGTGGGGCTCCAGAGCGTGAGCATGAGCCGGCGGCGAGTCCAGACGCGTCGGCGCACGGCGAGTGGGATGGGTGGTGGCACAGAGCGAGCGCCCGAGCACCGGGGCACGGCAGCAAGCACGAGCGAGAGAATGGCAGCAGAGAGGGATGAGCGCCCGCCAGCCCTGCGTGCAGCGGGAGGCACAGCCACGGCAACACGAGGGCTACGGGGCATCTGCAGGGCGGGTGAGCACGTGGAGGGGAAGGCAGTGAGGGAACAACCATGCACCGGGAGCAGGAACCTGCTGCGTGGGGCAGTGTGTGCTGGCAGGAGGGAGTGGGGAGCACAGCCCACCCGCTCACAGCACACGGGTGGGGTGAGCATGGGGCAGGGGCGTGCACAGAGAGCTGGGGGTGCTTGGGATGCAACCAGGGAATGCAGAGTATTTCAGAGGTCAGCACAGAAGCTTCCAGGATGTCAGAAGCCAAGGGAGACGAGCACATTCCCGGCACAAGGAGTGGGGAATCTGGGATGCCAATGGTGCAGTGAGAGGAATGGGGCACAGGACACTGAATTTGTGTGGTCTGGGCTCAGAGCAATAGCGACTGGTCAAAAGAGTGACACGGTGCAACAGGTACAAGGGCTCTGTGGTGGCTGGTTCCACAGACAGCAGACACAGTGTGCTGAGCAATGGTGGCTGGAAAGCACATTGAGATGGGGAGAGGAGCAAGGCCGGAGCCTGCACACAAACACAGGGAACAGAGGCTACACCTACACTAGACATGGGACTTGGACACGTGTGTGCTTACAGAGAGGGGACACTCATGGCTGTGCTCAGAGCAAGTGTGAGTGTGAGGGCAGGATTGTGCACACTGCGTGGACGGTGTGTGCATGGTGTGAGAGCGTGCAGAGAGGCAGGCTGCAAGGCAACCAGCACAGCTGAGGGCTGCAAATGTACCCTGCTCCACCTGGGGCCCACAGCTTCGCTGCCTCCCCTCTGACTCCCCTCCCTCCACACCCGCAGCAGCTCCCACGTGCCCTGCTCAAGTCACACGGACACAGGATTTGGGAACAGGAGCAAGTGCGGCCCCATGCCAGGTGCTGAGCTCTGCACAGCACCACTGGGCACAGCATCACCGGCACCAAACAGGAGGCCCAGTGACCAGGCGCTCTGTGCCACGCTCAGGGGATGTGGCCCCAAGGAGAAGATGAGCAGAGTCACTGGTGCTGTGCACGCACAGCTGCACTCCCTGTAACGAGCAGGAGCTCACGCACTACACACACGAGTGCACCCTTGCACACTCGTGCGTGTGTGAGGAATGTCCTGCTCCCAGATGCTCCCCCACGCACGCACACTCTGCCTGAAGCAGCTCGCAGCACCACGGTCCCTGCATACACAGGAGGTCCCTCCCACACACATGCACGCTCCTGCATCCCCGGCTCTCCTGCCAGCACAGCACAGGTCGCCGTGCCGGAGAGCCCATGGGGTCAGGCTGCTGTGACCCCCTCCCTTCCCCTCTCCTCTGCTGAAAACCCACCCCAGAGCTCCTGGGCTCCCTGTGCTGCTTACCGTGAAGATGTTGGAGCGCCGCTTGGACTGCTTGCGGATGGGGGTGGGGGTGTTGGAGGCAGCGATGGTCTCAATCCGCAGCTCCCGCTGGCTGATGCTTGGGGTGGAGGGCACAGAGGAGGAGTAGTCACTGAAGGCTCCTCCACCGTTGGTGGCCTGCAGGAGGAGAAGGATGGTCAGAGAGGTCACAGACAGGCTGTCTGGGGGCACAACTGCAGGAACACCACCTGCCCACATGGCCTCATGCCAGGGCAGGCAGTGCTGCACAGGACTGGGACGGGGTGACATCCAAAAAATCACAGAATTGTTTGGGTTGGAAGGGACCTTAAAGACCACTTAGTTCCAACATCCTGCCATGGGCAGGGACAACTTCCACTAGACCAGGTTGCTCCAAGACCCATTCAACCCGGCCTTGAACACTTCCAGGGATGGGGATCTCACAAACTCTCTGGGCAACCCAGAGAAATATCCCATGCCAGGCACTGCTCCTGCGCAACAGAGGGGCTTGGGAAGCCTTTCCTCTCTTTTTCTCTAGTTTTTTCACCAGTAAAATGCTCTGAAATCAAAGACAAGGGTAGCAAATGGCCAGAGAAATGCAGCTGAAGCCCTTCGAAACACAGGTGTGGAACAAGGCGTGGGGCAGAGAGGTCCCATGTAGCTGTGCCCAGCAGAGGGGCACAGCTGGGGCACCTCTGCCTGCTCCCAGAACGCAGGACCGGGGTCACTCTCCTTGGGCAGTCATCCCCTTCCTCTCCACTGAGCCCGTCAGACATTAGGCTGCCGAGCAACCCAGAGCCTGCCCAGCTCCAACTCCCAGTCATCCATTGCCTGTCCCATGAGGACAGCCATGATGCCAGCGGGGATGTGTGTCCCCAGGACTCCAGCCTTCACCTATGCGGTGTCTTGATGCACAGAGCGCCACACCCTAAGCTCAAGCTGTGTGTGAAATCCATCCCTGCTGCTGATTTGGAGGTCGATCTGAGCAGACCCCGAGGCTGGAACACACCTCCCGTGCCTGCAGACCACTATAGCCATGGCTGAGGTGACCTATGCCTGGGAACACATGAGGCTTCACTAACACCTCGTTGGACTTCATGGCAAAGGGAAGATCCAACCGTGTAGCCATGTCCCCACATCACCAACACATCTCCTCCAGACCAGGCTGCTCACTCCCACTCTGCCCATGCCAGCAATGAGGGCAGCCATTGGACAGGGGCTTATGGACATCCCAGAAACACCACCTGCATGGAAGCATTTCAGATCTGCAGCTCAGGACACCTCACTATGACATGGCACGTGGCAGTCCGAGCTCTCTGCAGTTCTGGAACAGTATATTCAGAAACACATGGAAGGGCTGCCCCTAGAAGGGCAAGTGAGCTCCAGCAGCCCAAAACGGGCAGCCTACCTCCTCCCAGCTCCATACTCACAGAGTGGTGACATCAACAACCCAGGGATTCCATCCCACCAACACTCTGAGCAGGAGTGGAGCCCACACAGGTGATGATCTGCTGGAGGGGCTCTGTGAGAGACCACCCCCATCCCCAGTGGGATCAAAGCCTTATGCTGAGACAATCAGTTCAGGAATGTTGGAAGTGTGAAAGGGGCTGCACAGGCAGAGCAGTGACCATGACCCACAGCCTGGTCTCAGAGAGAGATGCAACCTTCACCCAAGCCATGGATCCCCTCATCTTTGACAAGAGAAATGGGAGAAGACACATGATGAGAACGTAAGAAAAAGCCATCCAAGCAGTATTTCAGCCTCCTCCCTGTGGAGGCAGAGCAAGGACAGGAATTCTGTGCTGTGAGCAGGTGGGTGGCTCAGACCATCCCAGCCGGTCTGGAAATAGGAATGTTTCTGTAGTCCTGAAACACAGAATGAGTGGGAACCTGGTCTGGTTGTGCTTTTCCACAAGTAGAAGAGGCTGGAAGCTCTGTCCAGAGAAGGGAATGTCACATGGGAGCTCCTCTGCAGGCTGAGGAACTCTGTGCTACACAACAGGTTCTGCTGCTGAGTCCCAGGGAAGGGAGGGACCACCAGGGACACAGAGGGGTGAAGCAACATGTCACCTGCCAGTGACTTCTGAGCCTTCAACAGAGAGAGATCCTATGAACTCCAACACCCACATAGGAGCTCTGCAGCTGCTGTGATGAAGGAAGAGCTGCAGACAGCCAGGGCCACCGAGTGCACACATGCACAGTCTGTGTTTAACTGATTCATCATGTGTGAGCTAGGTCAAAGAAAGCAAAATACTCCAAGTGTTAGGAAGAGGAGGATGCAGCAGCAGAGACAACCTGCCACATGCAACAGTGAGCTGGGTGTGGCTGCCCAGAGCCCCGTGCCCCTCCAAGATCAGCTCCTGGCTCCACGCTTGGCATGTCCTGGTGACCTTGGCAGCATGTTCATGATGGTGTGACTGCAGGAAGGACCCAGATCAGAAGAGGCTGCAGAGCCTGAGCTCCTGCCAGAGCAACTGGAACAAACCCTGTGGATGCAGGTGATGGACACTAAAGCTTCAAGGAAGAAATTTTGCTACACCCTGGTTTATATTTTACTTACTCCCTGCAGTCTTGTGTGTCATTTCTGTCTCGCCAGAATAACTTTCCTTAGGCTGTAAGTCTCCCTGGTCTTGGAGCCAAGGTTACTGGCTGCAAGTGACAAAGGACACTGGCCTTTGATGCTCCCATGTCCCACAGACAGCCAAACTTCAGGAAGAGTTCTGGAGGATGGCTCACACCAGGCTATGAAGGCAAGCTGAGTTTGAGTTTCATGAGGCCCCATCAATTTGGGGGCAGAGGTGAAATTCCCTCAAAGACAGAGTGGCTCAGACAGGCAATCCTGAGCCACTGCCACTCCACTGGAGCAGGGAGCTCCAGCACTTCTGTGGGATCCAGGGACAAAGGACAAATCCCAGGATATGGGAGAACCCTAACAAGATGACAGGTCTGGGCACATACCATGTGTCTGCTGTTGGCAGCTACTTTGCTGATGGACCTAAACAACCACCTGTAGTCACCACTGGAATCTGAGAACACAGCAGGAGCTGGAAACTTGGTAAAACACCTGTGGGACAAATCCTTCCTGGTAGTGTGTAAGGCATGGAAGAGCATCAACAGTGCCACAGGGAGCCCGGGAAGGGCAGAATGCAGCTGGAGTTCAGGACCAATAATTCTTGGCATAACAAGGCCTGAGACTGAACAAGTAGTTTGGGAAGGGCTCTGAGTGGAAGAGCACAAACAGCAAACACCAACCCGGCATCTGCGGGAAGAGGGGAGAATTCACAGGAGCACATGGACTATGGAATGTGGGCACCGTGAGCTGAGCAGGCAACGGGACACAGGCTTCCACAGAGAAATGCCAATGCCAATGCAGCAGCTCCTGAACTCTGTTGGAGCATGTTGCAGCAGGCCAGCGAGCAGTTACCAGCTCAGGTGAGCTGCCCTTGGGGCTTCATTTCACTTGCAAATTTTCATTTTCCACCTTTCATCTGATCTCTCACTGAAGTCTGTATGAAGGCCCTCCCAATGCTCCCAAAGAGCCTGTGCAGGAAGGCAAACCAAGGCCACTGAAGCAAAGCCATGACACCAAGCAGCCAGCAGCACAGCGGGGATGGCAGTGGCTCCCGAGGCCCAGGGGGGCACCCAGTTCCCTCCACCAGCCTGTCAGGTTCCTGTGTCACATCCTGCATGGGGTACCTGTGTCACATCCTGCCAGCTGCTGGGAACCAGTTCCCAGGCAGAAAGACAAACTGCCATCCCACAGCAAACACAATAGTGACTCACCCACAGCCTGGGGAACTCCCAGAGGCATCCCAGAGGCCCTGAAGAAAGACTGAGAATAGGGCAGCAAAAGTGAGGAAATCAGGTAGAACAACTCTACAGTTGCAAGCACCCACTGGCCCGAGAAACTCCCATGCCCTCCCTGCAGGCAAGGGCCAGGAGCTGCCAGGAGGGAGCAAGGGGGGAGTCAAGGCCAAGTGAGGAGTGGGATTCCCAAACCCATCCAACCTGCTCACCCAGCAACAGGTGTGGGCAAGATACAGAGAGGAGAGCCCAAGGCAGGCTCCAGCAGGTGCAGACCCACACCCCTCAAGCCACTGGGAAGGCCAAAGAGACAGATCTGTGTCCCCAAGGGAGTGCAGGACTCCAGGGCTGGCCCTGGCTCCTGCCATACCAGAGAACCAGGCTGATGCTGAGCATCAGCGACCCGCCGAGCATGTCTAGTGACTCATGAGAGCTGGTGGGAAACCCTGACCAGGGCTGACCTGCTCTTACAGCTCCCTTCCCCTCCCCACGGATGGAGCAATGTCCTCCAGGCTCCAGGCACCACTGCAGAATAAGAGAAAAAAATCCCAAACTCCCAAAGGCAGAAATGAAACCAGGGCCTTTGGCTGTCTCCCAAGAGGATCATCCACTGTGCAAGACCACCAGGATACATCCACTGCGTCACTGTCCCAGGAGAAGAGACTCCTCTGGACAGATGGGTAACAAAGTCACCAGGGTCCTCTGGAGTTCCTCCTCTCCCAGTAACCATGCTGCACTGGTCCAGCTGGGAGACCAGACAAGCAGCGGCTATTTCCAAAAAAGTTAGTTTGGCTCAGCCAGTAACATCAAGCTACTTCCAGAAGAGCTGTGCTCAGGACAAGAGAAGGAGCAGGGCTGGCTCCCAGCTCCTGCCTACCACAAGAAGCCCTTTGTCAGGGACCCCTCGTTCCCATTCCAAGAAAAGTGCCTTCTCCACTGGCAGCTCCAGAGGACAGAGCTGTCCCTGCAGTATGGGCCAGACGAGGCCCAGAGCAGTACTGCCAATCCTAGTTTCAGGTGCTCTTCCTGCCTCCAAATGCCAATCCGGCTGTTCCAGAGAATAGTCCTGCCCCCTAAATGCCACTCCTACTGTTCCAGGGTCTCCTCCTGCCCCCAAATGCCAGTCCCACTGTTCCAGGGACTCCTCCTGCCCTCCCAGGCAGTACTGGAAGGGGAAGGGATCCTTCTGTCCCAAGTGTGTCTCACCAGTGCACACTGATACCTGCGGCACAAGGCAAATGAAAGCTCCTAATTGTGGTTTTTTTCAAGCTTCTCTCCACTTCATCTCCATGTTAAGTCCTGTGCTCCCAAACCCTTCCTCGAGAGCCTTTTTCTTGTTTTCCCTGCACCAGTTACTGTTCTTTGACTTGCAAAAGCAAGTGAGAAACTGTGGTGAGAACCCCCAGTCCTCAGGTCCCCCAGGTCCCTCACCTTGCCACTCTTCCCTTGGCCCTTCCTGGCAGGGCAAGACTGTCCACCCCCTCCCAGAGCTGCCCCACTACGTATTGCCATGCCAGGAGCAGGGCACACCTGGGCATTGCTCCCCAGTACCAACCTGGGCATCGTGCCCTGCTCTGCCCAGCTCCCTGTCAGAACCACCAGTTGTGGGTGAATTTGTTTCCCAAAGCCAGTTGGATTTTCCCTGAGGACGGTGGGGAGCAGCTCCAGAACCCCACTTCCAAGCCCATGCAAGAACGGGGAAATACTTCATGGTATTTTAGGATCACTCACCATTGCTTAACACTCTGTTTTTAGGAGAAATGTCTTTAGTAATGGGGGAGAGACGTGCAAACACCAGGGCAAAGATTGCTGCACAGGTCACTGGCACAGTGAGGTTTTGTGGTCGGGCCACAAAAGACCCCAGGAACACAAATTGACTTTGATCACCCTTGTGGGGCCCAGGTTTGCTGGGAGCAGGAGGGACACGGCATTGGACAGGCACAGAGCAGGTCTGGGGAGGGGGCACAGGAAGGACACTCAGGAAGACAAGGCTATGACCAGGCCATCAAGCCGCAATCCCTGTGAGCTGCATGCTGCGTTACTTCCCTTCACAGCTCTGCTTCCCACCACAGCTCCCTACGTCCCTCCAGCCAAGCCAGGAGCACAGCAAGGTACAGAGAGCAAAGGTCTGTCCCCGAGCAGGCAGCCAGCATTCACCTCTACACAGACGTCGTCTGCAAGCCGTGCTGAGAGGTGCTCTGTGGGAAGGAAAGGAGAGGAAAGCAGGGACGGCTCTGAGCAAACACCTCACAAAGCTCATGACATGCAGTTAGAAAATTCTTCCAAAATTTCCTTCCCCGTGGCCAGCCCTAAATCCACCCCTTTTGTTCCAGTGCTGCCTTTCCTTAAGAAGCTCTTTCCTGTCACACCTGTGTATTTCAGGTCAGGTTTGCCCTGTCTCTGCACTCAATTCTCAGCTAAATCAGCCAAGTGCTTACTTTCCTCCTATGTTATGGTCGCTTCCATATATTTTTGCTACTCCTTCAGGTGCCATGCACACTCACATGAGTGACTGGATTCAGATTATGGGACCTGGGGGATGTGGCAACCCCATCCCTTGCACAGGGAACACGTTTTCAGCTTCACTGTAAACACACTGCCGGGCACAGCCGGGACTCTTCTCATACTTTGGACATGGAAGAAAACAGTAAATAAGTGTCCAGCTCCCCTGAGGAATGCTGACCTCAGCAATCAGCCTCTTGCTTCCCATCCAGCACAGGTGGCCTGTCCTTCCCAACCAGGCTCGTACTGTACACAATTTGCTAATAAAACCCTCAAAGTAGCAGATACAATCAAATCTGTATTTCCCTGGGACCTTGTTCTCCAACTTGGATGTCTCCCATCGGACTTGTCCCCAGCTTTCTGGACACAAGCAAGCTCTGAGAGCATCTGGCTTGGCAGCCTCCCCCAGCAGCCCATCCACCTGCACACAGACATCACCTGACCTTGCTGCTGTCCAGGTGACCTGGAGCACCAAGAAGCTGGCACAGGTCTCTGCAAAATCCTGCACCCACCTACTTGCAATCCAGCTTTAGAAGACTCTATAACCAGGCATAAACTTCACAGGGATATTTGAAAATTCCCCACATACTGGTCCAGCTGGTGGCTGCAGATATGGTTCAGGTCTGTGCAGGGACAGGGTCCCCTGATGGGGGACAAGGAGTCCTCCCATGGCTGGGAGTTTCACGCCCAGAGTTTCAAAGCCAACCCCCTTTTGGACAACCCATCAGCTGCACGTGCTGTCCCTCAGCCACAGGCAGATTTCCTGCAGTCCCTGTCACAGGTCCCATGATTTTATATGTCGGTTGCTCCAGAGATGGAATCTGTTGGCTTCAGTGCCCTGAGGAGCAATGGAGCCCAGGATCTCTCCCTTCTTCCTCACCAGTCACCTGTCCAGCATTTCTGTGGACACTGAGAATGTAGGAAAGCCTGAATGCAGTGAGGTGGCTGCCCAAAGTCCTTTCCCAGCCTGTCACCATGGAGCCTGTCCTGCTTTCTGACCTGTCTCTCCTGCCTCAGCTCTGCTCCAGATCACGGAACAAACACCTACAGCATCACCATTCTCCCAGCACCAAGACCTTGGCAGCCCTTACCGAAAGCACAGAGCCCTTTCTCTGGCAGAGGGGAGGGAACCTCCTTCCTCATTTTGCTCCTTCAGCTCCCCACCGAACTCAACCCTCAGAAGCCCTCCAATGCATGTGCATCTAGACCATCCGCTTCCCGAGTCTGGGGGAAGCAGGACCGTGAGCAGCTGTGCCTACCCAGCTGTGCCTACCCAGAGCACAACCCTCTCACACACCCCCTGGGCTGCCCAAGAGCTCCCCACACACTGCTCACAGTTTTTGCTGTGTGTTTGCCAAAGCATGACACAATCTGGGGACCATGAGCCAGACCCAAAGGTTTAGACACAAAACTTGACCTCGGAGCAAGCATCAAACTGTCACAGAATCATGAAATCACTGAGTGCTTTGGGTTGGAAGGGATCTTCAAATACATCTCATTCCATCCCCTACCATAGGCAGGGATACCTTCCACTAGACCAAGTTGCTCCAAACACCATCCAACCTGGCCTCAGACATTTCCAGGGATCCCGGGGCAGCCACAGCTTCTCTGGGCTATGGAAGAAGCTAGAGAGTGACACCACTCTGCTCTTTCCAGGAGCCAGCCCAGGGCAGCAGTATGAGCCTAAGGCCAAACTGTTGGGTACTGAGCTGAGGCTGTAGAGAGCACAAGAGGTCCCTGGCTTTCCCCATTGCCATTCCCCACCTGGTTGATGTGTACAGAAGGAATGGAGGCTGCGGAGACAGATGAGTGGCTGGGTGAGTTGGGCAGGGACTTGCAGGGACCGATGGATAGCTGGTGCTTCTTCCGGAGAGCCACCACCTTCTGAGCCACTGGAAAAGGGAGAAAGGGACAGGATCAGAGTCCAGAAAGCAGCTTCCACCACCCATAGATTTCCAGAGGGATTCAGGGAGACCCAGGCCCTTCCTCTGACTGATACCAACACTGGGGACCCAAAGTGTGCCCCCCACCACCACCCCTCACAGGGAGGATTCAGCAGATCACCCAGCCCCTCACAGGGAGGATTCAGCAGATCACCCAGCCGGCAATCCCACTGCGACACAGCCCAGCCACAGGACAGGCACAGGGCAGACTGCCTGCACTGCTCACACAGAGCCCCCAGAGCCCACCTGCCCTCTTGGGTGTCACACACAACAGTGACTTCACGTGGACACCACAGAGACACTATGAGCCCTGGGCTGCTGCAGGAGAATCCTGGCACAGTCAGTCACTTCTCAGTCACCCCTCACAGCACCTCCAGGAACCAGGTAGTGGGCTAAACTGCCTGGGCAATGACACCTCCATCAGTCTGGGCCCTTGTGACCCTCACAGACTCTAGGTGTTCAGAAAATTAACCTGAGGAACTACTCTCCCAGTTCCTGTGACCTCACTGCCTGGTGCCAACAACCCACAATTGCATTTCAACCTTCCCAATCTCCTGCCTCTTCTAGAAATAAACACCTTGACCAAAAGCACGACAGCAAATGAGCTGGGCTGCTGGGAATTTGGAAGAACACATCGTCATTCCTGGTTTTCTCTTGCACACTGGCCAGGTACCCCTACCATCACAAAAGGAAGAATCTTCCAGATGAATGCAACTGTAGGCACTGGGAACATACCATGCCCACCCCAGCATGCCTCATGCCATGCACCTGTGCAATAATGGAGCCACGTTCCTTTTCCAGGAGAAAAGATGTTGCACCTGTGGTGTGACTGAACCTGTTTGGAAAGCAACAGCCAACTTGCAGAGTCCTGGCACCTTCGTGGCCAAGGTACCACATCCCACTCAGGCACAGCCAGAAGTCCATGGTGCCACCGCTGGGTTCTCACAAAGCTGGGAGCCTGTCCAGACTCCCAAGCTAAACATTAGTTCCAGAAACA
Source organism: Lichenostomus cassidix (assembly GCF_008360975.1). Classification (NCBI taxonomy): domain Eukaryota; kingdom Metazoa; phylum Chordata; class Aves; order Passeriformes; family Meliphagidae; genus Lichenostomus; species Lichenostomus cassidix. Next base: position 245,007 of record NC_139482.1, read on the forward strand.
GCAGGAATCCATCCTGCACCCAAAAAAACCATATTCACCTACTGCTTTCTTGCTCTCCCCAGCTTCTTCCTTCTCTCCAACCAGCTGCATCCAATGGTCTCTGTGGGAACCTCTCCCGTCCCAGTGCTGGCTGGGCACACTGTGAGCTCAGGCACCCCAGGGGCCAGGAAATATCCAGAAAGATCCCTCAGTCACTGCTGTTGTAGGCAGGGAGCCTGGCAGAGGCTCTGCCCATCACTTATCCATACCACTGCCACTAATGAGGAATTAACCACAAGGCCAGTGAGACCACACTGGAGGGATAACATCTCCCCAGCCCCGAAATGAGGCACCTTGAGGTGACCTTCACCTTCTGCATGCCGGGCCCAGGCTCTTCTACTTCCTGAACATCGGTCAGACATTTCTGGGATAATTTCTGCCATCCCTTACAATAGCCTTGCTGACTGTTTGTTTATTCTGGCTTCTCTGGTTGCCATGCACAGCTCTGCTGTACAGCCAGTGAGGTGTGCCCCATCCACAAAGCCTGAGCAACCCCACTGCCCAATGTCACTGTGAGCACCAGCACCAGAGCATTGCTCAGGGTTTCACGGCAAACCCAGCACTCTGAGTGTGGACGGAGGAAGAGCATGCAAAGGTCCCTAGTGACCCACCAAGGATTCTGCAGAGAACCCCTCACAGTGTCACCTTACAGATCCACAAGGCCCTGCACACCCTTGTGCACAAACTCTTGGCCTCTCTGTTGACATGGTCCAGCCAAACTCTCCCTCAGGTCCATCCCCCACTGTCCTAGAAGACATGGCAATCAGTGCTGCCCATCACCCTGACGGCGAGGAACAGTGTCACACCTGAGCAGGAGGGACATCTGCTGTTCCTCTCAGGCCACAGAAACCCCAACAACCTCTGCACAGCGGATCCAGAACCTCCCTGGGAGTTCATGCTGGAGGGTGGGCCTGCAGCCCCATGTTTGAGGGGGAGGATGGAGAGCAGCAGTGCCACCAGCACCTCAGCCATGGGTCCTGGGCCATAGAGCCACTGGCTGTCCTCTCCTGCCCTCTCCAGTGCTCAGGGCAGAGGAAAGGGAGGACCATGCACTTGGGATCTGCAGCACAAGTGAAGTTCAAGAAGTCACCCACAGCACGGGGCAGCACAGCTGCTGTTCCTCCTGTGCCCTCCAGGACCAGGACTGGGTCATTCCTCCTTCTCTTCAGGAACATCACTGAGGTGATCTTGGCCAAGGGGCTCTTGACAACCTGTTCTCTGACCTTTGCTTGCTACAGAAGCATCCTTAAAATGAAGCCCAAGAACTGAGCCCCCCTGCACAGTGATGGCTCCTTGCAAACTGTTGTGGCATCTGCTGAACCACAGATTTCTGCACACAGGAATTGTGAGGGCGATTCTGAGAAGTTCTTTAACCAGACCTCTTCAGAGCCAAGAGGGCAGAAGGCACGTTTCATACCAGCCCCCAACTCAGTGGGGCTCTGCCACGAAAGGACCACACCAACCAGCCCTCAGAGCAGGCTCGCCTCAGGGACTCCTGAGTGGACACTGCAGGACACAGTCTGGCCTAAGGCACGGTCCCTGCTTGTGCCAGGGACACCTCCTGGCAATAGCAAAGTCCCATCCTCTCTCTCATCACAGTAGTTACTGTGACACCTGTGGACTTGGGATGGATGGAGGAGTGCAATTCCCACACAGCGAGCAGCATCTCCAGGAGGAATTCTGCCAGGACACAAGAAACCAGCAAGGAGGAAGCGATCCCCGCTCTCCTGCCACGTGTCCTTCTCATGGTGACCTTCAGCAACCTGACTGCCCAGACACAGCCCTGGCCACAGCAGCCTCAATACCATCAGGTACATGCTGCAACGTGCTCGGTCCAGACATGGTGCAGCTAAACCACACACAGCTCCAGGCTACAGACCAGACACTCAGGTCCTGCTCTGAGGAATAAGGTCTCTGCTGTTCCTGCCTGAGCTGTGGTGGTGCAACAGCCAGGGCCACCTAGTTCTTGGACAATCCCCGAGCAGTTGGTGAAGATGGAGATGCCAGTTTCTCCATCTTTGAGCATCCCCCACACTGCAGTGCCACGTGCATGTGTGGGAAGAGCCCTCTGTGAACACCAAGGGGCAGGGTGGTCACTCCCTCAAGCTCTCATGCCAGCACATTGACCTGCTCCCCAAAAAGGTCAGCGGCTGCTGCCTGTGATGCAGGACAGTGGCAGGGAAGTACTCCCTGGGAACAGAGGTGCAGCACACACTGCACACAGCACGGGCAAGCAAGCAACCTCGGCACTGAAAGCAGCTCTTCCTGCTCCTGCTGTGGGAAGCAGACATCCTTCCCAGCCTGCCTGGGGTAGGTCTGGAGAGATCTGCAGTGAGCGACTTGTGTGGAAGAAGTCACATAAAGACAAGGTCTGATGGAAACTGGATTACTGTGTGAGGCAAGGTCCTCACACAGTCTGTGACTGCCAGGACTCTGTAAGATCCCAAAACAGCTGCACCAGGATTGACCAGATGCCAACCCAGCTGTATCACAGCCCACCAGTGCTCACTAGTAAGAATCACTTATGCACTCCAGAAACACCTCATCCCATCAGCTTCAGGCCTTTTCCCCTTGCCCAGTCACTAGAGGGCACAAACAATCCCCTTTAGAGCAGGGTCACAGTTTATTTAAGTAGACTGCAAACTCCCAGGAAATGGTGCAGGTTCCCTGTGCCACTCAGCATCACTGTGCAGACTCCTTTCCAAGCCGAAGCAGGAATGCTCTCACACACTGTTCCCATGAGGAACAGCTGTCCCATCAAGCTGTTCAAGTGCTGTTTCCTTACTCCAGCACCCCCAGATCTCGCTGTGACTCCTCCTCCCCACCATACCAAGGCCACAAAGCCTCTCTCTGTAGCCCCACAAGCCCTCAAAGGCTCAAAGACTGCTGTGCTGCCCTGTGGGGATGCAACTGTCCCCCGCAGCCTCTCTGCTCTCGGGAACAAGCACCTACCCACAGGGCAGCCCCTGCAGAGCAGCAGAAGGTGCTACCCAGCCCCATTCTGCAGCCCCTCACACACACCCACGTGACACACACGTGGGGTCCTTACACCCCCTGTACACAGAGCACGTCCTGCTCCCTGCACCAGATGTGTGTGTAAAGCAGAGGCACCGCACACAAGTGGGTGCCTGATTCTGTGGGCCCAGGGCAGCACAAACCCCTCCATGGGACTGCACTGCTGCCTTGTCCTGCCCGGACACCCTGACACAGCTGCAGTTACCATCCTGGAAGACCCTCTCCACATTCAGGCCATAGGTAGCACAGGTCTCGTAGTAAGTGCAGCGCTTCAAATCGTTGGAGAGCTTCCGTGCCCGGGAGTCGTCGATGACCCTGGGGTTGGTGGCGCTGATTGCATCTGCAAACCAAAGGGACAGGAGGTTGAAAGGCAAGAACCCCGTCCCACCTAACCACAGGTCCCATGACACTTCTGGCCTCCCTCCCTCTCTTCACACAGAGGAACCACCTCAATAGTACTGCTCTATAAATGCCTGAGATCACGAAGTCCCACATTTGTAGAAAAATGGATGAATCTCTGTAAATGAACCTGACTCAATTTCCCAAACCACCCAGCCACAGACATTTCAGTAGACAGAGGCAGAACACCCTGGGAGGTGTGGGGAGCAAGGCCAGGCAGCCCAAGCTGCCAAGTAAAATGGATTTGTCAGTCTCCACCATTCTAGGGCTCATGGCCAAGCCCTACATGTTAAAGAATCCAAGGGAGAAATCCTGCTTTCATAAGAAAGTCAACTCTGCTGGGATGTCGCCACAGCCAAGGCCTTTCTGGACAGCTCTAAAATACAGGTTCAATTTGTATCCCAGACAGCCACCCAGTGCTTGCCTGTTTTGGAAAAGCTTCCTTCCAAAGAGGAATCCAACTCCTTAGAGACAAGCCAGGGACAAGTGAGGGCTGCAAACAAGCCCTCTCAGGAGGGGTCAGAGAACTGGGACCTGCACTGTGAGGAAGCCCTCCTCGGGCTCTCCAGACGGTTGTGTGATTGTACCAAGGCTAGGACCTCACCTGGTTCTGTGTCTGGGACAACAATGGCCACTGACCCTGTCACCTGTCCCGCTCCTGTGCCTCCACATGCTGCCACCCCATCCTTGAGCTGAGATCACTCAGTCCTAAAATTCATTCCACAATCTTTAAATATCCAAAGTTTAACAACTTTGTTCTGCTTTTAATACAGGGTCTGGAGCAGAGCTCCTTTGACTCCCTCCCACTGTTCCTGCCAGTCTTCCTGGCCCCAGAGCTTCTTCTTGGCCAGGAACAGGTCACAGTGCTCAGGAACTGTCCTGCCAGGACAGTTTTTCCCCACATCCATGTCCTGCTCCTGCTCTCTGCTGTCACACAGAAAACTCCTCAGCCCCAGGCTCCCTCCTGCCTGTGCTGGCAGAGCTGGGGGAAGCAGCACCAGGATATGGTGCCATTTCCAACAGGAAAGTGGCTCCATGGAGTGAGGCAGTTCTCTGTGGGGAAGATGAAACAGTCTAAGCAGGAACTCCCTGCTCAGGGCCCTGGGCTGGGGCCTCAGCATCCTCCCTCAGCTACATGTAGGGCTCACAGACCAGGATCCCCTGATGTGCTCACAGGGCTGGCGCCCCACGCTCTTGGGCCAGCAGGACACAGCAGCAGCACTCCTGGCCAAGGCTGGGGGCATGGGGAAAGCCCAGGCCAAATTCTCACCCTGTGTGCCCACCAGCACCATCGGCACCTCTGCTGTGTTCCGGTAGCTGCAGAGCCGCAGGTAGTAGTTGTAGACGGTCTGGAAGCTGATCTCATCCTCCAGGCTGAAGACAAACACCACTGCGTCGACCCAGGCAGCGAACTAAAGAGACACGGCAGGATTACAGCCCAGGCGAGCAGCTGGAGACCCAGGCCCGGAGCAGCCAGCAAGGCAGCCACTGGGCTCAGCCAACATACACCTCCCCCCAGTCCCTCCAACTGGATGGGTGGGAAGAGACCATAGGAAGGACAGGTCTCCTACCTGGAGTTCAGGGGGACCCCCTTCATCTCGGATCAGCAGCAAGTAGCTCTGACCATCCACCACGATCTCTTTCTTAAACCGGCCACCTTGGGGGAGCAAAGCTGCCAGTCAGCAAGGGGGGTATGGGCAGGGGACACCCCAAACGAGGGCCAGGTGAGCTGCAGAGCCCCACGGCAGTGGTGGAGGAGGTGCAGGGACTGGGATCATCCTCACCACAAGAGACAGGAGCAAGGACCCAGCCCACCCCCAGGCACCCTGAAAACCAGACCTTACCCTCTGGAGACTCCTCCTGCACGTAGGTGCCGGTCAGATAGCGGTGCACCAGGGCCGACTTGCCACTGGACAGGTTCCCCACGATGCCCTGGAACAGATGCACATGTCACCTGTGTGCCCAGCACGTGCCCCTGTACACGAGGCCACCCCCATGATGTGAAACCACCAGTGCCTGGGTACACGCTGATGAGAGGCCAAGATGTCCCTGAGAGGACACAGAGATGGTGTGACTCAGCCCAGTACACGGTGAGAGGCCAGGGGACACTGACTGGGCTCAGCTGGGCAGACAGCAGCTGAAAGTGGGGCGCAGCCACCTGTACAGAGGGCAGTGAGGACTCTAATCCTCCCCCGAACAGGGACAGCCCTGTCAGAGCGACATCAGGTCTTCCCACAGCTCTTCTGCTCCTCAGGGAACACCTGTCATCCCAAGTCAACTCAGAAGGAGAAAAACCTCTTCTCCCAGCCCACACATCCCCAGTTTTGGGGTGTTGCAGTTCTGGACAGCAGCTGCCAGTAGAAGGGGAGCAGAGACCAGCCACACGTTGGCTAGAGGCCCCTCATGTGCTCATGCCTGAGGCACCAGCACCACGGCAGCACTACGTGCATCTCCCAGCAGAGCCGGTAGTGCCAACCACACTGGGTGGGAAACACCCAGCACCAGTGCTCAACCAAACTGAAGCATAAAGCTACTGAGCACCGAATTTAACTGGGCAGAAGCACATCTGACTATAACATCCTCAGATTAGCTACAAAATGCAGGTGGGTGTCCCAGGATGGGTCAGAGAGCCCAACTTTGCCCAATGTCAGAATCTTCCCGACCATTTAATGCCACTTAATTGTGGGACCAGCTCTGTACTGAAGGGTCTGAAGCACAAGTCTGATGAGGATTGGCTGGGGGCACTCAGCCTGGAGAAAAGGAGGCTCAGGGGGGACTTTCTTGCTCTCCACAACTCCCTGACAGGAGGGTGCAGCCAGACGGGGACTGAGCTCTGCTCTCAGGTACCCAATGACAGGACAAGAGGAAACACCCTCAAATTGTGTCAGAGGAGGTTTAGGTAACAGGATATCAGGTAAATTTTTCAACAAAAAGGAAAGGGGCCACCTTCAGCTGAAGGTGAACCCAGTCACTTGGAAGTGTTCAAAAAATGTGGATGTGGCACTTGAGGATACAAGTGTGAAGATGGTGGTGGTGCTTGTTGATGGTTGGACTTGATGACCTTAGTGGGCTTTTCCAGCCTTAATGGCTCTGTAATTCTGTACAGCCGCACTCACATGGCCACACCAGGGCCAGAAGACGTGGGGTGAGGAGCGGCTGGGAACACTAAAGCTGCCTCTGCCAGCACAGAAGTTTACAGGCAAACTTTTCCAGGCACAGGAATGAACTTGGCAGGTGAGTCACCACGAGGCTCTCAGCCAGGCGCTTGAATGCTCCCGCTGCTCCAGGTCCTGCCATGGCTCCTGCCCTAGGCCATCTGTGTGCTGCCAGTGAGAAGCAGAGAGGCAGCAGCCCTGTGTCTGACAGCATTCTGGTGGCACAGACTATGCTACTGGTGTGCAGAACACCACCCTGTTTGCCAGTTCCTCTTGTGCCAGTGGAGCCAGCATGGGGTAGGAGCAGGGAGCAGTGAGCAATGGGCTCCCACAGGCACACCCAGGTGGTATAAACCACTGCCACATCTGTCACCCATCACAGCAACTACAGATGCTGACAGCACGTTCAGACAGGTGACAACACAGGGAACATGGGCTGGGCTGCAGCCCTGCCTGATCCTGCACACCTCTGGAGCCACTTGAGCTGTTTAGAGCCAGGGGCTGCACCAATGCTGTGCCCATGTTATGGACAATGGGAACAGCCCATCCCCTGGCTGAGCCCTCCCTACCACTGGGGTCTGACCAGGATAATAACAGAATTATGGAACCACTGAATGGTTTGGGTTCAGAGGGACTTTAAAGCCCAACTAGGTCCACCCCCTTGCCATGGGCAGGGACACCTTCCACTACACCAGGCTGCTCCAAGCCCCATCCAACTTGGCCTTGGACACTTCCAGGGGTGAGGGAGCCACAGCTTCTCTGCACAACCTATGCCAGGACCTCACCACTCCCACAGGGAACAATTCTTTCCCAATATCCCATCTAACCATGCCCTCTGGCAGTGGGAAGCCATTCCCCTCTGTCCTGACACTCCAGGTCCTTGTCCAAAGTCCTTCTCCAGCTTTCCTGGAGCCCCTTAAGGCACTGGAAGGGGCTCTGAGGTCTCCCTGGAACCTTCTCTTCAGGTGAATATTCCCAGCTCTCCCAGCCTGGCTCCAGAGCAGAGGGGCTCCAGCCCTCAGATCCCCTCCATGGTCTCCTCTGGAGTCACTCCAACAGGTGTCTTTTGTTTTGCTGGGGGCCCCTGACATGGTCACAGCACTCCAGGTGGGAGTGCTAAAGAAGGTCTCACAGAAGAAACTGTGGAGAACCCTGCTCTGGGCAGGCAGCTCAGGGGCTCAGCACCAGGTTGCCCATGGCTCCTCTGCCAATGTAGAGGGTCCCAAGGCTACCCAGCAACAAGGCCGGCATACCACGCCAAAGATAAACACTCCATTGACATTTAGCTCTAAACTTGGACAGAGGCTGCAGTTACACTTAGTTTGCACATAGTCCAAACTCTGACCTGCATCTCACGAAAATCCTGCTGCTCTGCCATGTCCTCAAGCTCACCTGGAGTTTCAAACCAGCCACAGAACTGACAACCCTGAGGAACACAGCCCCTGGGAGGCAGCAAACTGGAGCCAGACAAGGTGTGCAAGCACTGCAGGAACTTCTGCTCCATGATTTTTGGGAGAATGAAGGAACATGGTCAGCACTGTGCTGGCACTGGCCAGTGCCAGGTCCCGGGGACAAGTCCTGCCAGAAGGAGCCATCAGTGTCCCTCTGCAGGAACTGCTCAGTTACAGCCTCCTCTTAGCCTGCAGCAATGGGAGGGAGCTTTGGGAGAAAACTGAGGGAGGGAAAACTGTTGAATGTATCTTAAAATTTATCTAATTATTCAAAAACCTTGAAGAAAGTATCCTGAATGCTTGGGAACACAAGTAGGGAGAGCAGTGAGACCCTCAGCTCCTGTGGAAGAGACAGAAGATGCAGAGCTCCTTGAAAACGGGGAATGAAGCTTGGGAACATTTCACACTGGGGTCAGTGCTGGGCCCCTCACAAGAAAGACCTTGAGGGGCTGAAGTGTGTCCAGAGAAGAGAACAGATCTGGGGAAGGGTCTGGAGCACCAGGAATGGCTGAGAGAGCTGGGAAAGGAGCTCAGCCTGGAGAAAAGGAAGCTCAGGGGGACCTTCTGGCTCTGCACAACTCCTGACAGGAGTGGACAGTTGGAGAGGGGTTGGGCTCTGCTCCCAGGGAACAGGGACAGGATGAGAGGGAATGGCCTCAAGCTGTGCCAGGGGAGGTTTAGGTTGGATATTGGGAAACTTTCTTCCTGGAAAGGGCTGTCCAGCTCTGGCACAGCTGCCCACAGCAGGGGTGGAGTCCTCATCCCTGCAGGAATTTAAAAGCTGTGTGGATGTGGCACTTGGCGACACGGTCAGTGATGGCCTTGGCAGTGCTGGGGAAGCAGTTGGACTCAATGATCTCCAAAGGCTTGTCCAACCCAAATGATTCTGTCACTCTAAACTAGGACTCCAAAAGGTCTCCAGGCTTTTAGAAGAGCTGCATTGGCCGGATGAAACCCCAGAGCAATAGAGATTCCCAGAGGTCATGCAAAACCTAGGAAAAGGGCTGTGCTACTTGAGGAAGAAAAGCTTTGAGATGGTTTAGCTGGCAGCACAGCTTCACAGCCTTGCAGAGCCTCAGCATCAGGCGGCAACACCCAAACAGCTGTGAGAACATTTTTAAAAACGCATTTCACAGGTAAACTAACAAATGAATATTCAAAGTTTGTTTTGATTCTCATTTAACTGCAGGTAAGAGACACTGTGACAGGATGGTGCTGGAATGTTTTGTAAGAATAACTTTATTCTTTCGTTTCTTGGACTAATATTGAAAAAAGGTAATCTTGCAAAAGCTGAAGGGAGGGAGAGAGAGCTGAGGTGCACACACCAGGAGCCTGCAAAGGGAGCTGAGGGCTGGCATGGAGAGCACGGGAAGAGCAGAGGGAGGAACAGATCGCTGAAGCACCCGCAGCACCCTGCCCACCCTGGCACCACCTCCTGGCCACTCCAGAGCCCGCAACAGACCCTGTCCCACTTGCAGGGGCTGTGCCAGGGACCACGGGGTCAGGGGCAGCATCCTGACCACAGAGACCGCAGCCCACAGGCAGCTGGTGATGGCTCGCTATGGTGTTTCCTGGGGAAATCCACCCTGCACTGACAGTCCTGGGGAGCCTCATTCCCTCCGTTTGGCAGAACAGAGGTGAATGTCACCCCCCAGCACCTGTCCCAGGCAGGGACACTCTGAACAACCACGTGGGATCTGCATCCACTTCTGCTGCACCAGCTCGAGCAGCAGCACCCAGGCAGGCATCACAGCTCTACCAGGGCCAGCAGGGAGGCAGAACTGCTTAAACAGTGCCTTTTCATCTTCACACCCAAGTGCTCTCCTGGATCAACAACCTCTGGCTCACACCTACCAGCATGAGCTGCCAAGAAGCCCCAGTCCTTCCCTCGCACAGCGGCAGCCCCAGCTCCTCTCTCTCTTCATAGGCTGAAGCCTCTGAGCATTTCCACATGGCCACACGAAAATGTGGAATTTTCTTGAGGATTCGGGGAACCAGGGGTATCCCAGGCACAAGCCACAAGTACTCACCACCTTCAGCTCAGGCACCGAGCGACTCAGGGTCCATTCCTGGCTGTTCACAAACGAATCTGCAGACAGAGAGAAGAAATCATCAGGTCACCCTCAAGATCCCAGCAAGGATCCTGATACACTCTCGCTACTCCCTCCAGGCAGATTTATGGCTCTTCACTCCCTTCTACCTCATCCAGAGACACAGAAGTGCACAAGGACCCAACACGCAGCCAGAGCCCCAAGTAGGGAGGAGCAGCTGAGCCAAGGGCAGTATGGCAGCAAAGAGGCTGAGCACCACTGGCTGGAACCCTCCCTTCTGCCCTACAGGGGCACAGAAACCCCTTCAGCATCCCCTGCCCTGGGGCACAGAGGACAAGGGAAGCACATGGGACCAGACACCCTTTTGGGGAGCACTGGCTGCACAAGACCCCAGAACAGAGAGCACATGCCAGTGCTCCAAGCCTGCATGCCTCAGGCTGTGCAGCGGCAGGGGCAGGATATCAGCCACGTTCCTGACTGAACGCAAACACAATTAATTATTGCATATCATGGAATTTGCAACATGCTACAATAGGCTTACAGAGGCTGTGGCAATCCAGCATGGCTTGAGGAAACACCCCTGTCCTGTCACAGAGCATCTGGAGGAGGAGCAGGACCCTGCAGGACACCTCGAGTACCAGAGGCATCCAGCAGCCCCTCTTGACAAACCTGAACCCCTCGTTCACCTTGATGAGGTCAGAGCCTCCATCCAACACCAGCTCCAGGGCAGGACCCACAGGAGCAGCACCTCCTGCATGTTTATCACATACAAACAGAAAGGATTTTTGGAGACCAGAAACCTGTGAGAGCACTGCATCTTCAGGAGCCTGTAATAAACCTGCCAAACCTGTGGCCACAGACTATCACAGGAATGGGAATCTCAGATGGGATTCCCGTCAGAAGGGGAGCAGCAAATCCACCAGACCCAAACATGGGCAGCAATCAAACATGGTGACCTGAGCATTGCTGCTGCTCCAGGAGCACCTACTGGTAAAAACTCCTGCCTGGAGTTTACCTTCCATGGCTGATTTAGGAACATTCCTTTTACAGGAGCTACAGACAAATAATCTCCAAGTCTGCTGCAGGAACATCAGGTTATTTATAGCCATCCTGAGCAACCGTTTCTCCGCGGTGTCTTTCACCTGCCCTTTCCTTTTTTAGGCAGAGGTAATTTTTTTATTAAAACAATTCATCAGTCAGGAGGAAAATTATACATTCTTGAGCCCTTTCCAAAAGGTAACAGCACACCTGTATTTCCAACTGCATCACTGAGTCCAAAAAAAGCTGTCACCTCCATCTGGGACTTCTGCCCCGCTCAGCCTCTTTGGCAGATAATGTGGCAGATAAAGCATCATCCAGGCCTCCTCTGTCCCCAGCATTCCCTGATGGGAGCAGACAGCACACACTCATACTGTTTCAACACACACAGCAGGTTTTTTGTGGGTTCTGAGTGGAGTACAAGGCACACACACTTGGCAATTGGCCTTGGGAAGAAGGAGAGGCAGAGAGAGCCCTGGAGAGGGCAGGCTGGGCTCTCTCCAGATCTGCTCAAGGATGAGCAGGACAAGCTGCCCCAATAGCTGCCAGCTGCCTCCTGCACCAACTGTCCCAACAGATCCTTGCTTGGGTTTTAACCCAGGTTCAAGAGTTTGTTTGCAACACTTTGATTTTTGACTAGTTGAGAAGGCTCCTGAGTAAACCTTAACACAGATGAACACTGACAACACAAGGCCAATGGGACTGTGCTCAGCCACACATCACACCCAGCTCCTCACTCCCACTAGCACACCTTACCCAAACACCAGGCACAGCCAGCACATCTATCCATCCTCTCCAGCTTCTGCCAGGCCTGAACATCAGACCAGGCCATCAGCTGGTCTCAGTGACCCAGCTGGAACTGACAGCCCACGGGTCCCAGCACAGCCCAGCACACTGCCTGCACACACACTGTCCCCACTCAGCACCGCTTCACACGGTGCAGATGGAGCCTCCATTCCTGCACAGTCACCGGGAAAAGTTACTGAGAGGCACACCTTGGAGGGGCATGGTCCCTCTGAGGTCCCTTCTGGAGCCAAGGTCACACGTGTCAGGAGCAGAAGACCCCTGTGTTCCCCTGCCACCCTGGGCCAGACCTGCACAAACCAACCCTTCACCTGAGGAACATCTTGGTGAACAGACACACCTCTTGTTCAGGTGGACATCCCACCATCCCCTGAATGCGTCTGGAACAACACTCTCGCACTGCCCCCACCCTCTCTCCTGCCTCATTAGCCAAGCAAGAGGCACATTCCTCCTGCACAGATTAATTAAGGATGAAGAGGGCAGTGCCTGGGAGGCAAAGAGGCCATGCACATCCACAGTCTGCAGCAAGCATGTGTCCTGTGCCTGCACCCCGAAGCACATGGGGAAGCTTCCCACCTATCACCTGGACAAGGTATTCTAGGCCATCAAGACCTGACAGGACAAGAGGAGATGGCCTCAAGTTGCACCAGGGAAAGTTTAGGTTTGATACTGGGAAAAATTCTTCCCTAAATCAGCTGTCCAGCCCTGGCACAGGCTGCCCAGAGCAGTGATGGGGTCACCATTCATCAAGGGGTTTAAAAGCCATGTGGATGTGCCACTAGGGACATGGGCTGGTGGTGGCCTTGACACTGCTGGAGGGAATGGCTGGACTCAGTGGTCTGAGAGGCCTTTTCCAACTACAATGATTCTGTCATTTTGCGACTATCAGCCAGTCTGGGAAGGTGTGAGGGTTTGGAGAACAATCCACTTCCACATGTCAGGCTGGGGTCCATGCCATAACTGCATGATTTACAGTCTGTCACTCTAAGTGTCCCCTGGTCCTTTTTACAGCCCCTGCTCTGCCCCAGGACATGCAATCACCCTTCTCTCACTACACAAGGGACACACACAACACTTCCACATCACCCCGACAGCTGGGAGACCCACAGCTGTGTGAATGAGCCAACCACAGACCCAAAGACATCTCTCACATCACCTGGGCCATGTGTCCTGCAGCCACCTGCACACGTGCTCACAGGGACAGCTCTGCCACCCAGGTCTCAGACGCCTACCAGCATGGAGCCTCCCACCCCCAGCCCGGTTTCTGGCACTTGCTTCCCTCCTCCACCATCAGCTCCCACAGCACTGTGTGCAGGAGGGCACAGATTGCACCCACAGAGCTGCCAAGGGGCACCTCATGAGCAGTTTCCCAACCCAAAGTAATTACAAACCAAGCAGCTCGCTGCTGAAAAGCTGTGACATGACCGCAGTGTCAGCTCTGTCCATACCAATGTTCATCCTTGGTTGTCAAAATGAAGAATGTGGCAAATCCCTGCACTCAAGGCTACCAATCCCATCAGTGTGACATTATACACTCCGTGTGTCGCTGCAGCTGTCACACACCAGAGCAGCAGGAAAGGTCCAAGTCAGCAGCAGCAGGAGACTGATTTGGAGCCCCCCTCAAACTGCATCATTCCCTCTGGGGCTGCCAGACCTTGCCCATTTCCCTCCAGGCCTCCACACCCTCCCCACCCACTGTGCTGAGCCAGAGAGGTGTAGGGGTGCCCAGCTCTAAGGCACTGCTCCCCACTGGAACAAGCACAAGATCCCCATCCTCTCCTGGCTGAAGCTGTAACCATGTGGAAGCACACAACGAGCCACCGGCAACCTGACTGAGGCTGAGGCACCACCTGAAATCCCAGCAGGCAGGTGAGCAGAGCACCTTCCCCACAGCACCTGGGCCCTGGTGTCAGTGTGTTCAGCAGGGATTGCCTCCACCAGGAGACACCTCCAGGGACTGACCTCCCACTGAGCACTGGGGCTCACATAGCATCAGGGAGCCACGATTTGCTGGATCAGTTTCACTGCTGGACTGGCTGCACCACTTACAATTCCAGATGAAAATACACCTGGCCACTCTTCCTGCATCTTCTCTTTGTTATTTAATCACACAGAGGGGACCAGAATGTCTGTGCTGCGGATCAGCACCTTCCCCAGGTGTACCCAACCTCCAAAGCAGAAGCAGTGGGCTCGGGAAACCACTGTCACACCAAGAGCTTCAGTACAGCCCAACAGTGTCCTTGGCTCCATGACACAACCACACAAGAGGAGATCAGTCCAGCCTGGCCTGAGAAAAGGAGATTCAGGCCAATTCTGTTACTCCCCAGAAGCTTCTGCTGATGGAAGTTTCCTGCCCTAGGCAGCTATACTGCAGAAGGTGGATATTTGGGAGGTGGGGTGGGCAGAGCTCTGCCTTGCAGAAGAGCAGACAGGGACGTAAAGGAGGCACTCTGTAGCTGATGTCCCTCGGTCGGTCAGTCATCCTGGACACCTTCAGGACCTATGGACCAGACCCCAGCTGTGGGACAGCAGTGTCATGAACTGAGGAGGCAGGATCAGCACCCTCCATTGCAGAGCTCAGACACCACGGCCCCCTGTACCCTGAAGACAGCTCAGAGGGGGTTCAGCCACAGACCCACAGGGAAGCTAGGAAGAGAAAGGGGCTGGCCAGCTGAATTCAACTCCTCACCCAAGATACTCCCTCCCTGGGATGATGTGCACCAGGTTCATCTCCCCTGAGCTCCAGAAGCACCAGTGCCAGACACATCTGGTCCCCCCACACAGCAACTAATAATTAACCAACTCATTATCCAAGCCATGGCAGAACTCCTTTGGACACTGCAACCCTGGACACTAAACCCAGCCTTGAAACCCAGGTCAGAGGCTGCGCGAACACAGCAGAGGCCACACAAACCAAGGCCACTCGTGGCCACCACTGTGGCCACACAAACGGACCCACCTGACCAAACACACAGATCAAAGGGAGGAGAGGCAGCATGCCTGAGCACAGCTACCCTTCCTGGGCACAGCCACTCCTCCTGGGCCAGGCTGATAAAGCCTCAGCCCTGCCAGTGCTGGCAGGAGAGGGATTTCTCCAGGTCAAGGACCAGCACAGGCACAGCCAGCGTTCCAGTCAGCACTAAGCCAGCATGGGAACCCACTGCAGGACATGATCTTGGTAAGAATTATCTCAGCAGAGCTTTAAACACTCTGCAGCAACATAAAGAGACAATTCTGTCTCTCCGGGAAAGGGTATGCTTAGGAACTGCCACCCTTGTTTCGCTGCTACACCATGGGTGACAGCAGCCGGTGTCACTGTGCTCTGAGGTCATTGCAAACTCTGGAAGATCCAGACATTTCAACCTCTTGGCACCTGCTTCTCTCCAGTGCCCATCCAAACACTGTCAAAGACCCAGACCAAACCCTGCTGTGATGGTGGGACAGGGTCTGCTGGAAGGGAAAATCCAGCACAGAGTGACATGGAGAGACAGGTAACTCACAACCTCCCATCCCAGCACTCCATGGGGATCTACCTCGCCAGCAAAAACCTGTTCCCAATGTGCATGACCTCAGTTCTAGCTGTGCAACCCCACAAGCACTGGCAGGTGAACACTGAAGGCACAGGGGTTGAAGTTCCCTCTCCCTAAGGCTGTCCATGACTGCAGTCAGACACCTCTGCACCCACCGCACACCCTCTGACCTCATCCTGAGAACTCAGTCTTCCAGAGTATTGTCCCAACAACTCCCTTCCTGACACCTTCCAAAACTCCCAAGCTTTCCTGAAGTGCAGATACCAGACTGGCCTCAGCATCCGAGACATCTCTAACCCCACCATGACACCTCTGCCTCTCACTAACATTCCCAGCTCAACCCAAGGCAAGTACCAACACGAGGTGATATTTATCATGACCTACCCAACTCACTATGCAAACTTCACCTGATCCATGAGAAAACAGCCCCTGTCTTCCCCCAGAAGCCTTTCCTCACATGCCCTACACATCAGTCCTCCACACACAAGAGTAAAGGGAGGTACCTTAAAGAACCTCAAAAAGTAAGGCATTTCTCTGGGAGAGGGGACATGGCTGCAATCACAGAATCACAGAATATCCTGAGCTGGAAGAGACCCACCACAAGGATTATTAAGTCCCACACCTGGCCCTGCACAGGCACCCCAACCATCCCACCCTGTGCCTGAGAGTGTTGTCCAAATGCTCCCTGAGCTCTGGCAGCCTTGGGACAATGACCATTCTGTGGGGAACTTGTTCGCTGCCTGACCACCCTCTGGGGGGAAGAACCTTTTCCTTATACCCAACCTAACCCTCCCCTGACAGAGCTCCATGCTGTTCCCTCAGGTGAGGAATGCTTCCTGAGCCGTCAGAGATGCTGCACCCATCACACAGTCCCTCCATGCACAGAGACAACTCCAATTCCAAAACAGTCTAATTTTCCCAAGACCATGCCTATTAGAGAGCCTCTTTGGAATGGCACCAGCCCACACCTGGATACCTAGAAATGCTCTGAAGCACGGACCATGACCACCAGTCCAAGCTGGCCGGACTCTGTGTTGACTTTGCTCTCTAGTCCCAAGGGCTGTTGCCCTCCCTTGCCCATTACATAAGGATCAGCCTCCTCTGGGTAACAAACCCTGAAATCCCCCATCCTGTCTCTGTGTGCTCAGTCCCAGCCAAACCCCTCCAGGGCTAGGAGCAGCGGTTGGAGCATCCCCCTGCCTCTTGTGGGTATGTCTGGATGCAGAGCGTGGTGTTGGGTGAGTATCACAGCGTGCTGTAAACAAATCACTCCAGGTTCTGGAAACAGGGAGAGTGTTGGCTTGGCTCTCTGCCGGGACTCCTACATCCAGCTTTTCCAAGTGCTGATAACTGCAGCTGCACCCCCCAGGAGGGCAAGTTGGGGCTGCACCAGCAGCTTTCCCAGGGCAAGTAGGGCAGCGCCCACACAGAGCATCAAAGTTTGTGAGACATCAAGAGGGTGTTTGGAACACCAACGGCCTGCAAGACTGGAACAGGGATGGGGTAAAGACCTCCTGAGCAGCCCCATCGGAGCAGCATTAAGGCTGTGCCACTCCAGCCCTGGCTCAGAGGCCCACAGCTCCCACTGGAGCAAGCCATGGACCAACATTCCAAGCAGACGGACAAGGAGACAGGGCACAAGAGAGGACAAGCAGCAGCTTCTTTGACGTGCAGACTTCACCACTACCTCTTCACAGCTTGCTGTCCCCAGGAGGACACAGATCTGGTGGGTTCAGGGGCTGTGCAGGTACCAAGCAGGTAATGAACGGTGTTCTCAGTGCAACTAAACCCCATGTGAGTTTGGCAGGGCCAGGAGCTCTGCAAGGAGCCACAGTACAAGTGGCAGCCTGGGGACATTGTCGCTGAGCCTCTGCCTCCAGCACGAGCCACGGTGGCAAACACTAATCCCTGCAACAAGCAATGGTCCTGCACGAGCTGGCTGGTCACCACTGCAAGGACCCCAAGCCTGCCACGCGACTCCCATGGAAGCCTCCACAGGTTCTGCAAAGATGGATCCAAAGGGAGCTCCTACCTGTCTCATGGAGGAGCCAGGTGAGAGGCAAGGACACCAACCGAGTGCTCAACCCCAGCTGTTTCTCTGGGAATGCGGCCGCCAGGTCGGCTGCGGCTGGCGCAGCTCCCACTGGAAGCAGCAAGCAGGAACAGGTCCCCCGCTGCAGGGGCAGGGCCCAGCCCTCCCTGCCCGCATACACCCACATTCCCCAGCCATGAGCACAGCCTCCCCTCTCCTGGGAACCTCCCGCCACCCTGCCGGCACCAGCACACAGGCACCAGCACCTGCCCTGCCAGCACCGGAACCCCCAGAGCACAGCAGCATCCCAGCCCTTTGCCTCGTGGCAGACGGACAGCCCCCACATGCACCAGAGCCTCCAGAACCCTTCCCTGGAACACAGCAAGCCTGAGGGACAGGGGGGCTAGAGGATGGAGCCCCTTGAGCTCCCTGGCCAGCTGCAGAGTTGCTCCCGTGCTGATCCCTGTGGCCCAGCCCTCCCGGGGAACATTTGGGCTCGACGCTGCCCTGGACAGTCACTACGTCGGGAGCAACCAGGTTCCTCGGGATCATGTGGGCTCCCTGGGGAGCCTGCCAGCCCTAAGACATCCCTCTGGCATGTGAGCCAAGCAGAGAACTGCCTGCACAACACCCAGATGCAGAGCAGAGCAATGGAACCCAGCGAGGCCCCCCGGGAGCAGGCAGAAGGGCCTGGCCCAGCCCCCAGTTCCATGCGTTCCATGCCTTAAAAAGCTGTGGATGCTGCTGTCGCCTCCCGGCCCTGCCAGGCCACAGGACTCGCCCGCAGCTCCTTCCACAGGGTGGGGAAGAGGACTGGGCACAGAGGCACAACCAGCACAGCCCCAGCTGAGGCCCCACACAGCCCCGGTGCCAGAGAACTCCCCACCAACATCAGAGTGTCGATCACCCGAGAGCTGCTTCAGCTGCCAGTGCCCACTGAATGCCCAACTCCACGGGGGTCCTGTCCCCCTGTCCCATCACTGGTAATGCCATGCCTGCCCCACACCCGGTGAGGGTCCCTGTGCTCCCAAACACGTGGCCTCCGCTTGGCCCCAGTGGGGGACCTTGGCAGGGCTAGCCCTGGCTGAGCTTGCCCAAACACCACCTGGTACCAGGGAGCCGCTCACAACAGGGGGGTGCAGGCACATTTCTGTGCTCCCCAACCCCCTGCGCTGCTCCACCTTTCGCTCTGGCAACCTGCCAAACAGTCCTACTTGCCTGTGAGTCCATCAACTTCTTTCCCCATTCTGTGAATGTTGTGGGGCAAGAGCAGAGAGGCTCATCCCACTCCATCCTTGCTGAGACGCCAGCAGAGCAAGCAGGACATGTGATACATGTGCTTGACTCCCAGGTGTGTGGCCAGCAAGGGAACCAGACTCCACAGCACGTCCTCCTAAGCAGCCACACCACAGCTGCTCCGGCACCATTAACTGTGGCAGTGCCCAGAGCACCGGTGTATGACACGACCCTGTGAACACTCAAGGGACCTCGCTGCAGCCCAGTGCAAACCCTGCAAAGCACCAGGACAGGACCAGGTGCCAGTGCACAGCCCAGGACCTCAGCTGGGACAGGCCACAGCCACCCATCCCTGCAGGCCCCGCAGGCACAAGGGGCTCTCGCCAGCCCAGCACTGCTCCTGTGCTTACTTACCCAGAGCCCGCAGAACACCCCCACCTAGGAGAACAGGCTCAACACCGCCATGGGGATCCTTGGGGCACACGCTGCTGGTGCTGCCACGTTCTCGCCTTCGAAAGCGGCTTGTGAGGATTTTCCAGAGTCCTCCTGTCTGCACGGGGTCGGTGTGCAGCCGGCCCCCGACCCTGGTCAGCTCCGGGTAGAGCAGGTCCCGCTTGCTGGGGCAGGTGTGCAGGGAGCTGGCATCACCCTCGCTCTTGGTGCGGAGGCGCGTGGGGCGCAGGAGCCCCCCAGACTCTGACCGCCGCAGCTCGTGGCCCCGGCGCAGGCGGAAACTGAAGCTTTTCCGCAGGGAGCTGAAGTTCTTCCTGGGGCTGGAGCCGCTCCAGCCGCTGCTCCCAAAGAGGTTCCAGCGGCGGCTGCCCCACAGGGAGCCCCCCCGGAGGAAGCCGGGGCTCTCGGCGGGGTGCGACGGCTGGGCGGCGGGCAGGAAGGTCATGCTGCTGGGTCGCGGGCGCTGAGCCTCATCGGGGCCGTCGCCCTCCCCCTCGGGGCTCTGCCTGCGGGGCGAGCGCAGCCGGAGCAGCTCCAGGAGGCGGCCGCGGGCGCGGGCGGGGGGCGGCGGCGGCAGCAGCGCCCCGGGCAGCCCGTTCCCCGCCGCGCAGAAGCTCTTGGGCCGCCGGCGCTGCTGCTGCGCGGCGCCGAGTGCGGCCTGGACGGCGGGGACGCCCTGCAAGTCCAGCGACTCGCAGACGCTGACGGCGCGGCGGGGGCTCGGCCGCGGGGCGCTCCGGCCCGGCCCGGCCCAGCGCCAGCCCTCGGCCATCGTCAGCGGCGGGGCTGCCCCATGGCCCCGCGCCCGCCGCTCTCCGCCGCCGGCGCGGGGCTCCCACGACGCTCCCGCATGTCCGGGCCGCGCTCGGCGCCGCCAGCGCGGGGCTGGGCCGGCCCGCCCCGGAACGGGCCGGGGCCGCGATGGGGATGGGGCGGGGGCCGGGGCTGCCCCGCCCGCCGCGCCCTCCGCGGGTACCGACGGCACCGAGCCCGGGGGACGGACAGCGGCTGCGGCGCCGTCCCGGAGCGGCGCGGGGCTGCGGCCCCGGGGCAGGGCAGGGCCGGTCCCTGTTACCGCCCGGCCGCGCTCAGTGCTCGGGGCGAAGCCCGCACCAAGGAGCGGCGGCGCTGCTCGGCCCCTCGACCCCGCCGCGGCGCTCACCGGGACCAGAACCGGCCCGGACCCCGCCGGGGCGGCGCCGAGCGCCGGGATCAGAACGGGCCCAAGCCCCGCCGGGGCGTTCACCGGGACTGGAACCGGCCCGAACGCCGCCGGGGCGTTCACCGGGAGCAGAACCGGCCCGGACCCCGCCAGGTACCGACCGCCGGGCAGGGCCGGCAGTGAAGACCGCGGTGCGGCGCGGGGCCGGCCATGTCCGCCAGGGGGCGCTGCGCCCCCGTTCGCCGCACCGTGACATTGGCAGCGACACCGGGATCCCGGCGGGACGGAGGCCGGGAGCGACGCCGGGAGCGGAACCGGCATGCCGGCGGGACCGGCAGCGCTAGCAGCTCCGAGCGTGGCCCCGGGACCTCGGCGGGACCGGCTCCGGGGGCGGCACCGTGACTCCGGTACCTGCAAACATGCAGAGGCGCCCCTTCGGCGGCCCCGGCCCGAGCCGCTCCTCGCGGCATCCCCGCGTCCTCCGCTGCCCTCCCCGGCCGCAGTGCCGCCACACGTCCCTAAGCCGGCCCGGAGCTTCCCCTCTCCTGTCAGGACTCCCCGCTCAGGGCGCCCGGACCCCCAGCCCCGACCGCACCGGCCCTGCACCCAGATCCAGCTGCTACCTCCTGCCTTCTCATCCTTCCCAAACCTGTGCCGGGCTGGCGAACCCCTCAGCAGCTGCGTCATGCCCAACAGCCGCCCTATGCTCAAGGACACCTGAGAATCCTCACCAGGGACCCCCAGGAGTCCGGGCAGCCCGGAGCACCCACAACCTGGAGCACAGACCCCCACATCTCCCCCGGGCCCGAAGCACAGGGCACCAGGATAAGTGTGACCACCGCAGCCAGAGCTTCACTCCTGTCTCGTTCCAGGGCAAAGTCATTTTCTTTGACCAAACCCACCATCACTAAGCTCCGACCCTCCTTCCAGGCAGTTGGAGTCCTGACTGTGGTACCTCCTTCATCTCTTCCCCAGCACTCCCCATTGCTGCCTACAGTCCCAACCTCCAGCATCACCCCAGGACCCTCCTCCTTTTTCTCCTCCTCCTCCTCTACCTCCTCCTCCTTCTCCCCTTCCTTCTTCTCCTCCTCCTCCTTCTCCTTTCTCCTAACACCTTTTCTCTATCCCTGGCTTTTCTCCTTCACAGTGCAAGCATGATCTGTGCTCCCTCTGGAGAGGAAAAAAAAGATGCCTGACTCCCCCTTAAACTATTTTTACCTTTCTGAAAGCCCTGTCTGCTGATCCAGTCCAGGTCTTCTGCTTCTCCAGGCCTCTCCAAGGAACACCTTAACATCAGCACCTCCCTTTCCCCCTCCTTATACAGAGGTCTTTGACTCCACTGCCTTGACTCTTCCAAAATCCCATCACCTTGTTGGACTTTGCTTTCTCTTTGATCCCTCATCCTCCTCCACAGCAGGACTCATCCTACCTCTCCAGTTTTCTGGATGCACCCTGGCCTCAGACACAGCCAAACCCCACCTAGAGCTCTTCCCCTCCCCACAGCACAGCCAGTACGTCAGCCAAGCCCCTTCCCTTCTCCCTCCTCTCCTAAGCCCACAGGTTCCACTATCCACCTCCCCTCCCATCCCTGTCAGTACCACAGACACCCATCATGGCATACAGGAATAGAGCCCCCACACAGAGCCTCTCCTGGCGCTTCACATCCTGCTCTTCCCTCGGGTGTTCACACCTGTCAGCACCAGCCCTACCCCAGCAGTTCCCCTCCCTGGTACCCAATGCCAAATGCACAGAGCAACAGCTCAGAGCCGCCACTCCTCAGCCCACGGCCATGCTCCGTGGGCAGACGATGGACTCGTCCCTCTCCCCTCCCTCAAGCCAGTGGGCACCTGTGCCCGGGACTGAGCAGAAGGCACCTGACAACCCACCAGAGCTGCAGCTCTGCCATCTGTGCCAAGGTCACAGGAACACGCAAACTGCCAGACTGGATCTGACCCGCATGCACAGCATCTGCCATCCCGTCTCCCGGAGCAGCCGCACTGCAGCGAGGACGAGGAATTCTGCAGGAAGCAATTACAAGGGAATGTCTTCCAAAGTGCTGAACACCAGACAGGGCTGGCTGCAGGGACCAGGCTGTCAGAGCCAACCTGTAAGGGGTACCTCAGGCACAGGTACCCTCTGGCAGGGAACCAGGTCAAGACCCTCACAAGCTCCTTTCCACCACACCTGGCACAGCTCCCATGGATGGAAAGTTCTTCCTGTAGGGAGCCAGGACCGTCTATATCCGTCTCTTTCCAAACCCTGGGTTTAACACATACTCCGACAGCACCAGATGGTTCCCCTTCCACATGAGTCTCAGCTTTTTAAAATATTCTGGCAGGTTCTGGCTGTGAGGTGTCGCTGAATCACGGCCTGTCTGCTGGAGAGATGCTACACCATGTGCTGCCCACTGAGGCAGGACCAAACATGCTGGATCCCCCCAACAGGGTCTGTCTGACCCATCCCTGCAACCTCCCCAATGCCCCTCCAGCACTACGACCTCCTCAAGCCCCCTCCACACCTAATCCAGCTCTTCCTCCTCCTGTGACCTCATCCAAAGTCCGCTTAAATCTACTGAGAAGCATGGACAGTTCCCCTCAGCTGACAACGTCCTCCTCCCTGTCACACCAGGGCTCATATTTTTTAAGCCTTTTGTGTTTTTAAAGCATTCCCTCAATTCTCTGCAGTTTGTCTCCACCTTTTTTAAACACAGAGCCAGAACCTGGGCACAAGACTCAGCTGGGACCTCCAGCAGCCCAAGAAGAAATACAGGTACAACATCTGTCCTACTGCCTCCCAGTAAGATACTGGTGTATACCACGGTAACAGCATAACATTGATTTTTTTACCTAATTAGGCTGTTTCATGGCAAAGGTCTCCATACACTGTGTGCACTGATATGTACATTGATATGATCCCCTTGATGTTATTCCTACAGAGAGAACAAAAGACTAATCTAAATCTAAAATAGGCTAAAATGGAGTCTCAGATTCAAGTCCTACGGTTGAGATCTGCAGGGCACCTGCACACAGGTAGGGAACCTGCACCCCAGGACAGGCTCAAACCCCACAGGTCTCAGCAACACAGGGGCTCCAGCTGCCTCAGCCCTCCACCAGTGGAGGAACCGATCTGAGAATGAGACCAGAAACCACCAGAGTTTGAGGACAGCCATCACTGAAACTCCCTACACATCTTTAATGTGTCTCTTCTCTGGCAGTTCACACCACAACCATACTGGGTTGGACTGGAGCCGTGTCCATGTCTAATGCAGATGACAGGTGACAGCTCACCTGCTCCTGCAGCAGCTTGGCCGGAGTCCCCAGGGTTATGCAGGGCTCTGGAAGCATCTCTGAGAGCTGGGAAGTAACAGAGACATCAGGCTTTGGCAATCTGACCCAGAGCAGGTGCCATGGGATAGAAGCAAGTTGGTCCCTTACCAGCACTTCTGTGAGTCACATGCTTGGTACAAACATTATGGTCATGAACATCTGGCTGAAATTAATATAATCCATGAGAGGCTTAACAACAGCTGCATGGAAAAAGTCCAAGGGCCAGGGAACTTTCCAGTGCTGGCTGGCCCTGGTGTGATATTCAGGGTGGAGCTCCAAAAAGGAGGAGGAGTCTAAACCATGGTCAAATGCTCCACTGTGCTCCCCAGACCCCATGACACTGGTATCACTGCTCCTCCAGACCCATCAGCACTGGTATCCCTGTGCTCCCTCAGACCCAAATAGTATTGCTGCTCCAGAGACCTGCAGATAGGGTGATTTTGTTGCCAGGAAGAGGCCCAGCTGGGAGGATGGGACACCTGCACTCACCATCCCTCCTGGGTTCAAAGGTGCTGTCACTCTGTGGAGGAGCCTGAATCCCCTGCAGCCCCACACATCCAGCATGGATGAGGGACCAGCATTGCCTCGGCAGCTGGGGGAGGGATGAGGTTCCTAGCATGGATGGCCCTAATGCCCCCGTGCCCACACAGAGGGCAGAGTACAGCAGCAGACCAGGAGCACATGAAGACACCAGCCGGCCCAAGGCCCTGTGTGCTACCAGGGCTGCAAGTGCCCGAGGCAGACAGCCCTGCACAGACCGTGCGGGCGGTGGGACTGCGGGCAGGGGACTAGGCTAAGCACCACTGCCAGGGACAAGGTCAGGACAGGTGACAACACCACACCTGGGCCAGGCTGCAGGGCACCCACGGCCGCAGCACATGCTGCCCAGCTGGAACAGCGAAGCAGGAAGGCTCTGTGCAGTGCCAGGGGAGCAGCCAAGCCCCCTCCACAGCTGCAGGAGAACCCTGAGCACTGTGTCAGGACTGTGCTGGAGCTGCCGGGCTCCGCAGACCAGCACCAGCCGGCTCAGCCATGCACCAGGAATACTGATGAGGCTCTGCCAAAGCAGAGCATCCGGGGGCGCAGGCTCGGCGGCCTGGCCATGGGGTGCATTGCCCCAGCCCCCACAGCCCCACGTCACAGCCCACGCTGCCGGCGCGTCAGCAGCACCGTCACCTGCAGGCGGTGGTGGGGGCCAGGCCCTGCCTGCTGGCCCCACAGGGCTGGAACAGAGCCAGAGCCATCTTCAGCCCAAACGGGAGGAGGGAGAAGGAGACGGAGGCATCCCCGACCCTGAGCAGAGTGACATGTTCATACTGAATCCTGCCACAGGCTCAGCATCCCCCACAGCACCACTGCACACCACATAGCTCCACTGCAGTAACCTTTTTTGGTCATCCCAAGCATCCCAACAGCCCCTTCTGGTCACCCCAACCACCCTGAGCCCAAGAGACAATATCCTCCTGCTCTCCACTGACAAATACCCACTTGCCCCACGGGCCATGCACATCCCCAGGGTCTCAGGACAGAGAGATGAGGCACTGCTCCAGTGTCAGACCAGTGGCACAGACCTTCACTGCCAGCTGGACCCTCGTGCCCTGCCCTGCCCTGTCCCCGTGCCCCTTTCACAGCACAGAGCCCTGCGTTTGACACCTGACAGGCTGACTGACTTTGCAAGGCTTCTTGCCGTGGAAGGTGCCTCAGAGCAGGTTGTTCCCTACAGTTCCCTACAGTTTCCATGGAGAGGAGGAACAGGCCCAGCCAGCAGAGAGTTAACACCAGCCGGGAAGTAAGTAACAGTCACAGGAGAGCCCGACTCCAGCACCAGCTCCCTCCCTCCTCCCACACTGCACACCCCCAGCTCAGGTCCTGCCGCAAACCCTGCACTGCTGATGAGGAAATTGCCACCTTCTCCCCGCCCTGGGATGCAGCACTGAAGCAAATGCCTCCCTCCCGCACATGTGAGGTCATGCCCACGTCACCCAAACAGGACACAGCCACGCTCTTGTCCACCAAGGAGAGGAGCTGAGCACCAAATTGCTGTCCAAGTTCCTGCCCTTCAAAGAGGGCAGCCTGCCATGGACCCTATGGGGGTGGCCATGCCACAGATCCTGCACCCACACACTACAAGACAGATGCAGGGATGACAGATGTAGGGATGACAGATGCATGGATGATGCTTCCTAAGCTGGTTCAGACCCTGGTGCCTCAGGAAAGCCCTGGAAGATAACGCTTTGGGATTTTAGCTACAGGGTGTAATACAAGATCAAGGCAGCAGCAATCACTTCTGCTCCTTAAGCCATCTCCGGGCACTTCTGTGCACAGAGACATCCATACAAAATCCCATACAAGTGTCCTGACTAAATCTGCAGGTAGTCCGGTTCCTGCACTCCGGGGCATGAGCAGCCCTGCCATGCTGCCAGCCATGCACTGGGCTGTCCCCAGGCACTTGGGCTGTTTCCAGGTACAGAGATGTTCCCATGGAACAGGGCTGTCTCCAGGCACCAGGATGTTCCCAATTCCCAAGCTCCTCACTGGTGATGCAGATATGAGTAGCATCAGCATTAGGCCAGACATTGTGAAATCTCTTTGGGATTTTGAAATCCAAAGACAAATGCCCATGTGAAAATTTGGTTAGAGGACTAAAGGAGACCTCCTCACTTTAAAATCTCTCCCATAACCATCACTTAAACAGTGAAAATTCTCCAGTTTATTCCAAAAGCATCAAAGGAAAGAGGAAATTACAGGAAAAATAGCAATGGGGTGAAACTAAGAAGTGAATGGTACAGTAATGGGACTCAGAGGACATGAAAATCCACATGGAGGACAGGAGGAGAACATGGCAGGAGATAGAGGAGGCTGGAAAATTCCTCTTGCTTTGACAGAAAGGCAGAGACCCCACAGCAGCCTGCAAAGGAAGGTCACAGAACTGTCCATTAGCTGTGACCATTGAGCTCCTTCAGACGTGACCACACTGCAGTGACATTCACATGACCAGTGGATACAGGACATTTCTGCACCCAAAAGCAAAGCCCCCACCCACCCCAGCACCAGATGGAGCCTGGGCCTCCAAGCCAGGTCTGCGTTAAGTGGACAAACCACCTGTCCTCACACCCTCTGGCTCTACACACACAGCATCACAGGCACCAACAACACAAGAATTTTGGGAAGAGCAGACCCCACCAAAAGGCAGGACTGGAGAGGCACTGAGCCCTACAGAAAGGGAAGAAGCCCAGAATACCAAAAAGATGTTCCCAACAGTGCTTCCCAAAGCTGTCCTTCCCTGGGAAACACGCAAAACAATTAAAGCCACAGAAAGATCCTGTCCTTCCTCCCTGTTCCCAAAGGCAACTGCTCAGGAACAACTGAGCAGGCACAGGAAGTATTTTCAAAACACAAGCTTAAAAGCTACCGAGGCTGACAACAACATGGGATGCTCACGTGGGCCTGAGCACCCTAACAAAAGCCATGTTACTGCTGCTCCAACCTCGTCATCCTCTGAGGTGAGCATGGTGACTAACAGCATCTGCACACCCAGGCAGAGATTGTTTTGCCTCAAACAAGAGCCAGTTGCAAGAATGGTGTTAGGGATACCCCTGTATCCCACCTGGAGCAGGGGGACTGCAGTGCTCCAGCCCCCAACAATCTTCTCCAGGAAAGCCAAACCAGCTCCCTCCCAGTGGACAGGCCCCAGACCCCATGGTGGAACTTCAATGCTCACAAGCAATGAATTTAGGGAAGGAAGTATCACCCTTGAGATGTTAAAGAATGTAGATGTCACCCAGCACACGAAACTCACCTTCACAAGATTGTAGGTGAGACTATTCATTTCTATGAACCCACTCATACCCCAGGTGCTGCCCCGGGCCCTGGGGAGAGCCACAGGCAGCGCCAGCCAGAGGGAAGCAGAGCCAAAGCCCCTGCTCCAGGCCGGCCGAGGGTTTGCCCCCTGCTCCTGCTCCCACTTTGACACAAGGGTCCCAGCTCTAACCCCTGGAGCAGCCCCAGCTGGGAACAGCCTCCTCATACCATCCATGTCCATCAGACCCCAGGGGCCCAGGGACCCTACCTCTGTCTAACCCAGGCGTTTCAGGTTCCTCCCCGAGGTCTCTGCACAGAGGTCAACCACCAACCACAGACAGCAAAAAAACCCAGAAACCGAAAGCCGCAAGCCGCAGCCGGAAGGTGGGACGGAAGGTGCAGGTCTTGCACCTGGCTCTCTGTTGCCACCATCCCCTGAGGCTCCCCTGCTGCAGCCAGAAACACCTCAGCCTGCACAGGCTCATCCTCCCAAGTAGGAATGGGTGCCATGTCTCACCCCAGGGCCCCAGGAGGGACCAGTCCCTGCACTGTTCTGCCCACCTCACACCCTCGGCTTCCATGACCCTCACCTCGTGTCTCCCCACCAAAGCCAAGTCCTGGCAGGGTCTGACAGGCCCTGGCTGCCTGCCTGAGTCACAGTGGGGCTCCTGCCTGACCTGACCACAGACAGCAACAAGGGAGACCTCAACACCCCCCGGCAGCAACACCAACTTCCTGTGTGGTCAGGGAAGAAGGGGACGGCTTTGAGTGCCTCTCACTACGTTGGATTTGGTAGGGAAAACCATTCTTGACAATTTTTCCAGGATCCAATACAGACACTAAATGGTAACAGGAGAGAATGGATCCCCAGCAATCCCCCCCAAACCTGCCTTAGCCCAGTTTGTATTCACAACTACACACTGAGGGCTCCAGTTCTTACTCCACTTCACACATCTCATGTTGACCATTGACTCTTCCAGCTCCTTCCTGAGGTCACTGTGGACTAACCCAAATACCATAAAGAAGCCTCAAGGAATTATTTAATCACTAACACCTTTCACTAATCCCACTGCTCAGGTGCTGTTCTCAGTGTCATGGAAAGTAGATCCCATCAAACTACGTCACTCAGCACCCACTTCCCTTCTTTAATTCTCCACTAATTCGGATTATGTCAGGCACTCCACTGCTTTCCCAGGGATTGATATCAGCCTAACTGTATCCTAAATACCTGAGTCATCCCCGGATCCTGCTGAAGGCTGGCACAGCAACAGCCCACTCCAGCCTCACTCATCTTCTCACAGCCAGCTCCCAGGGAGCTCTGCAGCCAGCTCTCAGGGCTCTGGGTGCCAGCTGCCCAAAGCTGGGAATCTGAAAGCACCTGACTTTGGCAGCTGCTGTTCAGGCCTGAACAACCATTCCAGGGAAAGGATTCCATCTCCCCAAGCAGGGATGGAGATGCTCATATTACATGGCTCCCCACACCCCATGTTTCAGACAGTACAGACAAACATCACAGCTAAAAACAACCCTGTTCCAAATAAACCTCCCAATTCCTGATAGGCACTGACCAGCTGGATGCCGATGGCCTCTCATGTCCCATCTCTTTTGCTCACTTCCACTCTCAGTCTGTGTTCCACAACACCAACTCTTCCTCTGTTTAGGATCAATTCTGTGCCAGTCCTGCTGTTTGGATGCGCCACCCGCTCCATGTGCCAGGCTGGCTGCTGGCACAGCCTCCCTCATTAATGGGGCTTTGGGTGATTTGGGCACAAACATGACATTCTTTGGAATTACTGCATTTGCTATTTGTGTTCTCTCTCCCAAGTCCTGTGGCTCATTATTTTATTGGTTTTTTTGCTTTAGTCACACCAACCTCCAAAACTGAATGGCAATGGGTGAGTATCACCCAACCACCTTGCCCAGGAACAGCATTGCTGCCCCAGATTTGCAGGGCATTACGGGGGCTGTGAGAGACAGGGAATATTCTGCCCTCCTCCCCCATCTGCAGGCAATCCAGTATCAAAGAAAGGGCTGGGCTGGGTCCCAAGAGATGACCTTGATGGAGAGGAAACACTGCTGGGAACATCCTCAGGGATGCCCAGGGCTGGCACCAGACTGGTACCACTGGTAACACCACGACACCAGTCCTGGTAACTCCAACATTCACTGCACTGCTGCTCACCTCAAAATCCACAACACATTCAGGGCACCTGTGTATTGCCTGGAGGAAGTCCCGGACAAGGCCGTGGGGTTCACACCTCCACTGGGCTCTTTAGATGCAGCTGGCTCTGTGCTATGCTGCGGAGAAGGTGGGAATCAATGACACTGAGCCATCGAGGCTAGAGGAAGGGCTACCAGGGAGGACATGTGGCCACCAAAGAGGGAGGGCTACCAGGGAGCACGTGCAGCCACTGTAGTAGGAGGGCTACCAGGGAGGTCCAGCTGCCAGAGCAGCAGGTGACCAATGAGAAGTGGAATCATCAGAAACAAGCAATTCTGATGGTACATCTGTAAAAAGAAGCTGCAAGTTCTCACCACTTAGATGAAATCCTGGAGTTATTCTCAACAACTATATGAAAACAGTTCCCAGGGAAGCTGTGGCTGCCCCTGAATCCCTGGAAGTGTTCAAGGCCAGGCTGGACAGGGCTTGGAGCAACCTGGTCTAGTGGAAGGCAGCGGGGTGGAACTAGATGGGCTTTAAGGTCCCTCTGAATCCAAACCATTCCATGGTTCCATGATCCTCTGAACATCAGTTTGCTGCTCAGCAGTAATCAAAGACTACAGAGGGTACCAGCCTTTATTAGGTAAAGAATGGAGAACAAGACAGGGACTATCCCATTGCTCTCATCCTGACCCACCGTCGTCACCCTTCCCAGTGCTTCTGACCTGAGTCTCAAAAATAAATGGAAGGGAACTTAAAAAGGTACCAAGAGGGGCAGGACATGACTGACAGGATAGAACACCTACAGTACAGGGAGTCTGAAAAGGAAGATGGCAGAGGGCGAGTGAAGTTTTCCATGCCAGAAGAAGAAAGAAGGAGGCCACTAGGGAACAATTTGTTCACTGTTTCTTCCAAAGCAGAAACTTGGGCACATCACATCCAATTAGGCAGGTCCAAAACAGGAGATCTTTTCACATAAAGCATCACTGTGAAATGTCTCATCAGGGCTGCAGCAATGCTCAGCAAACACGCACTCAGAGGACGACTGGTCAAATCCAAGGACAAAGCTCCACGTGAGGCTACAGAAACATGAGACAGCTTTGGGCTCAGGAATGGCTCTGTGCTGGGAGCACAAAGGGCACAGCCCAGCCCAGGCACTGTGGGGCAGCAGCACAGGCCAGGCAGGGGCAAGGGAGGCCCTGGAGCCCCTGTGGCAGCAGCACAAGGTTGGGGCTCCCTAGCCCCCCTCTCCCTGCGCCCCTGTGTGCACACCAAGCTGCCGGCAGCGCCGTGGTTGGGGCTGTCACCCTGTCCCCGCAGTGGCGAGGCCCAGGGCTGCCAAACCCACATTCTCACTGACATTTTCCATGCTCGCTCACTGCATCAGGATGGTATTTATAGAAGTTTCAGCAAAAGCAATTCAGACACTTCCCAAAAGGAGGCAGGGGAAAAACACAGCAGCTTGGCCAAAGCTGTACATTTTTCCAGCTTTGAGTGAAGGATTGAAGAGTTGATCAACCTCCCAGCTCCAGGCTTGGAGCCCAGCACTCTAGATATTCATCTGCCAAACCACAGTGGGCTCTGCTTGGGGCCCAGCAAGTGTTTCCTGCATCTCCAGTCCCGGCATTTCTCAGATGAGATCTTGGGGTTATTCTCAACAACTCTATGTAAATATTTCCCAGAGAAGCTGTGGCTACCCCATCCCTGGAAGTGTCCAAGGCCAGGCTGGATAAGGCTTGGAGCAACCTGGTCTAGTGGAAGGTGTCCCTGGTCATGGCAGAGGGTGGGACTAGATGAGCTTGAAGGTTCTTTCCAATGCAGACCATTCTGGGTTCTATGACAATGGTGACTGCAGGATTTCCCACCAAGGCATTACCTGAGACAGGGAAGCAGGAGAAATGCCAAGGCCACTCAGCCAGATAAGAGAGCTTGGGGACCTAGGAGAGGTCCAGCCTCCCAAGAATGGATCTGCTCTGCAGAGTCCAGTTTCCACGGGCAGCTCTGCAGAGAGAGGCCCTGCTGAGCCCCATCAGCCCCATGTTCCCTCAGAACCACCACCCTGTGCAGGAGGGTGCCAAAATTAAAGTGGGTCCTACTGCAACTCTTCCTCCTCCTCCTCTCAAGCTGAACTCCAGCCATCTGCGGTTTACAGTTCCAGATCTGATCCAGCACCCTCGGCCCTCCCACAGCATGGAGAGAAATCAGCACTTCTAGTGCCCAAGTCACCCAACCTACTTATCACTCCTACTTCAGCCTGAGACCGATGATGAGAAGCCTAGGGGAGCAGACTCAGGTGATGATGTCACCTCCACCCCTGACACCACATTAGCCAACTCCCCCCCTTCCAGATCCCACAGCTTCCACAGAGGACAACCCACTCAGCTGACACAGAACAAGCAATACCATCACTTGGTGCACCTGAGGAGGTTCTGCTAGGATTCTTGGGGCAAGGCAGGGCTTCTAGACACCTTTCTGAAGGCAGGAACCCAGAATGCTGTGTTAGGGCAGGTGCGTGTCTCCTCTTGCAGAGAGACACAATCCTGGGAGCAAACAAGGGCCTGCAGCTCCAAAGGACCAGAGAGCTGCCACCTCAGCCTCATATCTTAATCACAAGATCATTCTATTTCCATGGAAACGGCAAAATTAGAGACTTCGGTGGAACGACAATTACCAACATTGGGAATATAACTGTTAAACTATCACACTCCTGTCTCTAGTGCCAGGAGAGGAGACAGTGCTTGCCCACACCACTGCCCTGCACCTGCCCCCAGTGCCATGACCAGCCACACTCAGGTGCTTGCTTCTGCTTCCTTCAACAGCCAGTCGGGTTTCCAGAGAGCCTCCCATGTCAGCACATAAGGGGATGGAAGCTCACAACCCAGGGTGGCTCAGTCCAGTGCCAACTTGTCTGTCAGCAGCTCATCCTGGAGGACACAGCAATCCTGCTGACCAAGGCTTCCCCAGTGCCTCAGCAGCAGGAAAAGGCTTCATGTGCTCGTGAATCATTCAGGGAATTACAGGACGGCACCAGCCCAGTGCCTCCCAGGATAAGCCCTTTCCCTGACACAGTGAAGTGCCACAGTGGCTCTGGTCAGCCTGAGGACAGTGTGGAGCCAAGGTGTTAATTACCATCACTGGCACAGGGTACCCTGTCCCACCCCACCCTCATCACTTCACCACAAAGCCATGAGTCTTTCCTGAAAGCAAAGCTGGGAAGGACCTGGCAGCACTGTGGGACTCACCGGACTCGTATCTTGGTTCTGCAGAACACCACAATGCAAAAGGCAACCCCGGGAACATCAGCAAGGCTCTTGAGGTAGGTCAGGCGAGCTCCCTGTGCCCAGTAAGCCCTCAGGTAACAGACACCTCTCCCAGAGAGGAGAGAATAGCTGCCCTTCTGCCTTCTGCCCAGCCAGGGGTCCACTTTTAGAGGTCGCTGACCAAACTCCCCTCTGTGCTCAATGCCTTGGCCCTGCTGTGGTCAGCAGGACCATTAGCTAACAGGCCCAGGCCTCCCCTGGCTGTTATGCCCAATCCAAGGACTGAAATTGCTCAGCCCAGCTTTGATCATGTACCATCACACAGGCCAACAGTCAGACAGTAGGCAACAAGCTGATGGAGAGTTTTCCATGGCACGTGCGTTCCACAGCCCCGCCCATGCCTGGAAGACACTGGACACATGCCCATGAGCCACACTCCTGCCATGATTACAGACATGCTCCTAAAGCCCTTCCTGCAGGCCTGGACACTGATGTCCAAGCTCAAGGAGAGCAACTTCCCATCCACAGAAAATTCCAACCCAGCTCTGAGAGCTCAGACCTGGGGCAGCTGGAAAGATGCCATCCTCTACACTGGAGTCTGTGGGACACAGCAAGTGCCTGATCCAGCTGCCTCACATGGAGCCATCCCCACCCTTGGACTGGCAAGGCTCCAGGGCTGAAACTACTTCTACAGCTGATCTCCCATGAAAGCAGAGTGCTCCAGGCCAGATTCTCCTCCAGCCTCTGGAGAGAACTTCCCGGGGGCACAGCTGCACACACCTGCCTGCCCAGACTAATTGTACAGACAGGTACCAGCAGGGAAGAGCCACTGTGACCTCTGATCCCTCCTACTGCTCCACACACAGAGCCCATGAACACCCTGAACCCTGCAGTCAGCCCCCCAAGTTCCTCGGGTCGCACAGGCGGCTCTGCTGCTGCTCCATGTCACACATGGCACTGGGGAGCAGCTCTGGAGGAGACACTCTGCAAGGACACCCGGCAAGGACACCCGGCAAGATCACACTGACCCAGGCTCACCCACACTCACGCTGGGACCCCTCATGTCACAGCTCCAGCTAGACTCCTCGCTCTGTCCTTCCCAATCCTGCCTGCAGCGTGCCCATCCTGGGCTGGGGACCTGACAGTGCAGTGACTCAGGTGGCAGAGCCAGCGGCACAGCAGTCTGCAGCTGAGTCACAGCGTGGCTGGTGACTCACCTCGGACACGGATGCGGCCAGCACATGCAGCCACTGCAGCTCCAGCTGCAGCTTCGCTCACAGGCTGCTGCTGCCAGCAGCTCCCTGAGGGCCCTGACACCGAGCAGTGCACAGAGCTGGCAGTGCCATGGGCAGGGGTCTCCCGATCCACCAGTGCTGCTCCAGGGATGCTGAGCAGGGGTGCTGTGGCACAGCTGCCACCACCCTGCTGGCTCTGGTGCCCAGCCCAAGGCTCACCCCATGCCCCACACACCTATCCACTCATCAGCCTCAACACCCCCTGCCCTGGGCATGGGGCAGCCTGATGGCCAGGCTATGCCAGAAACACAGCTTGTCATGGAATCACACAATCACTAAGGCTGGAAAAACCCTCAGAGACCATCAAGTCCAAACGTTCCCCCAGCACTGCCAAGGTCACCACCAACCATGCTCCCAAGTGGCACATCCACATGGCCAGGGCACAGGGATATGTCATTTAGTGCAGGGGGACCTAGGGGACCAGACCTGCCCCATCCGTCTGACCACTGACCCTCCTCACCTGGAGAAAGCCGCCCAGCACCTACTTCAGTAATAAAGTAACCCAAATTCTCACTAACTGCACTTATTTTAGTGTGCCACCTAAATCTGGCAGCACTGCCGCACTTTGGGACCAGCAGAATTAGCTCAAGGAGAGGATGGGACGCAGCGCTAGGGCCAGCACTGTGAGGAGCCCACCAGACACAGCCATGGGCACAGCAGGAGCCAGGGACAATGGGGGAGCAGCAACAGGACCCGACCCTTGGAGAGGAAAGCAGTCCAAGATCAGCCTGCACATGGCTTGGAGCAACCTGGTCTAGCAGAAAGCATCCCTGACCATGGCAAGGGGATAGAATGGAATGGGATGTAAGGTCCCTTCCAACCCAAACCAGTCTGGGATTCTGTGACCCAGCTCGGAGCTTTTGCTGCAGTTTGGGTTTTTATTCTTCCATAATAATTGATTAGACAGCCCAAAAGCCAACACTTCATAAAAACACCAGGACAATTTGGATAAAACTCCTGAACCAGCCTAGAAGCAAGTGACATCCAAACTGACCAAAAAAGGGTGAGAATTAGGAAGCAAGAGGAGGAAACAGATGTCAATGAGATCTTGAAGGCCGGAAGTATAAAAAATGGTGTAGGAAGCTGAAGCCTTCAAGAAAGTGAGTCTCTAACAATGCTGAGAGCAGCAGGAAACGGCTGTGTGGAGCACAGACCTGCAAAGGGAGGCACAGCTCACGCCCCAGAGCAGGTCTGGGGGCAGGGGTTGGCTGGGCCTTGCAGAGATGGCATCACAGGTGCTGACACAAACACTCGAGAAGAGCAAACACAGACAAATGTAGAATGGCAAAACCATTAGCAGAAACAATTTTTAAAAATGTCATTAAAAAAATGTAACTTTAATTTAAAGGCACAAACAACCTGAATGCAATGGTGTGAGGAAGACCTAGGAAGAGTGAGCTCACACTGGCTCATGCCAATTTTTAATAGATTTTGAAATAACAGAGATATTCAGAAATGGCTGGAACAGAGCAAGGTGATCTCATACCCCTGCCAGCAGCCCTCACTGACACCAGTCCCTGGGAAGGGGATGAAGTCAATGGCACTGGATGATTTTAAACAACAATTAATGTTACTGATTCCACTCCTCCAGGTGGTTCAGGTGTTGCTGGCACAGGGTTTGACTGAACAACCTTGAAGGCCACCAGAGCCCAAAATGATCCATGGTTCCATGACACAAGCAACTCTGCCCATGTTTCCATGACCATGTAACCCATGCCCACACAACATTCCCTCTATAAACCATCACTTTGCAAAGTCATTTACAATAAACATGGTAGGACCAGGTTCAGAACAGCCAAAGATCCACACTGACAGGTAAGAGGATTCCAGTGACACCTGGAGCCTTACCAATGATGTTGGGAAGCTCCAGACAACTGGGAAAATGCTTTTACTATGCCAGCTCCAAGAGAGGTGAAGCAGCAAATGCCAGGAATGCTGGGACATCAGATCCCCCAACCCCAAACCACAGACCATGTCCTTTTGGGGCCATTTCCAACAAGGGAGAAATGGCTGGGTGACCAGGAACCATCAGTGTGGATTCACACCATCCACCATCAGGAGGAGGCAGATGGGTAGGCCTGACAACAGAGCTCTAATGCACATAGACCATACATAAACTTTAAGATTCCTCCCAACCTAAACCACTCTGAGATTTCATGAAAAAGAGCAGCCAGCAGGGAAAGGAGCTGGATTTACAGTTCATGGAACTGTGGCTGGGTCAAGTGGGAGCACACTGGCTATGATCTGATGATTTTCATTTTAAGAACACTAGGTAAGGAAGAGCCATAAAAATTCTTTGAAGACCACAGGAAATGAACTCATGAAGAGACTTTTAACGAGCATTATGTGAATAACTTCCGAAAAAGAACATGAAGAGATAATTGATGATGAAGTAACAGTAAACTTCTCAGGGAATAACATTCAGGTAACAAAGTTTTATTGAGTCCAATCTAAAGAAACAAGTGAGAAAATGAAGTTTAAAATAGATGAATGTAAATGGGGAATTAAACAGGAACTATCAGCAGCTGGAGGAATTAATGATTGGAACAACCAACTGAAGAAGCAGTGGTTGGGCTCCCTTCAATTGTTGCCCCAGGAGGGTGTTAAAACCCCCAGGAATGGGGAATCCAAACATTTCCAGCCAGACAAAATACTTCCCAACCTACCTGGATGGCAATGCTGTTAAGCTGAACAGGTTTGTTTAATTAATATAATAAATAAATGCTGTAATTAATGATTACAGCATGTATTAGTTCATGATACATGGCCAGTAACAGAACAGACACTCCAGTATCAAAATCTGTGTTTGGAATCAAACCCCACAGAGCCTGCAAACCAGCTGACATTTAGGCATTTTCTCCTCTAAGAGGAATATTTTGGTCTCTCCCCTCACCTCTCACCACCACAGCTCCCCAAACATCTCACTGGCTTGTGCAATCCCCTCCCCAGTAATCCACTCCCAGCCCTGCAAAGGGGCTGGGCACCTCCTCCCATGCCCACTTCTCACTTGTACCAGGCCATGTGTCTCTTTGCCCTCAATTTTCTCTTAGACGCTCCAACTCAATTTCTATGTCTTGCAGTCCATCAGAGCATCCTTCAGCTGACACTCTGAGAGAAGCTGGTGGCAGGAGGCAGAGTAGGAAAGACTGTCCACAAGTTCTTACAGTCTGTGGAATGAAGGACAGCAAACTGCAGAGACTCCACCAAGGCAGGTATTGCCCAGAGAGGCTGTGGACTCCCCATCTCTGGAATGTTCCAGGCCAGGCTGAATGGGGCTTGGAGCAACCTGGTCTCACAGAAGGTATCTTTGCCCAGGGCAGGGGGTGGAACTGGATGAGCTTTAAGGTCCCTTTCAATCCAAACCATTCCGGCATTCTGTGATTAGCAAACTCCATAGGCAAGATCTTACTGGAAGCAAATCCACAAGGAAAAAAGAAAAAGAGAAAATAAAAAAGTTTACAAAAAGCTGTTGGGGCCCTGAAGCAGCAGTGATGGCACACACAGAAATTATCCCAGGGCAGGGGAAAATAGTGTGGTAGGAGACCAACTTGGCTCACCCAAGCTCCATACTAGGCTTGGCACGGGAAGGCATGCACAGGGAAACTGGAAATGAGGTCAGATTAACAAGGATAAAGATAAAGGAGTGGCAGCAGCACCCCAGCCTAAGCCCAGAGCAGCTATGCAAGGAGCGAGAGGTGACCAGTGACAAACAGCAAAAACTAGAGACAAATCAGGGACCAACATAACAACATGGGAAAGCTTGGCCTGCTCCACAGGGAACAGAGAAGACACAGAGGAATAATGCTGAGGATGTTGGGGTATAAGCCTCTTTGTGTAAGTTTCCATGACTAAGAGCAAAGAGGGGCCCAGTACAGGCAGAGGTCAAAGAACTCACTGAAACTTCCAGTAAAAAATGCACTACCAGATGTTTTACATGGGCAGACAGTGACAGACCAAGAGGTGACTGTCGCTGTTGAGCAGCTAGCAGAGTAATGAATGCATCGGTTCTCAGTGGCAAGAAGGAATGACCTTTATTGTTTTGATTTCATCACATTTATAGAGTTCTCAAAAGTCACCCAGATTGGTCAGTCAGAAGCCTTCCCCCAGGCCTGATTGGCCAGGCCTGCACTGCCCAAGTTCTGGGACACTGTTCCGAAAACATCCAAACTTTATCTTTATTTACAAAACATAAGAAAACTTCTCATGGGAAAAACTGTGCTAGCCACAGGTGACAGTTTTAAACTAAAAGAGGAGTTTTAGATTTCATATTGGGATTAAATTCTACCCTGTGAGGGTGGTGAGGCCCTGGCACAGGTTGCCCAGAGAAGCTGTGGCTGCCCCTGGATCCCTGGAAGTGTCCAAGGCCAAGTTGGATGGGGCTTGGAGCAACCTCATCTAGTGGAAGGTGCCCCAGCCTGTACTGGTACAGCTGCTTGGCCAGAACCAGGTGCAGGACTTTGCACTGGTCTTGCCGCACTTTATGAGGGTCCCATGGGCCCACTCCTGTGTCAGTGTCCCTCTGGATGCCATCCCTGCCCTCCAGCCTGTCACCTGAGCCCCCCAGCTTTCTGTCACCTGCCAACACACTGCAGGTGCACTCACTGCCACTGTCTGTCATTAATAAAGATATTAAGCAGTACTGGTCCCAGTACAGACCTTGGGTGGATAGCACTCATTAATGGTATCCATTTGGCCACTCATCACAACCCTTTGGATGTGGCCATCTATGCAATTCCTCACCCATCCAATAGTCCATCCATCAAATCCACCTCTCTCCACACTCTCCAGTCTCCTGGGAAAGTATTTGATGTCACTGACAGGCCTTCATTTCCCAGGAGGACAGACATCCCCACCCCAGGATCTCCCACTGCCCTTTCCTGTCTCACCAGCAGACTGCACAAGGTTGTTCCTGCCTCACCTGCAGATTCTGGGTTCTTCTGGACCCTGCAGCTCCTCTCTCAGGAACCAAACTGGCCACAACACCTTGTCCTCATTGATCCCAGCAATTCTTTTACCCTCTTTGTTCTCCTCCTGGTTCTCTGCAGCTTTTTTCACCAGTCTCATACCATCCTCACTCTCCACCTCCAGTGCTGCTGTTTCTTGGGTGTCTCACATGGTTCTGCCCATAGCACCTTCCCTTCTCGTTCCACGCTTCCTCCAGCCAGCCTTTAATTTAATGCCATCCCTCAGCTCTGTGTGATGATTCATAGTTCTCCTTTTCTATTCCTGGACTGTCTCCTGTCCAAAATGAAGTCTCAGCTTCTTTTCCCCTCCAGCATTTCAAGTGTGCACCCACAAGCCCAAGGTCCACATGATTAAAGAGAGCTGCTGCTAATCCCAGCTTTGTCCCATCTCCCCCAAGCCCTTGCTGCTCAGGGACTGGGGATGTCACTCAGATCCGTCTGGGGCTGACATGACTCAGACAGTAAGGGTTCATGGATCCTCCTTTCCCTCTCCTCTCTTCTCATCCTGGCTGTCCCTAACCCCTGCAGAGCTGCACAAGCTCCAGTCCCTGGAACCTCCCTGACCCCTGCCCATGCAGCCAAAGGCCCCCAGCATCCTCTCTGCATCCACCACTATTGCCTCTTTTCCCCAGAAGTGCCTGTAACACATAAAATCCTGCCCCATCCCTATACAGCTACAACACTGCTGCTGCTGGAATTATTTCCCTAATCTCTCTCTTCAGCAGGCGAACGTTCCCTCTGAATCCCCCTCCAGGCCCTCCTCTTCTGTCACGGAAACCGCGAGCTGCGTGTCTTCCCCCTCCCAAATGCCTCGTTCCATAACAACCATCTTTCCTCCACTGTCTCCCTCCCAAACCCAGGCAGAAGCTCCACTTCCCAGCTCCTGAATTCCAGCAAACACCTCCCTGCTTCCTCCTGTTTGTACTTCACGTTGGAAAAGCTCTATATAAACCACCTGAAATAGCTTTATTCTCCTCTCCCCAAGAGCTCCTCAAAGCTCCCCCAAGCTCTGTGCCCACCAGGAACACCCAAATCACCCCAGGGGAGGTGGATGGCCTGGGAGATCACAGCTGCTCCCATCCCATGTGCCCATCAGCACCTGCCTCTCACTTTTAGATCAACTCCAAGCCCTCCACGACAGAGCTGTGCTCCCTGTCCTGTGCTCCCATACACAGCACCCAGCCAGGTGAGGCTCCAAGGGGTGACTGCACTGAAAAATCAGGACCAGGAGCGGCTTCTCCCACTGAACCACACCTGAGCAGAAGGGCCACAGTGCCATCAGCCCTGCAGCACCTACCTCCCACCAGGAATAGCACTGGCCTTAGCCACCCAACACCAGTGTGGCATCCTGCATGGACATGTGCTCCTCCAGCCCCGCTCGATCCTCTAAACACTGGGGATGGAGAGCACTCATCAGAGGCTGATCACAGAAACATCAAATGGTTTGAGTGGAAAGGGACCCTAAAGCCCATCCAGTTCCACCCCCTCCCATAGGCAGGGACACCTTCTACTAGACCAGGTTGCTCCAAGCCCCATCCAATCTAGCCTTTAACACTTCCAGAGATGGGGCAGCTACAACTGTTTTAAGCAACCTGTACCAGGGCCTCACCACCAAATATCCCCATATCCCAATATCCTGAAGAATATGTTTCTCCCCAATATCCCATCTGTGCACGGGAAGCCATTCCCCCTAGTCTTGTCACTCCAGCCCCTTGCTCAAAGTCTCTCTCTGAAGGCCAGACCCCTTTTCCCTACCACAGGAGTCACTGCTGGGGTAAATACCCAAAGCTGCCCAAAACCAAGAGCAAGAGCCAGAGAGCACTGAGCCCACTGGGGGAGTCAGGCCAAAAGCCCACACTGGCCACTGCAGCAACCTGGAGTCAGCGGCTCCCACCCCTGGGATGTTCCAGATGCAGCAGCTGGGAGTGCAGCGCAGAGCCCCGAGGCTGGAGTGGATTTCATCACATAGATCACATGGCCAGAAACAGATCTCACACATGACCCCAGGCAGGAATTCCCCAGTGACTCACAGCCAGGGCTTCCAGAGTGGAGATGCAGCCCCACTGCAGCCAGACACCCTGGACAGATGGAAACATCCCTTTACCTCTGCATGCCACGAACTGGGGCGCTCTGCTCTGTCTGGAAATCTATTTCCTCAGGATTTGTGGGAATTCAAAAGCAGCAGGGTTTGGTTGTAACTGGACAGCAGGTCTGAAAGCCACCAGGGCAGGAGAGGTGAGTAGGCATGCAACAGGTCTTAATCACACAAACCTCCTCCAAGCAGGGAAGCAGCTAAAATTATTTTAATTTTTACCTTTCCTGCCCCAGTAGATTTCTTGCACTCACTACATCACTTCATGAAATCCACCTGAACAGGAACCTGCAGGTTCCACGCTCCCAGTGCTGCCCAGAGCTACAGGAGGCAGCAGGAGTGAGACCACAGGTGCCTCTTCCATGCATGGCACTGCAAGCAGGAACACAACAGACATGGATTCCCAATCCCTGCACCTGCTGCACAGGGACATAATGACTTGCAAGAAGTCTTGGAGAACAATTTTTAAAAAATCTGATGCCAAAGCAGAAAGGTGGGATCATAAGGAGAAAAGGCCTCCTCCTGACAGAGAGGGATGAGATAGGAGCATTGTGGTACTGCCGAGATGCCCACCAAGGTGCAGAGCTCTGATCACAGGCTGGGGCAGCTCTTGCATCCCTCAATTCCCAGCAGCCAGGATATTGTGCCAGCCCTTCAGCCCACAGCTGCTCCTCCAGACCATGTGGCCACTGCCTAACCCCCCACATCCACGCCAGCTACAAGAGGATTTTAGCCCAAAGGCTGCACCCCATTGCCACAGGCACCAGAGCACCCAATATTCCCTAGCATAGGACTATCACATGTCAGCCAGCCCAGCT
Organism: Lichenostomus cassidix; assembly: GCF_008360975.1. NCBI lineage: Eukaryota > Metazoa > Chordata > Aves > Passeriformes > Meliphagidae > Lichenostomus > Lichenostomus cassidix. The sequence goes on from NC_139482.1 coordinate 287,089, forward strand.
GGAAGCACAGTTTAGGACCAGCTCAGACATCATTTAGATCTAATGTGGCCACCAAAATTAGGCAAAAGTTCCATCACTAGCTCAGAACAACCAGCCTGGATGCACCCACACCTTACATCCCCATCTCAGTGAGACTCCAGAGGAGGTGAGAGCCCAGCAGTGCCCAACACTGGAAGGTGTCTATGCAGAAAGGGGACATGCTCTGTCAGGAGCTCCAGGAAAGCTCCTGAAAGCAAACGGCAGATCAGTGACTTACAGTCAACTGCCCAAAGCTGGCCCCACTTGCACTGCTCCCAGCGGGTACTCCCAGGCAGAGCCCGGCAACTCCAGCCCACGCACAGCGGGAACGCACAAGGCTCACCCCACACCCAACACAGAGGCAGCTCTGTGACAGGGTCACTGCTGTCCCCATTCCAACAGAGCCCCAGGTCAGCAGGACATCACTGCTTGGAGCAACAGTCAGTGCAGAGCATCCCTAAACCAGAAAAGGCTCTGTGCAACCAAGCTGTGAAACTCCTGAGAAATACAGAGTTTATGCTGGGACAAGAGTTACACTGGGAAGGCAGAGAGCCACCAAGGACTGCCATCACACTGAGCCACAGTGAGCATAGGGAGACCACCCAGTGTCTGGCCAAACTACCAGAGCATGTCCTTGGCATAGGCATCAGGCTCCCAGCACCTCCCCAAGTACTACTGGTGCTGCTGTCATGGTCAGGAGATCCAGCACACGGAGCTTTGCCATCAGCACAGCTCACATCAGCACAGTCCAGCTCTATTCTGCCTCCCCCAGGCCTGACCATCCATTCCCCCTCCTCACCGCCTGCATTCATGTGGTCACACCACGAGCAGCTGAGAACTGACTGAACCAAACCCAACACATGCTTGGCTCCTGCCAGAGCAGCTCCTGATCACAGAGAGGGGTGGGTGCAGCTGCCAAGTGGGAAGAGCTGCACTGTCCCTGACTGCAGCAACCATGCTTGTGTTGGGTCAAGGGAACTGAAACCGCAGCCAGAGATTCCCAATTGTCTCCTGAGCCCCCCTCTAAATCCCATTCTTCCCCCGTGTATCTTCACAGTCCCAGATTTTCCTCTTCAGCCACAGTACCAAGTTCTTGCCCGTACAGCACCAGGAACCTTCACCTCCCTCACCACAGCACCTGCAACTTCATCCTGCTCAGCTTTCATCCTCCAGCCTTCCTGCTACAGCTTCACCATCTTTCCCAACTCCTATCAATCGGAGCATCAAGCAGTGGCCTTTTCTGATTTTCTGACTCTTCCCCAAGATCGTATTCTCCAGCTGTAAGGTCAGTACAGTAAGAGCTCCACCTGGCAAAGATGCCTCCAGATGACTTAGGCCACAGCATAGAACTCCATAAAAAGGAGATGTGTTTGTTCAAGCATGCTAAAGGCTCCTTCAGCTGTGCTCTGGCTGTTGCCCATCACTCCTGGGGGACCAAGGTCTCCCATCACATCAGAATCTGCTCTAGGACTCTTCCAGGCATATCCTTTCGCTTGTGCTGCTCATGCCAGTCACTGGCACCACGAGATGCTGACCATGATCTGGAGACCACAGTGCCAGAGGAACCTTGCCTTGAATGCAGGGGGCAGTAGAGCAGGAGCCACATAGCTGCCCAGAATGCCCAGCTCCAGCCCAGGAGCAAGGAAGTACTGATGGCTTTGGAGTCTGCAGCTCCCCCCACGGCACCCCATCACCATGGCCTGCGGTTTCCCAGCCCTCAGGAGCTCACAGGCGCACATAAACAGGGCAATTCTGCAGAGGTCATGGAATTAGCAGGAAAAAGCTGGCTAAGCAGAACGCTCCCCTTCCCAAAGGGTGTAATTTACTCGAGGCTGATTCAGCAGAGCGAGGACATGGCAAGCCCTGCATGTGGCCCGGCAGCACGGGTCTCCCTGAGCCTGGCAGGATGGAGGGCTCCAGCGAGGAGGGTCCTCATCTTCTCCCAGATCTTGCATCAGTGACTGCTCCTGCCTCAGCCTGCTTTGTGAATCAGCACATGAGGAGCCAGTTACAAAAGACGTTGGGAAAGGATGGAGCACAGAGCTGGAAGACTTGTGCTGGAACTGAACAGAATGATGAAGTTCAGCCAATTTAACTCATCAGAAAGAGAGACGGCTAAGTGACCTCAGCAGCCGGTACAAGTTGCTTTCAACATGAAAACAGCCAGCATCAAAGCAGTTCTTTCTCAGAGAGAAATGCAGAAAGTACCCAAGATGTTGGAGATGCCAACTGGAAAAGTGATGGCAAACACTGACAGCAGGACAGGGTATGATGCAGTAAACTCCTGAGGCAGAGAGGCCCAGGGCTATACCTCCAACAGGCCTTAGCCAGAGGCTTTATGTTTTAAGGCTAAAATCCTGGGACAGATTGTTTACACCAAGTGACCCAATAGCTCATGCTGACCTCACATCCAGCCAACAGCCAGGCCCTGGAGTCACATAGAACTGGCAATGGGGCATCCCCTGCCCAGCAGAGCAGATGTGGAGCTCACAGACATCCAGGCTGCTCCCAGCCACCACAGACATTCTGCAGGGCTTCCTTCATCCCCAACCTTTGCCAGAGTATCAACAGCTGGAAATTGTAGAGGAGAGCTTTCCCAAACTAACCCTGCTTCCTAAACTGCAGAAAGGAAGCCACAAGGGTTTAGAGGTGGGTGGGAGGGGTGAGGAAGGACAGTGAAGGGAAAAACATGCTCCAGGTAAAACTGACTATAGAGATTCCTGTCCCTGCTCCCTGGCCACTGAGTCCTCACTGAGTCCTCACTGAGTCCTCTCCAAGCTCTCCCAGAGAACTGAGCTTGAGGTGGGCTGAAGGTATGTGCACGACCACAAATGTCAGAAGAAAATTCCCATCATCTGCCAAAAGCTCTGTTGAGGATTCTCACCTACTTCTCCTTATCTCCCTTCCACTTCTCCCTCCTGCCTTCACCACTTTACACATCCAGAAAACCTCTGTGTAACCATCTCTTCAGTCCCATATCATGATCTTCTTTCACTATTCCATCTTCCTGGCACTGTCTCTCCCATTTGCCCATGGGAACCATTGCTGGTTCCTGAGGCCCCATGCCGCTCACAGCCTGTCCTGCATGTCCCTCAGGTAACCCCCTACACCAGAGGCATTGCTCGTCCTCCTCAAACCCACATTCTGGTCACTGCTCAAAGTTCATTTCTAGGAAAGAAATTAAGCACTGTGCAATTACTGCTCTAATTACAAACTCTATTAATATGGCTCTGTCTGCAGCCTGTCCCAGAGTCACAACGTTGGAGGTCACATTTACTGTGAGCAGGGCTGCACCAGCTGCAGGTTGGTATCCTTTTGCTTTATGTAGATATAAAATCTTTTATAGAACTCAGCAGCTTGCAGCAGTCTCCACTTGGCAAGGAAAGCAGCCTGGGATGAGGGAATCACTTTTTGCAAGCCCCCTGACAATCTGTCCAAATTTGGTGGTTAGAAACTACCAAAAATCTCCAGGTCCTGCCTGTGATGCAGCTGATGCTGGTGACCAGCCCAAACTGCCATCTCCTCCAGCCCCAGTGCCCCCCAGCCACTCTGCTCCCATCGTCTCTGAACAAAGCTCCAGCTCAAGAAGGAGACCAAAACAGAGCAGATTTCCCTTTCTTACCACAGTAGCACCACCAATGCCAATCCGTGAGCAGGCACAGCCAGCTCTCACACCATCGTGGGCTCCAAACTCCTCGGGAAAGGCTTGTTCTCCAAGCCCAGAGGGCTGGCAGGGCCCTGGCTGCAGCAGCCCCCCAACACCCACTCAGCCCCCTCCCTGGCAGAGCCATACAGCCACAGACCCCCCCAGCTCTGTACAGCTCTGTCAATGCCCCCAACTCCACTGCCAGCATGGCTGCAACAGTGAGTGACACCCTCGCAGTGACACCCCTGTGGGGACATCCCGGCAGCCCTGGCCCCAGCAGAGGGTGGGCAGCTTGGACCCACTGCCCCCACTGCAGCATAGTCCTGCCTCAACTTTTCCCTTTCAAAAATGAAGGAATTGCCCACAGGAAGGGAATCTGGCAGGAGGACATTAGCAAGTCCTGCGAGACCCAGTGCTCAAGAGTTAGGAAATTTAATTTGGGGTTTCACTGGCAACTTCCATCATGGATTTTCAGACTACAAGCCATTGTTCCGGTCACCACCTCTGACCTTCAGATCAGGAACATCAACAAACAAAACCCACTTCCAGACATTTCCATATCAAGCCCCAAACCCGAAGTTTAGAAGGAAACTCCCTTCCAGACTCAGGCACTCCATGGAATGATAACATCTCCAGCAAAGCTCTTCCAGCCGTTAATTACCCCTGTTAATTCACTCACACACACCTGGTAACGGGTCACAGGTAACCGTGTAATCACAGCGCACATTTCACCAGCATCAGGATTTATCCTGGTGCCTGGCAGGTAATAAGGGAATGCAGCCCAGACAAGGAAATCTGTGGGATTCCTGCATCAAATCCACAGTGAAGGCTCAGAGGAGACAGGATGGGGCTGTGGCTTGAGCAGGCAAAACCCCCAAGGACATGTAGCCTCTGGCACCATCCCACAGCCCTGTGGACACCAGGTGAGCCATGCCATGGCCAGCCGGGTACAGGGCACCCCTTAAGTCCTCATTTTGGGTCACACAGGGCGCTTTGGGGAGCCTCGAGCACCTCAGCGGCACACAAGGGGCTGGTGTGTGTGTTCACATCCTCCTGAGCAACAGGAGGAACCACGCACCAGAAGAGTTGCTAAGAGACGCACACGCCTCCCACCAACGTGCCCAGCACCCGCTCCCGCGGCCGGGGGCGCAGGACGGGACGGGCGCCCAGCACCCCAGGCAGCTCGGCACCCCTGCAGAGGGACAGGGGCAGGGACACAGTGCCCGGGATGGCTCTGTCCACAGACGTGAGCCTGGGAGCACCTCAGGCATAGCCCCACCATGGACAGCTGGCAGCTCCTCTGTCCCACAGCGCAGGAACCACACACAGGATTAGATCATGTCACCAGTGACCGCGGGGCTCCCACCACACCCACCAGCAGAGGCACAAGCAAGGGAGAGCTGCCAAAGCCCCACTGGAATGGGCACAGGACAGTCCTCTCCCAGCAGCCCACCATGACTCCCCCAGTTGGACCCTGACGTATGAGACTGAGCCACTGCCACAGCCTGTGCCAGGCTTGCACTCCCACCCATCTCCATTCAGCCAGAGCCTCTTTTCTCCTCGAATTCCATCAACCCAACAGCCTTCTGTGTCTGAAGACCTCCACAGAGGTGGAAAGGCCCACCCTGTCTTGACCCCACTGAGTGTCCTTTGCCCTTGCACCATGAGGTTGATAAAGCAAATTCTGGGATTTACATTCCTTCGACCCATGCAACCTTCCAGACTCTTCTTAAAGTCCGTTTTCCTCCCCTCCTTGCCACAGAAACCCTAAAGGACCAAAGTGGAATGCAGGCCTCTGGAGAAGCACCCAGGCTGCTGCTCCCGTGCAACATCACCACAGTGGCTGGCATCCCTATAGCCAGGCCACCGGTCCCCAAAACCACCTCGTGTGTCCCTGCAGTGACATTTCTGGTGTGAGGCAGTGGGAACAGAGCTGAGCATGCTGCCAACACCAAGCAGGGACAATAAAACTCAGGGTAGGGGAACGGCAGTGCTTGGCATGCACCAAGCTGGACCGGAGATCCTCGCAGAGACCAATGGCACCCGCAGCCCTGCAGCCTTCCCTTCTGTGGGCTGGCTGCAGAAACCTGGGGGTTTGGGCTCACCGAGGGCAAGAGGGACCCTTAGGCTGGGGGACTGCAAGAGCCTGCCGGCCCGCAGTGAACCTCAGCACAGCACGATGAACCTCCTCCTCCCCTAAGCTCCACCGCAGCCTGCCGGATCCACCGCAGCCCCTCACCCATGCCGGTTCCCCCAGCTCCATCCCAGCCCCTCGGCACCATCCCAGTTCCCCCAGCTCCATCCCAGCCCCTCGGCTCCATCCCAGTTCCCCCAGCTCCATCCCAGCCCCTCGGCTCCATCCCAGTTCCCCCAGCTCCATCGCAGCCCCTCGGCTCCATCGCAGCCCCTCGGCTCCATCACAGTTCCTCCGCTCCACTGCAGTTCCTCGGCTCCATCCATCCTCTCACTGCCGGGGATCCGGGCTGCAGTTTCCTGCATTTCTAATGTTAACGGGATCCGGCGGATCCCGTTTCTCGCCGATGCCGAGTACGGACCCCGCACCCAGCCCCGATGCCGGACCAGCGCCCGCCCCCGCCCGACGCTCCCGGCAGAGGCCGCGGGCGGAGTCCCCGGCCCTGCGCAGGCCCGGCCGCGACCACCATCGCTGCGGGGCCGGGCCCGGGGCGGGGGCGGCTGACGAGCGTGTCCCCTCCGCTCCCTCCCTCCCAGCCCGCCCGGCCCCCGCAGCCCCGGCCGTGCCCGGTCCCGCTGCCGGCGGCGGGGGCGCAGCGCCCACAGGCCCCGGCCCCGCGCAGGCCGCGCCCGGTCCCCCGCGCCCCCGGCCCCGCCGCTGCAGGGCCCGGCGCGATCCCGATCCCGATCCGGGCCCCGCGGGCAGGGCCGGGCCGGGCTCCGCCAGGCCCCGCGGGCGGCAGCGGGCGCAGGTGCAGCGGCGGCGGGGACAAAGGCGGCGGCGCGGCCGGCCCGGCTCGGTGCCCGGTTCCCGGTGACCGGTTCGGTGCCCGGTTCCCGGTGCTCACCCTCGATGGAGATGACGTGCTCGCGGATTTGGCTCTGCAGCGCCAGGTCCTCCACGCGCTCGATGAGGTCGTAGATCGCGTAGATATTGGGGTGCACGGACTCGAAGCGGCCGATCTCGGCGCGGATCGCGGCCGAGTTGGAGAGCCCGAACTGCGGCGGGGGCGGCCCGCCGGGCTGCGGCCCCGAGGGCCCGGGCACGGGCACGGGCACCGGCCCGCCCGGCGCCGCCAGGCTCTGTTGCTGCCCGGGGCTCTGCCCGGCGCCGCCCGGGAAGTTCATCGCGGCGGCGGCAGGGCCGGTCAGCGGCGCGGAGCTCCGGGCAGCCGCTGCATGGCCGCGGCCGCGTCTGTCCACGGCTCCGGCGGGCTCCGCCGCCGCCCCCGACCGCCTCCGGCCGCTCCGCCCCGCCACGCCCCGCTCGCGTCAGCGGGACCGGCCCCGCGGCGGGCGGCGACCGGGCAGAGCGCGATGCGGAGAGCGGGGAGCGGGACCGGAGCTGGGGAGGGGGAGTAGGGGCAGCGGGGTCCGGAGGCCGGGTGGGGGGCCGGAGCCGAGACAGGGGACAGCTGGGAGCAGAAGGGGAGCGGAGGGCCGGCACTGCCCGCCCGGCACACGGTGATGGACACCTGCCCCTCTGCTCGCTCCCCGCCTGGGGACGAGTCTCGGCTCCCGTCCCTCAACTCCGAAGCCATCCCGGGTCATCCCGACGGCAGTGTCAGTGTTGTGCGGCTGCCCGTGCCCATGCTGCCCGCAGGCCTCCCGAGCCTGCCCCGCGGGGCACGGCGGCGTTCTCCCACCCCGGCCTGGGGATCTCCTGTGCCAGCCTGGAAGGTCCCTGTGCCAGCCCTGCCTCTGGCTGCATTTCGGAGGTAGTTTTGTCGTTAATCACTCCAAGGTCATTGATGAAGCTGTGGAACATAGTGGGTCCCAACAAGTTCCTGGGTGCCCGCCAGCTGCTGCCCCGCTGCAGTGGGGTCTCTTCCCTGGTCACTCCCTGCCCACAGGGCCGACTGCTCTCACCCTGCTCATGTGCTCCGTACAGGATGCCACTGTGGTGAGGGCTGGCGCAATGGTCGAACGGCCCAGGGGACCACCACAGTGACAGTCCAACCACATCAGGGGATGCCTATTGCATAGGGACTAATAACACTCCTCCCATTGTGCCCACCCCTAAAACAGCTTGCGTGGGGTGACCTGGGGCACAGGGCTGGCAGCCCCCAGCAGCACCATGGGAACCAGTGGAGCATCACTGGGGATTCGCTGACATCTTCCAAAAGGCTGAGAAACAAAAAAACAGAATCATGGGTCCTGGCAGATTAAATGAGAAAGTGGAATTTGAGAGAGGAGAAAGGAACAGAAAGGTGAGCAGCTGAGAGAACCAACATTGCAATGGTTCCCACTGGGACCAGCGTCATGGTGGGCAGCAATGCTCCACTGCCAGGCAGTCTCAGGGGACAGCTCTGGGCTGGTTGCAACCCTTTGCCCTTCTCTGGGTGATGATGGGAAGGGTTGGAGAAGGAGAAGGAGAAGGAGAAGGAGAAGGAGAAGGAGAAGGAGAAGGAGAAGGAGAAGGAGAAGGAGAAATCTCTGGGATTTTCCTAAATGCCTGCCGGCTCCAGAATCCTCTGCAACTCAGCAGCGGGTGTTGGGGTGTGTGGGTGGGAAAAGCACCTCCCTACCCTCCTGCCCTCCCTCCCTCCTGTGCCCTGCCAGGATTCCTTGAGTGCATCCTCAACACCTCTGCCACGAGAAGGGGTTCATTAGAAAACAACTTTCATAAGGGTTTTGTTGAAAGCGTTTAGAAAATCCACATCTGTTACAGCACCAGGAATGAAGCAGCCACAGTTTCTCTGGGAAACGTGGGCCAGGGCCTCACCACCCTCACAGGGAAGAATTTGATCCCAGTATCCCACTAAACCCTGCCCTCAGTCAACTATCACATAAGCCTTTATAAATTGTTTCTATTTCAGCACCTTTGAATGTCCAGACTCTCCAAGTACAGCCCCCTCCCGCACATCATTCTCTCAGTCAGGGATTCCAGGATTTATCCATGGTGAGGGACAGGGCATCATCCTTCATCCCTCCCTCACCCTCACCTGGCTGAGGCAGCAGCACAGATGATTCGAGGTGACTTTCCCCTGACAGGTGGGCTCTGGCCACCCCCACATTCCCTGCCCTCTCTGCCTCTTCTTTCTCCTCCTTCACCTCAACCTCCTTCTCCTCCTTCTCCCCCTTCTCCTCCTTCTTCTCCTTCTCCTCCTTCTCCTCCTTCTTCTCCTTCTCCTCCTTCTCCTCCTTCTCCTTCTCTTTCTCCTCCTCCCCTTTCTCCCTCTCCTCTGGCAGAGACATGCGATGCCCCCCCCAGCCCTGGATGCTTGTCCCCCACACGGGTATTCACAGGCTGCCCTGAGCCAACATCTCAAGTCCCCTGTCCCCACCAGCCCCTGTGGAGTGGGACTCCCCCCAGTCAACACTGGGGCCAGCACTGGAGAACTGGAGCCTGGAGTGGTCGCAGAGGAGCAGAGGGAGCAGAACTAACAGATGGAGCTGGGGCTTAGCACAGGGATGCAAAAACCCAGGAGGGAAGTTCAAAATGCTGAAAAGGCAGGAGCTGGTGGGGACGAGCTGGGGCTTTCAGGAGCAAACATTCCCTCAGGGATGCCCAACCAGATGCTCTCTGCAGACAGAGGCCACTTGGAGATGTAAACTGCTTTTTAGGATGAATTTCACCCTCAGATCCTCAACTTTCTCTGCTTCATCTGCAGCACTTCCATCTGACACTGCAGTTCGTGAGTGTCTCAAACCAGTGCTGCTGCCAAGAGGAGCTGCCACCTCCTCCACTACCTCCTCCTCCTCCTCCTCCTTCTCCTCCTCCTTCTCCTGCTGCTGCTCCCACCCCCAGACCAGCCGCCCTGGTACCTGTGGTGCCCATGGCATTGGGTCGGAACAGGATGGGCATGAAGGTTTCTTCCCACCCAAACCATCCCATGACACCAGACAGTGTCAGAGCCCACGAGGGGCAGCAGGAGGGTCCCCACTGCAGACTTCCTATGTCCACCCAGGATGCAGGGCTGGCGAGCAGCACCCACAGAACAGAGCTGAGGGGCAGCCCAGGCCCGGGGCTGAGCTTCAGTGTGTGTCTGGGCAAAATATGCAGAGAGAGGGTTCCCAGGGAGCTCTCCAGGGCTTCATGGCTTCTCAGTGCACTGGGACACTCTGAGGTGTTTGATCACTTGCAATAAATACCAAGGCTTCCTTTCTGTAGGGACACCTCTCTCAGAAGAGCTGAGGACACAGCTGGCAGACGCTGCTCCTCTTTCCCAGACTGAGGGGAGCAGGAGACCCCATCCATCTCTGGGGGGCTCGGGCTTCCCATCCTCCTGCACACTCCACACGGTGTTCATGGCTCCTGTTCCCAAGCCCATCGGCACTTTGCTGCACAGCAGCATTCCTTCGGGGAGAGGGAGGTGTTTAATATCACCCTCCCGTGACAGGGACTGTCTTCTCTGTGCTAGGGATCAACCAGCAGCTTTCCCCGGAATAGCTGCAGCTCTTTAATCTCACTCTGGAGCATGAAGGTACTGGCTCCACTGTTAATCCCATTCAGATCCACACCATGTGGCTGTCAAAAGGCAAATCCAAAATCCATCACTCAGCGGCTGGAGCATCCCGCTGTGTCCCTGCCACAAGGCTCTGGGCAGCTCTGGGTGTGGAGCACAGAGAAGCAGAGTGTCACACCCAGAGGTTTCTGGAAGGTTTCTGTGCCAAGGACACGAGATGGCCGCTGGCTTGGCAAGGTGACCACAGTTCAGAGTACCAGTTTTCTGTGTCCCTTGCTGTGACTCACCACAATGCCATCATCCATCTCAGACCACCCTGTGGATTTTGGTGACAGCTTAGACATGTTCTGCTCACACAGGTGTCCACCTGCACATTGAGAAGGCCCAGGATCCTCTTCTGGGCTGACAGAATGGGTCCCATCAGCGCTGTCTCTGCAGGAACCAGGGACACCCTGGATTGCACATCCATGTCTGGGGCGTGGACACTGTCCTAGTGTCCTCAGTTGCCCCACTGGAGCACAACCCTCTCTGGTCACAACCCCAGAGGAGCTGGACTGTCCAAATATGTGGGCTTTGGGAAAAGAAGCTGAAAGTGCAGCAAAAGTGCTCCCCTGGGCACTGTGGAGGTCCTGAACAGAGCTCAGGCTCAACAATCCCAGCAAGGCCAGCAGGGCTGGAGGGGCTCAACCCAGTCATGGGAGGAGAGCACAGGGAGAAACTGAGGAAAGGTGAAATGGTGAGTAAAGAGGAAACAGAACGAGGGCACCATAAACCCTGCCTGAAGAGAAGGCAGCCCTTCTCATGAAAATGCTTTCCCCAATATCCAACCTAAACCTCCCCTGGCACAACTTGAGGACATTTCCTCTTGTCCTGTCCCTTGCTCCCTGGGAGGAGAACCCAACCACCACCTGTCTTATCAGGGAGTTGGGCAGAGCCAGAAGGTCCCTGAGCCTCCTTTTCTCCAGACTGAACCCCCCCAGCTCCCTCAGCTGCTCCTGGTGCTCCAGACCCTTCCCCAGCTCCATTCCCTGCCCTGAACACACTCCAGCTCCTCAGTATCTTTCTTGTCACGCAGGGCCCAACACTGACCCCAGGGTTCAGGTCTCAGCAGTGCCAGCTCAAGGGATAGGCACTGCCCTGGTTCCTCCTGTCCTGGGGGGGCAGAGCTGCAGAAAGGGGCTGAGACACCTTTGGGCTCCACCCTGCTGACCCCTGGGACCACCTCACTGCCACTCACAGAGCCCAGGCAGGGCAGGGGGATCCCACCTCCAGTGCAGCACCCCCAGAACTGGCCATCGCGTTAGATCATCACTCTTTCAGGAGAGCATTGAAAAATCTAAGGGATTCGGAGCAGCCCTGGGCAGGGCAACAGGAGTGCTCCCTGATTCCTCACCAGTGGATTTAAGGAGCACAATCTGCTCAGCCTTCCTGGGAAACTGAAGGTGACTGGATGACAGTGGGGAAGTACTTTCAGGGGAATATTAAATGGCTTCTTAATCGAGGCAGGGAGGATGGAAAAGTCTCCCTCTCTGGGAGCTGAAGCCAGACAAATCCACAGTGACAACCAGACACCGGATTTATCAGGAAGAGGATGAACCGCTGGATAAACCCTCAAATCTGAGCAGCCACGACCCCTCCAGCAGCAGATTCGGGCTCATTCCAACATGAGGAAGGGACAAATCCTGCTTCTCTGCCTGCACGGATCAGTCATGGTTTAAACCTGCTGCTGCTCTCACATCCATTGCTCTGACAGCCCTGGGATCTGCTTGGAACTTCGGCAGTTCCAGGCTGGAGGCAGGTTTTGCCTTACTTGGAGTGGGGATCCCTCACCTGCAGCCTGTCCTTCCCACCCATAATCCCAGAATGGAAATCATGAATTCCCTCCTGTGAGGCCCCCAACCCCAGACACCCTCAGCAGAAACGGGCTGCCCTGGCATGCTGATGCCTCCTGGTTTTATCCTGATTTCATCCTACTTCTTTCCCAGGAAAAATAATAGGGAGGATAAAATCCTCCTGATCTTATCCCAGGAAATGTCAGTGCCACTTCAGTGAGGAACCCACAGAGGGAATGCCCTAGGGATAGGGGACATTGTTGCCCAAAATTTCCCTTCCACCGGCAGTTGTCCTTTCTGGGAGGATCAGTTTGTTCCCATCTCCCTCATCCCAGCTGCTGTATTTCCATGTCTGGACTTCTTAACCTAAAAGTGAGAATTTTTCACATAAAACTAAGAAATTTCACTTAAAATTAAGAAACTTTCATCTAAAAATAACATTTTTTAACCTAAAATCAGGAATTTTTCACCTGAAATAAAATATTTTGATCAGAGCCTGGGGGTGGCTTTAGGGACTCCTGGGGATTCACAGCCCCAGAATCACTGAGGGTAGAAAACCCTCGGAGATCCCCAAGCCCACCCATCCCCAGCATGGCCATGGCCACCACTGCCCATGTCCCCAAGTGACACATCCACAGGAATTTAAACCTGGGAGTATCTAGAGTAGCAGGGAGTGACTGATAGCGACTGGAACTACACTGGGGATGAATGGCATCCTACTGGGATTAACTGGGTTCATACTGGGAATTACACTAGGAGCAACTGAAACCACACCGGCAGCAACTGGGATCATACCGGGAGCAGCTGGGCCCGCGCTGGGGTAATACTGAGACCGTACTGGAACTGACTGGGAACACACTGCAAGTTACTGTAATACGGGAGCGCCTAGGAGGGACTGGGATTACACAGGGAGTCACTGGAAATAACCGGGATCGTACCGGGAATGCCAGAGCCTGGCGCCGGGGGGAAAGGAAGGACGGACGGACGGGACTACAACTCCCGACGTGCCCGCGCGGCTACCACACCCCCTGGCTGCGTCCCTCAGCCAGGACTACATGTCCCGTCGCCCCCCGCGCCCGGCCGGAAGCGGGGCGATGGCGGCCCTCGCTCGGCCCGGTGCGGCCGCGGCCCCGGCCCGGGTTTCCTGTGGCCCCGCGGGCTGAGGCCGCGCCCGCCCGGTACCCCCTCCCGGTGCCCCCCCGGTCCTGCCGCCGCCATGGTGCTCATCGAGGGCGTGGGCGACGAGGTGACGGTGCTGTTCGCGCTGCTACTGGCGGCCGCCGTGCTGGGGCTCGCCTGGGCCTCAACCCGCGCCCCCGAGCCCGCGGCACCGCCGACTGAGGCGGCCCCGAGCCCGGCCCCCGCCGAGCGCAAGGCCCCAGCCCCGGCTCCGGCCGAGGGAGCGGCGGCCCCCGATGAGGCGGCGGGGCTCCGGCACCGGGACCCTCCCGCGGCCGCCCCCGAGAGCCCCGCCGAGCCCACGCTGGTGCTGCGGCTCAAGTTCCTGAACGACACGGAGCGCCTGGCGCGGGTGCGCCCCGGAGACACCGTTGGTGCCCTCAAGAGGTGAGGGGGTGCGGGCGTGGACCACTTGTCCCGGCTCGGAGGTCCCCGGACCCAGCCGGACGTCTCTCCCCACCCCGCAGCATCTGGGAGGGGACAGCGGTGTCCCGGGGCAGGTGGCCTGTGCCCGGGTACGTGTGCCTGTCCCTGGCGGGGCCGTGGGACAGCCCATGCTGGCAGGGGACACCTGGGGTGGCTGATGGGCACACACGCCCTCGGGTGTGTGGGCAGGTCAGGAGGGTCACGGTTGGTGCGTTGGCAGAGGGTGAACAGAGGGACTATGCTGGCAGGTGACAGCTGGGGCAGCCACAGGCAGGTGTGCTCAGGTGGGCAGGGCAGGGTGAGCGGTCAGCGTGGGCACATTCAGAGGATGTGGATGAAGGAACTGACCTGGCAGGCGACACTTGGGGTGGCTGATGGGGACTCACAGGCTCAAAAGCGCAGGTGGGGTGAGAGATCAGGGTGGGCACAAGTGGGTCAGAGGGGATGTCCTGGCAGCAGTGTGACCCCTGTCTCTGTCTCCTGCAGGACGTACTTCCCCGGGCAGGAGCAGCAGGTGCGGCTGATCTACCAGGGCCAGCTGCTGCGCGACGATGCCCAGAGCCTGGCGGGGCTGCACCTGGGTCACCTGAGCGTCCTGCACTGCCACCTGTCCCCACCCAGCGCAGCCCCCACGGCCCCCGGCACCCCCGGCCCCCGCAGCCCTGCGCCTGCCGCTCTGGGCGTGGGCAGCCTGGCGCTGCCGCTCTTCGTGCTGCTGCTGGCCCTGCTCTGGTACCTGCAGCTGCAGCACCGCCACGTCTTCACCGCCACCGCCACCACCTGCCTGGCCGGCCTCACCCTGCTCGTCACCTTCGTGGCCTTCGCCATGTACCGCAGATAGCGTGGCCTGGACCAGAACCTGGGACACGGGGGACCCAGAGCCACACCTGAGACATTTAGAGCCTGCCTAACCCACCTGGGACATGGGGGACTCTGCATACAGCCCACCCAACACATCGGGGCACATGTGGCCTGCCCACTGCACCTGACTGGGGGGGCTAGGCTCTGGACTGTATCTGCCAGGGTCCCACGGGTCCTGTGCAGGGTCCCACCCACACCCTGTCTGCACACAGGGGCTGTTGCAGGAGTGGGGGCTCAGCTACCTCTGGAGGGGTCCCGGTGCCCCCTGTCCCTGCACGGAGGATCCCCCCCAGCCACTCCGCGTGCAGAAGCTCCTCGGGTGCGGTCCTGCCCGGGGTGGTGTCCATGCTAGGGGAGCTTCTACTCGTGGGACTGCGGCCTGGCCCCTCCCGGGGGCTGCTCCCTGGGGTCCCGGTGCTTGGGAAGTGACATGAACCCTGGGGTGCCGAGGGTCCTGGTGCCGGCGGAATGCGCTTCTGGGGTCCCTGTGCCGGGAGAGGATTTGTGCCCCCAGCGGGTCCCGGTGCCGGGGGTGGCTGCACTCCCCACTGTCCCGGACGTCCCCATGCTGTGTTCGGGGGTTCCGCCTCCCGCCGCCGTTCCGATTAAAGCGGAAGGACTGTGACCGGCCGTGGCGTCCCGGCTCTGCTGCGCCGTGGGTCGGGGGAGGTGGCGGGAGAGGGTGACCGGGGGAACCGGGACCGGGGGGCGGGGCTCCGGGAGGGGGCGGGGCCTGGCCCTCCAGCCACGCGCTCCGCAGGGCCATAGCGCGCCTGCGCTGGCGGCACCGCCCCGCTCCCAGCGGGCTCTCGCTCATTGGTGGAGGCGCGGCGGTGATTTGCATGCAGCGCGCGCCCGCACCGCCCCGGAAGTGCCGCGCGTGGGGCGGGGCCGCGGGAAGATGGCGTCAGGGCCGCGCTCCCGGGCCGTGTCCCTGTCCCGGCGGCGCTGAGTGGCAGCGGTGGCGGCGGGACCGAGCGGCCGCCAGCGCCATGTACGGCCGGACCGGGCCGGGTGGGGGTTGGGGAATCCCGCCGGGGGGGCCTGGGCGGGCTTGGTACCGGCTGGAGGTCGGTGTGTGCCCGGGAGAGGGGCGGGCGCTGTGGGGCGGGGAACACCGGGCAGGCCGGAGGTACCGGCACCACGGGGCTGGGCGAGACGTGGGCACGGACAGGGCGGCGGGCCCGGTGCCGGGGGGTTGTGCGGGCGGGGACACCCGGGGGCGAGGATCCCTGTGGATGGGGGGAGTCCCTGCCAGGTCGGGGAGTGCCCGCGGCCGCCCGTGCGCCCCGCCGCCCCGGCCGTCCCGCCGTTCCCCCCGTCACGTCCCCACCGCTCTGTCCCGCAGGGTCCTCCGGAGCCGCGGAGCCCCCCGCGCCGCGCCGCCCCCGCCATGCTGTGCCCGCTGCTGTGCCCATGGCTCCGCGCTCTGACCCGGGCGGGCCCGCGGGGCCCGGCTGCCCGTGAGCGCCGCGGTGCCGCGATGTTCCCCGCCTGCTGCTGCGCCGGCAAGGCCAGGCCGCGGCTGCTGCTGCCCCTGGACCCGTACGGCCATGGGCTGCTGCCCACCGTGCCCCCGGACGGCGGCCGGGGCCGGGCCCATGGCAAGAGGAAGAGCTGGAACTTCATCCACGAGAAGATGAGCTACGACACCTTCTTCACCATGAAGCGGCTGATCGAGCGCTCACGCAGCGTGGGCGAGGTGCTGCGCTGGGTCACGCAGAACCCGGGCAAAGTGTCGGCCAGTCACTACCCCATCGCGCTTCACAAGCTGGGCCAGCTCCTGCAGCAGCAGCCAGGGCCGCCCATGGGCGCCGGGGACGGCCGCGGTCCCGCAGGGCAGGTGCTGGAGCAGCCTGAGTTCCACGCGCTCTGCCAGGCCATTGTCAGCGGCTGCGCCAAGTTCGACAACTTCAGCATCGTCAACTGCCTGTACGCAGCGGCCGCGCTGGGTGAGCCACCCCTGGGGGTCTGAACAGGGTGGGGAGCACAGTGCCGCAACAGGGGCCAGGGCTCGGGTTTGTGGGGATTTATGGGATGGTGGGGGATTTGTGGCAGACGGAGCTGTGATCCTTGGGGGCTCTGATCGGGGGCAGGAGGGCTTGGGGGGCTTAGCTCAGCAGGGATGCTCTGCTCCTCCAGGGTGGGAAGGCTGAGTGTCCCTGGCTGACCAGGAAGTTGATGCTGGAGCCAAGGGGAACCATGGTGGTGGGCAGCCCTGCCTGGCAGGATTTGGATCAGCCACTTCTGGAGCTGAGTTCCAAGCCCTGAAAACCAGGAAACACTTGAGCACCGATGGGGGAGACCATGGGTTTTGCTGAACTCTTGGAGGGCACAAGTGCCATGTCACTGGGCGTCACTGTACAGTAGAGAGGGTTTGAGGTGTTTGAGTTCCTGTGCAGCTTTGCTGCAGTGCTACTGCCCTGGGGAGGCTGCATCCTGAGGGGCTGTGTCCCAGGGAGGCTGCATCCCAGAGGCTCACCCTTCTGTGGGCCAGGGTGACCCTGCAAGTTCTCCTGCTGCAAGGAAGGCAATGGGGTCTACATCCAAAGAGGAGTGGACAGCAGGGCATTAGGGGGAATCTTCCTGTCTGCCTCACTCAGGTGAGGTCCTACCTGCAGTGCTGCTTCCAGCTCTGAAGCCCAAGAGCAGAAGGGTGTGGAGTGAGTCCAGAGGAGGCCACAGAGGTGCTCTGAGGGCTGGAGCTCCTCTGTTCTGCAGACAGCTGGAGAGGGACTTTGGACAAGGAACTGTAGTGACAGGACAAGGGGGAATGGTTTTCCACTGACACAGGGTAGGGTTAGATGGAATATTTGGGAAAGAATTCTTCCATGAGAGGGTGGTGAGGTCTTGGCACAGGTTGCTCAGAGCAGATGTAGCTGCCCTATCCCTGGAGTAACTGGTCTAGTGGAAGGTGTCCCTGCCCATGTCAGGGAGTGGAACTGGATGAGCTTGAAGGACCCTTCCAACCCAAACAATTCCAGGATTCCATGATCTGGTGGGTGCCTGCTCTCCCACCTGTGGCTCCCTGCATCCTGTTCTCATTCCCATTCCCCACTGCCTCCCCAGCCAGGGCTCGGTGGAGCTGCCTGGCCGCAGTTGACGCAGTAACTCGAGCCCCTGCCGGGGGTGGGGAGGCAGTTCTGCCCGTCCCCCCCAGGCCGGCGGCGCCCTGTGTTTGTTGACACCGAGCCGGAGCTGCCGGTGCCGCTGCCCTCACCAGGCTCCCCTTGCTGGGCCCCCCACAGCTCTGCCGTGCCCCCCACTTTGTTCTGCCTCCTCTCCCCTCATTAACACAAACTCCAACTTTCTTTTGAGGCCTTTTTACAGAACAAAGGGGCTGCTCAGACCAATTCTGCACGTTCCCCCTCCTGAGTTCTGATTAACAATAACCCACACTGATTCACCCTGCGCTGCCCCGCAGCCTGTGACCACCCAAATCTTGGGGGTGACGGGGGGCTTCAGGACCCCAGTGCTCTTTGCCTCTGCTGAGGTGATCCCTCCTGACAGCCAAGGCACTGAGCCTGTGCCCAGGCCTGGATAACACGTCCTGAGCTGCAGGGAAGTGTTTCACCAGGAGCCAGGTCGCATAGGCTAAAGCTGAGCTGGGAAATGGGAGAAGGTCAAAAAAGCCAAAGGATTAGTCCCTGCTGGAACAAACAGGGTTTAGTTTGGTCATGTGGGATGTCTCAGTTGTTTTCCAACTACAACTTTTTTTTAAATGAACTTTTTAAGGTGAGTTTTTTGGGTGCCCAGAGCCCCTTGAAGTGTTCCAGGCCAGGTTGGACAGGTCTTGGAGCAATTTGGTCTAGTGAAAATGTCCCTGCCCATGGCAGCAGAGTGGAACTGGATGGGATTTAAGGTTCCTTCCAACCCAAAGCAGTCTGGGATTTTGGGATTCTATGAGTTCTTTGTCTTTGAGATGTTTGAGGCTTGATGTAGGAAATGAACCTTGCTCCTACAGGTGAGCTGCAGGGGTCCCGTTCCAGTGGAATGGGTGGGAATGACCCCACAGCTCCACACAGTGTTTTCTATGGTGCAGATGCTCTGATGTTCTGCCTTCCCCTTCCCCTTTGTGGTTTGGTCACTGATGCAGCACATCCACCTGGTCACAGCAGTAGCCTACTGCCCAAGCTCCAGTGGTGGTTGTGCCATGGGACTGAGTTGTGTCCAGGGGGCTGAGCCAAGCCCAGGATCTGAGCCATACCTGTACCCATCCTCCCCGCAGGGCTGCCCGGGGAGTCACCGCTGGTGCGGGTGCTGGAGGACGAGTCCCGCAGCCGCCTGGGCCGCTTCAACCAGAAGGATGTGTCGATGGTGTTCAGCAGCGTGATGAGGCTGCACCCCTCCAGCCCCCACCCGCTGGTCGAGTCGTGCCTCAGCAGCCTGGAGCGGCACCTGGAGAAGGAGCGGCACCCCCAGACCCTCTTCCTGCTCCTCTCCTACTACCGGCTGCGGGCGCAGGCGCTGCAGGGCCACGCAGCCTCCGACCAGCAGCTCATCAACAACCGCAAGATCCTGCGGCTGGTGCGGCACACGCTGGGCCAGGTGAGCGCCATGCGGGAGCATGAGCTGGCGCTGCTGGATGAGATGCTGGCCCTGTGTGCCCAGGAGGCCAACAACAAGGCCCTGGAGGCCATCTTCAGCTCCCAGCTCTTCTACGAGAACCGGCAGGAGCGCTTCATTCGCAGCATGGCAGGTGAGGGGTGCCCAGGTGGTGTCCCAGCATTGCCACCCACATGGCAGGTGCAGGGCTCTCGTCAGGCAGAGGACGTGGGGGACGCTGGCCAGGTGGGTGGTGCCCTCGCAGACTCCTCCCCTGGCCCTGTTTGGGTGGTCACAACCGCAGCTGGGGCCCTGCTGAGCTCCGGAACTGGAGCAGAAGGAGCCCTGTGTCATGGCTTCCCTTGTCACTGACTGCCCAGCCCAGCTCTTTTGACAGGCTGGGAGCCCCCCCATTCCTTCAGGGACTGTTTTCCCACAATGCCTCCTGGCTGGGCACAGTGGAGTTTTGGTGGGGTTTTACAGAAAAGCCTCACCTGTGCACATTCCAGCTGTGCCTTCTGGCTGTGTGTGACAGGAATCTGCCTGAGCCTCTCACCTGGCCCCTACCTGAGGGTTTTTAGGAGCTGCCTGGCTTTTGAGATTTTTGGGACTGGCACTACTGTCTGGTCCTGTCCTCCCACCTGCCCGGGCTGTGGTGGCTGCAGAGGACGTGTGGTGGGGACAGAGCTGTGACAGCCTCCCTGCTGTGTTGGCTCTGCAGAGTGGCTGCCCCGGAAGGCAGAGAACCTCACCCCCTACACCATGGCCCTCATCGCCAAGTACGTGGCACGGCACCGGCTGCGTGAGCCGCGGCTGCTCGACACCATCGCCAACTTCCTGCTCAAGCGTGGGGAGCAGCTTGACAGCAAGGTGGGTGCTTGCCTCACCTGGGGGGTCGCCTCCATATGTGGGCACACCTGGGCTGGGGGAGCCATGGCCCTTCTTCTCCATTGTGATAGCACATTGCAGGGGACCGGAGGCCATGCCCCAAATCCCAGCAGGTTCTGAACACCCATCTCTTTGTGGCACTGGGCAGGTGGCCCTGACCTGTCCCATGTCCCACCCTGGCCCCACACTCTTCTCCTGCCACAGGTGATCCAGAAGTTGGTGTTCCCCTTCAGTCGGATGAACTACCGGCCCTCCAACCACGTCGAGCTCTTCCCCAAGCTGGAGGCCATCCTGGAGCAGAAGGCTGGCAGCTCACCACTGGCCACCGTCAACATCCTCATGTCCATGTTCCAGCTCAGCCACTTCCCCCAGACCGTCCTGCACCAGGTCTTCTCCCCAGCCTTCATCACCAATGTCATGAGTACGTTGGGCCCTTGCTGGGGCGCTCCCAGCTGGCAGAGCCCTGGCTGGGGTGAGGGTGGTTCCCAGCAGCGTGGCTGGGTGAGGGGATGCCCGTCCCGGTGGGCTCCATCCCGGCTGCCCCCGCAGGCAGCCCCTACGCGCTGATCGTGCGCCGGTACCTGTCGCTGCTGGACGCGGCGGTGGAGCTGGAGTTCCGCGAGTACAGCGGCCCTCGCCTCGACCCGCGCTACCGCGTCCTCATGTTCGAGCACGCCTTGACCGCCGACGAGGCCAACAGGAAGTACAGGTCAGTGGGGGCAAGGGGGAGCACCCCTCTGCTGTCCTTGCAGTGGGGGACAGGGTGTCTGTGACCCACTGTGACAGGATTCTGGATAGTGCCGGAATAAACGCCCCTATGGCAGCTCCAAAGCCTGTGGGGGAGCACTGTAGAATCATGGAATCATTTAGAATTGCAGAATTGTTTGGGTGGAAAAAGCTTCAGAGACCCCTGAGTCCACCCATCCCCCAGCACTGCCAAGGCCACCCCTGACCATGTCCCCAAGTGCCACGTTCACATGGCTGTTAAATTTCCCCAGGGATGGGGACTTCCCCATGCCCTGGGCAGTGATGCCAGGGGTGGGCAGCCCTTTTTGAGGGGCTCTTGGTGTCCCAGTACTGAAGAGCTTTTCTGCAAAAGGAACTGGAGCCCATCCCCTCTTGCCCCCCAACAGCTGAGCCCAAATTTCCGGCTCTCTGCTTACTGTTCCTGTGGGTTCCCATCTCCACATGGAAGCACCAAGAGTGCTGCGGGGACAGGCCAGCCTGTGCAGCACCCCTCTGACTGTCCCCTCTCCCTGCAGCTACAAGGGACTGGTGGCCGAAGCACTGCGACAGCTGGTGGGGGAGGAATGCTACCGGCAGGACGAGGTGCTGCCCCCAGGGTACTGCACAGGTAACACCTCTGGGCAGTGGGGAGAGGACTGCCAGGTGGGATCTGGGGGCTGAGAGTGGGAGGTTACTTGGAGCAGAATGAGCTCTGGCTGCTTTGTTATTGCCTTTCCTGTGACACTGCCTTTGGGACAAAGCTCCCTGAGCCCTCGCACTTCAGGAAGGGGGGTTACCCTGTGCATCTGCTGGCACAGAGCCCCAGCTGGGGCACAGAGTTCCCGAGCCCATGTCCCATCAGTCGCTGATCCCTGTTCTCTCTCCTGCAGACTTCCTGCTGTGGATCAACCACTCAGGCACAGTGCTGCCTCTCTCACGTGTCCCGGCAGCTTCCAGGGCTCCCCCAGCTACATCCCCCGCCACCATGTCTCTGCGCTCCAGTGTCCTCGCCCTCACCTCGGACTTGCAGGACTTTGCCCCGTTCGCTCCAGAGACGCCCAGCAGCCCCCCAGGCCCCCGGGAGAGCAGCCGGGCCGGGCGGTTCCTGCCGGCACTCTGCCCAGCCCCGGGGGGGCCCTGCTTCCAGCCCCCCTCAGACTATTACTGTGGGCTGAGCAAGGAGCCATCCCTGGGCAGCCCGGGCAGCTCTGCACTCAACAGCCCCTCCGAGTGCCTCTCGGCACCACCGCCCAGCACCCCTGACTGCTCCCCCCGCGCCTCCACCACCTCCCTCTTCCAGTTCCCCATCAGCAAGATCCTGGAGGAGGAGGAGGAGGCTGCTGGCTGCCCTGGCCACAAACACAGCTGCTTCCAGGGGGAACAGGCCCAGGAGGAACCAGAGGAGCGGAGCCCCACCGCTAGCGAGGACGTCGGCCCTCCGCCCTCACCATGCCGGCCCAGCTCCAAGCGGGGGCCAGGCGAGGAGCCACAGGGAGCCGAGGAGATCCAGAGGTATGGAGCGTGGCCATGTCCCCAGGCCATGTCCCTGGTCCCTTCGGCAGGACAGCCACCCTGGCACTGCCTTGGGCTCTTGCCCGCTGAGACACTCAGACCTGGGGTCAGCCCTTCCTGCCCAGTGCCATGGGGTACCCACAGACCCGTGTCCCCACTGCCCTGAGATGCTGGGTACAGCTGTCCCTGCCACCAGCAGGGTGTGGGGTCATTTGGGGTGCTGCCCTTCAGCTGCCATGGTGCTGGGGAGTAGGGTCCATGGGGTGGGGTGACACTGCACTCCTTGCTGTCCCCTGTGCAGGGTGGTGCTGTCAGTGAATGACAAATGGCACTACTGCCAGAACTCCGACATCCTGGTAGGCTCCCGGGCCATGAGGGACAGGCACCTGCGGCTGCTGGGATACTGTCTAGTGCAGGTAAGTGGGGGCTGCCCCCACCTCCTCGGGGCCAGGGGACACAGTGGGTGATGGGCTGTGAGCTGGCATCTGATGGACCCGGAGCTGAGAGCTGGCATCCCCATGGAAGGATGGGCCCGGACCTGGCATCCCCACTGTAAACACTCCTGTCCCTGTGAGAGGAAGCAGGGATGACTCATCCTCATGGCTCCTTCTTGCCCTCCCCCACCCCATCCAGGACTTTTTCCATTCAGCTGGTGGGTGACACCAGCCCTGATGGAAAGCAGAGACAAGGGACAGTCTGTCCTGTGAGCTGAGACCCAACCTGAGTGAGGGGAAGGGGAGCCTGGGCTGGCAGACACAGCCACAGTGGTGGCAGTGGGTGTGGGGCCTCAGGGTGAAATCAGGTGGGGACACACATCGGTCCACGCGTGGTGACCCGTGATCCCATGTGCCAAGGAGGTGGGAGGGAGGGAGGTTGGTTCGTCTTCTGTGCCAGAGCCCTGCCTGCCCTGGTTCCAGCCCCAGCTGCTCCTTGCTGAGTGCTGGGACTGGTAGAGCCCGTAGGTCTGCAGCTTCTTTGAGAAACTCCAGGTGTTGGTTTAGGATATGCAGCTCCCACACGCTTGTTTGTGGGTGGTTTTAGCCTGAGGATGGATCTTTCTGAGGAAAACAGCTCTGGAAATGAGCCCTCAGTCCTGTTCATTCTTGTACTGCAGAGGGGACCAGGGTTCCACCGCGCCATTCCCAAACTGCCTTACTCCCTGCTGCCTCTGGGCCATGCCTGCACCGGCTCCTCCTCATTGTAGAGCTCAGCAGCCCAGAGCCCTGTGTTTGTGCAGAGCTCCAGAGTCTTGTGACTCTGCTAAGGAATCACCTGGGAGCTGCCCAGCAGCGCGGCTGGGCGGAGAGCAGGGCCAGCTCTCCCTTGAGCTGGTGTTTGGGCCAGGCTGGCCAGGGCTGTCTGTGTCCCTCCTGCAGAAGGCACAGCAGGGACCCAGCTGAAGAGACCTTAAAGCCCATCTAGTGGCACCCCCTGCCATTGCAGGAACACCTTCACTATCCCAGGTTGCTCCAAGCCCTGTTCAGCTTGGCCTTAAACACTGCCAGGGATCCAGGGGCCAGTGAGAGCTTCTCTGGGCACCCTGTGTCAGGGCCTCCCCACCCCCACGGGGAAAATTTCCTTCCCAATATCTCATCTAACTCTGTCCTCTGGCAGTGGAAAGCCACTCCCCATTGCCCTGTCCCTCCAGTGAAGTCCCACTCCAGCTCTCTTGGAGCCCCTTTAGGCACTGGAACAGGCTCTGAAAGGTCTCCAAGAGCCTTCTCTTTCCAGGTGAATACCCCCAGCTCTCACCTGTGGTTTGAGGAAACCTTTATCCCTCCCCTGTGCTGCCAGTGGCTGGAGCATGAGTCCCAATGACCCTCAGTCCTGCTCAGTGAGTGCTGGTGGTGCCCTGAGGGCTGTTGGACCAGCAGTTTTCAGCCCCACCACTACCTTGTCACCTCTCATGGAGGCTCAAGGGTGGGGTGAGGCTTGACATTGCTCCCTGTGTGTGGCTGCACCACCTGTCCAGGGCTGAGCTAAGGCTGGACGGGCATTGCCTACACTTCCCATGCCATTGTCCACACTTGCCTCCATCGCCTCGGCAGGAACCGCGCTGCCCTCCTTCTCCAGGGAGGGTCCTGTGTCCTGGTTCTTCCTCCCACCACCACAGAAGGCTGAATGGGGCTGGGGGCTGAGGGTACTGGGGATACAGGTCGGGCCAGACATGCTATCACTGCTCTGATGTCACGCCTGTCCTCACAGCTGCCCTACACGGAGCTGGAGAAGGTGAGTGGCATCGAGGAGGCCAAGCACTACCTGCGGCAGAAGCTGAGGGAGCTGCGCTTCTGAGGGACGGACCCGGGGGGTGTGGGGGGCCAGGTGGGTGCTGCCAGCCCCTCCCCTGGGCAGGGGGATATGGAGCTGCCCCCCATCCCAGGGGGTCAGGGGGATATGGATACGCTCCCCATTCTGGGGGGCCAGGCGGTGGGGACAGGCTATGAGCATCTGCTCCTACTGTGGGGCGGGGGGAGTGTGAGATTATTTATTGCCATTATGGGGGGGCCGGGCTGTGACTTGAGGGGTGCGTGGGATGGGGTGTGGTAGTACTGGGGTGGGGGGAAGGTCCCTCATGGTCCCCCTGCCCCGGCTCTGCCACCCCAGCCCAGTCTGTGTTGCTGCAGGGGCCAGGCCTGGGCTCCCCTGGGCACTGGGGGTGTCCCTGTGCCTCCAACGCAGCCACTGGGATGGGGGGCTGGGCCTGGCCCCTCCATGGGGTGCTGGGGGGCTGTGGTGGATCATATACAGGGCCTGGAGCGGGTGTGTGCAGGGGGCTGTTCCCAGGGCCTGGGCCAGGAGGAGGGGGGTGCTTGGGAAGGGGGGAGCTTTCCAATAAAACTGGTGAAAAGTGTGCAAAGTCCGGTCTCTTTATTAGTCGAAGGCAGCGGGGGGCCCTGGCCCCCACCCCGGCAGCCCCCCAGGGACAGGCCAGAGCAGGCTCCCCTTGGCAGGGGGTCCCCAGCACCTCTGCCCTGAGCCCCGTGCTCGGGATAAAGCTGTTTATTGCCTTTGAATTGCTGTTTCATTAACCCCGGCGGGGCTCAAGTGCCGCCCGAGTGTCAGGCGGGAGCCGAGGGGCTGCGGGGGACCGCAGCACTGCTGGAGGGGCCCGGAGGGCTCTGTCCCGGAATGGGGACAGGAGGTGGCCGAGGGGCTGTACCGAGGGCCACGAGCCTGGGGTCGGCGTCTCTTTGGCAGGTGCCCTCCAAGGGCCTGGGCAGCGCAGGGGCCTCATCCCCGCGGGGCACGGCCACGCCGCCGCTGCCCCCGGCCCCACGTGCGGGGATCCGGCCGTGAGCCGCTGGCGAGTGTCACACCGGCATCGGCATCTCGTTGTACTCATCCACGCCTTCCCGTTCGTCCAGGATGGGCTCGGCCTCGGCCGCGTCCAGCTGCAGGACACAGAGGCTGAGGGGCAGCGAGGGCCACCCCGACCCTGCCCTCCCCGGCAGCCCGCCGCCCTCGCCTCGCCCCGGGGGGACAAGTGCCGCAGCCACTTACACACTTCATCTCCCGGTCGGTGAAGATGCGGCTGAGCAGGCACATGCGGAGCGGCACCGTGAGGATGAGGATGAAGGGGAAGGCGAGGGAGGCCACAGTGGACATGACTGCCCAGAGCACGGCCAGGCAGGCCAGCTGCAGCGCGGTGAACAGATGCATGCGCAGCGTGCGCACCTGGGAACGGAGAGCTGTCAGGGCCGGGGCGCGGCTGGGCCCTGCGCTCCCCTCCCGCCGCGGGCACTGCCTGGCCCAGGGCTACCCACAGGCTGCCCTG
Organism: Lichenostomus cassidix; assembly: GCF_008360975.1. NCBI lineage: Eukaryota > Metazoa > Chordata > Aves > Passeriformes > Meliphagidae > Lichenostomus > Lichenostomus cassidix. The sequence goes on from NC_139482.1 coordinate 313,099, forward strand.
TCCCTACCCTGTCCTCCTCTGCCCCCCTAAACAAGGCTCTGCCACAGCCTGTCCTGCAGACACCCCAGTGCTCCCACCCAAGGGTGGCACAGCCTGGCTGCTGTCCCAGACAAGGGTCCTGCCCCTGAGGATCCTCCCCAGGCCCCTTCCCCACCTTTTTGACATAGGTGACGTCGGGGTGGTGCTTGGGAGGCATCAGCAGCAGCTGCAGGCGCTCGTAGAACTGGATGCCGTTGAGGGAGGTGACACCCATGTAGAGGAAGATGCCAAAGAGCACGGCCAGCGGGATCTGCCGCAGCAGGTCTCCGATGACAATGGACAGCCCTGGGCCAGAGTGGTGTCAGCCTGGGGAGGGGGCTCAGCACAGCCCTCCAGTCCCACTTCGCCCTCTCACGGGGAGAGTCCCACATCCCTGTGTCCACTGGGGACAGGATTGCCACACCAATTTAGCCAGGGATCAAGGTGCCCCAGCACCCCTCCCCACGCTGCCCCCTCCCCACTGCAGCCTCCCAGGGCTGTCTGCTCTGCACTGCAGTCCCCCCAGGTCCCCAGGGCCAGACGTACCGACAAGCACGGCCACCAGCAGCCCGGTAACCCGCTGTTCCTTCACCTCCTGGATCTTGGGCTTGTCCCCAGGCGCCACGGCCTTGCTCATGACGGTGAGGGCGTTGGCATGGGTGACCGAGCGCACGGTGGCTGCGGCGAGCCAGGGCAGCCCAAAGATGGCGAAGAAACCACCCATGGCCACGATGAGCAGGAGGTCGAGGTGGAACCCAGAGCCCTTTTGCAGCATCCGCTCCTTCTTACTGATGATCAGCCTGGGCACAAGGGCAGATGGTTGGCACAGCACAGGCTCCCCTTGCCCCACCAATGCCCCCTGCCCAGCCCCACTGCGCTCACGTGGTGATCTGGGTCTCCATGAAGATGAGGATGAAGACGAGGATGGCGGGGAGGCCGCTGGCCACCATCATCCACACAGGGAAGTCGCTCTGCTCGCCCAGGGGGTTGATCACCCAACCCCGCTTGTCTGGGGCTGTCACAGAGAACCCACTGGGCACACTCAGCTTCTGCAGGGGGTGGGGGAGACAGAAATGCTGAGGAGAGGACTCTGTGTGTGTCCCCCAGAGTGAGTGGGCTTTGGAGGCACCAGGACCCACAGAAGCCAGACTCAAAGGGAGAGGGGGGATGCTGGGAGCCAAAGGTGGCTGAGCAGGTGCAGCTGTGCTGGGGATGGATGGAGCTGCTGACCTGCAGCCAGGACAGTGGGATGGGGCACAGGGATCCACAGGAGGGTGTGGGGTGAGGGGTCCTGCCCAGGGGGTGGGTGGGTGGCTGCTCACCTGTGTGTAGGTGTCCTGGATGCTGTAGTCCACCAGCACCATCACCAGGATGGCAATGGGCACCCCAAAGTCCCCGATGAGCCTCCGGATCTGGGGGAACACCAGCACCAGCCTAGCCACAGCCCCCCTGGCTCACCCCAGCCCCCCTGGGCTCACCCAGCCCCATGGCCCCAGGCTCACCCCAGCCCCATGGCCACATGGCCATCCCCACGCACCCGTCCGGGGAAGAAGCGGCTGTTCTTGAACTTGCGCAGAAAGAAGGCAATGAAGAAAGTGCCAGCCATGAGCACAAGGGAGAGCAGTGCCGTGTTGGGCTGCCCCGTGACCTTGGTGGCACCACGGGTGGCCGGGGCTGTGGCATTGGCTGTGGCCGCACTGCCATTGTCCCAGGCCTCGGCCGAGCTGTTGACACTCAGGCAACCATGCAGTGGATGCTCTTGGAAGATCTGCAGCAGCAGGATGGGATGTTCAGCCCCATCCTGCCCTGCCCTGCCGCAGCCCCCCAGGCTCATCCCCCTCAGCTCACCTTGGCCAGCTTGGAGAAAGTCTCATAGATGAAGATGAGAGAGATGAGAAAGGCAAAGATCTCCTGGGTGAAGCGGGAGACAAAACGCACCAGGAAGCTGCCCTCGAAGGCCACCATGACCAGCACGATGAGGATGAGCCAGAAGCCGATCCAGACGCGCCCCACCAGGTACTCCAGATTGTTGGACGTGCAGAACTGCCCAGCCGTGCAGACAGGTAGATGGACAGGTGGGGGTCAGGATGGTTGCAAGGTTGGACAGAGCCCTGGGCTGTGTGACAGAGCCCTGGCAGGAGGGCTGCGGGGATGTCTGCCCTGGGCAATGGGGCCAGGGTGGGGATATCTCCGCCAGCCCCCAGGGCAGACCCCAGCCCCTCACCGTGAAGAAGGCTTCCTCAAAGACGAGCAGTGGCCCCGAGAAGCCGATGACGAGCAGGGGCTGAGCGCCCAGCAGGCAGAAGAGGACACCCTGCAGCGACGTGGAGATGATCAGCTCTGACACCCCAATCAGGTCCTGCGTCTTCTCCCCTGCAGCAGGACAGGCACACCATCAGGATTGGCCCTGCACACCATTGTCATGGCCCTGCCTTGGGGCACACACACCAGGCAGCACCCAGCACACCCCTGCAGCACCCCGCCACCCTCTGCAGGCCTCCACAGCCCCCCACTCACCCAGCAGCCCCCCGAAGGTGATGGCAGGCGACAGAGCAGCAAAGTAGATGAAGATGACGGCAGCGATGCATTGGGGGTCCAGTGCATCACGGAAGTCACTCAGGTAGTGGGGGTACCTCCTCTTCACGTCCCTGATCAGCCCCCCGAAGGGGCGACCCGTGCGCCTCAGGGGGTCATCATCCTCCTCGGCCTCATCCTCCACCACCTTCAGCTTCAGCAGTGCTGGGGGGGGTGGATGCACAGACAGACAGACAGTGAGACCCCAACAGCTGGGACACCCCCTCAAACCCCACCTGGGCACCAGCCCTGCCCCTGGCACCTTTCTCCTCGGGGGACTTAGGCTCCAGCAGCAGCCTCCGCTCCTGCTCCATCCTCTTCTTCAGCATCTCGCGCTGGAAGTGGGCGACGCTGCGCAGCAGCTCCTCGCCCTGCACCTCGGATGGCGGCAGCACCACGCTGCAGTCCAGGAACTCGTTGATGGCGTTCAGCAGGTCGTGCCGATCGTCAGCCAGGTATGCAGCCTCGTGGAATTGCTGGGGGGCGATGGCAGTCAGTGCCCACCCCACAGCACTGCGGTGTCCAGAGAGCCTCAGCATGGCCCTGGCCCTGCCATGGCCCTGAGCCCCAAACCCTAGCAGAACCCTAGTCCCCACCCCAGTATGGCCTCTCATGAGACCCCAGCATGCCATCCTGGCATGGCCCCAAGCTCCCCAGCCCCAACAGGCTCCCCAGCCCTCATCCTGGTGTGTCTCTGAGTCCCCAGCATTAGCATAATCTGAGCCCTCCAGTCCATCCCATCTGAGGTCTCCTTGCCTGGTCAAAGCCCAAAACCCCCAACCCAGTGGTGCCCCAAGACCCTGGCCCCAGCACAACCCTGAACCCCCAGCCTTGGCACAACCCTGAGCTCCTTGCCCAGCACAGCCTCAGCAGAGCTCTGAACCCCCATCCTGGCACAGCCCCAAAACCCCCAGCCCGGCACAGCCTGAGCCCCCCACCCCAGCAGGATCCCAATGCCCTGGGGCACGGACCTTGTCAGACATGAGGGTGGAGATGGAGCGCCCAATCTCGTGATAGTCCATGTGGGTGCTGCTGGGGCCCAGCAGCACGAAGAGGAACCGCACAGGCACGGGCACTTCCAGCACCGCATCCAGCTCCACGGCCTCCTGCAGCCGCACAAAGGCCATGGTGGGCTGGTCCAGGAACTCCACACAGCCTGGGGGACACAGGGGTCAGCAGGGTGCCCAGCACGTGGTCCCCACCCCCCTGTCCTGCCCACCCCTCCGTACCCACGAGCACCACTGTGGCCTCAGCATTGTCTGGGATCTTCTCCAGCAGCTTCAGCTCATGCTTTGACTTGGAGCGAGTGATACCAGCCGGAGGTGTGGGGGTGAGAACCTCCCTCTGTGGAGACAGAGTGGGGGACTGGGTTTAGACCCTTCCCCAGGGCACGGGCAGGGCTGGGGGGCCATGGCACCCACCTCCCGCTCCACGTCGACGCGTGTGTCGTGCTCGGCCGCATGGCCAGCGATGAGGGGATCAGTGACCGCCGGCTCGCTGCCCTCAGCCACGTGGTTGGTGCTGTGGTGGTGCACGAGCAGGGAGCCCAGGCTGCCCGCCGAGATGTTCCGCGGGAAGGAGAACTCCTTCTCGTCACTCGGGTGGCTGCGGGACAGGGCCAGGGCTGTGCATGGTGGCCCAATGGCACAGCCAGTGCCAGGACCCCAGGGACAGCATCAACCCCACAGCTCAGGGAGCAGAGCCTGGGGGAAGGGGGCTGTGTCCGTGCCCCCCGTGCCCACCTGTGCTTGAGCAGCAGCGCCCGCAGCACGTTGGCTCGGTCCTCAGCCCGAATCTGGTCCGTGATGACCATCTGCTCCACCACCTGGTGAGCCACCCCCGGCAGTGTCTTTTGGTCCAGGTCCAGGAGCACGGCCCCTGGGCAAAGGAGGGGAGGCTGAGGCCAGCAGGGACAGGACCCCACCTCACCGTGGGCCCCACAGGGTGGTCTCCACCTCCCTACCGTGGGCCAGGGTCTTGCGGAGCTCCAGGAGGCTGCGGAAGGAGAGGGAGGCCACATGCGGCTTGCCCCAGCGGTCCGTCTCCTCCTCCACGTCCTCCTCGAACTTGATCCAGCGCGCCGTCTCCTTCCACTGCAGCTCCTGGTTCTTGTCCACCACCAGCTCGTTCAGCTCCACAAACACCTGAGGCACAGCTGGGTCACTGCCAGGACCCCACAGCCTCCTGTCCCAGCCTGTCCCCTGCCCCAGGATCCCGCACCTCGTGGGGCTGCCGGTCCTGCTTGCGCTGCCGTGTGCTGGGCTCCTTGTGGTCCTTGCTGACGTGGATCATCTGTGCCTTGGCACTCTTCCGCACCAGGTGCCGGCGCACCCCTGGCACATCCTCAAAGCGGTGACCTGAGGGGGGTCAGCAATGGTGGGGGTGGGCAATCTGTGGGGACTTGCATCCCCAGTCCCAGCACAGAGGACGCTGAGCCCTGGTACAGACTGCTGTGGAGCTGTGGCATGCATCCTGCCTGGGAGAGCTCAGGGCAGAGCGATCATCCCAGTGCAGCATTGGGCGGTCACTCGGTCAGCACCAGCAGTGCCAAGCATGAGTCGAGGTGGCTCCTGGCACTGGGGTCACCTGAGCTCCATGTGCCAAGGCCCACACGTGCCCACTGGCACATGGGCTTTGCCCTGGCTGCGCTCCCCTGGGAGCTCCACAGCAAAAGTGTCACCCACCACCCTGAGAAAGCCTGGGCTGAGAATCCCAGGGGCTGATGAGTGCCCAGGGGAGCCACCACCACTGCTACTGCCATGACAGGCTCCAGGTGCCCTGGGCTTGGCTCCTGGCCACACTCCACAGGGACTCGGCCCAGCCCCAGCACCAGCAATGGGTCCCCTGCGTTGTGCCCGACACTGAGAGCAGGATCAGTGCCTGCACCCAGCCCAGCCTGGCTGCAGCCACAAGGCAACCTGGCACTGCCAGCCCTGCTGTCCCAAACCCACCATCCCCAGCAATGCCAGCCCTACCATCCCCAGCCCCACTCCACTGGCACTGTCTGGCAGACTGTCCTGGCCCCACTTGACACAGCCTTGTCACCAGCACAGCCCCAGGTGCACAGGGAACCCCCCACTCACTCTTCATGTAGTCCAGGTCAGCCGAGGCCAGTGTCTGCGCCTCCGACTCGTCCGTCGGCATCTTCTGGTAGCGGTCCTGCTCAGCGGCTGTCATGCTGCCGATGCACCGCCGCTCGTGCAGGTTGTAGCTCCGGTGCCCCGGCTGGGACTTGGGTGCAGGGCGACCCGGGGACCCAGCCTCGGCGGCTGCCCCGTCCCCCAGAGCACCCTGCTCTGCATCTGGGCTGCAAGGCAGGAGCCCACCTCAATGCCGAGCCCCGCTCTGCACCCCAATCCTGCCATGGGGTACTGGAAGGGGTGGCCCAGCCCTACCCCTCCTATGGGGGACTGGGGGGGCTGGTGCACCCCAACCCTGCCATGGGGCAGCCAGAGGATGCCACCCACTCCCCAAGAGCCCCAGAATTCCCTACTCCAGCTCACCTGCCAGCCTGGGCTTCCTTTGGGGTCGTTGTTCCCCGGGGCTCCGGGGGCGAGCCGGGCAGTGCCGCGGTGGCCGCTGGCTCCTCTGCCCGGCGGTCAGCCACCTCATCGTCCTGCAAGAAGAACTGGAGGGGCAGGGGATTAAGCTCCAGCTCCTCTAGTGCCCCAGCTGTGCCCTGACATGGGGAACTGGGGGGGCACAGAGCTGCCCCCACCCCAGCCCTGCCCTCACCTGCACAGCCTCGGCCGGCCCGGGCTGCCGCAGCTCCTCCGCCGATCGCTCTGTCTCCGTGTCGCATGCTTCATCCTCATCCTCTTCGGCCTCCTCAATGGTGGGGGTCTCTCCAGGGACAGAGGCACGCCGGGCCTTCTTTTTGCCCTTTTTTGGGACCCCCTTCTTGCGGCGGGCATCGAGGGGCAGGTGCGTGGATAGCGGGTGGTGGATGTGGTGGGATGACTGGCGGTGGTCTGGGAGGACAGGGAGTTGGTGCCACGTTCCCTGTGCGTTTCCTGCCCGTTCCCCACTCCCTGCTTGCCCCGTGTCCTCTCCCTGCCCGTTCCCTGCCCCGTGCCCACCCTTGGCCCCGCTCACACTCAAAGTCCTCCTCGCCATAGCTGCGCCCAGCCTCCTCGGCGTTGCGGGGGTGAGCGTCGTTCAGGATCTCCTCAAAGCGCTCCACGCCCAGCGCCTTGTTCAGGTCCTTCTCCTCCTCCTCTGCGAAGGCAGGTGAGCCGGCACCCAGCGCCTCCTGCTCGGGCTGTGGGCCAGCAGCAGGGATGAGTGGGCACCCGGAACCGCTGGCACGGCCACCCACCGTGTCACGGGCCCCCATCGTGTCCCGGTCACACAGCCCCGTGCGATGGTCATCCCAGACAGGGCCTCTCTGAGCCCCCAAAGGCTGTGCCCCCTCTGCATCACTTGCACCCCCAGCACCCCAGCAGCCCCAGAGCAGCACTGTGCTCCAGCGTTACCTCCACCCCCTGTGCCACGGCAGCCCAGCTCCAGGCCCTGCCGCTGTGCCCCGGGTATCCCAGTGCCCTGCTCTCCTGGGAACCGGGACCCAGCGCCACCAGTGCAGTGTCCCTGCACAACCTCAGCACCCCCGGTGTGGTGCCCTGGTGCTGTGCCGTGCCCCCCGCACACCCCCCAGGGCTGTCCCCGCCCCGTTCCCCAGCCCCTGCACCCACAGAGCCCCCAGTGCTGTGCCCCCCCGCCCAGTGCTGCTGCTGCACCCCAGCTCGAGGGGCACGAACTGCGGGTGCAGGGGCGGGGCTGGGGGCGGGAGGGGGTGCAAGGCTGGGGAGTAGAGGGATGTGGAGGAATGGGGGACGCAGGGGGGTTTGTGGGGGGAACACGGCACTGGGGGTTGCGGGGGGGGTCCGGGGACGCGGCGGAGGATGCGGGGTTAGCGTTTGCGGGGGGGTTGCTGGGGGAGTGCGGGGGGGCTGCGGGGGGCGCGTCCCCGGCCGGTCCTACCTGAGTCATGGCGGAGCCGCTCCCGCCGCAGCTCCCGCAGCGCTTTATCGGAGCGGCGGGACCGGCCGGGGATGGGGCCGGGGGAGGGGGTGGGGGTGAAGCGAGGTGGGGGCCGGGAAGGGAACCGGGGGGGCGGCGGCTCCGTCCCGGCCTCGCCAAATATTGACGGAGCCGCCTCGCGCCCGTCTCAAGGTGACGGCGAACGCAGAGGGCACCGGCGGCACCGCGGCACCGGCAGCGGAGCGACCGGCCCCCCCGGAATGCACAGACTCCCTCCGGGATGCACCGCCCCCCCCGGCATGCACCGGCCACCCCGGGATGCTCCGGTCCCGCTCGGGATGCGCTGATCCCCCGCCAACTCCGGCCCCCCCGGGACGCACGGGCACCTCGGGACGCATCAGCCCCCACCGCGGAGCCGCGGCCCCCCCGAGCTCAGACTCACCCCCCCGGGAATGCAGCGACCCCACGGCCACGCTCCGATGCCCCGGTGCTGCATCCCCCCCCCGGTAAATCCCCTCCCAGTGTTGCACCCCTCGGCCCTGCGGGGGCTGCACAGCCCCCCCCATCCCCCACCCAGATCGAGGCAGATCCTGGAGCCGGGGACAGGGGGGCAGGGGGGTACAGGGGCACCCCAGGCACCGGGATGTGCCTGCAGGGACAGCCCCAAGCAGGGCAGGGTAGCTCCCACCGCCCCGACTGGGTACCCAACAGCGCTTGCTGGTCCAGGGCTGTGCCATGGTCACCCCACCCGATCCCCAGCCCAGCTGTCATGTTTGGGCACAGCCGTGGTCCCCCATCCCTGTCCCCACCGCACAGTGACCACAGGGCCCCCCGGGGGGATAACCTGGACGGTGACACAGGGGGTGACTAAGGTGATCACCCACGCCCCCCCATCACACCCACCAGCCTGGCACACAGACGCTGCCACGTGATGGCAGCGACGGCATCAGGCCACATCCTGCACCTGCATCCCCCCACTCCCGCCGTGTCCCTTCCACCGTTCCCGCGACCCCCTTGATCCCCCAGATCCCCCGAGCCCCTTTGGCCACAGCCCCACGGCCCCAAACCTGCTGGGCTCCGTCCTGCACCCCAGCAGCACCCGACACACTCCATCGCCCTGCACCTGGCGTCACCCTTGCCCAGGTGGGCACGGTGCTCTGGGCTGGCACCATGGAGAGAGCCCCCTGCAGCCCCCCTAGGCCGCAGCTTACCAGGGAGCCCCGGAGGAACTCCATGAGGATGGGGCCAGTCCCATCCCCGGTCACGTGTGCGCGGCGGGGACTTGCCAACGGCACCGGGCGGCCGCGGCGTGACACCGAGGTCAATCATTAACTTGTCCCGGGAGCCGTCGCCGGGGCAGTGCTGGCACCGCGGGCACCACCACAGCCATGCCACCAGCGGCACTGGCACCGTGCCGGCTCCAAGGGCACCTGCCACCCTGGCACGGCTGGCCCAGCCTGCCCCCGGGAGCTGCTGTGCCCCGAGCAACGGGGCAGGTGCCACAGGGCACTGCTGGTATCTCAAAACCAAGCAATGGGGCAGGAGCCACACAGCCCTGCCAGCATCCCACAACCCTGCCCCACACCTGAGCGGCGGGGCAGGGGCTGTGGGCACTGCCAGCGCCCCACAGCCCAGCGATCGGGCATCCCCCAGGCGCGCCAAGGCAGGAGGGCTGCGCCGTGCCACCCGTCACCCCTGCAGGCATCATCAGGGGTGCAGCCTCTCATCCACCCCAGCCGCGAGGCCCGACCCCGCAGAGGCACTTACGCTCTGGAAGGCTGAGGAGACGATGTGGTGAAGCTCGGAAGACACCTGGGAGTGGGTCATGGTGCCGGCACGGCCCCCGGCACAGCCGGCTTAGCCCTTTTCCTTCTCGCGGGGGCTCAGGGGACGCTGTCGGGGCAGCATAACCTGGGGGCACAGAGGGGTATCAGGGGGTCCCTCTGGAGCAGCACCACAGGCAGGGGCCAGGGCTGCCCCTCCTCGGGCCCGGCTGGCTCCGGGCTGGTTTGTCTTGGCCACTGGTTGGAATGGGAGAGCTGTGGCCAAGACAAACGCCGGGAGGGGAGCGGAGCCGGGGCAGCGGGACCCCGGGCAAGCACCCAACCCCGCGGGGTGCAGGCAGGGTGCCAGACTCGGGGGGCCGCAGCAGCACCCGACCCTCCCGAAACCCCACAACCCCCCAGTTCCCCCTGCCAAACCTAGCTTCCACCCACACTTGCCCCTCGGCAGCTCCCCAGGCCCCGTGCTGACCACTCTGGCACCAGTGTGCCGGGTTTATTGCCACAGGAGGTGGCCCCACGTGACGGTGGGGACTGAGGAGGGTGGTGATGGATGACTGCGTCTCACATGGGTGGCATCACCATCCTTGTCACCATCACCTCTGGGGTGCCAGCCCAGTGGCCGTGGTGAAGCTTGAGGAGTCACAGACCCAGTGAACGCTGAGGCCACAGCTCCTGAGCTTCACCACGGCCCTGAATTCCACCTTTTCCCAAAATTCGGTGCTACCCTGCTCCGGCTGCTCCCTAATCCCTGCTCCAGTCCGGGGCCGGAGCCAGCACATCCACATTCCAGCAAGCAGATTATCCGCCCTGCCACACCGCTCTCCTGGGGCGCCCGCCAAGCCGCCGCCAGCACTCACGCCCCCCCCCCCCCCAAACTCAGGATGGGACCCTCCCACGGCGGGGATGTGGTGCAGGGCCACCGCCTCGGTGGGTGCTGGAGCGCCGGCGCAGGATGGCATCGCTGCTCCCGGCGCTAAGCAGCTTTTTGGGCTTAATCCCGCGGGCAGCTCGGGATTAGTTTGGGAACACACTGGGATTGTTCTCGGGAACGTTGAGCTTCACCAAAACACCCAAAAAGGGGGTCCTGCCCCCCCGGCCCCTAGGTGCCCCAGCGGGAACCCGGTCCGATGGTGGCACAGGGAACAAGTGGAGCCCAGGAGCCAAGGGCATGACCCCACTGGAAAGGATGACCGACAGCTGGGGGGGCACAGGGGAACTTCTGCTTTCCGTGGCAGTCGCTGAGTCACGGACGAGCAGAGGCCAGGAACAGCTCAGGGCTCACACCAGCCCTGCGGAAAGAGGCCACAACCAGCCTTGACTGGTGCCCCGCAGCCAGCACCACTGCCAGGGTGCTTTCACACCCCAGGATGGGGGGACAGGCCCGGATTAGACACCCCGGGAAGGCCCCACCGTCACCCCATGGCTGCAGTGCCACCACCTTGCCCTGCTCCTGGCCAGAAGGGTCGGGACACACACCCGTGGCCATGGCGGCGGCGGGACCGTGACGGTGCCAGTGCTGGCATCGCCACCAGCCGCGCCCCGCGGGCGGCCCCGCAGCACAATGGCCCCTTGTGCGAGGCCGGGCTGCCCCGATAAGCGGGGCAGGGCTCCGATCCCGGACAGCTGCCAGCGCTGGCCACACCGGGAATGACCTGCCGCTGCCATGGGCGCTCAGTACCGCCGCCACGGCCGCTCCCGCGCCGCCGGAGTCACATTCCTGGGACCGGCCCTGGCCTGCCTGAGCTGCTGAGGCGATTAGAGGGCTCGGCCCTCGCCCCACACTGCCTCGGGGCTGCCCCAGAGGGCACACGAACTCCTGGACCCACCTCTGGCTCCACCGGCGCTGCCAGCACTGGGGCGGCAGAATGAGCACTGTGGGAAGTGGGACAATGATGCTGGCACCTGCATCACAGGCAGCACATTCAGCTGGGACACCCATGTCTACACGGGGACAATAACGTCCTGGACAACCTGTCCACACCAGGATAACCACATCTGTACTGGGACAATCACATTCTGGACAGCCTGTCCACACCACGACAACGGTGCCCATAGCACAGAGCCAGAATCCCATGAGAAGGGACAAAACTGGGAGCGGGGGACCCCAAGGGCAGCGAACATCCTCCTGCCCACTGTCCCATGCCAGTGCCCCCACGACCAGCAGCACCACAACTCCTGTCACTACATCTCCTGCCACCACTGTGTCACCTGGCAAGTCACTGACATGGGCTGAGTGCACACACATGTGCCACCCATGCTTGTGCCGGCACTGGCATCAAGGCCGATGGTGATCCCCATGCCACCCCAGCCTCGGTGGTGACACCGGCTGCCTCCTCGGTGACAAGGTACACACCGTGTCTGTTGTGGCCTCCCTGCTGGCAGCACCCCCCAGCACAGCATGTGCCAGGCAGGAGGAATAGCCTGGCACAGGGTGTGCCCAGCGCCCTGGCAGACATGTCCAAGGAAGAGGGGAGTCAGGAGACCCCCCCATTCCCTGCACCCCGAAATGGAGGAGGCCCAGTGGGTGCCCCAGCACTCTGCCCACCCCCAAGGATGGGAGACCTCCCAGCTCCCTGCAGCCCCTTGCTCCCCGCCCCAGCTCACCTGGCTCCTCAGGGAGACCACCGGGAGATCCTGGCACCCCCTGTGCCTCCCAGATCCCCCCCAGTAGAGGTAGTTGGGATCTTGCACCCCCTTGTCACCACGGGACACCATGGGATGCAGCTGGGCCAGACACCACCGGCTACTGCCCGGCAGAGCTTCACGCACTGAAACTTTGGAAACCAACATCAAAAATATTCACCTCCCCCCCTGCCCACACCCCGCTGCCCACGACCTCAAAACCACCGGATTTGGAGATGAATCACAGCTCTGCACCCACGTGGTGCCACTACCACTGTCACTGCCACTGTCACGGATGTGCCAGGGCACCCCACGCCACCTCAGAGAGGCCAGGAGCCCCCCGTGCAGCACCAGACCCACGAGAGGCTCCTGCCATTGCCATCGGTGGTCCCCACCCTTATTCCCATCCCAGCCCCAGGAGTGGACAGGCACAGCTGCCCCCCACAATCGTTTGGGGACACGCAAACAGCTTGGTGTCTGCAGGATGGCACCCCGTTGAGGAGGGTGGTCTGGCCACAGGGACAGCCACTCTGTCATCCGCGGCAGGGCTGGGCGACGCCCACCCACCCACGGCTCTCGGAGCCCACCGGAGAGGTGTAAGCCGCGCTGTGCCACCCCCGCTCCCAGCACAGGCTCGGCCACACTCACCCCATCACCCGCCGACCCGGTCAGATCAAGGCTCCAGCAGCTCCTGTCGGTCCCACCTCCCCAGGATGGGGTCCTGCCCAGCGGGAATGCCCCCCGGCACTGCACGGCTGAGGCCCGCGAGGCTCGGCCGGAGCGTGTCCGGAGCAGGACCGCGGGCGGCCGCACTGTGCCCGGAGCTGCCGAGCGCTGCCAGGAGTTTTATACCGGCTCAGGAGGAAAACAACCCGCGGGTGCAGCGGCGGGAGCGCGAGGCTTTGTTCCATGGAGCAGCCTCGGATCCAAACAGTGCGGCTCTGCCAAGACTTCGCCGTGGCTCCCGCGGCGACCCTGCCCCCGCCCCAGGCGTCTTTGGGGACACGGGGGACATGACCCCTCCACGAGCGCAGGGTCCCACCTCGGGCGAGGGTTGTGCCCACCCCCTTGGCCTCACGCCCCTGGAATGCCCCAGTGCGGCGTCCTCGGGCAGCCAGCCCGGTCCCTGCGGCCACCACGGCCCGTCTAATGACAGGCTGTGACTGTGGGGGCTGCGATGGGGACAGCACGGGGACACGGCTCCCACGGTCCCCTCCCTTCCGCCGGCTGGGATGGCATCCGCAGCCAGGGTGGCACCTGGGTCACCCTCAGCCCTTCCCAGGGGACGGGACGTGCCAGGAGGGTCCCCCAACCCGTCCTTTGCACCCTTCTGCCAGCCCCATCTCCTGCAGGGTCGCTGCCCGCCCAGGACAGGTGACAAACCAGGTACAGCCCTACCTGGGCACGGGGCCAGCCCCACTCCCGGCCCCCGAGCCCCCGGGAGTGCGGGCGGAAGGGCTGCCGGCAGGGAGGCGCGGGAGCCGGTGCCAGCGGATCGTTAGAACGATCAAATCCCAGGTTTTTTGGCAACCGCTTGAAGTGGTGCAGCGACCCCGAAGGGCTCGACAGCGGGGTCCCCACTGGAGCCCCCCTCCGTGGGGGGACAGGGCAGGCACGGAGCCCTTTCCCGCAGCACTGGGAGCTGCCAACATAATTCCACCACGGAGCAATTCCACTCCTGACACCGTATCGAAGGCCACAGGGGTCTCTGCAGCTGGGGAGGGGAAGAGCCACAGGCAACGCAGCCCCCAAAAGCTGCTCCCACCCCAAACCTGCTGCCTCCCTCCCTGGGGACGCGCTCCGGGGCCACGGGAGCCCACGCGCCGTGGGAGAGCCCCGGGCTGGAGCCGTGCCCGGTGTTGCTCAACCCCGGATGGTTTCGCAAGGGGCAGTGCCCCGGCACCCGGCCGCTCTCAGTGGGCACCGTGCGACCCCACAGGCCCCTCGGGCCCTCCGTTCAGGGGGAGCAGGACGGTGGCAGGTGGCTGGAGGATCCCAGTCCCCTTCCTGGTGCTGTGGACCCCTCGGACCCCTCCTCTCGCGGGGAGCGGGTGGGTGCAGGACGGCTCCAGCCAGGCGACAGGGACACACACCTGGTCCCCTCCTCAGCCCCGTGTCTCTCACCTGCCGAGGGCTGCCGGGCTCAGGCGCCGCGGGGGAAGCGCATGGAGCAGCCTCGCTGAAAGAGAGACGGATGAAGATGGGTGAAGAGTCCTGCCTCCCCCCTGCTCCCCGCGGCGTCTGCGACCCACCGTCACCCCGGGAGCAGGGTCTGGGGTCACCGGAGACCACCCTGCACGTGGCTCCAGTGGTGACGGGGAGGGGCCGAGGTTCATCGCTGCTGAACGGGAGGACAGCGGTGCCGGGGTGCCCGGTAGGGGTCCAGGGGGGTTCCCCGGGGGTCTCCGGGGTGCCAGAGTGGTCCTGGGGGATGCCCGGGGCTGGGTGTTGCTCCACCTGCAGCCGAAGGAGCCGAGGCACCCGGACCATGTGCCGGGGGACCCGGAGTCCCGGAACACGGCACAGCCCCCCTGAACCCTCCCACCGCAGCAGGGACCCCCGGCGAGGCAGCGGGGGAAAGCAGAGCCGTGGCCGCGCCGAGACTCGGGGCTGCCAGGGCGGGGCGGGACGGAACCGGGACCGGGAGCGGGAGCGGAGCTGCCGCGGGCAGGCGGGCGGGTCAGGAGCGCAGGGAGCGGAACGGAGGAGGCTCGGTGAGGGCAGCGTGCGGGGAGCTGGGACAGCACCGACCGGGACGGGCGGCACCGGGAGGGCAGGGGCACCGGGACGGGACCAGCACCGGCACCGGGACCGAGACCAGCACCGGGACCGAGACCAGCACCGGGACCGAGACCAGCACCGGGACCGGACTGGCCGCGCCGCGCCCCGGCAGCCCCACCTCCGCTCACGATCCCGCTGCCGGTGCCGCCGCTTACCGGACAGTCCTGCCGCGCCGGGCGGGTCTGCGCGTCCCCGCGGGGTGGAGCGGCGGGAGCGCGCTCGGGGGGGCGGGACGGGGCGGGGCGGCACTGGGAGGGTCCGCACCGCTTCCGGCACCCACCCGGCGGGTGCGGACACCGTCCCCGCAAGGAATCCCCGCAAGGGATCCCCGCAGGGCCCCCGCGCAGAGCCGCTGTCCCACGGAGGGCGAGCGAGGGGACCCGGGGAGTCCGACGGGGACCCGAGCGGGCGGAGCCGGGGATCGAACCCGGAACCTCGGGGCGGGGGTGGGGCAGCTGGGCGGTGCCATCGCGGGAGGTGTGGCTGGGCGGGGCCGCGCTGGGGCTGCCGGGAGGTGTGGCCGGGCGGCGCTGGGGCTGACGGGAGGCGTGGCGTGGCGGGGCCGCGCAGAGGCTGACGGGAGGTGTGGCGGCGCCGCGCGGGGTGTCCTGGGAGGCGTGGCGGGGCGGGCGGGGGCCGGTACCGGGGCCGGGCCGGGCCGGGACCGATCGCGGCGCGATGCAGAAATACGAGAAGCTGGAGAAGATCGGGGAAGGTGCGGCAGGGCCGGAGCCGGGCGGGGGGACCCGGGTGCTGCGGGGCCCGGCGGCGCTGTCGGTACAGGTACCGGGGGCTCGGCCGTGACGCCCCTCCGCCCCCCGCAGGCACCTACGGCACCGTGTTCAAGGCCAAGAACCGGGAGACGCACGAGATCGTGGCGCTGAAGCGGGTGCGGCTAGACGACGATGATGAGGTGAGGGAGGGGCCGGGCTGGGAGCCCCCCGGGCCCCCGGGGCTCCCGTGACCCGGCCGTCCCGCAGGGGGTGCCCAGCTCGGCGCTGCGGGAGATCTGCCTGCTCAAGGAGCTCAAGCACAAGAACATCGTCAGGTACCGCCGGGCTCCGGGAGCGAGCGGGGCTGGGGCTCTGCGCGGACACTGCTCCCCCCGGGTGCCCCGGGCCCGGCCGGGCAGCTCAGGGATCCCTCCCCGCAGGCTCCACGACGTTCTGCACAGCGACAAGAAGCTGACCCTGGTCTTTGAGTTCTGCGACCAGGTGAGCACCGCGGCCACGGGGGCCCTGGGGGGACACGGTGGTCCCTGGGGGTCTCCGAGGGTCACCGCTCGCTGCTCCCCCTCGCTTCCCCCCAGGACCTGAAGAAATACTTCGATAGTTGCAATGGGGATCTGGACCCTGAGATTGTCAAGGTGGGTCTGGGATTCTGGGGGGCCCCCGGGGTCCCCGCTCGGCCCCGCGGGGGGCTGCGGTGCTGGGGGGCTGATGGACCCCGTTTGTGCTCTCCCACAGTCGTTCATGTACCAGCTACTGAAGGGCCTCGCGTTCTGCCACAGCCGCAATGTCCTGCACCGGGACCTGAAACCCCAGAACCTGCTCATCAACAGGGTGGGGGCGAGTGGAGGGCTCACAGTGGGAAGGGGTTGGGACGAGGGGGTGATGGAGCAGGGGGCTGTGCTGCGGGGGTCACATGTGGAAGTGGGAGGCTGTCTGTCTGTTTTGGGGGTCACACCTGATGTCTGTCCAGCCACAGTTGCAGCTCCATCTCCCCCATGTTCCCAGTGATGGGAAAGGCAACAGGGCTGCTGTCCCTGGGGTGCAGGGGACACAGGTGGGGCCCCCTGCACTGACCCCATCTGTCCCCCCAGAACGGGGAGCTCAAGCTGGCAGATTTCGGGCTGGCTCGGGCCTTTGGCATCCCTGTGCGCTGCTACTCGGCCGAGGTGAGTGGGGGCTCAGGGTCCTGGTCCCACCCAGCTGGCTCGGGGTCCCCCTGTCCCTGTCCGAGTGTCCCTGTCCCTCCCCAGGTGGTCACTCTGTGGTACCGGCCCCCCGATGTTCTCTTCGGTGCCAAGCTCTACTCCACCTCCATCGACATGTGGTCAGCCGGGTGCATCTTTGCAGGTACACTGTGGGGCCAGGGGAGCAGGGGGACGGCCTGGGGGGCCATGGGGGCTGGGGACCTGTGGGAACCACCCCCTGTTCCCCCAGAACTGGCCAATGCAGGGCGGCCCCTCTTCCCGGGCAACGACGTGGATGACCAGCTGAAGAGGATCTTCCGATATCCTTGGGAATGGGGAAACCCAGAGTGGACTGTCTGGGAATGGGGAGCTCGGGGAAAGGGAAACCCAAAGGAGTGGGGACTGCTGGGAATGGGGAAACACTGGAATGGAGTCTCCAGGAATGGAGACCACCCCTGGGAATGGAGACCCCTCTGGGAATGGGGAGCCCTGTGGGAATGGTGATCCCTCAGGAACAAGGACCCCCAGAATGGGGGATTGGGGAAACCCTGGAATGGAGAGTAGAGTCCCCGGGAATGGGGACCTCCCCTGGGAATGGGGAGCCCTGCAGAATGGGGACCCTGTGGGGAATGAGGAGCTTTGAGGATGGGGATCCCTGGGAATGGGAACTCCACTCGGCTGGACAGAGGGGCAGGAGGGCAGGTGTTGGGTGCCCCCATGGTGGCCCTTGACTGTCCCACGCTGCTGGGGACCCCAACAGAGGAGCAGTGGCCAGCCATGGCCAAGCTGCCGGACTACAAGGTGAGGGCAGGGGACCGGGGGTGTCAGAGGGAATAGGGGGTCTGGGGGAGCTGGGGGTCACCTGTGTGTCCCCAGCCCTACCCCATGTACCCAGCTACCACCTCCCTCGTCAACGTGGTGCCCAAGCTGAACGCGACTGGCCGGGACCTGCTGCAGGTGAGACCCTGCCTGTGTCCCCCTGCCCATGTCCCCCCACAACCTGCATCTTCCCCTGCTTGTATCCCATCACTGTGTCCCCCACACCTGTCCCCCTGCCCACCCCATGAGGGCTCAGGCTCCTGGGAGTGGATGTTCTCCCCCCTCACAGCCCCCCGCCCAGCTGCGGGGGATTGTGGGGTGGGGGGGTCCATGCTCTCCCCCCTCAGCTCCCCCGTACCCCCCAGAACCTGCTCAAGTGCAATCCGGTGCAGCGGATCTCAGCGGAGGAGGCCCTGCAGCACCCCTACTTCACTGACTTCTGCCCCCCCTAGGGCTGCCCGACGCCCCAGACCCCCCTGAGGGGGGCAGCCCCCAGCCCCCTGCAGCCGGGTGCCAGCCCATGCCAGACCCCCTGAACTGCAGCCCCCCTAGTATTTATTAGGTTCTGTCCCAGCTGCAGGGGGCTGGTGCAAGCCCCCCAGACTCCCCAGCCCCGCGGGGTGGGTGAGAGGGCTCGGACTTCCCCCCGGGACACAGGACTGGCCTGGGGGCAGGGGACTTCCCAAGGGCATGGGAACCCCCAGAACATGGGGCCACAGTGCTGGTGGAGGGGCAGTTCCCTCTGGGACCAGGCACAGGGATTCCAGGGGGGAATATACCCCCCACCCTTCTCTCCCTACTTCCCCCCGGCCCCTTGTGTGCTGGGGGGGTCGCGGGTGTGCCCTTTTCTAGGGCACTGCTGTATGTGGGTGATGTGCGTTTGGTATCCCATAAAGAGCTTCCCCCCCCAGCGCCGCCTTCTCCTTCCTGGGGTGTCGGGGAACCCCCCACTGCCATGTGACAGGACTACCAGCCCCTGACCCCTAGCCCAGCCCTGTGACCCCCTCAGCGCTGCCTTCTTCCTGCAGCAGCCAGGACCCCTCCCCATCCCCAGCCCCCCGTTCCCCCTCAGCAGCCCAGAGCCAGGCCTGGGGCACCTCTTTATTTGGGGGGCTGTAGGGACGGGTTGCATGTCCAGCGCAAGGGGACACAGGCAGCGCATGCAGGGACGTGGGAGCAGGGCCGGGGGGCCCCTCACCCCCAGCCCCCCGACACCCCCTCAGGGGGCATGGGGGGCCTGGAGGCCGCCCCGCGGCCCAGGGGTGTCCCCCCAGCCCCCCGGCCGGCGGGGGGGCGAGCAGGGCTCCGCGGGGGGGCCCAGGGAGGACCCTAGAGCCGGGTGACGAGGTAACAGGTTCGGGGCGACGCCGAGACGGGGCGTGGGGCTGGGCAGGGGGGGCCGGGCGCTCTGCGGGGGGGTCAGGGAGGTCAGGGGGTCACTCTCACCGCCACCCCCGGCCCCCTGCTCCCCACCCGCTGGGGGAGCTCTGCCCCTTGCCCTCTCCCCATGTGCATCCCGGGGTGCCCCAGGAGTCCACCACTTTGGGAGGGGCAACCAGTCTGAAGCCAGGCTGGCCCCTGCCTTGTCCCCCACCTGGTCCCTGCTCTCCTGGAGGGGAGGTTGGGGGACCCCAGAACAGGGGACTGTGGTGGATGATGAAGATGGGGGAAGTCTGCAGGAAATGGGGGGGTCTATAGGGAATGAGAGATGTGCAGAGAATACAGGGAGGTTCACAGGGAATGAGGGAGATCTGCAGGGAATGGCCTGCACCCTCGTGCCTCCCAGGGACCCCCATGTTGCCCCAGAGAGTGACAGCCCCGCACCCCCCGTGCCAGCCCCGGGGGCCTCTGGTTGCCCCCCTAGGTGTACCTGGGTGGGCGTGGGGCCGTGGGGCTGCCCGGGACCGCCGGGTGCTCCTGGACGGGTGCACAGAGGGATGAGAGAGCGGTGAGCGGTGGGGGGATGAGGTGCGACCCCTGGGCCGGGGGTGGGGAGTGGGGGGCACGATGGGGGTTACCAGGGTGCCGCCATCGCTGCGGGGGCTCCGCTTCTTCTCCTTGTACAGGCTGAGGAGTTTGTCCCGGAACACCTGGGGGGGAAGGTGGGTCAGAGTACCCAGCCCTGAGACCCCCGGGCAGGGGGAGACCAGGGTGGCTCACCTCATACAGGTAATCAAAGATCTCCAGGATGGTGAGGAGGCTGGCGCCGATGAAGAGCCCCATCTGCCCCCCGATGTCACCTGCGCGAGGGGTGACGTCAGAGAGGGCAGACCCCTGGTCCCCCGGCACCCCCAGACCCCCTGTCCCTCACCCAGCAGCCCTGCCACCTCGTACGCCTTCTTCTGCTCGATCATCTCGTAGTTCAGTGCCTCGAAGAAGATGTCCAGGACCAGCACGTTTTCCCTGAGGGGACATGGGACACAGGGGACAAGGGGGGAGTGTCAGGTGCAGGGGGGCTGTGCTGTGCTGTGCCCATGGGGTGCAGTGGGACAGAGCAGACCAGTGCCCGGTGCTGCGGGGCACAAGGGTGTGCCAGGCCATGCTGTGCCATCCTGGGCTGTGCTGTGCATGCTGTGCCATGCCATGCCATGCTGTGCCATGTCACGCTGTCACACCATGCCATGCCATGTCACACCATCATTTTGGGCTGTGTCAGTTCACACGTGCTGGGGATGCCGTGTGGCTGTACCGTGCTGTGTCACACTGTCATGCTGTGCCAATTCACGTCTGCTGGGGGATGCCATGTGCACATGCCGTGTCACACTGTCACCCTGGACTGTGCCAGTCCCTATGCTGAGGACATTGTGTCAAACAGTGCTGGCTCATGTCATGGGGCCGTGCTGTACTGTGTCACGCTGTCACACTGTGCCACATGACGCCACTTGTCATGCTGGGGCTGTGTGGCCGCGCCGTGCTATGTCACGCTGTGTGCTGGCGGGGTGGTGGGTGACACCACGGTGGCAGCAGCAGTGACAGCAGCGGTGGCAGTGTCACTCACGCGATATACTGCTCCGTCTTGTTGAACTTCTTGGCCAGGTACTTGGCCGAGGCCTTGCTGGGGATCTTCACCATGGAGAGCTCTTTGCCGTAGCGCACCATGGCGCAGGGCGTGCGGCACGCGCAGTACTCGCTGTCCTTCGTCACCAGGAAGTCTGGGAGGGTGTGGGTGGGACGGGGACCCTTGGGACCCCTGCCCGCGAGGCAGGGCAGGATGCTCCGGGGGCAGAGCTGGGTGGTGGCAGGTGCCACCCGGGACAAGTGTGCCGGGCACAGGGAGAGGGGCTCAGCCCTGCACAGTCCTGTCTGGGGACAGCAGTGACCTCCGCCCCAGCGAGGGCATAGGGACACCGGAGCCACGCTCACAGTGGTGGGAGCACAGAGACACCGGAGCCACGCTCACAGAAAGGGGGGCGTGGGGAGGCTGAGGTGTCCCCAGAAGGGCACGGGGTGCCCAGGGCCATCGCGGGGCACGGGGTACGTACCCAGCGCGGGGTCAGCGCACTCCTTGTACTGCTCCGGGGTGCAGACGTTGGCGTTGCCTGCAGGGGAGGCGGCGGTCGCAGGGACAGGGGGTGGTCCCGGCAGCCCCGCAGCCCCCCAGCCGCCCCCCCCGCTCACCCGGCATGTGCACCATGCGGCAGTTGCAGTTCTCGGCCAGGTAGCGCGTCTCGCAGTCCAGGCGGCACGCCGTCAGGCTGTAGTTGGTGAAGAAGTCGGACTCGATGGGGGTGGCCTTGCAGTCCCCCCAGGGCGGGGGCAGGTACACCAGCTGCCAGGCACCCGCTAAGGAAAACACGGCGTCCTGGGGCCCCCTGTGTCAGCCCCAATGTCCCCAGTGTCGTACCCGGCCACGCTGCCACCTCCCGGCCCATCAGCGCCCTGCGCAGCCAGTGCTGGAGGAGGGCTCACCTCGCACAGCCAGCGCTGGGGGTCCTACCACCCCAGAGTCCCTGTCCCACCCTGTCCCCTCTTTTCTGAGCGTGGGGATGGGTGTTGCAGCAATTGTCACCTGTGCTGGGTGCCACAACGAAGTCTGGCAGGTGGCACCATCTGGGAGCATGCGGGAACAGGACGTGCCAGGCGGGGGGGTCAGCACAGACCCCCGCACTCCCCTCGGTGCCCAGTGCAGGGATCGCGCCTGGTGAGGACCCAGCACCCCCCACCCGTGGGTGCCAGGGCCACGTTCCTGCTGCCGCCGTGCTCCTGCCGCCCATGCGCCGGCACACGTGGTGACACCCACTCGAGGCACCTAAATTTAGGTGTCTGGCTGCGGGGGCCGAGTGCTGCCGCCCCCCTGGCGGCTGTTCCGCAGGAGCAGGGGGGTCGCTGCTGGAGCCGGTGCCTGCGGAAGGGCTGCCTGGTCCTGGCGTGGGGCTGCCCCACACCGTGTGCTGCTCCTGGCCAGTGCAGTGGCAGTGCAGTGGCACGGTACCCACGGCATAGCTGGGCATGGGGTGTCCCCACGCAGATGGGGAGTGTTTGGGATGTTTGTGGTAACACCATGCCATCCCGAGCCCTTTGGGGCTCCATCCTGAGCCATTTGGGGGTCCATTCAAGTCCCTCTGGGGGCCCATCCCGATCCCTCGGGGGTCTGTGGCCAGCCCTGGGTGCCGTGCCCGGATACCCGCTGCTGCTGGCAGGAGACGAAGGTCTGGAAGCCAGGGGCAACGCCGAAGCCCAGCTGGTCAATGAAGGGTGGCTCATCCTGGCTGTGGATCTGCACCTTCACCCCCGCCTCAAACGAGGTCTCATCTGCAGAGCAGGGGAGGGGGTCAGGGGCAGGGCTAGGGGTCTCACCTATGTCCCCCCAAATGTTCACCTGCATCCCCCCAAAAGGACAAGTACTCACCACAGCCAAGTGCTGTCACCCGTATCCCCCAAGGCGGGCAGGGTCTCACCTGTGTCCCCCCAGACGGGCAGATACTCCTCCTGCTGCACATTGAGCATGAGCTCGAGGCCATTGCCGGAGCCACCCTGCAGCGTGGTCAGCACCTCGCGCCCCGGTCCCCCCGGGTTGAAAGTGTAGCATTTCCCCAGGCGTGTGAAGATCTGCAGGAACACGGGGCACACATCCCGGATGTGGGGACAGGGCTCTCACTGCCACTGCAAGGACCCCACAGGGACGTGGGCATGGGGCATTTGGTGCCACTGTGGGGACCCCGTGGGGACACGGAGACACACATGGGGATATGACAATGGGGATTCCAGTGCCCCACGAGAGCCAGGGCAGGATCCTGGTGCCCCCAGAGCAGAATCCCAGTGCCCCAGCACGGGACCCCAACGCCCTACAGGACCCAGGACGGGATCCCAGTGCCCTGGCACAGGATAGCAGTGCCCCCAGGAGAAGGCGAGGACAGTGATGGTGCCCAGACCTGCGCCACTATGGCTCTGCAGGGATATTGGGTTTCATCGCAGCTCCAGGGAACATGTGGGGACACTTGAGATGGGAGGGCACAAGCCAGGACGGTGATGGGGACCAGGACTCCTTTGTCACAGCGGCAGAGGTCACCACGTCCCCTCCAGAACCTGAGAGCCTTTCCTGGGCCAGCCACCCCCGGGGATCTGCACCCCCAGGCAGGAAGCCTGGGGTGACCTTGAGTTCCCAGGGAGTAGTACCCACTGCTGGGGACCCTGGGGTGACCCTGAGCCCGCAGGCTGGTCCCATGGCATCATGGCCCCCTCTGCTGTGGGTGCCCCACCCGGGGGTTATGTCCCACGGGGGTGAGTGGAGGGGGCGTTGCTGTGGCAACCAGCTGCTCCCAAAGTGGGGACCCGTTGCCATGGTAATGCGGTGCCCAAGGAGGAAAGGGGGGGGCGGGTGTCATGGCAACGGCTGCCCGGCATGGGGATGCCGGGGGTGGGGGGGACATGGGTGGGGACAGTGATGAGGACATGGCCCCAGCACTGCCAGTCCTCCTGCGCTCCATACTCAGGGTCACGCAGGGTACCCCTGCCCCCCTGGGGACCCTAAGCCCTGCCCTGCAGGGACCCCCAGCCCTGCTCCCCGCGGATCCCCTGTCCCCACACCCCTAGCCTGGCCCACCCCACTGGCCCTGCAGGAGGCAAGATGGGACACAGCTCATCAGGATGGCCCTTGGGCCCTCACCACATGTCCAGGAACATCAGGGACACCGGGGCCAGGGCTGGGACAAGGCGCAGGGACACAGTGCTAGAGCTCAGCACCGTGGCCCAGGGCAGAGGATCCCAGTCTGGACTGGCTGAGCCTGGGGACTTTGGGGGCAGAGCCAGGACGCTGCTGCTCAACCAGGCACGTGCCACCCACCTCAAGCCCTGCCCTGGGGGCCCTCAGCCCTCCTGCCACATGTCCCAGCCCTCGAACCCAGGGGCCATCACCACTGCATGGCCCTGCTGCAGGGACACTGGCAGAGCAGCTCTGGCCGGGGGCATTGGGGCACAGGGGGAATGGAGGGAGCAAAGAGGGGCACAGGGAGCATGGGAGGCACAGAGGGGGCACGGAGCTGTCAAAAGGTAGCTCATCCCTAAGCTTCATGGAGAATTAATTAGTGCTCTAAGAGCATTAAGGTGACAATAATTGCTGGGGACAGTGATGTGGACTGGGCAGAGCTGGCATGGTGGACATGAGCTGCCCAGCACCCACAGCACACTGCAGCCTGGTGCTACTGTGGCAGGAGGGATGTGTCCATCCTGCCCATGCCACTGCTCCTGTCCACCTGTCACCTGTCCACCTGTGACACTGCCCCTGCCCATCCTATCCATGCCACCATCCCTGCCTGTCCCAGTGTCCCTGCCTGTCACACAAATGTCATCATCCTTGCCTGTGCCACTGTCACTGCCCCATTCTGGGGGCTGCAGTGGGGGGGTGCTGGGGCCAGGAATTGGAGTGCTGGAGGTAGTGGTGGAGGGTGCTGGGGGTTGCAGCAGGGCTGGGTGCCCACAGGCTCTGGGGGTGGGTGCTGGCACAGGGACCCCCACCTATGCCAGGCATGGAAGAGCTGCCCAGGGGAGCCTCTGTGCCAACAGCCAGGGTAGCAGCTGCTAATGGCAGTGCCCGGTGGCACCTGAGGCTGGCACAGGTAGTGGGGGCTGCACCTGTGAGCACCCCGTACAAGTGACACCCCATACAGGTGAGCACCCCACGCCTGTGAGCATCCTGTACCTGTGAGCATCCCGTAACCCTGAGCACCCTGTACCCATGAGCATCCTGTGCCCACCACACCCCTGCCCGGTGCCTGCATGCCAGCAGAGACCCCCAGCCAGCACAGTCCCCGGCACAGCCCTGCTCCATGCTGGACACCATTCTCAGCCACCTGGCATCCCTGCAGCACCCAGGGTGGGGGCACCCCTGGCTGGCAGCTGCTGTACCCAGAGGGGTGGGATGGGGCTATGGTGCTGTGGGTGGTGGGATGCACCGGTGGGCTGGGAGAAGGGGCTCACCTAGAGGTGGCCAACCTTGGCAGGACACCGGGGTCTCTCCACAGTGCTCAGGAAGGTGGGCAGGGACTAAAGGTGCTGCTGGCAGTGGCATTAGAGAGGGGGCTCACCTGCCGGTATCTGACCCCAGCAGGACTCCCATGTCCCTCTGCAGCCCCGGGGCACACGGTGGGTTCCCTCCCTACCCTCTTGGCACTCACCACGGTGAAGTTGCGGGCAGTGCAGCCGGTACCACGGAAGGAGCACTGCAGCAGCATGTCAGCCAGGTCGTGGCCCGTGCGGTTGTAGAACTCGGCCATGCTGAAGGGCTTCGCCTTGAAGTTCTTGAAGTTGGCCTTGTCGCGCAGGGCGGCCAGGACGTGGGGCTCAGCCAGCTGCGGGTTGCTGATCTCGTAGCGCTCGTTGAGCAGCGCCAGCAGCTCGCCCACGTGGTACATGTCGTTGCGGGTGATTTTGGAGAAGCGGAACTCGTTGAGGTTGCAGATGGTGATGGCCGGGAAGGTGAGGTTGCGGGCAGCCACCTCGTCCAGCTTGGTGACGTGGGGGTAGGTGAGGAAGTAGGCGACGCGCTCGGCGCACACGAGCAGCAGCAGCCCCAGCGAGCCCAGGAAAAAGCCTCCCCAAAGCACGCGGCGCAGGGACACAGCCCCGTAGGCGAAGACGTGGCTGATGCCGTGCAGTGAGGAGCTGTGGGCGAAGGCCCGCAGGCTCGAGAGCCCCTCGCCCTCCCCGCTGCCCTCCGAGCCCCTCCTCATCCTGTTGCCGCCGGGGCCCCGCGGTGCCCGGCACCCTCAGCCCATCGCCGCGCCGGGCTCAGGGTGCAGCTGGCGGGGAGGGAGGGGAAGAGGAGGGTGGGCAGGAGAGACGGCAGGGCAGGACCGGCCGCTTCGCTCCCCCACGCTGCCGGTGCCGGTGCTGCCCGACCGGTGCCGCGGAGCCGCCGGCAGCGCGGCGTCCCGGCTCCAGCCCCAGCCTCAGCCCCGGTCGCGGTCTCGGTTCCGGTCCCGGTTCCAGCCCTGGTCCCCAATCCGGTCCCGATTCCAGCCTCGGTCCCCCTCCCGATCCCGGTCCCGGATCTAGTCCCAGCCCTGACTCCGCTCCTGCCGCCGCTGCCGCCGCCGCGGCGGCGCAGCCCCGATCCCAGTTCCAGCTCCCGTTCCAACCCCAGCCCCAGCCTCGCTCCCGGTTCTAGCCCCGGTCCGGCTCCTGGTTCCAGCCCCGGTCCCGCTCCCGGCTTCGCTCCCGCCGCGGCGCAGCCGCCGCCGGTCCCCGCCGCCCCCCGCCGCCGCCGCCCCTCCCGCTCGGCTCCACCCGCCGCCCCCGCCGGCGGCCGCAGCGTTGGGGTACGGGGGGACCGAGACCCCCGGGGAAGGGGAGATCAGCAAACAGCGCCCTTCATCGGGCAGCCCAAAGGAACCCACCCCGAGAGTCACACAGAGGTCCCCCCGTCCCAGGGTCACACAGGGGTTCCTCCACCCCGGGGCGTGATGCAGTGGAGGAAAAGAAAGCTGTCACCCCAGAAAGCTGTCACACGGTCTCCCCACCCTGTGTGACACCCACTGTGTCACCTCACCCGGGGGTGACACAGTGGTCTCCCGTCCTAAGGCTGATCCAGGGGACACCTCAACCCGGGAAAGTCATGCAGGGCTGATCCTACCCCAGGGGGTCACATAGGGGTTCCCCCAGCCAGGGAGGTGACACAAGGGCCTCCTACCTTGAGAGGCGGCACAAGGGACAGTCCATCCCGTGAAGTCACTTAGGGGTAACCCATATTCCAGAGGTCCCCCATCCCAGGGTCATACAGAGGGTCCCCTACCCCAGAGAGATGACACAGGGTCCCTCCACTCCCGGGGTGATACAGGGGGAGTGTGACACTCCTGGAGGGTGACACAGGCGACTCCCCTCACTCCAGCGGGGAGGTCACACGGGGGTCTCCCATCCCAGAGGTCACCCAGGGGTTCCTCCACTCCGGAAGTGACACATGGACCCCCTGCCCCGGGGGTTAATATAGGGGTACCCCGTCACAGAGGTCACGCAGGGACTCCTCCATTTGGGGCGAGGAATGCAGGGGTCCCCCATCCCGAAGGTACATAGGGGCTCCCCCCTCCCCTCCCCCGGGGGTGTCCCAGCATTTCCTCGCTCGTGAGTGACACAGGGGTCCCACACTCCACGGGTGACACATGGGACACCCTGCCCCGAGGGTCATACAGGGAACCCTCACCCCAAGAGGGCTACACAGGGGTCGCGCATCTTGGGGGAGCGAGCTGACACCACGCAGGGGGTGACACAGTGACCCCCCTCCTCCTCCCGATGTCAGGGGGCGGGGCCAGCGCCACCAGCCACGCCCACAAACACACGTCACTCAGCCTCGGCCCCGCCCCGGGACACCGCCTCTCCCTGCTGGCAGGGGCGCCCCCCAGCGGCCCGGAGGATCCCTCGCAACGTCCCACCACAAAGCGAAGCCCCTCGTCCGCCTTCCACCCCTGGTTTATTGGGGAGCAGCGGGGACACCTCCTCAAGAGCCCCCCTTGGTCTGTTGTCGGATGAGCTCGGCGTAGAGACCCCCCCGTCGCACCAGCTCCTCGTGAGTCCCTGCCTGCGGAGACAGCGGGGACAGCGGGACGGTGTCACCTCCAGGTGCCCACGCGCCGCCCAGACCCCACCCCGCCCCGCGTCTCACCTCGGCCACGCGGCCGTGGGCCAGCACGGCGATGAGGTGCGCGCCGCGGATGGTGCTGAGGCGGTGGGCGATGAGCAGCACGGTGCGGCCGGTGGCTGCGCGGTCCAGAGCCTCCTGCACCGCCCGCTCGGCCTGCGCATCCAGCGCGCTCGTGGCCTCGTCCAGGATGAGCACGGCCGGGTCCTTGAGCAGCGCGCGGGCGATGGCGATGCGCTGCTTCTGCCCCCCCGACAGCGCCACGCCACGCTCACCTGCGGGACACCGCGGGGACACCGTGGGGATGGCGGTGCTGCACCATCCCAGGAGATCCACAGCCAGGGAACGCCCAGAATAACAGCGCCAAATCAGCCTGGGGAGACCCCCCAACCCACAGCCAGGGATCCCCCACAACCAAACCCTATCACTCCCGCCCAGAGCCCTGTGCAGCTCCCTCCGGCATAGCTGCACACCAGCAGTGACCAGCAGCTGGTGTCCCTGCAGGACTGGGATCACCTCAGCTGGGGTCCCACACTTCCTGACCCCCTCCCACCCCAGCCGTACCCACGATGGTGTCGTAGCCCTCAGGGAAGCTGCGGATGAAGCCGTCGGCGTTGGCGAGCCGGGCAGCCTCGTACACCTCGGCATCAGAGGCTCCCGGCTTCCCGAAGCGGATGTTCTCCATGATGGTTGTGCCAAACAGCACTGGCTCCTGCAGCAAAACCCCGGCCCTCAGCACTGCGCCCCAGCCCCAGGACCACCTTCCTCCCCTTCCCCAGGGACAGCCAGGGGGTCCTGGCCAGCAGCACTGCTGTCCCCACCTGGCTGATGAAGCCGATGACCTGTCCCCGCAGCCAGGAGGGGTCCAGTTTGGCGATGTCATGCCCGTCCAGGGTGATGGTCCCTGCCGTGGGCTCATAGAATCGCTCCAGCAGCGCTGCCACCGTTGACTTCCCTGTGGAGGAGACCCCTGAGCCCTCCCGCTCCAGACCCCTGGCTTCAGCAGCGCTGGGGGGTTCCCAGTCCCTGGTATCCACTGGGCACACTGGGCAGAGGACTGGGGCACAGGAGAATGCACCCGGGGAGAGGCAAGAGGCTGGAACATGGGGGTCTTGGGTTTGCGGGGGTCCTAGTACCTCCTCCAGAGGGTCCCACGATGGCCACAGTCTGGCAGGGGGGCAGGGTGAGGTTGAAGTCCTGCAGGACGGGGTAGCCAGGCCGGGTGGGATAACTGCAGGGAGAGGAACAGAGGCTGCAGGGCTGTGGGGCCATGGTGCCAACGCCCCAGCCAGTGGAGTGGCTCAGGGGGCCGTGGGGGGCTGGGCAAGAGGCTGGTGGGACTCACCTGAAGGAGACATGTTTGAAGCAGATGCGTCCAAGCAGGGAGTGGGCAGGGATGGAGTCCCCACCCCGCAGTGGCACGAGGGGCTCCAGTGCCAGCAGCTCAAAGACGCGGGCACCAGCACTCAGACCCCGCACCACCTGTGGGGGGACAGCAGGAGCACCTCATGGACCTCCAAGCCCCCACACCACCTGCAGGGAGGGTGGTCAAAGCACCCCCTGAGCCCCAAACCTGGATCTCCAGCCTCAGGGGGTACCAGGACCCCCCGCCCCACCTACCTGGCCCATTAGGATGGAGATGTTGGCCAAGGACCTGGGATGCACAAGGGCAGAGATTGAGTTCAGGGCTGTGCCCAGGCAGGCTGCAGGGTACAGGGGTACTGGGGGTACCATTGGGCCCTGCCCTGACCTTTGCACTGTCTGCGAGGCCACCAGGAAGGACATGAGGTCACCAGGCGAGAGCTCATCTCCAGCCATCAAGGAGCCACCAACAAAGATGGTTCCCAGGATGATGCCTGTGGGGTGGGCGCAGAGGTGGAATTTGAAGGGGAGATTCAGAAGGGGTATTTGGAGGAGGTTTGCCCAAGGGAGTCCCATCCCACAGCCCCCCAGACACCACTCTGTGGCCCCTGCTCACCGTTGAGTGCCAGGTTGGAGAGCCCCTGGAAGGCGGCGATGCCAAGCCCTAGGCGCTCACTCAGATATCCGGCACGATCCACCTCAGCAGAGAACAGCCTGGGCCGGGATGGGATGGGCTGGGATCCCCACTGACTCGTGCTGCCCCCGCCACCCTGAAGCCCCCAACCCTTCTTCTTACCCTGCTTGCTGCTCCTCCATGGCGAAGGCGCGCACAGTCCGCACGTTGCCCAGTGCCTCGTCAGCCACCACAGTGGCCTTGGCCACCTGCAGGGAGAGGGGGGACAGTGGGGACACCCCATGCTGTTGCCTCAGGGATGGTAGGACAGGGGGGGTCTCAGGTGAGGGTTACCTGCTCCTGTGCCTGGCGGGAGAGGCTGCGGAGGAAGGCGCCGATGAAGGCCCCGGCGCCCACCAGCGCTGGCAGCGCCACGAGCAGGAGCGCCGTGAGCTTAGGTGAGAGCAGGTACAGCGACACGAAGCAGCCGGCGGTCTGGGTGCTGCTGCGCAGGCCCTGGCGTGGGGGGCACGGTGGGTGGGGGGGCGAGGGAATGGAGGACAACCAGGCTTGCCTGGGAGATGGCTGGGCTCACCCAGGAGATGGCCGGGCTCACCTGGGAGATGGCCAGCTTGAAGGAAGACTTGAACTCCTGGATGTCAGCCGTCAACCGTGTCACCAGCTGCCCCGTGCGTGTGGCATCAAAGAAAGCCACCTCCTGCCTGCCAGAGGACTTGTGGGTGGGGGTCCCTGCACCCCCATCTCTCCCGCCCCCCGTCCCTGCTGGGGTTACCTGAGCAGGGCACTGAAGAGCGCCTTGCGCATGTTGCCAGCCACCCGCTCGCCAACGCGGGCCAGCAGCGCGATGTACCCGAAGGTCAGCAGGCCCTATGGGACACGGGGGTCAGGAGCCACAGGGGACACCCCCGGGACCCCATGGGGGGTTGGCACTCACCTGCAGGCAGTAGGTGGCCAGGAGACGCAGGGCTGGGCGCCGCACCTCCCGCAGGTAGGTGGGAATGTGGCCGCGGGCACACTGTGCCACCACGTTCACCAGCTGCCCCAGCAGCACCGGGATGCGCACGTTGAGCAGAGCTGCACCTAGTGCCAGCTGCAGGGACACACACAGGGACAGGGTGTCACAGTACGGGGACAGTGGGTATCACACCACGGTACTGGGAGAGTGGGTTTCATGCCGTGGCACCAGGAGAGTGGCTATCACGTGCCAGCACTGGGATGGTGGCTGTCGGATGTGGCACAGGGATAACAGGTGTCACAGCACAGCACAAGAACTGCAGGTACCACTATGGCAGGTGTCACACAATGGCATCGGGACAGTGGCTGTCACACCATGGCATGGGAACAAGGGGTGTCACTGCACCAAGACCATGGCCATCACACTGTGGCACTAGGACAGTGACAGCCAGTGACACGCACTGGGATGGCGGGTGTCATACCATGGCAACGGGACAGTGGCCATCGTGCTGTGGCACCAGGACAGTGTGTCACCCCACAGCACAGGTGTCACATAGGGACAGTGGAGATGAGGGAGACCACAGCCACCCACTTGCCCCTGCTCACCACGATGGCAGCTGAGAGTGGCAGGAGCTGCGGGCGCAGGAAGGTCCAGAACAGTGGCCAGTCAAAGACGGGTTCTGGGGGGGACTCTGCAGGCTCGGGAACAGCAGGGACAGCAGGGGGAACCGTGGTGACAGTAGCCTCCTGGCAGCGGGCAGCCGTGCCCAGCAGCCCCAGCACCACGCAGCCTGTGGCTGAGCCGGCCAGGAGCAGGCGGCGGGGGGCCAGGAGGGCTGGGGGCGTGGGGGGCAGCCGGGGGGGCCCGGCCAACCTGAGACACCCCCCATACCTGAAACTGGGGAGAGCAGTGAGTGAGGGGTGCCCCAACTGGGGGAGCTCCAGGGAACACGGGGATGCCCAGCAGGGACAGTGCTCCCCCACCGTCTGGTGTTCCTGCTGCTCCCCAGGAGCCCCGACTGCCCCGCAGCCCCCACAGATCCCCCCAGGGGCCTCAGAGTCCCAGCTCCCCTCACCAAGGGTTGTTCTCCTCCCTCCAAGGGACCCAGGAGTCCAGGATCCCCCCAGGACACCCTGGAATCCCCGAGTCCCAGCTCCCCCCAGCAAGAGTTGGGGTGTCCCCACCACCCAAGGGACCCGTGAGTCTTGGGACACCCCAAGAACTGCAGAGTCCAAGCTCCCCACACAGCACCACACCAAGAGTTGGGGTCGTCCTCTCAAGGTACCGGGGAACGCAGGATGGCCTCGGGGCTCCCCAGTACCTGCCCGGGTGCTGTCCCCTCCCTGACCCCCGCCCCGCTGCTCCGGGACGCCCACGTACCCCTAATCCCCGGGGAGCCCCTGCAGTTCTCCCTGCACCCTCGGGACACCAAAGTCTGAGCTCCCCTCAGCAATAGCTGGGATTCCTCCCCACCCGAGGGATCCAGGGGTCTGGGAGCGCCCCCGAGTCCCCGGGACCCCCGACTGCTCCCCAGCCCGACTCGCACCCCCGGGACCCCCCGGGAGCCCCCGGGACCCCCAAGTCTGGGCTCCTCCCAGCAAGAGTTGGGGTTCCCGCTCTCCAAGAGACCCGAGAGTCCGGGATCCTGCCGGGATGACCCGCACGCCCCCGGTACCTGCGCCCCGCGGCGGAGGGCGGCCGGAGCCGGGTCCAAGCACCCGCCGCCCGCAGCAGCAGCACCGGCAGCGGCATGGCGGCGCCGACCGGGGGCGGCACCGGGCGACACGGGGCGGGCCCGGGGGCGGGGAGGGGCGGTCCCGGGCGGGCGGAGCCCCAACACCGCGGCCCGGGCCCTGCGCCGGCCCCGACCCGTACCGGCCGCTCCCCGCCGCCTCGGGCCCTTCCCGAGCTCCGCGGCCCGAGCGCTCCAAGCGCTGCTCCCGGCAGCCCAGCTCCTCCCCGGGGCTGCCTCCGCACCCTCCGGACCTGCTCCGGGACCGCGCAGCGGAGCTCGGACCGCGCACCGGCACCTCCCGACCCCGCCGCTCCCCGGGCAGCTGCCATGGCCATGGCCGGCGGCGGGACCCGGGGCGAGCGCGGCGCCACGTGAGCGTGCGGCAGAGCGGGGACAGCGGGGACACAGCCAGCACCGAGCGGCCAGGTGAGCGGCGACGGGCAAAGGGGCGTCGGGGGTGGCAGAGCCCCGCTGTCCCCGCTGGGGGGTCACCCCGCGCCTTCTCGGGGTGCTTCAGCCCGGCCGCTGCCTCGGGACCGCTCCCACCGGGGGACATGGTGACACTGGGACAGATGTGTCCCCTGCAGCCCTGGGGGTGCCGTGTCTCCACGTGTGACCCCGGGTCACTCGCGGGGGTCACCGACGAGCTCCGTCAGTGTTCTGAGGGCTCAGCCGTGTGTCACCGTTGGGGCTCGGTGGTCACCAGGGGGGTGTCACCCTGCCGTGTCCCCACGGGCAGGTGTCCGTGTCCCCGTGAAGAGTCGCGGGGGTCCCCGCGTGACACAGGTGCCACCGCGGTAACGCACGTGTGTCCCGGCAGGGTCACCGGGGCCATTGCCGGGGGCCGCCGTGTCCCCCGGGTGCCACATCCCCTGGGCTCTGTCCCTGTCCCCCGGGAGAGCCCCACTGCCCGGCCCCGGCCCGGGATTACCCCCCGCTGTTTACCTTCTCGGGCTATTTTCGGGCCCCGCGGGTATTTTTGGCTGCCCGGTGCGGAGCTGGTTGGGGACGGGACGGGCCGTGCCGGTGTCACCCGCCGGGACACCCGATCCCAGGGGATGCTGCCACTGTCCCCAAGTGCTGTTGCACAAGTCGGGGTCGAGTCCCTCCTGCCGCATCAGCCCCGCGGCCGCGGCCCCGCGCCGTGAGTCAGCCCGGGACACGTGGGGCCACACGGTGTCACCTGCGGCCACTGGCCTGGCCGGACACCGGCTGTAGCCACCACGCGGGACGCAGGTGATGCGTGGGGCTGCGGTAAGGAGGCCGTGGGGGGGCGGACGGGGGGGTCCTGTCCTGTTCCAGGCGTGGGGGTCCCATCCTTCCCCGGGGGGTGGTGGTCCCATCCAAAGGTTTGGGGTCCCTTCCAAGGGTTTTGGGTCCCATCCTCCCCTAGGGGAGTGTCCCCCTGCCCCGGAGGGATGGGGAGTCCTGTCCTTCCCTGGGCCAGGGTCTGCAAGGCATTGAGAGGCCACCAGGGCTCAGGGCTGTCCCTGAACTGGTCCCACTCCGGGCTGCTGCCCCCCGGCTCCGGGGTTGTGTGGCTGTGCTGAGTGGGGTCTGTGGGGTGTCTGTGGGTACAGGAGTCCATGGGGGGGGGGGGCTGTGGACACAGGGGTCTGTGGGGAGATGTGTCCCCCCACTCGGACTGAGGGGGGCAACGCAGCATGGCCCGGGGGACAGCTGGGGGGAGTATTGGGACCATACAGGGGGTCCCTCCCGGGGAGCCCCGAGAAGCCCTGCAGGGTCACAGCAGCTCTGGCACTGGCCCGGCCGGTGGGACAGGACGGGCCGGTGGCTCCTGTGGTGTCACCCGCGGTGTCACCTGCCCGCGGCCAGGGCCAGCTCAGGCCACCCGAATTCGGGGCATGCGGGTGGCGCTGCGGCACCTCAGCGGCATTTCCGGTGCCCCACGCCTGCCCCCCCGAGCCCTGCCGCCCCCCACCTGCCCCACGGCGGCCCCATCGCGGCGGCGGGTGCCGACAGGTGTCACCGGCAGGTGATGGAGCAGGGAGAGGAGGACCGGGAGTACCGGCAATACCAGCGGCTGGAGGATTGTGAGGAGGACTCGCCCCCCGGCGAGGATGACGAGGAGCAGCTGCTGCTGCACGTCACTGAAGGGCCAACAGGTACTGGGGTTCCATCTGGTGGGGGGTCCAGGGTTCCCATGGGCTGTTTGGGGGTCCCGGGTGGGTGTCTCTGGGTCCTTGGTGGGGCGTGGGGGTCCTGGGTGGGGGGCAGTACCATATTCCCACCTGACCCCCTGTGTTTTTCCCCCCAGACTCGTGGCACCACATCAAGGACCTGGACAGTTTCTTCACCAAGATATCCTGGCACAGCCACTGGTGGCACTGTGGGGGACATGGGGGGAACACGGGGTGACTCTGGGGCTGGGGGAGGACACAAGGGGTCCGTCACCCACTCATAATCTCCTTAACCCCCCCACACATCTACCACTTCCACCAGAAGAATGGCTTTGCCTGCGTTGTGCTCTCAGACGTCCTCGAACTGGTGTAAGTGATGCCATGCTGTCACCACGCGGTGCCACGTGGCTGTGACACAGGGGTCCCACTGACCCCCCTGTCCTCCCAGGCAGTTCCTGTTTGTCGTCACCTTCAGCACGTTCCTGCTGTGCTGTGTTGACTACGACGTCCTGTTTGCCACTCGCCCCCTCAACCACAGCCATGTCCCCGAGCACGCCAAGGTGACCCTGCCTGACGCCGTGCTGCCTGCCCCGCAGTGCGCCAGCAGGTGGGCAGGGGGACACTGGGGGACAATGGGGGAGCTGTGCAGGAGTCCTGATGCTGGGGGTTACATGTGGGATCCCAGAGGCATGGGTGACACATGTGCCCCCAAAAGGCTAGTGGTGGTGGGTGGCTATTGCTCCTGCTGGTGCCTGCATGGCTGTGCAGAGGTCCCAGTGCCACTAGAGTGGCTTTGTGGGGGTGAGGGTGCCACTGGTGTGGCTGCATGGGGTCCTGGTGCCATGGATGATGTGTGTCTCCAGCAGGCTCTGTGACAGCAGGTGGCCATGAGGGGGTTGGTGGCACTGGTGACACCCATGTCCCCGCAGGCTCCGTGGCAAGGGGTGGCTGCTGTTCCTGCTGGTGCTGGCGGGTGCGGTCTGGCTGTGCCGCCTGGTCACGGCACTCCGGCGCCTCGTGGGCTACTGGGAGATCCGGAGCTTCTACATCCGTGCGCTTGGCATCCCCGCGGTGAGAGGGGCCCGGGAGGGGCCGAGGGGGGACTGGGGTCAGGGTTGTGCCATGAGGTGCCACGTGGTACTGAGCTGTGCTGAGTCACGCCAGTGCGGCGTGGTGCCAAGCCATGCCCTGGGGTGCCGGTGCCAACCGCCGTGCCATCGTCACAGGAGGAGCTGTGTAACCACAGCTGGCAGTCGGTGCAGGCCCGGCTGCTGGCGCTGCAGCGGCGCCAACCCCTGTGCGTGCCGCGCCGCGAGCTGACGGAGCTCGACATCCACCACCGCATCCTGCGCTTCCGCAACTACACCGTGGCCATGGTCAACAAATCCCTGCTGCCCGTGCGCTTCCACCTGCCGCTGCTCGGCCCCGTGGTGTTCCTGACGCGCGGCCTGCAGTTCAACCTGGAGCTGCTGCTGTTCCGCGGCCCGGCCGCGCTCTTCCAGAACACCTGGAGCCTGCGGCCGCAGGTGAAGCGGGCGGGGGCGCGGCGGGCGCTGGCGCGGGGGCTGGCGCGGGCGGCCGTGCTGCTGGGGGTGGCCAACCTGGTGCTGTGCCCCTGCGTGCTGGGCTGGCGCCTGCTGCTCGCCTTCTTCAGCTACGCCGAGGGGCTGAAGCGGTCACCGGGCAGCCTGGGCGCTCGCCGCTGGTCGCTCTACGCCCGCCACTACCTGCGCCACTTCAACGAGCTGGGCCACGAGCTGCAGGCGCGGCTGAGCCGCGGCCACGCGCCGGCCACCAAGTACATGGACTCCTTCAGCAGCCCGCTGCTGGCCGTGCTGGCTCGCCACATCGGCTTCTTCGCCGGCTCCGTGCTGGCCGTGCTCATCGTGCTCACCGTGTACGACGAGGACGTGCTGACGGTGCAGCACATCCTGACGGCCATCACGCTGCTCGGGCTCGTGGTCACTGTGGCCAGGTGGGTCCCCGTGGTCAGTGTGGCCAGATGGACACTGGATTGACGGTCATGGTGGCCAGGTGGATGGGCTAGGCTGTGCTGGGCCGGGTGAGCCGCAGGGGCTCAGGTGGGACCCTGCCCATCCCCCTGCAGGTCCTTCATCCCAGACGAGCACGCGGTGTGGTGCCCCGAGCAGCTGCTGCAGAGGGTCCTGGCGCATGTCCATTACCTGCCCGAGCACTGGCAGGGCCGCGCCGGCCGCGCCGAGACTCGAGCAGAGATGGCGCAGCTCTTCCAGTACAAGGCGGTGGGTGCAGCCCCCCCAGTCCCTGAGACCCTTGTCCCCAGGACCCCACTCCCCTGGGACCATCCTCACCCAGTGCTCCCCAACCCCAAGACCCCACAGACTGGGAGCTCCCTGTCCTGGGACCCCCCACCTCAGGATCCCCAGCCTGGACCTCTCAACCCCGGGACACCCTGTGCCAATCTCCTGTTCTGGGACCCCCCACCCCCAGGACCCCACAGACTGGGAGCTTCCTGTCCCAGAATCCCCTACCTTGGGATCCACCACACTGGGACCATGCTGTCCCAAGACTCCCCACTCTTGGGACACCCCCATCCAGGAGCCTCCTGCTTTGGAATCCCCCACCCTGGGACCCCTTCACCCCGGGGTAGCTCTGCCCAAGGACTCCTCTCCCCAGCACCCACTGCTCTGACACCCCAACCCTGGGCATCCCACCCCAGGACTTCCCAATTCGGGACCCCCTGCTCCAGAACGCCCCCAGACCCTGCTGTCCCCTCCACAGGTTTTCATCCTGGAGGAGCTGCTGAGTCCCCTGGTGACACCCCTGATCCTCATCTTCGCGTTCCCCCCCCGCGCCCTCGACATCGTGGACTTCTTCCGCAACTTCACGGTGGAGGTGGCGGGGGTGGGCGACATCTGCTCCTTCGCGCAGCTGGACGTGCGCCACCACGGCAACCCGCAGGTGGGGACTGGGGGGTGAGGCGTTCCGGGGCTGCGTGTCCCCTGTCGGGGTGTCCCACGTCCCTGTCCCCGCAGTGGCTGTCGGAGGGACACACGGAGGCCCCCCCGGAGCGCCAAGCAGAGAACGGGAAGACGGAGCTGTCGCTGATGCGCTTCGCCCTGAGCAATCCTCGCTGGCGGCCGCCGCCGCCCGCCCGCCGCTTCCTCGGCCACCTGCAGGCGCAAGTGACCCGCGACGCGGCCACCGCGCCCCCGCCGCGACACCTGCTGGCCGAGGGGCCGCTGGCCGCGTCCCTCCTGTCCGAGGACTCGGCCCTGGCGGTGAGTGGGGGCTGTTCGAGGGGGCTGCGGGATGTTTTGGCTCTGCCCCTGACGAATGTCCCTACAGCCCGAGGGGCTGGTGGCCAGTGTCTTGGCGGCCAGCGGGCTGGTGGGCCGGGACCCCCGCTTTGGGCAGCCCTGCAGCACGGCCAGCGCCACCGCCAGCCTGCTGGCTTCCCTGCGGAACCCTCTGGGGACACCTCCGTGTGGAGCCCCTGACAGCCCTGGAGAGCAGCAGTGCCCCGAGGAGAGGTGGAGACAAGGGACAGGGGTCGTGAGGAGGGGAGACGTGGTGGGGACATGGGGGCTGGGGGCCATGGGGAGGGGGGACACGGTTGGGAGCGATGTTGTGGTGGGGACAGGGGGTCATGGCAGGGAGGGGGTGTCACAGTGACTCAGGGGTGTTGTGGTGGCTCAGGGGTGTCGAGTGGGGAGGGGCTGCCATGGAGGTGATTTCATGATGGAGAGGGGGTGTCACTGTGGGAAGGGGTGGCAGGGAGGAATGTTGTGGCAGGGAAGGGGTGTCACAGCGAGGAGGGGGTGTTGTGGCAGGGGTGTCACCTCGTGGCCCCCGTGCCACCCCTCCAGTGCCCCAAGGCCAGCGCTGAGTGAATCGCGGCTGCGCAGCCTGAGCCGCTCGGCACTGCTGGCCGAGGTGGCCTCGGCCGAGATGAGCCTTCACGCCATCTACCTGCACCAGGTGTGTCACCTGCGGTTCCCGGGGTCCCCCTGCTCACAGCACCCCCAGGACATAGGTCCCTTGGGGTCCCCTGGTGTCCCCGTGCCCACCAGAGTGTCACTGTCCGGGTGCTCTGCCTCACACCCTGGGAGTCCTGCCAGGCCCTAGTCCTTTATCCCTTGTCCCATGTCCCCAGCCCCATTCCACGCTGTCCCTACACTCCCTGCCCCACTGGGTGACACCCACCCACCCTCCTTGGCCACTGCCAGAGGGGGTGTTGGGGATGAGGCACGGCAGATGGTGTCACCCATGTTCCCCTTCTGTCACCCTTTGGGGGCCAGGGAGTGTCCTGGGCTGCGGGGTCCCTGCCCTGCTGCCCCATGGGGGGGTCCGAGTGCCAGTATGGGGGGGCTCTGCTGTGGTGGGGAGCTCCAGCGGCAATATGGGGGCTCTGGCTGCCTCTGGGGGTGTTCTGAGCACCAACCCGGGGGTCTCTGCTTTGCCTCGACCCTCTCTCCCCGCAGCTCCACCAGCAGCAGCAGCAGCCGCAGGGTCCTGGCTCCCAGCCCGCGGCAGGTTGGGTGGCTGCAGGGGCACCCAAACACCCCTTCATGACCACAGGTGAGCAGCGGCCGCGTGGGGGGTCTCAGGAGGCTGGGGGGACCCTGCTGACATGCCAGCACCACCACGGGGCTGAGCCTGGAGCCAGGGCAGCGGGGGATTCCGGAGATCCTGACTCCCCTGTTCCCCCAGGCTCGGCTGCTCGGGCCTCGCAGCTGCGGGAGATGCCGCTGGGCGGGTGGGCCGAGGAGGAAGAGGAGGAGGAAGAGGAGACGATGACGTAGCCGGACCCGGCTCCGGTGGGTGGGGACACGGGGGAGCGGGGACCCCCGAGCCTGGGACATAGAAACCCGCGGGGAAGGGAGATGGGAATCCCCAGGGCTGAGGACACTGGGACTGCCACCAGTGGGACATGGAAACCGGCAGGGCTGGAGCACAGAGACCCCCGGGGCTGGGCTTCAGTGGGGTCTACCTGCCGGGGTCCCCAGTTTCTGGGGTGACCAGTGCTGGGGTCTCTAATTGCACTCTGGGCCCCCACTCCCCACTCTGGGGTCCCTGCTGACACCCCGTTCCCTCCGCAGGGTCCTGGTTGTGCCGAGATGCCCCGGAGGTGCTGGGGGAGCTGCCATGGGCACGGTGTGGGGCTTGCCATGCCCAATATGATGCCAGGGGGGCCCTGTATGTGGGATCCCCCTGCTCGGGGCGTCCCTAGTGCCCCCACCACGGTGTGGGGCCAGGGGTGCTGCTGAGGGCCCCCCCAGGTGCTGTGTTTCGGGGGGGCACAGGGCTGGTGCCCCCCGAGGTGCCCTGAGCACCAGCCGAAATAAAGGTTTACAGAGGGGCTGTGCCTGCTGGCTGCTCCCGGGCATGAGCTGGGGGTCCTGGGGGTGATGCCATGGATGGGGCCATGGCAGTTCAGGGTGATGCTGAGGGCTGGGGGCAGCTGGCAACAGTGGTGCCAGCACAGCGCCACTCACCTGCAGCCACACAGGTGGGAGCCACAGGACAGTGGCCATGTCCCCCTCCCACCATCTCCCACCCCTCAGAGCCACAGGACCGTGGCCATGTCCCCCTCCCACCATCTCCCACCCCTCAGAGCCACAGGACAGTGGCTGTGTCCCTTCCCACCCCCCATTTCCCACCCCTCGTGTCCAGAGTGTGGCCAGGTGACCCCAGAGGTGCCGCAAAGCCCGTCCTTCCCTGTGCCACCTCCCGTGCCTCCAGTGCCACCGCGGGAGCCAAATTGTCTGGCCGGGCGTATCAAAACTAAACCTTTACTGGGGTTGGCGGGACGGGGGGCACAGCCAGAGGGACCCCCGTGTCCCCCGTATCCCACGTGTCCCCCGTGTCCCCGCGCTCAGGGTGCCGCGCCCGGCAGGCGCCGCTCCTGCAGGGAGAAGGACTGGCTGCGGATGCGCAGGGCCACCTCCTGCGTGCGGAACGTGAGCCCGAAGATGTCCTCATGGTAGCGGTTCTTGTCCTGCGGGACAGGTGTCAGGCACGAGGCCGGGGTCCCCCGCGGTGTCCACAGGTGCGTCCCCTGTGGTGTCCCCGTGTCCCAGCGCTTACCCTCAGCTCACTGATGAAGTCCCCTGCTTGCCCCAGTGTCATGTCGGCTTCCTGGGCCAGGATGTGCTGCACGGTCTGCAGCACCTCGGTGGCCATGGTGACGTCCCCGCACACGTACATGTGGCCTCCGTCCTGGCAGAGCACCTGGTGCACCTCGGCCGCCAGCTGCGCCCGCAGCACGTCCTGCACGTACGTCTGGGGACACACGGCGACAATGGCACCCCGCCCCCCCCGACCTGTCCCCAGGTCCGCATCCCCGCCCTGACCCTTTGTGTGCTGTCCCTGTCTATGTCCCCAGCCCCTCACCTCCATCTCTGGCTTAGGGTCCCCCACCAATCCCTGTCCCCTCCATTTCCATCCTCACCTTGTCCTTGTCCCCATCATACCTCCTTCCCCAGCTCTATGCCCATCCCAGTCTGTCTCCATCCCATTCCCATCTCAGTCCCCATCCCAGCCCATCCCATCCCTGTCCCTGTCGCACCTTGGGGGTCCCGGGCTCACGGGAGAAGGCTGTGAGCACCTGGCTCAGGGCGCCTTGCTCCCGCGCCTCCTCCATCTCCTCACGGTAGATGTGGTCCAGGGCGGATGATCGACAGCCGAACACCAACACCATGGGGCCCAGGGGGCCACCTGCAGGGGACAGTGTCCTCGTGTCCACACACAGCATGTCCCTGCAGCCCCACTCTCCCCTGTCCTGCAGCACCCCCCTGTCCCCAAATCCTCCCAACCACCCGTCCCCCTGTCCCCATCCCTATGTCACGATGTCCCCACCCTCTCGTCCCCATCCCCCAGCCCCTGTGCCCCCTGCCGCCCCCCCCCCCCCGCCCGAGCCCCGCCGTGTCCCCTGTCCCCAGCCGCTGTCCCCACCTCCGGCACGCAGGAGGTGCAGCCGGTGCTGCCAGAAGCTGCGGAAGGGTGCAACACCGGTGCCGGGGCCCACGAGGATGCAGGGGGTGTCAGGGGCGGGTGGCAGCCGGAACGAGGGTGCCCTGGAACACTCGGGGGTCACTGGGGGGGCCTTGGGCCCAGCCCCGGATCGGGGGTGCCACGAAATGAGGAGAGGCGGGCAGGCGAAGGGTAGGTTGGGGGCGAATGGGGGTAGGTAGGGGACATGTAGGGGAGCAGGTCAGGAGGACAGACAGGCATGGAAGGCAGGGGGACAGGGAGGGCAGGCAGGGGGCACACGCGGGGGGACAGGTGGTCCCTTACCCCCGGATGAAGGCTGGCACCGTGTCCCCCTGCTGCAGCCGCGCCAGCCACGTGGAGCAGACACCGTAATGGAGGGGACCCTGCCCGTCTGTGGGGACCAGAGGGGGCTGGTGGGGCTGCGGCAGGTGGCATCCCCAAAGACAGCCCCTCACAGAGCCCCCCGCAGGGGCTGGGGACTCCTCTGTGCCCGGGCAGCACTGGAGGACGGGTGGACCTGAAGATGCTCTGGGGACACTGGAGATATTCTGGAAACCCTGGAGATGAGCTGGAGGTGCCCCGGAGACCCCAAAGATGTCCCGGAGGTGCCCCACCGCGCCCGTCCCCATCCCTGTCCCCGCTCACTCTCGCTCTGGTAGGTGACGACGGCCACGGTGAGGTGGATCTCTCCCGGGTGGGCTCCGGGCGCGGAGCTGATGGAGTAGTAGCGGGGCTGCAGCAGCGGGAGCTGGGAGAGCAGCAGCGCAGCCGGCAGAGCCACGGACGGGAACTCGGCCAGCACCTCCGGCAGCGTCGGGCACCGGAACCACTTCCACTCCTCGTACAGCCGCGCGTCCTGCGGGCACACGGCTGGGACACCGGGGACACCACACCCGGGACACCGGGGATTCCCAGCGCCTGGCACCCGACTGAAGGGATCAGCACCCAGCCCGGGTGGGACAGCACCCCAGAATCCACTCAGGGAGGGGATCAGCATCCCAGTACCCAGACTGAGAGGTAACCGGCACCCCAGCACCCCAGTGCCCCAGCGGAGAGGGGGAGGCAGCATCCCAGCAGAACCGCAGCCCCCCCAGCCCCCTCACCTGTGCCAGGCGCTGCAGCCGCTCCCGCTCTGCGGGGTCCCGCGCCAGCGAGCCCAGGAGTTGCAGAAACTGGGGGGTCGGGGGGGTCGCCACGTCCAGGTAGAAGGTGAGAGCCTGGGCCAGGGTGCAGGGAGGCAGCCGGGGCTGCGGCACCCAGCGCGGCCCGGGGGTGGACCCGCCTGGGGATGGGGGGGATTGGGGTGCTCAGTTCTGTCCTGTCCCCTTTTCAAAGCTCTTCCTTTCTTCCTTCTTCCACCCACCCTCCCCCCCAGTCCCAGTGCTTCCTCTTCCTCAGCCCATTCCCTTCTCCAGCCCCTTCCTTTTCCCCTGCCCCAATTTCCCCTTCCTCTTCCTCTTTCTCTTCCCAAGCTTCAGCCCCTCTCCATCTCCCCCCGCTCCGTAGCACCGGGACCCCCTCCTGTCCCCCTCCGGTACCGGTGGAGGCTCCCCTATTCCCCCGAGCCCTGCCCCGTCCTCCCCGTGCGCCCCGTACCGGCGGGGTCCCCGTCGCGGCTCTCCAGCCCCAGGGGCTGCTCGGGGGGTGGTGGGTCCTCCACTCGCTCCAGGACCTCCCGCACCAGCTCCTCGCGGTTGGCGGGGAACACGCCCAGGTGGTCCCCGGGCAGGTGCCGCAGCCCGCCCTGCTCCGCGCAGCTCACCCGCACCAGCAGCGTCTGCCGGCTGCGGGGAGCATCGGGGGGACTGGGTGAACGGGGGGTCTGGGGCTCTGGGGTGCGGGAGGGGCAGCGGTGAGGGGGTCTGGAATGCGGCGGGGGGCAGACAAGGGATGGGGGCACTGGGGGGAAAGCGGTCCCGAGGGTCCCGGCAGTGGGGGTGTCCTGGGGATGCGGGGATCCCGGGGTACTGGGAGTGGAGGGGGTGGCAGGGTCCTTGTGCGGGGGGATCTCACCTGGACTCCTCACTCTGCAGGTTCTCCACAGACAGCACCGAGCAGGGGAACACCTGGCGCTTGTGCAGTTGGGACAGTCCTGGGGGGCACGGGGGGGGTCAGGGGGGAACTGGGGGCATAGAATGAGTGAGTGGGTACTGGAGGAGTGAGGACTGGGGGGACGCGGGAGGCTGCTGGTCATGGGTGGACTGGATGGTCGTAGGAGGACACGGGGGGCTGGGGACACAGGAGGTCATGGGGGCTGGGGACACGTGGGGGGACACACAGGTATATATGTAGGGCTGGGGCACAGAGGGGCTGAGGGGTCACAGGGGCACTGAAGGGACACAGAAGGGCTGGGGAGGACCCGGGGTTTGGGGGGACATGGAGGGGCACAGGGGCTGGGGCGTCACGGGGTGACAGGAAGGCTGGGGGGAACCACAGGGTCTTGGGAGAGTCGTGAGGGGACTGGAGGAGTTATTGGGGCGTGGCTGCGGGGTGACCCCCCCCAGAGCTATGGGGTGCGAGGGGATCCCACAGGATGCTGGGGGGGTGCTATGGGGTGTCCCGAGGGGGGCACGGGGCAGATGCCGGTGACAGGTGGGGGATGACACAGGGAGTCGGGGGGTCCCGCAGGGGTTGGGGGTCCCGGAGGATTCGGTACCGGCCAGGGTCTCGGTGGCCTGGGGCTGCGGCACCAGCCGGTGCCTCTGGCGCTTCCAGCCCTGCGGCGGGGCGAACAGCTCCTCGGCTCCCCCCGCCCCGTCCCCCACGCAGAAGGTCTCGCAGGCAGCCTGGGGGATCGGGGGAACGGTGGGTACCAAGCGGGGGGTCTGCGTGTGCCCCCCAGCCCCGGGCACCCGGCAGACCAGCTGTGCCCAGGAGCAGATCGGTTCCTGCGGGGCCCAGCCCCGTACCTGGAACACCTGGCGTGCCCAGGTGCGGAACGACTCCTCCTGGGCGCACAGCTCA
Source organism: Lichenostomus cassidix (assembly GCF_008360975.1). NCBI lineage: Eukaryota > Metazoa > Chordata > Aves > Passeriformes > Meliphagidae > Lichenostomus > Lichenostomus cassidix. The sequence goes on from NC_139482.1 coordinate 357,427, forward strand.
TCGCCCTCGCCCAGGGGCAGCACCCGCTCGCCCCCCAGCTCCTCCAGCCTCGTGTCCACGGCCCGTGCGAAGGCGCAGAAGTGGGGGTACGCCCGGGACCCCAACCCGAACACTGCGAACCTGGGGGGAGAGTGGCGGGGTTCAGGGTCCCCTCGGGATGCCCGGGACCCCAGACTGAGCACCACGAACCTGTGGGGGGATGTAGTGGGGGGGAGGACCCCGAAGGCAGAGGGGTGAGGTCATTACATGAGGGGGTCAGGGGTGGGGACAATGGGGACAGCTCTTGCCCCACCCAGGTCTGCAGGGCAGAGGGAACTGGTGCTGCCAGTGCCAGTGTGAGGCCCTGTGTGGGGCACCCCAAACCCCAGCAGGGCAACGTGCCCAGCCAAGGACCCCATCCATGCTCCTATGGCCGTGGCCATCCCTGTGGCCTCCATATAGCAGGACTCCCAACATGTCCAGGCTGAGCACCCCATCCCAGTGCCCATCCAGTGCCCATCCCAGTGCCCATCCCCACGGCCACGGCCTGTCCTTGTGGCCATGCCCATTCCATGCCCATCTCGTGCCCATCCCTGTGGCCTTGGTACCGCAGGGCTCCCAAGGTTCCTGCACTGTCTGTGTTGCTCAGCTGCCGCCGCTTCTTCTTCCAGGAGGACACAAGCTGATCAGACTGGGAGACGCTGTTGAACCGCAGCTTGTAGCTCCTGGGGGGGTTAGGAGGGTGAGGGGGGTGAGGGGGGAACCTGCCCCGGGCCCAGCAGGGACCCCCCAGGACCCCCAGGGTGCTCACATGGGCGGCTCTGCCTGGGAGGTGCCAGTGTATGGTGATGTCATCTCCATCAGAGCCTTGGAGAAGCCCTGTGGGGGACAGAATGTCACCCCCATATCCCATCCTCATCCCATCTCCATCCCCAACCCCATCCTGTCTCCAGCCTCAACCCCATCTGATCCCCATCTCAGCCCCATCCTGTCTCTAACCCCAACTTCATCCCCATCCCTTACCATCCTCATCCTCATCTCCATCTCATCCCATGCCTACCTCAGCACATTCTGGAGGGTCCCCATTCCCAAAGGTGCTGGTGACCACCAGGACCAGGGTCTCATGCTCCAGGGCAACCACATCATACTCATCCATGCACACCACCTTCATGGAATTCCAGGATTAGGATCCCTCCACCCAGCATCTCCCTTCACCCAACCTCCCCCACAGGGCCTGTGAGGGGGGTTGGGTGAGGGGAGCTGCCCTAGTTCTCCCCCTTTTTCCTCCAAACCTTGGGATCAAATGCCCGTCGGAAGAGCTGGCACAGATTCCAGGCGTAAGTCCGTGATTTCCCAGTCTCTGTGGCGTAGAGGATGGTGGCCTTGACCCGTCGCGCCATCACTTGTCCCATGAGCTTGGCCGAGATCTTGACAGCACTGTGGGATCCCCAGGGCCACCATGGGATCACCATGGGATTCCTGGGGGATCTCAGAACTCCCACTGGATCCCCAGGATCACGGGGTTCACCTACTTGGCCACTTCCTTGAAGGTCTTTCTCCGGGTGACAGTGGTGCCTTTGGACACGTAAACCTTCCAGGCGTCCGGCTGTGGGGCAGGAGGGGAGTGGTTGTGGGGCAGAGGGGCCATGGGAGGGGGCAGTTGTGGGGCAGAGGGGCCATGGGAGGGGGCAGTTGTGGGGCAGAGGGGCCATGGGAGGGGGCAGTTGTAGGGTGCAGCAGCTGGGGAGCAGGAGTGGGGCTGGCTGTGGGGCAGGGGGGTTGGGCTGGACCCACCTGGCACCAGAACATGAACTAGGGGCCATGGGGAGCACTGCAGGTCATGGGAGCTCATGAGGGCTGGGGGAGTCCCAAAGGGGCTGAGAGAGACCCTCAGCTGGGTGCTGTGAGGTGTCCCAGGGGGGCCGTGGGGTGGAGGGTGACACAGAGGTTTGGGGATCCTGCAGGGATCAGAGATGCCCAGGGGAGTCCCAGGAAGTCTTTTGATGGGGGGCCCAGGGGGGTCAGCAGTGGCTGAGCAAGGGTCTCAGTGACCTGGGGCTGCAGCACCAACCTCTGCCTGTGGAACCTCCAGCCCTGGGAGGGGGGCAGAGGGGCTGGGGAGCCATGGGGCGGGATCTGTGGGTCCAACCTCCCACCTGGCAGCAGAAGGGGGCTGTGGGACAGGATCTGCGGGGCAGGAGGTCCCACCTGGTAGCGGAAGGTGGGGCTCAGGTGGTAGTTGACCATCTCCTGGTGGAAGACAGGCGTGAGGCTGCCTGAGAGGGGAGGGACAATCCAGGCCCAGTCTGCAGGACACCCACCCCGCGCTCGCCCTTCTGCTGCCAGGTGCTTCATGAAGGACTCAGTGGCTGCATGGTGGTCCACGATGGTCACCTGGGCCACCTGCGGGGACAGCAGGGTAATGGGCACTTGTGCTGTCTATAGGGATGTGGGGCACAGGGATGTGGGGGTTCCTGTGGCCCCACAGCATGGGGCTCCCTGCACTGGGGGTCCTGACATTGAGAGTGTCCCAGTAGGGACCTCCTGGCTGTGGGGACTTCCTGGCAATGGAGGTCCCAGCAGTGTGGGGGTGCTGGCACTGGGGGTCCCACAGGGGTCCCACCTGGAAGCTGTGCAGCACGGCCACGTTCACCTCCACGGCTGCCCGGTCCTTCCAGAGGGATGAGCTGGTCCCTGTGTCCAGCCCCATGCGCTCGGCCACCTCCTGCAGGGGGTCAGCAGGGCAGGGTTGGCAGGAGGGGTCAGCCAGGAGGTCCCCGAGGGGTCCTGCATGGGGTCATGGTGGTGTCCTGTTCGGGGTACCAGAGGGCTCCCAGGGGGATCCTGGGGGTGATCCAAGCATGGTCCTGCTGGGGGTCCCAGAGGGGTTCTGATGAGGGTCCCTGGGCAGGCCTGAAGGGTGTCTCAGTGATCCCACTGGGGTCTTTAGGAGGTTCTAGGGGGGTCCAGTGTGGGTCCCAAGGGAAAACTTGGGGAGCAGCAGGGGGTTCCCAGGAGGGGGTCCTGTGGGGATCCCGGTGGGATCCCAGGGATGTCCCCGTGGAGTCCCGGGGGGTCGGGGGCTCACGGGCAGCACGTTGTAGCGGTGGCTGTCGCAGAGGTTCCGGGAGCCGATCTCGGTGCCCATGTACCACCCGTTGAACGGCGCCGCGGGGAACTCGAGCCCCCCGATCTCCAGCAGCAGGTTGGCCACGGCCGGCAGAGCGTGCCAGCGCAGCCCCAGCTCCGAGAACCACTCCAGCCTGGGGGGCACGGCGGGGCTGTGGCTGCACGCTCACACACCCAAATCAGCCCCACAGCCCCCAGCGTGAGTACCCAACCTCCATCCCGCCTGCATCCTGGTATTCCACTCAGGGAGGGAGTCAGCGCACCAATAGCTCGGTCAGGGAGAGGATCAACATCCCAGAACCCAGCCCAGGAGGGGGTCAGCAACCCAGTATCCCAGCCTGTGAAGGGGCCAACATCCCAGTATCCAGCAGGGATGGGATCAGGCCCACGTCTGCTCCATGTGCCCAGAAGGGTTTCCCAACCTCCGTCCCACACTCCATCCCCTCTTCATCCCCTCCCGAGAGGTGACCCCGTAGGACTCCAGCCCAGGTCACTGCGAGGGTCCCACAGCCGGAGGGATTCCAGGGGGTCACAGCCCCACTCACGTGGGGTGCTGCAGTGGCACCTCGAGGACCAGCTCTGGCGGGAGTGGGAAGAGCTCGGGGGACTCGTCAGGGCTCTGCAGCAGCAGTGGCAGCACGTCGAAGCGACCCCCCCCGGGGGTCCAGCCGTGTTGGATGCAGAGCTGGAGGGGGACAGCATCAAGGGGGGCCGCCAGGAGGTGTTTGGGGGCGCAGGGATTGGGGGGAGATGAAGGGGATGGGGGGGATGGAGTGGGATGAAGAAGAGATTGGGGTGGGATGAAGAAGGGGATGGAGAAGAGATGAAGGGAGACAGAGGGCGGCATGGAGTGGAGATGATTGAGGCGGGGATGCAGAAGAGATAGAGGAGGGAGGGGGAGGTGGTGAGGGGGGCCTGGGGGCTCAGGGGTCCTCCTACCTCGGTGATGTCCACGTTGGCAGGGTCGCCCAGCACGGAGCCGTCGGGCTGCCGATACCCTGCGTAGCGGATCAGCTGCGAGTTCCAGATGCGGAAATCGCCGCGTCCCGGCGTCCGCGGGGGGAAGATGGTGATGGCGGACCTGGGGGGGGGTGGGGAGGGCTGTCAGGACACCCTGCGGCCACGGGGGTCAGCGGGGGCCGGGGGGATTCTCACCGGATGTTGCCGCGGTTGGTGGCGAACTGGATGTGGGAGCAGAGGAGACTGAACATTTCTCCCAGCCCCGCACAGTCCCGGGCATCAAACACCTGCGAGGGGGACAGGGTGGGGTGTGGGGGACCCTTGGGACAGGGGTCCCCATGGGGAGGGGTGGCGTGGGGTCTGTTGGGGTGAGATGGGAGTTCCCTGTGGAACCAAGGTCCCCTAGGGGAACAGGGGCTGGGGTCCCCGTGGAACAGGTAAGGGCAGAGTCCCTGTAGGGCGGGTGTCACCACGAGACACGGCACATGGTATGAGGGTCCCCGTGGTGCAGGGTAACCATGAGGGTGTTGGTCCCTGTGGGAACCGTGAGATGGGCTGGGATTCCTGTGGGGTGAGTTGGAGTCCCTTTGGTTTGGTGTCCCCGTGATTCTGAGGTCTTCACGTGTTGGTGTCCCCGTGGGTTGTGGTGGTGAGGGTCCCACGGGTGGCGTCGCACCTGGAGCTTGTTCCACTGGATGCGGCCGACGCAGCGCGCTGCGTTCCGCCAGGCCTGCTTGGCGCCGAACGCCAGCTCGGGCTCCCGCAGCCGGTACGAGCCCGACGCCGCGATGTCGGCCGCCACCTCCCGCAGCCGCTGCGTGTGCGCCGCCGAGTTCTCCCTGCGGAGGGACCCTCAGCACCCACAGACACAGGAACCACCCCTCAGCACCCGCGGAGAATGCGACCACCCCCCACTGGCACCCGCGGGGGTGGGGGGGCCAACAGCGACAGGAGTGCAGGGTGCTTTGGGGAAGGGATGAGGATATGGGATGCCCCAGGGCGGGGACAGGGGCTATGGGTGTGTTTTGGGGCAGGGGTGGGGATATGGGGCACCTCAGGGCATGTCTGGAGCTGTGGGGATACCCTGGCATGCAGATGGGGATGTGGAGTGCTCTGGGCAGGGATGAGGCTGGGGGTCCTTTAGGGCAGGGGTGGATTTTTGGGGTGTCCCAGGAAAGGGTTAGGGATATCGAGGTGTTTTGGTCAGGGGTGGGGCTGTGGGGTGCCTTGGCACAGGGGAGGTCCAGGCAGTGGGGTGCTCTGGGGTGGAGATGGGGCCTTGGGGTGCTCTGGGCAGGGCTGAGGCTGGACTGTGGGGGTCCCGGGGCAGCGGGGTATTCTGGGGCCGCAGGGTGTCTGTGCCCGCTGCAGGGGTGCCGTGTCTGTGGTGGGGTGCCATCCCCACTCACCGCCGCAGGGACACGTAGTACTGCGTGATGAAGTCCCGGGCCAGCTCCAGCAGCTCCTCGGGCGGCCGCGTCCCTTCGGGGGTCGGGGCGTGCAGCGGCCGCGGCAGCACCAGGGAGCCCAGGCAGCGCTGCCCCGAGCAGGGCAGCTCCTGGCGGGGGTCAAGAGCTGAGCTGCGGGGATCCCCGAGACAGACCCCCTATCCCTGTATTCCCTTCTGGCTCTGCCTCGGCCCTGTCTGTCACCCCGGCACCCCCCAAACCTGCACCCCCCGCCCTGCCCCCTAACTTTGCCCCCTCCATCTGCCTCCTATCCTGCAGCCTCCAATCTGCAACTCCAACCGGCACCCCCAACCCTCTGCCGCCATCCCTGCGCTCCCAGCTTTGGCACCCCTCCACCCCCGCACCCCATCCCCGTGTCCCCCAGCCGTGCCCCCCAGCCGTGCCCCCCAGCCGTGCCCCCCAGCCGTGCCCCGCGCCCCCCGGACCTGCCCCGCGGTCGCGCAGAGCGTGTCGTAGCTGATGCTCCCCGTCTCCCAGTTCTTCAGGCGGGCGAAGCGGGGCGGCTCCGCCGGGGAAGAGGGCGCCGGGCTGGGGGGCGATACGGGCACCTCTGAGCCCTGCCCGGGCACGGGGGGCCCATCCGGGGGTCCCGGGGGACTTGGGGAGAAAGGCGAAAGGCACACCCCCCCGCACCTGCTCCCCGCGGCTCCAACACCAGGACCCCCGGGTGGGGGACCTGTCCGAGGGGATGGCGACAGGAGGGCACTAGGTGAAGGGAAGATCCCCAGACTGAGGGGGGATCAGGGGATGCGGCGGTCAGGGGGTGGGGAAATAGGGGATGGGAGGCTGAGCTGGGAAGTCAGGGAATCGGAAATCAGGGGATGGGGGGATAAGTTGAAGGGGTCAAGAGTTGAGGGGTCAGAGGATGGAGGGGGCGCGGGGCGTTCCTGGCCCTCGTGTGAGTGTGAACAATGGCCATGAGTCAGAGCGGGCTCCGGGCCACCGAGGGGGGAGGACACGCCCCCCTCCCATCCCATCCCCGTTCCCTCCAAGCTGGGGGGTCCCCGCGCCTCCATCCCCACTGGACCCCATACACCCCTCCCCATATGTCCTCCTACGTGTCCCCAAATCCCGCCTGCCCCAACGCACCCCAGTGGGTCCCACGGGCTGCTGGGGACACGCCGTGATACAGGGGACACTGCACGGTGCCACGAGCAGTGGGCACAGGGCTCTGCTGCCGGTGGGCACCGCGTTCTGCCCCAGCGACCCATGCGAGCCACCCCGGCGGGGACACCTCCGCGGCGGGGACACGTCTCGGGTGGGCTCCGTCCATGTGCACGCATCCCCGCGAGCGGGGAGAGGGTCCCTGTCGAGGCTCGGAGCCAAGGCAGGTGAGTGCCGGCGCCCCGTGTGTCCTTTCCACCCCATTCCTCCCCATTCCACCCCGTCCGTCCCACCTGGGCACCCACCTGGGGGGCTCGGTGACAGCGGCGGGGGCGGCGGTGACAGAGGGGTCCTCGGGCGCGGGGCCGCGCGGGCGCGAGCAGAGGCCGAGGCCGGGGCAGGCGCGGGGGGCTCCGGGCAGGACCCCCGGCAGGTTCCCCATCGCGGCCCCACTGAGCCGGGAGCGGCCGCTTCCCGCTTCCTACAGCCCGGGGAAGTGGTGACGAGGCCGCGACGCCCCCGCCCCGCGCACAATGGGCACCGCCACCTCCGCCGTCGCCGTCACCGTCACTGGCACCGCCATGCGGCGTGGGACACACCGGGGACCCCACCGGGGGGCGTCGGACCCAATGTCACCCGCGGGCCCCTGGCATGCGGCCCTGGGGAGGGAGCGATGGCAACCAGAAAGGGGGACATGGCATTGATGGCGGGGACATGGCACTTGGGGGTACTGGGGATACACATGACACGCGGGTGGGACACAGCACTGGGGCATGGCACTGGGGGGGATATACGGCACTGGGGGGGATATACGGCACTGGGGGGGATATACGGCACTGGGGGGGATGTATGGCACTGGCGGACACGCATCGCCCCCAGAGGAAGGACACACAGTGACCGGGGGGACACAGCACTGAAGGGGACATGGCACCCAGGGGGGACACAGCACTGGGGGGACACACGCGGCACCGGGGGAGCATACACATGGCACTGAGGTGGATATGGCACCCTGGGGACACAACGACGGCACCAAGAGGGAGGACACAGCACCCATGACGGGGACACAGCACTCGGGGGGCCGCGGCGGTGGCAGGGATCCCCATCGCGGCCACAGGACGCTGTGTCCCCCCGCCTTTGCACCAGGCTGTTGGGTGCCCCGGGGGGGTCCCGGTGCCCCCCCAGCCCCCCGGCCGTGGGACGGATGTCCGGCGGGACACCCCCCATTTCCCGCCGCTTCCACCCAGTTCCGGCCATTGATGTGCTGGGCGCTCCCGGGGACCCCCGGATGAGCACCCCGGGAGGGGCTATGCAGTGGGGTTTCACCCGCCGATCCTCCCTGGGGGGACCCTAGGAAGCAGCGCGGTTGGGGGGTTCACCCCAGCTGTCGGCGGGGAGGGTCCTACAGTGAGCCCAAGTGGGGCGGGGGTCCCGGGGGTCGCGGAGGCGGGGGGGCTGTTGGGGTGCGGGGGGTGTCGGGGGGATGCGGGTCACCAGGGTCCCGCCGGGTGGGTCCCTCCGGAGGTTCGGGGGGAGGCTCAGCCCGCAGCTCCCGCAGCGACGGGAAACCGCGCCCGGTGTCGGCTCGGCGGTTCCTTCCTGCGGGGGGGAGCGGTGCGGGGGGGACCGGGAGGCGCGGGGAGGGACAGGGGCATGGCGAGGGGGGCAGAGCCGGGGCGGGGGCGCCGCAGGAACCCCCGGGGGGACACGGAGGAGGCCCCGCGCAGAGTGGGGCTCCATCACCCCGCCTCGGGGGGTCCCGGGTTGTCCCCCCGCCCCGGGGTGTTCCCTGTCCCCGCCCCACGCACTGGGGGCGGGGCAGGCCTGTCCATCACGACAGAACACCCGTGCGATTGGCTGCCCTGCCAGGGGGGCGGGGACTCTGCCGACGGGGCAGGAGGGGGGCTGGTGAGGGTCGGGGCTTGCCCTGCCCCACTGACCCCTCCTCCCCCAGCTCTCCAACCCCACAGAGCCCCATCCATGGCCCCCCGCCCCACAGTCTCCCCTGTCCCACGGCCTCCTCCAGCCCCACAGACCTCCTCGACCTTACAGCCCCTCCCCGCCCCTCGCCCCCCCCCCCGCACCCCATAGTCCTCCCCGCCCGGCTCGGCTGAGCTCCGGTTGTTCTGCTCTGTCCATTCACATCTGCTCGGATCTGGTCGGTCTGGTCAGTCCAGTCGATCCGTTCAGGTCCGTTCGCGTCCCTTTGGGTCCGGTCGGGCTCATTCGGGGCCGTTCCAAGCCGGTTGGGGCTGGTCGGTCCAGTCGGTTTGGCCGGGACTGGTTGGATCCGGTCGGGTCCCAGTGGTCAAGCCAGTCCGGTCAGACCAGCTGGGTCGGTCGCTCCGTTCGGGGATATTCGGGGCCATTCGGGTCCGGTCACCCCGGTCGGTAGCTGCGGTCGCAGCCCCGCGGCGGGGCCGGGCCGGGCCCGTGCCATTTTCAGCACCTGGGACAGAGACCGGGAGCATCCAGACCATGTCAGGATCGGGGCTGGGGTTGGGCTGAGACTGGGGCTGCGCTGAACTGGCACTGGGACTTGGGCCTGGACTGCGCTCTGACCAGAACTGACACCAGGACTGGATGTGGACTGGGACAGGATCGGCCTGAAGTGGGACTGGGATCGGGTCTGGGACCAGAACCATGATTGGGACTGGGATTGGGCTGGACTGGGACTGGGATTGGGCTGGACTGGGACTGGGATTGGGCTGGACTGGGATAGCAATGGGACCCTGAATGGACTGGGACAGATCTTTGATTGCCACTGGGACCAGGACTGAATATGAACTGGGAATGGATTGGGATTATTTTGGACTGTGACGGAACTGGACTGGTCTGGAAGTGGACTGGGACTGGAATTGGAACTGGGACCAGGACATGGACTGGACTAGAACTGAGATTTGGACTGGACTGGGACTGGAATTTGGACTGGACTGGAACTGGGATTTGGACTGGACTGGAACTGGGATTTGGACTGGGACTGGCACTGGGACTGGACTGGAAAGGGAACAGGGATTAGGATTGAACCAGGACTGTGACTAGACTGGGATTGGGACTGAGACTACAATTGGACTGGAAAGGCACTAGATGAGGTCTGGGCTGGGACTGGGACTGGACATGACTGGGAGTGGGACTAGGACTAGAACCAGGACAAGGAGTAGAATTAGGATTGGATAGAGATTAGGATTGGATAGAGATTAGGATTAGAACGGGTTTGGGACTAGGACAAGGGCTGGTCTAGGACCGGTACTGGGGCTGATACTGGGACTAGACTGGGAGGAGGATTAGGCTGGGCCACAATGACAGGATTGGGGCTGGGAGGCTCCCAGCAGGATCCATCTGGGGCTGTGCCTGGAAGCTTTGCTGCTGCTCCAATGTTCCCATGTCCCCGTGTTCCCATGTCTGAGTGTCCCACTGTCCCTGTATCTCAGCGTCTTGGTGTCCTGGTGTGCCAGTGTCCCCATATCCTGATGTCCCAGTGTCATGGTGTCCCACTGTACTTTATCCTGGTGTCTTGGTGTCTTAGCGTCTGCATGTCCCTGTGCCCCAGTGTCCCGGTGTCCTGGTAACCCAGTGTCCCCATGTCCCCATGTCCTCATGTCCAGGTGTCCTCATGTCCGGGTGTCCCCACATCCCCATGTTCCTGTGTCCCCATGTCCTCATGTCACCGTGTCCCACCTGTCCGGGTGTGTGGCCTCGCTGCAAAGGGGGGCTGAGACCGGAGCGTTCCCCCGGGGATCGGAGGGGTCCGGAGGAGGCGTGGCTCAGTGGGTGATGGGCGTGTCTAAGGGGGCGGGGCCCGGAGCGGGGGCGGGGCCAAGCTCCCCTCCCGGCGCCCCCGGGCGGGGCGGGGCGGGGCGGGGGTCCCCGGGGCCCCCCCGTGGCCATTGGCTGCGGCCGCGCTGGCCCCGCCCCGGGCCCGGCTGTCAACACGCAGCGCCCGCCGGGCCGGGCCGAGCCCACGGACCCGCCCGAACCGAACCGAGCTCAGCCCTCCCGAGCCGGGCCGCGCCCTCCCGAGCCCAGCCGAACAGGGCCAGGCCGAGCCGAGCTCAGCCGAACCCAGTGCAGCCGAGCCCAGCCGAGCCCAGCCGAACCCAGTGCAGCCGAACCGCGCCGAACCCAGCCGAGCCCTCCCGAGCTCAGCCGAACCGGGCCGGGCCGAGCCGACCCAGCCGAGCCGAGCCGAACCGAACCGAACCGGGCCGAGCCCGGCCGCACCGGCAGAGCCCAGCTTAGCCCAGCCATTCCGAACGGAGCCGAACCGTTCCGAGTCGTTCCGAGAGGAGCCGAGCGCGCGGGGCGGGGGCTCGCTCCCCCCCGGCCGCTCCGTGACTAAATAAGGCCGATGGCGCGGCGCGCACCGGGCGGGTAGAGCGGGGGGGTCCGGCCCCGCCGCCCCCCTCCGCGCCCCCCCGCCCCCCCCGGACCCGCAGCACCGCACCGGGGCGGGCGGGGTCCGGGCCCGGCGGCCCCGGGCGGGGGAGGCCCCCCCGGCCCCCGGGCTCCCCGGAGCGGCGCCGTCCTTGGCTCAAGGGCAGCGGGACCCCCCGCGGCGCGGGGCCGCCCCGGGCCCCCCGGCCCCCCCGCCCCGGTCGGCGCTGCCCATGGGCCCGGCACGATGCCGGTGCGGCGGGGGCACGTCGCCCCCCAGAACACCTTCCTGGACACCATCATCCGCAAGTTCGAGGGGCAGAGTGAGTGATGGTCGCCGCGGGCGGGGGGGATCGGGGCGGGACCGAGGGCCCCGGGGGGAAGCCGCGGGAGAGGGGAACCGGGGATGGGATTGAGACTACGGGGGACACCGGCAAGGTGGAAGGGAGTAAGGGGGCAGTGGCCCTGGGTGGGTTTGAGGTGATGGGGACAAGCCCAGCTGGAGAGGGACGCCACCCGCCCCAGTCCCCAACAGCCCCCCGAACTCCCCAGCAGCCCCCTGCATCCCCAGCCTCGGGTGCATTTGGGGTGACAGGGACAAGCTCAGCCGGGAGGGACACTGCTCACCCTGCCCCCAGCAGTCCCCAGCTCCAGGTGGTTTTGGGGTGATGGGGACAAGCCCAGTTGCCGGGGGATTACTGCCCACCCTGGTCTCCAGCAGCCCCTGGCTCTAGGGTGCCAGAACAGGGACTTCCCCCCAGTCCCTGAGGGGTGATGGAGCCCCCACCCCCAGTTCAGGCTGCTGCAGGACTAGGGGTCCCAGCTGGCTCATGGCCCCCCTACCCCACTGCCCAGCAGCTGGTGTGGGGAGACCTCGGGGAATGGGGAAATGGGGGACTGAAAGGTCTGGGGTTTCCCAGCAGCTCTCTGGGATCAGGCCCTGAGTGTCCCCAGACTGGGGACAAGGCAGTGATATGGAGATGATGCTGCCCCATGGGTTGGGCTGGGGGGTGTCACTCTGCTGGGGGACTGGCTGTGGTCAGGGGGTCTGTCCTGGCTGACCCCTGCCCTCAGGCTGTGGTGGTGGGGGTCCCCATGGTAGTGATGTCCATGAGGGGTTTCTGCACTTGTGGGGGTCCCCATGATAGTGATGTCCATGAGGGGTTTCTGCACTTGTGGGGGTCCCCATGGTGATGAGGTCCCTGCACTGCTTGGGGACCCAGGGTCCTTGTAGTTGTGGGGTCCCTGCTGTGGGGTCTCTGTGAGGTTTCTGTAGTGGTGGGGTCCCTGCAGTGACAAGGTCCCTACTGTTACAGGGTCCCTGTGATGACAAGGTCCCTGCAGTGCTGGGACTGCATGGTTATGGGGTCCCTGTGATGGTGGGATCCCAACAGTTCTAGGGCCCCCATGGTGGTGATGCCACCAGCTTAGGGGGTCCCCGGGGACAGAATGGGATGACTGACGCAGTGTTTGTCCCTGGGAAACCCAGAGCCACGGTTGGAGGAATGGAGAGGACCCTCCCCACGGGCTGCCGGGCCAGGGGTGCTCTGGCCTGACCCGCCCTTCCCCTCTCCCCGCAGGCCGCAAGTTCATCATCGGCAACGCGCGTGTGGAGAACTGCGCCGTGATCTACTGCAACGAGGGGTTCTGCCGGCTCTGCGGGTACTCGCGGGCCGAGGTGATGCAGCAGCCCAGCACCTGCGACTTCCTGCACGGGCCTCGCACCCAGCGCCGCGCCGCCGCCCAGATCGCACAGGCCCTGCTGGGCGCTGAGGAGCGCAAGGTGGAGATCTGCTTCTACCGCAAGGATGGTACGGAGCCCACGGGGTGGACGGGGGACAGCCGGGGACATGGGTGACAGGAGGGCTGTGCTGAGGACAGCAGGTGTGGGGGCACAAGGTGGAGATCTGTTTTAGTCACAAGGATAGTGCTGACCCCTGGGGCAGGGGGGGACAGCAGGCACAGGGACAGACCTGAGTGGCATGAGTTGTTGGCACAGGTGGGAAACCAAGGGACTCCAACACCCCTGGGGCTTCACAGTGCTCCCCGGCATTGTGATGCCTCCCAGCAGGGTGGGAGCCTGGCACTGGTGGCTCCAGAGGGACACTGGCACCCTGGGAGTCTGCAGCCCTTCCCGGTGTCATGGCAGCCACCAGGTGAGGCCTGGGAAAGCTCCATGTTGTGGGTCCAGGGCTGTGGGGTGCAGTGATCCCCGCAGGGGTGACAGGGTGTGCAGCGGGACTGTATCACCTGGAGCTAGGACAAGAACAAGGGAGGAGGGGGCTGAGCTGGCATCAGGTGTCACGGTGCCACGATCCCTGTGGGGGGTGACATCCTGGGGGTCACTGTGCCAGGGGCACAGGGCCTGGGCCAGGGCTGGCTCCTCATGTTGGTAGTGCTGGTGTTGCCCCTCACTGTGGCCTCATGCCAGCACCAGGTGTCCTGGCTGTCACCACAGTTGTCCTGGTTCTGGGCACGTGGCCCCAGTTCTGGTGCTGGAGTAAACAAAGCTGGTGCCAGCTGCTGGCGTGGCCACAGCACCACGCAGAGCCACCGTGTCCCCTGGGGTGGGGTGGGCTGGGGCTGGAGACACCACTCCCAGCCCTGGGACCCCCATCCTGCTGCTGTGGCTCTGCTTGGCACAGCTGGCATGTCCCGGTGACCTTTGGACAGCGCGATACCGAGGGCTGTGGGACACAGATGGCACATGGGCTGTGCTGAGCCCTCGTTAGGGTGACACTGATTACCCTGCTGGGTGCCACTGGCTGTGCCAGAGGGGTGGGGGAAATGGGGCTCCTGCTTGGGGCTTTCCTGGGGTCTCCAGGGACCTCTGCACCCCCAGCTGTGCCCCCAAGCGGTGTGGGAGCCACACCACCTACCAATCCTTGGGTACTGCCAGGAGAGGTGGGATGGGAGGGTCCAGGGATTGGTGGGAGTTCCCAGCCCCTGCTACTGGGAGCTGCCGTGGGCCCCATGGGGAAGTGTGTTGGGAGCCCTGGGGACACTCTGTGACCCCCACTGTGACAGGGGCAGTCCATAGGGACTGGCTGCCCCTTGGGATACAGGGTGGGGCCCTCGGCAGTGAGTGAGCCCTAGATCTGGGATGTCCTGCACCCCCAGATGGGCCCCTAGCCCAGGGGCTGCTGCGGTGGACGCTGGCCCTGGGGGCTGCGGTGATGCCACCATGGGTGTCTCCTACCCGTGCCACCATGCTGGTGCTACCAGCCCCTGTGTGGCTGGCACAGGGGGTGCCTGGAGAGGTTCCACTCGCTGCACTGGGAGCCCCCAGGCACCGTGGGGCAGGGACCTTGTTGCCAGTGGTTCCAGCTTCATGGCTGCCCTGTGGCATCTCTGGTGCTCCTGGTGCTCCCGGTGCCGCTGCCACCGCCCGGGTGTCCTTGGGACCGTGTTGCGGTGTGGACAGCCACCCTGCAGTCCCCCAGTCCCAGTGCGGTGTCCTCATCCCCGGAGCCGCGGTGGAGCCATGGAGCCGCCGCGTCGCCGCTGCTGCTGCAACCATTTGTCTTTGCGACGTGTTGTTTATGGTGCCGGGGACGCCGGCGGGTCATGGCGCCCGTGAGGCACCTGTGTCCCCGTGGGGACACCTGGGGGATGGCCTCAGGGACCCGAGGCTGGATGGGGGACAGGGAGGGGGTACAGCTGCCCCCAGTCGCTGCTGTGGCCTTTGGGGTCCCCCTGTGCATGGCCCCAGGTGTTGGTGCAGGGCGGGAGGAGCCAGACTGGGGCCTTGTCACTGTGACATCTCAGGATGTGGGAGTCCCCCGGGCCAGAGGGGTGTCCCCTGCCTGGCTGCAGATCTGGGGGTGCTGTGTGGGGGTGCTGTGTAGGGGTGCAGGTTGCAGGGTGTGTGGAGGGGGTGGCTGGGGTGTCCCCCCGCTCTGGGGTTTGCAGTGTCACCTCCTGTTGGCCACGGGGAGGGGTGTTGGGGCGGGGTTGCAGGGTGGGAGTGCGGGGGGGATTTGGGGCGCAGCTCTGGAGGTGGGGGGTGCATTTAGGGTGAGGGGGGCGGGTCCCTTTACAGTGCGGGCAGCACTACTGTCGCTGGGGTCCCCCCGTCGCCCCCAGCCCGGGAACAGCCCTCGTCAGGCAGCGGGACCCGGGGGACACCGGAGCTCCCGGGCTCGGGGGGCTCAAGATTCCCGCGGCGACACATGAAGCCGGCAGCAGTGGCCTCGTGTCGGTGGCACTAATCCCCTCGCGGCAGTGGCTCGGCGAGGACTGCCGGGTGGCTCCCGGGGCCACCCTGTGCCACGCCGTGCTGGCCCCCAGCCCACGGCCCCGCGTGCGGCAGGGAATCAGGGAATCCCCCCGCCGCGGGCATGGGAACAGGGACAGTGCCAGCTGGCACCCGCCGTGCCAGGCTGCCGGGCCCGCTGCCAGCTAGGGGCCACAGCGGAGGGGTGACTCGATGCTTTGGCGTCACCCACGTGTGTCCTCCCTGGGTGCCCCTAGGGTGAGGGGCGCCGGAGGGGAGCAGGATGCCCCCCCATCCCCCAGAGGTTGCCCCAGGCTGCCCTTCCCACCCCGGACCCCCCCAGCTGTGGCACCGGATTAACGCCACAGCTGTTAACGAATTCTGAGCGGCTTAACCCGGCCCAGCACCCCCAGAGCCTCTCGCTACCCCGCTGGCCCCGCTGCCCACGCACACATCTGCCCACAACATTTAGGGGGGGAAAGGGGACATCCCCCCCCCCCCCCGTGCCTCAGTTTCCCCCTGTGGTGCAGCTGCGGTGGGGCTGTGCCTGGCGGAGCCAGTGCTAGGCGGCAGATGGGGGTGACCCCCGGAGTGGGGAGCAGAAGGGGCTCAAAAGGAATGGGGGAGAGGAGGGGGTGCTCCCCAGGAGGAGGTGCCCATCAGGGAGAGTGTTCCCAGGATGTTTGGGGCCTGGCAGGGGTGCCCCCCTGGGCGGGGGTGCCATCCCCCCGTGTCACCGACCCTCCCTTCCCGCAGGCAGCTCTTTCCCATGCCTGGTGGATGTGGTGCCCGTGAAGAACGAAGATGGCGCCGTCATCATGTTCATCCTCAACTTCGAGGCTGTGAGGGAGCCCGAGCCTGGGGAGACCCCAACCCCCGGCACCAACCACTGGGTCACCCCAGCCCCCTGGGGCACTGCAGGTACGGGGGACAGGGACACTGGGTCACCCTCAGGTATATGGGGGGACAGGGACACTGCGTCACCCCCTGCTGCTGGATTCCTGCTGGGGAAAATGGTGCCTGGTGTCACCCCGTGTCCCACGTGGTGCTCTAGGGCACATGGGAAGGGTGGAAGCGCCATGGGGGTTTTGGGCCAAGCCCTGCCTCTGACCCCGCCCTGACTCCCAGGGTGCAGCTGATCCCTGTGGCTGAAGCAGCACCGTGGTGGGGATTTGGAGCTGGATCCTCACCCCGACCCAAAGCCCAGCCCTGACTCCAGTCCCGTCCTTCCCCGAAGGACGCAGCCGGTCCCTGCGGCTGAAGCTGCTGGCGCTCACAGGCAGCCGCCAATCGCTGCCACCAGAGCCACCAGACGTAGTGGTCGTGGACCCTGGAGTCATGGACCCGCTGGCCATGGATCCAGCCCTGCCCGGCAGCGACTCAGGCCCTGAGGACGCCTCATCCTCACTGGAGCCCGGTGTTGGGGATCGTCCCGAGGACGAGGCGGCGCTGATGGGGGACCCTGAGCTTCCGGTGACGCAGTCGTCCCCGCGGGCTGAGCGCCTGGGCCTGGCCTTCGCCAACCACAGCCTGGCCCGGAGCCGCTCCCGGGAGCGCCGGTCCCGAGAGAGCCTCCGCAGCTTGCGCCGGGCGTCGTCCGTCGATGACATCGAGGCCATGAAGGGCGACGGGAACAAACGCTGCCACAGCCGCCATGCCAGCGCCGGCCTGCACCGTGGCTCCAGCACCGGTACGGCCATGCCGGCACAGGGGACAGTCACCCGTGCTGGGGACATTGGGGCAGCCACAGCCAGAGACCCTGGTGACCCCCCATGCCACCTCCCCGCAGCCCCCACAGCAGCCCCTGGGGCTCACAGGGGCTGAGGGCCACCCCCAAATCACCACCGAGACCCTCCCCGCCCATTCTGCAGCCCACGCTCTCCCCCGATCCTCTCAGCCACGCTGAACCACAGTGTGGAATCACCCTGGGAATCCCCTCGGGAATCACCTTGTCGGCTGCAGGGCTTGTTAAGCGCATTAAGAGAAGGGACAATCATTATAATGATATTAAAGGTAACTGAGAGCAGCTCTGCAGGTCCCGGGGGGGCCTGTGGGACACAGCTGGAGATCTCCCCCCCTGCCCTGGGGCTCCTCATTCCCTTTACCTGCTGTGGGACCCCAACCCTGGGAGCTGTGGGATCACTCCTGCCTCGGGAGCCTTGGGAAGCTGTGGGATCTGCCCCGGGAATCCAGGGTCCATGTGCCCCGGTGACAGTGCCCCGCTGCTGTGGGACATCCTGGTGATGGTGTGTCCCTGCAGGTGCAGTGGCCGCCGTGCGCAGCGCGCTGCTCAACTCCACGTCAGACTCGGACCTGGCACGGTTCCGGGCCATCGGCCGCATCCCCCAGATCACCCTCAACTTCATGGACCTGCAGCCAGGGGGGCTCCTGGCCCCACCTCCAGCCCCCCGCCCCATCATTGCCCCCACCAAACTGCGCGACCGCACCCACAACGTCACTGAGAAGGTCACACAGGTGAGACCCCACTGGGGGACAGGGCAATGGGTCACATAGGTGGGACCCTGGTGGGGCAGAGGGCCCAGGAGTTGGGTAGTGCTAAGGTGATCAGATGATGCTGGAGATGACTGGGGATGCCAGAGGTGGCCAAGTGGTGACAGGGGCGATTGGGCAATTCCGTAGTGGCCAGGTGCTGCCAGAGGTGGCCAGTTGATGACAGGTGCCCAGGTGATGCCAGAGCTGGCATGTGGTGCAGAGATGGCTGCGTTGTACCAAGGTGTCTGGACAATTTCAGAGATGGATGGGCAGTGATGATGTGGCCAGGCCATTTCGAGATGGCCAAGCAGTGACAAAGTGTCCGAGCAGTGACAAGATGTCCAGGCAGTGCTGGAGGGGATGTACAGTGCTGGAGGTGGCCAGGCGGTGCCAGTGTAACCAAGTGGTGCCAGAAGTGTCCGTGTGGTGCCAAAGTGACTGGGTGGTGATGGAGGTGGCTGGACGGTGCCAAGGTGGCTCAGTGGTGCTGGGGGCATGGCTAGAGTCCAGGGGATGCTCCACCTCTCCACACTGGGAGGTGCCAGAGCTCACTGGGAGGAGGTGATGGGGCACGATGGGGTCCCCTTGGCAGGCCAGAGGGGCTGGGTGGTGTGGCCTGGGGTCACTGTACCTGTCCCCTGGCACCGGGTCCCTCAGGGAGAGGCTGGGAGAATTGTGACCACGGTGTTCTGCTGCGGTGGGCGCCGAGGCTGGGGACAGTCAGCTCCGAGACAGTCCCCGGGGGGCTCCCAGCGGGGCGCAGGGGGCAGCCACCCCCCGGTGCCGTGGTGCTCACCCCGGTGCCGTGCCTGCCGGGTGCCGGGCACTGGCGGCCGCCGCTAATCCGCGGCCCGTTGTGTAACCGCCATCTGCCGCGGGAGCAGGAGGCGCCACTTAATTACACCGTGATTGCCCCCCCGCTAATGAGCGGGGGGGTCGAGGGCTCCGGGCGTCCCCGGGAGGCTGCGCGGGATGGGGACCCGCCGCCTGTCCCGCCCCGCGGTGTCCCCAAGGCTCCCGCGCAGCCGCGGCCGGGGCTGTCCCCGGGGTCCCCAGCAGCTGGCGGCGGACGGAGCAGCCCTGGCGCATCTGCCCGAGCCCCCCGGGTTCCCCCGGCCCCGCACCTGCCTGCACACGTGAGGAGCCCCGTGGGGGACCCCCGATCCCACTGGAGCTCCATGCCGTTCCGCCGGGGCTCTGGGCGTGCCCCACATCGATGCTGGAGCAGCCGCGGGGCCCTCGGTGGGGTGGGGGGACCCTTTGTGGACTGGAAGGACCCTTCTGGGCGGCAGGACCACCCTCACTCTGCATTCCCGACACCCCCACCTTCTCACAGGGCCTCTCGATTACCTCGGCCGTGATTAATTGTGCCACCAGGGTGATGTTGTGGTCTCTCCTGCCCCCGCCATTGCCACGGGGGGACATGAGGGGTCCCCGGGGTCACTGGGGCGGGCTGTGCCCCCCAGCACTGGTGAGGGAGTCTCGGGGTGCGCTGGCTGTGCAGGCGGGCAGAGCCAAGGACACGGATGAAGAGAACGTGGGAAGTGGAACCCCTCATTGTTGGGATGAGTCCTGCCGACCCCGGCCCCGCTGGCACCGGCTGGGTGGGCGCGGGCGCTGTCCCCTAGGTCCCCTCTCGCTGGGGCTGGGAGTGTCCGGGGCGGCCGGCCGGGTGCAGCCGTGGGGCACTGCCAGGACTGGGCAGTGGCCAGGGACACCAGGAACATGGGGACACCGGGAACCGTGAATCAGACGGGGCTGCCAGGGCCAGCTCACCGCTACCGTCACCGTCCCTGTCCCCGTCACTGTCCCCGTCCCCTTCATCACTGTCCTTGTCCTCATCCTCACTGTCCCCATCCCCGTCATCACCCCGTCCCCATCCCGCTGCTCACAAGGCCGAGCGAATCACACCTTGGGGATCCCTTGTGGGGCGCGGGGGGCTGCAGGTGCTGGCTGGCAGCGGGGAAGGGGGTGGCGGCGGAGCGGGTAGGGCAGACATCGGTTCCGCGGACCCCCGTGCCCCCCTCGCCCCCCCCGGCCCGGTGTCCCCGCGGGGCCGTTCCCGGGTGCTCCCGGTCCCTCCTCCGGGGAGTGGCGACGGCTGGAGCTGGGGGGGGCCCGGCGGGGGCGGGCGGCGGGGGGAACTCGGGGGGTCCCGCCCCGCTCCATCTGCCGCGCGCGGGGCCGGGGGGCGGCGGGGGGGCGCGGGGACCCCCGGAGCGCGGCCATGGCCCCGGCGCGGCGCGACAGCGGCGACCGCGGCGACCGCCCCGACGGGGAGCGGCGGGACCGGGTCCGCCGGGCCGTCCGAGTGTCCAGCCTGGTGGCACAGGAGGTACGGGAGGGGCGCGGGGGCGGCGGGGGCGCATCCTGGCGGCACAGGAAGTACCGGGAGGCCGAGGGGGGCCGGGGGTCTCCACCGGGAGTGGAAAGGGGACCCGCGATTTGCACCGCTGCACGTGGGCTCGGGGTCCCGGGGGCGTCCTCACGCCGGGATGGGGGACGCGGAGCGGGGGGGGCACCGGGGGTATCTGGGGGATGTGGGGAGGGTCCCCCCGGTGGGTGTATGGGGTCCTTTCACCGTGCCCGGGCACAGCGTTCCTGGGGTGTCCCCGTGCTGGGATGGAGTAGTGGGGACAGCGGTGGTCGCGGTGGGCGGCTCCGGTGGGGCACCGGGGGGGTCTGAGGGTTCCCCCCCCGCGGGAAAAACGGGGTCCCACAGCATGCGGGCACAGGGGCCCGGGGACGTTCCCATGCCGGGATGGAGCAGGGTGGGGGGCGCCGGGGAACGTGACCGCGGTTTGCATGGATTTGGTGGTCAGGGAGTTTTCGGGGGGGTCTCCCCCCACAGCGGGAACACGGACCCGCAGTTCATCCTGCCGCGCGTGGGTGAGAGGTCCTGAGGATGTCCCCATGCCGGCTTGGGAGACACTGAGCCGGGGGATGGCACTGGGGGTCGCAGCAGGCGACTCTGAAGGGCTGCGGGGCGGGCTAGGGGGCCCGAGGAGGCCCAGAGTCTCCCCCCGCGTGGGGGTCCCGTGGCTCGTCGTGCCATAAGTGGGTGCGGGGTCCTGGGCGTGTCCCCACTCTAGGAGAAGGAGGTGGCACTGGAGGTTGTGGTGGGCGAGTCTGGGTGTCCAGGGGGACCTGGAACCCCCCACTGCCGCCCCGGGGGTTGGGGGTCATAACCCCTCACGGACCCCACTGCCCACCTGGTGCCATGGCCGGGCCCGGTGCTGCGTTCAGCTGTGCCGTGGTGGTTGTGGTGCGGCAAGGGGCGATGGCATGTCGCTGGCGTGGTCTCTGCTGTATCCCAGGTGGTCCCCAATGTGTCCCAAGTGGTTCCCACCGTGTCCCAGGTGGTGCTGGTGGCCGTTGCCTTGCCGGTGGCCCGTGGCTTTGGGGTGGGTGTGGGTCAGTGCCAGCGTCACTGGGTAGGGGTCAGAGGTGGGGCGGGCGCACCGCCCCCCAGGGACGTCACCCCATCCCACAGGGACGTCACCCTGTCACGGGGCTCGTCTCCCACCCTGCCACAGATGCCACTGGCAGCGGGTGCCACTGTCGCTGCCCGCCCAGGGTGGCCCCGTGTCCCCCGTGCCCATGTCGGGGGGTCCCGAGGGTGCTGCGACGCCGCAGCTCAGCGCCGTGAGTACCCCCAGTGCCACTCCCGGGGGGACAGTAGCGCGGGGGGGTAAGAGGGGGGGTTCCCCAGCATCGGGGTGTCCAGACAATTGGGGTGTCCGCAGCATTGGGGTGTCTCCAGCATTGGGGTGTCCCCTGTGCAGAGGTGTCTGTACTGTTGGGGTGTCTCCTGCATCAGGGTGTCCCCACAGTGGCCAGGTGTCACCTGGCTGACAGCCAGTGCCGCCCTGGTGGTGACCACACAGGGTGACAGCTGTGCGGTGACAGGGATGTCATGCAGGGTTCAGTGTCCATCTTGTTGGGGGTGTCCCTGGGGGTCCCAGCCCAGGGTCAGTGACAAGGTGGGTGTCAGCGTTCAGGTTTGTGAGGGCTGGGGGTCTTAGACCCTGATGGGGCATTGGGTGGATGCCAGGGCGTGTGTTGGGGCAGATGTGGGTGGGCAGCTGTCCGGTACCTGCCAGGATGAGTGTTGGGGATCCATGGGGCTGTTGGGTGCCCATGGGGCTATCAGCTACCTGCCAGTGCCGGTGTTGGGTGCTTGTGGGTGCTGGGTACTTGCTGGGGCAGGATTTGGGGCTCTATGGCTGTGGGGCTCCTGCTGGGGCAGGTGTTGGTGCCAGAACTGGTGCAGGGTGCTGGTGCAGGGGGTCTGTGGCTCTTGGTACCTGCGAGTGTTGGGGGCCTGTGGCTGTTGGTAGCTGTGGCTGCGAGTGTTGGGGTTCTGTGGCTGTCAGGAACCTGCCAGAGCAGGATGGGGTTCCCTGCTGGGTGCTGGGGGTCCTTGCCGGGTGCTGGGGGGCACTGCATGGGTGCTGGGCAGTCCTGCCATGGGGGCACCGCCGGGGCAACAGGGACTGGGGGTGCTGGAGTGGATTGACGCTGTGCCGGGGGGTGCTGGGGGTAAGTCCAGGTGCCGGGGGTAACTCGGGGTATCGGGGGGGTGCAGGGCCCCCCACCGGCCCGGCCCGGGGTATCTGGGGTGCGCCGTAGGCAGGTGTCTGGGTCACGGCAGGTGCGGCGCCGGGTGTCCCGGGGGGGCGGGGGGTGTCGGTGTCACCGCAGGTGTCGGGGACGCGTCACCGGGGCGGGACGTGTCGCCGCGTGTTGCCGAACGTGTCACTGGCACCGCCGCCATCTGTGTCACCGTGACTGACGGGTGTCGGGGCGGGGGGCGGGGGGGCACCGAGCCCGGAGGGAAAGGGATGTCGCCGCACATCGGCCCCGTCCCGACATACGCGCCGGGGGTGGTGGCCCCACATGTGGGGCGGGGGGGATCCCCAACCCCTCCTAATGGCACCCCCATGACCCCGAGACCTGCTGGGCACGGGGGGCTGGGGGGCGCGGGGAGGGGCTGGAGACTGTCCCCATGGCTGGAGGACATGGTGAGCTGGCGGCTGCCGTGCTCCCTGGGGGACTGGGGGCCCCACGGCTGGGGGTCTCGGTGGACTCTGGGGGTCCCCGCTGTGTGTGGGGGGGCTGGCACAGGGAGGGAGATGCCGGGACTGTCCCCAGCCCGGGGCTGGCATGGGCTGCCCTGGGGGTGTTGACCAGGTGCTGGGGCAGGGGGTGCATTCTGGGGGGATTGCCAGGTGTGCCTGTGGGACCGTTGGGGCTGCATTTTGGGGGGCTGTCACTAAGTGGGGGTCCTGATCACTCTCCCCTGCCATCCATCCCTTCCCAGTTGCCTGCGGGGCTGGGGGGTTCCCAGCTGGGCATCGCGTGGAGGGGGCGAGTCCGTGTGGGGTGTGGGTGAACCCCCAGCCCACGGAGGCCTCGTGGTTCGGGGAAGGAGCCCATGGGGGGCCCGGGGGTCTCTCGCTGTAGACAGCAGGGCCCCCCTGCCCCCGGGGCCTTCTGCAGGCCCTGGGACCCCCCTGCCCCCCACCCCCCGTGCCGCGGGCCGGGATTTGTCCCACTTTGCCGAGGCAGCTGCGATAAATTTAGCGGCAGGAGCGGCTGGTGGCTGGAGCTGCCCCCCGGCCCCCCCTCCCCGGCTGGTCCCCCTTGTTTTCCCCCCCCCCCGTCCCTTCCGCCCCCACTGGCACCGCAGCCACCGGCGCAGCCACAGCCAAAGGGGCTGCAGCGATCCTGGCATTGGGGTCTCCCTCCGGGACCCCCCGGGATCCCCCCAGGCTCCCCCCGCCAGCTGGGGTGCCGGAGTCAGGGGGTGCCTGTCACCCCCACGGTGCCTGTGACCCCCCCGCCGTGTCCCCAGGGCCCCCGTGACCCCGTGTGACCCCACGGCACCGGTCACACCCCCGCGGGGACACTCTCAGGACACGTGGGGGGTGTCGGGGTGCAGCTCCCCGAGAAGGGGGTGGGACCCCCTGCACATGGGCCACTCGTGGCCTCGTCCCTCCCGTCACACGGTGCATGGGGACGCAGGTGGCAGCGGGAATCCCCCGTGTGGGGGTGGCAGCTGTGACGCAGGAGCCGCCGCGTGTCCCAGTGCTGTCATCTCATGTCATCGCGTGTCCCGATGCTGTCATCACATGTCCCAGCGCTGTCACCGCGTGTCCTGGTGCCGTCACTGTGTGTCCCCGACACCGTGTGTCTCCCAGCACCGTCACCGTGTGTCCCAGCACCAGGGTGCATGTCCCCGGCACCGTGTGCCTCTGCCACTGTGTGTCACTGCATGTCCCAGTGCCATCACTGCGTGTCCCTGGCACCGTGTGCCTCTGTCACTGTGTATCGCTGCATGTCCCAGTGCCATCCTTGCATGTCCCTGGCACCGTGTGCCCCTGTCACCGTGTGTCACTGCATGTCCCAGTGCCATCACCGTGTGCTCCCAGCACCACATGTCCCATCCCCACATGGCTGTTCCCACTGTCCCACGAGGCCACCGAGGGTGGTGGCCTCTGGGGACAGGTGACAGTCCCAGGAGGGGCTGTGGCAGTGTGTGACATGTTTTGGCTGAGCCAGCAGGACGGGAGCCGCATCCCAGCAGGTGGGCACTGTCCCCCAGGTGAGGGGACATTCCTGGCGTGTCCCTGGAGTGTGTGTGGATCCTGACAGCCTCATTGCCACTGGCTGTCCCCCCACCCCCCTGGAGCAGGTGTTGGTGCCATCGGGGTGCCCAGGGGGTGCCAGGGGGTTGTGACATGTCCCACTTCGTGCTACGTCGCCCGTGGGCACTCGCAGCCACGCCAGTGGCCCCGCTGTGTCACCGACCCACGCCACCCCGTCCGGCGTGTCACCGCCTGTCACTGCGTGCCGGGGGGGCTGGGGGGCGATGGGGGGACCGGAGGGGGGCAGCCCTGGCTGTGGCCGTGGCGGCAGCAGCGGAGCAGCCTGGGAAAAATTTCCGCCCCAATAATTCCTGTCGGCTCCGGCGGAGCGTGGCCTGCGAGCGCCGCGCCGGGGGTCCCTGCCGCCACCGACGGTACCCCCTGCCACCAAGGGTCCCCCCGCCAGCCCGGGGGTTCCCGCTGCCGCCCCCGCCGGTGCCGGGGGACCCGAGGCACACGATGGCCATGAGGCTGGGGCGGGGGGCTTCCCGGTGCCCGCGGGCCGGGGGGGGCTGAGCCCCGCTGCCCCCACCGAGGATGCTGCCCGCGCTCCTGCAGCTGCTCCAGGAGTTCCCAGGCGCCTCCCCCGCGCCCCCCCGGCCCGGGCCGCCCCCCGGCCCCTGCCCCATGCCCGGGGTCCCTCTGTGCGGCACCTGCCTGGGACTGTGCCGCGATGGCGCCGGGCACGGACAGGAGCAGAAGGTACCGGTAACACCCTACCTGCGCCCGGGGGGGCGGGGGTGCCGCATGGCGGGCGCTGTGCCCACCCGTGACCTGGCGGCGGCCCTGGGGGGCTCAGGCTGCCCTTGGCACTTGTTTGGGAGGCTTTGGGGGTTACATAAAGCTCTGGCTCTGCATGACTGGGGACCCCCTCAGCCCCCCCGGTGGTGCCCCTGGGCTGGGAGGCCGGTGGGGTGGGGGTGACTGTGTCTGTCCCCTCCCTGCGGTGCAGCACTCGGTGGGAGCCCCGTGATGGGTATGGAGGGGGCAAGCGACCCCCGGGGGTGCAGCAGGACTGTGATCCCCATGGGGCAGAGGGGAGGCTGTGACCCCTGTGGGGCACAGGATGAGGGGCCTGTGGACCTTTCCCTGTCACCTCTCACCCTTGCTGTGGGGCTGTGTGTGATGATGGACCCTGTGGACCATCCCAGGGACCCCCAAGGGTGACCAAGACCCCCCAAAATCCCTGAGGTTGTGCCTCCAGGATGTGCAAATGTTCTGCAAGGGGACTGGGAAGCATGGAGGGGTCTGTGCCTTCAGCTGGAAATGGTCTGTGTCTCCTGATGGGGATGCCAGAGATGGCCATGGTTGGGGGGCACAGACTGGGGGCACAGGGCAGCATCGAGTCCATGGGTGTTTGGGGTGGGAACTGTCCTGGTGGTATTTGTGGGGCAGGAGGGGGTTGTGGGGCAACTCCATGGTGTGGAGGGACTTTTCCACCCCTGTACCCTCCTGCTGTTCCCCTGCCACCCCTGGTCACACATGGTGGGGCCCCTGCACCCCCTCCTCTTGTGCTGGGGTCCTTCTGCACCCCGCAGAGTACAGAACAGTTGATTTGGGGAAGGACCTTTTAGACCACTGGGTCCAGTGCCGACCCAACACAGCCAAGGCCACCCCTGACCAACATCCCCACCTCTCCTCAGGCTGGGGGTCTGAGCTCTGCGGTGGCACTGCTTCCCTCACAACCTCCCCATATCCCTCCTCACCCATGTTGGGGTCTCAACGCAAACAGTCACAGAACTGTTGAGGTTTTAAAGAACCCTTGAAACCATTTGGCCCAACACAGCCAAAGGCCAGCACTGACCCACTGTGGCCAAGGCCACCAAGCCATGACCCCAGGCACCACATGTACTTGGGCTGGGGTCTGAGTGGCTAAATCCTGCGGGGTGTTGGGGTGGAGCACTGACCCCTCCGTGCCCGCAGGTGCTGTCCCTGGGTGCTGATGTGCTCCCCGAGTACAAGCTGCAGGCGCCGCGCATCCACCGCTGGACCATCCTGCACTACAGCCCCTTCAAGGCCGTGTGGGACTGGCTGATCCTGCTGCTGGTCATCTACACGGCCATTTTCACGCCCTACTCGGCCGCCTTCCTGCTCAGCGACTCCGAGGAGGCCCAGCGGCACCACTGCGGCTACTCCTGCAGCCCGCTCAATGTCGTGGACCTCATCGTGGACATCATGTTCATCATCGACATCCTCATCAACTTCCGCACCACCTACGTCAACTCCAACGAGGAGGTGGTCAGCCACCCCGCCAAGATCGCCATCCACTACTTCAAGGGCTGGTTCCTCATCGACATGGTGGCTGCCATCCCCTTTGACCTGCTCATCTTCGGCTCCGGCTCCGAGGAGGTGACACGGGGGACACGGGATGTGGTGGCAGCAGCCGGGCTGTGCCCTGGCTGGGCAGTGCTGTCTGGATGCTGGAGGGTTGTGTTTGGGGGTCCCACCTGTGTCCCCAGCACTGGGGTGGATGGATGCCATTCCTGGAGTGCCAGGTCCTCCCGTGGGGGGTGCCTGGGGGTCTGACATACACCACCAGTGCCCCTGGTGATCCCCCTGAACCTCCCTCCCAGACCCCCTTTGCTCTGGGTGGGGCACTGGGGGCACCTGGGGCTGATATGGGGAGACAAGACAGGGGAGCATGGCACCCTCTGCCCTTCCAGGGATCTGGGGGGATCTCTGCCACCCCTGTCCTGGTGCCCCCCTTTCCCCCCTCCCCAGACACCATTGCCCTGGGGGGCACCTGGGGCAGGGAGAGACTCATGGAATGAAGGTGCCTGACTTGGGGCAGGGATTCCCCATCCTTTTGGGGTTCTGAGGTGTCTCTCCACTGTCAACCCGTCCTCCAGACAACGATGCTGGTGGGGCTGCTGACGTGGAGAGAGAGGATGGGACACCCCTCACCCTTCTGTGGGAACCTGGGGTATCTCCACCCCGGTAAACCCTTTCCCTGCTGTCCCCAGACCACAACACTCATCGGGCTGCTGAAGACGGCGCGGCTGCTGCGCCTGGTGCGCGTGGCGCGGAAACTGGACCGCTACTCGGAGTATGGAGCTGCCGTGCTCTTCCTGCTCATGTGCACCTTCGCCCTCATCGCCCACTGGCTAGCCTGCATCTGGTATGCCATCGGCAACGTGGAGGGGCAGCGCACGGGCTGGCTGCACGCCCTGGGACAGCAGATCGGGAAGCCCCTCAACGACAGCGACCCGCGCCGAGGGCCATCCATCAAGGACAAGTACGTCACCGCGCTCTACTTCACCTTCAGCAGCCTCACCAGCGTCGGCTTTGGCAACGTCTCACCCAACACCAACTCCGAGAAGATCTTCTCCATCTGCGTCATGCTGATCGGATGTGAGTGACCGTGGGGTGTGAGAGTGCCTGTGTGGGTGTGTCTGAGCACACCTGGGGTGTGAGCACCTCTGTTGATGGTTGTGAGTGACTGGGGGGACACCTCTGTGTGTGTGTGAGACCCCAGAGGCTTTGGCAAGGTGTCCCCCACCCCCAGCTCTAAGAGGATCTTCTCCATATGCGTCATGTTGATGGGATGTGAGTGACCATGGGGTGTGAGAGCAGCTGTGTCCGTACAAACCAGTGTGTGTGACACCTGTATCTGTACCCACACACACATGGGGGCTGTAGGAGCATCCCAGGCTCAGTTTTGTGGCTGGCCCTGTTTGACACATTCACCGATGCTCTGGGGATCAGGGGCACCCTGGCCAGTCCACCGGTGACACAGATGGGTGTGATGTCGCTCTGTTGGGGGATATGGATCTATGGGCTACGGACACCTGTGTGAGGATCACCAAGGTGAAGGGCTGGGCCCTGCCCGTGGGTCACACCAGCCCTATGGAACACTCCAGGCTGGGGCAGAGGGGCTGCAAACCTAGGAAGGACCCTGGGGTGAAAGGAAAAGGCCCTGGGGATGCAGGTGACAGTCTGGACACGAGCCCAGGTGTGCCCAGGTGGGCAAGAGGCCGATGGCCCCTGGGCTATGCTAGCCCCAGTGTGGGCACATCGTCAGGGCAGGGACTGTCCCCCTGTGCTGGCACTGCTGAGGGACCACCTGAATCCTGGGGGCAGCTCTGGGCCTTTCCTGACAGGAGAGACCTGGAGGAGTTGGAGAGTGTCCAAGGAAGGGTCTGAAGCACCAGGAGCAGATAAGGGAGCTGGGGGGGCTCAGCCTGGAGAAAAGGAAGCTCAGGGGGACCTTGTGGCTCTGCACAACTCCTGACAGGAGGGGACAGCTGGGGGGCAGGGGTTGGGCTCTTCTCCCAGGGAACAAGTGACAGGATGAGGGGAAACAGCCTCAGGCTGTTCCAGGGGAAGCTCAGGTTGGATATCGCAAAGATTCCCTCTGAAAAGAGCTGCCCAGGGCAGGGGTGGAGTTCCCATCCCTGGAGGGATTTAAAATCCATGTGGATGTGACACCTGGGGACATAGTCAGTGGTGGCCTTGGCAGTGCTGGGGGACAGGTGGGCTCAGGGTTCTGAGAAGTCCCTTGATGACAGGGATCCTGGTAACTCTTGGCACCCCTGTGGCTATGCACCTCTCCATGACAATGGGGACCTCCATTGGAAGGAAACCCTCACAGCTGTGGGGATCTGGTGACAGTGGGGACCCTGGTAGTGATGGGGACATTCTCATGGTGATGGGAGCCCTTGTGCTGATGGGGACCCCCATGACAGGAGGACTCTGTGATGATGGGGACTTCAATGATCATGTGACCATCGTGACAGTGGGGACTCCCATGACGACGGGTACCCCACACTACAGCCTGGCAGCAGTGGGGGGTTTGGGGAGCTTTGTGGGGTTTGGGGGTGCAGAGCCTCCCTGACTTGCCTCCCCAGCACTGATGTACGGCAGCATCTTTGGGAACTTCTTGGCCACCACCTGGCACTGGCACTTGGGCACCCCTGGTTTGGGGGGTGACAGTGGGGGTGTAGGGGGAGCTGGGGGTTCAGGGCCCCCCTGACCCTGCCCCCCCCAGCGCTGATGTACGCCAGCATCTTCGGGAACGTGTCAGCCATCATCCAGCGGCTGTACTCCGGCACGGCGCGCTACCACACGCAGATGCTGCGGGTGCGCGAGTTCATCCGCTTCCACCAGATCCCCAACCCGCTGCGCCAGCGCCTCGAGGAGTACTTCCAGCACGCGTGGTCCTACACCAACGGCATCGACATGAACGCGGTGAGACCCCCGGGGCACCCCTAAAGCCCCCCGTGGCACTCAGCGCCCCCTGCTCAGGGAGTGCTTCCAGCACGCCTGGTCCTGCGCCAATGGTATCGACATGAACGTGATGAGCCCCCCCGGAACCCCTAAAACCTGCCACTCCCCCTGACCCCTGTGCCCCCTGTGCCCCCCAGGTGCTGAAGGGGTTCCCCGAGTGCCTGCAGGCCGACATCTGCCTGCACCTGAACCGCAGCCTGCTGCAGAACTGTGCCCCGTTCCGCGGGGCCACCAAGGGCTGCCTGCGGGCGCTGGCCATGAAGTTCAAGACGACGCACGCGCCGCCCGGTGACACGCTGGTGCACGCTGGGGATGTCCTCACCGCGCTCTACTTCATCTCCCGCGGCTCCATCGAGATCCTGCGCGGCGACGTCGTCGTCGCCATCCTGGGTGAGCCCCCAGAAGTGGCCCCGGGGTCCTGCAGTGCCCCGTGGGGCAGCCGCTGCATTTGGGGGTGCTGCAGTGTCCTGGGTGCCCGCAGGGTGACCCCTCCCCTCCTGGGGACTCCCCGGTGCCCCACAGGTGACCCCGCACCTCCTGGAGACCCCACAGTGTCCCCCAAGGGGTCCCCTCCATCCTGGGATCCCCCAGCACTGGAGACATCCCATGCTGCTGCACCATCTCCCAGAGACCCCCCAGTGCCCCATGGGGTGTCCCCCTGCTTACCAGGGTCTCCCCAGTCCTTGGTGCCCCCCAGAGACACCCCACATCCTGTGGACCCCCGGTGCACCCCCCTGGACCCCCAGTCCTGTGCACAGCCTGAGTGACACTTGGTGATGCCAAGTGACCCCTGCACCTCCCGGAGCCCTTCTAACTTTGAGGTCACCTTGAGTGCCCTCGAGGGGTCTCCCCAGCCCTGGTCACACCCCAAGTGCCCTGATGTGATCCCCCCTTCCCTTCCAGGGTACACCCAGACCCAGGGACACCCCACCCACCCCAGGTCAGAATGACTTTGGGGAGCAGCAGCAGGGGCAGCTGGAGCAGTGCAGGGACCTGCTGAGCCCCCAGGACCCCCCAGCCCCGGGAGCACCCCTGATGCCTGAAACAGGCTACCTGAAACACAGGCCAAAACAATTAGGGGTATAAAAAGTGGACAAATTTATTCAAGGCCTTCAAGGCACATTCGGGCAAGCAAAGTCCCCTCAGGGAAAACACCCCAAATGGACTCAGGGTCACGAGCTCTTCACCTTTTATAAGTTTTGTTTTACTAGCATATTGGTCCCTAATTCTCCAATCACACCTTCAGGCGATTATATTGAATACCCCAGGCTCTGCTCCCCCCTTTCCACTGTTGTTTACATATTTTCAGGCTTAGGGTAACGAATATGTCCTTGAATCTCTATCCAGAGAGCTTTGTTTTGGTTAAATGTATTGGGAACAGAGGTTTTCAGCACTCTGTAAGAGCACAGACCTACAGCAAGTTACAGATACATGAAGAGGAAAAAAAAACCCAAAATTATTAAGGCATCACCCCCAGTGACCTCGCTGCCCCGCAGGTAAGAACGACACGTTCGGGGAGCCGCTGCACCTGCACGCGCGGCCCGGCAAGTCGCGGGCAGACGTGCGAGCGCTCACCTACTGCGACCTGCACAAGATCCTGCGCGAGGACCTGCTCGAGGTGCTCGACATGTACCCCGAGTTCTCCGACCGCTTCTGGGGCACGCTGGAGATCACCTTCAACCTGCGCGACGTGAGGGGGGAGCCAGGGGGGTGGGGGTGCAGAGGAGGGGGTCCTGAGCAAGTCCAAGTGAACTGGGGGGTCCTGAAAAAGTTGGGGTCCTGAAGAAATAAGGGGGTTCAGAGCAAGCTGGGGGGGATCCTGAGCAAGTTGGGAGTCCTGAGCAAACGTGGGGGGTTGTCATGAGAATACTGGGGGTCTTGAGGAAATTTGGGGGAGTTCTGAGCAGGTTGAGGAATTCCAAGCAGTCTCAGGGAGTTCTGAACAAGCTGGGAGGGTTCCGAGAAAGGTTGAGGGTCCTGAGCAGGTTGGCGGATTCTGTACAATTTTGGTTGGGGGGCCCTGAGCAAGGTGAGGGATTCAAAGCATGCTGGGTGTCTGAGCAGACTGGGGGGTGCTGAATTAGCTGGAGGGTCCTGAGCAAGGGGGAGGAGCTGAGCAAGTTGTGAGGGGCTGAGAGATCTGGGGGGTTCTGAGCAAGCTAGGAGGCTCCTGGCAAAGCGGCGGGGGTTCATGCAGCCCCCCAACTGTGCCCCCTGTGTCCCCACAGACCAACATGATCCCTGGCTCCCCGGGCAGTGATGAGCTGGACAGAGGCTTCTCCAAGCTCCGGCGCCGCAAGCTGTCCTTCCGCCGGCGCTCCGAGAAAGGTGGGGAGTTGGGGGGCTCAGGGAGGGCCGGGGTGACCCCAGGGTCTCGGTGACCTGGCCCTGACCCTGGCCTGTCTCCCGCAGATGCCCCCAGTCCTGGGGAGCAGCGGGCACTGCGGGGGGACGGCGGTGGGGGTCAGGCCCCCGGTGCCCCCCGAGGCCCGGCCGAGTGGGATCCCCCCAGCCCTTCCAGCTGCGCCTCCAGCGACGAGGAGGAGCCCCCCGCGCCTCCCCCGGGGGCCACCGCGCTGTCCCCGTTCCGCAGTGCCCCCCCGGCCCCGCCCGAGCCTGAGGAGCGCAAGGGCAGCGATATGTGCAACCCCCTCTCAGGTGGGTCGGGGGCTCGGCGTGGGGTGGGTGCCACTCCTCCCCTCCTTGCTCGGGGTCAGAAGAGACCCCAAAAACCCTGCACTCCCCTCCCCAGCTCTCCCCCAACCCCCATGCCTTGTCCAGCACCTGCCACTGCTCCTCTGTGCCCCCCTCAGCTGCGCTTGGGGGTCCCCCATTCCTTCCCTCCCCACTCAGGGCCCTGCCGACCCCCAAAAACCACAGCACCCCCTCGCTCCCCCAGGCCCCTTGACTCCCATCTCACTACCTGCCCCTGCACTTTGGACCCCTCTCTGGTGAGGGACGGGATGGGATGGGATGGGATGGGATGGGATGGGATGGGATGGGATGGGTGTCCCCCACCCCCCCCTCCGCACTCAGGGTGCTACAACTCACCCAAAAACGTCAAACCCCCATCCTCAGCCCTCCCCCAGCACCTGCTCCTGCACCCCCTCAGATGGGAATGGTGGTCTTTGGTTGGGCCTGGGGGGTTCCCAATCCTGCCTTCCCTGTTTAAGGCTGCACAGCTTCCCCAAAAGCTCCAGCACCCCCTCCCCACCCCTCTCCAGCCCCCGAGCCTCCTTACCTCCCCCCTCACTTCACCACCCCTCAAACCCATTTGCCCCCCTCCTTTTCCAGGCGCCTTCTCGGGGGTCTCCAACATCTTCAGTTTTTGGGGTGACACCCGGGGCCGCCAGTACCAGGAGCTCCCCCGTTGTTCCCATGGGGGATCCCCAAACCTTCCCCCAACCCTGACCCGCCGCCAGCGCTCCGACCTGGAGTCCCGCTTGGATCTGCTCCAAAAACAGCTCAACAGGTAAGTTTGGGGGTCTCAAGTGGGACCTGAGGGGGGTTTAGGCCAGTGGGACTTCATGGGCTGTTGGAGGGGTGGAAGTGGGGATCTTGCTCTCGTCCCATCCCAGTCCCAGCCACGCTCCCACTCGGCTGTTCCAGGCTGGAATCCCGGCTGAGCACAGACATCTCCTCCATCGTGCATCTGCTGCAGCGCCAGGTGCTGGTGCCCCCTGCCTACAGCACCGTGGCCTCCCCGCACCAAGCCCCCCCGGGGCCGCTGCCCCCCACCCTGCCCATCACCCCCATCCGACCGCTCGCTCAGGTGAGGAACCCTGGGGGGACACCTGCTGTTGGGGTGTTTCACTGTCAGACAGACTCTGTGGTTTGGGGTCACCCCTGAGCCCCCCAGGGTGGGGGTACACTTGGTATGGGGGGCATCACTTTGTTTTCCAGTCCATCATGGGTTGGGGTCACCCCTGAGCCCCCCAGGTTTTGGGTATGCCACTCCCATGCCCCAGCACTGCTGTGGGTGAGCCCAGGGTAGGGGTTGGGGCGACACCCTAAACCCCTGGTGCTGAGTGGGGCACCCTCAGCCCGCACATCCAGGGTACCCCCCTCGTGTGCCCATTAGCCCACTGGGGGTCCCCCAGAGCACCTGGTGCCGGGTTGGGGTCCCCCCACGCTGACCCCCCGTTCCGCAGGTCCTGCGCCCCCCGCGTGCCCCGGACCCTCCGGACGTGGTGCTGCTGCTGGAGCCTCCTCCCCCCCGGCGCCGCTCCCTGCCTGGGGCGCTGCCCCCCCCCACCGGGACCCCCCCGGGGACCCCCCCGCTGCAGAGACACTGCTCCGACCCCGGCAGCTAATGGGAGTGCCGGGGCACGGCGGGACCCCCGGAGCCGTGGGACCCCCGACCCCGGAACGTGGGACCCCCGGAGCCATTGGACCCCAGGATATGGGACCCCTGGAGTCCTCAGGCCCTGGCAAGTGGGACCCCCAACGCCCAGAACATAGGATTCCCAGAGCCTTGGGACCCCCGACCCCGGAGTGTGGGACCCCTGGAACCTGGCACGTGACCCAGGACCCCCGGCGTCACAGGATCCCTGACCCTGGAACATGGGACCCCCAGAGCCCTGGAAGCCCTGGAGCCCTGGGACCCCTATCCCCAGAATGTGGGACCCCCAGAGTCCTCGGAGTCCCGCAGTCTGGGAGCTTGGATCCCTGGGACCCCCAGAGCCCGGCACGCGGGACCCCCGGAGCCGCAGGACCCCAGTCCCCAGCATGTGGGATCCCCAAAGCCCAGGACGTTGAACATCCGGAGCCCTGGGACCCCCGACCCCAGAATGTGGGGGCATAGAACTCCCAGACCCCGGGACCCCCAGAGCCCTCGGGCCCTGGCCTGTTGGGGGGCTCTGGCCGCTGCCCCCCACGGACACTGCCGGCAGCCAGCAGGGGGTTTGGGGATCCTGGGACCCCCATTATCCCACCTCATCCCGGGGCTCCTGCCCTGGACTGTCAGACTGTTTTGCTTCTCCTCCTCCTCCTGCTCCCCAAGCCCCGGGGCGGTGGGGGCTGCACAGGTGTGTGTGTGCACAGGTGTGTCCCCAGCTCCTGTCCCCAGGACGTCACGTGTGTCAGGGGGGTTCCTGCTGCGCCGGCACACGTGTGTTGCCCCCCAATCCGTGTGTGTGTGTGTCCCTGCCGTGTCCCCACCGTGTCCCCCTGCCGGGACCCCCTACTCACATGTGAGCCCCGGCAGGGCCTGGTGGGCCCGTGTGTGTCCCCCCCGTGTGTCCTCATCCGTGTCCCGGCTGAGGGGTCGGGAATCTCTGTGTGTCCCTTCCTGTGTCCCCCTGAGTCCCCTGGCCGCTCCCCCTGCACAGCTGGGTGTCCCGTGGTGGTGTCACCCCACGCACAGGGAGGGGGACACGGGGGGCGAGGGGCTGCCACCCCCCAGCTGCCCCATAGCGTGTGCCGTGTTTGTCCCATGTCGCCCCTGCATGTCACCCCCCGTAGGTGCCCCCAATAAACCAGACAGAGACCCTCGGCTCTGTGTGTCACCACCTGGGCGGTAGGGGATGGCAATGACCTCAGAAGTCACCATGATTAAACATTGTGACAGCTGGGGACAGGCTGGGACGTCCTGGTGGCCACAGCATTGGCAGAGACGGGGACAGAGAGGGTGACATCACCTTTACTGAGCCTGGCACGTGGCATCATGTGATATGTCCAACACCACAGTGTCCCTGTGACACTGGGGTCTCGTGTCGTGGTGGACGGGATGGCATCACCTTTACTGAGTCCAACAGGTGGCACCATGTGCCACAGTGTGACATGACCTATGCCATAGTCTCCTGGTGACTCCAGCCTCCCTGTGGTGCCAGTACCAGCACCAGAGGAGGTGACATCGCTTTTACTGGCACATGGCACTGTGTGACACGTCCCACAGCCCAGTGTCCTAGTGGCACCAGTGACCCACATGGTGGTGGAAGGGTTGGCATCATCTTTACTGAGCCTGGCAGGTGGCACAGTGTGACACATCCCACACCCCAGTGTCCCAGTGTCACCAGTGTCCCACACAGTGCCAGCACCGGTGCTGGGGTTAGAGGAGGTGACAGCACCTTTACTGGGCCTGGCACGTGGCAGCATGTGACACATCCCATGCCCTGATGGCACCAGTGTCCCCATGGTGCTGGGGTCAGGGGTGGGGACACTGGCTTTACTGCGCCCGTCCCATGGCACACAGCTCAGTGTCCCCATGTCCCCAGGTCACACCTGGCGGTACGTGCCATTGTAGGTGAAGGGCTCGGGGTGGACACAGGCGCCAGGGCTGGAGGGAGTCCAGCGCTGGATCTCCAGGCGGGAGCAGGTCGGGGGGTCCAGTGGCCGCACGATGACCGGAGCTCGCGAGGCCACCGACGGGTCCTCGTTGAAGAAGTTGAAGGGGCGCAGGAAGAAGCCAACAGCGTTGCCGGGGGTGGCTGTGTTGGGGATGTCCTCGGCATGGGGCACGTGCAGGAAGCCCACGGTCACCCAGGCCACCAGGTCCTGGGAGGGGACACACCACAGTGTCAGGGGGGGCACCATGGTCTGCCCCACTGCGGGACACCCGTGGGAGATGGGGATATCCTTGGGAACTGGGGACCCCCTTGGGTTGGGGAGCCCTGTGGATGCTGGGGAGACCCTGGGAGCTGGGACACCCCTTGGATCTGGGGAACCCCCAGAGCTGGGCTCCCCTCTGGAGATGGGAACCCCCTGGGCCCCTCAGCAGCCCCCAGCCCTGCGTCCCTCCATGTGCCCAGTGTCACCTGGTCCTCGATGGTCTCGTTGTCACGGATGAAGCTCTCGAAGGTGACCGGGGGCTCCCAGGGGTCATTCTGAGTGTAGATGCTGCTGCTGCTCGGCTCGTTCTCGTGGCGCCGTGTCACAGCCAGGTGGTACCTGGGGTGGGTGAGGGGTGGGGTCAGCCCGCGGGTGAGGGAGTCCCTGTCCCAGCTCTGCCTGGCTCCCCGGCTGTGTCACCCACGGCCGTCACATCAGGGGGACAGAGGGCTGGTCAGGGGCCAAGAGTCCCCAGGTTTAAGAGCTCCTCAGCTCCTGAGGGGTTCCCCAACTCCAGGGGGATTCCCAAAGTCCCCAGAGGAACTCCCAGCACCCGAGGGGTTTCCTAAACCTGGAGGGCCCCAGCCCTGGGAGACTCCTCAGATCTTGAAGGGCTCCCCAGTTCCAGGGATTCCTCAGCTCCCGAGAGATTTCCCAGCTCCCAAGGACTCTTCAGCTTCCAGGGGTTCCCCAGCTCTGAAGGCCCCCTCAGCTCTGAGGTGTCCCAAAGCCCTATGGGCTTCTCCAGCTCTCAATGGCTCTCCCCAGCTCCAGGGGAGATCCCAGTTCCAGGGGTTCCCAGAGTCCCGAAGTCCTACTCCAGCTCCAGGGCAGCATGGGAAGGTTCCAGCACGGGAAGGTGCCACCACAGGAAGGTGTGACCAGGGGAAGGACGCCACGGCCCCACAGGTGACTCTGGTGGCTCAGCACACAGCTGGCAATGCCAGAGTCCCCATGCAACCTTGTCGCCATGCCGTGGGACTCCCACCTGGCCCAGGTGACGCCGCGCTCCTCGCGCCACCCGCGGGGCAGCACGGGCCCGGCGTGGGAGCTGAGCTGCAGGCGGAAGGTGCGGCGGTGGCCCCAGCGGTTGCGGCGGCGCGGGTTGGAGAAGAGCAGGTAGCGGGGGGCAGGACGGCCCAGCGGCAGAGCAGCCTCGCGCTCCCGGCGCCGCGGCTCCCGGTGCAGCCATGGCTGAACCACTCGTGCCCCTGTGCTCCAGGGGTTGGAGATGTTCTCAAAGCGAATGTCCATCGTCTCAAAGCTGTTCCCAGAGCCTGTGGGGATGGGGTGTCGGTGGAGCAGGCATGGTGGCATGGAACACCAGGTGTGAGGGTGGTCCCACCCACCGTAGAAGGGGGGAGACACTGGGGGCATGTCACCGTGGATGTGGGCTGGGACCCTGCAGAGATGCTAACATGGAGGGCTGAGATGCCACCACTATGGAAGACTGTGACCCCATAGACAACACACCACCAAGGGCTGGGACCCAGTTTGAGACACCAGCATGGCGAGGTGGGACATTGAGATGCCACCATGGAGGGCTGGGACACCATGGAGATGCCACCACCACCACAGTGGGCTGAGACTTCAGGAGATGCTCCCATGGATGTGGCCTGAGAAATACCACCATGGGGGACTCAGACTCCACAGTGATGCCACCCCATGGTCCCAGCCATCAACCCATGGGGACAGATGCCACCACCCATGGAGGGTGCGCTGCAGAGATGCCACCATGGAGGGGCATCACCATCCGAGGGTCCAGGTGATGCCCAGGTGATACCACCCTTCCAGGCACAAGGCACCCCAGCCCCTGGAACCCAGTGTGGGTCTGACCCCTCTCTCCCAGCTCCCTCCCCATGGCCAGGGTGCATGGGGAGCTGTCAGGACCCTTCACCTGCCACATCCAGGTCCACCTTGTAGTGCACCAGGTGGGTGTGGATGTTGCCCAGGAGGTGGCTGTGCACACGGCTGCCATAGCGCCGGCCCTCCGGTGTGTAGAAGGTGGCATGGATGTAGCCAGTGGCGTGGACCTTGGCCTCCAGGACACCGTTGGGGTAGAGCAGGAAGTCCCAGATGTAGTCGTAGTTGTAGACAGTGGAGGTGGTCCTGAGCACCAGTGCCCGCCCCTCCAGCCCCGCGTAGAAGTGGAAGCCGCCCTGGAAGTCACTGTCGAAGTGGCGGCGCAGTGGGACACCCGTGGGCAGCTCGAAGACGCAGAGGGCGTGGCGGAAGCGCACAGGGCCATCGGCATCCAGCAGGTGGTAGGCGTCCAGGAAGGTGGCCGTCTCGGGACAGTCCACACCGCGTGCCAGCTCGTAGCTGGAGGCGCCCATGGCCCAGCCGGCGTCCATGTACTTGGTCTGCATGGCGGCCGGCGAGTGGCCGCCGTAGAAGGCGATGGCCTCCTGCACACTCAGCTCATAGGCCACACGCTCACCATCGAAGCGCACGTCGAAGAGCTGCAGGCCGGCGGAGGAGCGCAGCCGGAACGCCAGGCTCCAGCCGCCGTACTCCAGCCGGTTGCCGCGCAGCCGGTAGCGTCGGCCCTGCGGCTCGCACACCTTGGCGCCGTGCACCTCGGTGGGCGTCCCACTGGCAAAGCTCCCTCGTGGCTCGTAGCTGGAGAAGAGCTGGCGGGCGGGGGGCTCAGGCAGGCGGGCCAGGGGCAGTGTCCCCTGCGCGTGGCTCTCGGCCAGCTCCCGCACACTGCCGAAATACCGCCCATTGTACCAGAGCTGCCGCACGGCCCAGTGCTGCGGGTCAGGGTCCCGGTGGTCCAGCAGCACCTCCAGCCCCACGGGGTGCAGGAAGAAGCCCTCGACGAAGCGCTGGATCACCAGCCACGTGCGACGCTCGCCGGGGCCCAGGCCACGCGGGGCGATGTCGGAGAAGGTGAGGCAGCGCTTGGAGCAGTTCTGGAAGCCAAACCCGGAGACCTCGCGCAGCATCGGCTCCAGCGGGGCCATGGCAGCCACCAGTGCCTCGTGCAGCAGCTCATACTCCAGCTGCGTCATGGGCCGCGCCGAGAAGGGCACAGCACGGCCGCCCTTGAAGCCCAGCAGCCTGTAGCAGCTGGGGTGCGGCAGAGGCCCCACGGCCAGCTCGGTGACGTTGGGCTCCGCTTGTGCCCCAAAGAAGATGACGGCACGAGCTTCGCGCTGTGGCCGAGCCCCACCGTGCTCCAGGAACCGCAGCGCCGAGCGCTTCTTGGGGGGCAGCAGCTCCACCAGGAACAGCGAATTCTTGGCCAGGGGTCTCCCCTGGCTCGGGGACAGCCCCAGCTCCGGCCGCCCCATCAGGAAGGTCCGCACAGCCCGGAGCTCCACCGGGGACAGGTCGGCAAAGATGGACGCAGGGTCAGGGGTGTCCGCGGAGGGGCTGGAGGAGGCCATGGTCACCAGCAGGGCCAGCGCCCAGGGGAGCCCCAACAGCCACATCCTGGGGGACACGGGGAGAGGGGGGTCAGCGCTGGAGAGGGGAGTGGGGGACAGCTGAGCACCCCCTGCTCCAGCAGTGCCACCATCCTGGCAAAACTGAGAGCACCACGGGGTCATCCCCAGGAAAACCATGACCACTGCGGGGGGACCACCAGGAAAAATGAGGACATCATGGGATGACTCCAGAAAAAACAGGGGGACCACAGGGTCACTCCCAGTGAAATCAGAGACACCACAGATGACCCCAGGGAAAGTGGGGACACCGTGGGGTCACCCCCAGGAAAACTAGGGTCCAAGGGGTGACCTCCAGAAAAACTGGGACCACCGCGGGGGACCACCAGAAACACTGAGGACATCATGGGATGACCCCAAGGAAACTGGGGACACCATGGGGTGACCCCCAGAAAACCTCCCATCCCTCCCGGAGCCCCCAAACCCTCCCTCAGGGAGGCTGTTGTCACCCAGCCCAGCGCTGAGTCCCCCTGGGTGGCCATGGTGAGACCCCCAATGTCGGGGTCCCCGAGGAGCCCCCCAGGCCCCCCACTCACCTGCCGTGGCTCCGCCGCCCCATCGAGCAGCGCTGCGGCTCTCTGCCCGGCCCTGGGGCACTGACCCCCCTCTGCCCCTCCTCGCCCGGAGCACTGACCCCCCCCTTCCCCGCCCCCCAGGGCCACTGCCCCCCTTCCCGCCCCCTCCCCGCCCCTTCCCCAGCCCGCCCGGGGTCAAGGCCACGGCAGGAGTGTCCCCCGCTGTCCCCACCGGGCCGCACCCCATTCCCCGCAAAAATCCGCACCTTCGCTGTCTCCGCCGCATCGCGCCCACGCGGGGGGGGCTGGGGAGGGAGCCCCCGGTATGGACTGCCGGCAGCGACCCCCGGCAGCGACTCCCGGTAGCGACCCCCGCCCCCCCGCGGGTTAATGATCACCCGGGGGGGGCACAGAGGCGCCGCGGCCGCCCGGTCGTTGTCCCCCCCGCTCCGAGCGATCAGTTCCGGGGATGAGGAGAGATAAGAGCCTGGAGAATCCCACGGGAAACCTCCCAGAGCTGCCGGGGGTGCGGGGGCGCTCCGGACCCCCCCGGAGCCCCTCCTGCTCCGAACAGCTCCCCCGACGCGCCTGCCTCCCCAAATCCAGGTGGAAAGGGGACTTGGACCCCTCCATCCCCACGGCTGCATCCCGTTCCCATGGCAACGCGTCCCCGGCCCTCCCATTCCCATGGGAACGGGGAGGAGACCCCCAAAATCCGCATGGAAAGGAGTTTTTGGACCCCCCCAGCCCCAGGGCTGCATCGGGTTCCCATGGCAACGCATCCGCGGCCACGCCCCCTCTCCTAGCCCCGCCCCCCGCGCCAAGCGGGAATAAGGGCATTTCATAAAAACCCAAAAGGGGATAATTGGGGTTAAAAGCCTCAAAAAAGGGAGGTCAGTGGTTTTAACGAACCCAATAATTCGGGATAAGTGGTTTTAAAAGAAAAAAAGAAAGAAAAAGGGATGGGTGACTTTAAAAGCCAAAAAAAAAAAAAAAAGGATGAGTGTTTTTAAAAGCAAATCAAACCCCCAAGAAAACCCTTTTAAAAGCCCCAAAGATGTGTTTCGGTGTTTTAAATGCCTCTGGAATGGGATGGGTTGTTTTAACAGCCAAAAAACCCCAAGGATATGTCATTTTAAAAGTAAAAATACAGGATAAGTAATTGTTA
Source organism: Lichenostomus cassidix (assembly GCF_008360975.1). NCBI lineage: Eukaryota > Metazoa > Chordata > Aves > Passeriformes > Meliphagidae > Lichenostomus > Lichenostomus cassidix. Next base: position 398,708 of record NC_139482.1, read on the forward strand.
AATGCCCTAAAAATGTGGTAAGTGGTTTTAAAAGGGCCCAAAATTGAAATGTGTGGCTTTAAATAAAAAAAAAAAATTAAAAAAACAGGTAAGTTATTTTAAAAGGAAAAAAAAATGATTTTAATTTGCCCCAAAAAAAGTGGGATAAGAAGTTTTGAAAGACCACAAAAAATGGAAAAATGGAATGAGTATTCTTAAAAGCCAAAAGGCCTCAGGATAAGTGGTTTTAAAAGCCTAAAGCCCCAAAATCCAGGATAAGTGGATTTAAAAATCTGAAAAAATGGGACAAGTGGTTTGAAAAGCCATAAAAACCCCTAAAGCCCCACCAGGAGGAGAAGTCATTTTAAAAGCTGAAAAAAAGGGATAAAACATTGTAAAGCCTCTAAAGAACGGGATAAGTGGTTTTAAGAGCAAGGAAGAAAAAACAAACAAACAAACAAACAAACAAATAAAAACAAAAAAAAACCCAAAACAAAACAAACAAAAAAATAAAACCAACACAGGATAAATATTTTTAGAGCCAAAAGAAAAAAAGGGACAAGTGATTAAAAGAGAGAGAGAGAGAGAGAGAAGTGATTTAATAAACCCAAAAATATCAAGATAAGTGGCTTTAAAGCCAAAAAAATCCTATGATATATTATTCATAAAGGAAAAAAAAAAGATAATTGGTTTTAAAAGTTCTAAAAATGGGAAAAGTGACTTTAAAAGGGAAGAGAGAACTAAAAAAGATAAATTATTTTAAAAGCAAAAGAAATCCTCAGATAGGTAATTTTATAAACCACGAAATTTAAAAGCCTCCAAAACAGTGATGTCTTTTTAAAGGGCCCCAAAATCTGGGAAAGAAGGGAAGGGAAAGGGAAAGGGAAGACAACAGGGTAATCACACCCCAATCAACAACTCTTCCAATAACAGAGTAATCATACAACAATCAATAGATATCTCAATAACAGATTAATCACACAGCAATCAACAGATATCCCAATAACAGGTTAATCACACAGCAATCAATCAATCAATCAATCACTCTTCCAATAACAGGTTAATCACATATCAGTCAAACAATATTACACAGCAGGTATTAAATGGGTTTCTTTCTCAACCAGCCAAGGAGACTGGTGGGTTTTGTGTGTGTGGTGGTTTTGACTGGTTTAAAACATTGGTAAAGTATTTTTTAACATCTAGGAGAAATTTGGATCCCTCAGAAGCTGTTGTGGTAGGCCTGGGGAGGTGTCTGAGGGGTGGGGTGTGGCACAAAGATGGCTCCTGTGTGTCCTGAGTGCAAGTTCTGGAAGTTTTTACATCAAGTCCAGCAGAGCCAATCTCTGATGGCTCTGAAGGTGATGGACATGCTGCTGGCCAAGTTTGGGCCAATTGGAGGTGCTGGTTATGCCTCTGTGAAAACAAATTTAAGAAAAATTCAAAACAAAGCAGGCGCGCACTTCTTTCACTTCTGTGTAGTTGGAGGAGGAGGAGGTGCAGGTGAAAATATGTAGAGGGAGAACAGCATGGAGAGTGCCAAGGTCAGTGAAGAAGGTGGGGGAGGAGGTGCTCCAGTGCTGGAGCTGAAAACCCTCTGCTAGCCACAGTGAAGGCCATGGGGGAGCAGGAGGTCCCCCTGCAGCCCATGGAGTCCACAGGAGTGCAGAAATTCACCCACAGCCCACTCCAGAGGAGCAGGTGGATGCCTGGAGGAAGCTGTGAACCAGTGGGAGTCTCATTTAAGAGTTAAAACTGCAAAGGCCTTGCAAGGGAGAGAAAGGCCTTTTCCTTGCTCCTGGGATGGAAGCAGCCTGGCCTCGGCTCGGGAGAGTCTGCACAGCACCCTAGGGACAAAGAGACTCATGTTGCAGCAGAATTCGGGCAGGATGTTGCTTGTGAGATTGGACCCACGCCAAAGAAGTTCCCAGAGGACTGTCTCTCATGGGAGGGATTTCATAGCTAAGTAGAGAACCTTTTTCTCTGATTGGGCTGACCAGAAAACTCTTTTTACTTTGCTTCTTGTCTGTGTTGCTGGTTTGGAAAGAGGGAAGGGGGGTGAGCACAGAGACTGCTTTTTAAGAGGGTGGGGGGTGAGAGCAGGAGAACTGGAGGGAGTGAGAAACAAGTAGAGATAAAGAGTATTTGTAGTAGAAGAATTGTGGTGATGAATAGATTTATGAACTTGCTCTGTAGATTGAGAAAATATCCACACCCTGCCTCCCTACCCAGGCTTGTTAGTTATAAAGAGAAAAGAGAGTGAATAAAATGAGTTCGTAAGAAGGGGGGGGGGGTGAGTGAACAAAAATAGTATATGAAAAGTTTATTCTTGCCTTGCATTTATCCTCCAACTCTGTTAGGTAATTAAATCACTTTTTTTCAACTTTAAGTGGAGCCTGTTTGCCCTCTTTGTGCATCCTCCTGGCAATGTCCTATCTCATTTCACTCACGAGATTGATGTGTATTTTTACAGTTTTTTCCTGTAGCAAGAAAAAGCTAGAGTGTCAGCATTTAGTCAGGGTCAAACCCTGACAGTGTGAAATCAATCACCTTTGACTCAGGAATGTGTGGATGGTTTGTCCAGGGGCTGTGCTGGCAGCAAACAGGGATTTCTCCTGAGCACATCCCCAGGGTGCTGCAGGAATTCATAAACTGGGGCTTTGTCCCTCTGAGCAATTCTGCAAAACCATGAAAAATTCACTTCAAGCACACAGAGTGCTTTGTGATCTGAAGGGATAGGAGGTGGGAAATGTTCCACAACTCTGTGCCCATGAGATGTGAGTCCAATATGTCCATTTTTAGTGTACAGAACTTCTCATCCAAAACACAAAAATATTCCATGCAAAATATTTTGATACAAACACATTTTTACTTCAGGCCTGTGCTATCTAGGGGTCAGAGATCACAGTGTGATTTAATTTTGACACAAAACCAAACCTGTGGCATTACTGTTGTCAAGGTTATAAATAAAATTAATTATTTTTCGTACTAAGTTGTTTCTTCCTTTCCTTTCCTTTTTTTTTTTTTTTTTTTTTTTTTTTGTGGAATTTCAGCAGGTAATTCCGCCCACCCTGTGGGAGGTCCGGACCCAGTAGCTGCTGTCTGTCAGGTCGACTCCACCTCCAGTGAGTGGAGGAGGAGGAGGAGGAGGAGGGATCCGGAGGTGGTACTGAGCTCTGAGACCTTCCCCCTCTTCCAGAAAGTTCTGTTAAATTGTGTTATTGATTGGTTCTCGTTTGTTATACCCTCCCCTTGAAAAGTTTTATTTGTTCTCCATTCTGTATATCATCCCCCCAGTTGTATTCTATTGGATATGGGCTGATACTCCACCCCGTGTTTCTCTCCCTTAAAACTCCTTGTAGCCGCCGAGGTATGGCGGCTCTCTCACTGGGTGCTGTGGCTGGTAGTTCTGTGTTCCGTTCCCCTTCATAAAGAAGACCTTAGGGAGACCCCACTCCCGCAACCTCTTATCTCCTGTCCCGTTCCTACCGCGCTGCGCCTGCCGCCCGTCCGGGGCTGATGTCCCCTCGCCGTGACAGAGCCATGGTCACAGAGGGGACAGCCGAGCGGCGCGGGGACAGAGCCATGGTCACAGAGGGGACAGCCGAGGGGCGCGGGGACAGAGCCATGGTCACAGAGGGGACAGCCGAGCGGCGCGGGGACAGAGCCATGGTGGCAGAGGGGACAGCCGAGCGGCGCGGGGACAGGCTGCTGCCAGCGCTGCGCCTTGTGCCGCAGAGGAGCGCCCGAGGCTCCGGGCAGGGCGGATCGCCCGGGCGGACAATCCACCATTCCGCCCCAACAGCACCCCAGTGCTTCCCAGTCCTGCTGCGGTGAATTGCAGCACAAGTTGCACCACAATTCAGAAACGCGTGGTGCAGAGCAGAGCTGTAATTACCACGTGGGTTAGAAAAGATAGAAGTGAGGGAAAATGAAAATCCTTTCTCAGAACACACGGCAGGAAACTCAGCTGTACAGCTGGCATGTTCGAGGGGGAGTACAAGTATTTCCAAAAAGGGTTACAGGACTTGAGAGCTCCTGAAAGGCTTTTCTGCATTTTATCCATTCTCTATTCAGTTCACTCTTTAATATCTTTCTTTAAATTACCCAAATTATAATAAATTCAAAGCCTTCTGAGCAGGACTAGGAAGGTTAACACCCTTGCAAGATCCCAAATATGCATCAATTTTTGGACCAACTCCCGCTTTGGTTGGATTTTCTAATTCCCGGTTGGTTGAAACAAAAGTATAAATCCATAAATAAAAGCTTTTCTCATGTTGTTCTTTCTTTTTCAGTAAAAAGGCAATATAAAATCAGGAAAAACCAAACTAACAACTCCTAAAATGGTTTGTTTTACATAATCCTGCTAACATTTGGTCTCCCGATGAGTTGCTCTCTATAAAAACACAAACAAATCTCCCAAATCAATCAACTGATAATACAAGAGATTACGGGGGCAGTGAAAAGTCCCATCGGTTTCTGTTCCTGTAAAAAGAAAAGTGAAAGTTCGGTCTGCTGTATGAGTGATCATTACTAAAAAAGGGAAAAATAAGAAGGAGCAATTCAGTTCCTGTGTAAAACCACAGAAGTCATTAAAACCTCCTCAAAGCGATGATCACATCTGGCTGTGAGGTTTCCCATTTCAGTCCGCCCTGCTCTGAGCTCCTTCATTCCATTTTCGGTTCCTGGGGGTTGCTGGAATTCCCAGGAAAAGAAAGGAAACCAAAACACCAACCTCCCCTGCCTTCCTGGAGGTGTTCCTCACTCGCCTGTGATAACAGCTCTGCGTGTTTGGGTTGTTGGCTCGAGATACTTAATTCTGCAGCTGCGTTGGAAAAGCCAAATTAGCTGCAACTGCAGGAAATTTATTTTGTCATGGAAAAAAAAAACTAAACTAAACTAAACTAAACTAAAATAATAAAACAAACCCAAGTTTTAATTAATTTTTTAAAAATAAATAAAGTAAAATAAAATAAAATAAACCCGGAACTGTGATCCACCAGGGTTAGGGGGTGCAGTGTTTGGGCTTCTCCCAGTGCTGAGATGAGCAGATGTCCCCATCCGGGAGTCAGGAATGACCTGATGGAGGCAGGAGTGACCCTGAGGGAGCCACCAAGGACCCTTATCAGTGTCACAGATAACGTTTGCTCCAGGGATTTTAACTCTTTGCTGTCCACCCAGCTCCCCAACACCTCACTGCACTAAAACCGACTGGATTTCAATTTGCCTGATTCATGGTCAGACTTTATTGTCCCCCACGGCATCATTTAGTTACCAAAAACCTGTGAAAGGAAACCCCTGCACACCAACGCAGCTTGAAACAGCAGGAATCCTTTATCCAGCTGGATGCACAGGGGGATTTCTCCTCCCAAATATTGTGTGTGCTAAACACAGGAAAAGCTCCTGTTTAGATACTTCATTTTACATACAGATTTATTGATTTTCCTGGAATAAACAGTCCCGAGGATCTGTTGATAACAAGGCCCAGAAGAGTCAGTCCCAGTGCAATTGAATACTCAACAGCAACACAGCAGGATTTTTGTGCTTCCCCTTGCCTTGTTGGTGCACCTCAGGGAAGCTTCTGGCCATGCAGGGCAAGCATCTCCTGACACCAAAATCTACCAGATCCCCTCCTGCCTGGGCAGCAAAATCGGTTTGCCAATAATCCCCTGGGGAACTCCCCTGTTTTCCGAACCCTGGAGGAAACCTTCTGCCTTCCTTGGGATTCTTTTGCAAACAAATCACATTTTTCAATGACCCATCTACAAATTTCTGTCGTTTTTTTATGCTCCACTATATTCCTCTGCAAACTAATCACCACAGTCTCCATTTCCCAACGTGTTTCCTGATGTTTTAACTCCATTCTCCATTAATTCTGGGAGGTACATTTACCTGCCATCATGAGGTTACCAATCACCTGCTGGGATCTTCTTTCTGGGGCTGACTGCCTGTCCTCTTGCTGGAATTTGGGGTTTTTCCCAGGACATTCCACTCTTTGCCAGGCATGAGTGCAGCTCGCTTTCTCAGCAGCCTCTCAGGCTGCTTTGTCAGCTCATTGATTCCCTGGAATTACTGGGCATTCTCCAAACTGGGCTTTTCAAGGGCACGGCGGCCACTGCTTTTGGCTTTTGTAGGATTTTGGACCAATTTCTCCTTTGTGCTTCCCAGGAGCCTGGGGAAACCTGGCTGGGTTCAAACAGGGGTCACCTTCAGCTCCAGAGGGGCACCCTGGCTGGCATTCCAGTGTCCTGCTGGTGACATCCACTGTCCTCCTCTTTGTTCCAAACTTTGTTCCAATTGGGACTTCTAACTGTGGGGCACAGAGCAGCTTTTGTGCTCCCTGGGTTCAAAACCCTGCAGTTCCCAGCACTCTCAAGCATCCGGGTCATCCAATTGTTTGGGAAATTCTGGATTTTCCCACTTGAAAGCAAACCATTTCTAACTCTCTGGGTCCAGAGGTATTACAGAAAAAGGCAGCCTTAGGAGAGAGCACCGTGAGCCCTTTCTATCCTGGCTGTGCACAGCTCAGCTCCGAATTTCTGAGACTGTTTTATAAATGGCCCTTAAGTCCTGCAGTGATCTCTGTTCCCCATCCTGCTTTTTAACTGCCAACACTCGTGTGCTCTGTTCTCATCCACACTCTTTCCGTAACCCGAATTCAAAATGAAATTCCATAAGCTTTTCCCAGGTTTTCCTTGCCTCCCCCTCGGTGGGAGGTTTGCCTTCCCTGGCTGGCTTCAGGTTTGGGAGGAATCCTCACCGGTTTGGCCACTTTTGATCACTCAGGCATCTCGCTGCCCAGGCCAGTGGGATTACAGCATTCCCTGCCTCCCCTGGAATTTCTTCCACCTCATTTGATCCCTGAAACGTAAAAATCTTTGCTTCAAAGGCTTTTGACTTTGCCCATTTGTATTTGCCCATTCCGGAAAGATCTTCGAGCATCCAGTTTTCCAGAGAAATCTCTCCCCAGCCAGGAGATTGGGCATTCATCAGATACAGAAATCCATGTGTCCCCCACTGCTTTCTTAATTTAAATGGCAATGGTTGCCACAAAGGCCTGTTCTCCTTCCTCCCTAACACACCCACAACAGCTCCCGAGCTCAGTTTTCCCCTGCAGGAATTCTACACCGAATCAGTTCCTCCTGCATCAATTAAAATTTTCCCTTTTCCTTCCCCAGCAGTAATAACCAGGTGCTCAGCTGAGGATAAGTCCCCCTGTCCCCTTCACGGGAATTCTTCCTCTCCACTTTAGGGCAGGAGCTTGATGGTTTGGAGAGTTGGGTTTGGGGTTCCTGCCTGGTTTTCCCTGGCCTGGGGACATTTCCTTTTCCAATGTCCCCTTTCTTTACAAATTCAGCCACCAATTATTACAGCACCAATTATTACATTTTTCCCCACCGAGGATCTCCTCCCCCAGTTTCCCCCAATGCTTTAACAGGCATCCTATTGGGAATTCTCTCCAGAATCCTCTCTTTCACTACGTGAGCCACTTCCCATTTAAACCATGGGTCGTTCCAAACCAATTCCCATTTGGGAACTCCCAGAAGGGACCCTAACCCTTCCCTGTCCCTACCTTAAGGACCTTTAATCCCCACCCCAGGAAGGTTCACCCCCTTCAAGGGAAGAATGCCTTGATCTCTGCATAGCTCCTGCTGCCGTTTCCTGGGAATCCCTCGAGGTCCATTGAAATTCAGGAGTAGGTCCCGTCCAGTTGCCGAAACTGTTATCAAAAATCAGCAAAAATCAAATTCCCTAACACCAAGGTAGTGTTAAGAGGCAGGAATTGTTTATTCAGCTGGAGATTTTGGAGATTTCCCCTCAAGGGTAACTTGGTTAAGGAGCTTTATTTTCACTGATTTTCGGTAACACAGCTGTTCTTTCCTTAGAACTGGATTTCCCTTGGGAAAGCTGCTGTGGGGACAGAGGCACCCTGTGACCTGGGGGTTTGGGAAAATGGGAGGAAATGTCCTTCCAGACCTCAATCCCATCCCCTGTGGCAGCCTGAAGATCCTCCGGGTGCCAAAGACCCCGCAGACTCCACGATGAGCACATCCAGCCTCTCCTTCCCTCCAGAGCTCAGATCCAGGGATGGAATTCCCATATTTTTTAGCACTGAGAAGATCTCATCGCAAAAACTAGCGACCTTGAGGACACCTCAGCATCCCAACCCCCATCCCAGCTCTGGTCTAATTTCAGGAATTTAATTGGGAAAATATCTCCCGGCCTCATGATTTCATCTGAAGGGCAAAAAAAAAAAAAGAGAGAAGAGGAAAATTGGAGATTTTTGCTGGTAATTTGAGTCCTGAGCACAAAGGACTCGGCCCAGCACCTCCCCCGCCGTGTCCCGTCCTTCCCACCCCAATTCCCGCGGCTCCTCCACGTGTGCTCCCGGCACGTTGAACTGGGACATCCCAAAAAAGCCTCCGGGGCCGCGGCGTTGTCACACCCGGGGGTGGCAGGGAGGTGACAGGGTGACAATGCCACCGAACGCCGGGCTGGGAATGCTGGGAACAGCCTCGGGTGGCACCAGCGGGGCGTTGGGTAAGATTTTGGGAATATTTGGGGAATATTCCTCCTGGAATGGGTTGTCCGGCCCTGGGGGGTTTAACAGCCGTGTGATGTGGCACTTGGGGACATTGTCAACGGTGGCCTTGGGGGACAGGTGAACAGGGGGTGTCTGGGGCTTTTCCCACCTCAGCAATTCCCTGATTCCGTGGTGTCCCAGTTTCCCCAGCATGTCTCGCCCTCCCTCCCGGCTCCGTGGGCAGATGGAGTGTGTGGGGGGAGTCTGTCCCCATTCCCTTGGGAATGTCACCATCTGTGCCCCTGCTCGGTGACATGTGGCTGGGGGACATTCCCAGTGCTCCCAGCGCGGAGCAGCTTCCAGCTTACTGGGAAGGGAGGGAAATTTCCATACTGGGAATGCTGTGGGGCTGGGCCGTGTGAACTGGGCCATACTGGGAGTGGCAGGTCCCCCCAGGTGAGTGGGTGTCACATCACCCCCAGCGCCAACCCCTCTGCAGAGCCTCATCTGCATTTTTCACTCATTCCTACATTAACTCAGATTTTGGGGGTTTATTTGTAGGAAGGACACTGCAGGGACACGTGGTGGCTCCTGCTGTCACGTGAGTCCTGTCGTGGTTCAACCATGACAAAGGCCCCAGAGGAGTCTCCTCCCTCCCTCCCTCCCTCCCTTCCTTCCTCCTCTTCCTCCCTCCCTGCCCTTCCTCCTAATTAAAGAGAATAAATAGAATTAAATGGAATGGGAAGAACAGAACGGAGTAGGAGAACTGGAATAAGCAGAAGGCAATAACTGGAATAAGTTCAATTGAATTAAACAAAACAGAACAGAAAAGAATAAATAAATGACATAGAAAAATTAAAATAAATAGACTTAAAGAAACTTCTGGCTTTAAATGCAGACACAGGCAGGGAACTGGTGGGACTGACAGGCACTGGGGAATGCCCTGGAGGGACATTCCAGGGTCCAAAGGTACTTCAGTGTCCAAGAGGACATGGAGAAACATCCCAGAGGGATTTTCCAACGCCTGGGAAGAGCACGGAGTGTCTGAAGGCACTTCACGATCCAAAAGGATCACAAAGAGAAATCCTAGAAGGATTTTCCAAGGTTCAAATGGACATGGAGAAACATTCTAGATACTTCAAGATCTAGAAGTATGGAAATCAGAGGGATTTTCCAAGGTCTGGGAGAGCTGGGAAGTGCCCTGAAGAGACATTTTAGGGTTCAAAGGCACTTCAAGGTCCAAAGGGACACAGGGAAACACCCTGGATATTTCAAGATCCAAAGGGAATGCAGAGATACCTCCCAAATGGATTTCCCAAGGTCTGAGTGACACAGAGAGGTCCCTTGGTTTCAGGAACCTCCAGGGGTGCCCTGGGGTGGCCGCGGCACCAGCGAGGTCACATCCATCAGAGCACTGGGGACAATCCCGGTCCCGCGGCTACTGCTGGTCACCTGCCGAGGGCTCCCTGTCCCCAAGGGGGTCCTCATGCCTGCAGGGTTCCCTGTCCCTGAGCAGGCCCCTGTGCCCGAGGGAGTCCCTGTCCCCAAGCAGGTCCCCATCCCTGCGAGGGTGCCTGTCCTTGAGCAGCTCCCTGTCCCTGAGTGGGTCCTCGTCCATGTCCCTGAGCAGGTCCCCGTCCCCATCCCCGCGGGGGTCCCTGTCTGCGTCCCCAGGTGGGTCCCCATCCCCGCAGGGATGCCTGTCCTTGAGCAGTTCCCTGTCCCTGCGCGATTCCCCGTCCACGCGGGGGTCTCTGTCACCAGGCGGGTCCCCATCCCGGCGGGGGTCCCTATCCCTGTCCCCAGGCGGGTGCCCATCCCCGCGCGGGTCCCTATCCGTGTCCCCAGGCGGGTGCCCGTCCCCGCGGGGGTCCCTGTCCCTGTCACCAGGTGGGTGCCCGTCCCCGCGGGGGTCCCTATCCGTGTCCCCAGGCGGGTGCCCGTCCCCGCGGGGGTCGCGGCTGCGGGGGCGGCAGTGCCGGCGGGTCCTGCGGTGGGTGCTGAGGTTGGCCTGCGAGACGAAGGCGCGGCCGCAGCGGGAGCACAGGAAGGGCCGCTGGCCCGAGTGCACCCGGCGGTGCAGCCGGAGGTCGCAGCGGCGCTGGAAGGTGCGGCCGCACTCGGGGCACGGGTGGGCGCGCTCGGGAGCTCGGTGTCCCCGCAGGTGCAGCTCCAGGCTCTCCCTCCAGCTGAAGCTGCGCCCGCAGCGGTCGCACACGAAGGGCTGCTCGTCGCACGGCCTCGCCGCGCCCGGGGAGCGCCGGTAGCCCCGGGGACGCTCGCGGTGGCTGTCGCGGTGCCGCAGCAGGTCCCCGCGCAGGCAGAAGGTGCGGCCGCATTCGGCGCAGCCGTGCCGAGCCGGGAGGCCTCCCCGCAGCTTCTTGTGCACCAGGAGGCTGCGGCGGTGGCGGAAGGATCTGCCGCAGGTGCCGCACAGGTACGGCCGGCCCGGGTGCGCCCGGAGCGCCTGGGCCCCGGAGCTCCGCCCGCGGCTGCTGCCGGTGAGGAGCGCCGAGCCAGCACAGCCGCCCGGCTCGGGGTCACGCCAGCCGGAGCGGGGGGCACCGTACCCCATGTCCCAGTGTCTCCCGGCGTCGTCCTTGCTGTCAGAAGCACCAAAGGCACCTGTTGGGAACAGAGTGTCACCGTGGGGAGTCTGGCCCTGCCCCTCACCCATCCCTGTGACAGCGGGGAGATCCCCAACCCAGTCCAGGGGTGTGTCGGACAGGGGGTCTGTCCATGGCCAGCCCCATGTCCCACAGCGATCCCCCAGCCCCACAGGGTGTCCCCACGGGTGTCCCCCGGTCACTCACGGGTGTCGGTGGTGTCGGGAGTTCTGCTGTGTCCCTTAGCACAGGGCATCCTCCCACATGACTCCTCCTTCATGTGGGTGAACTTGGAGTTGGGGTCTGTGCGGGAGAGAGGACCCTCAGTGCCCCCGCAACACTGCGGAGTGTCACTGTCACCAGGGGATCATCACCAAGCCGGGGGGCTGCGCTGGGGGCGGGGGGACAGCGGGACAGGGGGCAGCAGGGCTGGGGTACCTGGTGCCATCATTCCTCACACCCGGGACACACTCGGAGGGAGCCCCACCCGGCACTGGGGGGAAGGGGGTGAGCTCTGCGAGGGGCTCAGGCTGCAGACCCCTGGCTCAGCCTACGGACCCCCAGCCATGTACCCAGACCTGGCTGAGCCTCTGAACCCCTGTGTGCCCCCAGACCCCAAGCCAAGACCCCAGACCCCGACTCAGCCTCCACACCCCCAGCTCAGCCTCTGAATTCCCATTTCAGCCTTCGACTGTGTCCCCAGCCCCGTGGCACCCCCGGACCCACGCCCCCGTTCCCTCACCCAGGCTGGCCACCAGGTCGAAGTTGTCGCCCATGACCTCTCGGTGCAGCTCCCGCTGCCAGGGCGCCAGCTCTGCCCACTCCTCGGGGGAGAAATACACGGCCACCTCCTCAAATGTCACCGCAGGGAGCAGCCCCTGGCAGGGACAGCGGGGGGCTCAGGGGGGCTCAGGGGGGCCGGCGGCACCGCCCGTCGCTGGGCACCCCAAGGGGTTACCCGGGGCCGCAGCACTCCCAGTCCCTGGGCTCCCGACTCCCTCCGCTAACCGAGACCGGAGGTGTCGGGACAGCCTCGCCCTCCCCCTCAAATCCCCCCCTCTCCGCGGGGACCCCCGGCTCGGCTCCCCCGGCCCCGGGCCGCTCTCTCCGCCGGAACCCCCGGGCACCCCCCGGGCTCACCCGCTGCATCTCCGGGCGGAGCCCGATGGCGGCGGCGGAAGAGGCTGGGCTGGGGGAGCGGCACCAGGACAGCGGGAGGCACCGGAACCGGGGCTGGGGGCACCGGGGCTCTGCCGCTGCGACGGCGGCTGCGGCGGTGGGTGCTGGGATCCGGCCACGATCGCCCACCCCGGCAGCGCCACCCCCTGAAACCGGGGCTGCTCGGGGACACGCCCCCCTCCAAGATCACCCCTCACGCCCCCAAATCCCGAGGAAGCAGCCCGGTGACTCCGGGGCCCTGGGAGCCTCCACACCGGAGGGTCCCGCACTGTAGGGTCTCATATCAGAAGATGCCACGCCAAGGGTCCCACGCTGCGTGTCCAGCCCAGGACAGGGACACTCGGAGCCCCCCAGGTCCTGAACCCACAGGGCCCAAACCTCCCAGAACCCACCCAGGGTGACACCGGGAGTCCTCAGCCAGGGCAGGGGAATCTTGGCCACGTCCAGCTGGTGGCACAGGGTGTCTGTGTCCCAGTGTGTTCCCCTCCCCGTGAGAGCCCCTGGTGTGAGACCCCTCATCTGTCCCCAGGAGCACCGGGGGCATTGGTGCCATGCCAGTGGATGTGACAGTGACCCTTGGGTCGGCTTGGTGACCACCCTGGTTTTGAGCCTAGGTGAGGTTTGGTGGCTGCAGAGCAGGTTGGAAGGTCCTGGTGCTGTCACCGTCCTGGTGGCCCCTTGGCCACAGTGGGTTGGAGGCTGCAGCTGGCAGAGCCTTTCCTGGGGCTCAGGCCAGAACTGAGGCTCCAGAGAGACCCCCAATATCCCCCCAGTCCCAGACAGAGCACCTGGAGCCTCAGAGCCGTCAGAAGCTTTTATTTTAAATAACCTCAAAAAATAGAATTGCAGAGAGCAGAGCTGGGGGACAGGGATTGGGGTGGGACCTCCTGCCTGGCCAGGGCTCCAGTGGTGGCTGTCCAGCTGTCGGTCCCTTCAGATCAGATTCCCTTTGGGATGAAGCAGTGACAGCTCCTGGTGTCTGTAGCTGAAGCTCTGCCCGAGGCTGTGGATCCCCGGCTCTGTCACACCAGGGGGCATACAGAAATGACAAGCAAACCCCGGCAAAGCACCCCGTGCCCCCCATGCCGCTGGAACCTCCCACTGCCCACACCACCCCACGGCTCCGACTGGCTCCAGCAGCCACCCCATCCCGGAATATTGAGTCCCAAAGCGCGCAGTTATCCAGAGCAAGCAGAAGCACAAGCTGCCCCCCCAACCCCCTGGCACTGGAGGCATCTCCAGGGCCCTGCTGGAAGCAGAGCTGAGCCCTTCCAGGCTGTTTTCCTGGCTGTTTTCCCAGTGCTCTCCCAACTCCTCTGCATGGAGCTGGACTGGGGATCCCAGGAGGTCATCCCACAGCAGGAAGGGCCCCAGCACTCCCATCCCAACTGTGTCCTTGTGGGATGCCATCCAGTCTGGAACAATATGACAGGTTCTGGAAGCAGACAGAGTTCTCAGAGGCCCCTCTTGTCCCATGTCTGGCTCCAGTGGATGCAACTCCACTGTGTCCAGCCCTTCCTGGTCTGTGTGGCTGCAGCCAACACAGCAGGCACAGGTCCAGCACTGTCCCCTCCAGCCCTTTGGTGTCTTCCTGAGCCAGAAATGTGTCATGTCCCAGTCTGGCTCTGCTTTGCCCCATAAGCCCCTGCTGGAAGCTACTCCAAAGTCCCAACGCGCTGCATCTGCACCAACCCCTGAGCTTCATCCCTTTGGCTCTGTCCCCTCCATCCCATCCTCCTCCAGGTTCACTGTGGGTGAGCGCAGGAGCCGTGGGCCAGTATTGCCGGTGGGGGTCCCAATGGGGCTCCAGTGTGGAGGATCACAGGCAGCCAGGGCAGGGTGGGGGTCCCAGAGTGGAGGTGTCAGCGTGGATCGCAGCGTGGGGGTGACAGATGGCCGGGGAGGTGCCAGGGGCTCACAGGCAGCCGGGACACGGGGCTGGCTTCTCCTCGCTGCGCTCCTGCTCCGGCACTCCTGGCACTCCCGGCACTCGCTTCTCCTCAAAGGGCCGAGCGCAGCCGCCGGCCTTGGCCCAGAGCTGCCCGCGGTGGGGCTCAGGCGGCCGGGGGGCCAGGCAGGCGGCACAGCAGCACGGTGGGGGCAGCCCCGGTGCTCGGGGACTTGGGCCTCCCCCGGGGCACTTGCAGGGGGGCACCGGGGCCGGGGCTGTGCCGGGGCCAGGGGGAGGCTCCTCCTGCATCAGCTGCAGGAGGATGTCAGCGGCGCCTGAGGGGCTGTCGGGGCGCGCCGGGGGAGCCCCACGGGAGCAGGGTGGCATCAGCAGCGCGGGGGGCTCGGGGCCCTTGCCCAGCGGGTCTCCGGCGACGCAGGGCGGGGCCAGGCCGGCGCCGTGGGTGCGGCGGTGCCGCAACAGGTGAGCCTTCTGGCTGAATCCCTTGCCGCAGTCGGCACAGCGGAACGGCCGCTCCCCCGTGTGCGTCCGCAGGTGCACGGCCAGGTTCACCTTCTGCCGGAAGCGCTTCCCGCACTCGGCGCACGCGTGGGGCCGATCGGCGCAGCCGTGGGGACAGTCGGCGCACGCGTGGGGACACTCGGCACACACGTGGGGCTGCTCGGTGCAGGAGTGAGGCCGCTCGCAGGGGTGTGGCCGCTCACACGGGTGAGGGTGCTCGGTGCAGGCGTGAGGACGCTCGGCACAGGCGTGAGGATGCTCGGTGCAGCCATGGGGACACTCGGTGCAGGCGTGGGGCTGCTCACACGCATGGGGCCGCTTGGTGCAGGCGTGGGGCTGCTCGCAGGAGTGGGGACACTCAGCACAGGGATGTGGCTGCCCACAGCCGTGGGGTCGCTCGCATGTATGAGGATGCTCCACACAGGGGCGAGGATGCTCCGTGCAGGCGTGCGGATGCTCTGCGCAGGGGCGAGGATGCTCCGTGCAGGGGCGAGGATGCTCCGTGCAGGCGTGAGGATGCTCCGTGCAGGTGTGGAGCCGCTCGGCACAGGCGTGGGGACGCTCGGCACAGGCGTGGGGACGCTCGGCGCAGGCGTGGGGGCACTTGGTGCAGGCGTGCAGCTGCTCGGCACAGGCGTGCGGCTGCTCACCGCCCCCGTGGCCCGGCCGGAGCCCCCCATGCTCCCCACAGGCCTCCCCGCAGAGCGCGCAGGGGAAGGGGCTCCCGGCGGGGTCTGGGGCGCCAGGGGCTGAGCCGGGGGTCCCGGTGTGCACCCGCTGGTGCACCCGCAGGGACAGTTTGCTCTTGAAGCGCTTGGGGCACTCGAGGCAGGTGAAGGGCTGGCGGCCCAGGTGCGTCTTCTGGTGTGCCAGCAGGTTGGGCTTCTGCGCGAAGCGCTTCCCACACTGGGCGCAGGCGAAGGGGCGCTCGCCCGTGTGCACCCGGTAGTGCGTCACCAGGTTGCCCTTCTGGTTGAAGCGGCGGCCGCAGACGCCGCAGGTGAAGGGCCGCTCACCTGTGTGGATGCGCTGGTGGGTGGCCAGGTTGGTTTTGAGGCTGAAGCGCTTGCCGCAGGTGTCGCAGCGGAAGGGGCCGCGCCCGTGCCCGTGCCGCGGCAGCCGCTCGCACTGCGCCAGGCCGCGCCCGCACTCGGGGCATGGCCAGGGCCGGCCCTCTGCCGGGGGGGACCCGGGGGGCTGCTCGCCGCCCGGCTCAGCGGGGGGAGCCCCGGAGCACGGCTTGTGCCCCGCGTGGCTCTTCTGGTGGGCGACGAGGGCGAGCCAGAGCCCGAAGCTGTTCCCGCACTGGTTGCAGATGAAGGGCTTCTCCGGGGGGGCTGCTGCATCCCCCGGCCCTGGCTGCGCCCCCAGGGGCCCCAGGAGGGGCGGGCCGGGGGCAAAGGGCGCCGCAGGCACCTCAGGGGGCCGCAGCAGGGGCACCTTGGGGCAGACACCATCACCGCAGTGGGCACAGGGGAAAGGGGGCTCGCCCGGGGGTGGTGGGGGGAAGCCCTTCTCGGGGCATGGGAACAGCTCGGCACCCTCGGGGGGCTTTGGGACGGGCAGGAGAGGGGCGAAGGGGGCTGGGTCCTGCGGGGCAGACGTGGGGGGCAGCAGGGCGGGCGCGGCCCCAAAGGGCGCGGCAGGGACAGGGCCGCGCGCGGGGCAGCGGCGCTGGCGGGGGACGTGCGTCTTCTGGTGGGCCTTGAGGGACACCTTGTCCTTGAAGCACTTGTGGCACTGGGCGCAGGGGAAGGGGCGCAGGTCGGTGTGGGTGCTCTGGTGCGTGACCAGGTTGGTTTTCTGGGTGAAGCGCTTGCCGCACTGGGCGCAGGCGAAGGGCCGCTCACCTGTGTGCACCCGGTAGTGTGTCACCAGGTTGGTTTTCTGGTTGAAGCTGCGGCCGCACAGGAAGCAGGAGAAGGGCCTCTCGCCCGTATGGATGCGCCGGTGCGTGATGAGGTTGGGCTTCTGCCGGAAGCTCTTCCCACACTCGGGGCACACGAAGGGCGCGTCCTCGGCACAGCCCCTCGCCGGCGCCCTCGCCCGCGCCTTGCCCTCCTCGGGGTGGGCGCCGTGGATGCGCTGGTGCGCCAGCAGGTTGGCCTTCTGCGAGAAGCTCTTGCCGCACTGGGCGCAGGGGAAGGGCCGCTCGCCCGTGTGCACTCGCCGGTGCGTCAGCAGGTTGGGCCGCTGGCTGAAGCTCTTGCCGCAGTCCCCGCAGCGGAACGGCTTTTCCCCGGTGTGGATGCGCTCATGTGTCACCAGGCTCTGCTTCTGCCGGAAGCCCTTCCCGCACTGGGCGCAGCGGAAGGGGCCGGGGACGCCCCCCTGGGCCCCCCAGCAGCCGGCACGGGGGGCCGGGGGGTCCCGGGGGGGCTCAGGGCCGCGCTGCCCGCCGGGGAACCAGCGGCTGGAGCTGCCGCCCGCGGATGGGAACAGCTCCAGGGAGCCGGCGCCGATGCCAGGCTTCTCATCGGGTTCCACCTTGCTCACCCGCCCAGGCTCCACTGCACCGGAGAGATCCCGGCGTTATCCCAGCTCTTGGGGAATTCCAGGCTGTCCCAAGCGGGGAGCACCCAGTCCAGCCCCCCCTCCTTGTGGGCCCCTGGGTGCTGAACCACGGGGAACTGGGACATCCCAAAGGGCAACAAGTCCCCAACACCCTCTTGTTCTGTGACACCCCAAAGGGCTCCCAAACCCCCTAGTTTTTGACACCCAGATCCAAAATGGTCCAAATCAGCTTGGAATGGTGAAAACTGGTCTAAAATGACCAAAACTGGTCCACAAAACTGGCGAACAACGGCCACAAACTGGCTCAAAATTGCCATAAGTTGGTCATAAATGGCTGTGAACTGGCCCAGAGTAGCCCCAAAATGGCTGAAAACTGCCCTAAAATGGCTGAAAATGGTCTTAATCTGCTCCAAGCAGGCTCAGAATGGCCCCCAACTGCCCCCAAGAAGTCCCAAACTGGCCCAAAAAATGTCCCCAAACCACCCCAGCCTGTCCTTTGTCCTGAGGCCCCTGATTCCACTGCTCCCCCACTCCCATGGGTCCGGACTCACCAGCGCAGGGGCTGCCCAGGGCCTTGGAATCCTCTGGGCCTGTCCGTGTGGCTCCAAACGGCTCATCCGGCGGCTTCATCCCAAATAAACCCCCTGGCTTGAAGAACCGGTACCCTGCAGGAACACCGGAGAGTCAGGACCAGGGATGGAGCTGCTGCTGGGAGAGCTGGGATTGAGCCACTCTTGGGAGAACCAGGCTCTGGGAATGGGGATGGAGCCGCTCCTCGAGAACCAGGCTCCAAGTGAGGTGGGACAGAGTCATTCCTGGGCTCTGGGTTCTTCCCGCAGCCTCTCCCATCCCCGGGAATCCCCCGGAACGCTTTCATCGCCGCAGTTCAAAGTTCCCACAAAAATGCGCCGAGCCCCGAGCGGAGAATTCCACCCCCACCCCAGGGTGTTGCCCCCACTCGCCTGTGCAAGGATCCGACGGGATCTCGGCGCCAACAGCATCCAGCTGGGATCCGGCCCGCGGTGCTGGGCTCAGCCGGGAATACGGGAGCAGATCCAGGGGGTGGGCAGGCTGGGGAAGGGGCAGCGGCTCAGTGGTGTTTTGGGGTCATTTTGGGATGTCAGGGGACCTTTCCCTGGGTTTGGCCACAGGCCCACAGCAGGGATCATCCCCCTATTCCCACATCCCAAATATGAGGTTTGGGTTCCTTGCTCTAGGATGGAGCCCACATCCCTGCTCCCCCAAATTAGATTCCCACCCCTCCAAACCAAATTCCTGCTCCCTAATTCCTGATCCCTAACAAGATCCTTGTTACCCCAAAACAGATGCCCAACTCTGCTCCTCCATAATAGATCCCTGAGCCCCAAACCAGCTCCCTGTTCCCCCAATCCCCACTGCCCACCCCCCAAACCAGCTCCCTTTCCAGCCAGGACCAGCACTGAGAGAGGAACCTTTCCTGAGGATCCAATCCCGCTTTCCCAGGGATACTGAACCCCCCCAAAGTCCCCCGTGCCCTCCCGGATTCCTCTCATATCCCAAATCTCCCAGAGCCCGCTGGAGACAGAACCGGGGGGGTTGGGCTCCCCCACGCTCCGGGACTTCCCGAAGTGCCGATTTCCCCAAAAAACTCTTGGGGGACTCCACGGGTTGAGGAAAAAAGCACCAGGAAAGCCCCCGGCCGCGGGAATCCCCCCCGGGATGTCCTGGGATGGCGGAGGAGCTGGAGATCCCCCTGGGAATCCCCCCGGAGTTCCCCGCGTACCTGGGGCGCTCCCCCCGCGGACATCGCTCCCCCCGGGCCCTTCCCGGCCTCTTCGAGAGCTCTTTCTCAGCCGCTTCTTGGCTCTTTCCCGGCTCCTTCCCGGCCTCTTCCCAGCCTTTTCCTGGTCTCCTTCCGCCACCGACTCCCTCAAATGGCCGCGGCGGGGTCCTGGGAGAGCGGGAATGTGAGCGGGAGGGGGAATAGGAACGGGAGCGGGAATGGGAGCGGGAACGGGAGCGGGAACGGGAGCGGGAGCCAGGCCGGAGGAGCGCGGCAGCCCCGGAGCGGCTCCGGCGGCCTCGGCCCCCCCGTCCGCCTCCTCCTCCCCCCGGAATTTGGGGTGCGGAAGGCGCCGAGCGCGGCCGGATCCGGCTGTGAACGGCGAGAGCTCGGGAGCGCTGGGAGTTGTAGTTCGGGATGGGATGGATTGGATGGGAGCGAGCGGGAGCGACGGCTGCGCCCGCCGGGAACGGCCCCGGAGCAGGGAACAGCCCCGGGAGCTGGGAATAACCCCGGGAGATGGGAATAACCCCGCACGGCCTCGTCCTGCCAGGAATGGCCCCGGGAGCTGGGAACAGCCCCGGTGCAGCCTCGCCTTGGCAGGCAGGAATAGCCCTGAGACTCGGGAGCAGCCCCGGCATGGAATCACCCCGTCAGCCGGGAACAGCCCCGAGAGCAGCCCCGGGGCCACCGGGGCGGATCCCCGCCGAGCCCGCCGGCTCCTGCGGCACTCCCGGCGCTCGGGGATCCCGGCTCTGCCCGCTCCCGGCTGCGCCTTGGCGGGGCTCGGGGTGACCCCCGTGTCCCCAGCGCCAGCTCCCTGCTGGGGGAGCCGCGAGCCCGCTGCTGCCACGCGTGTCCTCCCCGAGACTCCAACAGCCCCTGACACCCCAGAAACACCCCCTGGAACCTCCAAACACAACCTGAGACCCCCCGGCGCCCCCGGGACCTCCCCAAACGCCTCCTCGGCACGCCCCTGGTACCCCGAGACCCCAAACCACCCCCGGCCACCCCCCCTCGTTCCTGTCCCCCCGCACCTCCCGGGTCACGTGACCGCGACCCCCGAGCCCCCTCCCAAGGAAACTCACGGGCGGCCGCTGCCCCGCGGCGCGATGACGTCACGCGCCAGATGACGTCAGCGCGTTTGTTGCGTCACGGTGTCAGCCACGCCCGGGTCCGGCCACGCCCCGTTCCGGGTCGGGGGGCGGGACCGGAGGGCAGCGCCCCCTATCGGTGCCATGGGGCAGCGCAGCCGCGGGGCGATGGGAGGGGCCGGAGAGGTCCCGCCCCCCCAGTGCCCCCCCAATATCCCCCAGTGCCTCCCAGTGCCCCCCCAGTGCCCCCCCAGTGCCCCCCCAGTGCCCCCCAGTGCCTCCCAGCGACTCACCAGTACACCCCCAGTGCCTCCCATTACCCCCCCCGAGCTCCACAATGTCCCCCAGTGCCCCCAGTGCCTTCCCAGTTACTCCCCAGTGCTCCCCCCGTGCCTTCCCAGTGCCACCCGCCCTCCCTTTTCCGATGCGTCCCACATCCCTCAGGATGTCGCCTCCCCTCTCCATCGCTCGGCCTTCTCCAGCCTCCCCCTCCTCCCCTCCCGCTCCCGGGAGGGGACACCTGGGACAAGGACAGCCGGGAAGCGCAGGATGTCATTCCCGGGGACACTAAACCATTCCCGGGGACCGGAGCCATTCCCGGGGGACAGGAGCCCATGGCCTGTGTCAGGAGTTTGTTCCTGGGGGCAGGATGTCATTCTCAGTGGCACATGACAGCATTCCCGGTGGACAGGAGCCATTCCCGGGGGGCACAAGCCCATTCCCGGTAGTCAGGAGCCCGTTCCCGGAGGCAGTAGTTTGTTCCCGAGGACAGGAGTTTGTTCCTGAGGACAGGATGTCATTCCCAGTGGGACACGAAGCCATTCCGGGGGGACTGGCGGCTGTTCCCAGGAGCAGGAGCTCACTCCCGAGAGGCAGGAATTTGTTCCCGGGGGCAGGATGTCGTTCCCGGGGGCTGGAGTTTGTTCCAAGAGGACTGAAGCCCATTCCCGGGGCGCAACAGTTTATTCCCGGAGAGCAGGAGTCGTTCCCGGGGGCCGGGGAGTGCTCCCGGGGGCAGGATGACATTCCCAGCAGCCCATGACGCCATTCCCGGGGTCTCTCCCTCCATCCCATTCCAGCCCCTCCTCCCGGGCCCCGCGGGGTGGGGGGGGTCACCCGCAGGGCCGTCCCGGGGGCGGATTTGGGGGCAGATCCCAGGAAATCGGCTCATGCCAGCCCGACGCCAGCGGCCCGTGGATCCGTGAGGCCGTTCCCGGCGGGATGAGGCTCCCGGTGTCCCTGTGGCTGCCGCTGGCCCTGGGGGTGGCCGCGGTGGCCGCGGGCCAGTCTCCGCTCCAGCGGCGCGTGGTCCGGGATGTGCTGGAATATTTCCACGGGCGCAGCAACGTGCATTTCCTCTTCAAGGAGCGGGAAGTAGAAGGGGTCATCGAGAGGGTGAATAACGGGATTCGGGATCGGGAAGCGGGACTTGGGCGCCGGGATGGCCACGGGAATGGGGAGGGGCTCGGGGAGGGCGCGGGGTGTCCCAGAGGGGACGGGGAGGGGGACGGAGTGTCCCGCAGGGAGCAAGCTGTGGAAGGGGGTTAGCAGGGACTGGGATTGGGATTTGGGGTTCAGGATGGCCACGGGGACAGGGAGGGGGTCAGGGTATCCTGGGGTGTCCTGGAGGGAGCAGGTGGTGAGTGAGATCATCGAGCAAGGGAGTTAACAGGATTCGGGATTGAGATTCGGCGTTCAGATCTCGGATGACGATCCTGATCCTGGGAACGGGGAAGGGGTTGTGGTGTCCCAGAAGGAGCAGAGGGGGGTTGAGGAGGGGATTGGGGTGTCCCAGAGGGAGCGGGGAGGTGGATGGGGTCATCGAGCAGGGGAGCTCGGGATTCGGGGTTCAGGGTTGGGATCCAGGATGGCCACAGAGATGGGGAGGGGCTCGGGGTGTCCCGGCGGGAGCAGGCGGGTGGTGAGTGCCGGGGTGTCCGGGGGTGCCCCGGGATCAGCCCTGCTGGCCAGGCTGAGCTCAGTTAC
Organism: Lichenostomus cassidix; assembly: GCF_008360975.1. Lineage (NCBI taxonomy): Eukaryota > Metazoa > Chordata > Aves > Passeriformes > Meliphagidae > Lichenostomus > Lichenostomus cassidix. The sequence continues at coordinate 420,762 of NC_139482.1, forward strand.
TCATTAACGGATCCAAGCTGATCCCGGTGGCCCTGGAGCTGAGTCCATCCCGGGGTGCTCCTGCAGCACTGCCCCGTGTCTGGCAAGGGCCAGGACTCCAGGGACCCCCACTTTGGGCCACTCACCCATCTTGGAGCCACCCTGGGGTCATTCCTGGGCTGCATTTACCTCATTGTCTCCTGGATTCAGGATCCCTCCCATGGCTCTGGGTCCCTCCTGGAGTTTAGGGTTCCTGTGGCTGCTTTGGGGTCCCTCTCAGGGGTTGGGATCTGTGGGGTTCAGGGTCTCCCCCAGGATTTGGGGCCCCTCTGAGGGTGGTTGGGTCACTTGCACTTTGTGGTCCCGCCGGGGGCTGTATTTCCCTGGGAACCTGTGAGGTTTGGGAGTCTCTCTAGAGGCCAGGATCCCTCCAGGGGAGTCCGGGGTCCCTGTCACCCCCTCCTGCCGCCCATTCCCACAGGAGGACTCCTCGGGGACGTTTGTGCAGCTCCGGCTGGGCCTGGCACAGACGGCATGTCGGAAGCGAGCGCCGCAGCGGCACTGCCGGGTGCTGGAGAGCCGGGTGAGAGGGGACCCTTGGGATGTGTCCTGGCACATCTCCCATTCCCTGGGACACATCTGGGGGTGTCCCCCTCCCCCTGGGGCACATCCTGGAGGATGTGTCCCCTCCCTTGGGCCGTATCTGCACTCCCTTGGGGCATTTCCCAGGGTCTGCCATCCCTTGGGCCCCATCCCGGGATATCCCCCTGCCTTGGGGACAGGGATGTCCCCTCACCACGCTGCCACAGGTGCCAGGGTGGGATGGAGGGGATGGTGGTTGGTGCCAGGGGATCCCCAGGGGTCCCAGGAGGTGACACCCTGCCATGTCCCCAGCGGAAGCCAACCTGCCTGGCCTGCTACAAGTTTGACACCAGTGAGGTCCCCAAGGTGCTGGACAAGTACCACAACTGTGGCCCCAGCCATCACCTGGCAGTCAAGGTGAGATGCCCCCAGTGCCCCCGGTGTCCCCCCGTGTCTCCACATGGTGCCAGCCCCTGCTGTGCCCACAGGAGATCCGTCAGCGTGACGAGGCAGAGTGCCGGGCAGTGGAGGAGGCCGGGAAAGGAGGGGATGCACTGTACCTGCCCGGAATGTTTGCCTTCTCCCGGGGACTGCCAGCCTAGGTGGGTATGGGGACACCCCTAGGGACACCCTGGGATGGGGACATGACTGGGAGAGCCGACCAGGATGGGGACACACCTGAGAACCCCCTGGGATGGGGACAGGGGGACACAGGGATCCCGTCACAGACCCCCATGTCCCCTTTCCAGGCACCACGGCACTGATGGATGCTGCCACGGCGCTCCCGGCCTCCCCTGCTTGTCATTCCCCAGCACCGTGTGACCAAGGAAGGTCCCAGACGTGTCCCCCGCTCCCACCTGTCCCTGCTTCCCAGTAAACCCAGCGCTGGCTCCGCTGTCACGGCTCTTATTCCCACCTGGCACCACCCGTGTCATCCCTCGCCTGTTGTCTCCAGGGGTAAAGAGCAGGTGGTGGGTCTGGGCTGAGCAGTGGGCAGAACCATGAGGCAGCAGGACAGAGGGACACCGGAGGGTGGGACATGTTTAATGTACAGCACCACCGTGTCTCCTGTCCCCAAGATGTCCCACAGCCAAGGCCAAGCTCCCCATGGCTCCTCTGGTGTTCCCTGGGCATCCTGTGCTGGGCTGTGGTGGCTCTGGGGCTCCCCCAGCCCCATTTTGGGGGTCCTGTAGCTCAGAAGATGCAGGTGCCAGGCTGTGGGGGTACCGCAGCTCCTGGGGGTGGTTCCACAGCTCAGATGAAGGAGATGGGCTCGTGGTGGCTCTGGGGGTCTCATGGTGACACTGTGGGCTGTGGTGGCTCTGGGGGTTCTACTTGGATCCATTTTTGGAGTCCCATGGCTCAGAAAATGAAGAAGTTGAGCTGTGGTGGCACTGAGGGTCTCCTAGACCTGTTTTTGGGGTCTCCCAGTTCAGAAGATGGAGCTGGGCTGGTGATGACTCTGGTGTTGGGGTCCCACAGCTCAGGCTGATGTGGCTCTGGGGGTTCTCCTGGCCCCAGTTTTGGGGTCCTGTGGCTCAGATGAAGAAGGCTTTGGGCTGTGGTGGCTTTGGGGGTTCTCCAATCCCATCTTCGGCGTCCCCCGCAGCCCAGACAACAAAGGCTCCAGGCCACGGTGCCTCTGGGGTGTCTCCCGGCCATGCCGTGCTCAGAAGCCGAAGTTGCCGTGGTGGCGGCGGCCAAGTGCCCGCTGGGCCTGGGCGATGGAGTCGTCGGCGCGGCGGCCGAGCTCGCGGCACTCGCGCAGGGCCTGGCCCAGCTGCCGCGTGGCCTCCTCCAGCACGGCGCTGCGGCGCGGCGGCTGCGGCTCCCAGAACCCGGCCTGCACCCACGGCTGCGGCGGCTCCGCGGGCACGGCCGGAGCGGTGCCGGCGTCCAGCTCGGCGTCCAGCTCGTGGCACAGGCGGAAGAGCTCGCTGCCGCGGCCGGCCACGCGCTGCCCGTCGATGGCCTTGAGGCCGGGCAGCATGGCGGCCAGCGCGGCGCGGTAGGCGGGCGCGGCGCACAGCGGGTTGCCCAGGTTGCCCAGCGGGTCGCGCAGCCGCAGGCTCTCCAGGTGCCGCAGGCCCTGCAGGCAGCGCAGCTGGCGCAGGCTGCGCAGGCGGTTGCCGGCCAGGTTTAGCTGGCGCAGGCTGCGGCAGCCCCGCAGCGGCTCCACGCTGGCCACGCGGTTGGCGGCCAGGTTGAGCACGGCCAGGGCGCGCAGCGTGGCCAGCGGCGCCAGCCCCGCGATGGCGTTGCCGGACAGGTCCAGCCACTCCAGGTTGGAGCAGTCGGCCAGGCAGCCCAGGTGGGCGATGCCGCGGCCGCGCAGCCGCAGCAGCAGGATGGACTCCAGCGAGAACTCGCCCGTGGTGGCCTTGAGCAGCGCCGGTGTCACCCGCACCCCGGAGCCGTCGTCCTCCTCCTCTTCCTCATCCTCGTCCTCCTCCGACGGCCCCGACACCTCCGGCTCCGGCGCCTCCTCCCCGCGCGCCTCCATCCCCGCGGGGAGGTCCTGGGGGGCGAAGGGGCTGGGGATGGCACTGGGGAACCCGCCGGGGCGGCCTGTGGGGTGCCCTGGGGTGTGGGGACACGTGTGGTGTGTGAATGGGGCACAGGGACACGCATGGGGCACACCTGGGAGGAAACTGGGGGCGTGGGGACACTCGTGGGGCACATCTGGGGGGAACAGGGGACATGTGTGATGGGGTGGGGAGCACAAGGAGACATGTGGGGCAGATCTGGGGTGTCACATCCTGTTCCCCACGCCCCTCCATCCCCATGAAGGGTTCTGGGAAGGGGTTAAGGGTGGCACTAGGGAACGTCTCTGGAGGGACGCGGTGGCTATGGGGTGACCTGGGGTGTTGGGACACGGGTGGACACATCTGGGGGGGAACTGGGGTGCAGGGACACGTGTGGGACACGTCTGGGGGGACCCTGGGGCACAGGCACAGGTCCGAAGCCCCCAAACCCCAACCTGCCCTCACCCCAACATGCCCAGACCCCTCCTGTTCCTCCCCGCGGTGCCCCCAGACCCCTCTGTTGTCCCCCCGGTGCCCCCGTGACTCCCCCCGAGCCCCTCTATTCCACCCGCCCCTCTCCGCCCCGCGGTACCCCCCAGGTCCCCCCAAATCCCCCATTCCCCCCAAACCCCCCGTTCCCCCCCCGCTCTCACCGCACGGCGGCTCCCGGCGGCCCCCGAGGCTCCGCCCCCGTTGCCGTGGAGACAGAGCTCTGCCCACTGCCTGAGCCACGCGCTCACCCCATTGGCCAATTGCCCGCCCAGACCACGCCCTCTCCTCCTGGCCACGCCCCTGCGCCCCCGGCCCGTCGGGCCCCCCCCCTCCCCTCACGGGGGCTGTGGCGCCTCCTCCCCCCGAGAGCGCCTCAGAGTCCCCGGAAAGTGACACAAAAACGGCTTTATTGGCAGCTCGGCTTCATTAGGGACATGGAGACACTTGAGCGCATCCAGAGGAGGGCAACAAGGCTGGTGAGGGGCTTGGAACACAAGCCCTGTGAGGAACTGGGGTTGTTTAGCCTGGAGAAAAGGAGACTCAGAGGCGACGTTATCACTCTCTACTTCTTGAAAGGTGATTGTAGTGAGGTGGGGGTTGGTCTCTTTTTCCAGGCAACAACTGGCAGAACAAGAGGACACAGTCTTAAGTTGTGCCAAGGAAAATATAGGTTGGATATTAGGAAAAAGTTTTTTACAGAGTGATAAAATATTGGAATGGTCTTCCCGGGGAGGTGGTGGAATCACCATCCCTGGACGTGTTTAAAAACAGACTGGATGTGGCACTCAGTGCCATGGTTTAGTTTAGTTGAGGAGTTGGGACATAGTTTGGACTCGATGATCTTGAAGGTCTCTTCCAACCTGATGATTCTGTGATTCCCGCTATCTCCTGCCCATGGCGGCGCCGCAGTAGGGAGACTCACCCCTGTCCCCGGTCTGGGGTCCCCCTTTGTCCCCCACACTGACCCCAGCACCTGCCAGCCCTCACCAGGGCTGTTCCAGCGCCACCGGCGGCTGCTCCTGCACCACTGCCGGTGGCACAATGGGCCAGCATCCTGTGGGATCCCTTCCCAGGGCCCCCGGTGCATCCCAGCACATCCTGGTGCTCAGGATGTCACATCTCCAGGCACATCCTGTCACCTCCCGGCACATCCCAGTGCTGAGGCGTCACCACCGGCACTGCTGGAGGCACTGGCACACCCCACTGCAGAGTGCCAAGGATGCAGCACTGGCAGCTACTGGGTCCCCTGGCACATCCCAGTGCCAGACTTACCACCGGCAGCCATTAGGGCCCGTGGCACCTCCCAGCACATCCTGGCACCTCCTGGTATATCACAGTGCCAAGGATTCACCATTGGCATCGCCTGGAGCCCCTGGCACCTCCTGGTGTTCAGGGGCAGAGGGTGGGGGGCTCTTGCCAGCCCAGCTGGGACCCAGTGATGCTGGCACCTGTGCCAGCAGTAGCTGTGCCCATTCCCGTGCCAGTGGCGGCCGTGCCTGTCTCTGTGCCCGTCCTGGTGCCAGCGCTGGTTCCAGTGCTGGTGCCGTGGGTGCGCTCATGGCGCTCCAGGTGAGTTTTGCGGGTGAAGCTGCGGCCGCAGCGGGCACAGCGGTGGGGCCGCAGCCCCGTGTGCACGGCCTCGTGCCGGCCCAGGTTAGTCTTGGAGCTGAAGCGGCGGCCGCAGCGGGCACAGGCATGGGGCCGGGTGCCTGAGTGCACCAGCAGGTGCCGTGCCAAGTGTGCCTTGCGCCCAAAGCCGCGCCCACACTGCGGGCAAGCGAAGGGGCGCTGGGCGGGGGGCACCTGCGGCGGCTGTGAGGGGTCCTGGGTGCAGCCGTGGCCACATTTGGCACCGGGCACCTGCGGCACGTGCTGGTGGTCCTGGGCACTGGGCACTTGTGGGGGCTGCAGCAGGGGCTGGGGGTCCTGGGCGCAGTCGTGGCTGTGGTTGGCACTGGACGCCTGTGACAAGAGCTGGGGGTCCTGCGGGAAGGGGCGCTCTGGCCCCATCTGTGATTGCTGCTGGGGGTCCTGGGCTCCAGGTCCCTGCGGGGACTGCAGGGGGTGCTGGGGGTCCTGGGTGCACTTGGCACAGTCGAGGGCTCTGTTCTCCACGTGCTGCCACAGCTGTGATGCCGAGTTCTGCTTCCAGGTGAGGCTCGTCCCACAGTTGGGGCAAGGGAGCGGTTTCTCCTCAGCAGGGAGAAGGGATGGGTCCTTGTCCCCATCCTGGTGTCCATCTGGGTGTCCATTGTCAGCCCCCAGCACCAGTCCTACGTGCGGCGGCAGGTGCGACGCAGAGTTCTGCTTCCAGGTGAGGTTCACCTCATGCCCCGGGCAGGGCACCGGCTTCTCCTTGGCAGGGCCATCCCCGTGTCCCTCCCCGTCCCCGTCGTGGCGCAGGGGGTCCCCGTGCAGGCGCAGGTGGCGCAGGAGGTGCTGGCGGTGGGCGAAGCGGCGGGTGCAGCGTGGGCAGGGGTGCGGGCGCTCGCCGGTGTGGGTGCGCAGGTGGCGGTCCAGGTGGGTTTTCTTGCGGAAGCGGCGGGCGCAGCGCGGGCAGGGGTAGGGCCGCTCGCCGGTGTGCGTGCGCAGGTGGGAGCGCAGGTGGATGCGCTGGCGGAAGCGGCGGCCGCAGTGCGGGCAGGGGAAGGGCCGCTCGCCAGTGTGCACCCGCAGGTGCCGCGTCAGGTGCGCCTTCTTGCCGAAGGCCTTGCCGCACTGCAGGCAGCAGAAGGGGCGCGGGCCGGGCTGGGAGCAGCGCCCGCAACCGCCAGGGCCGGAGCTCAGACCTGTGCTGGGGCCGATCCCGATCCCGGCACCAAAGCTGATCCCGATGCCATCCAGGCGTGGCCCTGGCACCCAGTTTGGCAGCACCCCGTATCCCAGCTCCTCCGGGCACGGCTCCTCCACTTTGCAGGCCCCGGCGCATTGCAGTGTCCCCGTGGGATCGGGTGGGACGGTGCCGGGAAGGGGCTGTGGAGCCAGTGGAGCCTCAGCTGTGGTCCCTGCTGCAGCCGCCCAGGCCTCATCCTCATCCTCCTCTTCTACCTTCACTTTCCGCACCAGCCACTGCCCTGCAGAGACATGGGGAGGATGTACCAGTGCCAGGATGGCCTGGCACAGCCACCGGCACCAGGACATGGTAACTGTCACCCAAGGACCCGCAGCTGCCACCGGCACTGCACACAGTGACCATCAAGGCCAATGGCACCAGGGACATGGTGACCAACCCCCAAGGACGCAGCACTGCCACCAGCCCCAGGACAGGGTGACAGTGACCATGTGGCCCCAGCGTTCCCGGGAGATACCTGGCAGTGCCAGTGTGACTACCATGTCCCTCACCTGAGCCGTGGAGCTCTGGGTCTCCTGGATCATCCCCATCAGTCTCGGGGGTCACCTCTGCCTTGGGGACGACCAGCCATGCTGCAGGGACAAAGAGGTACAGACAGGTCCTTTCCGAGCTCAGAAGTGGCCCCGAGCACACCGGGACCCTGCTGCCCCCACCTGAGACACCACAAGACCCCCCAGTCCCACCTGAGACCCCCTGATACCCACCTGAGCCGGCGCATCCTGGTGTTTCCATCTCCTCTGGCTCCACCTTGGCCACGGGGGAACCTGCGGGGGGACAGATGGCACCGGGTGAGTCCCCTGAGACCCGAACTGGGGATCCCCTACACACCCGGGGGCGTTCGGCATCCCCGGGACCCCCGGGCAGGGCACGGTGGGGGTGAACGCTGTCCTGCCTGGTGGCTCCGGGGGGGTAGGCAGGGTTCGCGGGGATCCGGGGGGGTCTCTGGGGTTCCGTGGGTGTCTGGGGCGGTCCGCGGGGTTCCCGACGAGTGGTGTCCCCGTCCTGGTGCCCCAGCAGCTCACAGCCACCCCACCCCTATTCTCCGTCCCTTCCACTGCGCCCCAGGCCCCTCAGCCCCCCTTCATCTCCCCAAACCGTTTTTGTTCCCCCCCCCCCGGTCCCCTCCCGCCCCGTTCCCGCCCTTCCCGTCCCCACCCTCCCATCCTGCCCCTTCCCGCCGGTCCCCCCGCCCTTCCTGGCCCTCCCGATCCCGGTCCCGGTCCCGATCCCGCTCCGTTCCCGGTCCCGCCCGTACCCGTGGCCTCGGGGCTCCCCCGGCCCCACCGGCGCCGCCGCCGCCGCCACCGAGCCCCGCCCCCCGCGGTGGCCGCCGGTCCCCCCGCCCCCACCGGCACCGCCCCCCGGCTCCGCACCCCCCCGCTCCGCCCGTGTCCCCCCGTGTCCCCGTGTCCCTGTGTCCCTGTGTCCCCCACCCCAGTGCCGTGCTCTCTGTCCCCCCTTGGAGTGGACACGGACACGGACACGGACACGGACACGGACACGGCTGGGGTCGGGGACAGCATGCGGGGGCCGTGGGGACACGGACAGGGACATAGGGGGACATGAGACAGGGACGTGGGGACACCAGGGGACATGTGGACACACAGGGCTGACACGGAGAGAACAATGGACAAGGACACGGGACAAAAACACGCACGTGGGGACACGGGGAGGACAGGGGAGAGCACAGCATGGGGCTATGTGGGACACGGGACAGGGGGATAGGGACACAGGAGACATGAGGGGACACGGTACAGGGACGTGGGGGCATGAGGGGATACAGGGGGACACAGAGGGGACACGGGACAGGAACATGGGGACACGGGGATTGAGCGTGACCAGGACCTGCTGTCCTGCCACATCCGTGTCCCCATGCCGGATCCCGGATGTCCCAAGCCATTACCTTCTCCCAGGAAACGGGGAGATGTCACCCTGAGTCACTGTGTCCCCCTCACCCCAGCCGCCAGCTGGGCCCAATCAGTGTCCCCGCAGCTGGTGGCACTTTCAGGGACTTTCCATAAATCCTGGAGCCGCTTGGCAGTGCCAGAGCTGGGGCGGGTGAGTGGCACTGGGGTGGGTGACATTGGAGGTGTCCCTGTGGGACCCCCTGGCCACAAGGACACCCGGGAATTGTGACAATGGGGTCACCTGGATCCCACTTTTCCAGGACAGCCAGGATCCGACATGGCCAGAGTGACGTGGCAGGGGGTGGCCGGAGGGGTCGGGGCCATCGCGGTGCTGTGGGTGACAGTGGTGGGGGCAGCCACGGGGTGAGGAACTGGGAACGGAAATTGGGAATGGGCGGTGGAAACTGGGATGTAGGATAGGAACTGGGAACGGGGAATAGCAACTGGGATTGGGAACTGGGAATGGGGGAGGAATGGGAACTGGGAATGAGTGTGGCAGCTGAGAAAGAGAACTGGGAACTGGGGGGGTGAAATGGAGATCGGGGATCGGAACTGGGAATGGGGGTTGGGAGCTGGGATGGGTGCTGGGATGGGTGCCAGAAGGCAGGATGGATCCCGGGATGGGTGCTTGCATGGAGGCTGGGATGTGTGCCCAGAGCGGGGACGGATGTGGCGGGATGGATCCCAGATGGATCTGGGATGGGTGCTGATGGACCCCGGATGGATCCCGGGCGGATCCAATGGGTCCGCGCAGGCGCTGGTGCGAGCGGATGGTGCTGGTGACCGAGCAGGAGGAGGTGACACCGCGGCGCGAGGCTGCGGTGCCGTGTCCCAGTTTGTACCAGTACAGCCTGGCCGGGTGGCGGCTGGACCAGGACCGGACGCGCCAGGAACGCGGGAATTCCCCCGGGGACACCGGCACCGACACTCCCGGGGACACCGACACCCCTCTCTGCTACATCTACCGGTGAGCCCAGGATGATGTGGCACAGGGTGACGCTGAGGTGACACTGGGTGACACTGGGGTCCCCCCACAGCCCCCCGGAGACACGACCTGTGGTCCGGAACCGCACGGAGCGTGGCTGCTGTCCCGGCTGGAGCGGCGCCCGCTGCACCGAGGGTACAGGGACACACGGAGGGGTGGCACCCAGGGATGTCCCCACGCTGTCATTCCCACTGGGAGTTGGGATAGGAGCTGAGATAGGAGTCATTCCCACGGTGTCATTCCCAGCAGGTGCCAGGATGTGTCCTGGGAACAGTGATAGGTGCCAGGAATGGAGCTGGGATGGGTGCTGGGAGCAGGAATGGGATCCGGGATGGAATCCAGGAAGGGTACTGGGAGCTGGGACTGGTGCTGGGAATAGGGATGGGAGCTGAGAGTGAGAATGGGAGCTGGGATGGGTGCTGGGATGGGTGCTATTGCCACCATGTCATTCCCACTGTGATAGCCTCACTACTCCATTCCTGTCGGGTGCCAGGGTGGGTGCCAGGATGGATGCCGAGGTGTGTGCCACTCCCCTGTGCCCCTCAGTGTCACCCAGTCCCCATCCCTCAGGCCCTGGCTCCCTGGGCCGCTGTTTCAGCGCGTGGCAGTGCCAGGATGGCGCCAGCAGCCACAACAGCAGTGCCATGAGCCGCGCCGAGTGCTGCCAGCACCCTTGGGGACACAGCTGGCGCCGCGGGGACACCGAGGGACCCTGCCTGCCCTGCACCCGCCTGCCCTTGGGCGGGGACGGGGGGTCCCCACGCCACCGCAGCCCCCCGGCCACGTGCCAGGCCTGGGCTGGGACACGCTTCCGCACCTTCGACGGGCGGCACTTCGGCTTCGCCGGGACCTGCCGGTATAGCCTGGCCACAGCCACGGACGGCACCTGGGATGTCACCGTCACCCTCGGACACCCCCGGGTACTGGGGACGGGAGGGAGGGCACAGGGCGTCACTCAAGGTCGCCCGTGGTGTGGGATGGGGCTGGGATGGACGTTGGGAGCAGGGAGGGGTGATGGCACCTGGGATGTCACTGTCAGCCCAGGACACCTGGACACTGGGAGCAGGGGATGGAATGGGTCACTCGGGGTCACTGGTCCTGTCCCCGCGGTGGGATGAGGGCTGGGAACAGGAATGGGAACTGGGAGCTGTGATGAGAGCCAGACGGGTACTGGGATGGGAACTGGGATGGGTGATGGGATGGCACACCCATGAGTCCTGTACCCATCTCTGGTGGCTGTGACGCACCTGAGTGTCCTGGTGCCACCTCTGGTGGCCCGGCACTGTCACAGGTGCTGCACATGACCTTCGGGACGGACACGGTGGTGGCCCAGGGACAGAACGTGTCAGTGAACAGGGCGGCAGTGCCGGAGGGACACCCCTACCTGCACAAAGGTGAGGTCTGCAAGGCCCCCAACCTGGGGCAGTGTGGGGACAAGCCCCGGTGACACTAGAAGGCGCTAAGATGGTGGCAAAGCAGCCACCGGAATCCCTGTCCCCATCCCATCCCGATCCCTCCCCTTCCCCTCGCGCAGGGCTTGGTGTCACCTGGCCAGGTGACTGGGTGGCCGTGGCCAGCAGCCTGGGCGTGCGGGTGGCCTGGGATGAGCACCTGGCAGTGACAGTGACAGTAGAGCCCGAGCTGCGTGGTGGCACCTGGGGGCTCTGTGGCACCTACACCGACGACTCCACAGGTGAGTTTCACCCGCCTGGTGCCACCCTCACCCCACCGGGGGGTCAGAGGGACACCCCACATATCCCCACCCTCCGTGTCCCCCCAGACGACTTTGTGCGCCCTGACGGGGACATCGCCGCCTTCGCCGCCGCCTTTGGCAATGCCTGGAAGGTGCCAGCGGCTGGCGTGGAGGTACTGAAGGGTGGGGTGACCCCCCGTGCCCGTTTGGGGGTTCCCGGTGGTCTCCCCGTGCTGAGGGACCTCTGGCTCAGCCCCCATGCAGGGACGTGCCGGAGAGAGGCACCAGGTGTGGCCCGGGTGAGGTGGCAGCGGCGGTGGCCACGTGCGGGTGGCTGCTGGCCCAGCCCTTCCAGCAGTGCCACAGCGAGGTCAGCGGCACCGGGGGACCCGCGGAGGTTGAGGCGTCCCATGGGGTCCCAGAGGGTCCCGAGGACATCCGGGGTGTCCTGGGGGGATCTCAGGGGGTTCTGAAAGGTTCCGGGGGATCCAGGTGGTCCCAGGGCTGTCCTGGGAACTACTGGGAAGCTGCTGGAGTTGCAGGGGATCCCAGAGTTATTCTGGGAGGGTTCTGGGGGGTCCCAGGGAATCCCGGGGAGTCCTGTGCAATCCTGGAACTTCCTGTGGGGTTCTGGAAGGTCCCAGGTGGTCAGGGGGATTCCTGGGGGTCCCAGGGGATTTTGGAAGTTCCTGGAAGGTCCGGGAAATTCCAGAGTGTTTTTGGGCATCCGGAGGGAAGTCCTGGGGAGCCCTGAGGGGTCCTGGGGTGTCCTGAGGGGTCTTGGAGGGTCCTCACCGCCGCCCCCCGCCCAGGTGGACCCCAGCGGGTTCTACGCGGCGTGTCTGGCACTGCTGTGCGGCGACGGGGACCTCGTGTCACCCCCCAGTCCCCTGCCATCCCCTGGCCCTCTGCCACCTCCCGGCCCTCCTCCCCCCGCCGCCTGCGACACGTTTGCCGCCTACGCCCGGGAGTGCTCCCGCCGCCAGGTCGATGTCCCCTGGCGACATTCCGGCTTCTGCGGTAGGAATTGGGGACTGTCCCCTCCTCGACCCCTCCCCGCCGTGCCGCCGGTGTCACCGCGGTGTCCCCTCCACGCAGAGCGCCGCTGCGACGCGGGGCAGCGCTTCTCCGACTGCGTGTCCTTGTGCCCTGTCACCTGTGCCACCGCGGGCAGCGCCGAGCAGGGGACGTGCCACCGCCACTGCCACAGCGGCTGCGAGTGCGGCCCGGGGATGGCCCGGGACGGGGGGAGCTGTGTCCCGCCCGCCGCCTGCCCCTGCCACCACCGGCGACAGCGCTACAAGCCCGGCCAGAGCATCCGCCAGCGCTGCAACCGCTGGTAGGTGGCACCGCGGTGACAGCAGTGGCACCGGGCTGGCACCCAGTGAGGGGCGGCCCCAGGGTCCCCTGCGGCGTGTTCTCCTTCATCCTGGGGTCCCTGTGGCGCGTCCCACTTAATCCCAGGTTCTCTGTGATATGTCCCCCACTATCCCAGTGCCCCTTGCGACGTGTCCCCCATCCTGGGGTCCCCTACAGGTGTCACCCCCAACCTGGAGTCCCCTGCCGTGTCCCCCACTACCCCGGGGTCCCCTGCAGTGTGCCTCCTCCACCCCAGTGGCTCCCCGGTGACTGGTGTCCCCGGTGTCCCCAGCACGTGCGAGGGCGGGCGCTGGCGCTGTGAGCAGCAGCGGTGTCCGGCCGAGTGCACGGTGCTGGCGGGACGTCACTTCGTCACCTTCGACCGCCGCCGCTTCTCCCTCCCGGCCACCTGCGCCCACACCCTGGTGGAGGTGAGGGGACACGGAGGACATCGCGGGAGGGTGGTTGTGGCCGCAGTGGTGATGGGGCAGCGCTCTGGTAGTGGCCGTGGTGTTGTGTTGGTGATGGGGTGGTGGACACAGTGGTGGCCACGGTGGCAGCGCTCTGTCTGGGGGTGTCACCGTGTCTCTGCCCCCCAGGACTTCGTAGGGGGGCGGCTGCTGATCACCGCCGAGCACGAGCCCTGTGACAGCCACTGGCCCCCCGGCTGTCCCCGCACCCTCACTGTCACCACCAGCCGCACCACGGCCCGGCTCCACGGCACAGGTGACACATCTGGACAGGACTGGGACTGGGGCTGGGACTGGGATCATCCTTGCACCCTGATGGGGTTGTGGCCGAACCAGTGCCTGTCCCCAGTGTCCCTGTGGCAGTGAGTCTCATCCCAGTGCCCATCCCCCATGTCCCCACGGTGGTGGGTGACATCCCAGTGCCTGTTCCCAAGTCCCTGTGGCAGTGGGAGCCATTCCAGCGCCTGTCCCCGCTGTTCCCACGGCGATGGGTCCCATCCCGGTGGTCACCCCATGGTGCCGCTGCTGTCTCCCTCAGGGGAGGTGACAGTGGCCGGACGGGAGGTGACACTGCCCTTCTCTGGTGCCGAGCTGAGTATCCGCCGCGCGTCCTCGGCGTTCCTGCACCTGCAGGCGCCCGACGCCCACCTGCTCTGGGGCCTGGGGACCCCCGACACCTTCATCACCCTCCAGCCCGCCATGGCCGGCACGGTGAGTGGGACCCCCGGCATCCTCGGGATGCTCCAGCGGGACGGGAATCCGGTGGGATGAGGGTCTGCTCCGGGCAGGTGCGGGGGCTCTGCGGGACCTTCAACGGGGACCAGCGGGACGAGTTCACGACTCCGGAGGGGGACGTGGAGCCTGGAGTCACCGCCTTCGCCAACGCCTTCCGGGCGGCCGGAGCCTGCCCGGCGCTGGGCCCCGGCATTCCCGATCCCTGCGACGGCTTCCCCGGGAGCCGGGAGCGCGCCGAGGCCGCCTGCGCCGTGCTCATGGGGCCAGCGTTCCAGGTGAGGGGCCCGGCACGGGGGGAACCGGGAACAGGTGACATGGCTGTGACAATGTCCCCCTCCGGCACAGCCGTGTCACCGCGTGGTGGATCCGGAGCCGTTTGTGGAGCTGTGCCGATGGGATGTGTGTTCCTGCCGGGAGCAGGAGCAGGAGCGCTGCCTGTGCCCCGCGCTGGGCGCCTACGGCCGGGAATGCGCCCGGGAAGGGACGGAGCTGGAGTGGAGGAACCGGAGCCTCTGCGGTGGGATGGGGGCGGGATTGGGATTGGGATGGGATGGGATGGGATTGGATGGGATGGGATGGGATTGGATGGCATGGCATGGCATGGCATGGCATGGCATGGCATGGCATGGCATGGCATGGGGATGGCATGGCATGGGGATGGCATGGGATGGGGATGGCGTGGGATGGGGATTGGGAATGGGATGGGGATTGGGAATGGGATGGGATGGGGATTGGGAATGGGTTGGGATGGGATGGGATGGGATGGGGTGGGATGGGATGAGATAACACCTGTCCCCCCCCAGTGACCTCCCCATGTCCCCCAGACGAGCCATGTCCCGGCGGACAGCAGTACCGGGACTGCGGGGGTCCCTGTGGCCGTTCCTGCTCAGAGCCCCCCGGAGACAGTGACTGTCCCCCTCCGGACACCCTCTGTGTCCCCGGCTGTCGCTGCCCCCCGGGGCTGCTGCTGGCCCAGGGAGGCCAGTGCGTGCCCCCCGCCGCCTGCCCGTGTCTCCGCGGCACCCGCCTGTACCCCCCCGGCGCCCGCGTCCACCGCGGCTGTCAGGCCTGGTGGGTCCTGGAGGGATTTGGGGGTCGCGGGGAGGTTTGGGGGTCCGCGGGGGGTCACGCACAGGACGGGGGTCACCCAGACAGAACGTGGCGGTGACAGTGACACCTGATGAAACCCCCTCCGGCCTGGTGTGACGCCCCACGGGACGGGAGGGTTTTCATCCCGTGTCCCACCGTGGGGACGGCGACCCAGCACCCCCGGGGGGCTCAGTGGGATGTGGGTTCCTGGCGGATTGGGGCGCAGGGGCCGCAGGGAGGGGGCTCGGTGGGATTTGGGTGCTGGGAGATGAGGATGGGGGTGTGGGGACCCTGTTGTGTGGGGCTCAGCGGGATTCGGGGTGGGGATGGGGGGTCGGCAGGTTGGGGGTGCTGGAGGGTGGGGTTGGGGACAGGGGGTTCTCAGCAGAACGTGGGGGGCTGGGGCTTGGGGGACCCCGAAGTGGGGGCTCGGTGGGGTTGGAGGGTGCTGGAGTGGGGGTCGGCGGGGTTTGGGTTCCGGGGATGGGGGCGCAGGCACCCTGCGTGGGGAGCTCAGCAGGACGGGCTTCCCTCACCGCCGCCCCCGCAGTGTGTGCGCCGGGGGGTCGTGGCGCTGCGCCCCCGCCCCGTGTCCCCCTGCCCCGCGCTGTCCCCCGGGGCTGCTGCACTCGCCTGGCTCCTGCCTGCGCCGCTGCGACCCTGCCGAGCTCTCCGGCACCTGCGGCGGCTCCGCCGATGGCTGCGTGTGTCCCCCCGGGACCCTCTTCCTGGTGGGTGACGCCTCCAGCGGGTGATGGGGGTGTGAGGCTCCCCCCTCACCCCCCTCACGGCGGTCTGGTCGCAGGACGGGCGCTGCGTGTCACCGGAGGAGTGTCCCTGTCACCATGGCGGGCGGCTGTACCCCCCCAACGCCACCATCGCCCGCGACTGCAACACCTGGTGGGACACCCGCGGGATGCCCCGGCCCCGTGCCAACCCCTCAGACCCTCGGGGACACTCTCAGTTCCCTGTCAGCCCCCGCGGTGGCACCGAGCATGTCCCCGCAGCGTGTGCCAGCGGCAGCGGTGGCACTGCGGGCGTGAGGAGTGCGCGGGGACCTGCGTGGCCACGGGGGATCCCCACTATGTCACCTTCGATGGCCGCGCCTTCACCTTCACCGGGGACTGCGAGTACCTGTTGGCGCGCGAGGCCACCGGACTCTTCGCTGTCACCGCCGAGAATGTCCCTTGTGGTGCCAGCGGCGTCACCTGCACCAAGTCCGTGGTGGTGGCCATGGGGAACACCGTGGTGCACATGCTGCGGGGTGAGGGGGGACATGGGGACAGGGGGACGTTGGGAACAGCATGGTACACGTGCTACAGGATGAGAGGGGACGAGGGGGACATGGAGACGACACGGGCATATGTGGGGGTCACCCACGGTGACATCCCGACTCGGTCGCGGTGGGGGGGGGGCTGCAGGGGGTGGGGACACGAGGGGACACGGAGATACACAGGTGGTCATGGAGGGCTATGGGGGGACACGGAGGGAGACGGGGAGGTGGCTGCGTGACCCACAGTGACATGCCAGCCCTGTCGCGGCAGGGTGGGGTGGGGGGGGAACGTGAGGGGACACGGTGGGTGCGGGGGGACACGGGGGGATGTGGGGGGCCACGGGCGACACGTGAGGGTGACTCTTGGCGCCGCGCCGACAGGGCGGGAGGTGACAGTGAACGGGGTGACCGTGCGACCCCCCAAGGTGTTCGGGGGATCAGGGCTGGCGCTGCAGCGCGCGGGGCTCTTCCTGCTGCTCCTCACGCGCCTGGGGGTGGCCGTGCTGTGGGACGGAGGTGAGACCCCGGGGGGACACGGGGGGTGACCGTGCTGTGGGACAGAAGTGACACCCTGGGGGAGGTACGGCTGGAGGTCCCCAGTGCTGAGGAACTATCGGGGCGTCCCTGTGGTTGGTGATGCCATGGCGGTGTCACCATGCGGGGTCCCTGGTGCCACCTGGAGCCTGCAGTGCTGGTGGCACCGCGGGAAGGGTGACCGTGGGGGGTGCCGTCGGTTCCCTGGGGGGTCCCTGGTGCCATGGGTGGCACTCCTGCCACTCGCCGTGCCCGCAGGGACCCGCGTGTACGTGCGCGCGTCCCCGCGGCTGCGCGGGCGCCTGGCCGGGCTCTGCGGGAACTTCGACGGCGACGCCGAGAACGATTTCGGGAGCCGGGACGGAGCCCTCGAGGCCACCCCCGAGATCTTCGGGGACTCCTGGCGCCTCAGCCCGCTCTGCCCCGAGGCCGACGGACACCGCCCGCATCCCTGCGACGTACGGGGACAGAGGGACATGGGGGACATGGCGGGGTGACACGGGGAGACAGAGGAACTGACAGGGGTACAAGGATGGGGACACAGGGGGACACGGGGAGCTGGCAGGGGGACACAGGGTATAGACGAGGTGACAAGGGGACAAGGGGAGCTGGCAAGGGGACGCGGGGGGCTGGCGGGGGGACACTGGAGGACACAAGGGTTGCTGGGGGGACATTGGGGAGCACCAAAGGACATGGAAGCTGGATGGAGAGACACGGTGGGGGGCCGGATGGGGACACAGAGGTGCCGATGGAATGTCCCCTCCCAGGACAACCCCCAGCGCTCAGCCTGGGCACGGGGTCGCTGCGGGGTCCTGCGGCACCAGCTCTTCGCCCCCTGCCACGACCTGGTGCCCCCCCAGCGCTTCTACGAGTGGTGCCTGTTCGACGCCTGCGGGTAAGTTCGGGGGGCTCGGGGGGTCCCCAAGCCCCAAAGTGTCTCCCGGGCCCTGTCCCACGGCGCGTGCCCCAGGTGTGACAGCGGCGGGGACTGCGAGTGTCTGTGCACGGCCCTCGCCGCCTACGCCGAGGAGTGCGGCCGGCGGGGGAGACCTCTTCGCTGGCGGAGCCAGGGGCTGTGCCGTGAGTCCGGGGGGCGCGGGAATGGGGATGTGGGGCTCTCATCCTGTCGGGGGCTGTGCCGTGAGTCCGGGGAATACCGGGGGTCCAGGGGGACCGGAGGATGCCGGGGGTCCAGGGGGCTGGGGGACACGGGGACACAGAGAAGTCCGGACTGAGCCCCGCCATGGGATGTGCCAGGGTTGGGGGCCGGGTAATGGCTCGGGGGGTGCAGGAGCCCACCAAGGGGCTGTGGGGCAGGGGAGGTCCCAAGCTGTGGGGTCGGGGGGTGCAGGAGCCCCCCATGATGTCATGGAGCGGGGGGAGGGGTCCGAGCTGTGCCCCCCATGGGGCTGTGGGACTGAGGAGGGGACAAGAGCCTCCCGCGGTGTTGGGGGGTCCCAGGCTGTGGGCTGGGGAGTCTCAGTCCCCCCAATCTCTGCAGCTCTCCAGTGCGAGGGTGGGCAGGAGTACAACCCCTGCGGCCCCCCCTGCCCCCCCACCTGCCGCGACCTCGGCCGGGACCCCCCCGAGCTCTGCGGGGCCCTGGGGTGTCTCGAGGGCTGTTTCTGTCCCCCCGGGCGAGTCCTGCACGGTGAGGGAGGAAGGGAGTGCGGGTTGGGGGCTGGGAGGGGCTTTGGGGGCAGGAAGAGGTTTGGGAGGTCTTAGGGGTGGGAGGTGGCTGGGGACGGAGCTGGAGGGGAAACTGGGAGGGGGGCTGGGGGGTCACGGTGTCACCCCTGCGCCCCCTCTGCAGACGGGCTGTGCGTGGAGCCCCTCGACTGTCCCTGCTTCTGGGATGGCTTCGCCTTCCCCGCCGGGGCCACCGTGACCCAGGGCTGCAGCAACTGGTGAGGCACTGGTGCACACTGGGATCGCGGGGTACTGGGATATCGGGATGTGGGAACACTGGCGTGCTGGGACACTGGGAGACCGAGATGGCCAGACACCGGGACACCGGGACACCGGGACACCGGGACACCGAGATACTGGGATACTGGGAGACCGGGACATGGGGACATGGGGACACAGAGACACTGGGAAACTGGGACATTGGGACACAGGGATACTGGGATTTTGTTGTGTTGGGATACTGGGATATTGGGATTTGTGATGTTGGGATACTGGGATATTGGGAAACCAGGACACGGTGATACTGAGATATGGGAGTACTGGGACACTTGGACCCCCAGACACCAGGACGCCGGGATGGCAGGACACTGGGATATCAGGACGCTGTGACACCGGGATAGTGAGATACCGGAACACGAGGGCATGGGGACACTGGGATGATGGGTCCCCTGGCCCCTTGTGAGTCTCCTATGTCTCCCGCGCCCAGCACGTGCCTCGAGGGGCGCTGGCAGTGCCCCCCCACCCCCTCCCCGTGTCCCGCCGCCCCCGGCTGCGCCCCGTGGGAGTTCCGCTGCCGGGCCGGGGGTCTCTGCGTGCCGGGGGCGTGGCTCTGCGACAACGAGGACGACTGCGGGGACGGCTCGGACGAGCTGTGCGACCCCCCCTGCGCCCCCCACCAGCCCCGCTGCCCCGGCGGGCGCTGCCTGCCCTGGGGGGCTCGATGCGACGGTGTCACCCACTGCCCCGACGGCTGGGACGAGGCGGGGTGTCCCCCCCACCCCTGCGCCCCTCCCGAGTTCGCCTGTGCCGGGGGTCGCTGCCTCCCCCCTACCCGGGTCTGCGACGGGCGGCTCGATTGTCCCCCCGGGGACGACTCGGACGAGGCCGGTGAGTGACTGCGAGGGGCTCGGGAGGCTCCTGAGGATGGGGGGGAGGCTGCGGGGAGTTTTGGGGTCCTGAGGAACCAGAGAGCCCCCCAGCCCTGGGTGTCTGTGCCCCACAGCAGCATCTGGAGATTCCGGGGGTGGGGGCTGCTTGGGAGTCTCGGGGAAGCAGAGAACTGTCCGTGCCCCACTTGGGGTGTCCGAGTCCCACTTGGGGGTCACTTCCCCGCAGGCTGCGCCCCCCGCTGCGGGCCGGGGCAGTTCAGGTGCGCGGGGGGCAGATGTGTCCCGTACCCCCATCGCTGCGACGGCCGCGACGACTGCGGGGACGGGAGCGACGAGCGCGGCTGCGCCTGCCCCGAGGGTCACCTGCCGTGTCCCGGGGGAGGCTGCCAGCCCCCCGCGGCTCTCTGCGATGGCCGCCGCCACTGCGCCGACGGCGCCGACGAGGCCAATTGTCCCGGTGAGCGGCGCGGGGGGACAACTGCTATGGCACCCGCGCCTGGGATCCCCACCCTGGGAACCCCCCTTTGGACGCCTTTTCCTCACGGCGGCGGTGTCACCGCTGTCCCCGTGTCCCCAGCGCGGGCCACCTGCGCCCCCGGGACTGTCCCCTGCCCCGACGGCTCCTGCGTGGCGGAGGTGGCTGTGTGCGACGGCGCTCGCGACTGTCGCGATGGCTGGGACGAGAGTCCGGCGGGGTGCGCCGTTGCGCTGCCCCCCGCGCCGCTGTCACCTGTCACCGCTGTCACCGCCGCTGTCACCGCTGTCACTGGAATTCTCACCGATGCTGTCACCGCCGACACTGTCACCGCGGTCTCCAGCGCCAACGCCAGCGGCACCGCCCTCGCCACTGTCGCCACCTCTGTCACTGTCAGTGACACTGACACTGTCACCGACACCGCTACTGTCGCAGCTGCTGTCGCCGACACTGCCAACGCCTCGGCAGGTGAGAAGGGTTCCGTGAGACCTGGGTATGCTGATGGGGACTCTGGGTCAGGGGGGCTCCAGGGGACAGGTGAGTCCCCCGGAGGGCTGGGTGGGCTCCCTGGGCCGGGCGGTGCCCGCGGGTGCCGCAGCTCGGGGGGCTCCGTGGGTGGGTGACCCCAGCGGCGGTGTCCCCTAACCCCGACACTCCCCCGCAGCGCCCTGTCCCTCCCGCTCCCTGCGCTGCGACAGCGGCGGGTGCGTCCCGCGGGGATGGCGCTGCGATGGCGACAGCGACTGTCCCGACGGCAGCGACGAGGGGAGCTGCGACCCCCTGTGCGCCCCCGGCCACTTGCCCTGCGACCCCCGCTGTGACCCCGGCCGCGCCCCTTGCGCCCCCGCCTGCGTTCCCCCCCGCCACCTCTGCGACGGCGTCCCCCACTGTCGCGACGGCGCCGATGAGAGCCCGCAGCTGTGCGGTGAGACCCCAGGGATCCATCTCTGGGGACATCTGAAGGGGGAGAGGTTGGGGAGTCTCCGTGTGTCGCCTCCTGGGGACCCGAGGGGTTGGGGGGGGATCTCCGGGTCCCTTGGGGAGGGGACGGGGAGCTCAGCAATGAGGGGACCACACCGGAGGGGGCCGCCGTACCCCTCTTGTACTCCGAGAACCCCTCCGAGATCGCCGGGGACCCCCTGAGTCCCCTCTGTCCCCTGGGGATCACTGAGAGTGCCCCTGTCCCCTGCAGAGCCCCCCGGCCCCGGGAGCAGCCCGGGGGTTCCCTGCGCCGAGTTCGCCTGCGGGGATGGGGAATGTGTCACCTTCCAGCAGGTACCGGGGGGCCAAAGGGGGACCCCCAACCTCCCGGGTCATCCCCGACCCCCTCCCGGTGCCGCCGTGGAGTCTTCGCAGTGTCCCCGATCCCTCCTGCTGTCACCCCCGTGTCCCGGCGTCTCCCCGACCCCCTTCCAGCGCCACCCAGGTGTCCCCTGATCCCTGCCGGTGTCACCCCGATGTTCCCTCGACCATTCCCGTGATGTCCCCGACTCCCCCCAGTGCCACCCCCGATATCTCCTGGCCACTCCCGATGCCCCCTCGACCTTCCCCCCCGTTTCCCTGACTCCCCTAACCCCCTCCCGGGGTCTTCCCGCTGTCACCCCAGTGTCCCCTGACCCCTCCCGGTGTCCTCCGTGTCCCGGCGTCCCACGAGCCCCTTCCAGTGCCATTTTGTGTCCCCCAGCTCCCTCCCAGTGTTACCCCCGTGTCCCTGACTTCCCTGATGTCCCCCACGGTGTCCCCTCACTACTCCCTCCCCCCCCACCTTGTCCCCGATGGCCGCGGTGTCCCTGCAGGTGTGTGACGGCGTGCAGGACTGCAGCTCGGGTGGGGACGAGCGGGGGTGCGGCCTCTGGGGTCCATGGGGACCCTGGGGGTCCTGCAGCCAGCCCTGCGGGCCCGGGGAGCAGCGCCGAGCGCGGGGATGTCACCAGCGTCACCCCGGGCTGCTGCGAGGGTGCCGCGGGCCGCGCGAGCAGGAGCGACCCTGCTTCCACCGGGCCTGCCCGGGTGAGCGCGGGGGGAGCCCCGGGGCTTGGGGGGCTGCCGGGGGACCCTGGAGCGTTTGGGGTGCCGGGGGCTTTGGGGTCCCGGGGGCAGCGCGGGCCGGAGCGACCCTGATATCGCCTCGTCTGCCCAGGCAAAAAAGAGAGGGCTTGGGGGGAATACAGGGGCCTGAGGGGGTCAGGGGGCTGGGGGTCTCTTGGGATGCCTGAGGGATTTGGGGATCCCTGTAGTTCAGGCTGCCCGGGGGATTTCAGGCATCCCGCAGTCCGAGGGGTTTGGGGGTTCTGAGGTCCCCCTTAACTCGCCCCCCGCAGTGGACGGAGCGTGGGGCCCGTGGGGGTCCTGGTCCGACTGCCCGGGGGGCTGCGGGGGAGTTCGGCTGCGCACGAGGGGGTGCCAACCCCCCCAAAACGGCGGCCGCGCCTGCGAGGAGCTGCCCAGGGGAAGCCTCGGAGCCCTGGAGATGGGTGGGTGCGAAAGGGGAAGGCGGGGGGCTCGGAGGAGGGTCTGGGGGTGGGGGGTCCGATGGGATGAGGGATGTCCGGAGGGCGGGGGGGTCTGGCGGGACTCTGGGGCAGGGGGCCCAGTGGGGTGGGGGTCCCGGGGCAACAGGTGGGCTCCGTGGGACAGATGAGCTCCAGCGTGGGGGGCTCTGTGGGTGGGGGTCTCCCCAGTATGAGGGGGCTTCGTGGGACAGGTGGGGCCCGGTGCAATGGGGAGCTCCACAGAGTGGGGAGTTCTGGGGGGAAGGGGGGCTGCTGGGACAGGTGGTCCCCGTGTCTAACCCCTGTCCCCAGCCCCCTGCGCCCCGGCTGGGTGTCCCAACGCCTCGGAGTGCGCGGGGGGGCTGCGCCCCTTCCCCTGCGCCCCCTGCCCCGCCTCCTGCGCCGACCTGGCCGCCGCCGTCACCTGCCCGCGGCCCCCGCCCTGCCGCCCCGGTGAGTGGCACTGGGGGGCCGGGGGGACACCCCGATGTGAGGGACATCCCCTGAACCCCCCGTCCCCCCAGGCTGCTGGTGCCCGGCGGGGCAGGTGCTGGACGCCGCCGAGCCCGGCGCGGGGACCGCGGGGTGCGTTCGGCCGCGGGAGTGCCCGTGCCGGGCCGGGGGGCGCAGGTACCCCCCGGGAGCCCCGGTGCCGCTCGGTTGTCGCCTCTGCACCTGCCTCGAGGGGCGCCTGCGACACTGCCGCCCCAACCCCGGCTGCTCAGGTGGGTTCCGGAGCGGGGCGATGTGCCGGTGGGGACCCCCGGTACCCGCGTGTCACCGCGGTGACGCCTAGAGGTCCCCCAGTGCCCGGGTATCCCCGCCCCGGTGCCGGCGGGCCCCGGGTGACCCTGTGTCCCCCACAGTGGACTGCGGGTGGTCGTCGTGGTCGCCGTGGGGCTCCTGCGCGGGCACCTGCGGGACCCCCGGCGTGCAGTGGTCTTTCCGCAGCCCCTCGAACCCCGCCCGGCGCGGGGCGGGAAGGCACTGCCGCGGCATCTACCGCAAGGCCCGACGGTCAGCGGGGCCCGGGGGTGGCGGGGGGGGCCGGGGTGTCCCCCAGGTGTGTGACCGCCCCTCCCCGCAGGTGCCACACGGCGCCGTGCCGGCGGTGCCATGAGAAGGGCCGGTGGCGCGTCCCCGGCGAGCGCTGGCGCGGGGGGCCCTGCCGGGTGTGCCAGTGCCTGCCGGGCGGGGGCATCCGGTGCGTCCCCTACTGTCCCCTCCACGACAGCGGCTGTCCCCAGGTAAGTGGGAGGCGCGGGGGGACGGGAGGAGCCGCAGGTGAGGGTGACGCTGCCGGTGTCCCCAGGGCCAGGTGCTGCGGGAAGGTGACGGTGACTCCTGCTGCACGTGCGGCCCCGCGGGTGAGTTGGGGGTCCCGAGGTGTCCCGAGGGGGGGTGGAGGTGACCCCAGTCCGCTCGGCGCCGCGCTGTGACCATCGCCGTGCCCGTCCCCGCTGCAGGTGACAACTCCACGGCCACTCCGCCCGGGATGATGACAGTGCTGTCCCACACCGCGCCGGACGAACCCCTCGGCAGCACCGGGTACGGGAGGGACAAGGGCGGGCAGCGGGATTTGGGGGTCCCCAAAGGCGGGGGGCACTGGGGGCCTCCCCCTGACCGCCCTCCCCCGCGCTGTTCCCTCCAGCCCCACTGCCGAGCCCGGGACTCCCCCCAGCCCCACACCTTCAGGGTGGCCCAAACGCCCCGAGACCCCCCCGCAGCCCCCCAGCGCAGCCGGGGGCACCCCCAGAACCGCGACCGAGCCCGAGGACACCCCGAGACTCCCCGGAGGCTCCGCGACGCCCCTCGAACCCCCCCAGCTCAGCACGTTGCCCTCTCTCGCTCCCACGGGGGTCCCCGCCGCGACCCCCCCAGGTGAGAGAACCCCAGGGAGGCGCGGAGGAAAGACCCCCCAAAACGGTGCCCCGGGACTGGGGGGTCCCGGTGGAAGGGGGAATGAGCTCCTGAAAGAGAGACGGGGGGAAACAGCACCCGGGGCATGGCTGGGGGAGCTGGGGGGGTTAAAGGATGGGGGTTGCAGGGTGAGCCCCCAACACACGAGGGTCACCCTGCCCCCCCGTGTCCCCCAGGCTGCGCCCCCCCGCCCTGGGGGGGGTGGGGGTCCTGCAGCCGCTCCTGCGGGGTGGGGGTCGCTCTGCGGCGCCGGGCAAGGACTCCGCCCGAGGGGGGCTGCACCCAGCCCCCCAACATCGACAGCCGCGTCTGCTTCCTGCGAGCCTGCCCAGGTACCCCCAAACCCCCGGGACCCCCGATGTCAGGGGGAGGCCCCCATTGTGGTTGGGACCCCCAGGCGTCAGGGCTCTCCATGGGGTGGGACTCATCCCCATTCCCTGGGGTGGGACCTCAAAAACGGGCGGGACCCCCGAAGTCTGGGACCCCCACAGTAGGTGGGGATCCTCAGGGTTGGGGAGTCTCGGGGTCCCCAGTGCGGGGGGGCTCTAGGTTAGGGGGTGGTCCTGGGGCAGTGTGGGCGTGCTGACCCCCCTGACAGCCCCGTGCCCCCCCCAGTGGCGGGCGGGTGGTCGCCCTGGGAGTCCTGGAGCGCCTGCGACGCCCCGTGCGGGGGTGGGCAGCGGATCCGCCGTCGCAGCTGCAGCGACCCCCCTCCAAAAAACGGGGGGCGGCCGTGCGACGGGAGAGCCCTGCAGAGCCGGCCCTGCAACCTGCGGCCCTGCGGGGACAGCCCAGGTACGGGGGGGCTGCGGGAGGCTGGGGAGATCCCCATCTCTGCTCCCCCCGTCCTTAAGCCCCCCATTTGCCCTCCCCAGCCGCTCCCTGCTGCTCCCGACCTTTCCAAAATCCCCTTGCCCACCCGATTCCCCCCAGCCCCCCAAATTCCCCTAAGTCCCTCGACTCCTCCATCCTTGATCGCTCCAATCGCCTCCCCCACCCCTGGCCCCCCAACTGCCTCCCCGACACCCCAAATCTCCCCCGAGTCCCCCCCTTCTCCCCCGCTGACCTCCCCGTGTCTCCCCCAGCCTGCCCCCCCCAGATGCTGCTGGTACCCCCGGGGGGGTGCGAGGATTTGGGGGTCCCCCCCTGCCCCCCCACCTGTGCCGACCTGAGTGGGAACAGCTCGTGCCCGGGGGACTGCGAGGAAGGTCGGGGGGCTGGGGGAGGGCTTGGGGGACACGGGGAGTCTTGGGAGGGTCTGGGGGGGGGGGGTGGGGATGTAGAGAGGGCTAGCTGGGGGGGGGAAGGGGCTTTTGGGGGGATTTGGGAGGGCCTGGGAACTTGGGAGGGCACGGAGGGGGCTTGAGGGGGCTTAGGGAGGACTTGGAAGTCTTGGGGAACTGGGAGAGAACTTAGGGATGTCTTGGGAACTTTGGGAGGGGCATGGAACAATCTGGGCGGTGGGGAGGATTTAGGGGGTGTTGGGGGGTGGAGGGGGCTGAAGCCCCCCTGAAGCACCCCTCCCACCCCAGGCTGCCGGTGCCGGCCCGGGCTGGTCCTGCAGGGGAGCAGCTGCGTCGAGCCCGGGTACCCCAAACCCCACCGTACCCCAAACCCCACCATACCTGAAACATGCTACAACCAGAACCCACCTGCAGCCCAAACCCCGGTGCTGGGGGTCCCCAGGAATGGAGACCTCCTGAACACTGGGGGCCCCCTGGGGGCTCCTCAGGATTTGGGGTAACCCTTCATTTCCCTCCAGCGCCTGTGGGGGCCCCGCGGGGGTGTTGGGAGTCCCCGAGAGTCGGGGTCCCCCTGGATCCTGCGGGTGGTCGCGCTGGACCCCCTGGACCCCCTGCGACTGCAGTACCGAGACCCGACAGCGCTTCAGGTGTGGGGCTGCCCCACAGCGGGGGGTCTGCCCCATAACGGGGGGTCTGACCCATAGGGGTGTCTCTGCCCCATATCGGGGTGTCTCTGCCCCACGGCGATCGCGTCCTGCCCCACTTCCCGCTCCCCACAGGTCTCCCACCAACCCCGCGGCCGCGGCCGGCGGTGCTCCCTGCGCCGGCAGCCCCCGAGAGGTTCGGGGCTGCCCGGAGCTCTGCGGATCCGGTAGGTGCCAGGAGCCCCCCGGGCTGAGACCCCCGGGTGCCACCGCGGCCCCTCGAGCGCCCCGTGTCCGTCTGTCCCCAGAGCCCAGGAGCGCCGCGCCACCTGAGGCCACCGAGGCGCCGTGGGTCCCGGGGTCGCCTCAGTCGCCGTGGGGCACAGAGACCCCGGAGTCGCCGTGGGTCCCGGAGCCGAAATGGGACACTGAGTCCCCGTGGGTCCCGGACTCGCCATGGGACACAGAGTCGCCGTGGGTCGCAGAACTCCCGGAGCCCTCAGAGCCCCCAGAGCCCTCAGAGTCCCCAGACTCCACTCGTGGCCGGTGGTCGCCGTGGAGCACTGAGTCCCCAGAGACCCCGCGGGTCGCGGTGTTGCAGTGGAGCACGGAGTCCCCGGAGTCCCCTCTGTCCCCGGAGCCGATGGTCCCCGCCCGTGGCCGATGGTCGCCATGGGGGCCCTGGAGCGGCTGCAGCGCGCCGTGCGGGGGCGGCGAGCGCTGGCGGCAGCGGGGCTGCGACACTCCCCCGTGCCCGGGGCTGGCGCTGCAGAGCCAGAGCTGCCACAGCCACGTGTGCCGAGGTGAGTGCGACACGGGCACGCGACACAGGGACCCCGACACAGGGACCCCAGCCCTGAGACCCTGTCCCAGAGATCTCACCCAAAGCCCCCGACCCACAGATCTGCGCTGTCCCACAGGGCTGCCCCACAGCGCCCCACAGATCTGTCCCTCACCCCCGCCCCACAACCCCCGTGGGGCACTGAGCCGCGTGGTTTTGGGGGGGCAGGGGTGTCCCAGGGGTGCTCAGGGGGTGTTTTGGGGGGCGGAGGCCAGCTGCCCCCAGGCACTGAGCTTTTTTTCGGGTGGGGGGGCAGAGGCCGGGTGCCCCCCCGGCAGGACGTTCCGTGAGTGCGGGGGGAGCTCTGGGTGCCCCCGGAGCTGCGCCCACCTTGGGGGGGCCGTGGGGTGCGCGGGGGGCTGCCAGGAGGGCTGTCACTGCCCCCCCGGGACCTTCCTGCACCGCCACACCTGCCTGCAGGTGAGACCGCCATGGGTGCTGCCCCCCAAATCCTGGGGTGGGAATTATGGGGTGGGGGAGATCTTGGTGTTGAGGGCGGGGTGCCCATCAGAATGCTTGGGGGTCGCGGGGTGGGGGTTCCCCGTGTGGGGTCTTTGGGGTTTCCCTGGGCCATGGGGGCTACATGGGTTCCTTCCCTGGGTCGGGGGTCCCTGGTTGTGGGAGGGATCACAGGGCTGGGGGGTGCCCCCAGTCTACAAGATACCCCTGGGGCGGGGAGCTCTCCAAGGTGCTGCTGTGGGGCAGCGGGTGCCCCACGAGTGCCCCCCAGGGTGGTGGGTGCCCGCCGGACCGGTGGGGGGTCCATGGGGGCCTCGAGGTTCTGTGGGTGTCCCCCGGGGTGCTTGGGGGTCCCTCGGGCGCTCCCCACCCTGTGCTCAGCCCCAGCAGTGCCCCTGCTCTGTGCCGGCCGCGCTGCTGTGGGGGAACACGCCCGGAACCCCCACCGGGACACCCCCCGGCCCGGAGCCCTCCGGGACCCCCCTTGGGGACCCCCCGATCCTGGAGCTGCCGCCGGGCGGAACCCTGAGCTTGGGCTGCTCCCGCTGGTGAGGAGGGACACCCCCGGGGGGGCCTCCCACCACCCCCCACCCTTCCCCTATTGCCTGCTGCCCTCCCCCTGCCCGACCCTCTGCTCCCCCTTACTGATTCCCCCTTTGCCCCCCAGCACGTGCCTGTGGGGTCGCCTGCGCTGCGCCCCGTCCGGGAGCCCCTCGTGCAACGAGACCCTCACGGGGACACCGAGCTGCCCGAGCCCTCCGTGCTCCGGTGGGTCACTGCCCCACAGCCCCCTGCCCCACAGATCGGGGTCCCGGGGGGGTCACCGGTTGTTTCACCCCCCACAGCAGAGCCCGGCCCTACATCGGCTCTCAGCCCCACATCGGCGCTCAGCCCCACATCGGCTCTCAGCCCCACATCGGATCTCAGCCCCACATCGGATCTCAGCCCCACAGCCCCCGGTGAGCCTCCCTACCCCCCGTTCCACCCACCCCGGGGGTCTCCCCCCGCCCACCCCACTGACGGACCCTTCCCGCAGGGGCCGAGGAGGAGGCCGGAGGGTCCCCGGTGGTCCCGTGGGGCCCGTGGGGGCCGTGGGGTCCCTGCAGCCACACCTGCACTCGCCCCGAGAGCCCCGCGAGTCGGAGCCGCCGCCGGGACTGCCAGGGGGGCAACTGTGGGGCGGGGGGCAGTAGCCAGCGACGGCCCTGCAACCTGCCCCACTGCGAGGGTACGGGGGGCTCTGGGGGGCTGCGGGGGGCTATGGGGGGCTATGGGGGGCTATGGGGGGCTATGGGGGGTCCCTGCAAGCTGCCCCACTGCGAGGGTACAGGGGCTGTGGGGGCTATGGCGGGCTGGAGGTCCTGGAAGGTCTGGGGGCGTTATGGGGGGCTATTGGTGGCTGGGGCTCCTGGAGGGTCTGGGGGGTTATGGGGTCCCTGCAAGCTGCCCCACTGTGGGGGTCTGGAGGCATGGGGGGCCTCTGGGAGTCCTGCTGGGCTGCGGGGGGAGCTCTAGGGGGGGTCTGGAGGGTCTCTGTCCCACTGTGGGAGGTTATGAGGCCTTGGGGGTCCCACTGACACTGGGGTTTCCCCACAGCCCCCACCTGCCTGACGCCCCCCTGCCCGTGCCAGTGGAGCCCCTGGGGGCCCTGGGGGTCCTGCTCGCGGCCCTGCGGTGGGGGGCAGCAGCGGCGGCTCCGAGCCTTCGCCCCGCCCAGCCCGGGGGGCTCCTGGTGCCCCCAAATCCAGGGGGGCCACGAGGAGCGGCGGCCTTGTGGGGTGACGGCGTGTCGGGGTGCGGGGGGCTCGGGGGGGCTGGGGCGGTTGGGAGGGTGTGGGGGCCATGAGGTGGCTATGGGGGGACACTGGGGGGATACTGGGGGGGTCTGAGGTCTATGAGGGGTTTCAGAGGGGTTAGGGGGGCTGGGGGACTGGGAGGGATTGGGGAGCTCTGGGGGGCTATGGAGAGGGGAGGCTAAAGGGGGGCTATGGGGGGCTACAGGGAACCGGGGGGGAACTGGGGGGCTCAGGGGGGGCGGTTGGCTGGTTTGGGGCGCTGGGAGCTGGGGGGCGTTGGGGGTCTCAGAGGGGATGATCCGACTGGTTCCGGGGGTCACCCCGCTGTCCCCCTCAGTGAACGGCGCGTGGTCTCCGTGGGGTCCCTGGTCGCGTTGTGACGTCACGTGCGGGGGGGGTCGCTCCGTGCGCAGCCGCTCCTGCTCCCGACCTCCCCCCAAAAACGGGGGCAGCCCCTGCCCCGGGGGGGGCCACGAGCTGCGGGTCTGCAACGCCCGGCCCTGCGGTACGGGGGCGCTGGGGGGCACCGGGAGGGACTCGGGGAGGCTGGGGGGTCGAGGGGCACTGAGGGGCTGCGCTGGAGAGCAGTGCTACGGGAGGCCGGGGGGTGCCTCGGGAGGGCTCGGCGGGGTCCCTGTGGGTCTCGGGGTGCTGACGATGCCCTCCAGGCCCGCGGTGCCCTCCCGGGCAGACCCTGTCCCCCTGTGCCACCCGCTGCCCGCGGAGCTGCCGGGACCTGCAGGAGGGGGTGTCCTGCGAGGGGGGGACTCCCTGCGAGCCCGGCTGCCGCTGCCCCCCCGGTGAGGCCCCCAGAGCCCCCTGTGCCCCCCCGGGACGCTGGAGCAGGACGGGGGTTCCCTGTGTGACCCCCCGGCTCCCCCAGCCCCCTGACCCCTGTCCCCCCTGCCGCAGGGACCCTGGAGCAGGACGGTGGCTGTGTCCCCCCCGCGCTGTGCGAGTGCCTGGACGCGGGGGGACACCTTTGGGTGCCGGGGGGGGGCGGACACCCCCGGGGCTGCCAGAACTGCACCTGCGCGGGGGGGCGGCTGCGCTGCGTCCCGGGGGGGTGTCCCCCCCCCACCGCCACCCCCGGGACACCCCTCGGGAACCCCCCGTGCGCCTGGAGCCGCTGGAGCCAGTGGGGACCTTGCAGTGTCACCTGCGGGGGGGGGCGGCAGGAGCGGTACAGGTGAGGGGGGCGGAGGGGACACGGAGAGGACAGGGGGGTTGAGTGGGACACGGCACCTTGGGGACACGTGACATCCCTTGGGGGGACACGGGACTGTGGGGACACAGAACGTGCGAGAGGCCACGGTACCTGTCGGGGGGTGATGACACTGGGGGGCACATGTCACCTGTGGGAGGGCTAAGTCACCTCGGGGACGCGCCTGGCACTAGGGGGACAAGAAACCCACGGGGAGACTTGACTCTGGGGGGGCTGCGGGGACACCTGTGGTGCCAGCCGGGTGACCCCAATGCCCCTTGTGACCCTCCCTACCTCCCCAGGACCCCCATCCCTGCCGAGGGCGGGGGAGGACCCTGCGGGGACCCCCAGGAGCAGATTCGGGGGTGCGAGGAGACCCCCTGTCCCCCCCTGTGCCCCTGGGCGGGGGGCGAGCGGGGGCTGGGCGAGCGCTGGAGCCCCGAGCCGTGCCGGCAGTGGTGAGCTGGGGGGGCTGGGGAAGCCGGGGGGGGCTCTGATGGACCCCCACCCACTGCGTGTGTGTCCCCCGCAGCACCTGCACCCCCGAGGGACCCCAGTGCTGGGACACCCCGTGTGCAGCCGGTACGGGGGGAACGGAGTGGGGGCTGGGGGGTCACACAAGGTGTTGGAGGTTCTGGAGGAGTCTTTGGGGGTCCCGGTGGTCTGGAGAATTCTGGGGGTTGGTGGGGAGTCGTGAGGCTCATGGGAACTCGGGGAGTCCTGAAGATCCCGGTGACCCCGCTGCCCCCCGTGCCCCCAGAGCCGTGTGACTGGAGCCCCTGGGGGTCCTGGGGACCCTGCGGAGACCCCTGTGTTGGGGGGTCTCGCCTGCGCCACCGGCACGCCCTGAAGCCCGAGACCCCCGGGCGGGCGTGCGGGGGGATCCAGACCCAGAGCGAGAGCTGCAACTCCACCGCCTGCCCCGGTAACCCCCGGACCCCCACCCCGGGGAGCCCCACCCCGCACCCTCGGGACCCCCATCCCGGGGGTGCTGAGGTGTCCCGTGCCCCCCAGAGCCGGGGTGCGGAGGGGGTGGCAGGACCCGCAGTCCCTGCGCCGGGCGCTGTCCCCGGACCTGCGGCGACACCTGGGCCCAGGTGCTGTGTCTGCAGGGCCCCTGCGAGCCAGGTACGGCCCGGGGCTGGCCCGTCACCCGCGGGTGTCCCCTGAGTCCTCCCGACACCCACGGGTGACCCCGTGCCCCGCAGGGTGCCGCTGCCCCCCCGGAGAGCTGCTGCAGGACGGTCACTGTGTCCCCCTGAGCCGCTGCCGCTGCGCAACCCCCGGGGGGACAAACGGGAGCCGCGAGGTGCCCCCGGGGGGTGTGACCCAGATCGGGTGTCACAACTGGTGGGTGACACCGCGCAGGGGGGGCACGACGGGGTGGGCACGGCTGGGGGAGCGTGGGGGACACGCTGGGTGGGCAACCTGACACGGGGACAGACACGGGGGTGGGGGACACGGGTGGTGGCACGGGGAGGGGGGGATGGACACCGTGGGACCGGAACAGACACAGTGGTGGCGGTGGGACGGGCACGGTGACAGTATGACTGGCACACGGGGCAGGGTGTGACGGGTACAGTGCTGGCGGGACGGACACGGTGGCGGTGCCACACAGCAGAGTCCCACGGGCGGTGACGGTGACACACGTGTCACCCCCGCTGCAGCACCTGCGAGAACGGGACCTTCACCTGCCCGGTGCTGGAGTGTCCCTCCCCGGGGCCCGCGACCCCCACGACACCGGTGTCCCCCTGGTCCTCCATGTCCCCCCTGTCCCCCCCGTCCACCCTGCTCCCCACATCTCCTGTATCTCCTCTGTCCCCCTCGTCCCCCCTTTCCCTCACGACCTCCATGTCCCCCCCAGCCCTCCCCGTGTCCCCCTGGTCTCCCTCACCCCCTGCCACCCCCTTGTCCCCCTCCGTGTCCCCCTGGTCTTCCTGGTCCCGCTGCTCCCGCAGTTGTGGCGGTGGCACCCGGACGCGGCACCGGCAGTGCCGGGAGGGCCCCGGGGAGGGGTCGCGGTGCGGGGAGAGCCCCGGGGAGGAGACGGCGCCGTGTAACCCCCAGCCGTGCCCCGGTGAGACGGCGGGACAGCCAGGGGTGGGGAGGGAGGGAAAGGGGAGAAGATGGATGGAAGAACGGGAGAGAATCGACGGAGGGATGGCGGGATGGGAGATGGAAGGGGGATGGAGGCAGAGAGGAAAGGAGGGAGGGATGTGGGGTGAGGGATGGAGGGCCGTGACAGTGGAAGGAGGGAGGCCCGGGCGCCAGCGGGGGTGCCGGTGCCATTCCCGGTGCCATTCCCGGTGCCATTCCCGGTGGTCCCAGGCTGCCCGCCGGGCGAGGTATGGCTGGACCCCGGCCCCGCTTGCGAGCGCAGCTGCCAGGACCTGGCGGAGCCCCGCAGGACTTGCGGGGACTCCCCCGCGACCCTCGGACCCTCCGGATCCCCCGGGACCCCCGGGACGCTTGATCCCTCCGGAACCCCCAGGATCCCCGCCGCCCCCACGACCACCGACACTCCCGCGACCCCCGACACTCGTGGGACCCCCGCGACCCTCGGGACGCCCGCGCCCCCCCCGCGCTGCGCCTGCGCCCCCGGCCGGTACCGGAACGGCTCCGGGCAGTGCGTGAGCGCGGGGGAATGCGGGTGTTGGTACCGCGGGGCGCTGCGAGCGGTGAGCAGGGCGGGGGGCGCGCCGGGGGTCCCTGATCCCGCGTTTGGGGATCCCTGACCGAGTTCGGGGGGATGTTCAATGTTCGGAGGTGCCTGTCTCCCCCAGGCCGGCAGCGAGTGGCGGGAGCAGTGCGCGACCTGTCGCTGCTCCGAGGGACGTGTCACCTGTGCCACCTCCTGCCCCGCGCTCACCTGCCCGGAGGTGGGGGGAGTCTGGGGGCAGTCCGGGGGGGCGGGGGGTCGCCGCGGGCAGGGGCTGAGCCTGAGGGTCCCCGCAGGGCGCGGAGCCGGTGCGGGAGCCCGGGAGCTGCTGCCCCGTGTGCCGGGACGAGTGGCCAGGTGAGACCCGACACCCGGGGACCCTGGGGGGGGCGACCCGGCAGCTCCCCCCGCTCACGCCGGGCGCCCCCACCCTGCAGAGGAGCCCCCCGGGCCGTGCCGGCTCCTCACGGCGCTGCGGACCATCGCCAAGGGCGCGTGTGTCCTACGGGGAGTCAGTGTCACCTACTGCGCGGGGGGGTGCCGCTCCCGCACCGCCGTCAGCGCCCAGGTACGGGGGGGCCAGGGGGCTCCGTGCGACCCCCAGAGCCGCTTGTTCCCCCCACCCTGCAGGAGCTGCCTCTGCACAGCCCGGGCGGAGGGCTCGGAGCTGGGTGCAGCGGGCCCGGCGGTGTCCGGGAGGATCCCCGGTTCCCTGTGACCCCGCGGTGTGTCCCCACCCCAGGAGCCGTACGTGCGGTCGCTGTGCGAGTGCTGCAGTTACCGGCTGGACCCCGCCCGGCCCGTGCGGCCCCTGCTCCTGCCCTGCCCCCGCGGCCGCCCCCGGCCCGCGCTGCTGCCCCGCATCGCCGAGTGCCGCTGCGAGCCCTGCCGGGGTCCGGGGGGTCCTGGGGGGGAAACCTGGGGGGTCCTGGGTGGTTCCGGGCGGGACACACAGCCCCCGCATTGCTCGGAGCCGCTACGAGCCTTGCCGGTGGGTCTCGGGGGGCCCTGGGGGGGTCCCGGAGAGGGTCCGGGGGGGCTTTTGAGTATCTGGGGGGGCTGCAGGGGGCTAGGGGAGCACCCCAGGGCGCCCCGGGGGTGACCCCCTGAACCTCCTGTCCCACAGGCGGGGACTTCACCCGGCGCTGAGGAGATCTCCTGGACCTCCCCCCCCCTGTGTCGGCAGCGCGGAGTTTCTTATCAATACCAATACACAATTAATAGTCTTTGATGATCTATAATCGATATTTGATCAATAACAGATAACTCCCCTCGGGGAGCACTGGGGGAACTGGGAGACTGGGGGGGCACGGGGGGGGCACGGGCAGAAGTGGGGGGCACTAAGGACACTGGGGGGAACTGCGGGAGGTGGGGGGAGCGCTGGGGGCACTGGGAGCACTGGGGAACTGGGGGGAGCGCTGGGGACATTGGGGGGAACTGGGGAGCACTGGGGGCACTGGGAGAACTGGGGAACTGGGGGGAGCACTGGGGAACTGGGGGGAGCACTGGGGGCACTGGGGGCACTGGGGACATTGGGGAGAACTGGGGAGCACTGGGGGCACTGGGGACATTGGGGAGAACTGGGGAGCACTGGGGGCACTGGGGACATTGGGGGGCCCTGGGCGAACTCCGGCGCGGGGTGGCTGCAGTTCCCGCCGCCACCACACGAGGGCAGCTTCACAGAGAGCGGGCGGCTGAGCCCCTCCGGGCCGCGGGCACACAGCGAGGACACGGCGGGAGGGACACCGGGAGGGACACGGCGGGAGGACACCCCGAGGGGACCCCAGGGCCCACGGCGGCCACATTGCCGAGGGGATCGCGGGGCCCTTGGCGGCCACATTGCCGCCCCTGTCCGGAAACGGCGCCGGCGCCGCTTGATGACTCAGCGGAGCGGCCAACAGGCGGCGGGCACGGCGCCGTGACGTCTTTCCCGCGCGCCTCAGTGGCGGCCCGTGCGCGGGGCCGGGAGAGGTCAGAGGGGGCCGGGAATGGAGCGGGATCGGGAGCGGGATCGGGATCGGGAGCGGGATCGGGAGCGGGATCGGGAGCGGGATGGGGAGCGGGATGGGGAGCGGGAGGGCACGGGGATCGGGAGCGCACAGGGAGCGGCGGCCCGGGGAAGGAGCGGGGGGCTCGGCCCGAGGTGCTGAGCAGGGCCCGGGGGAAGGCGGGCCCGGGGCGTTGGGAGGCGATGGGATCGGGGAGGGCCTGGGCCCGTGAGGGAGACACGGAGCCGGGAGCGGAGCCGGGCTTTGGGGAGAGTCCCTGGGCGATCGGATGGCAGCGGGGAGCGCGGGGAGGAGCGGAACCGGGACGGAGGAGGCTCGGCCCGGAGGGATTTCAGGGCACGGCGGGTAATACAGTGGGAGCGGGCCCGGGCTCTGGGGGGAAATATCTCGGTAAAGGGCTGTTCCGACCCTGCCGTTCCCGCGCAGCGTTCCCGGGATGTGACGCTGCTCCCGGTGCCCCATGGCCGCGCACCTGGTTCGCCGCTGCTGCCGGCGGCTGCTGCCGCTGCCGGCCCCGCCCGGGCCCTGCCACGGCCTGGCCCTGCGCACCTGCCCGCCCCGGCGCGCCGAGGGACCCCAGGCGCGGCCGCTGGAGGAGGGCGCGGAGCAGCTCCGGGAGCTGATCCAGGGAGCGTCCAGCCCCCAGGAGGTGCTGCAGCTGAGCCGGGGGCCCGCGCTGAGCAGCAACCTGGCGGCGCTGGCCATCGCCCGCCTCGCCCGCCTCACCTCCGAGCAGCAGCTGGACACCGAGAGCATCCGCAGGGACCCGCGCTTCCAGCAGCTCCTGGACACCGTGGACACGCAGGTGAGGGAGGATCGGGGGGCTCCAGGTGTGTGTGAGAAGGGGTGGGGGGCACAGGGGAGCCCCACACTGTACCTGACTGTTCAGGACACACCTGCGAGGTGCTGCTGGGGACATGGCTGGGAGGTGTCTGGTGTGTTCTGCTCTGTACCTGGCCGCTCTGGGCACACCTGTGGGACAGGGTGGCAGTGCCTGGGTCACTCCAATGTGTTCAGAGCCCCGAATCCTCACCTGCTGCCCATCCCTCGCTGCATCCCCAGATTTCCCAGGTGTGGCACACGCCGCTGGTGCAGCTGCTGCGGAGCCTGCCGGTGCTGGGGCTGGCGCGGAGCGGGCGCCCGGTGCGCTCCGTGGAGCAGGAGGTGCTGTGGCGGCTGCGGCGCCTGCCCCTGCGGCAGCTGGTGCAGCTGGCCGAGCACCTGGCGGGGCAGGGCCACGACAGCCTGCTGCTGCCCGAGGTGCTGCGCAAGCTGGAGCTGCGCTGGACCGAGCTGGATGGCACCCGCACCGTGGTGACGCTCATGGCCAAGGTGGGACACCTGTCCCCAGCCCTCATGGAGCGCCTGGAGGACAAGGTGGGACACGCACAGCTGGGCACGGTGCGGGCACGGGGCACACCTGGTAGGGTGGGACAGTGGGGGGACCCAGGCCTTCAGCCTGGGCTGGGCAGAGACATGTGGGGATAGCAGTCCTGCCTGGGGTCACCTGTTCCACCTGTCCCCTGTCCCTGTGCCCAGGCTCTGGAGCTGGCAGAGCAGTTCGGTCCCTGTTCCCTGTCTCACCTGTCCCCTGTCCCTGTGCCCAGGCTCTGGAGCTGGCGGAGCAGTTTGATCCCGACGAGCTGCGGCGGGTGGCTCTGGCACTGGCACTGCAGCAGCGCCGCTGTGTGCCCCTGCTGCGAGCTCTGTCCTACCACCTGCTGCAGAAACCTGCTGAGCTGCCTCTGCCTGTGCTCACAGACCTGCTCTTCGCCTACAGTGAGTGCTGGGGAGCACCTGGGTGGGACTGGGCACAAATCCATGCTTCAGTGTTGCTGTCCTGTGGCTGGCAGCAATGTGGGGGGTGGCCAGGTTAGCTTTGCAGTGCCAAACCTTTCCATGTTGGGACCTTCTTTGTCTTGCAGCCAGGTGGGGTGAGGGAATCCAGGTGAGCCTGAGCAGCTCTTCTCTAGTGGGTTGTCCCAGTCCTGGGGGTGGCAGCAGGTGGGAGGGGCATTGTAGGTCACCGGTACACTGCAGATATGAAACCCAGATCATTCTGGGTGTCATGTCACTCCAGATGTCCCAAGTCCCTATCCAGCTCAGCTGGAGCCCCTTTAGGCACTGGGAGGGCTCAGAGGTGTCCCTGGAGCCTTCCATTTCCAGGTGACCATTGCCAGCTGTCACCTGTGGTGTGTGGGGCACAGGACAGAGGTGCTCAGAGCCCCCACACCCTGAGCTCTCCCCTCTTGGCACAGGTAAGCTGAACTTCCAGCAGCCACAAGTGCTGCACCGCCTGTCCCTGGAGCTGCAGCCCCAGCTGGGTGCCCTCAGCCCGGTGCAGGTGTCGCGCTGTGCTCGCTCCTTCGCTGGCCTGCGCTGGCTCAGCCGGCCCCTCGCCGAGGCCATCGCTCAGGTGAGGCCTGGGGGACAAGGGACGACCTCACCTGGCCCTGGGTGGGCACAGAGGGACCTCACCTGTTCATGGGTGGTGGCAGGGGACGCTCACTGGCCATAGGAGGGGCAGGGGAAGCTCACGTGTTCATGGAGGGGGAGTGGAGGACACTCACCTGGCCAGGGGGTGTTGTCACCCTTCCCAGCAGGAGCTGGGGGGAGCAGGTGGCAGTAAGGGCCCCTCACCTGTCCAGGCTCTGTCAGCATTTCCCAGCGGAAATTTGGAATCATTTTCCACTGGATTTGGCTCGATACAGAGCCTCCAGCCCTGGGTGCTGGTGCTGTTCCTCTCCCAGTTCATCTCCCTGCACTTCCCCATCCAGACTGGGATATTCCAGAGCTTCCCCTTATACCTGGATAAAATCCCAGGATTCTCTCACTCTGATTTTCCCACCTGGGATTTGTCCCTGGCTGATGTGTCCAACCTCTCCCTCCCATCCCTGTTCTGGACAGCCCCAAATTCCCGTTTTTCCCACAGTATTGCCTGGATAACACACAGAACCTGTCCATCACCCAGCTGTGTGGGATCCTCGTGTCCTTCGCTCGCCTCAACTTCCAGCCCAGCTCCAGCGAGGAATTCTTCTCAATGGTGACGTCCCTGGAACCCCGGAATTCCCGAGTGGGCAGGGAGGGACCCCAGAGACCCCCCACAGGCACAGATTCCTTCCCCAAACCCACCCAAATCCCCTTGCAGCCCAGTCAAATTCGGTCCCTGTCCCTCAGTGTCGGGGACCGGCCACCGGCTGCCACAGCAACCCCCGTGCTCCGTGTGCCCCATGTCCCCTGCTGTGGGACCTGAGGGGACGGATCCTCGTGGACACCGTTCTCCCAGGTGTCCCAAATCCCTCCCAGATTCCACTTTCAGCGCTGGGAGAGGCCCCAGAACACCCTCCAGGTGATCCCTGTCCCTAGCTGTCACCTGTCCTGGAGCACAGGTGTTCCCCTGGCAGATTCCCATGGGAAAGGGGGAGTTCCATGGCTGGATCCATGGAGTGAGGGGCCACGGGATCACCTGAGAGGGACCCTCCAGCCTCAGCAGGGGACAGTGGGGACACCTGGGGACATCTCAGCAGCTGGTGGAACTCAGCTCCATATCTTCCCCATGCCAGATCCACGAGAAGCTGCAGGGGCAGGAGCAGCAGCTGGACACTCACCTGCTGACGGACGTGGTGTGGTCACTGTGTGTCCTGCAGCAGGTGCGGCCACCACACCTGCGCCACGTGCTGTCCCCTGAGTTCTACAGCCACCTCCAAGGTGAGCCTGGGGACAGCGGGATGGGCTGGCATTTGGGGATTGAACGGGAATTCTGGCCCTGGGGGTGGGGAGGAGCTTACCTGCCCAGCAGGTGGTGGAGGGCAGCTGCAGCCTAGTCAAATTCGGTCCCTGTCCCCCCATGGCGAGGACCGGCCACCGGCTGCCACAGTAAGCTCCGTGCCCACGTGCCCTGTGTCCCCTGCTGTGGGACCCAGGGGGTGAATCCACTGGAGACATGGAATCTGGGAATGCCTGGGGCTGGGAAGGGCTGCTCAGGTGTTGGAGTTCACCTGTTCCCACACACCTGGGGACACAAACCATGTCCCAGGTGTCACATGGCTGTTAAACCCCCTAGGGCTGGGCAGCCTTTCCCAGGAAGAATATTCCCAAAATCGCACCTGAACATCCCCTGGCACCATCTGGGGCCATTCCCCCTGTCCCATGGGTGTCACCTGAGTGTGTCCCCGACCTGTCCACAGGTGACACTTCCCCGCGGGCACAGAGCTCGTGGCTGAAGCTGCTGCACATCAACGCCACGGCCCAGCTGGAGGCCCAGGGCTACCAGGGACCGTTCCTGCCCCCTGAGGCACTCACAGGGGACAGGGACAAGAGCAAGGACAAGGACAAGGCCACCCCCCTGCAGCGGGGGCTGTGGGAGGCACTGCCGGGGGCGCTGGGGGGTGATGACCTCGCCCGGTTCGATGTGAGCACAGTGTACGGCTGGGACATTGGTGAGTGCCACCTGCTGCCACCTGCTGTCACCTGCTGCCACCTGCCTGGGCACCCCCCTCGTCTGTTACCTTCCCATGTCACCCCCAGCCCTGTCACCTTTCCTGGACACCTCCCCTTTCACTCCCTAGCCCTGTCACCTTCCTGTCACCCTCCAGCCCTCCTGGCTCTGTCATGCCCCTGCCACCTCCCCTTGCAGCCCAGTCAAATTCGGTCCCTGTCCCCCAGTGTCGGGGACCGGCCACCGGCTGCCACAGCAACCCTCGTGCTCCATGTGCCCCATGTCCCCTGCTGTGGGACCTGAGGGGACGGATCCTCGTGGACACATCCCCTGCCTGGGGTGGGGTCAGGAGAGTCCCTGGGTGGCTCTGAGTCCTTGTGTCCCCTCTGTCCCTGCAGATGCTGAGGTGGTGCTGGACAGCGACAACAAACCTCTGCCCGTGAAGGACTTTTCTGCCCCCCACTTGTCCCACTCCGAGGGGACAAAGCCACTGCCTGCAGGGGCCAGGAGGTGGGTGGGGGTCCCCTGAGTGGGGGACAGGGAGGGAACAAAGCCACTGCCAGCAGGGGGACAGGAGGGGGTGAGGGAGGTGATGAGGAGGGGGGTGAGGGGTACAGGAGGGGAGGAAGAGAGGAACAGGAGGGGATGAGGAGCTGGGGATGGAAAGGGTCAGTGGGGGAGAAGAAGTGGCAGGAGGGTGACGGGGAGAGGAAGAGGTGCTGCCCGTGCTCAGATGTCCCCGTGTCCCCAGGGTGGCCGTGCTGCGCTGGGAGTTCCCGCAGTTCAGCTCACGGGGTCGGGAGCTGCTGGGCAGAGGCTCCATGGCCCGCAGGCACCTGCGAGCTGCTGGCTTCCTGCTGCTGGAGGTGAGCGCCTGGGGACAATGGGAAACACGCCGGGGACCCCCGAGGCCACCCAGGTGTCCCCAGCACTGCCAGGGCCACCTCTGAGCCTGGCCCCAAGTGACACATCCATGCGGCGCTTGAAACCTCCCAGCCCTTTCCGGGAGAAATATTCCCAAAATCCCACCTGAACCTCCCTCTTGGGAGCAGAGCCCAACCCCAGGGGACAGTCCCTGTGCCTGTGGTCACCCTGGTGACAACAGCCAGGTGCCATTGTCCCCCGGCACACCTGGACACAGCTGGCTGCATTGGGAGGGTGGCACACCTCTTGGGGGGCTGCCAGCTCCCCACACCCAGGGCTCAGCAGGGATGAGCCACTGTGATCCCCCTGGGCCACCTGCCAGGTGATGGGGGGGGACAGGGGTGACAAGGAGGTCACACAGATGAGCTGATCCCATGGGGTCATCCAAGATTAACCCCTAGGGATAATTATAGCCCGGGGGGGTGTGACAGCCACGTGTCACCCGCCAGGGTCACTGTCAGCCCCTGGTGTCACTGTCACACCTGGGTGGGTGGTGGGACATTCCTGGGTGGGCACTGGGCACCAGTTGGGTGTTGAGGCTCTCCCAGGTGGGTTCTGGGACACTCAGGTGGGATGTGAGGCCTTCCCAGGTGGGTGCTGTGGGACAGTTGGGGTCAGGACAAGAGGGGACACAGCTGGGACCCCCTGGGCCACTGCCACATCCCTGTCCCCCCACAGGTGCCCCACTACGAGTTCCTGGAGCTGAAGCTGGAGCGGCAGCGTGTGGCCTACCTGAAGGACAGGCTGGCCAAGGCCCTGGCCAGTGACACAGCCAGTGACACGGCCAGTGACACAGCCACCGACACAGCCACCTAACCTACTCGTGTGGCCTCCTCACCTCACCCAGGTGGCCACAGCCCCGTGCCAGTGTGACCAGGTCACCACGCTGAGGTGGCCCTGTCACTGAGCCCAGGTGGCCACATCACCAGGTCGCTGTGCCCGGGTGGGCAGGTGACCACAGCGAGGTCCCCATGTTCCCACAGGGCTCTGGTGTCACTGCTCTGTGTTACAAACGGCTGAAATAAACCCAAAACTGTACAGGGATGATGGCTGAGGTGTGGTGACATTGGGGATAAATGACACTGGGGACACTGGGGCCATTGGGTATAGGTGGCATTGGAGATAGATGACATTGGGAGCAGCTGCCATCAGTGCCAGGTGCAATTGGAGCTGGGTGACATCAGTGGCACGTGACATAAGGACCAGGTGACATAGGGGCTAGTTGGCATCATGGCCAGGTGACATTGGGACTGGCCAATGACATTAGTGGGTGACATTAGGGCGTGGTGACACTGGTGCCAGGTGACATTGGGGTCAGGTAATGTGTGGCATTGAGGCCAGGTGACACCAGGGACAGGTGACATCAGTACTTGTTGACACTGAAAATGGGTGACATTGTGGATGGGTGACAGTGGGGTCAGGTGTCATCAGTGCCATCGGTGTTGGTGGCACGTGGCTGTCCCCGCGGCCCCCGTGTCCCCCCACCGCTGTGCCCGGGGCCGCCGGTCTGAGCTGGGATCGGGATCAGGAGCCACCAGCCTTTATTCCCGATTATCCCGGGATTGTCCCCGGGGGATGGGGACAGGTCCGGGCTGCCTCTGGCGCTGGAGTGGGGAGTGGGCAGCGGGGACCCCCGCGCTTTGGGGGTGTCACATCCTGGCCACAGCCCCCGCGGTGTCCCCTCAGGCCGCATGTCACCTCACTGGGCAGGGGGACAGACAAGGTGGCTCAGGACAGCCCTGGGGGTGACGCACAGGGGCTGGGAAGCGCTTTGGGGACAGATTAGCGGCCACCTGGCCCCGGGACCCCTCCGGCCCCCCGGGGGGAAGTACGGCCCGGCTGGGGGGACACGCGGTGACAGGGGGGACACGGCGGGGCCGGGAGCTGCTGAGTCACCGCTCGGGGCTGTGCCTGGCACCGGCAGCGCGGGCACGGCCTCGGTGCCAGCTCGGGGCGGGGGGGACAATGCCCGCCCTCATCCTGCACCCCCAGTGCTCCGGGGACACGCGGGGGGGACACGAGGGTCCCCCCTTCCCTCCCCCGGTGTCACCCCACCCGCGCAGACGCTTTTAGGGGGGCTCCGCCCTCTGCTCCCCCTGCCCGAATCTGCCCGGGACACCGCGGGATGCTCATCCCGCTTTTAAAAGGGGCCAAATTCCACCCCGGGAGGGGAAACTGAGGCTGAGCCCCTCTGCACCCCTATCCCGGCGCTGATGGACACGGGGGTCACCCCAGCCTGGTGTCACCACACACACGGAGACGTTCTTAGGGGGCTCCCCCTGTCCCCATCCAGATCTCCCGCAGGACACCTCGGGATGCTCATCCCTTTTTTAAGGGACAAAATCCCACTCCGGGAGGGGAAACTGAGGCTGGGCGCCCCCTCCGCCCCCCATCTCTGGTGCCACCACACCCGCCCAGACGCTTTTTTGGGGGGAGCTCCGCCCTGCGTACCCCAGTAACCCCCCCGGGACAGGGACACCGCGGGGTGCTCAGGGATGCTCATCCCCCTTTTCTAAGGGACAAAGTGGGGGAAACTGAGGCCGGGCCCCGCCCTCGCCCCCCCCCGGAGCTGATGCAAGCGCTGGGTGGGCCCGAGTCCCCCCGCCGCAGCGCCTGCCGCCCGCCCCGCGCCCTCCGGCACAAACCCTCTATCGCGACAGAGCCAGGGCCGGGCGGGACACAATTCCCGCTGACATCAGCCGGGCCGGGCCCCCCCCGCGCCCCCCCGCCCCCGCCCCAGCCCCGCTGATGCTCCGGCGCCGCCGCCGCAGCCGCGTCCGCCCGGCCGAGCCGAGCGGGGGGAGCGGGGGGGGCCGGGCCGGGGGGGGCCGCGGGCAGCGCCGAGCCCGGAGAATCCCTGAAATCCGCCGGGGGGGGCGGACCGGAGAAGGAGAACGGGATGCCGGAGGGAGCGAAGGCAGGTGAGGCCGGGGGGGCGCGGGGGGGAGCGAGACCGGAGCGGGAGGGACGGGGAGACGAGGATGGAGCGGGAAGAATGGAAGGGAGGGATGGAGGGATGAAAGAGGAGCGGGGGGATGGAGCCCGAGGGTGGGAATGGAACGGGGCGATGAGGATGGAGCAGGGGATGAAGGACGGAGCCGGAAGGATGAAGGACGGAGCGGAAAGGACGGAGCAGGAGGATGAGGATGGAGCAGGAGGATGGGGACGGTGGGATGAAGGACGGAGCAGGGAGGAGGAAGCCGAAGCCATCAGAATGGAGCTGGAGGAATGAAAGGCGGAGGGGGAGCGATGGAGGGCTGAGCGATGAGGATGGAGAAGGGAGATGAAGGACGGAGCAGGGAGGGGTGCAGGATGGGAGGATGAGGATGGAGTAGAGGGAAGGAGGATCGAGGTGGGGGATGAAGGGCAGAGGTGCAATGATGGAGCCGGAGGATGAGGATGGAGCGGCAGCGGTGGAGAACAGAGCAGGAGGGATGAGGATGGAGCCGGGGGATGAAGGGCAGAGCCGGAGGATGAGGATGGAGCGGGAGGAAGCGGCCCGGCCGCCACTCTCGGCCGCCGCCACCGCCCGGGGCTCCGGGCCCGGCACA
Source organism: Lichenostomus cassidix (assembly GCF_008360975.1). Taxonomy (NCBI): domain Eukaryota; kingdom Metazoa; phylum Chordata; class Aves; order Passeriformes; family Meliphagidae; genus Lichenostomus; species Lichenostomus cassidix. The sequence goes on from NC_139482.1 coordinate 464,690, forward strand.
ACCGGGGGCTCCGGCCAGGCCCCACCGGGGCGGGGCACGAGGGACTTAGGGGACCTCGCTTCGGGGTCACCTCCCTCACCTCGAGAGCCCCAGCGGGGGTCCGCATCGGGTTGTGCCCCCCCGTACTGGGAGGTACTGGTGGGACTGGGGGTCTGAGCCCCGAACCCCCCAGCACCATCCCACCGCCCGGGTGGGAAACTGAGGCACAGCCCAAGGTCACCCTATAGCGGTGTCCCCAGGGGGCCACTGTCACGTGTCGGGAGGGGGCTGGGGACAGCCGGGAGCGACCCCCGGGGTTATCCGCACCTTCCCGAGGGACTGGGGACAACGGGAACGAGGGCAGGGACGCACCCTGGTGTCACCCTCCCCCTGTGCCTCGGTGCCCCTCCCAGAGCTCGGCCCGGGGGTCCCCGAGAAAGGGTGTGATGGTCTGGTTTGTGCACGGGGGGATCAAGGGTGTCCCCGCCAGGGTGTACAGAGGGGACCCCAAAACACCCCCCGAGATGTGGGGCGGCAGGGCAGAGCTGAGTTAAGGGGGTCACAGCAGCCCCCCCTCATCGTAGGGCAGAGTCACCTCCCGAAAGGCCACCGGAGATGGGAGGGGAGACACGATCCCCCCAAAGAGCCTTTGAGGTGTCCCTAGCACGTGGCGGGGGGGTGGCTGCTGGGCTAAACCATTTCAGCTGATGGGGGGAACCAGCGGCACCTGCCCGGTGAATACCCGCCAGGCGCCGCCCCCTCCCGGCTCCCCCCGCGCCGCCCCGCCCCCTCCCCTTTATAGCGCGGGGGGCTGGGGGGTCAGTGCTGCAGGAGGGGCTGGGGGTCACCGCGCTCCGGCCGCTCCCCGCCATGGATCCGTCCCCGGGGGGCTCAGGTGATGGAGGGAGCCCGGCTGGGTTTTGGGGTGGGGGAGGCGCTGCAGGGCGGAGCACCCCAAAACTCAGTGTGGGGAGAGCTGCAAAGGGCTGTGCGCCCTCTCCCCCCGGTGGAGGGGCTGTCTGGGTTTGGGGTCTCCTCAGTGCGGCTGCAACCTTGTGCTGCCCTCAGACAGAGGGCGGGGGGCTGCTGGTGTCCCCCCAGTGGGCGGGGGTGACGCCAGCTCGCCCCTAGGGCGGTACCCACGGTGTCCCCACTGCCACCATCACGGGGTGACCCTGCAGGGGGGGCACTGTGGGGGTGTCCCCTCTCTCCGCGGTAGCCGTAGGGGGGCCGTGTCGCTCAGGGGTGTCCCCTCTCTCCGCAGCCCCCTCGCCAATGCCCACGACCCCCCCGCCGATGCCGGCCAAGGAGGAGGCTCGTCCCCCGCCCGAGGGGGCCAGCTGTGACCCCGGCCCGGCTGCCGCCGCCCCCCCCGGCTCTCCCTGCCGGCCCCCCCCGCCCGCGGACCCGCTGGACACCCGCATCGTGATGGGCGAGGAGACGCGCTGCCCCCCGCCCGAGCCTCGGGGGGCTCCCCCCGTGCCTTGCCCCTTCCCCGCGTCCCCCAAGGACACCCCCCCGGGCCGCCCCCCCGCGCTGGACCCCGAGCTGTTCTTCACCGCCCCCTCCACCCCGGTGCGGGCGGGGGCAGCGCGGCTGGCCGGCCCCGAGGAGGCGACGGACGGCGACAGCGAGGGGCTGTGCTCGCCCCCCACGTCCCCCTCGGGCTCCTACATGACGGCCGAGGGTGGCAGCTGGGGCTCCTCGGGCACCGCCAGCACCTCCCCGTCCTGCTCCCCCAACCTGGCGGCCGAGGCCGAAGGCCTGGGCGAGGCTGAGGGCGAGGCCGAAGGTCTGGGGGGAGCCCTGGCTCTGCCCCCCGGCCTGGGGGACCCCCCGGCCTTCCCCCCGCTGTCCCCCGAGGAGGATGATGACGATGACGATGATGAGGACGGTCCCTTCGCCCCGCCGGGCTGCGCGGATGATGAGGATGATGATGATGAGGACGGGCAGACGCCGGAGGAGGAGGATGAGGATGACGAGGGCTCGGGGCTGATCCCGGCGGCGCTGCTCCCGTTCCGCGGCAGCCTCCTCTTCCAGGCCGAGGCCGTGGAGATCTCGCCCCGGGGCTGCGCCGGGGAGGAGGAGGAGGAGGACGAAGGCAGCACCTCGGCGTCCTTCCTGCGCTCGCTGTCCGAGAGCTCCATCCCCGAGGGGGGGGACGAGGCCTTCGCCTTCCGCGACGACACCGACGCCTCCTCGGACTCGGCCGCCTACGACGGGGACGAGGACGAGCGGCTCTACGGCACCGAGCGGCACGCGGGGGACACGGGGACACCGCCGGGGACACCCTCGGCACCCTCGGGCCCCGCTGGCGTCGAGCTCCACCTCCATGCCGGGTCCCCGTGTCACACGCCCGGCCAGGACACGGCTCCCGGATCCTTGGGGACACCCCCGGCACCCCCTGGAGGGGACGCGGAGCTGGATGGCGACGCCTTTGTCACCGCCACGGGGGGGTGGCCCCCGCCGGAGCTCCCTGAGGAGGAGGAGACAGCGACAGAAGGTTCTGGAGCGGCGCTGGGACAGGGAGCTTGCCCGGAGCTGGCAGTGACCGCGCCTGTCCCCCAACCCCCCGGGCTCTGTGCTGGGGACCCCCAGAGCCACCAGCTGGGCGGGGCCAATGGGGAGCCCCAGGACGGCCCTGGGCATGACAGTGATGGTGACAATGACCTTGAGCTCAGCACTGGGACGGTGGGCAGTGCTGATGGCCACAGCGAGCTGGACTCTGCAGCCACCGGCTTGGGGACATCTGTGACACCAACCCCCCTGGATGAGATGGACACTGTGGCCACGGAGGTGGTGACACCAGTGACACCAAGCGTGATGGACACTGTGGATGCTGACCTAGTGACACCGGTGACACCAGCCCCACTGGATGAGATGGCCACTGCAGCCACCAGCCCAGTGATACCCAGCCCGCCTGATGAGCTGGACGCTGTGGCCACCGACATGGTGACACCAGGGACACCAACCCCTCTGGATGAGCTGGACACTGCGGACACTGCTCTGGTGACATCCAGCCTGATGGACAGCACAGCCACCAGCCTGGTGGCACCCAGCCCATCAGACACTGCAGCTGCTGATGTAGTGACATCAGTGACACCCAGCCCCCCACGTGAGCCAGCCACCATGGCCACTGAGCTGGTGACACCGGTGCCACCAAGCCCACCAGATGAGCCAGCCACCATGGCCACTGAGCTGGTGACACCGGTGCCACCAAGCCCACTGGTGACACCCAGCCCCCCAGATGAGCCGGATACTATGCCCGCCAGCCTGGTGACACCAGTGACACCAAGCCCAGCACATGAGCTGGACATCGTGGCCACTGACGTGGTGACACCGGTGGCACCCAGCGTACTGGACAAGATGGAAGTTGTGAACACTGTCCCGGTGACACCGGTGACATCCACCCTGAAGGATGCTGTGGCCACTGACTTGGTGACATCAGTGACACCCACCCTGATGGCTACTGTGGCCACCAACCTGGTGACATCGGTGACACCAACCTCCCTGGATGAGAGGGACACCGCTGCAGCTATTGACCTGGTGACATCGGTGACACCAACCTCCCTGGATGAGAGGGACACCGCTGCAGCCATTGACCTGGTGACATCGGTGACACCAACCTCCCTGGATGAGAGGGACACTGCAGCAGCCATTGACCTGGTGACATCGGTGACACCAACCTCCCTGGATGAGAGGGACACTGCTGCAGCCATTGACCTGGTGACATCGGTGACACCAACCTCCCTGGATGAGAGGGACACCGCTGCAGCCATTGACCTGGTGACATCGGTGACACCCGCCCTGATGAACACCACAGGTGCCACCCCAGTGACCATGAGCATGGTGGAATACAGAGATACCAAAACGGTGACATCGGTGACACCAACCCCCGGGGATGTGATGGCCACAGTGACCACCGACCCAGCGACACCCAGCCCGATGGACACCACGGCCACCGACCCGGTGACCCCCAGCCCCGCGGCTGCTGTCCCTGCCCCGTGTCCCCTTCCCCGGGCCATGTCCCCCGTGGCGCTGGCAGCCGAGGTGGCCCCATCCTGCGAGTCCCCAGCTGCCCCGCCGTGTCCCCTGGCGCAGGGGACGCTGTCGCAGACGCCTGAGGACGTCCCCGAGGAGCGGGGTGACGTGGCCACCGCCTTGTCCCCGGAGCTGCGGGACACGTCCAGCTTCCACAGCGCCGGAGAGGCCCCGGGAGAGCCCGAGGAGGAGAAAGCTGAGGATGATGAGGATGATGAAGATGTGGCCCCCGCGCCCCTCTCGCCGCGCTTCACGGCCTCGGAGCGGGAGGTGTTCGTGGGGACCCCCCCGGCCCCCCCCGAACTGCTGCCACCACCCGGTGCCTTTTCGGGGCACGGGGCCGGGCCGGGTGTCGCCGCCCCGCTGCGGGGGGCCCCGGGGGATTTGCCCCCCGCCCTGCAGGAGCCCCCCAGCCCCCGGTCGGGCCCTGAGCCCCCCGGCCACGCTGCGGGGGGCACCGATGCCAAAGTCCCCCCAAGTCCCCCCGGCCACCCCGCGGCCCCTCCCGAGCGGCAGGAGGAAGAGGAGGCAGTGGGGGGGGTCGCACCCAGCCCCCCGCCCGCTGCAGGGGCTCAGCTGGGATCCCCCCCCGAACCCCCCCGCCCTGCACCCCCCAAAATCAGCCAAGTGCCTCCTCCCGCCGCCCCGGCCCGTCCCGGGCCCCCCCGCAGCCAGGAGCCCCCCCCGGGGCTGCCCCTCTCCAGGAAGCACCTCGAAGGTAAGAGATCCCCCAAACCCCCGTGGCTGTGGGATCGGGGTGGGCACTGCCTGCGGGGGGCACTTGGGAGGTCGCTGGGTGGGGTCAGCCCGAGGGGGGGCTTTGGGGGGCACCACGAGCTCAGCACCACCCCCCTTGCCGTGGGGGTTGCATGGGAACAGGGTGAGCACCCGCGGGGTCTGAGGGTGCCTTTGGGGGGTCCCGGGGTGGGCGAGGGGGGTGAGCAGGAGGGGCTGAGCCCCCAGAGAGGTTTTGGGGACTGCCCAGCTCAGCCCCTCTGCCCTCACAGCCCCCCAGCCCTCCCCGCAGAAGGAGCAGGAGCCCCGAGGCCGGGCAGGAGCCCCGGGGGCTGGGGGGGGCCGGGGTGCCCCCCGGGGGTCTCTGCAGTCGGAGTCGAGCTCGTCCAGCGAGGCCGAGGCCCCCCAGCCCCCCCCGGCCGCCCAGCGCTGCCAGCCCAACCACCGAGGTGAGGGGGATCCCCTGGGGTATCCCCGCCTTTGGGGGGTCCGGGGGGCTCCTCTCACCCCCCTCCCTCTGCGCAGGGTCCGGCAACGAGTCAGAGAGCAACGACGAGTCCATCCCGGAGCTGGAGGAGCCCGAGGGCTCGGAGCCGTCCCCTGCCCAGCCCCAGGTGCGGTTTCGGGGAGTCGGGGGTGGTGGGGACCCCTCAGGGGGTGCGGACCCCGCTGACCCCCTCCCCCTCCCCTCGGCAGGTGCCCCTCGGCCACGCCCTCGGCCCCGGAGAGGAACCGCTCAGCAAAGCCAAGCAGAGCCGCAGCGAGAAGAAAGCCCGCAAGGTGGGGTGTCCCCGGGGAGCTGGTGGTCCCCTGCAGGGCTGGGGTCCCTGTCCCGTCGCAGGGTTTGGGGAGATCGGTTCTGGGGTGTTGAGGGTCAGCTCCCCACTCTGGGGGTCTCTGGGCCACACTGGGATGGGACTCAGGGGGTCCCATGTTGGCCATGCTGAGCCAACATCCCCACCCTGATTACCCCGTTATCCCGGGGATTTGGGGTGTTACGGGGGGCTGGATCGCCCCCAGGCTGCTGTGCCGTGGTGCAGGGGGTCACCCCACACCCCCCTGGCCCCTCAGGCCATGTCCAAGCTGGGGCTGCGGCAGATCCACGGCGTCACCCGCATCACCATCCGCAAATCCAAGAACATCCTGTTCGTCATCTCCAAACCCGACGTCTTCAAGAGCCCCGCGTCCGACATCTACATCGTCTTCGGGGAGGCCAAGGTGGGCTCGGGGGGGCTTTGGGAGGGAGGTCTCGGCTCGGGGGTGGCTGTGGTGACCCTGTGTCCCCCCCCAGATCGAGGATCTGTCCCAGCAAGTGCACAAGGCGGCGGCTGAGAAGTTCAAGGTGCCCCTGGAGCACTCGGCGCTCGTGACTGACGCAGCACCCGCCCTGGCCATCAAGGAGGAGAGCGAGGAGGAGGAGGAGGTGAGTGCTGGGGGGTGACAGCGCTGTGACCCTCTGGGGTGGATGGGACAGGGCTGGAGGTGCAGGATGTGGAGTTGGGCATGGCTCAGGTCAATGTTTTGTGCCCTGGGAGGGGCTGCAGAGGGATGCCTGCGCTCAGGGCTGGGTTGGTGCCACGGGGGGGCTGACAGCTCTGTGTCCCCCTGTCACCCCAGGTGGACGAGACGGGGCTGGAGGTGAGGGACATCGAGCTGGTGATGGCCCAGGCCAATGTGTCACGTCCCAAGGCTGTGCGGGCACTGCGGCACAACAACAACGACATCGTCAACGCCATCATGGTGAGTGGAGGGGGCAGGGATCCCCCTTTTCCCAGCGGGAATTGGGGCTGTGACCCCAGAATTCCTGACTCTCCGCTCTCTCCCGCAGGAACTGACCATGTAGCAGCTGGGGGTGTCCCAGCCCCCTGTATAGATGCACAGAGTCCCCCCAAATCCTTCCTCCTGCTCCCCCATCCTCCTCCTGCCCCCCTGAACTGCTCAATAAAGGCCACCTGCACCCCTTGGATCGCACTCTGCCTCCCAGGCCTGGTTTTGGGGAGCCCCTCTTCCAGCAGTAGGATGGGGGGGCAGCTCCTGGGGGTGTAACTGGGATGGGGGAGGTAGAAGGACAGGTTTTGGGGGGTGGCAGCACCCCATGGAGCTCCCAGCGTCATTGGGGATCAGGGATAACCCTCTCCCTTCTGGATTTGGGTGGCAGAGACCTAGGATGGGAAGGAAGCCCCCCAGCTCCAAGGGCTGGGAGGGGAGGGAACTCTTGGTCCCCTAATCCCAGGATGGGTGGGGAGGGGGGGATGGTGACCATGAGGAATCCCAGACTTGGGGGAGCCAGAATGTTCTGGAATGTTCCAACACCACAGATGAGACAGAGGGTGAAAAAATTCACATTGTGGCAAAACTTCATTGTGGGGCAGTGCTGGGGGACCCGCTGTGCAAACTGTAAACTGGGGGGAAGCGGATCCAGCCCCTCGGGAACAGATCCCTTAGGAGCAAATATGGATGCTCAGGAGCAGATCTGTCCCTCTGGGAGGAGATCTGTCCCCAGACTCCAAATCCAGATCTGTCCCCAAGTCCAGCTGGAGCCCCTGGAGCTGTTAACGGAGCCGGGGCAGGGAAGACATCCTGCTGGAGCCCCCAAGTCCTGTGTGAGGGGTCGGGAACCCCTCCGAGGGCAGCTCCATGTTCTAGGATCTCCATGAGAGCACAGGTTGGTGTTCTTGGGTCTCTCCAAGGGCAGATCCAGAGTCCTCCTGGGGCAGGTCTGTGTTCTGTGTCCCCTCCCAGGGAAGCTCCGGGTGCAGCTGTGTGTCCTGGGATCCCCCTGGGATCAGCTCCACGTTCCACGTCCCCAGGGAGGAGCAGCCCCACGTCCCTCCAGGGTAACTCAGTGTCCCAGGCTCCCCTCGAGGGCAGCCCCGCGTTCCAGGCGGGAGCAGCTGCAGTTCCCAGGCTCCCTCAGGACGAGTCCCTGTCCAGGCTGCAGCCCAGGGCCTCGATGTCACTGCTGATATGGGATATCATCCTGTCCCACTCGTCCTCCTCCGAGGGCACCGACTGCTCGTCCGAGCTGCCGGCGGCGCCGGTGCCGTTGGAGGCGGAGGTGGCGCCCAGGGAGCGCCGGTAGCGGCCGAAGCTGTCCGTGATGATCCCCCGGCCATCCTTCACCCCAATGGTCTCCAGGAAGTTCTCAAAGTGCTGGCTGTCCTTCTCTGGGATGAAGGGACGCAGGCCTGGAGCAGGGACACGGCAGGGACAGGGGTTGGGGTGGCATGGGGAGCACCCAAGACAGGTTAGCTGTGGGGATTCCTCACCTGGATGTCATTCCCAAGGCTCCTGAACCTTCCTGGAGAGGCCAGGAGTCTCTCTGGGAGGGATGGGGACCTCCAGGGTTCCCCATTCTTTTGCACCTGAGATCTGCAGCCACAGCTCACTGAGGGCAAAATCCAGCTCAAGTGGGATTTTCCAATCTCCAAAGGATCTAATTCCTCATCCAGCATCTTGCTCGGCTTTGCTGAGCTTATCCCAATAATTTGTCCCATTAGGGACATCTGTCCTGTCCCCTCGGTGTCCCCAGGGGCCAGCAGACCCATGTGAGACACACTACTCCTGTCCTCTGGGGATTTTAAATTCCTGATTCCTTTTCCTTTGGATATCAGGCCAGGTGAGAAGCCCCACGTGCAGCCAAACACTGCCCCTGTCCAGGGATGATTTTGTATTCCTGACCTGTTTTCCTAGGACAGTAGAGGCCAGGTTGTTTAAATACCCCTGGTCTGGAGATGATTTTTCTGGCCTGAAGATTTCCAGGTCTGAATTAAATTCCCTGGCTCTGGAGGAGGTTTCTAGGTTTAGTGAGACATTCCCAGGTCTGGATTAGGTTGCCTGGAGTTTCCCAGGTGCCTCACAGCCAGGTGGGAGCAGGGAACAGCTCGGGGGGAGACTGGAGCTGTGGGATAAACTGAGATAGATGGACCTGCTGCCCTCAGGAACGAGGAATGTCCACCAGAGAGATGGATTGGGACATTTCCCCTCTCATGGTGACACCCCAAGGCCTCCCTGTGCCCCCCACACTTTCACCCCAGGTTCCTGTCTCAGGGGCCATTCTGGCACTCACCCAGGAGCAGGAATTTCCTGCTGTCCCCGTAGAGCTGCTTGAGGTTGATGCAGAACTCGTGGATGGAGGCCCCATTGCGGTACTCGTGCAGCAGCATGGCAAACTGCTGGATCTCCTGCGAGGACAGCTTCGTCCGGAGCTGCGGGGACAATGGCCCTCATGGCACTGGGTGCTTGGGAATGGTGTTGGGACAGCCAGGAACCCGATGGGAAAGCAGGGGTGAGCTGTGGGGGTCACTGGGATTGTGATGTGTGGAGTCTCTGGGCATGAGGGGACTTGGGCAGTGGGAAAGGGAAAAGGGAGGGATGATCTTGTGGGAGAAGAAGTGAATCCAGAGGAGGTTTGGAGCTCCTCCAGGGCTGGAGCACCTCTGCTCTGGAGCCAGGCTGGGAGAGCTGGGAATGTTCACCTGGAGAAGGGAAGGATCCAGGGAGAGCTCAGAGCTCCTGCCAGGGCCTGAAGGGGCTCCAGGAGAGCTGCAGAGGGACTGGGGACAAGGGATGGAGGGACAGGACACAGGGAATGGCTTCCCACTGCCAGAGGGCAGGGATGGATGGGATATTGGGAAGTAGTTGTTTCATGTATGGGTGGGGAGGGGCTGGGATGGATTTCCCAGAGCAGCCCCTGGATCCCTGGAAATGTCTAAAGCCAGGTTGGACAGGGCTTGGAGCAGCCTGGGACAGTGGAAGGTGTCCCTGCCATGACAGGGGGTGGCACTGGATCACCCTTACAGCCCATTCCATGGCTCCATGCCATTAGCCCCCAGCCAGGCCCTCCCAGCCCAGCCTGGCTGGGAAGGAGGAGGATGAGCTGTTCCCCCAGCCCCATCCCTGCCTGCAGCTGATCCCAAATCCCACCGTCATCATGTAGTCCTGGAGCAGCTCGGTGGCCGTGGTGCTGAGCTCGCTCTCGCTGGCCGTGGTCACGTGTGGGGATGGCAGCGCTGAGAAGGACGACGGGGACGTGTCACCTGCTTCCAGCGTGTCTGCAAAGGAACTGACACCCAACGTGGGTGAGTTCCCCGAGCCCCTCGGGAGGTGGGATTTTTGGGTGGCTTGTGCAGGGCCGAGAGTTAGGCTCTGATGCTTGGGGTGCCTCCCAACCCAGGATATTCCATGGTTCTGGAAACCCCCACCTCCCGTGGGCACCCCAAGACTCAGGGAACCAAACACTGCTTTGGTGACAGTGATGACAAGGCCCTGTGTGGAGAATTATGCCTCCAGCTGCTTCCTCATTGGGAACAACACAGGGAAAAATCCCCAATGTCTACACTTTGGGCTTAAATGTGAAATTTTCAGTAATATTCCTAATTCCTCCATGTTGCACATTCCTAGAGTATCCCTCTATGCTGGCTATTCCTAGAGCATCCCTCCATGTTAACCACTGCTTTGTGTGTTGGGATTTCATTCCACAAACCCTGTTGTTTCCAGTGAGCCAGGAGGGAAACATTTCCCAAATAACAAGTTTTTGGGGAAAACACCTCTCCCAGCTCCAGCTGGACTCCCTGCACTGTGCTGACACAGGGACTGCTTGCTGTGGATGTGACTCTCCCTGGAATGCTGAGGGCAGAACAATCCAGGCCAGGACAGGATCCATGCCAACCCCCCCAAGGCCCAGCCAGGCTCAGCTGAGCTTCCTGATGTGCTGATGGCAGTGAATCCGGGTTAATCCCAGCTCCAGGGACCATGGATCACTCACAAAGTGCTGGTATCCGCCTCGAAGGGCTCCTTCACGTCCACTTTGGTGGAAGAGTCATCTGGAGGGGAGAAAAGTTGGGATATGGAATGTGAGAGGCATGAATTCAGTGATTTCCCAAGCCAGGAGAGATGACTTGGCCGGAAGAGGAGAGGCTGGGAATGAGTGACAGGATGAGAGGAAACAGCCTCAGGTTGTGCCAGGGGAGGTTTAGGTTGGATCTTGGGAAGATTCCCTCACAGAAAGTGCAGCCAGGCAGTGGAACAGGGTGTCTAGGGCAGGGATGGAGTCCCCATCCCTGCAGATGTGGCACTTGGGGACACGGTGGTGGCCTCAGCAGTACTGAGGGCTGGGTGGGCTCGGGGTTCTCTGAGGCTTTTCCAACCTCAACCATTCCTGCTTGAGGCTGTCATGGCCTCGGAGAGGTGCTGGGCACAGGGAACACCCCGGGAAGCAGCAGGAGGGACGCACCGCTGTGCAGGGACAGGTGGCGCGTCGGCGTCGAGGCGCCGTCGAAAATGGCGCGGTCCAGGAAGTCGATGGTGGACTCGGTGTAAACGATCTGGAAGACTTGGCTGAGCAGGGAGCACAGCTCCTCGGCACCCACCTGGGAACGAGCAGGAAGCAGTGGCAGATCCCACAGAGGGACATTCCCCTCTCCCTTCGCTCCGTGGGATGGGTGTTGTCCCCCCATGAGGACAGGGAATGTCCTCAGAGGTCTGTCACCCTCCTGGCATCCCAGCCCTCTCCCACCTGGGAGCTGGGATGCTCCAGCACCAACTCAGGAGCCCCCACACTGTGTGCTGAGGCTCCTCTGTGCAGCTCCCTGAGATTTTGGCTCAGCCCACAGAGGTGCAGGTGCCCCAGGGAATGAGGGGAGTGAAACTACACCCTCGGTAAAGATCAGAGAGGCTGAGACTGGAATCCCTGGATCCAGACACTGGATGAAACAAATTCCCAGGTCAGCACAGGGAAAACACCCTGATCAGCAAAACCCTGTTGTGGGATTGTCCTCATGGATTTTGTGCTGCTGCAGAAGGCTCTGGGCAACAGGGACCAAGGAAAACCATTCTTGGAGACCCTCTTATGTCCCAGGGTTGGGAGAGATCAGGACACCCTCTCCAGGTGTGCCAGCAATGCCCAACCACACCTGGCATCCCTAAATCTGGGCCTCTTTGTGTCCCGTGAGGTGTGGGCACAGGAGAGGGTCCGGACACACCACAGGGCTTGGCCACTCTGTGGCTCCACCATCCCCACCATCCAAGAGCCAGAAACCTCCCAGCAATCCCAGTGGCTCTGAGACCATGTTGAGGTGTTCCCAGGGTTTCTCAGGAGTGGTGGGAGCCACACCTTGTTCTCCGTGGCCAGGACCACCAGGCAGCAGGACTCCAGGGGTCCCCCGGCGCTCTCCGACAGCGAGCCCGACGTCAGCGCCTTGGAGCCCTCAGTGCACAGGCTCTGGCTCGGCGAGATCCCGGGATCCTGAGCTGAGGGGAGAGGAGAGGTGAGGAAAAAGCAGGGCAGGGAGGGGACAGGAAGGAGTCCTGGAGGTGAGGGAGAGCCATGAAGCAGGAGAATGGGATCAAAAGCCTCCAAACTGGAGCTGGTTTTGATAGATGTCGGGCTGTTTTCACAGCTCAGAATTCCATCACCAGAATTCCAGCCCCTGAGGCATCTACTCCTCTATTCCACAGCCTGTCCATGGGGTTTGTAATCAGATAAATCCTGAGCTCAGGCCTCCCCAGCTTCCTGTTCCCAAACCACACAGGTGTGACATGTACAGAGCTGCTCAGGACAGGGAATGAGGTGTCATGGAATACTCTGGATTGGGAAGACATTGAAGACCATCCAGCCCCACCCCTGCCACGCCAGAGATACCTTCCACTGTCCCAGATGGCTCCGTGCCCACTCCAGCCTGGCCCCAGGGGGACAATCCCAACTCTATGGCCACAACTCACCTGTCTTGAGCACAACGAGGTGAGCGGAGTCATCGCGGATGTAGGACACGGAGGCGATGTCATGGATGGGCACCCTGAGGATCAGGTCCTCCCCGTCCCTCCACACCAGCTTGATGTTGTAGGCAGAGAGGCTGATGACAGCGTCGTGCTCCGGGGTCAGCTGTCCCGGGAGCTGGTGGGCTCTCTGGAACACAGGGATTCACATGGGTTTAGTCATGGAATGTTTGGGGTTTGGGTTGGAAGGATTATCCAGCTCCCTGCCACGGGCAAGAACACCTTTCACTATTCCAAGCTTCTCTCCATGCAGCTCGGCCTGCAACACTTCCAGAGATGGGACAGCCACAGCTTCTCCAGGAAATCTGTTCCAGTCCCTCACCACCCTCCCTGGGATGTTTCCCCTTTGGGAACAGCTTTCCATCCCACCCACAGAACAGCAGGATGGAGGACAGCAGTTGGCTGAGGCTCCAGCCCAGAGGAAGCTCCGTGAGCCTGGATTTTTTTCCCACTGGGAGTCCTGGAGCAGCTGAGTGCTCACCTTGGCGTTGTCGATCAAGTGCAGGATCTCGGTGCGGCTGGAGGGGTTCAGGTATCCCGGGATGGAGGTGAGCTGCCCTAAATACTGTGAGAGAAGAGCCACACTGTTACCACAGCACAAACATGATCCTGGACGTGGCAGAATGAATCATGGAGATGGTCCAAGGAAAAACTGGAGAGGGGTGAGAGGTGGGAATGTTCACCTGGAAAACAGAAGCTCCACAGAAACTTTAGAGCCCTTTACAGTGCCTAAAAGGGCTTCAGGAGAGGGACTTGGGACAAGGGGCAATGCATTCCCACTGCCAGCTGGAATACTGGGAAGGAATTCCCAGTGACCAGGGCCCTTGAGGATACCTTGACTTCCTTCTCAATGTAATCATGGAGCAGCAGGTCAGGCTCCACGCGGTCAGGAAGTGCCACCACCACGGTGTGCAGCGGCCGCCGCTCCGTCACCTTCTCCTGCGCCTTCTTATCCCGGCCCTTCTCCCCCTTCAGGAACACTCGCTTGAACGGAGACACAATTCCAGGCTGGGGAGAGGAATGGGAACACCAGGAGCAGGGTGAGAAGGGGGTTTGGCACTGGAATTGGGGGGTCCAACAGCCCCTCTTGCCTGGCACCCATCAATCCCATCCCGCTGGTTTTGCCCCATGGACAGGCTTGGAGGTATAAATCCATCATTTTCCACAGAAAACCCTTTTGTGGGACACAGCAAAAGTGCTGAATGTTCCCATTATCAAAGTATGGTGGTTTTCCCCCAAAGTCACCACATTCAACTTTCCAGGTAAGAGAAATCCAACTCTTATATACAACAGTATATTCCAGGTGAAGAGCAGATCCAGAGGAATCCTCCATGGTTTTGCACCTCCCTGAGGATCTGCTGGGACAACTCAACAAGGAATGCCAAAGGAATAAGCAGGAATGTTCCAAGGAAGACCCCAAATCAGGAGAAATTACCCAACAAGTAGATTTCCCTGGGAAAAATGGGTCTTGATGCTTCCTGAAGTGCCAGGTTTGGAAAACCACTGGAGCCAACATGTGGGCTCCCAGCTGTCCTTCAGCATCAACACGGGAATGCCATGGGGATCCCACCTAGCCCCACGTTGGACAAATGACTGGGAACATCCCAAACTGCTCCAATCCCAGGTTTGCCAGATGACATGGATGTTTGGAGCAGACAGACCCGTGGCTGGAGCTCAGAACTCCTTAGACACATGACTCCAGTGTCCCATTCCCTGTGGAATGTGGCCTGTGCTTCCCAACCCTCAGGATAACCACATCCTGGCGTTCCTGATCCTCACGGGCAAGAGAAAGGAATGTGGGATCTGAAGGGGCAGAGAACGTGCTTCCAGTGGTGAATTAATGATATGTAAACCAAGGAATTGCTCCTGGGACAATGGAATACAGGGAACCACAAGGATTTTGGGGACAGCCCAGCCTGGGAAAACATCCCTTGGAGCAGGGAGATAAAAATAAAGGGATCCTACAGGACAAGTGGGAGAGGAAACAGCTCCACAGCCCTGCCTCAGCAGGAGCAGTGTGGGTTTTCAGGAAGCATCCATCCCTACACAAAGCATCCAGGAGGACTCCATGATCCTCCATCAGGATATTCCATAATCCTGCCAAGGGGTTGTGACTCTGGAGAGAAGGAAATCCTGGACACAACAGATCTATTTACCAAGAGCAGAGGTTTGGGGACTCTCCAACTTTGGGGATGTCCCATCTGAAATCTTGCCTGCCACTGCCTAAGAGGATCTAAATCACAGGGATCTTTCAGGAAGCCAAAGCAGAGCAATGCAGGAACGTGCTACTGGGACTGAGCTCGTACCCAGACACCTTCCCCTCCACCAGGCAGGATCCAGATCCACCCCAATCCATAGAAACCCCCTTTTCCCTCACGGATGCAGCTGCATCCAGAGGGCTGGGATGATCCCACACCCCCCTGGCTGTCCTGGGGGAGGAACTGGGGACCCCAAATCCGAGGCGGAGGCACCCCTGGCCGTGACGCAGCATGAAACAGCTTCTGCTTTTTGGGGAGCTCCCCAGATCCCAGCACTGCACCCACCTCGTCCTCCATGGAATCCCAGCAGGAGAGCAGGCCCGAGCCGTGCCGGGGAGCCGCGGGGGCTCCGGGGAGAGCAGGGGTCCTTCCCCCGTTTGGGGTGCCGGAATTGAGGAGCTCACGGCCAGGAAGTGCCACAGCCACAGCTTCCTCTGTCCCACGTGACAGATCGAGCTGGGGAGGGAACCGGGGCTGGGGCACAAGCCTGTTCCCTGCTGCCATCCTGCCCCCTGCACCCCCAAATCCCTGGGAGCTCCACAAATCCTCCATCCTTTGCCATTACCACACCCAGGAGGGAAATATCCCCAGCCCAAGGGAAGCTGAGCACTTGTTTCTCTTCCAAGTTCAGAGTTGTTTTGTTCCAACACCCGACTGGAGCCCAGGTGTTGTTCCCAGAGGCCTTTCCAATCTTAATGACCCCATGATCCATTGAGTCCATGGGCTGTAAAGCTTTTTCCTGCCCAGAGAAGCTGTGGCTGCCCCTGGATCCCTGGCAGTGTCCAAGGCCAGGCTGGACAGAGCTTGGAGCAGCCTGGGACAGTGGGAGATGTCCCTGCCCAGCGAGGGACTGCATGACCCTCGAGGTCCCTCCAACCCAAACCATTCCAAGATTCTATTTTGAGTTTTATGTTTCCCATTTGCAAAGCAAATCTGGGAACGAGGTTACAATTCCCTGAAGAAGGAGGGTGGTTGGAAGAGCAGCACCCCAAGACCTGCTGGTGGGTTTGAGAAGTACAGAGCCATCCTGGGGATGGGAGCCAGCAGTCATTCCCACAAGAACTGCTGGAGAGTCCAGAGGAGGCCATGGAGCTGCTCCAGGGCTGGAGCCAGGCTGGGAGAGCTGGGAATGTTCACCTGGAGAAGGGAAGGATCCAGGGAGAGCTCAGAGCTCCTGCCAGGGCCTGAAGGGGCTCCAGGAGAGCTGCAGAGGGACTGGGGACAAGGGATGGAGGGACAGGACACAGGGAATGGCTTCCCACTGCCAGAGGGCAGGGATGGATGGGATATTGGGAAGGAATTGCTCCCTGTGAGGGTGGAGAGGGACTGGAATGAATTTCCCAGAGAAGCTGTGGCTGCCCCTGGATCCCTGAAAATGCCCAAAGCCAGGCTGGACAGGGCTTGGAGCAACCTGGATTCATGGAAGTTCATCCACCACCCCAATTCCCAACCTCCCTGCAAAGACCAGCACATCTGCATTCCCACAGCACAGACACTTCAAAATCCACTTTATTTGGCCCCACAAAGAGCAGAGGAGCTCCAGCCCTGGAGCAGCTCCATGGCCTCCTCTGGACTCTGCAGCAGCTCCAGGTCCCTGTGCAGTTGGCCACAGGGCTGGATATTTGGGATAATAAAGGAATTTCAAGAAAAACTTCCCCCAAAGATGTGACTCCAAGCTCAGCAACTCCATGTTTTAGGAGGGAAATGCTGAAGCAGCTGCTGAAAGAGACAAATAGCACCAACCTCAGTGATCCAGGGCATTCCCAAGCTGGAAAAGCTGGGAATTTCATGCTAACAGCTGCTTACACAGAGGACTCTCTCAGGAAAACTGTGCAAGCTTTGGATCACTGGCAGCCATGGTAGGGATTTCAGTCAGACCAGCAGGGAAATCATTCCCAGAAAATCCACCTCCACCCACTCTTCTGCCTGGGAATAAGCACCCTGGGAGAATCCATGCTCACCTGAGGCTCCCAGGTGTGACACCAACCCTCCCAGCCCTGGGCAGCTTCCCACGGCCCAGCTGGAATTCCAGATGGATCCATCCTGCCCCACAGAACTTAAGGAAAAGGGGTGTTTTACCCCAAACCCTCTTAGGACACAGCTCTATATTCCCACTGTAATAACTACAAGTGACATCCAGGGAATATGAGCTCTTGGAAGGAATTCCAGGGTTCCAGTTTAAACCAGTTCAGGCTTTACCCAAAGCTGGGATTTTCCTCCTCATCCCAACCAGACCTGCCCTGAACTCCCTTTGGATCATCACTGAGAGACCTCAATTCCTTTATTTTGGCTCCAAATGCTGCTGGAATGATCCACAGAGTGGGAGAAGCAGGAGGAGTTTTCCCTGCAGCTGGAACACGTGAGGAATGCAAAGATGGATCTTCCTCTCTCCGTATCCAAATTATCCAGGTTAAAGGGTGATCCACAGGCAGCTGCTCCCAGGGTTAATTAACCACCAAAATGATGGAAAACTTGCTCCAAGGAAGCTCCACAAGCTCCACTCCCAGGCCCCCAGCTCAGCCACGCTCCAGAGAGACTCAGGAAGCTCCTGATCCATCAGATCAGGACAGCATGGGGGACTGGAGTGACCCCAGGGGGAGTGACCAGTAGGGGAGGGACTGGGAAATGTGGGATCAGCCCTGGGAAAAGGCCATGAGGAGGGTTTAGGGATCAGAGGGAAGGATCCAGACTGTCCCCACTGCCAGGAAACAAAGTGGGATGCCCCAGGGAACAGGTAAGACACACCTGAGCTCAGCCTAAAAGCCTTGGGAGCTGATTCCTTCCCAAAAGCAGGATCATCCAGGTGCAGAATTCCTGCAGCACCTCCCGGGGTCACCTGATGGCATCACGGGGGTTTACCTCCCAAACCTGACTGTCTGGGAAGCCTGGATGGCAATTTCCAAAACCAACCCATTCAGTTTTACTCGTTCTGGGAATGTCTTGCTCAGCTCCAGGCAGAGCTTCAGCAGGAACCTGCTGCCACTCCCGGGACCCCTGCAGGCCAGGGACACCCACAACAACCAATTTCTCCCCAAAATTATGGGATCAAATCCATCCCCCTGCTCCAGGTGTGGGGAGCAGTTCCAGCTCTGGCTGAGCCTCTCCCACAAGACACAGAAATTGGTTTAAAGCAGAGAAATTAGGGCAACACGGGCACGGCTGGAGCTGCCATGCCCCGGAGACATAACAAAGACACAAATTAATAGACATATAAATTACATTAATTTGCATCAGTAATAATTTAAACAAATTATTTTTATATTCCGATCGCTCCATAATTAAGAACCCCATCAGTTAATAACCTCCTCAAAGCTATTCACAGCCGGAGGTTTGGATGGCTCTGAGTAGATCCCCTAGTAGATTCCCTCAGTAGATCTGGGGGAAGGGGATCGGGCAATTCCCGGGCAGGGTTCAGGGAAAGCCCCGGGCTGGGATCGGGCAATTCCCGGGCAGGGTTCAGGGAAAGCCCCGGGCAGGGATCGGGCACCGCCGGGAGGGCTCCGGCCCGGGGAAAGGGGCGACCCTGGCCCGGGCTGAGCGACTCTCGGTGTGGCACAGCGCGATGCCAGCCGTCCCTGTGCCCGCGGCCCCCTCGCTCTCACCTTCTTGCCCTTCTTGCCCTCCTCCTCCATGGCTCCGGCGGCGGCCCGGGCCCCCCCCGGGGCATCCCGGCCCGGGTGAGCGGCGGGGCCTCAGCGCGCGGCGGCGGCGGCGGCGGCCATGGCCCGCTGGGTTCGCGCTCCAGCCCCGCTTCCCGCTGCCCGCTGCCGCTCCCGGTCCCGCTGCCGTTCCCGCTCCCGCCTCAGCGCCCGCGGCTCGGCCCCGCCGCCATCTTGGGCGGCGCCTGCTCGTGACGTCATCGCCCCGCCGCCGGGGGGAGACGAGAGCAACGCGCCTGCGCCAAACAGAGAGCCACGCCCTCCATTGATCTCACCCAGCCGGACACGCCCATCACCGTGAGACCACGCCCCATCCGCGGCCGCATTGTGATGTCATATCCGTGGCCACACCCACCCCCATATTGCCCCGCCCCTCAGCGTGCCCCGCCCACTCCCGGCTCGCCACTACTGGCCCCGCCTCCCCCGGCGCGCGGTGACGTCATCACGGGGCGCCCGTTCTCTCAGCCATGGCGGCGGCAGCAGCAGGTGAGGGCGGGATGGCGGCCCGGGCGCATCCGCCTCCATCCGCCTCCATCCGCCTCCATCCGCCTCCATCCGCCTCCATCCGCCTCCATCCGCGGCCACCCGCCGCCATCCGCGCACGGGGCCGCCACCGCGGGCCGCGGGACCTCCGATGGCTGCCCGGGGCCGCCCCGGTGGCTTCCCCCGTGTCGCGGGGCGCGGTGCACGCTGAGCAGGGCTGCCGGGCCTGTCCCGAGGGATCCCGGGGTATTGAGGCTCCCCGCGGAGCGTTTTCCCGCTGCAGGCTCCAGCATGGGGGGGCCTGGCGTGGCCCCTGCCATTCCTGTAGCGCTGCCAGAGCATCCCGGGGCTGTTTGAGGCCTCTCCCGGCGCTTCCCGGGGGCGGTCATAGAATCCCCGGACACGCCGGACTCGGGAGGGAGCTGGGGGGACATGCAGAGGCTGGGGGAGTCCGAAATTCCCGGGTGGGACCTGGCGGCTGAGCCCGGCGCAGTGACATTCTTGTTTTCCCCATTCCAGCCCCTTCCTCCGGGAATCCAGAGGGATTCAGGAAGCCACCAGGAAGAAGGAAATGGATTCAAGGGACCTGTCCGCGTAATTAGCCTAACTTTGGTTAATTAATGCTAGCGAGGCCTCGGCCCCTCATTTCCCGGGGCTGAGATCCCATGGGAATGCCAAGACCTGGGGCGTGGAGCTGCATCGTGGCAGAATTTACCCACTGACGCCACTTGCCCAGGTGAGGATTGTCCCCAGCTGTGCCAGCGCTCCTTGGCTGCCCAGCAGGGCTCTGCAGGGCTGGAATGCCACGGGGATGGCAGGCAGTTCGGCTGCTGGGAGCCCCAGCAGGTCATTCCCAGCTCCAGGAGAGCCCAGACTGCACTGTGTCCGGGTTCCCCTGGCTCTCCCTGCCGCAGGCTCCAGCGTGGGGGGGCCTGCCGTGGCTCCCACCATTCCTGCAGCGCTGCCAGAGCATCCCGGGGCGGTTTGAGGCTCCTCCCGGCTCTCCCCGGGGGTGGTTATGGAAACCCTGGACATCCCCAGGCCACAGTGGGTTTGGGAAGGTGGGCGTGGCCCGGGGCTGATGCAGCACAGCAGGGACAGTGACATCCCTGCCCTTTCCAATTGCAGGCTCCTGCTGCAGCGATCCAGAGGGATTCAGGAAGCCACCAGGAGAGAGAAAGTGGGTGCAGCAGTCTTGTCACCATAATTAACCCAATTCTGGTGTCACCTGCAGCTTGTCCCACCCTCCCCGGGCCAGTGCTGCCATCCCACAGGGATTTATCCAGTGGCCATGGATGGAAGGAGGAGCTGGAGCAGCGTGGCAAATTCCCTGTGGAAGAATGAGGATTCAGTGACAGCACAATCAGGGAATTAAACATGAACCTGTAGTTCTTCTGTATTTTCATTCCAAAGCTTTTTTTCTTTCTGTTTTAGGTTAAAAGGGGTAAAACCAGGGATTCAGTGGGAGGGGAAGGAGGTGCTCCAGGTGCTGGAGTAGAGATTCCCCAGGGGAGCAAGGACCCACCCTGTGGCCCCCTGTCCCTGAGCTAGTGTCCCAGTGTCCGTGGGTCCTGGTGTTCCCATGTACCACATCCTGATGGTTCCAGTGCCTCTCTGCTGTGTTGTCCCTGAGCCCCAGTGGCCAAGATAACCAGAGTCCCAGTGTCGCCTTGTCCCTGTGCTCATGGCCTGTGTCCTGGTGTCCCCAGTCCCTCGGGTGTTCCCCATGAGTGGGACAGGCTGGTGCCGTTCCCAGCTGGGAGAAGGTGGCACTGCTGTGCTCCTGTTGGCATCTGGGAAGTTGTGGAGGAGCTGCTCTTGTACCACAGCCCTTCAAATAGTTCAGTTAACGGGTCAGATAATTAAATTAATGGATCAGTTAATTAATGGGACAAATAATTACATTAAGGGTTAAATACGTTAATGGAATATTGTAGGACAAAGCTGCCATCATTCTGATTGATCCAGGTTGTTGGAACAGCCCTGGGGGAGAATGAGGCATCCCTGGGAGCATGGAGGGGTCCTGGAGCCCTGAATACACAGCACGGCTCGGGGGACCGCGGGAGGCGGGGAAAAGGGTAATTAGCTGGGTAATTAATTTGCGGCAGAGCATTAAGGAGGCCTTGAAAGGGTTAAAGAGGGGCTGGCCATTGCTGGTTGCCATAGCAACCGCCCCGCCTCGGGGGCGGAGCTTCGGTACGACACGTCGTCTTCTCCAATCAGCGAGCGAGGCGTCTCCATGGCAACAGTGGTTGACCCGCCCCTGAGGGGCGTGGCTCCAGGGGCATCGCTGCCTGTGGGCGGGGCGTTGCCTGGGGAACGGGCGCGAGGGGCGGGGCGTCGCCATGGCAACCGGGGCGGAAGTGTCGCGCGGACTCGGTGTCCCGTGATGCCCCGCGCGCGGTTCCGGCGGGCCGGGCCGGGCTGGGATCGGGATCGGGCTGCGGTCGGGATCGGGCTGGGATCGGGCCGGGATGGAGGCCGTGCCCCGCATGCCCATGATCTGGCTCGACCTCAAGGAGGCCGGCGAGTTCGCCTTCAACGCCGCCGTGAAGAAGGTGGGGCTGGGGCCGGGCCTGCGGGGGCGGGCGGGCGGGTTGGGGTCCGTGAGGGACGGGAGGGGCTGCGGAGCGAGCCGGGAGCGCGGGGAGCCTGGGGGTGCCCAGGGAGCGGCAGAGCGGCGGGCAGCGTGCTTGCGGGTCCCTGGAGCTGTCGGGAGTTAGGGCTGAGGGGATTGGATGGGACAGGGGACAGGACAGGATCCCTGCCCGGGGCTCACCGTGTCCGTGCCACCCGGGGGGACCTGAGTACTTGGTCACTGAATCACCTGTAAACAAGCTCCGCCCTGCCCGGCGCTCTCCGTGCCGCGGCGTTTGTGGATGGCGGGGAGCTGGGGCTTCTCAGCGCTTGTGTCGCTGCCCCGCCGTGTTTGCAGCCCCTGCGGATATCCCCGACCTGCTTCACCTTGGGGATCCCCTTTCCCTTTTCCAGTTTGTGCTGAAGAACTATGGGGAGAACCCGGAGAACTACAACGAGGAGCTGCGGAAGCTGGAGCTGCTCCGTCAGGTGAGGGCTGACCCTCGAGAGCCACCCTGGGGGGCTCTGGGATGGCTCTGCCCACCACCCCGGGCCAGGGGCTGTGCCTTGGCTGCTCCTCTCCCTCCGCTGTGTCCCACAGGGCAGCACTGGATGATCCCAATGATCCCTGAGCTGCCGGGTGGGGGGAGCAGGGACAGCTCCTGGTGCTGCTCCCAGGGTCCCCAGATTCCAGGAGGGTCCCAGCAGGCTCAGAGTGGGGGTCCCTGACTGCCCCAGCCCACCACTGGGACTGATCCTGAAGCAAGAGGGATAGTTTCCCATTTTTGGGAGAGGGATAAGTTCTCAATTTTGGGAGAACACAGCTGCTCCCGAGATTTTCCAGGAGGTCTTGCCTCGTCCTGAGCATCTGGATGGTGCTGGCTTTGGCCTCCCCTGCATGACAGCTCCTGTTCCTGCCTGGAATGTGTCCCCTGAGCCTCTCCCTCCCCCTGTCCTGTTCCCAGAGCGCCGTCAGTGTTCCCAGGGACTTCGAGGGCTGCAGCACCCTGCGCAAGTACCTGGGGCAGCTGCACTTCCTGCAGAGCAGAATCCCCATGGGCAACGGGCAGGACGCGGCTGTGCCTGTCACCTGGTGAGGGGTGGGGACTGGGGTGGGGGCTGGGGTGGGCAGGACGTGGCCATGCCATCCCCTGGGGAGGGGCTGCTTTGGGGACCCTTGGGGAACAGCAGGATCCTGCCTGGGGTGGCACAGGGATGTCCCAGAGACCCCTGGGGAGCAAAGCTCTCGATAAATCCTGCTCCTGGGAGACTCCCTGGTTGCTCCCTGTCCTGTACCCCCTTCCCCCCAGGACTGAGATCTTCTCAGGCAAGTCAGTGACACACGAGGACATCAAGTACGAGCAGGCCTGTGTCCTCTACAACCTGGGTGAGCTCCTGCATTCCTGCAGCTTTGGGCCTCCCTGGTCCAACTCCCCATTCCCAGGGGCTGTTGGGCTGTCCCTGCTCCACTGAGCCCCAGCCTGTCCCCACAGGAGCTCTGCATTCCATGCTGGGAGCCATGGACAAGCGAGTGTCCGAGGAGGTAATGACCCACTGGGGGACAGGTGGCACCTGGGCGTGGCAGGGTAGGGAGTGTCCCTGTGCTGGGTGCTGTGAGGAGCCTGGAATCTGGGGACAGGTTTGGGGTCTCAGGTGCAGGACACTGAGGGGCTGGAGCAGAGCTGGAGATGGGAGCAGAGCTGGGGAAGGGGCTGGAGCACCAGGAGGGACTGAGGGACTCGGGGACT
This sequence comes from Lichenostomus cassidix, assembly GCF_008360975.1. Classification (NCBI taxonomy): domain Eukaryota; kingdom Metazoa; phylum Chordata; class Aves; order Passeriformes; family Meliphagidae; genus Lichenostomus; species Lichenostomus cassidix. Next base: position 487,946 of record NC_139482.1, read on the forward strand.
TAGGGAACTTTCAGGACAGGAGGGTGCAGCCAGGTGGAGGTCAGGCTGTGCTCCCAAGGAACAGGGACAGGATGAGAGGAAACAGCCTCAAACTGTGCCAGGGGAGGTTTAGTTGGATATTGGGAATATTCTTCCTGTGAAAGGCTGTCCAGCCCTGCACAGCTGCCCAGGGCAGGGGTGGAGTCCCCATCCCTGGAGGGATTTGAAAGCCATGTGGATGTGGCACTTGGGGACATGGTCAGTGGTGGCCTTGGCAGTGCTGGTTGGACTCCATAATTTGGGAAGTCTTTTCCAAGCCCAACAGTTCCATCCCCTCAGGGCATGAAGGTTTCCTGCACTCACTTCCAATGTGCTGCTGGCGCCTTCACCTACCTGCGGGATCACTTCCCCCATTCCTACAGCGTGGACATGAGCCACCAGATCCTCAGCCTCAACATCAACCTCATGCTGGTAGGCACTGGGGGCACTGGTCCTACTGGGACACCTCGAGTGGGTCTGCAGGGTTGGTGTTCCCTGTGGATACAAGGATCCCAGTGGCCCACAGGGGGGTGTTTGTGAGCTCTGGGCTCTCTGCCTGGGGGAGAGGACTTTTTGGGAGGTACCTGGGGATCAGGGAAGGCTCAGTGCCATTCCTGGGCTCTCCAAGCGCCCTCAGGGCTGGTATTCCCCATGCCACATGCACCCCTTGGCAAAGGGGCTGGAGCCAGTGGGTGCTGCCAGGGGTGTGGGGTGTCCCAAGGGTTGGAGGTGCTGAACATTCCCCCCTTGTCCCTGGCAGGGCCAAGCACAGGAGTGTCTCCTGGAGAAGTCCATGCTGGACAACAGGAAGAGCTTCCTCGTGGCCCGGATCAGTGCCCAGGTGAGCCCCAGGAGCTGCTGCCACCATGGTCCCATGGACAGGGACTCTGGGCAAGGGCCTGGAGTGACAGGACATGGGCAATGGCTTCACACTGACAGAGGGGAGATGTTGGGGGAGTATTGGGAAGGGTTTCAGGCTGTGAGGTGGGTGAGGGACTGGAATGGATTTCCCAGATAATCTGTGGCTGCCCCTGGATCCTTGGAAGTGTCCAAGGCCAGGCTGGATGGGGCTTGGAGCAGCCTGGACTGGTGACAGGTGTCCCAGTGATGTCACCAACCCCTGGCTTTGGTCCCAAACACATCCCTGAGTTCCCTCCAACTATTTTTCCGGGTGATCCGAGTGCTTGGGGAGGTGCCTGTGATTCCCCCTTCCCTGCACTGCTGTGGTTCCACCTGGGATCCAGCTTTCCAGGGCGTTTTCCCAGCCCTGTCTCTCTCCATAGGTGGTGGATTACTACAAGGAGGCCTGCAGGGCACTGGAGAACTCAGAGACAGCCTCGCTGCTGGGCAAGATCCAGAAGGATTGGAAGAAACTGGTTCAGATGAAAATCTATTATTTCGCTGCTGTGGCCCACGTGAGTGAAGGGGAGCTGGGGCTGCGGGTCTCCCTGTGCTCCCATCCCACCTCAGCGTGCTCTGGCTGCTCCCCAGGGTTTTGCTGCCTCTCTCAAAGCTCTCCCTGCAGTTACAGAGCTCTGATCCCTGTTTTCTTCCAGCTGCACATGGGGAAACAGGCCGAGGAGCAGCAGAAGTTTGGGGAAAGGGTAAGTGGGGCTGTGGCATCCCATTTCATCCTCTCCAGCCTCTGGGTCGTGCTCCTGGGAAGGGGCTGGGTCCTGGTTGGGTATCCACAGCCTTTGGGACACAAGTGTGTCACCCATGTCCTGTGTCCTGCCAGGACCTGGCTGCTCTGGAAAAGCCGTGGGGAGCTCTTGTTGCCTTTCAGCTGGTAGAATATGACACAGACACAGTTTGAAGGGGTAAAAGGGTTTTATTTTGGTATTTTAGGATCTTAGGTGTACAGTTTTTTGCAGTTTTTTGAGATGCACAGAGTATAAAGTGTATACAACTTTATGAGCCTTGCAAATTAGCACATCTGTCTAAAATCCTTCAATAACAAACTTAATAAATGAAGTAACCTCTTCTTTATTTTAAGAATTGCTCTTTTAAATGAGGCTGGAGCTCAGTTTACAAAACATGTTCCAGAGAGAAGAGAAAACTCGACTTTTGAGATAGTTTAGGGTTCTCCAGCTTCTTACTGTGAATGTTTGGTCTTCCTGCCTTGCAGAAACCCCAAAACTGAGCTAGAATGTCAGACTACAAAAATTACAAGTGTGTAGGCTTAGGGTACAAAGAGCATATAAAGGGTACAGAAAAATACAAAAAGTATATAAAAATATATAAAAGGGTATATAAAAATGTATAAAAGAGTATATAAAAAGGAAAAAAATCTTCAGGCATCACTCTAGCCCTCAGGGACTGCTGTCCCTGTGCAGGGCCAGGACACTGCCCCCCATGCCAACCCCAATTCCCTCTCTCCCACAGGTCATCTACTTCCAGAGCGCTCTGGATAAGCTCAACGAAGCCATCAAGCTGGCAAAGGTGTGTTCCTGCTGTCTGGGACTGGGGGCTTCCCACCCCACAGCTGGGCCCTGGGCTGCCAGGCTGGGAGGAGGAGGAGGATTGGGAACAGTTTAAGAGGATCAGCTGCCTCTCTGTTCCTGTCTGGGAGGTGCCTGGGAGGCTCTGGGAGCACTCAGACAGCAATTCCTGCTCTCAATTCCACAGGGCCAGCCTGAAACTGTGCAGGAAGCTCTGAGGTTCACCATGGATGTCATCGGTGGGAAGTGAGTCCATGGAGCACCCCAGGGTGTATCCATTCTTTTCCAGGGGTTGGGAATGTTGAGGGACAGGGAGCCTGGGGAGTGTTCCCAGTGTCCCCAACATGCAGAGCCCAGCACTGCCTCAGGTGCTGAGGGTGGACAGCTGCTGTGGGAATTGCTGGAGCAATCCCAGGACACCCAGGGGGGCTGAGCCCGTTGGGAATGAGCTTAGGGAGCAAGGAATGCTACCCAGTCCTTCCCTTCCAGCATCACTTCCCATTCCAGGTACAATTCAGCCAAAAAGGACAATGATTTCATCTATCATGAGGCCGTGCCTGCACTGGACACTCTGCAGTCTGTTAAAGGTCAGGGGGGCTTTGGGACCTCTGGGAACAGGGGTCTGCTGGGATTGAGGGGAGAATCCCTTCAGGAGTGATCCCAGCCTGGGGTGTGTCCTGCAGGTGCTCCCTTGGTGAAGGCTCTGCCCGTCAACCCCACGGACCCTGCGGTCACTGGCCCTGACATCTTTGCCAAGCTGGTGCCCATGGCTGCCCACGAGGCCTCGTCCCTGTACAGGTGTGTGCAGGGGTGGGATGGGATGGGGGTGTGGGACCTGCTGGGGGTTCCCCTGCACTCATGGAACATTCTGTCCTGTTGCAGTGAAGAAAAGGCCAAACTGCTGCGGGATGTGATGGCCAAGATTGAAGCCAAGAATGAAGTACTGGAGTACGTGAGGGGCACTGCCTGTCTGCCCCACAGCGCCCTCGTGCTCCCGAGCCTCTGGGAGGGGGACTCTGCCACCCCTCAGGGGCCCCTCTGTGTCCCACAGCCAGTTCATGGACTCCATGCAGCTGGACCCTGAGACAGTGGACAACCTGGACATGTACAACCACATCCCTCCCGTGCTGATGGAGAAGTGTGCCGCGCTCAGCGTGCGCCCCGACACCGTCCGCAACCTCGTCCAGTCCATGCAGGGTGAGGGGGTGGCACCCCTGGGGGCTGGGGGCCTGGGGGCTGGCACTGCTCCTTGCCCAGGCTGTTGGCAATGTTCTCACCCATGGCTGCTTCTGTGCTGCCATAAATTCCTGAATCCCAAAGCACTTTCCCTGTTGGATGGGAGGGGGGATGACCCCAACGGCAGGGGTGCCCAGGAGCCCAACATCCCAAAGCCTGGGCTGCCATGTCCCTGCCTCTGGCTGCCCCATGGAGCTGCCATGTCCATGCCTGGCTTCAGGCCTGGGGCAGGCAGGAGGTGAGCCAATCCCCACCAGCCCTGCCGTGTCCCCCCAGTGCTCTCCGGGGTCTTCACCGACGTGGAGGCGTCGCTGAAGGAGATCCGGGACCTGCTGGAGGAGGACGAGGCGCAGGAGCGGAAGCTGCAGGAGCTGCTGGGGAAAGTCCCGCCGGCGCCAGCGTCACCCCCGGGGCTGGCTGAGGTGAGCAAGGAGTGCTCCAAGTACCTGGAGCTGCACGAGAAGGCCAGCTTCACCAACACCGAGCTGCACCGCGCCATGAACCTCCACCTGGGCAACCTGCGCCTGCTCGGCGGCCCCCTGGAGCAGGTCCGAGCTGCACTGCCCACCCCCAGCCTCTCCGAAGGTGAGTCCTGGCTCCGGGGGGCAGGGGGAGGCAGGGCTGTACCCTTTGTGTCCCCCCAGGGGACTGGCAGTGCCCCCTGGGCTGGGGGAGGCGGGGCTGCCCCTGCCTGTGCCCTTTGGGGGTCCCTGTGTGTCACTTGGTGCTGTCCGTGTGAGTGGGATGAGAGTTTGTGCCCCGGGAATGTGCAAAGCAGGTCCTGTTTGGGGACAGAGGGGACAGAGTGTCCCAGGCAAGGCCTGGCTGTGCAGATCCCACCCCGTGGGTTCCCTCGGGATCCAGCCCAGCCCCTGACCCTGCCCCACCCCCAGATGACAAACAGGTGCTGCAGAACCTGAAGAGGATCCTGGCCAAGGTGCAGGAGATGCGGGACCAGCGGATGTCCCTGGAGCAGCAGCTGAGGGAGATGATCCAGAAGGATGACATCACCACCTCGCTGGTCACCACCGACCGCTCTGAGATGAAGGTGGGCTTGGGGACACCCCCTGTGTCCCACTGAGGGACAGCTCTGTCCCCGAGCCCCGCAGACCTTCCTGTGTCCCCTCCTGTGTCCCTGCAGAAGCTCTTCGAGGAGCAGCTGAAGAAGTACGACCAGCTCAAGGTGTATCTGGAGCAGAATTTGGCTGCCCAGGAGAATGTGCTCAAGGCCCTGACCGACGCCAACGTCAAATACGCAGCTGTGCGCAAGGCCCTGGCTGAGGTGGAGCACAAGTGAGTGGGGAAGGGAAAGCCCAGTGTCCTGGGGGGTCTCAGTGCCCTGGGGGGTCTCAGTGCCCAGGAACAGGCCTCAGTTCCCCCCAGGACAGGTGTGAGGCCACCACTGGCTTCTCCTGTCCCACCCCACTGGTGGGGACCCTGGTGGCTTTGTCCTGTGCCCACCCCAGTGGGAACTGCAGGGTCCCCCAGGAGCCTGGAGCTAGGTGCCCAGCTTTACCCTGGCACTGCATCCCGCTGAGCCCCTCCATGCCCTTCTCCCAGATGGAACACCACCGTGCAGACCCTGGTGGCCTCCTACGAGGCCTATGAGGACCTGATGAAGAAGTCCCAGGAGGGGAAGGATTTCTACACGGACCTGGAGGGGAAGGCGGCCAAGCTGCTGGAGCGAGCACGGGCTGCATGCCAGGCCAGCGAGGCACACCGGCAGCAGCTGCTGGAGAGGTGGGTGGGCACCGACCCGGGGGGGCCAGTGAGACCTGCAGGGGATGGAAAAGGGCCTTCGGGAGCTCTGGGTGGTGGCTCGGGGTGGGAATGCTCCTGGTGCCCGGGGGGCAGTGGGGAGCAGCACCCAATCCCACACTGAGCCCCCTGTCCCCCCAGAGAGCTGAAGAAGCAGCCACCGCCCAGGCCCACGGCCCCCAAGCCCCCCCTGCAGAAGAAGCCGCTGGAGCTGGAGGCTGGGGGCCCCGAGGCCGCCGAGTTGGGCTCCCTGGCGCTGTCGGATTTGCCGGAGGAGCTGCGGAGCCTCCCGCCGGAGCTGCTGCCCGGGCCCCTGGCCCAGCTGCCCCCCCCCGCGCTGGCCGCCCTGGCTGGGGGGCTGCGGCCCCCCGAGCCCTACATGCTGCCAGGGGGTGTTGCCAGCGCCCCGCTGGCCCCCACTCCCCCCTTCCCGGGGCACTACCGCCTGCCCGGGCCCCCTGCTGTCCCCGGTCCCTTCCCTGCTACCGGGGCAGTTCCGGGGCAGCTCCTGCAGCCCTCGGCCCCGGCCGGGCCCGCCCCCAGCTCGGCCGCCCCCCAGCTCTTCCCGGCTGCGCCCCTGATCCGTGCCCCGGGACAGCCGGGACAGCCGGGACAGCCGGGACAGCCGGCCTTCGGGGGGCCCCACGTGCTGCCCCCGCGCTCCTCCCCGCAGCACGGCGCGCTGCCCACCCCCGCCTACGGCCTGGGCCAGCCCGGGGCAGGTCCCGGCCAGCTGCGGCCCCCCATGCCTGGGGCAGCTCCCGTAGGTGCCCAGCCAGGGCTGGGTGTCCCCGAGCCCCCGGGCACGCGCCCGGCCACCACCACGGTGGACAGCGTCCAGGCCCCCATCTCCAGCTGCTCCGTGCCCCCCCGGGGACCCCCGGGCCCCTTCCTGCCCCCGCAGCGCCCGGCAGGTCCTGCTGCCCCCTTCCCCTATCCTGCGGGGGGAGTTCAGCCCTTCGGGGCGCCGGCTCAGCCCCCCTTTGCCCCGGCACAGCCCCCTCCCGCCTTCACCCAGGGCCCCCAGCACTTCCCCCCGGCTCCCTTCCTGCCCGCGGGCCGAGCCCAGGCCCCGCTGCCCTTCCAGCAGCCCCCCCGAGTGCCCCTGGCTGCCCCGGCCCAGTTCCCCCAGCAGCCCTTCGCCGGCCCCGGGGGGCAGCTGCCCCCCCCGGCCCCGGGGCAGGCCCCGCTGCCCCCCCAGCTCTACCAGCTCCCCGGGCAGGACCAGCTGCCGCCCGCGGGCCTCGCCCCTCATCCGGGGGCCGTGCCCTTCCCCAGGACCCTTGCCCAGAGTGGACCCCCGACCCTGGCGGGGCTCCAGACGGTGCCCCCCGGCTCCCCCGCGCTGCCCTTCTGCCCCAGCCCGGCCCCCCCCGGCGCTCAGCTGCCCCCCGGGACCATGGCCCTGGGACCCCCCGCGCCCACCCCGCCCAGCCAGGCCCCCTCTCCCAGCCCCGTGCCAGGCACCGTGGTGGTCCAGGGCCCGCTGGTCCCGTCCCCGGCCCCGTCCCCGTCCCCCGCCCTGCCCATGCAGCCCCCGGCGCCGCGACCCCCGCCCGCCCTGCCCCCGCCGGGCGCCGGGGACACTCCGTTCCCGCGGCAGAGCCCCTGCCCCGCCGACCTGCTGTCGTCCAGCCCCGAGAGCCAGCCCGGCGGCTCGGCCGCGCCCGGGGGGCTGCTGCAGCCCACTAAGGCGGGGGCGCAGGAGGGGCCGCGGCCCCGGGCCGTGCAGCTCATCGAGGCCGACCCGTACGCGGAGCCCGAGCGTGTGCGGCGGCTGCTGGCCGAGCTGGAGCGGTTCCGAGCCCAGGCCGAGCGGCTGGAGCGACCCGCGCCCGGCGGGGGCTCCGAGCTGGACGCGCTCTGGAAGGAGCTGCAGGAGGCCCAGGAGCGCGACGCCCGGCAGCGCTCCATCGCCATCGCCCGCTGCTACTCCATGAAGAACCGGCACCAGGACATCATGCCCTACGACCGCAACCGCGTCGTGCTGCGCTCGGGCAAGGACGACTACATCAACGCCAGCCGCGTGGAGGACCTGTCCCCGTACTGCCCTGCCCTCATCGCCACCCAGGCCCCGCTGCTCGGCACCGCCGCTGACTTCTGGCTCATGATCTACGAGCAGAAGGTGTCCGTGGTGGTCATGCTGGTGTCCGAACAGGAGCTGGACAAGGTGGGTCCTTGTCCTGGGTGCGGGGATGGCTGGGCGGGGCCCCGGGGATGGGATACCCTGCGGGGTGTCACCAGGCCCTGCGGGACCCGAGGGGCTGCACTGACCCGCCGTCCCCCGGCAGAAGGTGCTGCGGTACTTCCCGTCGGAGCGAGGCCAGCCCGTGGCGCAGGGCCCCCTGACCCTGGTGCTCACCAGCCTGCGGGTGACGGCCACGCACGTGGAGAGGATGCTGACGCTGCAGTACCGTGACCAGAGCCTCAAACGCACCGTGGCTCACCTCCAGTTCACCTCCTGGCCAGAGCTGTACGCGGGGAAGGGGGGGCAAAGGGGTGGGGGCTTGGGGGTTCTGTGATCCCTGGTGTGCTGGGGGGCAGTTCTGGGAGCACAGCTCTGGACCGGGAGTGTTTGGGCAGCCCTGACCCCTCTGGGGGTGCTGAGCACTGGGACCCCCAGTGAGTGTGGATTCCCTACCCTCCAGGGGCCTGCCTGACAGCAAGGGGAGCCTCCTGCGCTTCATCCAGGAGGTGCACAGCCACTACCTGCACCAGCGCCCGCTGCACACCCCCGTCGTGGTGCACTGCAGGTGAGCGGGGCTGGCGGGCTCTGGGGCAGGGGAGAGGGGCTCCCCCTCATCTCGGGGCTCTCACGGCTCGGGGGTCTCTCCGCAGCTCCGGCGTGGGTCGCACCGGCGCCTTCTGCCTGCTGTACGCCGCCGTGCAGGAGGTGGAGGCTGGGAATGGCATCCCGGACCTGGCACAGCTGGTGAGGCGCATGCGGCAGCAGCGCAAGCACATGCTGCAGGAGAAGGTACTGCGGGGGGCTGCACCCCGGGTGGGTGGGGCAGGGGCTGCATCCCCCGGGTCTCACTGTGTCCTCTCCCCTGCAGCTGCACCTCAAATTCTGTTTCGAGGCCGTCCTGCTCCACGCCGAGCAGGTGCTGCTGCGCCACGGCGTGGGTGGCCCTGCCCTGACCAAGCCCCCCAACAGCACCTCCCCCAAGGTGGGTGTAGGGGGGTGTCGGGAGGTTTTGGGGAGCTCTGCCCCTCCCAGGGCTCACAGGGCTGCTCTCCCCCAGCTCTACTACCAGCAGGACCCCCAGGACCTGGTGCTGGGGGGAGATGTGCCCATCAGCTCCATCCAGGCCACCATCGCCAAGCTCAGCATCAAGCCGGGGGGGCCCAGCGCGGAGCCCGGGGAGGGCTGGGGGGTGGATCCTGCACCTCCCCCGGACCCCGTGGAGCCTGAGGTGCCACCGGTGATTCCTGACGGCGTCGTGGATGGTGTTGATGCCCCTGACCCCGAGCCCCCCGCCCCGGGGCCGCCCCTCCCCGAGCCATCGGCTGACACTGAGAGCAGCAACCATGTTGGGGGGGAGAGCCCCGACGGGCCGGGGGGGCCGCCAGAGCCCCCCGCTGCCCCCCCAGCCTCCTCCTCCTCCTCCTCACTGGAGCTCTTGGCCTCGCTGACGCCAGAGGCCTTCAGCCTGGACGCCTCCCTCAAGGGCAAACAGCGCATGAACAAGCAGAATTTCCTGCAAGCACAGCCGGGCGAGGGGCTCCGGGGGCCCCGGCCCAGCGACGACCCCCTCAGCATGCTCGACCCCCTCTGGACCCTCAACAAGGCGTGAGGGGGGCGGGGGCCTCCCGGCCCCCAGCCCCACTTTGACTCCAGGTAGAACTGACTTTTTCAGCTCTTTGCTACTAAAATAAAGCGAGTTTATCTGCAGGGCCGGGCCCTGGTGCTGCCGCGGGCGGGGAGGGGCAGGGCTGAGCCAGGCTCGGGTTAGTTCCGTTTAATGGATGTTCCTGCACACGTTATAAAACACGATCGGTACAAAAAGCGTCCCCTGTACAGCACAAAGGTACAGCTGGGCGAAGGCCACCCGCGGGGGCTGGGCCGGGGTCCCGGGGGTCCCTCCTGCCCCAGGCCGGCGCCGCCTCTACAATCACCGGGGGTCAAGAACAGACGTCATCGGCGGTTCGGGGGCACGGCGGGAGGGGCGGGGCTGCGGTGCAACCGGGCAGGGCAGCGGATTCCCCGGGCCGTGCTCGGGGAGCTGGGGGAGCCCCGGCTGCTGCCCCATCCCTGGCTCTGCACGTTGGTCCCGCTGTGCCCCACTCGCACCCCTCCCCAGCAGCTGCAGGAGGGGCAAGGGCTCCGCCCGCTCCCAACCTGAGAAAAACCTCCTCTGGCGCCGCAGAGGGAAGAGGAGGAGGAAGGGAAGGAGGAAGGTGCTATTGCTGCAGACGGGGCGCAGGAGGGAGCCGGGCAGGGCAGCTGTGCCAGGGCACGGCAAGGGCAGCGCTGCCGGGAGCTGCACCCCCACGCCCCCTGCCCCAATAAATAACTATTTACAGCGTATAAATAAATAGGGCGGGGGCTGCCGCGGCCCCGGGCGGGATGGGGCGGGGCCCTGCCGCGCCCTAAGGCACGTGGGGCCGAGCCGCGCCCAGGAGGGGTCAGTCCCGGCCTCTCCCGGCTGCCACCCGGGGCCGGGGCTGGCCGAGGGCCGTTCCGTGTGCTGGGACAGTCACTGCTGGGTGCTCAGCCCGGGAGCCACCACACTGTCCCCGCTCCTATCCCGCCCCCGTGTCCCTCTGCACCGTGGCGCTGCCGGGAGTCCCCGAGAGCACGCGGACGATACCGGAGCAGGGAGAGCAGCGGGAGGGCGGCAGCCCCACCCCGCCCCGCCCCGCCGGCACGGATGGAGCCATGGAGCGGCAGCCCCATCCCCTCTCCGCACAGCCCCGAGCCCCCTCTCAGTCCCGCCGGCCCCTCCTCCTGCTCAGTCCAACTTTTCCAGCACCGAGGGCACGTAGACCAGGCTGAGCTCGCTCCCAAAGTTGCAGACGATGGCGGCGTTCTCCAGCACCAGGATCTGCCGCGCCGGCTGCGACTCGTTGCTCTTGCCCAGGTAGACGGTCTGGAGGAGGTCCCCATAGCCAATGTCCCAGAAGGACACGCAGCCCTGGCCACCTGTCACCAGCAGGTTGTCGGAGATGACGCCCAGGCTAGCGCCGCAGCCCAACTCCTGCGGGACAGAGGGAGGAGAGCTGAGCTCCAAGAGGTAGGAATGGGGCAGAGCTGAGCCCTGAGGGGTTGGAATGGGGCAGAGCTGAGCCCTGAGGGGTTGGAATGGGGCAGAGCTGAGCCCTGAGGGGTTGGAATGGGGCAGAGCCTTGGTGGATCGGTCTGGTTTGAGCCTTTGCATGTGACAGGAAAGCTTTTCCAAGCATGTGGAGCTGGAATAGACGCTCCTCAGCCTCCCAGCACAGCAGAGGTGTCTGCAGGGGGCCAGGAGAACCCAGGAGGACCCCTGAGGGTGTGAGGGGGATCTCAGCCCAGAGAAGAGGAGGCTCAGGGGGATCTTCTGGCTCTTCATAACTCCATGAAAGGGCAGCTGTCGGGGTTTGTACTCTGCTCCCAGGGAAAAAGGGATAGGACAAGGGGAAATGGCCTCAGGCTGTGCCAGGGGAGGTTCAGACTGAACATCAGGAGGAATTTCTTCACGGAAAGGGTGATTAGACATTGGAAGAGGCTGCCCAGGGTAGTAGAGGAGTCCCCATCCCTGGAGGGATTTAGAAGCCATGTGGATGTGGCACTTGGAGCCACAGTGGTGGCCTTGTCAGTGCAGGATGGTGGTTGGACTCTCTCTGAAGGATTTTCCAACCCAAGCAATTCCCAGTTCCGTGGTTAACCCCCCCAGCTGCCCCCCAGGTCCCACCTGCTGGATGGAGTAGAGCTTGATCCCCGAGCTGCGGTCCCAGATGCTGATGATGTCATCCAGGCCGCTGCTGATGACGCAGGAGGTGGTGCAGGTCAGGGAGGTGACATCCCCGCGGTGGGCGAACATGTGGCTCACGCGGCTGCCCGTCAGCACATCCCACAGGCAGATGGCCCCGTCCTGGCCACCACTCGCCAGCACCATGGTCTGTGGGACACCAGGGACATCAGGGCCATGTCAGCACCATGGGGGACACTGTGCCACCGACACTGCCAGTGCTCTGGGCACTCCTGATTGCAGAAAGTCACTGGAGTGTGGGCTGGAGCCTTGGACTGCCAGCCTAGGGGTTCCCTGTCTGGTCTGTGTGCTCAAGCAGGTGGGGGAAACAGACCCTGATGTCCCCCAGGTGCAGAGGCACCTGAGTTCACTTACACAGGGCTGGAGAGCACGTGGGGGCACTTGTTGGCTTAGGGAGCACGTGAGGGGCTCCCCCTCTTCCTCCCGAGGGGTGTGGGGCAGAGCTTTCCTGGCTGCTCAGGTGCCATTTCAGCCCCACCTGGCAATGCAGGAACAGGGATTCCCTACTCCAAAAGGACAGGGAAGCAAGAGATCTCCAGGGAAAGGGATTGCTGAGCTCACAGCGAACTGGGGAAAACTCTGGCTCAGCCTGTGAGAGATGGAGGGACCCAGGAGGGTGCCTTTGGCTGAGCCACTGGCTCAGGGATGGGTTTAGGGATCAGCTCAGGTGTGAAGGCAGGTGAAGGCCCAGGCCCAGCAGCTCCCCTGTACCTGGTCGATGTACACAGCTGTGATGGCTCCCGAGTGACCCTGCAGGGTGAACAGGCAGCACGAGTCCTCCAGCCGGAACACCTGGGGCAGGAGAGGCCGAAATGAGACTCCAGGGCCAGCTGGGCTCAGGGGTAGCACCTGAACTCCCCACACACAACAGATCCCTTCGTGGCACAGCCAGAGCCTGCCTATGATTCCAGGGGCCATGGAATGCTGCAGCCCAGGGCAGGGGTAGGTCATGGCTGGTGGGCAGGGACAGAGTGGTGACAGGGATAGCTCTGGGCCCCTCACGAGAGGAGAGACCTGGAGGGGCTGGAGTGTGTCTAGACAAGAAAACAAAGTTGGGGAAGGATCTGGAGCACCAAGAGCAGCTAAAGGGGGTCATCCTGGACAAAAGGAGGCTCAGGTGGGACCTTCTGGCTCTGCACAACTTCCTGACAGGAGGGGGCAGCTGAGAGGGGGTGTGGGTCAGGCTCTGCTCCCAGGGGACAATGGATAGGATAAGAGGGAGGTTCAGGGCGGATATTGGGAAAATTTCTTCATGGAAAGGGTAGTCAGGCATTGGAAGAGGCTGCCCAGGGCAGCAGTGGAGTCCCCAGCCCTGGAGGGGTTTAAAAGCCACATGGATGTGGCACTTGGGGCCATGGGTTAGTGGTGGCCTTGGCAGTGCTGGGGACTGGTTGGGTCTTTCCCAACCTCAAGGATTCTGTAGTTCTCTGAAGTCACCCATCCCTATTGCACAGGGAACCCACTGTTCAGGGTGACACTCACTGGGCTTTATCCTTCCAACTCCCGCAATGCCACATCCAGCAGGTGAACAGAACCCCCGCGCTTCCAGAATTCCCCCCTCCCTGTGTGCTCCCCCAGCCCGACTGTCCCTGTCCCCTCACCCTGAGGGTGTGGTCCTGGCTGCCGGTGACGAGCCGCCCGGCTGCGGCCTTGAGCGCCGTGATGGGTTTGTGGTGTGCGCAGGCCACGCTGTGGGTGAGCTGGCAGCGCACGGCGGCACCGCGGCCCAGCTCCGGGGAGGGTGGCAGGCTGCTCCTGCCCGGGGCACCTGCAGGGACAAACACACCTCAGCCAGGGCAAGGTCACCTCGGCATGCTGCACCTCAGGGATGGCTGCATGCTGGGCTTTAGGGAATTTGGGGCTGGTGCTGCAGGGAATCTTCTGTGCTCAAGAACAGGAGTGAGGGTCTCAACAGGGTCTAAGAACTCCAGACTTATTTGGGACAGAAGAGACCTTAAAGCTCATCCAGCCTCACCCCCTGCCTGCCATGGGCAGGGACACCTTCCACTCCCAGGCTGCTCCAAGCCCTGTCCAGCCTGGGCTGGGACACTTCCAGGGATCCAGGGGCAGCCACAGCTTCTCTGGGAAATTCATTCCAGTCCCTCACCACTCTCCCAGAGAATTTCTCCCCAGTATCCCATCTCAATCATCCCCTCTATTCTGCCCCGGAAGCAAGGAACCCTGTGCTCTAACCAGTCACCCCCGTGGGACAGTCTGGGCTGTGCTGTGTTGTGCTGAGGCCTCAGGCTGTTCCTGGGGTGGGAATGAGAGAGACAGAGTGAGGAGTGAGAAGTGGAAGGAGGGAAGTGCAGTGCTACCCTGGAAGCACAGTGGAGCCTCTGGCCCTGCGCCCTGGGGAAAACCAACATGGGGATGTTGTCCCAGCACAGGGAGCTCCCACTGCACCCCTCAGCTCAGCACAGCTCAGGGTGCTTCAGAGCACAGTGCTACCACAGAGCTGAAGTGGGTGTGAGGGACACTCAGCTACAAGGAGGGAGAGGCAGGAGCTCAGGGCAGTGCACAGACATTCCAACACCTGCTCACCTCGGAACTGCAGGTGGTTCAAGGATGTGTGTGTCTCCAGAGAGAAGAAATCCAAGGAGCCATTCAACCGGGCAGCCACGATCCTGAGAGAGACGTGCAGGGTGAGGAGAAGACCCTCCCTGAGCCCCAAACCCAGAGACCCCCTGGGCTGAGCACAGATCCCCCATTCCCAGGAGGCTGCATGGAACTGGGCTGGGAGATTAGACAGCTCCAGCTGGCCTGGACAATGGCAGTGCCTCTGGAACAGCAGCCATGGAAACCAGTGAGCCAAAGGTCTCCCAGCCCTGAAACCCTCTGGATATTCAGCTACTGGGAAGCCTGAGGGCTGAAGAAGTGGGTGCTAGAGGAGGCCTGGAGCCAGGAAAGCTGGTGAGAAGTGGATACATGGAAGGATTAGGCTGGATGTTAGACTGGGTATCAGGAAAAGGTTCTTCTCCCAGAGGATGCTGAGTACTGAACAGGCTCCCCAGGGAATGGGCATGGCCCCAAGGCTGCTAAAGCTCCAGGAGTGTTTGGACAACAATCTCAGGGATGCACAGGGTGGGATTGTTCAGATGTCTGCGCAGGGCCAGGAGTTGGACTCCATGATCCTTGCAGGTCCCTTACAGCACAGGATATTCCATGACACTGATTCTAAGGAAGAGATTTCCCAGCTGAAGCTCTGCTGCCTGGAGCTGCCATGGAGGTTGGGGTTGGGGATCTCCCAGCACTTGCACAAGGAGTTACCTGTTGTTGAGGAAGACAAGAGCCGTGATTCCGGATTGTCCTTCATCATTGCTGCAGCGGAGGGTCCCCTCGATGGCATCCCACACCTGGGGGAGGAGGGCTCATTGGGGTGACACTGGCCAGAGGAGCACCAGACGGGGTCTGGGATCCTGAACAGCTCCCTGTGCTGTGCCCCCAGGCTGTGTGGCCTCCTGCTTCCCCTTACTGTGTCCCTGTTCCTCACCTCCAACTTGCCGTTACTCCGGCCTGCCACAATCAGGTTCCCCTGCAGTTCCAGGCTCCAGATGGAGCTCTCCAGGTCCCCTCCCCAGGATGGCAGGGGTGAGGATTTGTCACATCCTGCACAGGCCTCGTCCCCAAGGCTCCTGTCCCCGAGGCTGCGCCGGCGGCCGCCGCATCCACCCTCATCAGAGCCACATCCCGGGGAGCGGCCGCTGCTCCCGCAGAACCCAGAGGGGCCGTGTGGGGCTGAAAGCCCCTGGAAGTTCATGCTCCTGCAGCTGGAGCTGCCATGCTCCTCGTACACCTTCCCAACCAGGCTGCTGAAGTCGTATCCTGAGTCCTTGTGGCGAGTGCCCACGGCCCGGAGCCGCGGCTCCGACTCGGCTGCCTTGGCGTGCTCTGAGAAGTTGGTGTCGATGAGGGAGGTGAGGTCAGGCTGGTCACAGAACAGGGGGGGCTGGGGGGGCCCCAGCAGCCGTTTGAGCTGGTGACTGCTCTCAAAGGAGTCCTCCAGCCCATTCTTCCCATCCGGGCTGGGATCCCAGCCCTCCTGGTAATCGAAGATGCCACTGCTGTCCCTGCGCAGCCTGGAAGGAGGGATGAAGCTCAGCCCCACTGTGCTGGTGGGCTGCTCCCTGGCAGCACAGGGACACAGGGACATGGGGACATGGGCAGGGCCATACCTGGGTTTGGGAATGACGGTGAGGCAGTCGCCCGTCTGCGCGTCCCACACGCGGATCTGCCCCACCAGGCAGCAGCTCACCAGCAGCATCCCATCACTGGCCAGGCACTCGATGTCCTGGGAGAAAGGAAGGACAAGCACAGCTCAGTGTGGCACCACCGAGGCCTCTGGATCCTGAGCACAGCCTGGTGTGGCTGAGGAACTGCAGACATGATGGATTTTATGTCACAACTGGTTGGTTTAGGAACTGAGCGACACTGAGGACATGAACATCCCTGAAGTGTCCAAGGCCAGGTTGGACAGGGCTTGGAGCAGCCTGGCATAGTGGAAGGTGTCCCTGCCCATGGCAGGGGTGGCACTGGGTGAGTTACAAAGTCCTTTTCAACCCAAACCACTCTGTGATTCTGGGATTCCAGGATCTCTTCCCAGAGACCTCAACATGCACTGGACTGCTGCAAATCCAACAGACTCCATTTGTCTTGCCTTTCCCTGACAAATTCTTCCCAGTGTGATGGTAGGATTAGAACAGAGGTGCAGCTTCTCTGGGAGACACAGCACACAATTTCAAACTCAAATTTTAAACTTGGATGCTCAAGAGCTTTGTTTCATCTCAGAATGGGAAGAATCCCTGAATCATCCAGGTTGGAAAAGCCCAACCTTGGACTGATCCCCACCTTGTCCACCCAGCCCAGAGCTCCCTGGACCTCAGGAATGTGGAAGTATCCCAGCAAAGCAGGGAATGGAAGGCAGAGGTGGTGATGGCGGGAATTGCAGAAAGCAAGTCCCAGGACGAGACAGGACCATGCTGCAGGATTTTCATGGTACAGTATCTTTATCTTGATGTTTTATTTCTAAGCTGCACCTACCATGAGGTGTCCCCTGAGGACCAGGGGCACAATCTCGGTCTCGGGCGGGGAGTAGCCGTAGTCATCGCAGGGCAGGTCACCCCTGCGGCGCCGGCCCGGCCCGTTCTGCCCGTAGTTCTTGGGGCACAGCACCCGGTAGAGGCAGAACAGCAGCAGCACCAGCAGGATGCCCGAGGCCAGCCCCAGAGCAGCCACCCTGCGGGAGACACACGCAGAGACGAGAAGGTAAGAAAATAAATTCCCATTTCTACTCCGAGGATAGGTTTGGAAAATCCTGTGCTAGGATTACTCATGAGCTGGTGTGAATTTCTCGATTTCAAATTACAGAGATCTGATGAAAATGAAAGGGGGTTTTAATGGGCAAATGACAATTTCAACAAGATTTTGAGGCTTTGCAGTAAGGGAAGTAATGAGCAGCTAAGATTTTAAGAAAACACCAGATGGGGATTGGGATAACACGGTGTGTGCAGCAACTGCAGATTCAGACGGGGGTTGTGAGCCATGCTCTCTGGTGGGAGGAAGCTCCTTGCACCAGAGCTTGGTCTAACACCCAATAAATCATTATCAAATGATATCTAGGTGGTGTGTGTCCCTGGAAGTGTCCAGCGCCAAGTTGGACAGGGCTTGGAGCAACCTGGGACAGTGGAAGGTGTCCCTGCCCATGGCAGGGGGTGGAACTGGATGGGCTTTAAAGTCCCTTCCAACCCAAACCATTCTGGGGTTCTAGGAAATCACATTTATACCCCAAACTGACCTCCTGTCCTCATCACCCAATGATCAGCCCTGTATTGCATCAGGAGCACTAAGAGCATCCATGCACAACCCATTCCTGCCCTCAGCTGATGGAAAGCCACCAGCAGAGATCAATTTAATTTTGCACTGGAGCATCCCGAGCTTTGGCACTGAAGCTTCAGGAGTATTTCTGGTCTCCCAGCAGAAGGACTGGCCCAAAGCAGTCCCAGAGCCCCCCAGGGCTGAGGCAGGGTCAGGAGGCTGTGACAGGACATCTTACTTGTAAAGGGTGACATCCTGGTGGCCGTGGGGCTGTGCTGTGTGCTCTGGCTGGGATCCTGTGTCCAGCTTCCCAGCACTGCCTGCCAGGAAGGGGTGATAGCGCGAGGCCTCCTGGGGATGCCGCATCTCCAAGGCCTCCTGAGGGTTCAGGTACAGCGTGACAGGGATGGCTGGCAGGATGCTGATGTACCTGGGGGTGGACAGGGCAACAGCTCAGCAATGACATAAGGGGACACAGGGACAGGTGACTCAGCAGCCATGGCAGGTCTCAGGGTGCTGTCAGTGGGTCACTTCAGGTGTTTGGAACTAAAGATCTCCTTGGAAATATTCTCCTCTAAAGGTATTTCCCAAGTTTTAACCCTTCAAAGAGCCACCAGTGGAATGAAGTGCTGATGAGATCAAATGGATCCCATGAATTTAAGTAAGGATTTAGTTTCCTGAGTGCTGCAGGCTGGGAGGTCTCACCAAGAAGCTTCTTCAGCTCAGGTGTCTCTTCCTCACATGTACTGTTTCCATCACTTACAGATGATTGTATCAGAGAATCATGGAATTACTGCGGTTGGAAAAGCCCTCTGAGACCATCAAGTCTGACTTTTTCCCAGCACTGCCAAGGCCACCATTAACCTATGTCCCCAGGTGCCACATCCACAGGGCTTTTAAATCTCTCCAGGGATGGGAGCTGGGCAGCTGTGCAGGGCTGAAGAGCCCTTTACATGAAGAATATTTCCAATATCCAACCTGACCCACCCTTGGCACAGCCTGAGGCTGTTTGCTGTCATCCTGTCCCTGTTCCCTGGGAACAGAGCCCAACCTCCCCCTGGCTGTCCCTTCTTGTCAGGGAGTTGTGCAGAGCCAGAAGGTCCCCCTGAGCCTCCTTTCCTTATTTTGCAAAATTTAAAACTTCACTTCCAGGGTCAAGGAAGATTCACGACACCAAGCACATAAACACCCACGAGCACAGAAACAACCCTGATTCCCAGAGGAACAGTCCTGGAGGGTTTGTGAGCTCTGCCCACCCCAGAGGACCTGCTCAGCAGCTCTTCACCTGGAATGAGCCCCATGGAACCAGGTTCAGTGAGTTGGGAGGATGAAGGACAGGAGGACAAACTCTTTGGGTCAGTTGCCCAGATCCCAGTGCTTGTGGCACTCCACGCTAGCCCACTTGCCTCTTGGCCAGGGTGATGTTGTAGTAGCTGAAGAGGGCTGGCCAGTGCCTGAAGGAAAGCTTCCTCCAGATCTCCTCATCCTCTGCTCCCCAGGTCACCTCTGCTTCTGTTCCCAGCTCCACTTGCCCATTCCCTCTGCCCTCTGCTCCCTGGGCCCACGTGTGCTGGTTGGGCTCCAGCCCTGACTTCTGCTCCCTCTGCTGGGTCTGGTTCTCCGACAGCTGCAGTGGCTCCGACGGGAAGACTGACAGGTCGATCTTGGGGTCCCCAGCAGGCAGCACCCCTCCGGGAACGGGCATGGGAGGCAGACCTGCTTCCCCCAGGGGACTCTGCTCGGTGACCTGGGATGTGAGGTAGGTGCGGAGCCCAGCAGGATCCGTGTAAACCAGGATTCCTATCCAGATCACCGTCCCGGCCTGTGCAGGATGAGCAGAGACATAGATCTCTTCAGTGCCACCACCCTTTCCCCTGCCTGAGCTGACCCAGGCACCCCAACCACAGGTACCCCACTTTTCCTGCAGCCTCAGTCCCAGCACTGCTCCTCAGGGAAGTCTGCGAGCACTGCCCAGCAAACTGAGAATCTGGACACCATTTTTCTGTGATCCACGGTATGGTCAGAACCCCACTTCCCTCTCCAAATGCACAGCAAGGAGACTCTGTGCTGGCAGCCTTTTTGGCACCTCCAAAAAGGGCTGGAATGCCTCAGTTTGGGATTTTGGATCCAGTTGTGCAGAAGCCACTGCTCTGGGACCATGTGGGGATTTAATTTAAACTGCCAGTGTTAGCTGATTGGACTGGGAACACCGAGATCCCTCTAATTCCATTAGAGACATCTAAAACAGAAACGGGGACAAGCAGGGGCAGAGAGTGGAGTGGTTGCAGTGGTTGTAAAAGCTGAAACCTTACACAAAATAACTCCTGAATGTCTCTAGTCCATATGTGGAGGAACAAACCCCGACTTTGCTTGTAAAATCATCTCAACTGGATGCCGTGAGGCACCAGCAGCAGACTGGTGTGGGAAGCAGGACCCAGGAGATGCAGGGCCTGGCCGGGGTGGCAGCCAGGTCCCCCTCACGTACCATGATGAGGCGCTGGGCCAGGCGCGTGCGGGCGAAGAAGTAGATGACGCGCAGGCGCTTGGGCAGGCGCAGGTTGCGCAGCGAGGAGGGCTGCAGGGTGATGGTGTGCGGCGTGTGCGGAGCCGCCGGGCGCAGGGCGGGAGGGCGGGAGCGGCACGGGGCCTTGGCCGGCGCCAGGCACGACTCGGGGGGCAGCCGCTTGTTCAGGTCAGCCAGCTGCAACAGACACGGAATGGGGAGGGATCAGGGCTGGGAGGTGAGGTGAGGTGTCACCCTCCCTGGTGATGTGGGAGGGATTCTTCCCCCACGGTCATGGTGGTGATCATGTCTCCTTCCAGCCCACGTACCCCAAATCAGCACACTCAGAGACTCACAGAATCATGGAATGGTTGGGATGGAAGGGAATTAAAGCTCATCCAGTGCCACCCTCCTGCCATGGGCAGGAACACCTTCCACTATCCCAGGCTGCTCCAAGCCCTGTCCAGCCTGGGCTGGGACACTTCCAGGGATCCAGGGGCAGCCACAGCTTTTCTGGACAACCTGTGCCAGGGCCTCCCCACCCCACAGAGAAGTTCTGCCCAATATCCAATCTAAACCTTCTGCCAGTTTGAAGCCATCCCCCCTTATCCTGTCACTCCAGGCCCTTGTCCACAGTCTCTCTCCATCTTGCTTGTGGGCTCCCTTCAGGTCCTGGAAGTCCACGATTAGGTCTCTAAGCTTTTCTTCTCCAGGCTGAACAGTCCCAGTTCGCTGAGCCTTTCCCCACAGCAGAGCCACTCCATCCCTCTAATCAACTTGATGCCTCCTCTGGATTTGCTCCCACAGCTCCATGTCCTTCCTGAGAGTGTCTTTTCCCTCAAGTGTCCTGTTCCCAATCCCTGTGTGTGTGACCAAGTAAGTCTGGCCCTGGGACTTTTAACAGCTCAGGACTAGAGGAAGCAGCCTCAAGTTGACCAGGGAAGGTTTAGGTTGGATATTGGGAAAAATTTCTTCCTTGAATGGGCTGTCCAGCCCTGGCACAGCTGCCCAGGACAGAGATGGAGTCCCCATCCCTGGGGGGATTTCACAGCCATGTGGATGTGGCCCTTGGGGACATGGTCAGTGGTGAGCACAATGATGGTGATGGAATGGTTGGACTCCGTGATCCTAAAGGCCTTTTCCAACCTCAATGAATTTACGATTGTTTTTTTTTTCTCTTTAGGGAGTGAAATGCTGGGGTTGTGCTCCCTTTCCTCCCCCTGAGGCCAGGCTGTGCTCCCATGCCCACCTCCATGCGGCGGATGTCGATGGACAGCACTGTGGTGAAGAAGAACATCTGCAGGAAGAAGTCTGACACCAGCCCGACCACGGCGAAGAGGCAGAACTCCTGTGGATGGAACACAGGGATTAGCTCCCACTTCACCTCACAACAAGGGACACTAAGTGGTATTTTACTGACAAACCCCATTATCCATCTCTTGTTGTGGCTGAGACTTTAGGGCTGGATGAGTCCATGTGAGAATCTAAGAATATTTATTCTAATTCACATTCTTTGGATTTTTTGGCCACAATCCATCAAGGCCCTGGGACTCTGCTCTCAGGCAAGAAGGGACAGGCTGACAGGAAAAGGCCTCAGGTTGTGCCAGGGGAGATTTAGACTACAAGTTAGGGAAAATTTCTTCCCCAAAAGGGCCTATTAGGCATTGGAATTACCCAGGGCAGTGGTGGAGTCCCTGTGCCTGGAAGGATTTAACAGCCCTGTGGATGTGGCACTTGGGGACATGGATTAGTGGGGAACAGTTGGCCTTGATGGTCTCCAAGGCTCTTCCAACCCAGACAATTGCCTGACTCTGCAATCCTACTGCCCACTGCCTCCCTGCAGTGCCTCAGGCTCCGTCCTGCCAGCCCAGAGCAGCCCCACACACCTGGATGGCAGGGACCAGGGTGAAGTATCCGATGAGGATGATCCCAAGCTCCGTTGCCATGTTCTTCATGATGGACCAGCTCTCATTGCTCAGGCCTGGGGAAGGGCAAGGACAGGTCAGGAGAGCCTCTCCACTGGGCCAGACATGAGCACAGCAAAAGGAGCTGCACTTCCCTACTTTAAAACCAGGAATCTACAGACAACAGGCCAAAAAGACTCTCCCAGGTTAAAATTCCCAACTGCAAAGGCCCATTGAAGTTTTGAGTTCTGCTTCCCATCTAGGACCCAAACCACTTGTATTTTTAAAACTAAATTCACCATCACTCTGTCTAGAATCTCTTATCCCCAAGATGTTTAGAAACAGCTTTGAAGTTTCCAAGTTCCATTTATCCATGGTGTGAGCACACTCAAATCCTTCCACTGGCACAATGCCTTTACAGAATGGAAGGATAATTTAGGGGAATTTTGTAGGACCTGTGTTTTGCACTTCTGATATCCATGACCTGAGGACACAGTGTTCAGTACTCACACCAGGAGATTCAGGTCTCCCCTACTAATATTTTTTTGTATTTATTTAGCCTGTATCACTCAACAATCCCAAAAAGCAGTGCCCACAACGACAGCATTATATTCTTGGAATTCAAAACAAAAGGCTGTAAAACTCACCTTTTTTCCTTCACAGACCTGAATTAGACCATATTCCCTCTCCCAGTCCCTGGCTTTCCCCATTTTCCCTCTCTGCAGTCTCCCAGAGCAGGATCCTACCTTGGGCAATGCGGAGCTTCACTTCCAGGTCCACAGGCGTGGACACAACAGACTTGGTGAGGACCAGAACATTCTCCAGGCCAATCACCACCACCAGGTATGGGAATATCTCTCTGGAGGAAACAAAGGCAGAACTGAGAAGATCAATGGAGAAAAAGAAGGGAGAGAGGCAAGTTTGGAGCAAACACACCCCTTGGAGTTGAGGTGAGGAGACACCACCCTGTGCCCCAATCCCTTCCCTCAGTGCCAGAGAAAAAGTTTGTGTTTCCTCTGCCTTGGGCAGAAATCACCATTTTTGCAAAGCTGCAGGAATTCCTAGAAAATGCCCATTGTGGAGCACCAGATTATTTTGGTGCTTCCCAGGGTGGGGACAGAGCCCTTTGCTCTCCAGCATCAGGTACAATGAGGTGTAAATAGAGATGGACCTGGAACACCCTGTGAAGGACTGGGGCGTGGGTGATCAATCACCAGGGAGGAGGCAGGGAACATGTCCCACCTCCTTTCAGGATCATCCCATTCCACTCCCTGCCATGGGCAGGGACACCTTCAGGGACAACTATCCCTGCTTCCAAGCCCCACCAACCTGGCCTTGGACACTTCCAGGGATGGGGCAGCCACAGCTTCTCTAGGAAATCCATTCCTGTTCCTTGCCACCCTCACAGGGAACGATTTCTTCTGTCTATCTCACCTAAATTTTCCCTTTCAGTTTGAACCATTGCTCCTCGTCCTGTCCCTGTAGCTCCTGATGAAGAATCCCTTTCCAGCTTCCCTGCAGGCTCCCTCAGACACTGGAAGGGGGGAATGTCAGTGAATGTCCATAGTGAGTGAAAAAACTACCAATACAGATAAGCCTCTCATGGGCAGCTTCAAGAATCCAAAATTCAGCAAGAACAACTCAAGCCTGCCTTTAATAAATTTATTTTCTGCTCATAACCTGTGTTAGTCCTCCAGGCAGCACCAGGACAGGACAGAGATGGGAGAAAAGCTCCTTAGGGATGGGAATCTCTGAACAGAGAGAATGGAGCGACTGCAGGAGGAGGCTGTGGGAGTGCCTGCTCAGCTCCAGGAATAACATGATATCCCAACAATTCCCTCTGCTTTAGGCACACAGAGCCACCTGCTCAGCAACAAGGAATCTCCAGGAGGACTGGCCAGCAGAGGAGCACATTCCCTGCATCTCTGGAGAGCAGATGGTGATCCTGCCCAGCAGTGTGTCCAGCACATCCCAGGAGCTTATTCCCCAGCAGGGGGGCACCGAAGAGCTGCTCCCAAGGCATTCCCTGTTTATCCCCCTGGCAGGGGTTGGCACATACCCGCCATTGAGAGTGGGTGTGAGGCCAAACAGGGTGCAGAGCCCCACGGACATGAGCAGGGAGCTCAGCACTGTCACCACCGCCGCCAGCGCCAGGCCCCACTTGGACTTCACCATGTCGATCTTCCCTGCAAAACAGCACCCAGCCCGGGTCAGCAGGGAAAGCAAACGGAATTAATGCAAATGGGGAAGGGATGCTCGTCCTGACTGGCTTCAGGAGGTCACTGAACACTCCCAGCCCACAAGAGAAGGTACTGCAGTGCTCCCAGAGCCTCCCAGCGCAAGGGTGGGACACGGGACAATGCTGGTTTACAGCCCACACCAGTCCCAGCACAGCACTGAGGTGTGAAAAAAGGAACTGAAATGGCGCCGGGGGGTCTAAACCCCACCGAACTCAAGAGCATGGGTCTGATCTGTCTGATAATGGATGAAACAAACTGGGAAAAAAGGCATTCCTGTGGCATCTAAGGGTGCCTAAGACAGAAAACACCTTGGAAGATATCAGAGAATCGTGGAATCATGGAACAGTGGGGTTGGAAGGAACTTGAAAGATCATCCCGTTTGACCCCCTACCATGGGCAGGAACACCTTCTACCATCCCAGACCTCAGACACTTCCAGGGATGAAGAAACACCTCCAGCTAGGGAGGTGTATGGCAAGGAATAACACCACACTGGCTAAGAGGGGCAAATTAGCAGGAATCAGATAAACAGTTACTAATTCTCTCTGTGACAGGTCAGAGTAAAATTCCAATACCACCTCTCTTGCTGAATCAGGTGGGAAGTGCGGTGATGTTAGGGACAGGAGTCTCTTACCAGGGCACTGCAGCCCTGACCCCACAGCAGGTGCCAGGAGTGCAGGTGCCCCCAAACCTACGTGTGGAGAAGTAGATGTAGGCGAAGAGGATGATGTAGGTGGTGACGAGCGGGATGAGCTCAGCGATGCCGATCTCCTCCTTGAAGTGCACGTGGACCACGTTGTCCTCCCGCAGGCTGCAGTTGGGGCTGGGGTGCAGCAGCTTCAGGCGGGAGCGCAGGCTGCTCAGGAACCTGGGGAAGAGCAGCACGTCACTCACCCTTTCCCAAAAAGTTCCTACAGGAGCGCAGCAGGAGGAAGCTCCATGGATTCACATGGACCAGCAAAGCGTGGTTCTCTCCAGGTCTTACTCCCAAACCTGCTCCTCGCCGGCCTAAACCACCCAGACCTTGATTTCTACAAAGGTTTGCTGTGCAGGCTCACTGTTATTTACAGCAAAGGCTCATTGACCACAATCTGAGCTGTGGGGAACAGAACATGCTGTGGTCTCAAACACCCCCAGGATTTTCACAGAATTACAGAATTCTGTGTGAAAATGGAAGGGGCCACACAATGGACCTTGGGGCTCAGTGCTCTGGCAGAGCAGGTTTCGACTCCTGCCAATTCCACCCCAGGCATCACTTGGGGAATTCTGTGCAGCTCTGAGTCCTCTTGATCCACTTGATCCACGCCAGTTTTCCCAAGTGCTTAAGGGGGTTCACCAGTTGAACCAGTGCTTACTGGAAAGCAAACCGGTCTGTGTAGAGGGAACTGGATGACACAGGAACTCCCCTGGCAGCTCTGGATGTTACAGACACTGTTTCTGAAGAGGAACTGACAACTGAGTGTCTTTTATTTCCTTGAAGCACAGCAAGTTTTCTCCCCAAAACAGCACCTTCAGAGATCCAAAATACTCCAACCCACGCAGAAATGGAGGTTGAAGAAACCATGCCAACATCAGAGTGGAGAAAACAGCAGCTGTGGCCAGAGGCAGCTCCTCACCTGGAGTCGTAGCGCTGCAGCCCCAGGGTGACAGTGTAGGACACCACGCGCCGCCGGTTGTACAGGTTCACCCCGCTGTACCTCCCGGGCAGCCCGAACAGCAGGTCTGCAGAGACATGGCACGGACATCAGGGAAACAGCACACAGGAGAGAGGGGGCCAGAGGTGTTCCTTGTCAACCGCATCAGTGTCCCATAGGATATCCCAGACTTCCCTGGACAGTGCTCTGGTGAGACCCCACTGACAGGGTCAGTATCTGATGCAGGCTCCATGTGCTCCAACCACACCGAGCTCACACTCTGCATGCTCAAAAATAACCTTGAAAGCAAACTTCCTTTAGGGCTACAAACCCCTTTTCAGACGTGTAATATAATACATTATACACTTCCAGAACTTCCAAGTTCCTTTAAAACCAAAGGATTCAACACACATTTAAACCAGCATTTCCTCCGGCATTATGGAATCACTAACGATCCCACCCATGGTAAGAGGGCTTTTTTTATAATTAAGAGATAAAAATACTTTTATGATATCCATTGTCAACTCGGGCTGTGTGCAAGAATTAGAACACACAAAGGAGCAGGATGAATGTTGATTTATCTGTGACAATGAGGCAGCCTTTGAGTGTGACAGAGGGAAAAGCCAGGCTGGAGCATGTGTAGAGTGAGACGAACAAAACTCTGCTATTTTTACCTGCAGAAAGGAGCCTGGCTGAGTGAATTGTTCACGTCCCACAAATACAGATCAGAGCTCCAACACACATATAAAATGAGAGACAACAAAGACCAGGCAGCTTCGGCTGCTGTGAGTGACAAAATACCGCCCAAATTGGCACCATCAGCAATGCGGGTGTTGGAATTAGTGAGGATGGAATAACAATGAAGCTCTAGGCAACTCTCAGCTTCGCTGGCTCTCCAGCCCCTCACCTTTGAGAGTGGCTGACGTCTGCAAGGTCTTTGGTTCATGCTGGTGGATGGTTTTGATGATATCTGGGTCGGCATTGAAGCGCTCGCGGTCGTTCTGCCAGAAGTTCCCTGGGGACAGCAGCAGGCAGCCATGCTCCGGGAGCAGATTCCGCAGCTTCCTGAGGCCAGGCAGCAGGTCTGTCACCTGCAGACAAACCTCCTCCAGGCTCCTGACCCCCGAGCTGAAAGGCAAACACACTGCTGTGGGACCAAAGTGAGGCAAAGGCAAAGCTTGTGGAGAGGAGCATCCCAGGGACCTGCATGAGGTGTTGCTGCTCTCCTTGCTCACAGCTCAGAACAGGACTGGGTCTCCCTGAACCGTGAAGGAGCTGATCTGCTGCTTGTCACCTGCTCAGGTAACTCAAACAGGACTTGTGTCCTGTAGGGAATTATTGTTATTGTCTTGTAGGGAGTTATTCTGGCTCCACAGAGTTAACACTGCTCTGGTATCTCCCAGCTGCCCACAAACACCTCACTGCTCAAGTGAGGTTTGGAAGATGAGCTGCATTTCTGACTGACAGACACCACACCAAGCTTTCACAAAGCAGAAATCTTCTGCTCATTTCCCTGGACAACCTTTAAAAATTTTAATTGACATTGGAGCTCCGACCTCTTTAATTGCAAGGATGCTAAAAAGCTAAACTTAGGTTTTAAAAACAAAAAAGTTCATTTATCTGGCTTTAATGGAAAAAGTATTTTCTGTTACACTGCCGAAGTCTGTTTTCCTGGGGAAAAGTGAATGACTTCACATACATTTGTGATTGCAGATCATGAAGAAAACATTTTAGGATACGACATCCTTAAAGGGAAACTTTGACAATTACCAACCAGGGATGTTTGGTCCTTTCAACCCACAAGAAATGCAGAGCAATCTTTCTGGGAAAGGTAGGAAAATCAATCTCTTAAAAATGGCTCCAGTTTTACCTGCTTCTGCTGTAACTAGCATTATACAGTACACTATGCCTCCTGCAGCCAAAGAAGGGATAAATGAAGGAATTAAAGATTTAGAACAAAGGGGCATTATATTTAGGATGCATTCTACTCACAATTCCCCTGTTTGACAGGTGATAAAAGCAGACGGGAACTGGCATTTAACAATTGATTATCAAAGGCTTAATGCCGACACAGGACCACTCCCTGCAGCCATCCCAAATATTGCAAACCTCACTGCTACACTGCAGGCAGCTGCACACAAAGGGATGGCAGCTTGGGATAGAAAACACATGTTTTTTATGTGTTCTTCTTCCAATTCAGGAAGAAGATAAACCTAAATCTGCATTCACTTGGGAAGGAACACAATACATCTTCAATTGTATTGTGCACTCACCCACCACAGCACACAAACCCCAACAAATTAAAACTCAGGAAAGAGTGGAGATTTATCAATACATTGATGATGAGTTGGTAGGAGGGGAGGAGGAAAGTGCAGTAAGAAGAACAGCACAGGATATATGGAATAGATTTAATGGGGGGAGGACAGAAGTGCCCTCAGCTAAGAGCCAAGGCCCCTCTAAAGAGGTAAAATTCTGGGGAACCTGGGTGGGTAGCAAGCCAAGGTGTAATTCCAGGTGAAACCATTACAAAGTGAGATGCTGTATCTACCCCCACTACTAAAAAGGAACTTCAAAAGATACTTTGGGATACTGGAGAAATCATGTTCCTGGATTTTCTATAATAACAAGACCCTTGTACACAATAATGAGGAAAAAACCAAACTGGGAATGGCTTGACAGCCACAAACAGGCTTTGCAAACACTGATGGAAGAGCTTAAAACATCAATCACTCATCCCAGTGATCCTGTAACAGCTGAATGGGATTTTGCTGAACATGGAACTTACTGTAATATGTACCAGAAAGGCCCACATGGACCCAAATTGGGATTCAGTTCCACAGCATTTAAAGATACTGAAAAGAGAAATGATGCCTGGGAAAAGGGATTATTATGTCTGGCCTGAGCTCCTGAACAAGTAGAAAAAATTCAACAGCATCAACCTGTGAAAATCCAAGACCTTTCAATCTGTTGGCCAGTATTATGAAAAGCAGTGGTGCAGAGGCAATTGCACAAAAACTGAAAGTGCACAGTCAGTGTGCACATATCTCAGGGGTCACAGATCAAATGGATGGCACTGAAGGGCCTAAAAACCCACAAAATTACAGAGAGCTGTGACTCCAGACAGGTTAGCTTGACAGCAGAAATATAAACCTAGTCCTATACTGCATGCTGCTGCATTCACCTCAGACTCTGAAGTTAAAGGTGTCTGGTTCCCTGATGCCTCAGCCAAAAGCATGGATGGGAAAGGGAGGCACAAAGCAGTTGCTCTCAGCATTGAAACAGGACTGGAAGCAGTAGAAGAAGGAATGGGAAGTGCGCAGGTGGGAGAGTTAAAAGCTGTAGTGCTGGCAGTACAGGAGAAAGCAAAGACAATCTCTGTTGATTCTAATGCACTCTGGGCTGGTGCCACACAGGTTGTGTCAGTGGGCAGTGCTGGATTGGCAAGAGGATGGAAAAGAGATTTGGCAGAAGGAAGACTGGAGTGGTTGTTGTTACAGGCTCAGTCCCATGGACAAATCCATACAGGATGGGTCACAGCTCATGCAAAAGACCAAGCTGTACGGACTTACTGGAACAACAAGGTGGATCAGCTGACAAAAATCAGAAAGATAGAAACTGATCCGTTGGAAGCTCCAAAACACTGGTATGGACTGGGTGAGTGGTTACACTGTGAATTAAAAAGCTCTGTTTTTTGCAGCACAAAGCAGGGGCTGGCATCAACCAAGAACATGTGTACAGGTTTTCTCCCAGAGCATCCCCAGTGCCAGCTGAGACTTGAACAAAATCATCCAGACCTGGCACCACCTTTACAGATAAAAGGTAAGAGAACACTCTGGTTCTCTTGGCAAAGAGATTCTTTTGGGCCTCTGAAGAAGACATCCAGTGGTCACAAGTACACACTAACAGGGGTGGGAGTGGTCAGTCACTGCTCAGAGCAGGAACGCTGATGCCAAAGCTACTATTTCAGGACTCAGGAACTGGTTTTCCAGCCTCCCTGTCCCAGACTCTACACAGAGTGACAGTGGACCACACTTCAGCAGTGGGATGCTGCAAGACTGGGCCAAAAACCAAAATATTAAATGCATTTTTCATACACCTTATTATCCCCAAGCAAATGGGATCATGGAGTGTGCCAATGGTTTGCTAAAGTGGCGCCTTAGGCCACATGAATCTGGTTGGGATAAAAGGTTACCCTCTGTGTAGATATAATAAATAAAAGCAATAAATAAATTAATTAAATATTTTAATTTTATTTATTTTATATGTGTATGTATATATAAAAATGAATATAATAAATAACTGATATGGACCAATGGGTAGTCCTGTTTCACGAGCTTTCCTGTGCCCTGTGTCTCTTGAAACAGCTCCAAATGATAAAACTGAAGCTTTTCAGGCCAACTTAATGGCGGGAAATCTAGTCATGGTGAAGTTAGCCCAAGCTGGGATTGCACCTATGGAATCGAGGGCCAGTGTTCTGGGTGGCTATCGATTCTAGTGGCCACCAAACTCAAGCAGTTGCCGACGGAGACTCTGACATTCCAAACTCATCCCTGCACAGGTTTGGTTTATGTTCCCAACCGGCCCGGCCAGCTGCCCCTGCAGCGCCCCCGTGTGGCGGCGGCGGGAACAGCGCCGCGCTCAGAGCCAGGGACGAAGTTCTGCCGCAGCTCTGGGAAAAACGCTTTAGTGTTGTAGGAGCTCTGCTGGGTTGGTTTCCCTAATAAGCTGGAATGGTCAAGTACAGCCTCAGAAAACGGGGTGTCTATCAGGACGTGAGCCAAGGAGCCGCTCAGGCAGCAGTGGGAAGGGCTGGTGACCACCTGCAGGGTTGTGGGAATCAGTGACAGAGACTCTGGAGCTCCTACAAGGGAATAAAGCCAGTTCTGGACACGCAGGGGCCCTACTGGACAGCACAGGAACTGAGCAATCTGCTGGAGCTAAAGCTGCAACAGACTCTGAAACTCTAAAGTGACAATCACTGTATGGTTATGTTTACAGAACAATGTCCTTAATTCCGTAGCATGGCTGCTCAGCCCTGGATCAGTCAGCCACCCCCACAAAACCATGCAACCAATGACTAAAAGAAAGAAGAGAGCAATGTTGTTTTTCCAAGGGGCCACTCTAATGTAACACACACAGAACCA
Source organism: Lichenostomus cassidix (assembly GCF_008360975.1). NCBI lineage: Eukaryota > Metazoa > Chordata > Aves > Passeriformes > Meliphagidae > Lichenostomus > Lichenostomus cassidix. Next base: position 518,609 of record NC_139482.1, read on the forward strand.
ACAGTACCTGACCCTTGGAAGAGAAATTCCCACCTAAATTTTCTGCAAGCTGTGACACTGATAAACCACAAAAACTGCTGGATTTGTTCTCAGTCTCCCACTCATTTCATGAAAATATTCAGATGACAGGACTTTCACACCAAACATTTTCTGGTGGCCTTCTTGCAGTTGGAGTGATGCTCCTTCTGGAAGGAAAGGCAGCCCAAATCTACCTAGTGTTAAAAATCCTGATCAGCGTTGTTAAGGTACTGGAGTGTTTGAGTTTTCAATTGTTTTGATTAATATTTGTATATATTTTGTCCCAATAGTTTTGCAGAGTATATGAGTCATTGCTTTAGAATGCTTGTGTCTTCACTCTGATTGTCACAGTGGGTAGAAAAGATTTCCCCCTGAATGCAAGGTGAATTTTCATACGATTATAGAATCAGTTTTGTGCACCTCTTCCTGTCTCCTCAGGGTAAGGTGTAAAATTCCCCATTGGAGCAGGTGGGAACAATCTGAATTTCATTACACCTTTAATTGCCCTGAGGCTATAACCAGACAATTCTATAGTACATGTATATTTGTTCAGGTTATTGCAGAATTGTCTAGCACTTGGTATAATGAGTGAGGATTTGTGAAATGCTGAACTTCACTGAAGAACACTGGACTAAGGGCCATGAATGGAAGTGAAGGCAATCACTGACCCATCACTGAATTCCTCCAATCACTGCAACTCAAAAAATAACTCCAGGAACTTTTCTCTGATCCTGATTTGCATCCCATCTTTCCCATGATTTTAAGACTCAGGGGGTGGGGAACATCCTGATCTACACAGATTGGTAACAACACAATTAAAATGGCTTGTTTGGATTGGCCCCAACTGCCATGAACACTCTGGATTTAGTGCTATACCTTGTCATTGTAACTTTTTTTATCAGTAATCACTATATATATATGCCCTGAGCTTTGTGGTTACTCCAGGGGCTGACTGAAAAAATCTGAACATTCTCCTCATTTCCATGGGAAGTTACATTTGAGTCCTAATCAATGCTAATTCTTTTGCCAGTTTTAACACAGGTACCTTGACATCTGCACTGTTTCTGTTCTGCTGTAATCTACTGGTAGTTCTTGAGTTTTATATGGTGGAGTAATTCTGATTAAGATCTTTCACGTGTTATGTCCTGTCTGTTAAATAAATAATTCATTTTATAAATATACCTTATCTGCCATTATTGCAGGCCAGAGCAACTCCTTAAATTTAATCTGTTGTCACAATCTGAGGCGAAGGCAGGGCTTGTCCAAAGCTCCCACTCATCCTGTGACAACAAGGAGGAGCTGCTGCTCCAACAGACACTTCCCTCCACCGGATGCAGGAATGGGTGAGATCTGCTCAGGAGAGGCCAAGTGAAGAACAGAGAGCAGCCCTGCCTGGCTCCAGCCTCACATGTCACAGGAAAGTGCTTCCAGAAGACAAATCAATTGCAGCCTTTGTGAAATCCCTGCCCAGAGGAGACTTTTCTTACAGTAACTACAAAGAGCAAGCACAGAAATTCATACACGATGATTTGTCTTTGTGAACACTCCCTCCAGAATGGGTATCCTGCCGCTGCATCGCAGGACACCCGGACAAGTCTCAGCTATCAAAAGAAAACACTGGAAAATATGATCCAAAAAAATGGTGTTTAGAGGGACAAGAGCTTTGGGAAAGAAAATTTAAAGGAACTGCTGCAGTGATGCCTCTGGAAACAGCTCCAGGAAGAGCCAGATGACCATGGTTTGTATTTCACCAGCTCTAAAACGTGGCAGTGATAACAGTTCACGCTGCAGATAAGCCCATGGACATTCTTATCTGTGAGGCAACACTGCCAGCTCGTGTCCCTGCGGGATGTTGTGGGTGCAGAGTGACACCAAAACCCACAACTGGGGCAAACCACAGATTCCAGGTCACTCCTGACTTTTACAGACATGAGTGCTTGGATCTGCAGCCAATGAAAACACACCCAGGGTGTCAAAAATATAATTTCTGCTCGACTTTGTTACTGGCAACAAACAACAAGAATTTCATAATGACTTTTGAGGTAATTGCAGAATTTAGCTCAAAATTAGGTGTTTCCTGAAATATCTGAGTGTATCCCCAAAATGGCAACCTTGCCCCATGGTTTAGGTGTAAATGTTGAAGTGTTTTTCTTTTGGTGGTATGAATAATAATAATAAAAGTAATAATTTTGTTTCTATGTTGCATCACTGCCCATCAAGGGCAATGTCAAGGGGAGATAATGAGAATACAATGAGAAGACAAGGGAGATAATGAGAACACAACACAGGCCTGGGAGCAAGTTGTTTCTGCCTGTAATTGGCAACAGATTATTATCCCATAGGATAAAGGAGGAGAGGGACTGAGCACATGGACAGAAGGTCAGTGCCAAGGCTGGGGGAACTGTAAGGGAAAGAAAAAAACTGAGTAAATCTGTACTGAACAGCAAAAATGGCATTTCTAAAACAGGACCCCCAAGAGCAGCAGCTGGGGGTTAAGGATGGGTCTACAAAAGGACAAATCATCAGGTAGAGGAGCAGGGTGGTCACTCAAAAATGATAAATTTAATCCCCTTGCTTTTAATAGCACAAAGACCAAGACCCCACTTGGGGGCTTAGAAGAGCTTCTGCTCTGAAGTGGGAGCTCATCAGCTGGAAAAGACAGAGGAACATGGGGACATTGGGCTCCCAAAATCACCTCTTAATGTGTAAAACTGATGTGAGTGGCCACAAAGAAGGGACCTGTGATCTCAGAGGTGTTTCAGGAAAAGCCTTTCCGTGGAAAACACCACACATATGAGACTCCTCTGACAATCTCTGCACAGTTCTGCTCTCCCACCTTCAGGAATGCCACAGTGACAACAGTGCCAAGAAGAGGACCCAGGATGGCACATGGAATGCTGAGCCTCTCACCTGAGTCAGCTGAGAGTTTTGGGTTTGGCTTGTAACAAACTGGGGTTTGGGCTGGGGACTGGGAGCTCCCCCTGGAAATACCTGAAAGATGAGGAAAGCTGCTGTATAAAGGCACCAGCAGGATAAAACCAAACAGGTATAAACTGGTCCTAAAAATAGCCAAAGTGGAAGTCAGCAGAAGGTTCCTGACCAGGAAATTCCAGCAGGGGCCCAGAACTCCCTGTGATGCAGAGCTGGTGAGGTGATGAAGGAATTCTGTGACACTGCACCTGCTGTAACAGGTATCGCCTTGCAGGCCCCTTTTGGACTCTGACCAGAAAATTCCTGAGGATTTTCAGTGCCTTACTCAGACCACAGGAAAGTTCTCCAGCACAAGTGTGAACTGCTCCATGTATAAGATAGATCCCATGGAATTCATTAGCACTTATCTCTCTTTTTTGTTTAATTCTGAGGACACTGCCAGCTCAAAGCTCCTACCCAGCCCTGGAGGCAGCCATTTGGAGCCAAGTGTGCTCAGCTGTGCCTCACCTGTCTCTCAGGGCGTGGTTCCTGATCTCCTCCACCAGCTGGAAGACACGGGACAGTGGTGACCGGAACACATCCACAGCCAGGAAGTTCTTCTGCCAGGGGGACACAATGGCTTTCACAAAGATCTGCTGGATGTAGGCCACGGGAGCTCCAACATACTGTGGGGAAAACAAGGCAGCATTAGGCACAGGGCACTGGGAACCTCTCAGCAGGATCAGAGCAGGAAGGGCTTTGCCAGGCTCTGTTCTCCCTTCCCAAATTAGACATGGAACATGACAGGACTCAGCAGGCAAGAACAAAAGGTGTCTGATTCTCTGTTTGTGTTGTAGGGACCTTAAAGCTCATCAGACAGGACACCTTCCACTGTCCCAGGGTGCTTCAAGCCCCAGTGTGCAACCTGGCCTTGGACACTTGACGGCTGCTCTGGGCCATCAGGTGCTGAGGTCACTCAGCAGGGCCATGTCCCCTCCCCAGCAGGACTCACCCAGTCAGGACGCTCGCTGGGATCGCCGTGCTGCTGCCCCACGTCAGGGCTGGGGGGAGAGTAATCCTTCACAGGGGTGCTGAACTCCACAGGGCCTGTCCCCGGCAGCGGCAGCTTCAGCAGAGGGTAGCTGGGGACACAGAACCAGGAAACATGCTGATTTTGGAGGTTAATGGACTTTTTTTAGACAGAAGAGTTAAAAAAATGACCAGGCCCACTTTCAGCAAAACCAAGCTGGGCAGGACAGGAGATCCAGGCTTTCATGGGAACTGATTGGTATCCAAGAGTCTTTCTACCTTGGAAAGGGATAACTAAACTGAAAGTTCTGGGAGAGGAAGAAGGGAAGATCTTGCAGGGCCTCTCCTGAATTCCTCCATCCAAGTCAGTTGTGGTAAAGACACTCAGTATGGCCATGGCTCAATTACTGCATATCCCACACAAACCCAAGACACTCCAAGTATTCCAGTGGCTGCTTCTCTGCCACTGGAATCCTCTGCTTTCCCTCATGTAGATGGGAACTATTTCCAAAACTTGTAATTAACTTCATTGGTCGTCAAAGCACTTTTAAGAGCAGCAGTGAGACACTAAAACCATGACATCTTGATCTTCTTGCTGCTTTGCCACCACAACTTCTGGTGATCTTAGCTGCTGTCCCACAACAGAGACTTTGAACCATTCAGAAGTTGAGAAACTGAGGTTCTAGAGAGTTTAGAATGCAGTATTTAACTCCAAACATTCCAAAAGTGGTTAAAAGCAAAACAGAATTGAACAGGCGGAAAAAGCAAGGCTGCTGATACAGAGAGATCCATTGATCATCTGGAATTGTCAGCACCAAACTGAACTGAACAACAGAACTTTGGTCTTTTTGAGGCTTTACAATTCCTGAGGTATTTTCCTGTTTGTTGATTAATTTTGTGGCAATACTGACACATTAAATATAAAGGCCTTGGAATTGTTTTCCTGCAAAGCTCTGCCCACTTAATTAGAGATTTGTTTGGGTGATCAAAGGCCATGGAGGAACAAGCAACATCTAAACATGAGGCTTCAGAGGAAACAACAAACAGCTGAAAAAGAACAATGAAATCAGAAGCCAAGCTTGTCAGATTTGGTTTTTATTGGTCTGACAGTAATACATCTAATTATTAGCATTTCCTTGTGCAAGGGCAGGGAAGAGAAAAAGGAATAATAAAATCAAACGCAAGTGATAAACAAAGCAGAATGGGTTCTGGACAGCCAGAGCCCAGCAGGAGCAACACAGAGACCCCCTGTGCCCTGGGCTGATCCCCAGTGTGGGCAGCAGGGATGGGGGAAATTCTGCCCCTCTGCCCTGCTCAGGTGAGCTCCCACCTGCAGAGCTGCTCCAGCCCTGGGGCCAACAGCACAAGGACCTGGAGCTGCTGCAGAGAGTCCATGGATCTGCTCCAAGATCTGCTGGATCTGCTGGAGCCCCTCTGCTCTGGAGCCAGGCTGGGAGACCTGGGAATGTTCACCTGGAGAAGGGTGAACATCCAGAGAGAGCTCAGAGCTCCTGCCAGGGCCTAAAGGGGCTCCAAGAGAGCTGGAGAGGGACTGGGGACAGGGATGGAGGGACAGGACACAGGGAATGGCTTCCCACTGCCAGAGGGCAGGGATGGATGGGATCTTGGGAAGGAATTGCTCCCTATGAGGGTGCTGAGACCCTGGCACAGGATGCCCAGAGAAGCTGTGGCTGCCCTTGGATCCCTGGCAGTGTCCAAGGCTGGGTTGGACAGGGCTTGGAGTAGCCTGGGATACTGGAAGGTGTCCCTGCCATGGCAGGAGTGGCACTGGATGAGCTTTAAGGTTTCTTCAACCCAAAGCAGTCTGGGATTCTATTCCATGATGCTGTCTTAAAATTCTGTTATTCTATGACTTCCCTGCTCTGTGCTGGTCTCAGACCAGCTGCACACAGTGCTGAGGGTCCCTGACCAGCCCTGCTGCACAGAAACATCGGCTAAATGAGCTTCTGCCTCAATGATGGGCCTTGATTTTTCCCCACCAGTTTCCTTCTCCTGGCTTCAGGTTGTTCCTCACCTGTATTCTCAGAGGGGTGGCTGGGATCAGTCAGTGAAATATACCCCAGGAAAGCAGAGCACCTCCGAAGAGCACAAAGAGTTCAATTCCAGCAGTAAACCGGTGCCAAAGACCATCCCTGAGTCCTGAGCACATGGCAAAATGCACTCCTTTCCAGGAAGGAATCCCTTCACTCTCACTCACTGATGTGCCGAGGTGTAGGACCCCATTCTGGAATAGTTCTGACCTAATTAGCAAAGCCACTTCTCAAGCAACAATTAACACCTCGTTATCAGCAGTTAATGCAGAGCAGCAACTGAAACACCCTCAGACACTGCTTCTAAAGAGGGACCAAGCACTTCAGCTGCATCCCAAATTTTTGCCAAGGTTCTCCTGCTCTCCAGGGGTGTCACCATGTTATTACCACCCGTCTCTCCCAGGGCCACGATCTGCTTTGCTAACGAGCTTCTGGAACTCATTACAGAAAACAGACTCTTCACGCCTGATGGTTTCTTGGACGAATTTCTGCAGCCTGGAGGGAACCAGTCACTGCAGAATCTGCAGATATTGGCACTCAGGAATGCAGACACTTCCACAAATCCACAGTTACCAAAGACCACCTGGTCTGGAGCCTCAACTCTCTGCCCTGAACAATGACAGAGCAGGTCCAAGTCCTGACCCAGTGAGCATGAGATTCCCAAGCACAAGGAGAGCTGCTGGTGACTCCAATCAGATTTCCTCCTCACTGGGAAATCCTGAATTTCTGAAGGCAATAAGCACGGAGGTTTTGTTTTGACCCCTCCCAAAACACATTATGAGAGTGAACACTGCAGTAGTTGTCCTGCTTTTACTGCCTGAGAGAGCTGGAAAGAGGAGCCTGACCCATCCTGGGAAGCCATTCCCAAGCAGGAATGAGGAGACAGTGAAGAAGTGCCACTGGAAAGCTGCACCTGGCAAAGCTGGAGCCAAAAGACAGAGCTGCTATTTGCAATTATATCAAAGACAGAGAAAATGTAGGATCCACTTGGTTGGGCCCTGAAGAAGCTTCATGTTCTCCAGAACAAGAGACCTGAGAATAAAACTGCCCCTGACAGTTACAAGGATTTATGTGGAGCAGTGAAAAACCAGGAAGCAATGCCCCAACTGCTGCTCACAACCACAAAAGGTTCCAGCCTGGAGAAGCCACCTCAGAGGTGTGAAAATCCTCCCTTTGATAATGTTCTCACTGAGATGTGAAAGCAGCCTGTTACCATCACAGCTCAAAGGAAAACCCATGCCTGCAGCAACACACGTGAAGCTTTTCTACAAAGAGGGGAGCAAATAATCACATCGGGTTTATTTTGCCCAAAACAGACAAAAGAATTAAACCCTGCAAGACAGAATCTGCACATGCACATGTATGAATGGTCTGGGCACAAAGATTTGCTCAGCCCCACAGTGCCCTGCTGGAAATGATTCCGAGCCTGTGTGACATTCCTGGGAGTAAGATTATATCCACTTGCAAAACAGAGATCCAAATTAGGGTCCATAAGGAGAGTAGGGAATTTACAATACCCTCACACAGGTGTGCCAAGGATGAAACAGAAGAGTGCAGGCTCCAGGGAGAACAGGACAGGCAGGTGTGCAGAGAAAGATCAGCTTTCCTTCTCCCCATTTTTAATTCATGGGTTTGGAGTCCACCACCAGGTGCTTGGAGGTTATTTTCATCTCATTTATTGCTTCACTTCACTTATTCAATTAGCTCTTACTTATTAAACCAGATGATCATCCCTATTGTTTCTTTAGTTCCACAAAAGCAGATGACAAATTTTATAAAGTCTAAATGAAAGAAGAGCTTCTGGGTGGGCCCAGAAGAGAGAATGTTGCCAAGAAACATCCCCCCAGCCCTAGGTGACACAAATCCGGGTGGGACTTACCAGCAGGCCAGGATGCAGAGAGCTGTGAAGAGGATGATGGGGATGGGGTAGGAAGCACAGAGCAGCCCGTGGTTGTAGAACGCCCGCGAAATCCTCTCGCGCAGCCTTTCAGTCAGGGTCATCCTCAGCCGCCCTCACCTCGATGCCATCCCGGGATACAGCAGGGGCTTGGGCAATTCCAGCATGGGCAGCCCTTCCCAGAAGGCACTGGGTCTAGCTAGGGAGTGCAAAGGGAGAAAAACAGATAAAGAAAAGGGAAATGAACACTATCAGCTCATTTTAGAAATATCTCCAGCCCCCAGGAAGGAATTTGTCCCTGTGAGGGTGGTGATGCCCTGGCACAGGGTGCTCACAGAAGCTGTGGTTGCCCCTGGATCCCAGCAAGTGTCCAGGTTGGACGGGGCTTGGAGCAGCCTGGGATAGTGGAAGGTGTCCCTGCCCATGGCAGCAGAGTGGAACTGCTTCATCCTTAAGGTCCTTTCCAACACAAACCATTCTGGGATTTCTTGAGTCTATGAAATGATTGAGCAGATCTCGACCTTGCTGTCAGGACTGACCATCCCTGTTCCCTGAGGAACTCAGGAACATCACAGATATGCTGCCCCTGTGGCAAAAAATACATTAAGTGGCTCTCTGACCAGCCTTAGCTGCCAACAGCCACTGTGGGGAAGAGCACAACACTGGCAACAATTTCTAGTAATTTCAAGGAGGGAAACTTTGTTTTTACTCTCTTCACTTGCTGTCCAACAGCAGGATTCGGTAAGGAAACACGGAGTATTCCAAAACTAGTATTTCCCTATCACTTGTGGGGAGTTGCATATTAAATTCTGCCATCTTTATTTACTTTATGCTGTGACAAAGCTCATAAGAGTGAACAGCAGGAACTGTTCCTGCTCCAAGTCATTTCTGCAAACAGAGATTATCTAAGCCAAAATAAACCTGCTGATTGCAGGGTAAATGTTAAAGGAGAATTTCTTGCCTTTTGCATGACTGCAAATCCAAGACAAAGTTTCACTGGAAGCATGAGGGCATTTGGATGTTTCTACTCTGCAGCACCACAGGTGATGTTTCTGGTTCACTTCAGGTACAAGAGATGCACACACCTCACAGAATCCCAGAACACCTGAGGTTGGAAAAGCCCTCCAAGGTCACCAAATCCAACCTGCGGCTGATCCCCACCAGAGCACTGAGTGCCATGGCCAGGAGTTCCTTGGACACCTCCAGGGATGGGGACTGCAAACCTCCCTGGGCAGCCTCTTCCAAGGCCTGACCACCCTTTCCATGGAGAAATTCCTGCTGATGTCCAAGCTGAGCCTCCCCTGGGCCAGCCTGAGGCTGTTCCCTCTCCTCCTGTCCCTGTTCCCTGGAGCACAGCCTGACCCCACCTGGCTCCAATGTCCTACACACTCTTATGAAAAACAAGGCTGACCAGCAGGAGGAAAAAATATAGAACTTCTTTTGCAGGAAAAATCTACTCAAACTCACTACTTTTCCCAAGACAAAAGCTTTTATCTCACTCAACAATAGTTACATGTTCCGAATTCTTTACATTTCTGGCTGAAAGCCTTCCCAGGAGCCTCCCTGGACACCAAGAGCAGGGAAACACAGCGGGAGCAACTCAGACTGCTCGAGCCCACTGTGAGCTTAGAGGAAAAACTAACAAAGATAGAAAACTTTTCCCTTTCTAATACATAGTCACCTGGGGTTTTAGGTATATTCAACTCCTCAGTTTTCCACAGAATCTTCTGGAACCAGGCTTTGGCATTAAGTGTAATAAAAACACACAACAGAGCGAAGACTGGAGGGGAAGCAATATAAGGAAAAATCAAAAATAAATCACCGTTCCATAGTATTTTTCTTGCACTTCAATGCATACAATAATTTGCTCCATCATGTTGCCTATATCTAAATATCCAATGGGAATTTTAACCCAGCATTTTCCAACACCAAGCTTAGCAAAGCAGAAACAGACCCAGCCTGGTCCTTCCACCCCCTTTTCCAGAATCCCACCAGGATGTACACATCCAAGGACTGACCTGCCTGTCCACACCTGTTCTGCAGATGGGAACAGCTCCGTCCAGGAGCAGATGTAGGATTTGAGGAGTTTTCCTCCCAGTGCTGTGTTTCAGGAAGGACAGGGGAGGGATGAATGGGAAAGAAGGAAGAATTTACTAAAAATGAGGATTTAAAAAGGTCACTGGATTGGACTGTGGTGCTGCCCAGGGAGCATCTCAATGTGACGCTCACACACCTGAAGGCCAGGTGGGTGATGGACCACCAGCAGGAAGGCAGGGGCTACCAGCAGTAATTCCCCCTCCTGGTGCTGCAGGCACTCCCTTGTGTCCATCAATCCCACACAGGCTCCTGGGGATCAGAGAAACCTCGTGCCTTCAGAGTTGCCCCAGACCATGTGAAAGCAGCAGAACTGATGCTGCTGGAGACAAGACCAGCCAGAACACCTCGAATTTCTACTGTAACTGACACATTTTATCTGAACTCCAGCTCAGGTCGTGAGCCAGGAACAGAGGGTCCAAACAAGAGAATGACTCCTTGTGCCACCTGGACCCACAGCCTGTGGGACATGTTCACACACAGGTATGGAGTCACAGATGTTTCACACACTCCTGGGCTATTTCCAGCACACACAGAGCAGAAGAGCAATCACCAAACACACCTGATCCACAGCCTTCCCCTGACCTGCAAACAGCTCTGAGCCCTCCTCAGCCCTCACCACCACGAAGATTTCACAGCAGTGCCCAAACTCAGCCCCACAGACACTTCTGTGGAGATGCAGAGAACAGACGCCGGATCACTCACACCCCAGAAAAGCACCCAGATTTTCTCGCCCTCAGCTGGGCCCTGCAGGTGGCTCAGGGCTCCGATGCCCCCAGCGATCACTCACTGGTGTCACTGCCACAGGAGATCCCAAATCCCACCATCCACAAGGGGAGGAGGGGAGGGAGAGAGGCACACATCTCAGGAACACAGCTCTCTCTCTCCTCAGCCAGTGTGGATATTCCCCAGCAAGGGCCAGGGAACATTCCTCAGGACTTCAGAGGTGGGAAAACAAGAGCCACGCTCAAGACAAGCCTCCTTCACAGAAATGCTGCACAATGGGCTCTAACACCAAGGTCCTGTTCTCCCCTCGCATTCCCATGGGAAGAATGATGTGCTTTGTGCTGCCAAAGGACAAGGAGGTCACGGGGAACAGAACACTTCCTATGGGAAAATCACAGCCATGCACTAACCCTGGGGAGGCTGCTGTCTGCAAGGGGTTAATCCCAACACTGCTGTCAGGAACAAGGCTCCAAACAGCCTTTAAGTCCTAAATGGATTGTCCTTCACAGAACGGGTATTTTCCATATTCAAAAGGTAGAAAATGACATTTTGGAGTACACTCTCTCCATTCCAGCTCTGTGGCTAAAACAGTACTGAAAGTTTGACACAAGTTTTTGAACCAAATTTCAATACCCAAAATGTACAAACTCACTTCATTTTGCCTGTTCTGCCTCACTTTGCCAATTTTGCCTCACTTCTCTTTACCTGTTTTCCTCCCTGTACAACATTCATGTATGTTTTGAGTTTAAAAATCCAGAGGTTATCTGGAACAGACCCCATTTTACAAGTGGTATTTCACTCACGTTACATATCATTAACATCTCTTGAAATGCTGGAGTAGCAACAACAACAAAGATTCAAAGAGAACACTTCAATAATCTCTACATGCCAGATAAAGTTATCTGCTCCTAAAACAGGGGCTGACACCCAAAATCAGTTTCCAAAACGGTTTTCAGGACATTTTGAACTTTTCTACCACAGGAGAAGAACCTCAGTTAAACTCCTGCTTTGGAAGAGTCATTCACTGAATGTGGTTTCTATCCTTTCTTCCTTCTCAAAATACTCCCAACAGCATCAGACAACCAATTGTTGCTATGGATGACGAAACAAGATGTTCCACGTGCAGAGCCATGAAATACAGACATTTGGGATTTGTGACAAAAATAGAAAATATCCAAATTTAGAAAAAAGACAATTTCAAAGCTCACTCCTCCTGTTGCGTTCAGCCAAGGGAAGCTCCCTTGCACATGAAGAACAGAGATTCCAAATACAAGGAAACACTTCCCAATTCCTTCTTCCCCACCCCAGAGTTCCTGCCCAACCCTGTACAGCTGGGGATGATCCACCTCCACAGTCACAGAATCCCAGAAAGGTTTGGGTAAGAAGGGATCATAAGGATCACTCAGTTCCAGTGAATGGGATGTGATGCACACAGGAAAAACAATGTCCTGAGATCCTGCATCCTTAATTCCCTGAAAGTGTGACATGATGCAGTGTAAATAAGGAAATTGTGTGTTAGGCATTATTAAGAACGGAATGGAATCAGTATGTAAATCCATCCTCACACATGCTAAGTAATACACACAGCACTGGGCATTCCTCCTCTTCCTCCTCATCCCACAAGGGACAGGCAGAACTGGAAAAGGTACTGAGAAGCTCAAGGATGATCAAAGACACAGAGCAGCTTGCCTAGAACAAAGAAATAAGGAAGGCTTTTCCAGCTGGAGCAGATGTTATCAGTGAGTGGACACTGGGCAGTGCTATTTGAGCTGGCCTGAGGAAGTGGAGCAGGGAAGGGCTGTCTCTGTTATCCCAGGATAACTAGGCACCAAACCAACTCCAGAGCAGCAGCCCAAAATAAACACATGGCTAAGCCGGGGAAATCTTCTCCCCAGGACGCTGTCCCTGTCACATGGGTCACACAGGCAGCGGATAAATCTCGGGAAGAGCGAGCCATGAGGCACTAGTGAGCAAAGCCAGGGATCCCTCTGGCTCCAGGAGCCCTTCGGACACGAGCCACTTGTCCCCAGCACGGCGCTGGCTGCCAGTGGCCAATGGATTGGTCTCGTCTGTGCACTCCTGGCCACGCTCAGGAGCCACACAGGGATCTGGAGAGGCCGGGAGCCTGCCCTGGCAAACGTCCTTATGCAATGCATCCCACGTGATCCCTTTGGAATAATCTCCTCCTTTTTGTTTATCAATGCAGCCACTCTACAAGTGGCTGGGGAATCACTTTCTCCTAAAAATATCAGAGACTGATGCAACACTCCCGTGCAGTTACATCTCCGAGCTTCCCCACAAACCCCTGCTTTGCAATCCCACTGCTCCCCTCTCCTGACCATACATCCCAACCCAGCGCCAGGCACAGATACCAAGAACTCCATCGATCCTTTACTCTGGGCTGGAGCCTTGTGTAAACAGCTCACCAGGCACAGACCTGAAATGCTCTTCCCTTTCTACTACAGCTAGTATTTCTACTCACATCATTTTCTAATCTGCTCTACCAGACCAGGGTCAACATCTCAGCCCAAGCCTCTTGTTTGGGGTATGAAATAGGCAAAATGCTTTTGGATCATCTACCTGGACTTGTGCAAAGTGTTGGAGTCCAACAGCACAAGGACTGGAGCTGCTGCAGAGAGTCCAGAGGAGGCCACAGAGCTGCTCCATGGCTGGAGCCCCTCTGCTCTGGAGCCAGGCTGGGAGAGCTGGGAATGTTCACATGGAAAAGGCTCCAGGGAGAGCTCAGAGCTCCTGCCAGGGCCTAAAGGGGTCCAAGAGAGCTGGAGAGGGACTTGGGACAAGGGATGGCGGGACAGGATACAGGGAATGGCTTCCCACTGCCAGAGGGCAGGGATGGATGGGATATTGGGAAAGAATTGTTCCCTGTGAGGGTGGGGAAGCCCTGGCACAGGGTGCCCAGAGAAGCTGTGGCTACTTCTGCATTCCTGGAAGTGTCCAAAGCCAGGCTGGACAGGGCTTGGCACAGCTTAGCATAGTGGAAGGTGTTCTGCCCATGGCAGGGAGTGGAACAAGATGCTCTCTACGGTCCCTTCCAACCCAAACCACGATTCTCTGGTTCTGTGTCATTCATGAAGTGGTAACTTTGTCAGATCCATCCTCAGTGCCATTTCTGAAGTTTCCAGCACTGCACATATTATGAACAAGTAACAAAGAGCCCAAGCCACCCTCACACCCCACTAAAGCAGAGGAATTACGCAAACTCCAGCTAAACCCTTCAGCACAGCCATGGATGCTCTCTGTGCACCACACAAGGCCATCACACGCTTGCACTGAAGGACACAGCATTCCTCATGCTGCCTGCAATGAAGGGCCCTTCTCCCACTGCAATTACCCTGCCCCAGCCATGGTCAGGGACCCACAGCACGGGAAAACCTCGTCAGCAATGACAGGTCACTGTGAGAGGAGGTAGGGCTGGAGGGGCTGAGAGCTCTGCCTCAGGGCCCTCACTCAGAGCATAACAAGTTATCCTCAAATTATTCCCTACAGATGTTTATCCAACATGCTCCTAAGCAGTCAGAAATACATCCACAGGTCCCAGGTGTCAGACAGGTTTTGGTAACATTTTCCCTGGGCCTCTCCCAGCTATTTAACTCACTTCTGTTCCCAGTGGGCACAGCCAGCCAGCCAGCCCCAGCAGTGGTACTTGGAACCATGGAATTGCTGAGGCTGGAAAAGCCCTCTGAGCCCATTGAATCCAACTGCTCCTCCAGCACTGCCAAGGCCACCACCACCAATTTTCATACCCAAACTTTCACCTCTCCCTCGCCACACACACAGGAGGTCATCAAGTTCCTTTAATTAGGAATTACACCTCATCAATTATCCTGATGCCTGCAGCGGTCTCTTTTTGCTTGAATCCCAACCTCAGCACTGTCCTTCCTCATCACCAGCCCATTTTCAGGCCACGTTTAATTGCTCAAACCCGTTCCCTGAGTCACACGTGCAGCCCTTCCCTGCTTTATGCCATTTGCAACTTGAATATGCACAGTCTGTTTTGCCACTCCAGGGATGAGTGAGACCCCAGAGACTCTCAGTGCCCCTCTCAGTACACCCAGGCCCATTAATGAGGCTGTTACTGCTGCCCTGAATACACTCATTTAACCACCATTTTATCCATCATTTAACCCTTCTTAGGCTTTGGGTTTGTTTTAATGTCACCTACTCGAGACACTTATTTGGATAAAAATCAAACCTTAAGAGGATTCATGACACACAACAACTTTTCTGCAGCCAGAAACAGTCCTGGTATCTTATCCTGCAAAGAGCAAACTCACCTTGCCAAGGAAGTACCTGTGGCAAAGCACCACTGGCTATTCCGCACTCCCTGTGCCTTGTCAGGTGTTTTTCAACCATTTCCCACTTGCTCCAGGATTTTGGGATGACTACTACTCCCCATTCTCTTTGTCCCACTCTTTCACCTACACCAACTGCTTGCTCTCCTCCAGGCTTTAAAAACATCACCGACTTTCCATGCCTCAAAAGACGCCTCCTAAAGCTTTTCAGGCCTTTTTTAGCCGGTGCTTTGAGCACACAGACAAAAATACCTCCCTGAAATGACAGCTTGCAAAGCTGCTCTTTCTTTTTGGAGCCTAGCACTACCACCAGTTGCTCACTGAGAGTCAAAGGTGCTGAACACTCCAGTTTTGTGGATGCCAGACATTGAGTTTTCCTCTCTGTTCTTTCCTCCACCACCTTCTTGCCATGAGGACATTCCCAGAATCATTTCTGTGTCCCTTGATGCTCTCTGACAGTCAGGTTTGATTTTTATCTTAATCCTTCCTTTGTGGCCTTGCTGCTCTTCCAACGAGGAATGGACACACCTCTGGGTTTGAATAACCCCAACTGCAGGAGTGCTGAAAGCAACACCAAATCAGCACTTTCATGATTTCTGCGCAGCTCCAGCTCTGCTTTTGTGAGGCAAAGTTCACCTGGGAAGCACCCAGAGCCATTCACCATCCCTACACACTCAGTGGAGGTTCACCCTCTTCCTCAATTATCTTTCACCTCAGCAAATGAGGATCTGAGCTGAGCACAACTCCTGCCCTGTTTCTTTCCCTATGGCTGGGGCTCCTCTCCCTGCAGAAGATGCATTTCCTGGCTCAAAATTCTCCTTCAGAACAGAAATCAGCATTGGTTAATGATCAATATTAGTAAATAAGACCAAAACCAAACCAACCTGTTTAATGTAGGCCAACACATTCTGTCTGGATGGTTTGGAGTTTATTTCTGAAACAGATTAATTCAAAATTCAAATTCATGTCTGAATACCTGAACTGCACCTTCTCTGCAACTCTGTTTTAAAGGATGTGCCACAACAGATGATTCCATGCTTCACTCCACAGTTTGACAGGGCAGGGACAGTTAAGGAGGGCAGTAACACCTTCAGGAGTGCCCAGGACAGGCAAACATTATCCATGGAAGGAATTGTGGCTCCTTTCCCAGCCCACTCCAGCCCTAGGAGCACATAGCAGGTTCCCAAAACCCTTCCCAGGTAAACCACATCCATGTAAACTCTCTAAGCAGAATTCTGTGTTTTCCAAACCCACAGCCCATATAGGGTCCATTTGCCTCCTAGAAGAAAATCCCTCCAAAAACCCCTCAGAAATAACTTCTGAGTACCATTAATCACCCCTGCAGCAAAGCCCAGCTATCACTGGCAAGAGTTTCCTGATTTGCTGTAATTAGAGCTTGGTCAAACGAAGTTTATCCGTTAAACAGACCATCATTTCCCTGAAAAATACATTGTGGAAACACAAACCAACAGTCTTCCCATTTCAGGGGGAGGACTGGAAGTGTAGCACCGGTTGGGTTCCTATTAACTGAAGGGTTTCCAAAACTCGTGGATGTGGCAGGAAACCAGAAACGTGCCCTTGGCTCTCAGGGGAACACATTCTCCACACAGACCCAGTTAGAGTTTCAGTGGTGTTTCCACCCTGGACTCTGGAATTCTGGAAGTTCTGTCCGTCAATCATGTCATTACCAGGGATTCCCTTACAGGCAGGATGTGAAGGGTGACAGAAGGGAGACAAACCCCATAATTCTGACCATTTATCCATGCAATAAAAAGCAAAAAAGAAGACATAACCCTCAGCATGTATTTCCCTGCACCGTTCCCTCAAATAAGTCCCAAACCTTTAATCAGGACAGTTTCCATGGCTAAAAAGTCTGCACTCCCAGATCTTTGGGGCTTGCAAAGGTCCCTGAGAGGGCTGCAGGGACACAGCACGGTAAGGTGACGCACCTGCCTGGGATTGGTTTTCCACATGTCCTGGGTTACAGCAGGAACACCGGGCAAGGCTGAACACACCAACTGCCAGCACTTCCAGCCCCGAGCAGGAGCCTTTGGCATCTCCAGCATCACACACAGCTAAACATTTTCCTTTCTAATCATCACCAGTTAGGAAGCCAGGCTCAGGAAATCACTGCACTCTTTCTTCCAGATGGAGAAACGATCCCAAAATTCCTCTGCGAGGCAGCAAGTCCCAAAGTCTGACTCGGACATTGTTTTTGTAAACAAACCAACTATTATTCCTTTATCACAATGCTCCATACAAGATTAATTCAGATTTTCCCAACTAAATGCAATCCTTCTACCCCTCCCCATTGCCCACCATGCTCTAGCTCCAGCTGAAATCACACTTTTCCTGGAGGGAAAAACTTTATTTTTACCCAGTTATGCCAAAAGGCCACAACTGTTCTGAGCCATCAGGGCTGGGTCTTCACCTGAGAATATGAATTAAAAGATTCCCTCCAAGATGACCACCCTTAATTCCCTGTTGCTCCCTGTTCTGGATATCTTGGATGTGTGCAGCAACACTTCCAGACGTGGAAACAGCAGCTGCACCACCATAGAACTGCTCAGTGTTCCTTAAGCCTTTCTTTCTCACCCTTTAATGCACTGCACAAGGAGGAGAAAGGGATTCAAAGGAATTATAATCACAAATATTAGAGCCAAGGAATGCCCAGAGAGCTGCTTATACACCTCCTTCCAATCTCACAAGCCCCTTGTGCCCCTGGACCCTCCGTGCTCCCCAGCTCCATGGACTGTGCTCCCATCTCCAGCCAGAACTCCCTAGAGAAAGTCTCTTGTAAAAGGGAAGGAAGGAGCCTGCAGCTCCCTGGCCCTGAAAGGACTCCCAGGGCTCAGGATCTGCTGGAAGTGCTGTGCTGCTGCTCCTCACCTACTACACTCCACTACAGGCAGGTAAAGCTATTTTTGTTCCTCGAGCTGTACCTGTTCTACTTTTTAAATTCTCATCAGAGAGAGGGGGAAAAAAAGGAGGTTTTTGGTGCATAATGATCCAAACTCTGACGCCAGACAGGCCCAGCAACCCCCTGACTGAAAATAGTGTTGAGTAACTCAGTGAGAGCCTGACTAATTCATTCATCACAGTATTCTGACACTTAAAATAGTACTTTAACACTCCTGAGACAAACCCTGATTGTTCCTGGCTCTTTTGGGATGTTATATTTGAATCATGATTGGAAAAATAAACCACACCAAGTTGTACCTGGAAACACAGAGCAGAGCTGGTTTGGGGGAAGTTGTCGGGGCTGTGCCACACGTTCAGGGAACATCCCGGGGTGTTTTCCTCTCTTCCCAATCCCAGCCAGCTAATCTCCTTTCTGCATTACACAACAGCTCGTGTAATCCCAAATTTACCACCCTAGTCCTGCCCTCACAGCCCTGGTTTCACAGAGAGGGAGCTCACGCCCCATCTCTGCCCCTCGCATGAAAAGAAACTTGGTTTGTCTTTCAACACCGAAAAACACGTGGGTGCTGCATTCAGGAAATTCTGGCACTAAGGCAAAAACCTTTCCGGCGTCCTTTCCTCGGGATTCTCCCAAACACAATCCCAGAACTGCCTCAGCATCCCAAGAGCTCCTTGGTCATTATATTAAAAATAAAGATGTTTATTCTGATTTGCACGAGAAAATCAACTCCTAAATTTTGACAAAATCCCAAAGTTTAGGGTGATTCAGGGGGCTAGATAAATGCTGAGCCAAGTCCCCAGAGAACCAGAGCAACAAATCCTTCTGGCTCTGAAGTGCTCAGTGACCCTGTATCAAACCTCACAGAGTACTTTATGCCCCTGTCCCATCGTTCCCTTTACATATTCCATCATTTCAATCTTTTCCCATAAGACATTTTCTCCTGATCCAGCAGCAGAGGTGCTCAACCCTTTCCCTCCTTTCCCCCTCTTCACTTTGCACCACTGGTGCCCCAAAACTTTCTCCATCTCTCTGTCGATTCCTGAATATGGACCACAAAGACAGGTAATTATCCCGAGGGAAGATATTCCCAGCACAGAGCCAAGTCCCCAGAGAACCACGGCAGAACATCTTCATGATACAAACAAGCCCCATGGAATCAAACATTCCACATTCCCATCATGCCCTTTCCGTACTCCCTCATTTTAATCCTTTAACATAAAGCATCTTCTCCCCGTGCTGCAGCACAGAGGGATTTAACCCTTCCCCTGCTCTCCCCCTCGCTGTGCACCTCTAATGCCCCAAACAGGAGTGTTTGGCTCCTCGCTCCCATCATTCCCTGTCGGTGTTGCTCCCGAAGCTTACCCACAGGCACGGCGGATGCGGCGCCGCGAGCCCGGCGCGGGGAGCGCGCGCCTTTCCCTCACGCGCCGCGCTCGTGCGGCTGCGGGAGGGGAGCGCGCGCCCGCAGCCACCGTGAGGGGAAACTGAGGCACGGCGGGGCCTGCGGGGAAACTGAGGCCGGCGAGGGGTGCCGAGGGGTTATTTCCGCACTCGATCGCGCTCCCCCCGCCCGCCCCGCTCCCTTCTCACCTCACCGGGAAGCGGCTCCTTCCTCACCTCCGCCCTTTGACCTCCCGGCGGCCTCGTGCTTCGTCGTTGGGGGAGGTTTCTTGGCCTTTTTTTTTTTTTTTCAATGTAGGATGCTATAGGCTTTACTAGCTCTAAACCCGCGTTAATCCTTGTGCTTTTCAGCCCGTTCCCGGCCCGGTTTCTCCCACCCCCTCCCGCCCTCCCCCCGCTGCCGCCGCCGCCGGGCCCCGAACGCGCGCGCGCAGCGCCTCACGTCGGCCACACCCCCCGCCGTCGGCGTGACCACGCCCACATCGCTCTAACCACGCCCCCAATGGAGCGCTTCGTGCCCAATATGGGCTTTATTTGCATGGCCACGCCCACAGGCAGGGAGCCGCGCCTTTGTTTGCATAATCACACCCTTATTTGCATATCCACGCCCTATTGCCGCCCCGTTTGGACACGCCCCCTGGTCCCTCAGGCCACGCCCCCGGAAGCGGCGCGGAGGCGGCGGGAGCACGTGGAGAGGGAAAGGCTGGATGCGGCAGCACCGGGAAAGGGTCGTGAGAGGAGAGGCGGGCACCGGCCCCGCTGGGGTTCAGAGGGAGCGCGGAGCCGCCCCATGCAGCCGGGAGTGGCGGGAATACGCGGATCAGGCGCTGGGAGCCCTGAGGATCCGGTGGTCAGGAGTTAATGAGGGGTGGATTGGGCATCAGGAGCCCTGGAATATCCCGGGGCACAGCCGATCTGCAGGGAGGACTTTGCACCGGCAGCCCTGTCTCGGTGCTGGGGACAGAGGTGACTGATACCCGGGAACAGAAGTGGACCAGGCACCGGGTACATGCCATGGGAAGGGGCAAGTGATACCCGGAGGCCAAGGGATCTTTCCTTCTTCCCCAGCAATGCCCCTCCTCTCCTGCCAGCATAGGCATGGAGTGAGATGCTGTAGAACACATTCCCTGCTCCTTCATCTCCGGAGGCTGAGCACACCTAAAACAGCCTTTCCAGGGCCCTTCCTATAGCTGTCAGACTGACACTTTCCAGGAGTCCCTGCTGCCGGCAGCCTTTCCCCATGTGACATTCCCTTCTCCCAGGGACCTGCAGCCCTGTCCCACCAGCCCCAGCCTTGGTGGCACTTCCCCTGTTTGCAGCTCCCTCCGAGGCCAAGGGAATGGAGAGCTGAGCCCTCAGCCCAAGTCCCACCACATTTCTCAGCGTTGCCCAAGCTCTGGCTGACATACAAACACTGCCCGTGGCAGCAGCCCTGAGCACGCAGCTGGTGGCTGACCCTGGGCAAGGCCATCCTGTCCTGCCATGGATGGCATCACTCCTGACATGCACTCTCCAGCTGCCCTCCAGCAACGTCAGCTCTGGAGCAAGGCCTTGGCCCGGTCACAGCTGTGCCAGTAGCCTTGGCTCAGCACAGCTGCCCCCATCGTGTCCTGATGGCCAAGGCCACTGCTGGACAATGGCACAGGTACTGGGAATGCTGTGTTTGGTCTTTCACTCAGCAGCCACCACAGGTTTTACCTGCCTTTTCCAGGGGGAATCTCCCTGTCCAAGCTCTCACTGCTGCAGGCAAGGTGGCTCATTCCAAAGAGCTTGGATCCCAGGAGACACCCCTGCATGAAGGGGTCAGGCTGAGGCTCCCCAGACCATTCCTTGGATACAGGCACTGCTTAAGGGCAGAAAGAGCCAGGCAAAAGCCAGCAGTGATGTCACACAGCGACGCCACACGGTGACCCTGCTGGTTTCAAAGGAGGGAGGCAGAGCCCGGGAGCTAGGCTTTGGGATCTCTCCAAGGATAATCATACAGATCTTACTCCAATTATACACCATTCTATGCCCATCGCAGCTGCATTTTAAGCAGCTGCAGTGCCAACAGCTACTAGTACTCTCATCCTCCCTTTGCAGACTGTGACAGTGCACTGTCCCCTGGGCACTGCCACCACACTGGGCCAGCAGCCGTGGCAGTGGACACTGCCACTTCCACAGCAGAGCACGGAGAGAGCCAGGGGACACCAGGGACAAGTGATCCAATAGCATATACACGGCCTGATTCCCCTCCCACGTTCCTTGTGGCTTTGCCACAAACCCTGGAGACTGCCTGGCTTCCCTGGGCTGTCATGAGCAGCAGACAGAGCCCTGAGCACACCAGGGCTCCCAAAACTCTAAGGCAAAGCACACATTCCCAAACCAGCATGGGATGGGTCACTGAGTCTACATGGAAAAAGCAGGAATGTGTCCCACTGCCAGAGTTGCTACCCCAGCTCTGGAGCTGCAAGGACCTGGCAGGTCACTCTGAACTCTCACAAGTGTGTGGGATGTTATATATCTCCCAAGATAAATGGGATATCCCAGCAGGAGCATCGACCAGGAGACCTCCAGGCCTGAGCTCTGCTCCCAGGGTTGCCCTTGCAGCCATGGGGAGGGTCCTCTCCTCATCCAGGCTTGGGAGATGCCCATTCCTCCCCCCTGCTAAGGAGCTGGTGGGGAGCAGTTCCCACCCAGAGATCCATGGTTACTTAATCACTGTACCCTTATCACACTAAAATTAGAGATTATTATTTTTTAAAAAAAGCTTCAGTACAGGCAGGTCACATAACTTTGTCAGGTTTGGGATGAGGAAGCAATGGCTGACACGGAGACTCACAGAAGGGGTTTATCCAAGCCCAAAGCCATGGATGAGCTTGGGAAGCCACAGGAGATAAACCAGTCAAGGCAGCACCCAGGTCTCAGCACAGCCAGCTGAAGGGCTACACACAGAGCTACAGATTCACCAACTGTGTGGAAACTGGAGTTGGGCAAATCTCTGCCAGCCAAAGCTGGGAGCAAGGGGAGGATTGCGCCAGGCTCCCAGACTATCCCTGCTCCACCCGCTCTGTGTCATCTCCTCCCGTGCCAGCGGGAGGGAGGGCATGCTCCCTCCGTGCAGTGCCAGGCACTGCCATGCCGTGCCGAGCACACCGGAAAAGGTGAGGTGAGGCACACCCAGCCCGCAGGACACCCCCTGCCTGTATTTACATGCTCTAAGGGCCATTCTTGCAAATTCTTGCTCCCTTTCTTGGCCTGAGCGTGTTGGGAACAGGGTGGGAGGACAAAGGGATGCAGCAGGCCCTGGGCAGGCTGATCCCACGTTGGCACCGTTTCCAGGTGTGTCTGAGCTTCCCTCCTGGGTCAGTTTGCTGTTCTGCTCTTGGAAGGTGCTGGTGGAGCTGCCATGCTGGTGTGGAGGCAGGGACATTCCCTGGCTCACTCTGCACTGTCACAGTGTCACAGGACTGCAGCCGACAGCCCCCTGGCAAAAAAGGTGACGTTCCGGTCCTGGATCTTGTACTGGTAGATCTGGACCACATCCTGCTCCGCCGCCTGCCGCAAGGACAACCTCTTGATTATCTTAATCTGCAAAGGGAAAGGAATAGGAATATCATCCCTTTGGCTGCCCAGAGCATCCTCACCCCCCATGCCTCTGGCTGGCCTGCAGGGAAGGAAGGTCACTGATAAATAATCCATCAGCAGCTTCCTGTCCCTGTGCCTTTGGTGGCAGCCCCTGCTGAGGGATCACACCTGCCAGCTCTGCAGAGATCACCACAGGCCAGGCCCAGATCCACCATTTGGGGAAACTTCCCAAGAAAGTTTGCCATCACCGTGAAGTGGGAGCAGCCTGCACTGCAGCTGCTGTATAAACCCTGGAGAACTTCCAGAGATGGAGAGTTCCCAGGTGGCAGAATGTCCTTGGATATCCCCACAGGAGTGCAGCCAGAGCCATAAGAGCCCAGGTGCTCCAGCAGATCTTAGTGCCCATGGGATTACTCCTCAACGCTGCAGCCCAGGCTAGCCCCAGGCTATCTCCCACAGCCTCAGGGCTGTGTTGTAGGTGACAGGGACACGTGCCACCTGCCTCTGTCGTGCCTCACCTGCCCATGAACATCCTTGCAGAAGCCAGTGGCCAGCCCCTCTGCCCACAGGATGAGGTCACTGTGATGACACATGGAGTTCACAACCAGTTCATTCTCCTCATCTTCTGAATCCTCATTGCTGTGAACCAACACCACGATGTTCCCCTGGAATGGGAGCAACAGGCAGGGATGAGCCCCTGGCTGGCCCTGGAGGTGGCAAGAGGAGCTTTCACAAACACCCCATCTAAGCTCCTCATGCACCCCCAGCATGGTCTGAATTCCACTAGGAAAATAACCAGCAGCTGCTGCTGGAGAGGCTGGACATGCCCTGGCCAGAAACCCCCCATACCCTGGGCTGATCCCCCAGCGTGGGCAGCAGGGGATGAGGAGATTCTGCCCCTCTGCCTCACTCAGATGAGCCCACACCTGCAGAGCTGCCTCTAGCTCTGGGGCCCAAATCAGAGTTGTTCCAGCCCATTGCATAACTGATCTTTAAGATCCCTTCCAACACAGGCCATTCTCTGGTATGTAAACACTGAAGAGCTCACTATACATTGTGTACACACACACACATATATGTATGTGCAGTCTAAAAATACCTCAAGCCTTTGTAAGGAGACAGTGTCTGGCTGAACCAGTCTGTCAGGCCAGGTAGATGGCACTGACTGAATTCAGAGCAGGTAAATAAAGAGGTGGCCAAAGGGCCGCAGCAATGCTCACACCCTCACAGCTCTGACAGGGAGCAAACACCTACCCAACACACCAACTCTATTAACAGCCACCCCAAGAGACTCTGCCTCAGCCCATGCAAGTCACCAAGGACTTAAAATAACACGAGTTCTCAATCAATTAAAATGTACTTTAAAGCTTCAGAACACCTCAGACAGAAATAGCAAAGTGTTAGTGTGGTTTCTCATCTTTTTCAGCTCTTTGGAGGTAAACACTCCCTGCAAGCAGATCATCTCCTGTCAGCACGTACAGCCCAACACCCCGCGCCCTGTGAAGTGCAGGCTGACAACACCCAACACCATCAGCTTATTCCTCACCCCTGCAGGGAAGTGCTCAGGGAGGGGACACTGCCTGGGATGGCAGAGTTTGGATGTGACTGTGACCACTTCTGGCTGTGGTGCTCTCAGGGGTCTCCACATTGCTGGGAGATCTCTGTAGATCACCATACCCCTTGGGAACCACCTGAAGCAGTGACACTAGAGGGTGGTGGGAGCAGGCACTGGGGTGCCCCCCAAGGGACCCTTCAATTCTGTCCCCTAGGAGACTCACCTGCCCCATTTCCACCCCACCCCTGCCCTCCCACACACACATGGGTGTGGGTAGGGATCTCTGGAGAGCCAGGAGCTCCAGAAAACACTATTTTACATCTCAAATCCCTGTTCATACATCAGGGACACAGAGAACCCTCCTCTGGGCAGCATCTCCCAGGAATCCAGCTAAACAGGAGACTGCACAGGTACTCAGGGATCCACACAACTCCCAAGAGTGGCCCCAGAACGATGATCTGAACTCCCTGGACAGACACAGGCTTCCGAAAACCTCATCATGGTCAGATGGGAAGAGAAAATGAAGCCAGGCTTTGCTCTGGAGGCTCTGTGCACAGGCAGGGCACAGGGGGAGCAGTACCTTCAGCTGGTAGCACACGGACATGCGGCAGTAGTGGATGAAGTCCAGCACTGCCACTGGTGCAGCCCCCAGGCTCAGCAGGACACTGAGGTCATCCACCAGCAGCACGGGGCCTTTCCAGGAATCACCATCACTGGGAGTCAGGGACACCCGGACAAAGTCAAACAAGGCTCTGAGGTCGGAGGTGCTCCCACTGGAAGAGATGAACGAGGTGTCAGGGGCTTGGCATAGTGCATCCCCCTTCTCACCCACTGACCCAGTATGAGGATCACCAGCCTGCCCCCTCCCCGCTGTCCCCACTGGCGTCACAGTCACCAGGTCCTCACTGCCCTTCAGCTGCTGCTCCTTTACATTTTTGTGTGGTGAAAACCTCCTGCACTGCTCCAGGGATCCTGGAATGGTTTAGGTGGGAAGGAACCTCAAAGCTCATCCAGTCCCATCCCCCTGCCATGGCAGGGACACCTTCCACTATCCCAGGCTGCTCCAAGCCTTGTCCAACCTGGCCTCGGACACTTCCAGGGGAGTGTCTGGCCTTTGCTGAGCATCCCAGGGGATGTGGAGAAAATGAAGTGAGAATAAACCCAAAAGCCAGCATGGATAAAGCAGCACTGTTCTCTTGGATAAGAATAAAGCTCAAAATAATGAAAGAAGGGAATAAAACCACTTGGCTGGGGTTTCATTTGACACAAACCTGTGGAGTTGTGAAATAAATGTTTTTCTAGACCTGTGACATGCTTGGCAATGAGGATGGGGGTGGAAATTCCCCTAAAATTCTGGGAAGGGGGACAGGATCCCTCCATGAGCAGCAGGGAGGGACAGGCCAGGACATGCAGAGGGATGTACACAGTGCTGGTGTTTCCCCTCAGTTGGTGTCTGGCTCTGAGTCCTTGAGCCTCGGAGGTGAGCACAAAGGGCAGCAGGAGCAAGCCCTGGACCTTGGGTTGTGCTCTTCGTGGCAGGAGATGAGGGGGGAACACTCCACACACAGGCTCACCTCAGAAACTGCAGAGGACTGGGCTGTCCTGGCTGTTCCTCCTCCCCAAACAGGAGATCAAGACAGGACTTGAGACCCTCCAGGAAGACAAGCTGTCCCTGTTCTTTGGCAGCTGCCAGACTGACTCCCTTGAGAGAGGAAAACATTAGGTTTCAGAGTGAACACTTCTGGAAAATGGTGCACACGGAACCATGGGGGCTGACAGCCAAATTTTCATTCTTATTCTAATCAAAGCTTATCTAAATGTGCTGATAAAGTCAGTTCTTCAGGGATGAAATGGGCACTTCTGTTACTGTCACGGGTGGCACATTTGCTCTCCTGTACCTTGCCAGGAGATAAAAAAACCACACTGATTTGGGGGCTCAAACATCCTGGATTCCTCTTGGGTGGCATGGGAGAAAACCAGTTGCCTATCCAGAGGCAGGGAGAGGATGGCCCAAGCTCCTCCAAGGGCCTGCTGTGAGCAATTCCCTTGCCTCCCTCCCTGGGTGGTGAAAGCTTTTGTTTTTCACTATCTCCAGATCATGGCTGTTGGCACAGCCCACACAGCTGAGGCAGGCACTGCCTGGATCCGGAGAGTGCTGTGGGATGGGCATCCCGATGTTTGCACAACACCTGGGAGAGAGCAGCCAGGACTCCCACGGGAAGCAGCAGCAGCCCTGACTCCACTTGGAGGAGGAGGAGGGACCATGACAAACGCCTGGGGCTGCAACTCAAACTCAGCAGGCTCTCAGCCCTGCCTGGTGGTGAGGCAAATCAAAGAGCCACATGCTGGGAATGTCCAGCTCCAACTGAGACATCCCAGAGCTGTAGCAGACACAGAGAAGACTCTAACTGGAGATCACAGAATTCTAGAAAGGTTTGGGTTGGAGGGATCTTTAAACACCATCCCTCTGCAGGTACAGCCTCCATTGGACGAGGCTGCTCCAAGCCCTGTCAAGAGGTCAAGCCCATCAGCCTGGAGAACAGGAGGCTCACAAGAGACCTTCTTGCTCTCCACAATTTGTTCTCAGAAAGTGGTCAGGCATTGGAAGGGACTGCGCAGGGCAGTGGTACAGTCACCATCTCTGAGAAGATTTAAAAGCCTTGTGGATGTGACACCTGGGGACATGGGTTAGTGGTGGTCTTGGCAGTGCTGGGGGACAGGTGGACTCACTGATCCTTGAGGGCTTTTCCAACCTCAACACTTCTATGATCATGTGCAGTGCAATTAGTTCCTGAAGCACTGGACTAGGTGACCTTTTCAGATGTCTTCCAACCCAAACTATTCCTTTATTATCTTCCCAGGCTCAATTATGCAGCACTATCACTTTGTAATATAGATATTAAGAATAATCTGAGGCCTGATTGAACTCTTCTGGCATCTGTTCTCTGATTTGAATGGAAGCTGCTTGGACTCCCAGCCCTGTGAATGCTGCTACCTGAGAGGAATGCTTCTTCTATTTTCCTTCTACTCAGCTGGGAAAGAATGTGTGCCTGAATGCTCATTTCCTCTTCAAACTCCCCCTATAAAGTCATAGACTTTTTTGACACTACCCCTCAGTAACAGCTTCAGAAATATCACCATTATTGGGCAATTCCAAGCACACACGATGGAAAACTTCCTAGCCAAGGACAGAACCACCTTTATATGTCAGGTGAGGAGCAGGCCAGCAAAGAAATACCTACCATGCCATAAAGGAGGGCTGGGCTGCACAGCAGCCTCACAAACCTCATTCCCTCAAGGCTTTCTGGAGTCCACAGCACTGGGAACCTGCTGAAATTCTCTGACTAAATTCACTATTAGTATCAGTAACCCAGCAACTGATTTTACCTTTGCTTCAGCCATTTCTTCCTGCACACACAAACTTTCTGTACCTCAGATCTGCAAGAAAACAGTGTCCCCTCTACAGAGGGGAATTCATTGCCGTGACACCAGGGCCTGCCTGGGTGACAGAGAAGGGCCAGAGAAGGCAGGAACAGTGTGCATCAGACCAGAAATCTGACCCCCTCAGTGCCATGGCGTGGACCCATCAAGTCCGGCCTCATTTTCCAACAGGGGAACCAGATCCCAAAGAGACCTGGACTCACCACTGCAGTCACCTGCCACAGCAAACCTCTGCCTGTCCCCCTGTTAGCACCCCACCCAGGGTGACCTCTGGAAGCAGCACAAGAAGCATCAGACAGCTTAGAAACAGCGGGAAAGTGCTCAGAACAGCCAGTGGCACCTTTGTGAGTGCACAGACAGGACTGCTGTGCCCGCGGCAGTGCTGCTCAGTACCCAAACAGCCTGAAAGCTTTCACTCTGTGCCAACATCCCGCTCCATTACCCCGGAGCATCGGGACATTATCTCTGGCATGCTGTCAGCCATCGACCCAGCCCAGGAATGCTCCTGCTCCTCTGGGGAGCTGCTGGAGCGTGGTGCCCCCCGGCCTGCCTGCAGTGACAGCCCCTCAAAGCAGAGCTGCTGCTCACCGATGGCCATTCCAGACAGGAAAGCAAAACAGAGGACAGAAGGAGGACAGAACAAGGAATGAAGCGGGAAGGAGCTCCATCAGCAAACACAGCTGGGGGACAAAGTGTGGCCATCAGTGATCAGGCCAGGCCATGCCCTGCAGGCTGTGAGCTTAGAGTAGGGGACAGGGGACAGGAGAGGGGGACCAAATGGGGACAAATCTGCTTTCCCTTTGAACCAAAACAAACTTTGTACAAGTGAGGGTGGGAACACCAATCTGGCAGGGTGCCCTGGCGCTGTTTGTCCTGATATAGCCCTGCATGTTCTCTGCAAGGTCAGGGCCAATAACACTGCCTACCCCTTAAAATGAAGTGCAGATCCTCAGGAAAAGAGGACACAGGCACAAAACGCTAGGGAAGTTTTTTCTTGCAAATAAAAGTCCCAGCGTTTAGCTAACACATAAGGAAGTGGTTTGGGACTTGTAACACCTGACATGCTGAGAAAACAGCAAGTCTATGGAAGCGTCACTTCAGCTGTGTAAAAATATACATTCTATCACCACACATGAGTGCTACAAGTGTCACTGTAAAGACACTGGCTCCAGGAGCCTTCTCCATGGCCTGGGACAGAAACGTTGCTCAGTTCTGAAGCTCTTCCTAAGCGCACAATCATAGAATCACAGAATCACTGAGGCTGGAAAAAATCTTCTGAGTCCATCAAGCCAGCCATTCCCCCAGCACTGCCAAGGCCACCACTAACCCACATCCCCAAGTGCCACATCCATGTGGCTTTTAAATCCCCCCAGGGTGGGGACTCCACCACTGCCCTGGGCAGCTGTGTCAGGGCTAGACAGCCTTTTATAGGAAGAAATTTTCACGATATCCAGCCTGACACAACTTGAGGCCATTTCCCCTTGTCCTGTGCCTGTTCCCTGGGAGCAGAGCCCAACCCTCCCTGCCTCCAGCTGCCCCCTCCTGTCAGGGAGCTGTGCAGAGCCACAGGGTCCCCCTGAGCCTCCTTTTCTCCAAGCTGGCCCTCCAAAGAGCCCTTAGCTCCTCCTGCTGCTCCAGACTCTTCCCCAGCTGCATTCCCTTCTCTGGACATGCTCTGCCCTGTACCTGGGGACTCCACAGCTGTCCCCAGGACTGGAGGTGCCTCATCAGTGCCAGCACAGAGGACAAGCACTGCCCTGGGCCTGTGGCCACACCAATACTCATACAAGCCAGGTGCCCTTGGCCTCCTTGGCCACCTGGGCTCATGCCCAGCCAGCTACTGGTCAGCATCATCCTCTGCTCGGAATGGTAATTGATGGGAAGGCAGGGGGCTGCTATGGGACAGACTGTTGTAACCACTTCCTGGAGCAGCTGCAGCCTGATCCCTGCTCCCAGCCAAAATGGAGAGCTCAGAAGCTGCTCTGGAGCTCACCACCAAACAAGAGGAGATGGAAGAGAGGACTTGGTCATTTGGTGGAGTGTGCAGCTCACCTTCCTGCACAGCTCAGGTACCACTGAAATCAAGGCTTGCTGCAGCCAGGCAGTGACATCCCACCAGGTCTCCAGTAGCAAGTTCTAAAGCAAATTTAAGAGTGAAACTAGCGTGCCAAGAGCCACCTTTTCTGAGTCTGACATGCTCATCTGTGCAAAGAAGGATTAAAGCAAAGATGTGATGGGAATTCAGATATAAATAACTGATGTTACGACCTCCAGCTCCTCAGAGCTTGGGAGAAATTCACTGCAACGACCACAGGGGCACCTAGGAAGTTGCAATAGAGTGACTCAGAGCTGAGAGCAGCTCAGTGCTTCTCTGAGCTGTGCTTATCACCTCCTTCGTGGCAGCCACCTTTTGTTCAAGTATCAGACAGCAAATCACCCCCATTTGCATCGCACGTGTGCTCCAGCTAATCCTCATGTTCCCTCCCTCTTCAGCCTCTCCCACGAGGGAGATGTCAGCAGCTCCCATTAACTGCACACTGGGAAATCGCACTGCATTAGGAAACACACTGACAAACACCATCCTGCTTCAGGAGTAGGCAAGAATCCCGTATTTAACAGCACAATCTCTTCCCCACACCGGCTGCTGCGCCCCATTTCCTGCCTCACTCAGCAAGTTCCCCCCTAGATTTCCTCCTCTCTGCACCACAAAGGCCAGGACAGCTCCGTACTCGTGGGGATTGGTTTGCTCAGCCAGTGGGATCTGTTCTGCAGGGGAATCACACCTTGAGTATCCACCTGTGAGTTACAGCAATGTAGGGGAACAGTGTTTGCTCATCCCACTGCATGTACCCTGGGCCACTGATCTCCTTTCAAAAGGCAGAAACTGAGCAGTAAATAAAACACAGTTGTTTAGCAGCACCATGTTTACAGTGGGGAACACAGTAACTGGTTCCTCAACACCTGGGAGTCTTTATGAGCAGCAGCACTGCTGGAATTCCCAGCAGAATCAGAGGAGGGAGGACCAATGCAAGCCCTCATCCCTCCAGCCCTGGAAGGTCACCTGGACTTCCCACCTGGAGTGTTTCACCTTGGAGTGTTGTACAAAAAGCTGAGTGAAGCAGTTTGGAGCTCAGAGAATTTGCTGACATGCAGAATTACCCTGCCTGCTTTGTCTCTGTTTCCTCATTTCAGGGTACACATAATCCTTGCTCAACTCACTATGGGAAGGAAATCCCTAGGAATGTACCTGTGGCTCCTCAGAGAGCTCAAAGTGATGGCTCAGCCCAGAGGCCAAAAGAGGCACATGGGTGTCCTTGTGAACAGGTGACACAGCCCTTCATCCCAAAGTAAGCACAGGACAGGGGACAAAGTCACCTCGGGAGCTGCTGCAGGTGTACAGCAACCCTGGGAACACCAACACCATGGCATTTTCCTCCCCAGAGCATTAAGGAACCTCCACCTACCAGTCTGGGCCTGTCTGGGGAACACTGATCCCCAGAAAACATTTACAAGCACAAAGCAAGCAGCAATCCAGCTCCTGGCAGGGCAGAGCCTGTGGGGCACCTCACAGCCAGGTTTTTGCCCTAAGGTGCTCTTCTTTATCCCTCATCACAGGAGCACCAATCCTGACTGAACCCACCAAGACCTGGAAACATTTCCTCACACACAATTCCCGCTCCCCATTCCCATTCCTTCCCTCCCAACAGAAACCACTGGACCTGTAACAATGAACCTATGCCAAGAGACTCACCAGTTTCTGCGCCACGATGTTGTAGTGGCTGAAGGACTGGAGCAGGGCCACAAAGCAAACCTTGCAGCCAGCTGGGGAGGGACAAAAGCACACATTAGCAGCTCCACTTTGCAGCTGACATTATCGAAGCTCATAAATCACAGCAGGCAGACCACAGATCTGCCTGGAAGGACCTTGAAATGACGCAGGTCTGGACAGACCCTCCCTTGCTTTCAGTTCTCATCCTTCTAGAGGACATCCACATTAGGGAAAATGTTAGATTGAAAAGAGAGGGAAAGAAGGAAAAACATGACTTTTAAAAGTAGAAGGCCCATTTTCTGCCTCATGCCAGGCCAGCTTGGGACCTGCTGACCCTGTTTGTTGGTGTTACTGTAATGAGGCCAAGGGCTGGCCATGACACTGAACTATTGAAACCATGGACATGCTAAAAATTCCCATTTTGGCTCTCGTAGGGCAAATGACCTTGAGTGGAAAAACACACAGAATGTGATTTTGGAACACGGTTTGGGTATAAACACAATCCATGCTTGTTGGGCATGCATTTAAAGTGGAACAAGTCAGCGGCCCCAGATGAACCTCCACTGACCCCTTCAAAGCTCCCAAAGGTTTTGGGCACCAAGTGGACAACACAGGGGTGCTGAAAACAGGCAGTGCCTGGCAGGTCTCTTTGAACCATTCACACTGCTCCCCTTTCCATGGGATTTCCTTCAGTGTTCCTCAGTTCCATTAAGTAAAAAACATTTCAAAGCAGGGTAAAGCCCCAGCTGAGGCAGTGGCAGCTCTGGGGGGCAGAATGCCCTCAATCCCACACCCTGCCCAGCACTCTGAGCTCCCTTTCAGGCCTGACAGTACCGGATTTGCTGAGCTGGTGGATGTGCCAGCAGAAAGCTGGAGGAGTATTTCAGTCCAGCACCTGCACCACAAGGGCCAGGAGGTTACTCACCAAGGAAACTGCTCCCAGAAAAGTAATTAGACAACTTGCCAGGCTCTGCTTGTTTCTTTACTCACTCTGAGTTTATCTATTGTTAGTTAATCCTGATATGTGTAATTACATCATAAAAATGGAGGCAGTAACAGAATTGCAGTGAACACCTCCCTGTCAGAGGCTGTGATTTACAACCATCGCCATGATCTGTGATGAAACAAGACACAGAATTATGGGATGTACCCAAGGATACAGAGGAGTCCCAAGAACAAGTCAGGACTCGGATCCATAAATCCTGACCCCAAAGCTTTGTGTTAATCTGAGGATACCTGGATACCTCACGTCCTGTAAAACCAGCCTCTGCTCATGGAGCAACCCTGAAGGAACCTCCAAGGTTTCCCTGCCTCAGAGAGTGCTGCTGCTGACCCACCTCTGAGGTAGAAGGAGAGGAAGTGGTGCACCAGGAAGCTGCCATCTGTCCGGGTGTCGCGCAGCAGCGTGAATTTACCCTGGAAAAGAAGCAGGAAAATAACAGAGTAAGGTGAGGGCACAAACTGCTCTTGGTAGACAAGACATTGGCTCAGGCTATGGGGAACTCTGCACTATTACTCAGAGAAAGAAGTGGACAAGCAGAGTTCCAGTTGCCTGTCTGTTTACAAAGGGATGCCAACACTTCCTCCGGACACAGCCCAGGGGAGGCATCTGAATCACAGCATTGCTGAGGGTGGAAAAGCCCTCTGAGCTCACTGAGTCCAACCAGTAACCCAGCACTGCCAAGCTCACCACTGAACCATGGTGCCACACATCCACCAGCTAAAAACCCTTGTGCTCAGCTGTGACCCCCATGCTCTGTGCCCACCAGATGCCACCCCCTCCCCTGGATAAAGGGATGTGCAAAACTGCGCTCCCAGTGCCGGCACATCCGGAGTCTCTGGCGCTGGACACCATCATCTTGGTGAGTTCTGGGCAATGTCCACCTCCCAGGTTTGTGTCATACTCCTCCAATTCACAGGTATCCTCCTTTGAGTGGCAGGGCCACTCACTCCATTCCCAGTCCATCCTCCCCCTGCCACAGCCAGCATTGTCAGTGTGTTTAAAATGTCAGCATCACTAGAGCTGTGGCTTCTTCTGTCCCCAAACAGCCCTCCCTGTCCTCTCTTCCAGGTTTACCTCCAACACGCTGCCTTCAGGGTAGAAAACCTTATCACCAAAATTCTGTAGTGCAGTAGAGATCTCAGCACAAGGTATAAATGTTGTTTTGATCAGGCAGGAAATTAATTCCGTTCATCAGTGCACACTCATTATCAGCCCCAACCTCATCAAGGTGTTTGTTTCCATTAAAATCTTAGTCAGGATGTTTCTTTAATCAATACAAATCATAGAAGGGCTGCTTGGAAACACAAAGAACTTATCAAAGTGGGGATTTTTTCATTCCCAAGAACAGAAAAAGCCTTTTGCAGCAACAAGCCGTCTCCACACAGGCAATTCCCAAGCCATCCGTCAGAACAAACTCCCTGGTGCCTTAAGCCTAAAGCGGAGCGAACAGAATGGCAAATATTGAACATGACTGCAGGGAACGCAAAGCAGAGGCCAGGGCAGGGAAGCTGCTCTGCCTCAGCCAGAGTGAGAGCTCTTCCCCTCCAGAAACGGGTTATGCCTCAATGGCTACTGCAGTGACAGGGACACCGCCCCGGTGAGCACCGCACCGAGACGTGCCCTCCATGGATGAGCCGGGAGGAGACTTGTGCTCAAACAGCACGAGCTAGACATTGAGGGTTTATCCGCTGCAACTCCATCCCCTTCGGCTCCCCTCTTCCCCACCAGAGCCCCGGGGAGAGCAGGCTGAGTGTTTCCCATGTCCCTCCCTGCAGTGGCTCCTGCAGGCTGTGCCAGCACGGTGGGATGTTGTCACTCCGAGCACACGGCATTTTGCTGTTCCAAACCCTGCAGCCATCAGCCATCAATCCAGCCAGCCCTCGCGGGGCTGTCACACTGCAGCTGCTCACACTGACAGGATCATTGCGTCACAGACACTGAGGGTGGAAAAGGCCTCTGAGTCCATGCAGTCCCCCCATCCCCCAGCACTGCCAAGGCCACCACTAACCCATGTCCCCAAGTGCCACATCCACACAGCTTTGAAATCCCTCCAGGGATGGGATTCCACCACCTCTCTGGGCAGCCCCTTCCAAAGCCTGACAAGCCTTTCCATGAAAAAATTTTCTCTGTATCAAAACTACCTCCCCACACACAGCTTGAGGCTGTTCCCTCTTGTTCTGCCCCTGTTCCCTGGAAGCAGAGTCTGACTTCCCCCTGGCTGCCCCCTCCTGTCAGGCAGTTGTGCAGAGCCACAAGGTCCCCCTGAGCCTCCTTTTCTCCAGGCTGAGCCCTTTCCCAGTTCCTTCAGCCACTCCTGGTGCTTTAGACCCTTCCCCAGCTCTGTTCCCTGCCCTGGGCATGCTCCAGCCCCTCAGGGTCCTTCTTTCTCCTGAGGGGCGCAGACCTGCCCCCAGTATCTGAGATGTCCCAGCAGGGCCAGCATAGGGGACAGGCACTGCCCTGGTCCTGTGGTCACATCAGTGCAGACACACCACACAGCACACCCACACAAGCGGGAAGCTGAGCAAATCTGACAGGAACCTGTGGGGCTTTCCAAGGTCTGTGCTCACACTGTCCTCACACAGCTCCATCACCACGCACTACAAATATCACATCATTTAACAGCTGGCTGGAATCAACCAGGTCCCTGGAAGTCCTCACAGCAAGACAAATTCTTCTGCTGAGAAGCAGGGAAGCCCTGGCCCCACCACCAGGATTTTGCTTGCTGTCCCAGAAATGCCATGGCCCCAGTGTGCCACCACAAACACACAGGAGCAGATAAAGACAAAATTCCATCTATCTGGGACCCAAAAGCAGTCACAGAAGTATCAGAGGACTCAGGTGGTGAGGAACCAGTCTCAGAATGGGAGATAGCTGCTCCAAAAGTTGGCTTTCCATGACCCTTGTGAACTGGACCAAGCTGTTATCCCAGTTTTTATTCCTTCTCCCTTCTCAGTCCCAGGAAGATAAAGCCTTTCCAAAGGCAAAGCCTTCCTGTAGCATCTTCTCCCTGAGCCCCAGCCCGTTCTGTCCATGCTCTGCCCTCACACTCTCAATACCTGCAGGCTATGAGGCAGAAGCTGCAGCTACTTGTCAGGAACTGCCAAAATCCCTTGGCAGGGCAGCAGCAGGTGTCACAACCCCACAGTGACATGGCAGATACACCCACAGACACATCCACACTGGTGGCAGCTCTGTCCACCCACCAGCCCTGCGGGGACAACACTTGTCAGCACCTGGAGAACAGCACAGACCAGCAGTGGAGCTGCAGAAATCGGGATGGCAGCGCTGGGAAGGAGAGCTTTGCAAAGTACTGACAGTGACAAGCACAGTGGGACACCAGGCCAGGCTGGGTGTCCTAGCACACTCCAGGGATTGGTGACTCTGAGGGGGACTTGCAAACACAAATACTCATGATTTACTACCAGAGTACACCAGATTTAATACCACGAGCCTGCATCCAAGGCATGAAGTCAGACTCCCCACCACAGCACCCAGAACACCACTTGCTGGGCAGGCAGACACACTGCTGTGACACCAGGATAAAGTGGAATCTGGAGTGTGCAGTGGGATGGGAAGAGCCAAGTCAATCCAAGGGAATTCCTCACACAGAAGGAATAGGAAAAGAAGTCCAAATGCAGGATCTTGAGGCCAAATCTTTTGGTTTTGCTCTGTGGAATATCCTGTTCACATCAAGGGGAGCTCCCTATGTCAGAAATGACGCTCCTGGAGGGCAGCATTCCCACTCATCCCACAGCTCCACCATCACACACACCTCAAATCACAGGCTGACAAACTCCACCAAGCACTTCTCACTTAGCGTTTCATGAGCATTAAAAACCCAACATCAAGCCAAAGCAAACACAAGGATCTGGGACTCTGTGCAGCCTCAGAATATCCTTTACTACCTCTGAGCCTCAGCCAACACCTCCACTAGGTCTGCCCTGAGCATCAAGGGCACTATTCCTAATTTTCCCAAGTATTGCTTCCCCATTAGACCAGCACTGCTCCACTTCAGGCACCTTGACAAGGAATGACCTCAGAGGTATCTTCAAGACCAAGGAGAAACCTGCCCTATTCCCATCAAAAGCTGGCAGTAGGGCAAGGGGGAAAACTGCAGACAAAGGGTGAAACTCAGACTTACAAAACAAATTATCACCCCAAACTCGCTTTTATCTAAGCTCCTAACTGTTGGAAAAACATGGAGTAACACGGAGCACATGGATAATATATTAATAATTATTGATGACACAGAGCTGGTGGTGTGGTCACATGCCAGAGGGAAGGGATGGGGCATCCAGAGGGACCAGGAGAAGATGAAGGAGTGAGTCCATGGGAACTACATGAGATTCAACAGGGCCAAGTGCAAGGTGCTGCCCCTGGGTCAGGACAATCCCCAGGATCAGCAAAGGCTGGGGGATGGATGGAGGGATAACAGCCCAGGGGAGAAGGACTTGGGGGTGCTGGTGGGTGAGAGCTGGACATCCCCCAGCCATGTGCACCCAGAGACCCTGTGCCTTGGGCTGATCCCCAGTGTGGGCAGCAGGGATGGGGGAAATTCTGCCCCTCTGAGCTGAGATCCCACCTGCAGAGCAGCCCCAGCCCTGGGGAACAACAGCACAGGGACCTGGAGCTGCTGCAGAGAGTCCAGAGGAGGCCACAGAGCTGCTCCAGGGCTGGAGCCAGGCTGGGAGAGCTGGGAATGTTCACCTGGAGAAGGGAAGGATCCAGGGAGAGCTCAGAGCTCCTGCCAGGGCCTGAAGGGGCTCCAGGAGAGCTGCAGAGGGACTGGGGACAAGGCATGGAGGGACAGGACACAGGGAATGGCTTCCCACTGCCAGAGGGCAGGGATGGATGGGATATTGGGAAGGAATTCCCGGCTAGGAGGGTGGTGAGGCCCTGGCACAGTTTCCCAGAGCAGCTGTGGCTGCCCCTGGATCCCTGGCAGTGTCCAAGGCCAGGCTGGACAGGGCTTGGAGCAGCCTGGGACAGTGGAAGGTGTCCCTGCCATGGCAGGGGTGGCACTGGATGAGCTTTAAGGCTCCTTCCAGCCCAAACCACTCTGTAATTCCATGACTGACGTTTTACCTGCACAGCTCTCACAGAGAGCAAGGGTGTTTAGTTCCAGTGTGAGTTCAGTAA
The DNA here is from genome assembly GCF_008360975.1 of Lichenostomus cassidix. NCBI lineage: Eukaryota > Metazoa > Chordata > Aves > Passeriformes > Meliphagidae > Lichenostomus > Lichenostomus cassidix. Next base: position 556,448 of record NC_139482.1, read on the forward strand.
CACAAAACCTCCCTGGATAAAATAAACTCATTGATTTAGTGCCCTAAAGGGCGAGTTCCTCTAGAACATCCCGCGGCCCGCAGCAGTGCCTGGCAGCGAGTTTAATGCCCAGCTGTGTTTTTATTCCCCACACGGCAGCACGCACGCACGGACAAACCGCGGGAACAGAGCTCGGCCGCTTCTCTCCGGCGGATGCCGGAGCCAGAGCCGTGAGGGGCGGCGGGAGCCGGGAACGGGCGAGGGAAGGGCCGAAGGCGGCTCAGCTCCGGGACCGGCCGCGGCCGCCGTCTCCGCCTGAGGAGACCGTGCCCCTCCCAGCGTGCCCCGCCGCTCCCGGCGGCCGCGGCCCGTCCCTCCCGCCCTGTCAGCGCCCTCTCACCGCGTCCGGGCGCTCCGGGGAGGCCCCGAGCAGCTCGTTGAGCTCCGCGAACATGGCGGGCGGCGCGACGGGCCGCGGCGGGGAAGCGGCAGGGCGCTGCGCATGCGCCGGGCGGGGGGCGCCGCCTGCTGGCAGGGCGGGGCAGTGCGGGAACCGCCATTGCCGCCATTGCTGCCCCTGAGGGAGCGGCGGGCGCGGCGCCGGACCGCCGAGTAATTAGCGCGGCCGGATCGCCAATTAGCGCGGCCGGATCGCCAATTAGCGGGGCCGGATCGCTCATTAACAGGGATGGATCGCCGGTTAACGGGGCTGGGCCCGCGTCCCACCGTCAGCTGAAGGGCTGGATCCTCAGCCGTGTGGTTAATTAGTGTGCTAAACGGGGCTGGATCCACATGCCGTCGTTCATTAACGGGACTGGCTGCTCACCCATCGCTCATTAACGGGGCTGGATCCTCATCCCGGTGTTCAAAAGGCGCTGACTGGGCTGGATCCCGTTCCCAGTGCCAGTGCTGGCTGCCAGCTGGCCTGGTGGCACTGGTCACCCCGAGCCCTGGTCCCAGTGCCACCTGCCCCTGTTCAAACCCCTGGGTTCCTGTGGCAGATTTCATTCCTCTGGGAAGCATTTGGGGCATTTTGGGATAAGGGGATATTTGGAAAGGGCCTGTTACTCTCTCAGTGTTTTTTGTTTCATTATCAGCACGTTTGGGGAAGCGCTGAACATCCATCCAGCACCCAGAAATTATCCACAGCAGCCCCTGAGCAGTAACAGCAAATTAGGAGCCCAAAACCACCGAAATCCACATTCTTTGGTGTCATTGTTTGCCTCCATGCAAAATGAATTTGAGCTTCTTGGCACTGAATTCACCTTTCCATTTGCTCCAGCAAAGCTTTTGTAACCTTGGAGTTTCATCACAGAAACAAGGATTGCCTGGCTGAGCAGAGATGTGCCAGGGCTGGAGACATCATTCTGGAGCCCAGGATGTGCCAGGGGGACTGGAGAGATGATTCTGGAGGTCCTGGTGTGCCAGAGGGACCAGAGAGAAGCCACTGGAGCCTGGGGTGTGCCAAGGAGCCTGGAGAGAAGCTTCTGGATCCCGGGATGTGCTCCAGAATGAGACATCCGGAGGGGTTGCTGCTGGGGCCAGGGATGTGCCAGGGGGACTAGAGAGAAGCTTCTGGGGCCCAGGATGTGCTGAGGAGATGCTGCTGGGGCCAGGGATGTGCCAGGGGGACTAGAGAGAAGCTTCTGGGGCCCAGGATGTGCTGAGGAGATGCTGCTGGAGGCCGGGATGCTCTGCTGTGAGCATTAGGGGGCATCCCACGATGTGATAAAAGCACCGAACAAGGGATGGAGAAGCCGCCGAGGTTCAGTTCTTCTGAACCACCAACTGTGTGGGTTTAGGAGGGGGAATCGATGGCAGAAGGGGACAAGCCTGTGGAACACAGGGCTGCCGCTGTCTGGGGAAGCCCCTGAGCTGCAGATTCCTGGGAGCAGAGCTGTTGGGAACACAAGGTGTTTGCCTCAGTGCTCCCTCGCCTTCCCCGTAGAATGATTCTTGTCGGGGAGATGGGCTGTGTGAGGATTTGGCCGAGGCACTGCAGCCGTTCTTCTGTCCTTTTCCCTGTGTTTGTGTGTGTGTTACCTTTAAAATCCCCCATCCGGCTCTCCAGCCTTTCCTGGGAGCGTTCAGGACAAGCCGGCAGCCCCCGAGGTCGCTTGTGTGCCACAGAACCCGTTTGTGTGGCTCCTTCCTTCCTGTGCTTGAACCGGCGACTCTGAAAGGAGCTGCCTCTCTTCTTTCCCTTTGATGCCTTCAGTCCTGTAAAAGCTGAAGCTGAAAGCTTCTTTAAAAGTCCAAATCGCTTTGCTTTTGTTTTCCCACTCTTTCAGGGAGCTGGGAACCCCTCTCCGGTCCCAGGGAGTGCAGGAACCAGTCCCTGCCCCATGCTGGTGCAGCCAGACCCTGAATTTTTCGGCACCCTTTGAGCGAGCCTGGCTCCCTCCTGGCTCCTGGATCACAGGGCTTGGCTGCAGAACCCATTCCAACGGCAAAGGGGGCTCACAGGGCCTGGAGGAATTCCTGGAGGAGTTCCTGGAGGTGTTCCTACCTGGCTGCATTTGTATGCGAGCACAGCCTCCATTCAGACACCTTTTGTCTGCACTGCCACGATTCCCTCCCTGTGGCACTTCCCTCCCAGCTCCTTCAGGAGCCGCAGAGCCCGAAATGCCTTGTAAATGAAATGTAAAATCCTCTCTTTTTCTCTTCCCGGTGGGAAGGGGACCAGAACCACATGCAAAGTGCAACTGCATCTCTCAGAACACCTCTTGTCCTTCCTAATATATTCCTTCCCACATCCCAGGACTTGTTACCATGTGAAGGCAGTGAAGATTTTGCTGTTAAAACTGGTGCCCCTTCCCTCCCATCTGCTCCGTGCTTATTTCCAGTGTTTATCATGGAGCTGTTTCCCAGAGGAGCCATATGGGATCTATAGGTATCCACGCTGCTTCCAATGAAGCCCCTATGTCAGAGCAGTGGGTGAAAAGCAATTCATGCCTAAGAGCAGAAAAAACCCACAGCAGAACAAATAAAATCAATTGGTGTTGCAGTGTTTTAGGTGATTCCCAAGAGCCTGGCAGGGAAGGGGAGATAAACCCACCAGGTTTCATGATGTGAGTATGTGGAAAATGATTTTTCGGGAGAAAACACTTCGATTTACCTGCTGTGATCATTGCTTATTGCTGAGCAATGCAGGATGGATTTCAGTGCACAAATCCAATTCCACCCCAGCCAAAGGAGGGTTTTCTTCTCTTAGGACACCTCGGCTGTTGGTGACACAATGCCAAATGCTTTGGAGCCATAAAGGATCACCAGTGCCGTGGGGCCAGCAAGGGTTAACGGGAGCAGATGTTGGCCGAGTCAATGGCCAGGGAAGAAAAGAATGGGACACGTTCTGGGATAAATTCCGCCTCCTCAATGCCCGCCCTGACACGGCAGAGAGCAGCTGGAAGGAATAATGGATGAGCTGAACCAGGTGCTGAATTTCTCTGAAGAAATGCAAGAGCCAGAGTTTGAAAAGAGTTGCTAAGGCGAAGGATGCCTCCCTGTGACAAGGAACAGGGACCCGGGTCTGGTGGGACAGGCAGGGCTGTGCCAGTGTCACCAGCCTTTCCCAGAGCCTTTTTCTGTAGGAAAACTCAGGGAAAACCAGTCTCTTCTGGACCTTTCCATCTCCTTTAGCTTGGCAGGGTTGGGAAAAGTGCTGCCAAAGAAACCAAATCCTCCAGGTATTTCCAAGCACTCTGGTCTTGTAGAGTGATTCCATGCTGCAGATCTTGGAATAATTTGGGTTGGGCTGCAGGGAAAAAGCACAAAGGAGGGGACAAGGAAAAAAAATGGATTTAGATCCTGAGGGTGTGGTAAAATGGCCAGGACACCTGAGTTGCCTTTAAAAGACTCCAACAAAAATATGGAACAGCATCAGCTCCCATCTCCCTCCTTTACCTTCTCCTTTCACAGTTTGCCTGAGGCCAGATCCTCAGGATGGGGTTATTCTCACCTCAGGGTATTCCTTGGGCTGGAAGATTTCATGGGAGACAGATACAACTATCAGAAAAATACAAGATAAATAGAGAAAGCTGACATTTATTTTTTCACATTTCAAATCTTACTTTTGCTTGTCTGTATCCATATAAACAAATATATCCCTGGTGAATGAAGCAACTGTGAAAAATGTTGGAAAAAATGATGAGGACTGAGCTGATAAACCTGCTCTGCACGCTCCGGCAGAGGGAGGGAAGAGCTGGGCTGACATTTCTGATGGAAGAAAAGCAGGATCACTGAGCATGAGGCTGGAGGGACCCAGAGAGGTCGCTCAGATAGAGCAACACCTGCCGCCAGCAAAATCCGCTCAGCTCCAACCTTCCCTGGCAGATGTTTGTCCAACCTGTTCCCAGAAAGCCTCGGTGGCCACCACTCTGCACCCTCTCTTGGCATTTCTTTCCAGCCCCTCATTATTCCCACTCCACACCCCCAGGCAGCTTTTACTGGGTTTATCTGTGGGGTTTTTTGCTGATTGCTTGTGGCTGTGGAGAATAGTTCACTGCCTTCATAAAGCAGGGAGGAAAACAAACCAGTTTGGATGCAATTTTCAGGTCACCTTTAAAATTCACTTGACCATTTTGAAGCAAAATGCCACTGGCTCTCCACAAGGGATCTCCAGGCCTTTTCCAAAAAGGACTGGAGAATCCCTGGAAAATGTGCTGAAACCAGCAGGATCTGGCAGCAGAGTTGCCTCAGCACAAAGTTCCTCAGCTGTCTCAGCAGGGAATCACCAAGGTCCTGTGGATGGCTGAGAGCCAAATGGGATCAAAGCTGGCAGGGAAAGCAGTGTCCCCTCTCCCAGCTCCAGGTGTTTGGCTCCTTAAACCCACTGCTCTCTGCCAAATCCTCTGTGCCTCCTCATCCCTCACACTCATTGCCCTTTTCGGCCTCTCCTTCTCCTCATTTTGCCCCATCCTGCTTTTCCCCTCTCCCTTCTGACCACCCTTTGCAGCACTTCCCCCTCCCAACTCTTGCTCACAGAGCTTTTTTCACTCTTTTCCTGCCCTCTCCTCTTTTTGCTAATCCCACATACAAAATTCAGCAGCCTGAGGGCAACAGAACTTCAGAGATGCCCTTCTGCACCCACATCTGGTATCCCAGACCTGGATCACCACACAGAGCTGGAGTGCGGAAGCTACAAAAGAATCTCTGCATTTTCTCCCAAATCCTTCCTGAAAGCTCCTCTTTTCCAACAAAACCCCACCAAGTTTGACTGGTCTTGTCTGCCATGGCAGCCAGTGTTGTCTCACTGCTTCTCCATGCTCCTCAGCCCACCAGATTGTCCCATCTGCCGTCTCTTGCCTTGATGTGAAATTCTCAGCTCTGACACCAGAGCTGCATTTTCACACTGCATTTTCGTAGCTCCCAGCAAAAGGTGATGGAGACTCCTGGGTGCTCCTGCAGGATGGCTCCAGATTCCTTTAATAAATGCAGCTTGCATACATGGATTGAATCACTGAGCTCTGTAGTGAGTTGGGTGGGAAGGGACCTTAAAGTTCATCCCATTCCAGGGACACCTTCCACTACCCCAGGTTGCTCCAAGCCCCATCCAACCTGGCCTTGGGCACTTTCAGGGCTGGGGCAGCCACAGCTTCTCTGGGCAGCTGTGCCAGGGCTGGACAGCCCTTTCTGTGAAGGAATTTTCCCAATATCCAACCTGATCCATCGACACAATTTGAGGCTGTTCCCCCTTGTCCTGTCCCTTGTTCCCTGGGAGCAGAGCCTGACCCCCACCTGGCTGCACCCTCCTGTCAGGGAGTTGTGGAGTCTTTCAGACACTGTTCCCATGTCTCCCTTGGTCTCCAGTTCTCCCCACTGCCTTTCCTGGATCTCTCTTCTTGCTTCTCCTGGACCTTCCCCTGTGGCTTCCATCATTCCTTACACAACATGTCCCAAACTGGACCCGCTCTTGCAAACCCTCAGCCATCCCTTGTGCTGCCAAACAGCTCTCAGATGGCCTAAACTGGTTTCTACCAAACATGTCTCAGGTGGCTTTAACTGGTTTTCTAAGCATCACAGGATGAGGTTCTGATAGTCAGGAGCAATCTGGGCGTGCTGTTTAATATTCCCATTACTGCAGTCACTGCTCTCAGCAGCAGCACAGCACCTTATTGTTGTGGTCATCTGCTTGCACTTGGCATCTTTAGAGGCTGGGGATTTTAAAAGGTTTCAAAACAAGCCAGTGAACCCCTTGGATTCTCAGCCTCCTTTGCCAGCCTCCTTCCTCCTTCCCTGGGTCCAGACCAACGCTCCCTTGCTCCTTCTCCCCCTGCTGATGGAGCCTTTTCTTCTTCTCCTTAATGATTCCTCCCTATTTCCATCTCAATTTGGCCTTTCTGGTGTCTCCCCACATGCTTACACTTCCCTTGTAACTGTCCTTAGTAATTTGACCTAGTTCCCACTTCCCATAAACCTTTTTTCTCAAGCCTGAGGTCAGCGAGGAGCTTGCGACGTAGCCAGGCTGATTCCTGCTACGTTTCCTATTGGGATGGCTTCTGTGAGTGCTGCTTGCAGCGTTCCTTTGAAGTCCTGCCAGTTTCCTTAACTCCTTTCACTTTCAAACGTGCCTCCCACGAGAGCCTACTTCCCATTTCTTCAAATATCTCAGCGTCCCTTGTCTTTATTTTTCCCTCTTCTCCCACATTCTCCGTGAGGGGTGTGAGCTTGGTCACCCCACGCTCGGTCTTGGCCAGTTTTCCTCCTGCCTTTACATTCCAAACCAGTCTCTGGTGCTGCTTGCTGCCCGTGCCCCACTGTCTCCCTCTCCCAGTGGCACCAGTCAGCCCAGTGACAGCAGTGACGCAGAGGAGTCGCCGTGCCTGGAGTTGTCCCAGCCCTCGCTGGCGTCACCGGGCGCATGCCCAGCTCCTCGTTCCCACACTGGGCATTTTACAGTTCACGAAGTTAAGAGGATTTTGTTTTTCTCCTCTCTTTAAATCCAACGCGGGGTCAGTTTAATACTGGAATCACTCCCTGTTACAGCCAGGCTGAGAGTAATGGAGTAATTGGTATTTCCCAGCACTCAGTACTGGGATCCTTGTACTTTCTGGCTGCACAAATACCAGTTATGGGCTGCTACCAGCCAGGAGGCAGCCCAGTGATGGTGGGAACACCAGGATGTTACCAGAGATTCTCCTATGAGCTCCCCATGGTGACCTATGGCACTTATCTCCTCCCAAACCTTCAGCCAAACCTGGGAAGCATCCTGAGGTTCCCCACCTAACGCTCCTGTGCTGGGGGTTGGCAGAGCAGCTCCCAGGGATGGTTCAACAGGGTTTGGGAATGGTCCCTCAAGCCTGGCCCTCCTTCCCCTGGGGGCTGGGGCTGGAGATGGGACAGCAAGGGTGACATTTGTGTGACCACTGTAGCTGTGTGTGGGACAGAGCCAAGGTGGAAGATGTGGGACAAAATACCAAGCAAGGAAAAGGAGACAACCCACCTCATCTTCCAAATATTCCTCCAAGGGAAATGCGTGGGGCCAGCCCTCGGGCAAGGAAATGTCCTCAGAGGTGTCTAGAAGGGCACAAGGAACAGATATGGCACTGCCAGCTCCTGGCACCTCAGGGAGGGACAGACTGACCCAGAATCCCAAAGGAGCAGCATCCTGTGCCGAGGGCATTGAGCAGTTTGGGGTGTGCAGGGGCTGGTGGGGACCACAGAGCTGCTCCCACTCCTTCTCCAGCCCTTCATGCTCCTGACCAGCGCCTGGCCCATGAATTGGGACACTTGGTCAGTGAATCAAGGTTCTAGCTATTAAATCAGGACTCAGCCAGTGATTGGGACTCTCAGCTGGTGAGCTGGGACTCTTTCTTCATGAATCTGGACTCAGACGATGAATCCAGACGCTCTGGTGATGAAGGTAGACTCTGGATCGGTGAATCAGGACCCTGGGCCAGTGAATTGCCTCATTTGGTGCATCAGGACTCACCCAATGAATCCTGACTCCAGATATTTTGTTTCAGGCAGCCGGAGCTTGTCAAGGGAAGAAAGGCTCCTTGTCTCGGGGTCGTGGCTCTAATCCTGTTATGTGTCTGCGAGAGAAAAGAGGACGGCGGAGTGAGGAGGACAGGCCCACTGCCGATGCCAATTCCCTTCCTGCACCCCGTGCCAGCCCTTTTTGGCCGCAATGGGCCATCTCCCCTCCCAGCAAACCAGCCAGGCACTGAAATTTAATAGCTCTCTGGCCTCTCCTCTCCATCCCAGTGATTAGGCCTGTGATTAAAGCCCATGTGTTGCTTTGCTGGCTGGGAGGCAAATTCCTCTGCAGGGCCCATGAAATCAGCTCTGAGCACAGCACACGGCGCCTGCTCCTCGCCCTTTCCCGTGTCCCACCAGCCGCTGACAGGAGCCCTCGGATAACCCCATCCGTCCCTCCAAACCATGCTCCTCCCTCGTCTGGGAAAGCCAGAGGGGATGGGAGCCTGCAGGCTGGGGCTGGGCTGGTGTTTCCCCCGTGGGAAACAGAGGCACGGCGAGGGACACTGATCCCAGAGCCAGAGGGGCTCCGGGGCTCATGGCTGGCTGGAGAGAGGCAGGGAATGAGGCTGTGCCTTCCCGCGGGAAACAGGAGCGCGCCGGGATGGTGAGTAGGGTCTGATGGAGCGGGAGCAGCCTGGGGGGAATGATGGGGGCAGAGCAACACCTCAGAGCAGGGGCACAGGGGGACAAATCCCTCTGTGCTCCGAACACCTGTGTATGGGCAGGAGCATCCTTAGACCTGCTTCAATTCTTCTGAGTTTTGTCCTGAACCCCAGTCCCTTCAGCCCATGGGGGTGAGTGGCTGTGGCTGAGGATGGCTTCTGAATCTGGGACTCCTCCGTGGGTCATTCCTCATGGCTCCGAGACAGGGCCTGCACTGCGGAGCCACCAGCCAGCTGTGGGGAGGGGACAGTCCCACCACTGCCCAGCCTGGCCACACTGGGCTTCTTGGTAGGGACAAAAACGGGTGGCGAGGGAATGTGGGCACCACTCCAAAGTGGGCACCTCTTGGAGCCACGGCAGGTCTGGGATGGATGGGCTGTGCTGGGATGGAGGGGCTGTGCCATGTCACCCTCAGTTCCATGGTGACACCATCCATGGTGGATGGGCTGTGCTGGGATGGAGGGGCTGTGCCATGTCACCCTTCAGTTCCGTGGTGACACCATCCATGGTGGATGGGCTGTGCTGGGATGGAGGGGCTGTGCCATGTCACCCTTCAGTTCCATGGTGACACCACCCATGGTGGATGGGCTGTGCTGGGATGGAGGGGCTGTGCCATGTCACCCTCAGTTCCATGGTGGATGGGCTATGCCAGTCTCACCTCCACAGTGACACCATGGTGGATGTCTCCCCAGGCAGTGTCCAGCCAGAGCCATAGGCACCTTGAGGAAGGATCCCAGTGAGGAACAGATGGTTTCCAGATCCCACCACACAGTCCCAGCTGGACTCACTCTTTGTCTGCCCCATCCCACTCTGTGTCTCCCTGCATCCCACCTTGCCAGCTCCCTCCAAGGACAGCTGGAGATGAGGGGTGGCCTCCCCCGTCCTGCATTGCCCCTTCCCTCCTCTTCCCTGCATCACCCAAAACACTGCATCATTCCTACATTCCCAATCCCCTCCAACATCCCTGTCCTTACACAACCATTTCTTCTCCCCTCGCTCCTCACACACAAGCACAGATCCTCTCCCATCACAGTGATGCTCATCCCATTCCAGCTCCCTTTCCCTCTCACGGGAAGCTCGTGCCCAGCCTCTGCCCATGCCAGGACATCCCACCTTTCTGTGTTTCCTCAGGCATCAGCATCTCCTCTCTCCTCTGCCAGGCTCCTGCTCCACCAACACATCACTCTCCCCCTGCCCCACACTTTTTATTGCTGTGTCCATGTTCCCAGTGCTTTATCCATGGTTTTACCTGTCCTACAGCTCCATGCTGGAAGGGGAATGGCAAAGACCAAACCCTGCCGGTGCCAGTGAGTCACTCGCTCCGCCTGGAGTGTCTGCCGGGATCCACTGCCAGCTCCCAGCACCACTGCTCAGATTTTAATCTCCCCGAGCGAGCCGAGAATTAATTATTTAGCAGCTCACAGGACTCATCGGGAACATCCGATCCACGCGGAGCTGCGGCTTTGGCTCCCACCTGCCCCAGGAGAGCACTGGCTGCATCCCCGACACGCCACACACTTAATATTGTCTGCTGATTAATGGATCCATGTCCTCTCTCCCAAGGAACCCGGAGTGTTGGCGCGTGGATGAATCTGTCTCCAGAAGAAATGGGTTCCTGTGGGAAGCGAGACGGAGCTGCAGCTGGAGGGGAGGGTGCTGGGAGAGCTGGGGTTTCCTGGGGGGACACCCCTGCTCCGTGCTTGATTCCAGGGATGGTGATGGGAGCAGCCCGACCTTTCCAAAGCCACCGGGGCAGTGGCACTGGTTATTCTCCATGCGGGTGGAAACTGGGAGCTCTGGGGGGGACAACCCTGGGGTGTTTCACCCAAAATCCACCAACATCCTGGGCAGCTCCGTTGTAGGACACTGATGAGGCAGGACTGGTTGGGAACGATCACCCCGTGTGCACCCACAGTTTGGGGGGACCCATGGTGGGGACGGGGTGGGGATGGAGCAAACCCTGGAGCATCCCAGGCACCTCCACCAACCATCCCAGGGTGTCGCATCGCTCCCAAGTGTGTCCAGGGTGGCAGGATGTGCTGCACCTGGCAGAGACAGGAATGTGCCTGGAGAGGGTGACAACAGGGGACAAGGCACCCACCACCCCCGGGTGACACTCAGATGGGACCCTGTGGAACCAGGAACTGAATCCCGCCCTGTCCGTCTCGGAAGATCGCAGGCACTGGCAAGAGGCTTAACTTTAAAAAAAAATGGTTTATTTATTTCAAGATCTTCCTTTTTTTTTTTTTTCTCCTTTTTTTGTTGTTTTTAACCTGTATCTCAAAAAAAGTGGGGCAAAAGTACAAAAAAAGTCAGTTGCGGAACGGCAAAGGTTTAGAAATCACAGCGCGGAATGAACCCAAGCGAGAAACACGGAGCACGAACCAAACACCCCCACGACACGGCCGAATTATTACTGGAATTTTTTGTTTGTTTGTTTTCCTCTGTACAAAACACACCAAAGCATGCCACGGAGCGGGAAGGGACACAGCGGCGGGAGGAGACGGCTGTGGATGCGGGTGGGAGCCTGGCTGCCTCCCGCTGCCGCTCCCATCCCCGCCTCTCACGTCAGGTTGTTCTGGAGGCAGTTGAGCTCCCCCGCGTCCTGCTCCCCTTTGCCGCCCTCGTGCTTGGGCGACGTCGAGTTGTGGATGTTAAACGGCTCCTCGTCCTTCAGGCAGGATTTCAGCGAGTCCTGCAGCTTGTGCGGAGCGCTGGGATCGTCCTGCGGGAGAGACGGGGGTCAGGGCAGGGCCGTGATGGGGGCGAGACCCGGGGAGGGCACCGACGTCCCGCTGACGCCTTGCAGAGAGCCACTGGGGAGGACAAACATCCCCGCCCGGCGCAGGTGGCGGCGCGGGGGGGGACCGCGGTGCTCCCGGCGCGGGTAGAGGGTCTGAGCCCCCCACGGTCACGCCGTCCGCCCGCACAGCCTCCCCGCCTCGGGATGCTCCGGCTCCCAAAGCCAGCAGCGCCCACGAGCTGTGCCAGCCGGCGGAACCCGTGCCAGCCTCAGGCACGTCCCTCCCGCCCATCCCGCCCACCGTTCCCACCCGATCTCTCTTCCCGCTCCCAGCCCGGCGCATCTCCTCGTCCCCGCGACAATCAGCCACTCCCGGCGGCGCTTGGCAGGAGGCCAGAGGGGTTGGATTTATTGCGGTTCCTCAGCGTACAGCCGGTCCCCCCGCGCCGCTGGCAAAGCCGGGCACGCCTCTTCCCGACGTCCCCCCGCTGGAGCATCTTCCCGCCCCAGGGCTGGGCAGTGCCCCGAGTCTGTCCCGCATCCGTGGGGAGAGAGGTCCCTCTGGCAGCGGGCCGAGCTCCGGCTGCGCTGGCTGGCTGTGCCCGCACGGTCCCGGCGTGGCCGTGGGCGCTGCTGGGGCAGAAGGAGCCCTGGCGTGGGCGGCTGCCGGGCCGCGGTGGTGACGGTGCTCCCGGTGCCACACGGAGAGCGGCAGATGGCCGGGGACACCCAAGGGCCGGTGTCACGCAGGGACAGGATTGTCCATCTCCTGGGCGGTGACGTCCGGCCGGTCCGGAGCTGGTGCCATTGGCTCCACCGCTGCGGGATCCCCGCGAACCCCTTCCAGGGGCGTTGACCCCGCTGACCCCTCCTCATCCTCGGAGTGCTGCATCCCAGGCACCGCGTGCCGAACCCTCCGCATCCGGAGGAGACGAGGGATGGGTCAGAGCCCGGCGAGACGCCGGGGAGCGGCACCGAGTTCATCCCGAGGTTCATCCTCTCGGCAGCGGGGAGGGAAGCCGGCCCCGGAACCTCCTGCCAGGGCGGCCGGGCCGCGCCGACGCTACGGCTGCTAAAGGCGGTCGGAAGACGGGGAAACACCGGCCATGGGTAGGGAAAGGCTAAAGGGACCTACGCTCCTCCTCCGGCTCGCGCTCCGCAAAGCCCTTCGCTTCTCTCTGTTCCGAGTCGAAAGACACGAGGTTGGAAAGGCATCCCGCGGGATGCCGGAGGGTGCAGCCCAACCACAGCAGCGTCCCGGAGTGTGTCATCCTCCAGCATCCGGAGTCAGCCGCTGCTCCTTCCCAGTGACGCCACAGCCAGGGCGCATCCCGACTGTCCCCTCCCTGAAAGTTCCGGCACGGCCACCCCCTGCCACCCACACACGGAGCCAAAGCCACCAGGAATTCGGGCTGGTGGCTCCCCGGGGAGCCACACGGGCAGGAGAGGACAGGGAGGGGACAGAGGGGTGACACCAACTCCCCACCTGGCCTGGGTCCTGTTTAGGTCATCGGGGAGCCACCAGTGAGGGGACAGAGCTGTGACCATGGCGGGATGGGGACAGGAGGACAGTGCAGGGATGATGGAGGGGGCACGGGTGAGATGTTACCGGACAGAGGGCCAAGGATGGGATAGGAAGTGGGACGGGGGGATGGTGCCACACAGCTCCTTACGTTTGGGTGGGAGCCCTCGGCGATGGTGGAGAGGGAGAAGTTGTCGTTGTGCAGCTCGGACGGGGTGCGGTATCTGCCGGGGTCAGAGAGCAGCGGTGAGAGCAGGACCCCCCAAACAGCCCCTGCCCACGTTTCGGGGTCACCAAACAGCCCCTGCCCACGTTTCGGGGTCAACCTGGTTTTGGGGGGGTAATTGGCCCCAGCGCTGCAGGTCTGGGGGGTAAATGTCCCCAGCAATGGAAATTTGGGCTAAATACCCCCAGATCCGGGGGCTCTGGGGGGATAAATATCCCCTACTCTTGGGGCTTGGGATTTTATACCCCCAGCTCTGAGCATCTGGGGAGCTAAATGGCCCCAAATCTGGGGGGGCTGGGGACTTAATATCCCCAGGGGTGGAGGTCTGCCGGCTCAAATGTCCTGAACACTGAAGGTCTGGGCACTAAATGTCCCCAGGGATGGAGCTGGGGCCGAATGAGCCCAGTGTGACATTTTGGGGGGCTCAATGCCCCCAGCACTGGAGGTTTGGGGGTAGCCCTGCTCTGGGCAGGGGAGCGGGAAGGGCAGCCGGGGCCCGGCTGGAGAGGGAGACCCGGGAGCTGGCACGGAGCTTCCCTGCTAATTACACTTGGCATTTCCAAACACTAATTAACAGCTCATTAGGGACCGGGCTGGGAAGGCTCTCTCCTCCCTGCTCCAGGGAACCGGACAGCAATGGCTGGGGCGGGGGGATGACCCCAACCCCTTCCCCGTCACCCCCCAGCCCTGTCCCCTGCCGGACCGTCCCCGATGGCAGCCCAGCCGGTGTCCCCAGCTCCCAGCGAAGCAGATTAACTGGTGCCAGTCAGGAGCAGCTTTAAGGGATTAACCGTGGAGCAGGGGCCACATCCACATCTCCCGCCTCCGGGAGCTTTCCCACCCACTGTCACCGCGTCCCCACCGCCACCGGGGGTCCCGGCGACGCCAAAAGGACGGGCTGGCACTGAGGGTGGGGGCTGAGCCCGCCCAGCGGCCGCGGGGTGTTTGTGGCCAGCCCGGGGTGTCCCCCGTCACTCACTTGGTCTTGCGCAGTTTGCTGTTCTCCGTCTTGAGCAGGTAGAGCTTCTTGGCGAAGAACACGGTGAGCATGAAGAGCAGCAGCACCACGAGCGCGGCCGAGCCCACGGCCACGCACATCACCTGGAAGTCGGTGACGATGGACTCGCAGCGAGTGCCCTTGTGCCACGTGTAGTCCTGCGTGTTGCACCTGCCGGGGGACGCGGTCAGAGGGACCCCCCGCCCCAAAACATGTCCCCCCCCGCCCCAAACTGTGCCCCTGTCCCACAGAGCACCCTTGGGGGATGTGGTGTTTGTACTTGGGGGAATTATGGGTGTCTGAGGACACCGGGGGACGCCGGCAGCGGGGTCAGGGTGTCCCAGACGATGCCGCTGCCCTGCACCAGTGGCTTCCAGCCCCAGCGGCGGCGGGAGCAGGGCTGGGGTCCCCCGCGTCCCCCCGGGCTCGGTGCCACCCGCAGGGCACATCCCGATGCGTGTGGCACAGCCGGCCTTGGCCTCCCGGGCGCAATCTGCCGGGGCCGATTAGCGCGGCCGCCCTGCAGCCTCGGCTGCGCGGCCCTGACCTAATTCCTGCCCAGCCGCCGCTCGGGGGGCAGGGAAACCCCTCTGCATCCCGGCGGGATGGCGCTGCGGGGGAACGGGGCACCTGGGTGGGGTGCAGGGGGACGGCGAGCCCGGGAATGGCGTGCCGAGGGCATGGAAGGGTTCGGAATGGCATGGAAGGACTAGGTACGGGGTGTCAGGGGCATGGAGAGCCCAGGGATGGAGTGGAGGGAATGGAGAGCCCGGGAAGGAGGTGCATGGAGGATGGAGAGACTGGGAATGGAGTGCACAGAGATGGAGAGCCCAAGGATGGGGTGCACGGGGGATGGAGAGATGGGGAATGGGGTACACAATGGATGGGAAGATTGAGAATGCAATACCAGGAGGATGAAAAGCCCAGCGATGGGGCAGAGGGAATGGAGAGCCAAGGGATGAGGTCTTGGGTTGGACGGACTAGGAATGGGGTGAAAGGGATGGAGATGCCAGGAATGGGCTGCAGGGAGATGGAAGCACTGGAAATAGAGTGCATGAGTGGTGGAGAGCCCAGGGATGGGCTGCATGGAGTATGGGAATGGGGGTGTACAAGGGATGGAAAGAGTGGGAATGAGGCGCACAGGGATGGAGAGCCCAGGGATGAGGCACAAGGGATGGTGTGCCCAGGAATGGTGTGCCCAGGGATGCCGATGCCCCACGCCCCCACAGCCCCTTCAGGCCCGTCCCTTACCGGCAGAAGGCCCCGTGGCTCTCCACCAGGTAGCACTGGCCGCCGTTGTGGCAGTAGCTGGGGACGAGGTCGCAGAGGGAGCGGCAGGAGCTGTTGTGCCGCACGTAGCCGCTCCGGCACTCGGAGCCGTTCTCGGGCGGGCCCCGCTCCCCGGGCCGCGGCCAGGCCGTGGGGCTGCCCCCCGACACCCCGGAGGGCGGCGGCGGGGCGGCGGCGCGGTGCCCGGTGGGCAGGGGGTCCTGCGGGGCCGGCGCGGCCCCGGGCACGGCCGAGGCGGGCGGCCGGTAGCCGTTCTCGTCCTCCAGCCCCCCGTCTTCCTCCTCCTCTTCCTCTTCGTCCTCCAGCTCGTCCTCGTCGTCCCCGTCGGCGTAGAAGGAGGTGGTGGGGTAGAAATCGGCGTCGTCGAAGGGCGTGAAGTCGTCGTAGAGCTCGTGGAGGGCCCAGGGCGTGGCCGCCCCCTCGGGCTCTCGCCGCCGCGCCGAGCCGGCCGCGCCCCGGCCGCCCCCGGGGAAGCCCCCCAGTCCCTCGCCCCCCTCGAACAGGTCGTAGTAATCGACGTCGATGATCTCGGAGCCCGTGCGGTCGGCGGGCGGCTTGGCCGGGCCCGTGGCGGCGGTGATGGGCTCCTGCAGCCACGTCAGATCCGTCCAGCCGCGGGCCCCCTGCGCCGGGGCAGGGCTGGAGGCGGCGGCCCAGAGCTCCGGGGGACCCCCCGAGTCCCCCCCGACGGGCACGGGGCTGGGCTCGCCCAGCACGGGGGTCCGCGGCGCGGCCGAGCCCCCGGCCGCCAGCAGCAGGTCGGATTCGGCTGAGTCGGTGGCGAGCTGGGGGCCGGAGGGGCTCGGCGGGGCGGCCGGGAGCCCCCCGAAACCCCCCGGGCCGGGCGGGGAGGGCGGCGTGGGTCGGTCACCGCTCCCCGGCTCCTCGGGGCTGCCGAGGGCCACCGGCACCGTGCCCCCGTCCCCGGGCCAGGTCACGGCTCGAGGGGGCACGGCGCTGGCCTCGCCCTCCCCGGCGCAGCCCGGGCACCCCTCGGGCACGGCCGACGGCTCCGTGGTGGCCGTGCCGCCCCCGGGGGGCTCTAGCTGGGGTCCTGCCGCGGCCCCCCCTGCGCTGGTGCTGTTGCTGGGTGCCCCCGGGGGGTCTCCGCTCGCCAGGTCCCATTTCGGGGGGCTGCTCTCCAAGGAGCCCTCCCAAGCTCTTCCCTCGCCAACGCTGGAGTTTTGGGGGGGCCACGCGGATGCTGGAGGGGGGCAAGGAGAGAAAGACGTGTCAGAGGTGCCCTCGCACCCCTGGGAGGATGTGGCAGCCTGGGGGGTCCCGACAGGTCCCCACGTGCTCAGCCTACCCGCCAGCACCACAACAAGGCGTCTGGGGGGGCTGCACCCCGAATCCTTGAGCCTCTCCCGGGGACTGAAGGGGTGAACCCCACGGGAGCCCGCAGCTCTGTGGGTACCCCCACACCCAACTCTGTGATATCCTCCCCCTCAGCACAGCCCCCCCGAGCCAAACTGGCCCTGCCCCTGCCCCCTCAGCGACCCTTCAAGAGGACCCATCCCCTTGCAAAGGGATCCACTCCTCCCCCAAAAGGATCCAACCCCCACTGCAAGGGGATCCAGCCCCCCAACAGATCCATCCCTTCTCCGGTTCCTGTAAGTGCACCCCACACACACAACGGCATCCAGCTCCCTGTAATGGGATCCAGCTCCCTGTAATGGGATCCAGCCCCCCCGCCCCACAGATCGCTCTGTCTTTGCCAGGGGATCCAGCCCCTCGGATTCCTGCGGATGCACCACCGAACACACCGGGATGCAGCCCCTGCAGCGGGAGCAGCCCCTCTGCAATGGAATCCAGCCCCTTCCGAGGGCATCAGCCCTCTCTGGTTCCTGCATGTCCATGCCAGACACACAACAGGATCCTCCAGCCCTCCTCCGGTCCGTGCGAGTGCCCCCCAAACACACAGCCGGATCCCGCCCCTGCAAGGGGATCCAGCCTCTGCAACAGGATCCAGCTCCCTGCAAGGGTATCCAGCCCCTTCCCAAGGGTATCCAACTCCCCTGCAACGCAATCCAGCCCACTCCCGAGGGGATCCAACCCCCTCCGCTTCCTGCGAGTGCACCCCACAATCGCAAGGGGATCCAGCCCCTGCAAGGGAATCCGGTGCCTCCTGCAAGGGGCTCCAGCCCTTCCCTGGCTCCTGCAGATGCTCCCCCTCCACGCGCGGGGATCCAGCCCCACGCAGGGGATCCGGCCGCGGCAAGGGGATCCCGCCCGCCCTGCCAGGGGCTGCAGCCCCCCGCAAGGGATGTGGCCCCCGGCAAGCGGACCCAGCCCTTCCTCCGAGGGGATCCAGCCCCACGCAAGGGATCTGCCCCCGGCAAGGGGATCCCGCCCGCCCTGCAAGGAGATCCGGCGCTTGCCCGGCTCCTGCAGATGCCCCCCCGCAGAAAGGGGATCCAGCCCGCGGCGACAGGATCGATACCGTCACAATCCCCCCGCAATGGGATCCAACCCCCCGCCCGGGGGGATCCACCTTTCCCCGGGGATGCAGCCCCCGGCGATGGGATCCGGCCCCGGTAAAGGGGATCCCCCCACCCCGCAGCCCCCGCCCGGACCGCAGCCCCCCCCGCTCCCCACCCGGGGATCCCCCCCGCCCCGGGATCCGCCCCCCCGCGCCCATCGCGGCTGTCCCCGGTCCCGGTACGCACCGAGGGCGCCGATCGCCAGCAGCAGGGCCAGGGCGCGGGGGGCGCGGGGGGCGCGGGGGGCCATGGCGGCATGGAGGGACCCCGGCTCCGCCACGGGGCCGGCACCGGCAGCGGCTCCGCCCGCCCCGCTCCGAGCGAGCCGCGCCGAGCCGAGCCGAGCGGAGCCGCGCCGAGCCGGGGGGCCGGGCCGGGCGGCGGGGGCGGGACCGCGGCGGCGGCGGCTCCGGGCACGGGCACGGGCACGGCACCCCCCCGGCACCCCGCGGGCAGCGCCGGGGGGCTCAGCCCAGACCCCCAGCCTCGGGGAGGACACACCCCGGGACCCCCAGCGTCGGCATCCCCGGTGGGGGACACCGGGGGACACATCCCGACGCCAGCATCCCCGGGGGGACCCATCGTGGCACCAGTGTCCCTGGGGCGGGGGGGACACAGAGGGCACATCCTGGCACCACCACCCCAGTGGGGGACACTGGAGGACTCATCCCGGCGCCCCCCGCATCGGCATTCCTGCAGAGGACACCGGGGACACTTCCCGGCACCCCCCAGCTCCGGGGGGGACACATCCCGGAGTCCCCGGGGCTGCCATCCCTCTCTGACCCCCAAACCGCTCCTGTTTGGGGTGGGGACACATCCCTGCACCAGCACCGGGATCCCCTGGCAGCATCCTCACCTGAGGCGGGGGGATCACACCCTGCACCCCCCACTCCTCACTCCCGCACCTCCCCGGGGGTCCCCGCGGGGCTGTGGCCCAGGGCCGGGCTGTCACCGCTCAGACCCCCCAGGCAGAGAGACCCCAGTGCCGGGCTGGACCCTCCTTGCCCCCTGCCTGGGCGCCCCACGGCCACGGCGCCTCTTCCCAGTGCCAGACCGGCCCAGTTGCCACCAGGTGCCACCATGGCCTCTGTTAGCTGTGACCTGTCCCCGGGGGCACCGTGGGCTGGCTCCTCCGATGGGCAGGGCTGCGGGCAGGGCTGCGGGCAGGGGTGAGGGCAGG
Organism: Lichenostomus cassidix; assembly: GCF_008360975.1. Lineage (NCBI taxonomy): Eukaryota > Metazoa > Chordata > Aves > Passeriformes > Meliphagidae > Lichenostomus > Lichenostomus cassidix. The sequence continues at coordinate 575,511 of NC_139482.1, forward strand.
GGTGAGGGCAGGGGCTGTGGGCAGGGGCTATGGGCAGGAGCTGTGGGCAGGGATGAGGGCAGGGGCTGCTCCAGCCCGTGGCCCAGCACCAGAGGCATGTCTGGAAGAAGCTGGGCAAGAGCCGGGAGAGGAGAATGGAGTGAACCTTGTCCGGCCTTGCAATGGCCACAGCAACCCAGAGATCCCCAGTCCCTTGTCCCCACATCCCGTCCCTACAGGATGGTGGTGGCTCTGCTGGGGCAGCACCTGGGGGACACCCCGGGCTGCTCTGGGGGCTCAGCCCGGACCCGTCTGGGAGAGCGGCTGCTCCTTCGCTGTCCCTGCACCGCTGGCTCCATGGATACCTCGTCCCCCGCGGCCAGCAGCAGCTCCCGGCTGGCCGAGGCTTCCCAAGGTCACCGTGTGTCCTTGGACACCTCCACCTGCAGCTCGGGAATGTGTCCATCATGGCTGCTCCACAGCCTGCATCCCACCGCGGGCATTCCACAGCCTGCATCCAGCATCCTGCATTGTACACCCCAAATCCCGTGCTGGGCATCCCACATCCCAAATCCTGCATCCCACATCCCAAATCCCGCATCCCAAATCCCACATCCCAAATCCCACATCCCAAATCCTGCTTCCTGCATCCCAAACCCCAAATCCCACACCCACATTGGCTGTCCCACATCAGACATCCTGTATCCCACATCCCACACCACCCACGCCAGTGAAGGATGCTCAGGGCAGTGCCAGGGGCTCCCTGGGGTCCCCATTTCGGTGCCCCCCACTCCCACATGGGACCCCCACCAGCTCGGCTGTGACCCCTCCTGTCCCCCTCGCTCCGAGGGGCCCCATGGGATGTGTGTGCAGGGGGGAAGGCCGGGAATGGGGTCTCCCTCTCCCCCGGCAGCCGCGGCTCCTGGCCGAGCTCCCTGCGCCGGGAACAAGCCCCGCTCTGTCCCTCTCAAAGGGGGATTGAAGGGGCTGCACCTGCTTAGTATTCCCCAGGCTTCCGGCCCTGGATGCGTTTCCAAGGGGACCGGCCGAGGGGCCGCCGGGATGGATGGGGGACACGGCTGTGACAGCGGGGAAAGGGGCTGGGGAGAGTCATCCCACGGGCTGGGGGTCCCAGTGCCAGGACCCTGCCCTGGCAGAGAGAGGCTGAGGGAAGGTGGGTGGGATCTGGGGATGGGGATGGTGCTGGGATGGAGCCTGGGCAGGGCAGCAGCCCATGGAAGCTTCCAGTAACTCCTGGTGGCAGCAAGCTGATGGGGCTGGCAGGGAGCCCTGGGACCACCTGTGCCAAGCCTGGAGCCCCCCAGGATCACACCTTGGACATCTCCATGTCCAGAGGCTCCTCCAGCCCTTGGAACAGCCCAGGCTGGTGTCCCGGAGCTCCACCTCCTCCTCTCCAGAGGATTGTGTGGCCCATGTCCCATTACAGCCCTGGGGCACCTCATCCAGGGGTGTCCCCCATCCTGAGGGATCCCTTTCCCACCCTCACCGCTGTCCCCTCAGGGTATTGACATCCCGGGGGCTCCAGCCAGTGTCACCGCAGGGTTCTGAGCCCCATGAGGAGGGACCTTGTGCTGGGGACAAGAGCGTGTTGGTGCTCCCACCCTGCCAGAGGTGCTCCCCCATTTCCAGGGCATTTCACACGGGAAGAGCTCCCACCTTCCACACAGGCTCTGCACCCTGCAGCTCTGGATCAGGGACCCCCAGCCTGGGTGGGCAGGGAGGTCTGAGGGTCTCACCCCCCTCGGTGGGCAGAGCTCTCAGGGAGGGCAGTGGCTGCTGTGCACTGGCAGGAAAATCCAGCTAGGAAGGAGTTCTGGAGTCTCGCCATTCCCACAGCCAGGACATGCAGGGGCAGAGCAGGGCTGAGCCTTAATGCTCCACTGGGGGTTCCACCACTGTGCCCAAACCCAGGGGCAGCCGAGCCCAGCACGGGGTCAGAGCCAGATCCCACCTCATTCCTACACTGTGCCTTGGACTGGGCTTTGTCAGCAGCAGAGGGTTGGATGAGGGAGGCAGGACAGACAGATGGACAGGATGGACAGACAGATGGACAGCAATGGCTCCTTGGTCTCGAAGGAGAAATCCAGCACCAGCTCCCTCACTTGGGAAGAACAGGCTGCTGTTGTCAAGTCTGTGTTTTCCTGGGGGAATCACTCAAAATATTAAAGATGAATTAAAAGCCTGGGAATTGCAGCCACCATTTGGGGCCTTTCCAGAGCAAATCTGTGAGCTCTGTCCATCCGTGCAGTGAGCTGGGGAGGAATCTCATCCCAAACCCCTTCCCTGGGAGTGGAGTGGATCATCCTGCCCTACCTTGGGATCCCCAAAAACCCACGGGAGGGGCTTTGCTCTCCCAGTTCTGCTTCATGCTCCTGCTCCTGCCAGTGCTCGGCTCAGTCCTTCATCCCAGCCCATCCCAGCTGGCAGCTCCAGAGTGTCCCAGTGGCCATGGGGACACTGCTGGCTGCAGGTGCCAGGTGGGATTGTGATCCAGGATCCCAGGAGATGGACAGACAGACAGACAGACAGAGGACAAGGGCAGGCACAGGCTGGGCTTGGATCCCCACCTTCCCAGTACCAGGAATCACCTCATCCCTGTGTCCAGTGATGATCCCCATGGGCATCCAGACCCACGGGATAACGGATGGCAGGAGCAGGATGGGCCAGGCCAGCACTTCCCTCCAGCTTCTGCTCCTCCCATCACCTTTCCCTCCCTCCCTCCTCAGCCAGGTACTGGAGAGGCTCAAATCACCTTTTTCCCCATTTTTCTTTCATTAACAAGTATAGGAAAAGTGTGAAGAAAATGAAGAATGGAAGCAAAGAGCCAGGACTGAGGTTGGTTTCCTGCCCTGGCTCAGACATGTGAACCTTTCCCTGTCTCACAACATCCTGGATGCTGAGCCTGAGCCCAGGGCCGAGCCCAGCTCAGCCAGGCAGGATTTTAGGGACAGCTTTGTCCTTGATCAGGGCTGGCACCGCCCGGGCTGGCTCTGAGGTGACAAGTCCCGATGTGACACCAATCCCTGGAGGAGCTGCTGCTGCATCGACCTTCAGCCTCCTCCGTGCTCAGCCCACAACATCCAACCCTTCCTGCAGGGAACAGATTCCTGCTCCCCGCATTCCTGCTCCGGTTGATCCGAAAATCGCTGTAATTCAAAGTCCTCGAAGCAGGAGCTGTGGTTGGGATTGCAGGAGCAGCTTGGGGAAGGGTGGTGGAGGCATAAAAGTACACAGATCTGCACCTTCTACGTGTCCTGTGGTGCTGGAGCCAAAATCTGCCCAAAAAACTTCCCTGACCTGCACGGGGCTGGTGCATTTGGGTTGCAGAGGCACAGCAGGCCCGGGCAGGGCAGAGCCCCTGGCTCAGTGCTCTCCCAGCCACTCCCGAGCCACATTCCTCTGGGGCTGCAGAGGGAAGAGGTGGGAGAGAGTTAATAATCACCTGTCAGAGCTCCAAAGAGCAAGGAGAGCCCTGAGTGAAGCCAGGCTGAGCTTTGGGGAGAGGAGCTGGCAGGGAGCTGCATGCCAAGGATGCATCCAAGGACACCTCACACTGCCAGCTGTGCCCAACACCTTTTGTGTTTGCAAACGTGCCCAGTGACACAGGTGACAAACAAAGCTGTCCCTGACCGGGGTAAGTCACCTCCAGCGCCAGCACTGCTCCCACACCTTCCTCCTTCCCGCCTGGAGACTCTGGTTTAGTACTTGTGATTTTGCCAAGAGGGCACTAAAGGCCCTTCGGAAAAGCTTTGTACTTCCAAGGCTTTGCTTTCATTACTGCTGGGAACGTGGGTGAGCCAAGGCGGCTGTTTCACAGTCAGGACAAGGAGTGAGGGGACATTTCATGCCCTGAAACGAAGGAAAAGGGCTCTGAAGTGAGCCTGGAGTAATGAACACAAACCTCATCCCTCCCACAACAAGTCACAGCCATTTAACCACCCCCGGGGTGATTTGGGGGGGGCGGGGGGGAAATCCCAATAATCACCCCTTGGTTTTCCATTGCAGCCTCCAGGTGACATCCCAAGGGCTCCCAGGGCTGCTGGAAAGGTCCCTGTGCTGTGACCCCAGCAGTGTCTGGGGGTTCCATTGAGAAAAGGAGCTCCCAGCTCCCAAATTCTCTCCTTGGAAGTTTCCCCATGAGAAAGGCACAGGGATAAAACAGCAGAGAGGGGAAAATGCTCAGACAGCCCCAAACTCTCCCCGTGCCCCAAAGTGCATTTTGGGCTTTAAATCAGCCAGATAAAGACAAAAAAAGTTCAGCTTGGGGTGGAGTTGGTATCCCAGGCAGGCCAGGGGAGGTTTAGGGTGATTTTGGGATGGACACAAGCAGTGGCAGTGCCTGTTCCTGATCCCTCAGCCAACAGTGCTGGGGAGAAATCCCACAGATCACATCTCCTGCCTCCAGCAGGATCCGATTACTGGGATGAAGATGCAAACCCCTCCCAGCTGTATTTGCAGGAAGGACAGGGAATTTTCTGGAGCAGGCAGAAGGACTCATCCTGAGCAGGTAATTCCCTTTATCCTAAGGACATCTTGGATTGAAATGACCTCAGCAGCAATTTTGAGCACCAGACACTGAGCTGGGTCAGAGCTCTGTCCCAAACACCCCAGAATGGTTTGGGTTGAAAGTCCTCTCCCTCACTCCAGCTCTGCCCAGCCCAGCTTTGGCACCTGCTGTGACCACAAAACTTTGAAGGCTGTAAACAGAAAACACTTCCAAAATGGACATTTATGATTTACCGTTTCTGTGCATCCCTCAGGAAAATGATCTTCAGGATGAGAGGAGGAAAAATGACCATTGCTGTCTGTGCTGCAGGTGAGGTGTTCATCCCAAGGGACAAGCCTTGCTGGAATGCAAAGATCCAAGAGCTCCTTCCCTCTCCCCTTCCTGCCCCCGGTGGGAGCAGCACCAAGGAGACCACAAGAGGATGTTCAGCAGGAGATTCCAGCCCTGGAGACCCCCAGCTCACCCCTGGGCTTTCCCTTCCTAGGGAATCAAGGACTGTGGGAATTACCCAGGGTCTTCACTTCCCCTCTGCTTTTGGTGTCTTCCCCAAGCTGGTTTTTTTTCTCCTTTGGAGTTCACATTCAGCCCCAAAACAGCCCCAGATCACAGTGACAACATCCAGCTCCTCCCGCAGCACACAGAGGCAAAGGAGACTCCACAAACTCCACAGGCTTTGTACAAAACCGCTTTTTTTTGCTTTTATTTCACAAAATTGGGTGGCTGCTGCAGGAATCAAACCGGCCCTATACAGAGATCAGGTGAAAAAGTGGGCACAGGGATTATTTATACAGAAACAAAACAGTGTCCAGGATCCAGGTCCTTGGCAGGATCAGCACTAGGACAGTAAAAAATAGTCTCCACCTGGATCCTTGGAATTGCTCACACTAAAAACAACCTGAGGTTACTCTAAACTGGACTAAGGGCTGCACCAGAAATCCCACGCTCACCCCAAAGACCCTGGAGGGGAAGGAAGCCTCGGGAAGGGGAATGGGAAGGCCCCGGCGGCTCTCTGCAGCACCGCGGAGTCGTGCTGGAAGACCTGGCAAATCCTTAATTTTTAATTGCTGGGAGTGGTTCTGGAGGTTCCAGAGCTGTTGTGAGTCTCTCTCCAGCCCAACCTCAACTCCCAGCTGGCCAAAAGCCACCCTTCAAGCCAAGGAGCAGCCTCCAGACCCTTGGCAGGGAAAGCCCGAATGCTCCCGGGCCAGGATGAGGGCAGAGAACCCACGGGCAAAAAGGGACTTTTTCCCAAGTTTTGGCAGCCTGGAGGTGTGCAGCAGCAGCTCTGGAGATCTCCCTGCTGAAGCTGTGGCTTTCCCCACCCCTCCAGCCACACTGGAGGGTGACAGGAGCTGTCCCAGCCACGTTCTGCTGCTGCCCCGGCCATCTGCAGGAGGTAGTTCTGGCATTCCCATCCCAGCCATCCCAACCCAATCCCAAATTCTAGCACTTCTTCGCTATCTACTTTTTTTTTTCCTTTTTTGTTTGTTTTCTTCATTTTAAAAAGTACAAAGTATATGCTCCAAAAAGAGGGACTAAAAAGAGGGGGGTTTATTCCTCAGTTGGCTACTGCACCGAACTACTCAGGGAAGGTCCAACTATCACCTCCAAAGGCAAAGGAAAGGTAAAAACCGGAGCAAGAAAACTCCTACCATTGAGTGGTTTTATTCCGATTGATTCACTCCCGGCTTCATTCCCATGGATCAATATTTCCTGTAATAAGTTACGAGGCAGCTGTGCTGTAGCCACCAGGAATCCCTCTGGACACAGCTGCAGTTCTGCTCCTCCTGCTCTGGTTTGGCATCTCCTCTCGGTGCTCTGCTCTTCCTGGAGACCCCAGAATGCTGAAGCACCCCGGAGCGGGCACAGCCCAAAGCTCAGCTCCTGCCCCAAAACCTGGATGGTTTCACCCTTGCCGGGAGAAGCCCAAGCTCAAAGCACCAAGAGGAAGGAAACCAGCGTGGAGCTCTGCAAGGCAAGCAGGCCAAGGGGTAAAGGACTTCCCACCAGCAACATGGAGGTACTCCTGGCATCCCTAAATCCAGCTTTCCCGAGGGAATGCCGAGTTCTGCCATCGTGTGGATCACACACACCCGGCTGAGGGGAGGGGAAAACCTCCCCAGGGAACAGAAGGGAGCTGAGGAATTCTCTTTTGGTCACCACTATGTTGCTGTGGAAGTTCCTTCCTCCTTGCTTGGCTGCTTAGGGAGCGGCTGAGGCTGGCGGGGCTCCGGCTGGGGGTGGAGTCACTCCTTCTGCTGGGGGTGGCTGTGCCGGGCCGGGATCTGCGGGAGACAAGGGGACAGTGAGGGACACAGAGAAGGGACACAGCTCCTGCACCCATGTGTCTCCAGGCCACAGGAGAGCCTGTTTGAGGTTAATTCCCACCAGGATCGCCCCCATGGCAGCTCTGCTGCACCTTTAATGTGCTTTTCCACCACCCAGCACCACGTGGAGTCCATGGAAGAGGAAAAAATTCCAGTATTTTTATGAGCAAGGTACCAGGGATGTGGCTCAGCAGCTGGCAAATCTATGCCAAGCAACTTACAGGGCTGGAATTGGCACCTCTCACCTCCCAGTTCTGCACTCAAGCCCAAATGCTGGCTCTTTTCTGTTTAAAACATGGAACAATAGGTTTGATATAAAGAGAGGCTGCTCCTCCCTCGGAAGGATGGATGTAGGTTAAAGCAGAGGAATCCACGATGCAGTGAGCAGGAGGGAAGGAAGGAGGCATACAAAGGACCAGCCTCGTGCCCGGAGAGGAGATGCTAATGGAACATGACTGACTTGTTTAGTAGGGGAGGAAAAAAGGAGAAATTAAGAGAAAGGAAGAGACCAAACAGGAATACAACCTGACACAAGATATTCCCAGTGGTAAAGGCTCAGGGAAAAGGAGGGAAAACTAAGTAAAGCTGGGGAGCAGAGGAATAGGAGCAATGCCCAAACAAAAATAGCACAGGCGGAGTTTTCCCGCTGGGGCTGGGAACGCCCGTGACTCAGAGCTCACAGCAGCTCCTGCAGCTGAAGCCAAAACCAGACGGGCTTTTCCCAATTATTTTTTGGGAGAGGTACTGTGAGGGATGACAATTCCTGCCCGTCCAGTGACAAGCATACTGAGTGTTTTGGGGGTGAGGATTCCTGAGCAGCAGCTGAGCCCTGGCTGCAATTAATAATGGCAAATTTATTGAGGAATTCCTGATGGAGAATTCCTCAGTCATTCCTCCCTGTGCCAGCTTGTCTTCTGCCTTCTGGGCTTGGCCACACTCTCACACTCATTCAAGCAACTCCCACACTGTGGCTCCTGATCCAGCTGCTTTTTTGGCTGCCATAAATCAACTTCATTTTTAGAGGTGCAGATTTTATATTGGGAATGTTCCTCGCATGGTTTATCTTCTCCTTCCTAACCAGGACTTCCTTGCTCCAATTCCAGCGTGCCAAGTTTTCAATAAGGAATTATTGAACTGGATCCTTCTCTGACCTCCACTATTTAGGAATTATAGTTAATTCCTCACCCTCCACTAAGTCAGGAGAGCTTTTTGATCATCACCACCTCTGTATCATTATAAATAAAATAAGGGATGTTATAAATAAAATAGAGGACAATGCACTGTGCTGGGATGCCCAGAGGGCTGAGGAGCACTTAAAGCTTCCAGCACATCCCTGGCACCACCCTGGGGCTGGCAGAGCACACAGATCCCGTTATTCCCATGGGAAATATGACGTTTTCCAGTGGCAGAGGAGCCCCCCAGGCTACCCCAGGGAGCTGCACTTACACATGCCGTTGGGAGCTGCCAGAGGGACGCGAGGGCCGATGAGGTTCCCTGCCATGGGAGCCATCCCGGGCGGGGCAGCGGCCGCAGGGTGCATGCTGGCGGGCATCATCCGGCCTGGCATGGGCTGCCCGGGCAGCATGGAGCCAGGGCCTGGCATCTGACCTGTGCAGGAAGGGAGACATGAGAGTCAGACCCTCCCAGGGGAAAACCAGAGCTGTTCTCCCAGCGGCGAGCAAGGCAGCTCCGTGCGTGCTCCAAAATCCTGGAAAACACCTTTTTGTCCCCCCAAAGTCGACACACTCCCTTCAGGGGGCACTTGGGATCTCTTGGAAAAAGGGAACACAGTCAAACCCAAGGTGAATCCCCACCAGAAAGGGGATCCCGTGGAATCTAAGTGCTGGGAAGCAAATGGAATAACAAGGAATCAAAATCAGAGCACCTGATGGAAAGGAGCAGCCATGAGGAATCATGGATGAGTTCAGTGGGAGAACTGAAATCATGCAATTAAAATTGGGCTGCACAGGAATTTCTGCTATGATTCCCTGTTTTTGCTGTGAGGGAGGATTCCAACACTTCCTCACAAACCTTCCTGTTCCAGCTGCACACAGGAACTGCTACAACACCCACCTCAGACACCTCCAGTTTGGGGTTGATGCTTTAAAACCTCCTTTGAGGGAAGGTTTGGCACAATCCAACTCCATTCACTTTTACACACTTCCATGCAGGGATAGTAACAGCTCCTTCCAGCCAACCCCAGGCAAGGGGGAAAATGAATGTGATGAACTCTCAGACACAAAAAAAGGCTCTGAATGTACAGCAGAGTCACATGGTGCTTACAGCCAAGGAATGGGAGCTCTGGATTTGGGATGGAGTCAACACCTGGGCACAAACACCATTAACTCCCAGAGAACAACCTCCAGGGATACTTCAGAGCCTCTCCCAGTGCTAAAGGAGCTCCAGGAGAGCTGGAGAGGGACTGGGGACAAGGGATGGAGGGACAGGACACAGGGAATGGCTTCCCACTGCCAGAGGGATTGGATATTGGGAAACATCATCCAGTTCCAGCCTCCCAAAGACTCAGAGGTTTTGCAGCAGGAGATGATATTCACAGCTATGAGGGGTGTTATTCACTGGCAAAATTAAAGTTCATCAGGGAATAAAAATATAAAATCTGGAACAACACAGCTGTGTTTGAGAGGCCCAGGACAGCTGGGAACAGAGAAATTCCCAGCCTGGGAGCAGCCACCTGACAGCAGCCTCAACAATGTGGCCATCACTGAACTCCACAGGCCTACGAGATTCTCTCTCACTAACGAACTGATTAATATTAAAATCCCTCTTCTGAAACACCTGAAGCTGAATCAGACTCTACTACAAACTGAGTGGCTTCACGTGAAACTCCAGCACTGGGCAAGAATTCCTTCAGGGAAAGGCTGTCAAACCCACAGGGATGTGAAGATTCAGGGATGTTTTATATGCAAATCAACCCCATGCCAAGCTAAAATTACCTCTGAACAGAAATCAAATCTACTTTATAAAATGACAATTCTTCATAAATGCAAAGTGTGCCCCTGGATCCCTGGCAGTGTCCAAGGCCAGGTTGGACAGGGCTTGGAGCAGCCTGGGACACTGGAAGATGTCCCTGCCATGGCAGGGGTGGCACTGGATGATCCTAAAGGTCCCTTCCAGCCCAAACCATGGGATTCTACAACTCCAAATCTCCCAGCGATGCTGACTGGGAAGCTCTCTCTTTCCAGGACCACAGAGTCTCCCAAGCTTTTTTTCTGCTAAACCTTGGAGGTTCAAAACCAAGCTGCATTGCCAGTTTGCTGAAGTTGCCCATAAGCTGAGAAGCTCCTCTGTGTGCGGGTCTGGCTGCCCATTTTTTCCCTTCCTCACATGGGATGCATCCTTTTCATCTCCAAATTAGCTCAGGGAGTTGCAGAGGAACAATCCCATCCCAGGCCAGCTCCAAAAGGCCCAAGCTGAGAGGAGCCAAGCAATGAACCCACCCAGAGTGGGATTAACTGAGGGGAAATCACCGCTGCCACCACAGCAAACCAAAGCCCTGCTGCTAACAGAGATGTTTTTTTCCAACAGAAAGCGCTCCAAGACAGCTGCCCATGCAGAAAATGTGGAAGTGTGACCTACATAGGGGGGAGAGCTTAGGAACAGCAGCCACGGGAAGAGATCCAATCCAAAGGTTCAAAACAATGAGACTGAACAGCCTGAAACTCCTCACACAGAGGGGCTGGGCAGGTTCCCCAGCCTGTGCTCTGCAGCCTTTCCCTGCTACTAGTGCAGCTTCACATTCCAGGGAAACCGGGAGGAAGTGCCTTTAGAGGCTCTCCAAGGTATTTATCTCCATTAAAAAGCCTCTCCCTCTATTAAATCAGCACTTGAGGAGCACTGGGCTGATAAGCAGCCGGAGGGGTTTGTTTTGATGCACGAGGCTTGGAGTTGATCCAAATCCTCCAGCATGCTCCCTGTCCAGCCTTTGCAGGGAGAACCTGTGGACACAGACAGTGCTCTGTGCAGGAGTGGCCCTTGGCAGGCAGGATTTGGGGCTGAGCCTGGCTGACACCCTGCTATCCCACTGCTGCAGGAGTTGTTTCCCCAAGAACAGCTCCAGGAAGTGTCTGCTGGCATTCCAAGGTGTGCTCCTTCCCACTGGGAACGGGTTTTACAGCCTCTGGGAATCCTGCAGTGCTTTGGGTTGGAAGAGACCTTAAAGCTCATCTCATTGCAGCCCCTGTCACAGGCAGGGATATTCCAACAGCAAATCCATCCTTCCCTCTGGCCGCCGCCCCAGCCAAGCACTGTGAATAATTAAGCACAATAACTCATTTAGCCTCGTGTCTCGGGGAAGAAGAGGCAGAATTTCCACTTCACTGGCAGCAGCATTTCTGCTCCTCCCTCTGAGTGCCAGGGTGGGACACCTCCAGAGCTGTGGCCTCACTCCCTCCAGGATCACCATTCTGTGCCTCCAGGGAATCACGTAGGATGCACAGGGAAAACTTCATGGGAAGCTGCTGCTGCTACCCCCACAGGAAAGGATCCTCAACCCAACATCCCAGGGAGCAGCTCAGCCACTGTCCTGGCTTGGAGTTACTGCTTGATTCTAAGAATTTTGTAATATAGGAAGTATTTACTCCTTTTCCTCACTATTCCAGCCCCAAACCTCTTGCCCAGGATAGGTTTTCAAACAGCCAAACTGCACCAGAGAGAGCCCAAGGTGGTGTCACTGTTCCTGTGTCACTGACCTCCCTCACACCTTCAATCCCAAATTACACCCAGCTTACAATGCTGTGGATCAGTTCCAACCCCATTTACCACTCCATGACTGGGATTTCCTTTCATCCCACTGCTCCCTGCATCTCCCCAGCAAGCTCTGTACGTCTGATGGAGAAACAGGAAGCACTGACAGCTGTTAGGGAATATTTACCTAGAGGAAGTGAACTGAAAATCCTTATCTATACCCAAAAAAACTCCCTGGAATTGTCACCAGTCCAATAAGGAAGCAAATAACATCCAGGAATTTAATTTAAACACAAATAATAAAATGCTCAGCAGCTGAAAAGCCAGAAGCCCAACATTCCTGACAAAATTTTTTGGTTTTTTAAAGTATTTTAACCATCGACAGAAAATGAGGTAAAATGTATCAGGGAAAAGGCTATTAAAGTTGCTCATCCAGCTGTGGTGGGAAGTGTATCCTACCCTCCTCATTCCATTTCTGCATTAGGTCAGAAATTATTTACCAGCTGAAAATCCCACCTGAAGGAAGAGTTAATAATGACAGCTACTAATTCCCAGCTATCTCTCTTCCTCCATGAATTTCCAGAAGTTTCTCATGTTCCCCACCACGAGTATCACCAGGACCAGGAGTTCTCAATCCACTGATCACCAGCCCAGAGCTCAAAGAGAAATCAATAAAGTGCCAAAAGTGGTACCACAGGGAAAAAATGGGAATTTTAATTCCCATTATAATGACAAGGTGCAGCTTTTCACAGTGAAATTGGAATCCAATTTTGTTTTCCTATTTGAAACGTTTTCATTCCAGGGCAAAGGGGAGAACAAAATAACTCAGAGAAAATGAATTCTGTGGTCCAGCAAAGCCAGATATGGCCATGGCAAGGAGAAGTGGGTGACTTGGCTGGAGATGCTCGCCACCACCATGCCCAGACTGACATCTAAGCTCAAAACCCTATTTCTGGGAAAAACCTCACTTTTAACTTTTAGTTAAAAGACTGACTTAACTGCTTGAGCCCCCGAGCCCAGCCAAGCTGTGAGCAGGAATTTATATTCCTCTCCTGCCTCTCCAAATGCCATCTCAGATCCTTTCCTCCCTTTGCTCTCCACCATCCCTTCAGCTCTCGTCAATCACTCCAATCCACGACGTCGCGTTCTGTTCATGGTCTGCTGAGCTTTCAGCAGAGATTGAGGTCAGAAACCTGTCTGAGAGCACCAGTGAGCACCAAGGTGCAGTCTGCAGGGAAACCCAGGCAGCTGAGCAGGTATTCCCAGCCCAGCTGCCCCTCTGGTGCTTCTGGATCTCTCAGGGGTTTGGGGTTTCCTGAATGGGTTGTTTCTTCTGCCCTGGATCCCTGGCAGTGTCCAAGGCCAGGCTGGACAGGGCTTGGAGCCACCTGGGACAGTGGGTGGTGTCCCTGCCATGGCACAGGGTGGCACTGGGTGACTTTCACAGTGCAACACAAACCCTGATCTCCTCACACTCTCCAAATTTTGGGATCTCCACCAAGGCTGCAGGAGACTCAGGGGCAGAGGGAACTGAGAGGTGTGGGGTCAGCAAGGTGAAGTTCACCAGTTTGCTATTTCCTCTCCATGCCCCCAACTTAGAGTAACTCCACTGTGCAGGTGAAGAGCTTTGGCACCTGTGGACTTCCCAGGCATTCCTACCAAACTTCCACTGAAAACACAGTGGAAGGAAATAAGCCTCTTCTGCTCTCTAGCCAAGATCAGCTGGGCTGTGGCTGGAGACACAACGGGGTTTGCCCCAAACTCTGAGCAGACCTCCAATTCTTCCCTTTACAGAAACACCAAAGCAGAGAGCTGTCAGAGGAGGTGAGAGGGAAGATCCTGGTTCTGAGGATGTATGGAATGAGGCAGCTCTGGATGCTGCCAGGGAGCCAGGAGTGCTGAGCCTCAGCCAGGGCTTTGGTGCCCTCAGCCAGGGGAGGTGCTGCTGGAAAAGTCAATCTATTGACCAGCTTTAATCAAACCTGAAAGAGAGATGTTCTGACTAATTAACAGACCCCCATTCCCTGTGACATGCTCTGGGAGGGATTGCTGGGAATGCAGAGCCTGGATTGCTGTGAGGGGCTGCAGTAATCCAGGGCTGGGTGAGCCAAGGATGTGAAAACACCAGAAATCAGGATTGATCAGTCCCCAGGGCATAAATACAGCAATGCCTTTCATCTTGTCCCTCCCAGTCTCCACAGCAGCATGGAAGGGAGAGCTGTGGATGGATGTGCCAGGATTTCCTCCTGTTCTCTGTTCCCCACTTGCCACTTCTCCCTTTCTCAGGTGTTTCCTTCATGACCACATAGCAGCCCTGAGCTGTCCAACAACAGACACACTGAGCCAGGATGCTAAACCTGAGTCTAAAACCAGGCCATGTTTTAGCACACTCCCAACCCAACTCCAGCAAAAACCAAACCAGCTCCCCAAGAGTCCCAGGGATTTCTGTCCACAGTGAACCCAGGAACTCCCTGAGCCTTAAAAACAGGGTGAGCCTGAGCCTTACCAGACAACTCTTCCCTCCCTGCCCAGTCACTCTGCACCTTCACCTGCTGAGGGAATCCACTCTGACCACTCTGCAGACCCACTTGGATTAGATGTCTCCCATTTTCCTGGTGACCTGCAATCCTCATGTTTTCCTGTGCCCTTCTACTCCTTCCCAAACCAAACAGTTTTTGTCTCAAGAGGAAAACTCAAATTCCTGCAGCTTCCTTGTTGCCATATTCTATTTGGATTATGACACCCAGACTTTCCAGCTTCTTTGGCAGCTGCCTATGAAAAATCCTACCAAAAAGTTTTGGCTAGTAACTGCTTAGATCTTCTAGAGTGGGTTTTGGTCAAGCAGTTGAAAATTGCCAACAACTCCTCCTTGGCTGTGTCCAAACCCATAACCAGGTTCCCACAAATAAAATTATTTGATTTTAAATTACCATTTGAACAACCTTTAGCAAGTAAAGCTGCCAATTCACATCACCACCTGATCACCCCACCCTCGGGAATTAGGAGTATCTCCACCTTGCAGACACCCAACCCAACAAGTCCCCTGCCAGCAGGAGAGACTGGAGACTTCCAGGTGACCCCTCTGGCATCAAACACATCCAGGTAGGACAAAGGAACCTCTCACAGTCACTTCCTGCCTCTGCTGATTGTCCCAGTCCTTTCCCTTAATGTCTGCAGATGGTTTGGTGTGCCATGAGCTGGAGAATTTGAGGATTGTTTTTGACAGAGCATCCTCTCAGACTGGAGAGCATAACACAAGACTAAGGAAACACAAATTACCTAAAAACATCTGGAAGTGATACTTGGGGCAGCTCCATTTTTTATTTTACTTTAGAGCTTGACTCTCCCAGGGCCAGGGACTCCCAGCCCTGCTGGACAATCTGCTGATGACCCTCCCAGAGAAAAAGGTGTTTTTCTGTGGTTGGAAGGAATTTCTCATGTTTGTCTCACTGCCTCCCACCCTGGCAGTGCTGGGACAAGCCTGGCCCTCCCTCAGCCCCTACTTTTGGGGTTCCCACCCTCCATAAGGCACCTCCTCCCCAGACTCCATCTGAAATGGGGGTAAAAACTCCAAAATGAAGCTGCAGAACAAGCAAAGCCCATCTTTCCAGCAAACTGCAAGTGGCACCATTACAAACCAGTAACCCAGACCACCCATCACCCCTTGGGCAGCCTCCCCTGGCAGCTCCTGGCTCACTCCTGCAGGGATTCAGGCAGGAATTCCCTGCTCTTACCTGGCTGAGGTGGGTGAGGAGGTGGCATCTGGTGGTGCATCATGGGGTAGGGTGGGGGCTGCTGGTGTGGCAGCAGCCCTGGGTGTGCTGGTGTCCCCAGGGGGTTCATGCCAGGCCCGCTGGGGTGCTGGTGGGGCTGCTGGGGGTTCTGGCTGTGCTGCTGCTCCATTTGCTGGCGAGCCCTTAACTCGGCGTATTTGAGCTGCTCCATGTGGAAGTTCTGCCTCTCTGTCAGCAGCTGCTGCCTCTGCTGCTCCAGCTGTGCCACAGACAGGACAAAAGGCAGAGGGAAGTTAGCAGTGATGGATTTCAGACATATTCCTGCAAATCAGATAGTGGATTAGCTTGGAAGGAGCCTCTGGTTCCAACCCCACCAACCCCAAACCAAACAAGTGTCCTGTGGATGTTTGCAGCAGGTTCTGGGAAAGGCTGCAGAGCTTCTTCCAGCTGGAACAATGAACTCACCTTGTTCTGTCCCAAAACCTCTCCGTAACACAGTTCATTACTCACAGAGCTCTGAACAGAGAACTCAGCCCTGCCACAGCTCTGGAAGAAACTGGGGTTTTTTTTCTATCTTCTGCATGTTGGAAAGAGGGAGAACAGGAATCTCAAGGGATTTTCTAGGTAAGCCCAAAGCAGAACGTGTTTGGAGCACACAGGAGCTCAGGGATCACAGGCAGGATCCTTCTCCATCCTTTGAGTGCAGGAATTGGATGCCACAGCAGCCAGACACCACTGATTAGCACTATTAAGAGCACTATGTGAAAAAGCCTCACATCATTTAGCCAATTAATGTAAAACAGACTACTTGGATTAATTAGGAAGTCGTGCAGAGAGTGAACCTGAGCAACCTGGTCTAGGGAAGGTGCCCTGGGTGGAACTGGATGGTCCTGAAGATCCTTCCAACCCAAACCGGTCTGGGATTCCATGAAAAGATAAAAAAGCTACAGCAATCATGTCCTGCTATGGGGTATTTGTATGATAGATCAGCATCCTGGGGAAGGAAGTGATATTTGACTTATTTCAGGAATATTGACACATTCCCACATCACTGCTCTCAGACAAACCGGACCTGGGGCTTGCGTGACTCGGCTACAAATATTTACTGAGTGTTTTAAGGTAGACTCCATAATTCAGCTGAAAAGCAGGTTGCCAAGGAGACTCTCACCTAGCACGAGTTCTCCAAAAATCCCAAAGCTCCCTCAGTACTCGGTGTTGGCAGCCTGGCTGCTGACGAGGCAGGGATGGGAAGTGGGAAGGGAGCTCCACAGAGCAGGCATTCAGCAGCCCCAGATGGGCTGAGCTCATGAATTAAACATGCTCCTGGCCGGGGTGGAGTGGCTGCTGCGGGGACCACAATGGCATTATTCATGCTGCCCTGGCTCCTTTCTGCTCAGCCACTCTGATACGCTGGGGGAAGCACCAGATAAATCCACCCCATGGGGAAATGGGGCGTGTGGGGAAACATTCCCGAGGTGGCAGACAGCTGGGAGAGGAATTCCTGCAAATGACCCCAAACAAAGGCTCAGGCAACACTGTTTTACTCCTTTGAGACCCTTTTGTGGCTCTGCTTTGCTCTCTTCATGGCACCCCATCCCACTACAGTTTAAAAGAGTCTTTAGAAGGATCTCCAAACAGCAACCAGTGCCTGAAAATTCACCTTGGAGTAAGGAAAACCAGGGAAAACTTCCCTTCTACACATTCCCTGTGCTTGGGATGAGGAAAGACATGTGGACAGAGGAACAAAAGGCACAGAAAGACAAGTTATAACATGAGGTGGTGTTAAAACTGAGCCAGGTTTAAGCTTGGGCTCTAGTACAGAGCCCAAACCCATGTTCCACACCAGGCTCTGCCACCACCTCAGCAACAACCCCCAGTGCTGCCCCCAGAGTGGCATTAAACAACTGCCAGGAACACATTCTCCAGTAGGAACTCCATCAGTAACTGGCAGCTTCCTGTAGCAGTCCTTGGAGAGATTGGTGTGGATTGCTGGATCCCCCTGAGCCTTCCCTTCTCCAGCCTGCCCAGGCCCAGCTCCTGCAGCCTCTGCTCACCAGAGATGCTCCAGAGCCATGAGAATCTCTGGGCCTCTGCTGGACCCTCTGCAGCAGAATCTCCCTGCAGGAAATCAGCTAGAATTTGGGGAGGAGGTTCTGGGTGTTACACCTGACAATCCTCCAAAATCCAACGCTGCACTTCTGCACTGTTGTAGAAGTGATGCACAAGGAGGAGCAACTACAAACTCTTAATGTTCATTCATACCACACATAACTGTGCTACAGCTTCATCTCCAGCACAGAACTTCCTTTCAGGAGGAAACCCTTCCCGGAAAGGATGGTCTGGCATTGGCAGGAGCTGCCCAGGGAGGTTTGGAGTCTCCATCCCTGGAGGTGTCTAAGGAATTCCTGGATGTGACACTGAGTGCTCTGGGCTGGGGACAAGGTGGGGATTGATCACAGCTTGGACTCGATGACTCTGGAGGGCTTTTCCAACCTCAGGGATTCAGGGATTGCTCCCAGAACAGAGCCAGCAAAGCTTCAGGTGCCATTAGAAATCCTGGGTCAGCAAAGCTCCGCCAGCAGCCCCTGGTTTCCCCCACTCAGCAGTGGCAGTGCTGACACTGCTCAGCTCAAACACAACTAAATGTGTTTTGCCTGCAATGTAACACCCTCCAGTCTGCAGCACTGACTCCTGTCAACACTCACAATCCCTGCTGCTTCCCTGCAAGGAAAAGCCAGGCCAGCAGGAGCGACAGGCACAGTGTGCAACGGCACCAAGGAGGTTTTTCTGCTTTAATTATTCCACTAAATATCCACAATGACAGGTGAAAAGACCAAATTTAACCACCAGGAAGCCAAGGGGAAAATCTGTATGCACATTTTTAAAGAGGGAAATGTCATACGCCTCAAAAGGGAGGAAAAAAAACCCTTCCCTGTCACTAATGGAATATATCCCCCTAAGAAAGAATCTGCAGGGAACCTTTCCAAAATAGTTGGGTCCATTTCCTGAGCTGCCAATCAAACACAGAGTGCAATGGTGGAGGATGTGGAGTGATCCAGAAATTCCTGCTGACATCCTGCTCCGAGAGAAGTCCACATCTTGTCAAACTCCATCAGTGTGATTAAGGGGAACTTTGGATTGGACACTGGGAAGAGGTTCTCCATGGGGAGTTCTCCATGGCATCAGGCCTGGCAGAGCTCAGGGAATGTCTGCACAATGCTTCTGCTCACATGGTTTAGTTTTAGGTGCTCTGAGGAGCAGGAGTTGGACTTGATGACCTTTCCAACCTGAGATATGATTCCATTAATGCCAAATGGGAGTGTAACTCCATTAAATTCACACAGAAGGGCAAATGTGGAAATCCCTGGAATTATGAATCGACATCTTCAACCCATCCAGAGTAACTGTCTACCCACAACAAGGCAGCTACACAATAGAAAAATAAATTAAAATTGTCCACTCTGACAAAAGTGAGGTTTTGAGTCACCTTTCGAGCAGCTGGAGATGAACCATTTCTCCAAAGCCTCTGGCACTACACGTGACACAACAGCTCAGAATTCCTGAGCAATCCAAGCACAGACAGCACCTCTTCCATGTTCTGACCTCATTCCTCTCTTCTCTCCTGAAGCTGCTGCTGCCTTCCCAGCTCGGCCAAACCCACCATCATCACCATCACCACCACAAAGTGAGGCTGTTACTCCTGAGCATTCCCCTTCCAGGGATTTCCCAAGAGCTGCTCAGAATGCCCCCAAAAACCTGAATTACATCCTTGGATCCAACTCTGCACACAGACAGGGCTGTTTCCCTTCCCTAGGGAATGAAGGGTGCCACCCATTTCACTTTTTCCAGGGAAAAGCTGTTCTTAGGTCAGATATAATCCACGTGAAAAGGCCCCATAAAGGCTCAGTTCCACGTTCCTGCTTGCAGGAAGGATGAGGAAGCAAATCCAGTGTGCTGCTTATGGAATAGGGAAAACACTGGATGGAGGAGGAAAAGGCTCAAATACCTCTGTGGGAGGGAATGATGGATTCCAGCTGAAGGACACATAAAGGAGAGGAACAGCTGGAGTTGCTGGTTTTCCAGGTGTTGACACACACACAGATCTTTGCAGTGAGAGATTTAATCCCAAATTCCCACTTACTGCCTCTTTCTCCCGATCCATGATGGTTTCCAACTCCTCAAAGTGGCGAAGTTTTATCTCCAGCTTCTTCATCTGAGTTTCCACCAAAAGGGCCACCAGGGACTTGATCTTCCTCTCCTCCACAGCTGCCAGGTGCTGGGGATGAAACACAGGGGTTGCTCTGTGAAACTGGGCAGAATAAAGGGCTTGAAGAGAGGGAATCACCCAACTCCACCTGCATCCAGCTTCAGCCACCCCATTCTACTTCTGGACAGAAAACAGGGAATTAGATTGTAAATGTTATGCTGGGAAACAGAAGCCTTTGGAAATTTATTAATCTTTTAATCAGATAAATAGGTGTGAAGGTTTGATACAAGTGGTATGGAGGATGCTCAGAGCAATCCAGCTCTGCCTCAGAGCCTTCCCAGCACTGGGCACAGGGAGCATTTCCAGAGGGAGAGCAAATGAGGGAGAAGGGGCTGTTCAGTGGAGTCAGCTGTGGGTCATCCAAAAAGCTCCCAGCAGGACACACACAGGAGGCTGTGACCTGGAATGACCCCCAAACCACAGAGATGGCACTGCCATGTCTTTGCCATTAGAACAGCTTTTTCTCAAGTAAAAGGCAAATGGATTCCTTGTAAGGATTTAGCTTTATCCCATTTATATACACACAGAAATAACACAGGAGATCTATGTATATATATTTGATATTTGAGACAGACAGAGAAGTGTTTCACACTCTCAGAGTGTGACAAGTGTGTTCATGATGCCTTCCACCAGCTTTTGTTCAAAAGCTGCTGCTCAGAGTGAGAAAACACTGAGAACAAACCCTGCACGTCCTGCTTGGGGGGTTCTGTATTCACAGGCACAGATGTTTCCACAATGTCCAAGCCTTCCTGACACATCCCAGGGCTGGGGGGAAGGAGGGCTGGGCTGTCAGAAGGGAAAGGTGAGGGCTGAGGGGAAGAAGGAGAAAAGGCAAAGCAGGAGCTCATCCAGCTCCAGCTGCAAACAGACCCCTGCTGAGGGAGTTGGGCCCCAAACTGGCTCAGAACTGGGACAAACACCAAGCTGCAGGAAAGCAGCATTAAAAACCTCCCTGGATCCCTGATTGTGAACAGAATTTCCCAAACCATATGATATTGTGCCATTTGACAGCGTTCACCTCCCTGACCCAGCAGCAGTGAGGGTTCAGTAAATGTGGGTAAATGTACTCCTGACTCTCTAAAGCGAGTTTTAAATCAGGTCTGAGAGAATCAGAGTGACCTCAAGCTCATCCAACACCACATCCCTGTGAAACTCCAGCAGCTGTTCCAAAACTGACTAAAGTGCTGCACACAAAATAATGAAAAAGCGCTGACAGAACAGAAAATTTCATGTCAAGTAACACTATTTAGTAAAATAAACTCATTTGTATGAAAATTCAGTGTGAGAGAAGCACCTGGTGATAGAGAGTCTTCTGCCAAACATTTCACTCTGTTTCACATGTGCAATTTTAATAGTGAAATGGGATTAACATCAAATCAAAGCACATGATTAGGTAAAGGACAAGCCTCAAAATTCACATTAGAAAGGAAATTATCCCTGAAGTTTTTCCTAGAGAGACTCAAAGAGGCTGTTCCTCAGCCTGGCATTACCCAGGGCTTTCTGTGGGCAAAGGACGAATCCCTACAAGTCCAGCAGAGGAAAATTAGGAACACAAATTCAGTGGTAATTTGAAATGCCTGATAAACCCATTCCTGCCCCAGCCTTGAATCAGAAATGAACAAATGATCCTAAAGGGCTTTTCCAACCTAAATGATTAAAAAAAAACAGCTTATACTGGGTTTCCATTGAGGACAAGGGACTTAAAACTCTAATACTGTTTGTTCGGAAGCCAGAACCTGTAAAAACACATTTTAATTGTTGCTCCATATGAAATACAGAGTTGCACCCTGAACATTCACATTCACCATTTCTCAAATAGCACAACTCACAATTTCTTGCTGAGGAAATTGATCCCAAAAAGAATAATCCAAGAAAAAACCCCAAACAAACAAAACCCTCATTTCGATCACCTGTGCTTGACCCCTGCCTTTCCTCAGAATCCAACTGCAATATTCCTCTCTCATAAAATCCTAAGGAAAACACCTTTGTAAGAGCTTTTCACATGACCAGGCCTAGAGTTTATGATGAAGAGTTTAATTACTCCCTCAGACAAAGCCCAGACCACCCAAAGCTCTAATATTGTCTGGCTTTTTAAGTGAGTGGGAAGAGAAATCCCTGTTGAACCTGAATTCTACTCTGAAGTGTCAACCTCCTAATTACAATGCATTATTCCCTGTAATGGAAAGCTAGAGCTCTTCCAGAACATTATTATTGCCATAATGAAAAGTGCCATCAGCCAGGTCTCTGCTCCCTCCAGCTTGTTATCTCCAGAGGAAGGGGAACAGCAGCTCATCTTCATTTAGAGCAAGTGGCCTTCCATAAAACACAGATTAAATCTCATGTCTCCTTAAACACACAGAGGTTTTTCCAGCTTGGCTGAGGATATCTGTGAGTCTGATGAACTGAGAGTCACCCTCAGGTTCAAAGTGATGCACAAGGGAGCCACTTTGGACTCTGCACTTCACCAAAATACTGAACCTCAGCTTTGCCTGCAGTTTGGTACTTTACAACGTGGTTTGAAAGGTAAGAACTAAAATATCCTCTACTTTCTGCATTCAAAAGGAGGGGCTGCACATGGCATCACCCACCATCCTCACTCTGGGGAATGCAGCTGGGGAAAAAGTCCAAAGAGTCAAAGGTCAGAGTGGAAAAGTCAATACAACACACAACACCTCATTCTATCCATGGGAATCCATCAGGAATAAACACCACCCATGCTTTGCTTGGTTTCTATAAAGCAGGTGGATGTGGAATGTGGCACTGAATCCTTGCACGATTCAAAAACCCAAATTAAAACCTGAATCCAGAGAAATTTGCAAAGAGAAAACAGATCTGAAAAAGATACTCTAAAAGCAACGAAAGCAGTGTGGTTCCCTCAAGAAGAAAAGGCAAGACAACGTGCAATTAGTAATTACAGGGTGAAGAAAAGCTGATTCAACACAGCTCATTAGAGACCACACACAAACAGGAGTTTAGGGAAGACACAAACGTGCCTTTAACAGGACTCTGAACAAAACATGAAATCATTAAGGTGTCTGTAAAAGCTGCAGTGCCAGGGATGAACACCCCACTGTGTTTGCTCCAGGGGTTTGTGTGGAGCCCTTGGGCAGCAGAGAAGGCCAGGGAAGGGTTTGTCCCCAGAGCTGCACCCTCAGCACCACAGCCAGACCCTCCCAGCACAGAAATCACACACATGTGGGGCAATTCCTTAGGGAAGTTCATAATAACCAGAGGAGCTGCTTAATTACAACTGTTTGTTTTCTCACTCAGGGGCTCAGGCAGGGGGAATGAATGCAGCACTCATGCTTCTGCAAGGTGTGAGGGATCAGAGAGAACTCCACAGCTCTGGGACCAAGCAGTACCTCAGGCCCAGCTCTGCTGTCCCTGCAAGCCAAGCCCAGGGTGTGGGGACAGCACCAACCTTGGCTTTGGTGGCAGCAGAGGCCAAGGCAGCAGCTGCAGCTGTGGCCACGTTTCCTTCCGATATCTCGTGCTCCACTTTCTTCTTCCCAGCCTCAGCCTCCTTGTCTTTGCTGCCATCAACGTTCTCCTTGTTCTCCTCTGCCTCCTTCTCCTCTGCAAGACATTCCCAGCCCAGGCCGTTACATGCATTCCCGGGATGGGAGAGCACCACGCTAATTAGTCAGGCACTAATTAACTCATCCTGAGTTCCAGCACTGCTCCCTCACCAAAAGCTGACAGGGGAACCCCAGTTTGAGAGGATCTGATTCAACAAATGGGGCAACTCTAAATGCTGTTCATTCCCATCCTCTCAATTCAGCACCTTCCATCAGCTTCCCCTCATCATTTCCAAATCAACTCCATCAAATCCAAATGTGGCTGCTTCTGCCTGGTAGTAAAAAACTGAATCTAAGGTGCAGGAAAAAAGCAATATATTCATTCCTATCCCTGGAAGTGTCCAAGGCCAGGTTGGACAGGGCTTGGAGCAGCCTGGGACAGTGGGAGGTGTCCCTGCCCATGGCAGGGGATGGGACTGGATGGGCTTTAAAGTCTCTTCCAACCCTGTCCAACCCTGAACACCTCCAGCAGTTCTTCTTTGCATCCAAAAAGTTCAAATGCTGTGCAATATGGGCAAACCCCACCCCCATTTCTATGCCCCACAGATGCTGGGATTCCTTTCCCCATCCCAGGGCCAGGAA
Source organism: Lichenostomus cassidix (assembly GCF_008360975.1). Classification (NCBI taxonomy): domain Eukaryota; kingdom Metazoa; phylum Chordata; class Aves; order Passeriformes; family Meliphagidae; genus Lichenostomus; species Lichenostomus cassidix. The sequence goes on from NC_139482.1 coordinate 599,210, forward strand.
GCTCAGGGAGGGATTTGGTGCTTGAGCTTTGCAGGAAGTTAAAGTGGAATCTGCTCTGCAGAGCACAGAGCACCCTCAGGTGCCAGGGGAACATTCCCAGCTGGGTTTGGGTGCCAAGCACTCTGGGGAGGCTGCTGGAGCTGTTACCTGTCTTGGGCTCTGCAGTCCCTTCGCTCTCTGGCTCCTTCTCCACGTTCCGCTCGTTTTCCCCTTCCGGCGCTTTCTCTCCTTCCTCAACCTCACTCTCGGCTTTGCTCTCCACCTGAAGGGGATGAGGTTGGTTGGATAATGGCAGAGAGAGAAGATATTCACTGTTAACTTCATTTATGGCCTTTGAATGAATTCATTATCATCAAGGAAGAGATAGCATTTTAAAGGGCAGCTGCCGCTTAAGCCAAATTTGACAAACAAACCCAAAATGTGAATAAAAGTAAACATTAAGCTGGACTGAGTCCAGGCCAAGCTGGGTACAAAAAATCCTGAACTAAGATCACAGAACCATGGAATGGCTGGGAATATGCAGATTTCCAAGCCCTGAGTGAGTCCTCCCCACTTATCTCTTCCCAAATGTTCCTGTTTATCAGGGAGGCAGAACTGCCTGAAGAAAGAGTGAGAAATAACCCCAAGGCTACACTGATCTGCCCCAGGTTAGTCTGAACTCCTCATCGTGTGAAGGAGGCAACAAGAAATAATTCCTGTTGCTGCAGACTCCAGAAACAGCCACCCCCACTTATTTAGCAGGAATTGAATAATAAATACCAAAATTAAAATGATATATAAATATATAATTATATATTAATTATATTAAAATATACATTAATCAACATTCTATTAAAATATAAACAAATAGAATATTAATTTTAATATTAGAATAATTTAGCAGTCATTAAACTAATATCCTCTTCTTCCAGGATATCAATTTAATCCCAGTTCAGGTCTGAAACACACACTGCAGTTAGAGGTCCCTGTCTGTGGACACAGGTTATAGAAAAACCCCAAATGTGTTCTCGGGCTCATTATCAACAGGTTAAAAGATAATGATAATGAACAAAGTGGACAATGATAATTAATGTCTAAATATCTGATTTTTAGGGGCAGGGTGGATCACCCTCAGCATCAAGAGGACACAAACACCTCTATGTCCAGAGCCAGCCCAGAATTCCTGTCAGGAGGAGGAGGAGGCACCTGGAGGCACCTCAGGCAGAAATGGCTGTGAAACACTGAAAGTGCTCCAGGCATATCCTGGAAAGCCTTGGTGGGAGGGAATTTGCCAAAGCCACTTTGCCAGGACAAGCCCTGCAGGTGACACTTGGGAGCAGCTCAAGTCAGGAACCACCCCAGGCTCAGCTCCTCCTGCAGCTCCAACCCCAATTCCTGTGGTGTCACCCAGCTCCTGCCTCCTCCCAGCCCAGCCTTTTCCCCTCAGGACTAGGAAACAACCACTGATGTCTCATTGCTGTGATTTCAGGATAAATCACTGATAAGAAGCTCTGTGAGGCTGAAAAGTGTCCCTGTGGGGACACAGACCAGCACAGCTGTCACCTGTCTTACAGGCACCCTGACACTTGGGAATTCAGGATTTAAGTGCCACCCTGACACTTGGGAATTTGGGATTTAAATGCCCCCCTGAAACCTGGGAATTTGGGATTTAAGTGCCAGAAGTCTCCTGCCAGCAGACCCAAACTCACCTTCTCCGCCTGCTGCCCCTCTGCCTCAGTTTCCATCTTCTCTTCCTCAGCTCCATCTGAGAAACAAAGAGGGAAGATTTTAGAATTGTCCCCACAGCCACTCACCACACTCACTGGGTTTTTTTGGGTTTAACTAAACTTGCTGTTCTCTCCCAGTGGCTCCAAGGCACTGAACTCTCACAGACCAGGCTGCTCCAACCTGCATTGGGCACTTCCATCTCACTGCAGCTCTACACCTCGCCAGACAACACCCAACTGGTGTTAAAGTGAGACCAACACGAGGAAAGAAGAAGAAATACTGAAGATAATTATTAAAAGGTGCTGTCCCAGGTGCTGGATGGATGCACCTCGTGGGAGGAGTGGTGGGAGAGCTGGGAGTGCATCCTGTGCTTTGGACACAGCTCTTGGCCCATTCATTTATTGCTCTTTGTTTGTAAAACATTGATTTAAAATGCTCCTCTAAGTACAGCTGGTTCCAGAGATCAGGGGAAACAACACACCATGCAAACCCCATGGAGGTGTCTGGATAATGTCCTGCTATCCCTGATAGTTGGATTGTTTAGAAGCCCAAGAAATCCCAATTTATCTGTGAGGAGGGACAGAAGGAAGCACAACCTCGTGGTCCTGGCTCAGGATTTCACAATTTAATGTACAGGGGCATTAAAGGAGCTTATTTAAATGCTGGACTGAGGCAATGCAGAACTGCTGGTGACAAGCCCTGATCCATCTCTAAGCTTCTGAAGATATCAGCTGCTGCTGGGGGTTCATTTTCAGTAATCCTCATTTTCCTGCTAATTCTTGTGTGCTACACTGAGGAAAAACAAGGTACAAAGTGCTCTCCTCAAACAGTAACAGTTCTGTAGAGAAATTTTTACACAAGTCCCTTCTATATCTAAGAAAAAACAACTAAAATGTCTGACTGAAGGGTAATAGTTCTCCTCATGGCCTATTTTAAGATGATAAACCCACTTATCTGAACTGTCTGCCACCATAATTCAATTTAGGGAGACTGGGGACATTCTTCCTCACAAGTTTTATCTCAGAGTTAGGATTTAGTGACCCAATAATGTCACAGGGAAAATCTCGATTAGATTTTGTCAGACAGCTCTTTCAAGCCTAGAAGCAGAGTTCCAAACTGGGCTTAGAAGTGTCAAACCTCCCAGGAAGGGAAAGGATTTACAAAGAAGGCTGGATTCAGTCCTTCAAGAAAGAACAGGGGAGACAAAGTGCAGAACACTCAGAGCGTGCCCAGGTTGGTGGAGCTCAAACGAAAAAAACACTGCACAGAAGTACCCAAATTTACATTCTTGGGTGGGAATGATCATCAGAACCATCCAGTGCCATGGGCAGGGACACCTCCCACTATCCCAGGCTGCTCCAAGCCCTGTCTAACCTGGCCTTGGACACTTCCAGAGATCCAGGGGCAGCCACAGCTTCTCTGGCCAAGAGACCAATCCATGGACCATAGCAGGAGCTGTTAAGGGACTGATGCTGCTGCTGTGGAGGAAGTTCACAGAATCCCAGAATCACTGAGTTTGGAAAAACCCTCCAGGGCCATCAAGTCTAAGCTGTGCCCAATCCCCCACCTTGTCCCCAGCCCAGAGCAATGAGTGTCACAGCCAGGCATTCCTTGGACACCTCCAGGGATAAGCACTGCAAACCTCCCTGGGTACTTCCAAGGCCTGACCACCCTTTCCATGGAGAAATTCCTGCTGATATCCAACCTGAGCCTCCCCTGGCCCAGCCTGAGGCTGTTCCCTCTTATCCTGTCCCTGTTCCCTGGGAGGAGCTCGACCCTCCCAGCTGCCCCATCAGGACATCCCACAAAGATGAACTGCTTCCCATCCACTCTTTAGAGAGGACTTTCTCAAGGAAAAGCACCCAGAGCATCTCAAACTGCCCTTGGCTCCTCCCTCGTGTCAGGACACATTGATGGACACCATCCAAACCCAAGTGCTCCTTCCCATTGCCAGGGACACCTCAGGAGGAAGGGACATGTGACACCGAGATTATTGCAAACATCCTGATTTAACCTCGCTTCTCTGATTCTGGCTGCAGCAACAAATGCTAGGTTAAAATGAGGCTGACAGCTTCAGACAGGTTGTAGTCAATGGGTTTTGAAAAGTGTTTTCCTGCATCAGCTGCAGAGCCCTGACATGCAGTGACAGCATGGTGGCTGCTGCTCCCAGGGCCACCAGGTCCCACGGGTGGGACAGCACACGTACAAGGGAGAGCACATTAAATTAGCAATCAGTACTTAGGGGGATAATGAGTTTGCCTGGGTGGAAGCAGGTTTTGGGTTCTAAATCACAGACTGCTTCAAGTATCCCACAGTCATTTAGGTTGGAAAAGACCTTTGGGATCACTGAGTCCAAGCTGTGCTCAATTCCCACCTTGTCCCCAGCCCAGAGCACTGAGTGCCACATCCAGGAGTTCCTTGGACACCTCCAGACTCCACCACCTCCCTGGGCAGCCCCTTCTAATATTTAAAAACCTTTCCATGAAGAAATTTCTCAAAAAATATCTGAAAATGGTTGAGTCTGGTAAAACTTTATTCCCAATTCCAAAATGAAAGGATCACACAAAGCCCAGAACACTCCTGACCTTCTGCTCAGCAATGACAGAATTGCCTCTGGCTCCTGGCATAGACACAAACACAACTGTACTGATTTCCCTGTGTGATCTAATGAGCTTAATGAAAATACATCCCAGAGGAATTGATCAGTTGGAGATCTGTGTCCCTGTGACAAAGGGGGAAGCCCTGACTGTAAGGAGAAAGCCCCTGAAATCCTTTTCCCCTGCACCAAAGATGTTCTGGAGCTCTTCAGCAGGTTTGGTATTGCACCTTGCAGAATGTGGGGAATCAAGGATCACAGAATCCCAGAATCATTAAAGCTGGAATTCACCTCTGAGACCATTGAGTCCCAGCTGTGCCCAATGCCCACCTTGTCCCCAGCCCAGAGCACTGAGTGCCACAGCCAGGCATTCCTTGGACACCTCCAGGGATAAGCACTGCAAACCTCCCTGGGCAGCTCCTTCCAATGGCAGACCACCCTTTCCATGGGGAAATTCCTGCTGATGTCCACTTGAACCTCCCCTGGACCAGCCTGAGGCTGTTCCCTCTTGTCCTGTCTGTTGTTCCCCAAGAGAAAAGATGTTTCTTAGGCCAGGAAGAGGCACATGGTTATGAGGCACCACAGGACACCTCTCAAGAGGGAGAAACCACTTGGACTCGAGGAATCATCACCTCTCCAAGGCCCTCTTTCCACCTGAATTAGCAGGTATTCTGTTCCTGTGGAATTTTGTTCTGTTTTGCACATTATCTCCAAGAACACTGAGGCCTTTTTTCTAACACATGTAGAACTGGGAGCTGAGTTCTCACCAAGTTCAGTAACTTTACAGAGAACTTAAATGGACTTTAGGTCAACAAGGAAACTTATGGAACATCTCCCTGCTAAGAATTCCCTGCATTACTAAAGAGATGCAGAAGATGCAGATCAGGAACCTCTGCTGTCGTGAGAGGAGCAAACAAAACCCTACAAACAAAAGCAGAGTCACCTGCCTGAGTTCCAGCTCAGCAAACAGTTTAAAGATGCCCTCCAGACATCCCAAACTCCTTTGTTTTCACTGAGGCAACACAACCTGTCACAGCCAGGCTGCAATATTAATATTTAATTGAGAGGAAAGACACTATAACTGTGGAAATATCCCAGCTCTGGATATGGTAATGATGCCATTATCTAAACCATCATTTACATTTCCCACAATAAATCAGGGCTGCACAGCCACCAGAGCTGCCTCTGCTCCTGCTTCACACAGCCTGGGGGCTCAGCAACAGGGGGGCTCCATGGGGAAGGCTGGGGAGCTGGAAAAGCTACTGGAAAAGCTGCTGGGGGAGCTGGAAAAGCTGCAGCAGCTTCTGTTTGAGCCACAGGAATTCACCACACGAGGATTGATGGGCTCAACTGACGGTGCAGATGAGCTCCCAGGCATCTGGATACACCCCAAACTAAGGAAGTGCTCCAGAATCCATTGGTTTAGGAACATTTCCATCACCTCAGAGCTCTCACCCAGGAAAGCAGGAGAGAAATCACCCTGCCAAACATGGCTAAAATAAATTCTTGTGGCTTTCTAATGTGTTTGGGAATGAATCAAACCCATCCACAAAATGGTAAATTTAAGCATGCACTGGAGCTGTTTAGAGGTGTGGGGATGCAGGAAATCAAACCACCATTCCCTCACTCACTGGCACAGAGCAGCTCCAGCCTGAGCCCCCAGGATTGGTGTCAGTGGAAATACTTGTTTGAGTAAGACCTGAAGTGCTCAAGTAACTCCAACAGGCCCTTCAGAGGCTGCCTTGAGAAATCAGTGTCATTAAGCACCTCTGGAAAGACATTAACAAAGACTTCCTAGAAATTATTAAACACCACAGGTGTGCTGGATATTCCCCTTCTCTGGAGCTTAATGCTAACAGAAAGAGCTGGATGCAGATGCAGAGCAGCTCCAGTGATTGTGTTCTGTAACCTGCACTGGGCAGGACCTCAGAAAGGTCTTAATATTTATTGTGGACAACTGTCTTAGAACCTTAGAGCAGGTTGCCCAGAGAAGCTGTGGCTGCCCCTGGATCCCTGGAAGTGTCCAAGGCCAGGTTGGGCAGGGCTTGGAGCAGCCTGGAATAATGAAAGATGTCCCTGTGGAACAGGATCATCCCTAAGGTTCCTTCCAACCCAAACCATCCTGGGATTCTATGAAAGCAGAAGAAAGAGTCCACCACACTCACTACAACATCTGAACCACTCCAGTCTCCTCTTAACTCCACTGAAGCCTCACTTTATCAACTTAAAAGGAATTATCACCAGCTTTTAGAAAAACTAACAATGAAGACTTACAAGAGGAGATTCTTGGGTATTAACTTAAGCTCCTCCAATCTGTTCCAGTCATTTTCGCTTTTCACATTCCATATTGACAACAATTCACTGATATTAAGAGTTTTAAAATTATTATGGTGCTCTGATATAATTTTATTCCTGAAATGTAACAACTAATGAACTTTAATTCTACTATGGACCCTTAAGCAAATACTTTTATTTCTCCACAGTTGTATTTGAATATAAAACCAGTATTCTGTGATTCCATTTCAAGAGCCTGGAGGGACAGGACAAGGGGGAATGGCTTTAAAGGGGCAGGATTAGATGGGATATTGGGAGGAATTGCTCCCTGTGAGATGGAATGGAATGGGATGGAATTCCCAGAGAAGCTGTGGCTGCCCCTGGATCCTGGCAGTGTCCAAGGCCAGGCAGGACAGGGCTTGGAGCAGCCTGGGACAGTGGAAGGTGTGAGCTCTGAAGTCCCTTCCATCCGAACATCCTTTGATTCTATGACAATATAACCACCAGAGAACTTGAATTCCCATCTGGAAGCCCAAGGAGATGTTTTTATCCCTGCACAGCTGCACTGAGGTACAATCCAATCCCCCAGCTGTCTGAGCACAGCCACAGCCAATGGGACAACCTGTGCCATGGACACTCAGGGTCCCTGTGCCCCCTGTGCCAGCTCTGGGGGGTGGGAGGCACCACAGATTGCTGAGTGACCCAGTTCAGTGTGGCTGAGCAGCTCCCCCAGGGAGAACCATCTGCTCCTGTCCTAATTTATTCCATTAGTCACAGCCCAGTACAAATCGCATTAACGCCGGGCAGGGCTGGGCTGGAGCTAACTGTGGGGTGGGCATCTGCCCGAGACCCCCACCAGTGACAGGCACTCCAGAGCCCCATTCCCAACCTGGAACAAACTCTCCCAGAGAAAGGGCCAAAAAGGGCCAACCTACAGCCTGAGAATGGGGAAAAATTCCAGGGTGAGGCTTTGAACTTGAAGCAGCAAATGTGTTGCAGTGGGACATGTTCAGGACAAGAGGGAACAGCCTCAGGTTGTGCCAGGGGAGAGGCAGGGTGGACATCAGCAGGAATTTCTCCATGGAAAGGGTGGTCAGGCATTGGAAGGAGCTGCCCAGGGAGGTTTGGAGTACCCACCCCTGGGAGTGTCCTGGATGTGGCACTCAGTACTCTGAGCTGGTGACATGGTGGGGGATCAGACACAGCTTGGATCTCATGACCTTGGAGGGCTTTTCCAACCTAAATGATCCTGTGAGGTTCTGAACATCCCACAGTGACATCTGTACTGATAGAATATGGGAAAGGGGAACAAAGACTGGAAGAAAAGCTTAACTTCAGCTGACCTTATTTTAAAATAACTGAAATTAAACTCAGCCCCAGACGGAGTAACACCAGGATTTGGTTCATAGTTGACTTGTAAACAAAGCCCAAAGCCTCGTCCTTTCAGCAGAGCTTCAACGCCTGCTGTCAGCTCTGAGCAAGGCAGCTCTGAGGAACAGGGAGCAGCAGATATTCCAGATGTTTCTCTTCCCTTTCCAGCACACAATGCACATCATCCCAAAGCACTGAGCTGCCTCATGGCAAGTCTGTCCCACTGAGTGCAGAACTCAGAGATGTGACAGAAGGGCTGAGCGCTTTGTTTGCTTCTTTCCTATTTAAAAATTACCTTGGTGAGTTAAGAGGTATTTTGAAATCTAATTTACTGGGTAGTTTTGCAATGGACATTAAGTTCTATAATTAGCATCCCCCCCATGAGTAGCAGTTGATAAGTGAACAGCATCTAATAGTTCCTTATGATCCCATCCCACAATCTGGCACCTTGCTCGTGTCCCTGCATGGGGTGACAGCAGGTCAGCTATGAAATGCAGGAGCACATCCCAAATCCAGCCTCCCAGTCAAGCTCCATCACATCCTGCTCAGCCTCACCCAAAGCCAGACGTGCCTTTACGTGTCCAGTCACCAAATTCACTAAAATCCTTTGTGATGAGCTGAACAGAGCAGGAGCCAACAGTGCTGAGAGGAGAATAACAGAGACAAGATGGTAGATCTGTACCCAAATGAGGAGAGCAAAGCCTGAGGATGCTGTGGGTATGGAGTAAACAGTGTCTGTTCTCCCCTGGGGAGAGCCAGCAGGGTACAACTGAGAGGCCAGGGAGCTGCTTGCACACTCCAGAGTAATATGAGGAACCAATTTGCACCAATCAGGGATTCAGAGAAGAGACTTAACAACAGAATATTCACTGAACATGACAGAAATGAAACCAGAGCTTGTTAACACACACAGGTAATGCCCAGCAGAATTCCAGCACAACCAGAGCCATGACTGGATTATCATGTGCCAGTCCAGAACTTCATCAAAAATTCCTCTCCTACTGCCTCCACAGTGAGCAACACACTCAGAGAACCACATTCACCTTAAAACCCACTGCCCAAACCTCTGTTTCCTTTGCCTGAACACTGCAAAAGCAGTATCCTCCAACTGCTGCAACACCCCAATTAATGGAATGCTCTGTTCTGGTATTTCTGGTCTGCACACATTTTGGATGCACTCTGTGCATCCCAAGCAACAGCACTTCCACATGGTGAGAAAAAGAAAATAACTCCAAAAACTCAAGCTAGTTTGAAATTCCTTAGTTCAAGGAATTTCAAGTTCAAGTCAATCCTGCAGCAATCAGAAGTGAACGATATCCATCAGAAGTGAACGATATCAATCCACTCTCCTTACCCACAACTTCCATCTCCTGCTGAAGCAAACTCAGGATTTATCATGACTCAGAGGGAAATGTCCCCAAGAAAGGCCATGTGCAGCAGCTCCTGGGTGGGGATGGAGCACTCACCCATCTTCTCAGGCTCATCTGGCCCAGTGCCAGCGATGCAGCTGCTCTCCAGGCCATAGGTTGGATCCACCTTGCCAGAGGCTCGGGCTGCTTCCTGCACCTTCTTCACGTGGGCTTCCACCAGCTCCAGGGGCACCTCCTCTCTGACCCGGGAAAACTCCTCTGTGGGACACAACACAGAACATGGGACATTCTGGGGCTTTTGCGGCAGATTAAGTGATATATTTTTCCTGATTGATGTGCAGGTGAACCCTGGGGAAAAGGGAATTCTCAAATATCTGAGTTCCTTCTTGTCACACGAGGTAGTTGATTGTCTCTCAGATGTGACAGAAAAGAGTCTCTTCCCAACTATATTAAGTTGTGTTCTACATGGACAAATAAGGAAAAAAAGTGAAAGGAACTATTTTATCAAGTGGACACATCCAGTGTCCACTCGAGACCTGAACCTTCTCATGGAAGATGTCCCTGCAGATGAGCAGGGCAGCCTGGCTGCAAACTGGGCATTTCAGGAAAGCAGAACACAAACCCGGGAATAGCAGAGCTTTTCCTACATCAACTGCACCCCCAATTTCCACGTTTCCCCATCGCTCAGGACTCTGGGAGGGGCAGACACACCCGGGGGGAGGGTTGCCATCGCATACCGAGGGCAGCCTTGGCGGCGGCAGAGGCCACGCGTGGATCCACCACGGAGGCCAGGAAGGCCACGGTGCTCATGACAGGGTTGCCTGACTGGCTGAAGGGCACAGGCTGGTAGGCCAGGGGGCCCAGGGAGGCATCTGAGTTCTCCAGGTAGGGATCCTCGATGGGCAGCCTCAGGAAGTGCAGGATGCACTCGTCCTGAGTCCTGCTGCCCACGTGCTCCGACACCTTGTTCCAGTCGTCCTTGTACATCTCCAGCGCCTGCAAAAGCGACAGGCAGAGGATAAACATGGATTGCTCAGGGAAAACAGCTCTGCTCAGGGCAAAAACACTTCCCAAACTGGTTAGTGTGGTTAGATGGAGCACATTGGGATCAGATTATCAAAAAGTTTTGGTATCAGAATTATCTGCGCAGAGAAATTCAAGTGTTTCTCCCTGGGATATCAGTGACATTGAAGCTGCAGGGATCATTGCACTGTTACTGTATCAGAAAGAATTGTCAGATCTGGGATTTACTAATATTTGCACAGTAGGTGTTTCCTCATTTTGCTTCCACTGAGAACTAGATTTCGTTTCCCTACCGAATCTCCCAATTTAATTCCCATCACTCCACCTCGAGTGTTCCCTCCTGAACACAGAAAGCTCTTTGGGGCAGGAATACGATTTATTTCTCATGTATAGATTGGCTGTGATGGTGAAATCCAGTCTTTAGATCCAACAGATGTTATGGAAGTGGAAAAACATCAAACCAATACACCAGGGGAAAAGAGGAAAATCTATCCCAGACCCTGAAGCCAGGAGGGACCAGGAGCTGTGCACCAGTGTGATTTCTGTTAGCATCCAGGCTAACAAAGCATTACTGGGTAGATAAGATTTATTTCTACCTGATAAAGTGAGAGCTTCCAGATTATATCAAAGATGTAATTCTGAATTTCAGTCATTTTTAAACTTCCTCAAGAAAAGTCTTCAAACAATTTAATAGCAATGAGCTACTGAAGGTCCTGCACTAGTTCCTGAGAAGCCAACACATTAATCCTGTAAAACCCTCCAAGTCACAGCCTAATAAATCATTACTCCCTAATAAACCATTTTTTCCCTAAAAATTGTTTTAGTGAAGCATCTGGACAGTATAAAATAAATACTGACATATCCTGAACCGTTAACTTTTACATTTCTGAGAGGATTTATGGTGCAGCCACCCAGAAAAGGCAAAAAAGCATTTGAGATCCAAGCAAATGATGTTCAACGTGAAAATGAGTTTCCCCCAGTAAATCTCTCCCACAAGGCTGAAACTCCCAGAAATCATCTGCACATCCAGCAATTCCCTGCTTAGAGTTCCTCCATCTGGGAAGGGCCAGAAGAGGTAAAAACTTGTGTGGAATACCCTGTTCAGCCTTCCCTTTCCCTAATTTCATCTCTGGGTTTGCAGTCCCTGTCTCCATTTCTCATCCCAATGGCACATGAGATCAGCTCTGCTTCTCAAACCCCCAAATTTCTGCTTTCTGCTCCTCCTCCATCTGTTGTTTTCCTGCCAGACAAACCCTCGCTCACAATAACTGTCCTTCCTAAAAATAGCTGAAAATGCACTTAACTCTGCCTGAGCCACAGAGACACAGAAGGGGCTGTGCAAGGAAGGTGGTTTGGGGAGAAAAACCTCTATTTCCTCCCCCAAATTTTTCAGTGAACAGGCAGAAGGCCAGTAATTATTTCAGATATGATTTATTATTTGGAACTCCACTGCATATCTATTTGCCCAAAGCTACCCTGAGGATTTAATTGGACTGAGCTGGCTTGTTACAGCTGAATTACTTATGCTTGAACTGATATACTCTTTACTGATTTATTCATAGGGCAAATCCACGAAAAAAGGAGGAACAGAAACATTATTAATTTAAACTCATTAAACAGAATTGCAATCTCGAGATTTAGGGGGGTTTTGGTTTGTTTTAAACACATAAGATGTCACTGGATTATTTCTTTGGGCTGCAATGTGCAGTGTATGACCATAAGCTAAAAACACACAAACCAAAGAATTTTAAATAATAATACTATTAATATTAAATATTTAAATAATACATTTAAATAAATAATAAAGGAAAGAAGTCAGTATATCAAGGCATTAGCCTTACTTCTCCCTACAAGAATGTCATGGAAAACAGCTGTTTACACCCTACAAGCAAAATTTTTCCATGTGCCAGTAGAAAAGTATTGGCTAAACAGTGAATATCAACCTAAAATAAACAGAAAAAAAGAGAGATTTTTAGCTGTTTGATGGCCACACTCCATATGTGTGAAGGCTGAATCACAGCTGCTGATTTGGCACTGACACAGGTCCATCCTCCAGGCTTTTCCCCAGGAAATTAACTTTTCAATGGGTTTATTGACACATGGGAAGACAAAAAAGCTGAAACAACCAGGCAATTGCAGTTTGCTTTGAGCTCTCCAAGTAAAACCCATCAAAACCAGAGCCCACAAACTGGAATTCTTAGAACTCTGAATTACATTAAAAGAAAGAAATCAGCCGTGCAGCCTCTACTTCAAGAGACTGTTCCTGGGAAAGCAAAGCTGGGGAGAAGATCTTTTCTTTACAGGAAGTGGCAGCACTTTCAATTACTTCAGGCCACTGAGATTCTTCTTCTGCTGAAGCACAGGAGAACAACTGCCTTGATGTGAGAGCCCAGAACAGATCTGTGCAGCTCCTTGGGAGATTTCCATCCCCACTGCAATTCCAGGAGATCCAACCATCATCATGTGGCTCCAGAGCTTCACATGAAACCACCTGGGGACACCAACCCACAGCAGCTCTTGGAGTTCACTGTAAAATACCTCATGGAATCATCTCAGGGATTTTTTTTGTAGACTTCCAGGAAAAGCTCAAAGAACACCCCAAGTGCAGCTATGGGGGAAAACAAGGAGCAGATGGATGGGATGAAGGAGTTACCAAAGAGCTTCCCTTCTCAGTGGCCTCAGCTGTTTCTTAGCCATTTCAACTTAAAAATGAGCTGTTTCCCTAAGCTATGGCATGGCCAGAGACTGGAAAGGGCACCAGAATTTCCAAGGATTTATCTGAGTGACAGGTAAACCACCACCTGAATTATTTACCACTATTTGAATTACTGACATTATTTCACAGTGTCAGTAAGTCCTGCTGAATGAAAACACCTCTGCACTGCAAAACTCATTCCTGACTTAAGTTCTTAAATGCTTCATTTTTGGCTTGCAGGTCCAAGTTAGAACCAAACCTTAAACACAGGAAGCTCCTCTCTCACAGAGGTGTTCCTGCCATCTCTCTTTGGTACAAAATACTTGTAGCCACTATGGCAGTTGTCATCCAACCCAAAAGATGTATTAACCCTCATGTAGACTTTAAAGCCTGAATTTTCCCTCCTGTTTTGGTTTCCTACTCTTTGGTTTGACCCCACGAACTCACCTCTAACAGCAGCAGTGTCTCCTGCTCTGTCCATTCTCTCCCAGCACTTGCACCTTTACTCTACAAAAGATAGGAGGGGAAAAAAAAGTGAAATTCAGGACTTTTTGCACAAAACCTTGTAGAAAACGCTGAGGAGAAAAGGGGAAGAATCTGTTATTTGATCCACTCAAATCTCCCCTCTCCTGCTGAGCAGCCCCAGGTCACTCCATGCAGGGGTTTCATGTGATTTACACATCTCAACTTCCCAACAACCCTTTCCTTCACCTGGGAAAGGCACTTGGCACCCTTTGCTCCCAGATCTGTGCCTGCACACTCAGCAAAGAGGATTTTCCTGAATAATGAACCCCCTCAGAGCACTGAAGGCAGACAGGGCTGTGCATGGTGTGTGCTGATGCAAAATAAGTTCATTTATCTCCAAGTTCATCAGTAACTCAGCAGAGACAGAACAACTCTTTGCAAGGGGGATGAGCTACGTGAGAAGGCAGAGTAATTCCAGCAAGATCTTTTGCACACCCAGCAATCCCCTTCTCCAAGGGCTGCTGCTCCCAAATCCACACCTCGTGGTAAACTGCTTAGATTGGATAAAAATTCCAAGTTCAGGGTGAAACTTCCCCCGCCATGACACCCTGACCAGCACAAGAGCAGCTTGGCATCTGCTCCTGAGGAACATCAGCACCATTGGATGGCTCTGTGCAGACCAAAAGGAAGAGGCTATTTAGGATAATAAATGTTATCTCCAGATGCATTTCAAACAGCTCATTAACCCACAGAGAGCATTAATCAATGTGAGTCACCCAACTGCTGCTCTCCACAGCCAAAACCTCCAGCACACAGAAACCAAACAGGGCAATCTGCCAGCAAACCTGCTCCAGTTCACAGCTCCTGGCAACAGAGCCAGAGCCCAGGACCAGGAACAGATTTATCAATTTGGAGAATATTTATACCTCCATTAAGTGAAAAAGTCAGTCCATTAAATGTGAGATAAAAGCAGCTTTATAAAAAATACTCATCTCTAGAACTGCTGGTTTGGGTTTGTGGGGTTTTTAAATAAGTGGTAAATAGTGTTTAAATAGTTATTTCTTAGGTTTAAACAGTGACCTCTGAGGACAATGAACCAATGACATGGAATTAGGCTGATGTCACCCAGGAGAGGCACTAGGTAACATGGCATTCCCACTGCACCTCTGGGCACCACCAGGGACACACAGGGAGCAGGGCAAGGCAGGAGGCTGTGGAATCAACACATCACTGCAGTGATGTCTCCCAGGTTTAGTTATCCTGTGTGACACCCTGCAGTGACAGTGCCAAAATGTCCCTGGCAACAGCACCGGGACACCCAAACCAGTGGGAATTGAAGTCCCTGTTGGTCAGACTGCTCAGACTTGGAAAACAGGAGAGTTAAAGATCCTGCTGGAAGCTCTGTGTGTCCTGGATCACTGCATGGTTTGCTGATTCTGCACCACTCCAGCAGGACATGCAGAACACAGTGAGGTTGGGAGCTGGAGGCTGACAGTGTGGAATGGTCTCGGAAGTTGTACAAATCTCCATTTCTACAAAATCAGAATTCCAGCACAACCTCCCATTGCAGTGTCCTGCACAGGGATGGAAAACATCTAAACCAAGAGGAGACCCACAAGTCACCTCAGTGACACCAAGTGGGGACACACAAATTCTTCATGGGAAGAATCCCATGACACTTGCCTTGGCCAAAGTCTTTTTGGAGTAGATGTCTGTGCGAAGGCCAAAGTTCTGCAGGTCAGTTGGCTTCTCCTTGTTTTTCTCAGGAAAGCTCAGCATCTGCTGGGCAGCTGGAACCTGGGAACAAACATTACAGGGGAAAGGGGCAGGAATTGAAAGTTATCCAAGGTGCTCAGACCAGTACTCAACAGAACATGGACTGGCAGAGAAGCTGAACACAAATCCAGACATTAAAACAAATCTCTGAGCAATGTGGGAGTGATTCTGCGCAGAACTGCCCCAAATGCTCAGCCCAGCTGGTCAGAAGGGACATTTCAGCCAGCTGGGCACAAGAGCCAGGAAAGCCAAGTGCCAGGCTGAGGCTCACCTGCGGGGTGCGGATGTGCAGCGGCATCAGCCCCGAGGGGGTGTCGGCCAGCACGTTGAAGTGGGGGGTAGGAGGTGGCCCCATGGCCATGGGGCGACTCTCGGGATCCACCTGGTAGTTAATGAGCCCCCACTGCTCCAGGAAAGCGTGGACCCTGGGAAAAAGGGGAAAAATCCAACCTTTACCACCAAAGCCTTGGTTAGGCTTTGCATGGGAGGTGACAAAGGACAAAGCTGATGTTACTGGATCAAACACAAACCCAGGAGCTTTTCTAGTCCTTCATTAATCCCAAACAGCAAAACAAATCCCAGAGCAGCTTTGTGCACACCTGAGGGCACTTCAGTGTGTTGTATAAACCAAAGCCTGACAATGTGTCCAGTTCTGGGCCCCAAAGACTGTCCTGAAGGACTGGAGCATGTCCAGGGAAGGGAACGGAGCTGGGAAGGGTCTGGAGCACCAGGAATGGCTGAGGGAGCAGGAAAAGGAGCTCAGCCTGGAGCAAAGAAGGCTCAGGGGGACCTTGTGGCTCTGCACAGCTGCTGACAGGAGGGGACAGCCGGGGGTCAGGCTGTGCTCCCAGGGAACAAGGGAGGAGAGGGAACAGCCTCAGGCTGGGCCAGGGGAGGCTCAGCTTGGACACCAGGAGGAATTTCTTCCTGGAAAGGGTGGTCAGGCTTTGGAAGGAGCTCCCCAGGGAGATGCCACCCTCAGTTATTCCATGATCTTGCTGATGCCTGGCAATACCCAAAAGCCCCCAAAGCCCTAAGCCCCAGGTGTGACCTCATGACAGCGCAGACATCCCCGGTGAGGTTCCTCCTGCAGGCAGTGCTGGTCAGGTACTCCTGCGGGTTCAGCCGATAGGTGTCAATCATGAAGTTCCTGTAGGCCAGGTATCTGCAAGACAATGGCCACCAGGTCATGTCCCCTCACTTCCAACACAGGCCAGAATTTGACAGGCATTTGAACATCCACTGCCCAACCTCCCATTACTGACAAGGAAACACCAACAGTTCACTTTCATTGGTGAAATTTCAGAACCAGCACCAAAAGCAAGAGGTAAGTGGAATTCACACTTTTCCAGACTGTTTCACTTTGGATTTTCCCTGTGTTTGGATTAGCAGCACATGGAAACATATTTATACTGCAAATCACACAAATATCTCTTGTAACTTGGCCACTGACCAAATATTCCCACAACAGAATAGAAGCTGTAGGAAGAAAATAATGGGGTATTCACATGGGAACAGGATAAATAATCCTTGTGCATCCCTGTGTGAGGCTGGAAGGAAAAGAGCTGCACAGAAAAGCAGAAGTGGACAGAACACTGTTGTGGCTGCACATGGAGTTTTTAATGGATGAAGGGATGAGGAAGGGAAGGCTGGAGAACAGCAACGTGGAGAAGAAAAGATCTTTGAAAAGCAGAGGACAAGAGCACAGAGCCAGCACAGCTGGGAACAGCTGGAGCAGAAATAATCCCTGTGAGGTTCCCACATTTCAGCAAGTTTCTGGAATAGACTAATGCTTCCTAATACAAATTGTCCCTAAGAAAATAACCTGCCATAAAAATTATGGATAGCCCTGCTCTTTAGAGGGAAAAAACCCAATCTGCCCAAGACAATTTGGCACCATCCAGATTAGACAGGGCTTGGAGCAACCTGGACTATGGAAGGTGTCCCTGCCTGTGGCAGAGGTGGAATGAGATGGGCTTTAAGGTCCTTTCCAACCCAAACCATTCCAGGATTCTATGAAGTGAGGATCCCATGCAAAGCTGTGTGTAAAACGGTGGTTTTTAAAGCAGATTTCTGCCTTTGGAAAATTCCAGGGGGGAATGTCACACACACAGTGTGTGAAGCAGCTGGGAACCAAAAATATAAATCAGCCAGGCAAGGCCCAGGCAGGCAGATGCTGCAAGCACATGTCCCTGCCAAAATCCCACATCTTCCTCCTGACCAAATCATATGTGCAACTGGCTGGAAGAAGATTGCTGGAGTAGGTGTTTGGCTCCGTGTGGGATGTTTGGGAGGCAAGAAACAAAAAGCAGCTTCTTCCACAGAGGAATACTGAGGAACATTTCTGAATGCTCCAGGGGAGAAGGGGAAGAACCTGCCCAGGAACAGGTTTTGGCTGCAGAAATGAGTATTTATCAGCAAAGGTCACATCATGAGGTGGAGAGAGAAGCCCAAGACAGAAACATCCCCAGGTTTGTCCTGAAGGGAGATGGTTTTGAACGACGACACGACCCATCAGCTAAACCCTGTCACCAATGAGAAGGGAAGTCAAGCAGGATTTAGTTCAATCCCTTTTCAGGCAGGGCTCAACCCCCAGGCACTGCTGTCACAAGGATGAACCTGTGCAAGCTCCTCAAACACGGTGTTTTGGCCTGAAATTTCAGCTGGAGGCAACTCATCTCCATTCAGAGAGATGCTCCTCTTTTCTTTCCAAAGAAAACACAGAGCCAGGACCACGTGCTACTCCTATGATCCTGAAATGGCACCAAAAATAGATCTCCAGGATGACATGAGGACTGGGAGGAGCCCCAAGTGTGCTCCTCTGGCAGGCAATAACCAGCAGCAGCTCAGGGAGGAGCATCAGCAGAGCTGCTGTTGTGATGCCAGTTGGAAAAGGGCGCCTGGGGCTGCACGTGACAACCACAGGGTTGAGACATCCACGAGATAAACATTCCTTCCACATTCCAGCTGTCTGAAAAAAAATTTACACTGAGAAACCCCCAAACTGCAATTTGCTGAGTGGCAAAACCCATGGAGCAGAATTGGTGTTGGATACATTTGGGAAAAAACCACATTTTGGGATGGCAGGGGTGGAATAAGGATTTTTAGGTCTCTTCCACCCAAGCCATGGTGGGACTCTGGGATCCAGCTGTGGTTACTGTGAGACATGAGAGAAGTTGTGAGGACAGACCATGGACTGGAAAGCCTTGGGGGTCCAGGGACCTCAGGGGGTGTCTGAGCCAAGCTCCTACTCAAGCCATGAATCTTCACCAGGTTTCTTAGGTCTTGAAAGACTCCAAGGAAGAGCAATCCCAACTTCCCAAGACCCCATCCCAGTGCCTCATCTTGTTCAGAGTTCAAAACTCTGTTCTGCAGTAAACCAGATACCACAAGGAGATGAGACAAGTGCAAACTGCATCCAAATTCACCTGGATTGAACAGGCATGGCCAGAATTAAAGTGTCACCAGAGGGCTGGGAACAACCACAGAAGAAAAAACATTTTCCTTCCTGCAATGCACAACTTGAGCTCTGTGGTTTAAACCAGACTCCGATATTTGAGAATCACAGTCACATCTCAGGCCTGGGAAGATCCATTTCCCGACCTTCTGCACTCCCAGAATTTCCCATGAGATGCTCAGGGGAATCTGCAATCACCTCAGAAAACTGTGGAAAATCCACTCCAAAGCCTGAGAAAGGATCTACAACACACAGAACTCCTGAGAAATACAGAAATACAGTGTGGCATGAGGAGAGAGGGAGAAATAAGGAGGATTATTCAGTTTCTACCTCCTCATGACATTTTTAGATGACTCTGGAAGTTGATCACACCTTGTACCACACAAAGTTTAAGAATCTTTTCCAGTATTACTTGGGAGAAAGAAGTTTTATTTTAGCTGGATAAGCACTATTAAATATCCCTTTGATATTTAAACTTTGATCTCTACCACAATAATGTACAAACACTGACAGTGGCTCTGTCCCCCTTTCAGGGCCCTACAGGAGCTATCAGCTTCACACACACCCAGCTGTGCCCACAGGATTTATGGAATGGGAAGCTCCTTTATCCTGCCACACTGTCCATATTCCCATGTTTTACTCACATTTCTGGAGTCTTGGACTTGTTTTTTCCATTGAAGAATTCTGGAAGCGCACGACGTTCAATCACATGGATGCTGCAACAAAAACCAGTTCAGATTTCACATCCTCAACAGCCCTCATTCCAAGGAGCATTCCAAGAACAAATATCCTCCCTCTACAATCAGTGATTTCTCCTCAAAGTTGTGAAGCAAAATAAAAAGGTTTTCAGAAGCAGAGACAAAGACAGGATGATCACACAAAGACTAGAGAAGAGAGAAAGGAATTAAGGTGGAAATTAGGGGGAAATTGATGGAAGCAAAAACTAAATAAGGCATAGTGAAAGTCTCTGCTGTTTGAAATTCTCTCCCTCATTCCCAATCCCTGAGAATGGCCAGACATATTGAAACACAAGAAGCACAGGGGAAGCAGACCTACACAAGAGCCATTTCCTTCAGCTCTGAGGCTGGTGGATTTTTTTGAGAAAACCAAGGCAAGGGGAGTTTCCCCAGCTCCTCTCACCAGTTGTAGTCGAACCAGGAGGCGTAGCTGGGGATGATGATGTGGTTGGTCTGCTCGGTGACATTGTCCTCCCCTGGGTCGATGGAGCGGCTCTGGTCACCCTTGTTGGGATCCTCGTCCTCCTGGGGCACAGGGGGACACAGTACTCAGGGTGACACAGCAGCACAGGAGCTCCCCAACCCCACACAGAGTTTGTGACATCCCCAGGAGCAGGAAGAGCTTTGGTCCCTCTCTCTTCCTCTATGGAACTCAAGTTCCAGCAAATGTTCAACTCCTGACCCCACATGATCACAAGGAATGCACAGGGGAGGCATCAAAACAGGGTCAGGACATGACAAGAATTATACAAAACCCCTCAGGTGCTGTTTGAACAATGTTAAAAATAACCAGATCCCCACAGCAACACCCTAAGGAGTCACTGGTATCAATAATGGATCTTTATTTGGGACTGAGCTCCCCCAAAGGCAACAAGGTATCACTCTGAACACACTGAGTGATCAGACAACTGTTAAAAATAGTGCCTGGCATGCCACAAATGCAATTCAATACACAAACTACCCCTGCAGCTCTATTGAAATGATCAGGAAGTCAAAGCAGGGTTTAGGTTTAGTCCTAAAACCCAAAAAAAGCGCAAAACCTCTGAAAAACCTCTCATCTGAAAAATGCTTCTTGGAAAATACTTGGCATCTGTCTCCCCATTCTTCTTTTTAATACACTAGATTTAAAAATACCAAGTAATCCCACAGAATTTGGAGAGTTTTATAGTAAGAAATCCACAGTCCTGTCAGTAACTGATTTAATCTTAGAGATCACTTGAAAACTAGTCCAGGTGAAATTACTGAAGGGGAAGTTAACACCTTGACAGGACAAGGGGAATGACTTCTCACTGCCAGAGGGGAGGGTTGGATGGGATATTGGGGAAGAATTCCTCCCTGTGAGGGTAGGGAAGGGCTGGGATGGAATTCCCAGAGCAGCTGTGGCAGGAATGGGAAAATCCCTAAGGCCCCTTTTAACCCAAACCAGCCTGGGATTCCACAATCTCAGCTGCTACCAAATTTAGGAAGAACCAGGTGCTGTTACCTTTCCTCCAGTTGCCACTGTCTCCTCATCCTGCTCATCTGAAAGGTAAAAATATTGAGAATTACACCAATAAAACTCATTTAAATGCTCATGAGCCTTTCCAGCAACGCAACTGTTTAACTGGAAAGAACATTTAATTTCTTTTGGAAGGGAAGGGAGGAGAGAAGCAAAGTGGATCCCACATCACTAAAGCAATTACACCTTTACCTCTCCCAGGCCAGGGAGCAGGTAAGAATACAGAGGAATGATAATTAGAATTTCTCAACACTTCAGAATCCATAATTAATTATTTCCTCTCCCAGTACCCTACATGAGCCTTGTATAATAAGATATGGGATATGAGTTTGTATCTCATGCCAAGGCTCAGCAAAGCTCAGGGAACTTGTGACTCACCCTGATTCCCAGTAAAAAAGTAAAAATTCTGCTAGAACAGAGCTTGTATGTCATGTTAAAAAATAACAATAGCCTATGAGGGAACAGTTTTGCAAGTGAAAAAAAAAGACTTAAACTCAAATATGTATGAAAAATGAATTAATTCAACAAAACAGCAGAACTAGAGATTGCTTTTAAAACAGAGATTGAAAATATTTAAAAATATCTTTGGAAATACTGGCTGCTAGCAGGACTTGGGTGTGGGGCAGGGGGAGCAGGGGGCTTTACCCAGGTCTGCCACGGTTCCTCCCTTCACAGGCGTGTTCTCACTGTCCTTCTTTGGGTTCACTGCAAAGGGAACAGAGTGATGAGAGAGCAGCAGACAGGAATTATCCAGTCTGGCCTGATTTCCCCGTGCTCTGCTGGCCCTGCCTGCAGTTCAAGAGTTCACAGGCAGCACAAGGGCCTGTTTGTCCCACTTCCCTGAATTCCCAGCTCCACACAAAGCAGGATCTATCCAAGGAGAACTCTGCACTTCTCCCACCTGCCCAGCACATCGCAAGGCTGATTGCAAATCCAAACTGAGGAAAACACAAATGGAGAAATTCCCAAAATATTCTGCTGCCAAGGATGCAGAAGGAATTCTTTTTCCCAGAATTACTGCCCACAGCGACACTTCCCTGAAAAGGACTAAAAGCACTTGATTTGTAGCACATTTTCCACTCATTTAACATCCTTCTTCTGGGGACTTGGCAGGGAAATATTTTGCTCCAGAAAACTCCATCTCCCCCAACACGAACAGGTGAAATGAAACATTCAAGTGGATTGTTGTAAATCTATTTTTAAAAATGCATTTTGTAAATGTATTTTTGTATTTCAAAAGGCCAAAAGGAGGTGAATCTGCTGCTCTTTTCAGCTGTTACATCCCTGACTAGATAAATTTATGGGCAGAGATCACCTGCCCTCATGACCACAAAGTACTTCAAAGATTTGACAAAATATACACATAATTTTAATGCAGTTTAATTTTTAACATTCGAAGAACCCAAAGTGTTTTCATATTTTACCATTTTTGGGAAGTACCACTTCTTCTATGTTGGGTACTGGTGTGGGATCCTCCATGTCCTTGGTGAGATCCTCCTGCTCATCCTCTTCCTTCTGCCCCCTCCTCTTCCCATACAGAGCTGCTTGTCTGGAACACAGCAGACAGAGGCTCTGCCAGATGTTCTCCTCTGGATGTTGCTCAGGATTGAAGAGTCAAACCCTCCCAAAACCACTCAGGGAACAGAGGCAGAACCACCCCACATCCCCTCACAGACCCCAACTCAAGAAGGAGTAATTCAGATTATCAACTCATTCTTGATAATGTTCCAGTTTTGTTTTATTGGAGCTCAGCAGGTCTATAAACAAGACATGAATTTTTAGCTCTGAAGTACTGCCCTCCATACCCACACATAAACCCCATAATTAAGTTTTTATTTGGGTAGAATATTGGATTTTCTTCTTTTAAGAGGTCAAAGCAGCATTGATAACCTTCCTAATCTGTAGGCCACAAGTGCTTCTCTTGACCATTTTGGGTGAAAAGTTGAATGCTTACTGGAACTCAAGCTGCAGAACAAATGTTGTTCCCCCCATTAAGGAGATTTTATTTAGCTCCACGGAAGGTATTTTAAAGTCCACTTCTCAATGACAGCTTAATTAAATGCAGCAATTTATGAGGCTGTTCCCAAAAACCGTGTGTGCACCCTGTGACAGCACCACTAGCCCCAGCCTGGGTTATTTTAGAAGCAGCTGAGTGCCTTTTCCTTTTCTTTCTACTCCTGAGGCTGCCACAGGCCCTGTACTGACCCAGGACAGCCCCAAGTCCTGCCCCAGCTGCAGCCACCACATCTCCTGGAGGAGCCAAAGAATTACACAAACTGCTCAGGAATAATCTCTTAAGCCTATCCAGAAATAATTATGGAACCTCAGGTCACAGAGCTCTCCCCGTAATTATTTCTTGAATTTCTTCCATTTCTTTTCACCTTGAATTCCAGGCCTCAGACACTCACCCTTTCTTCCCAGTCTTTTTCCTGGACTCCACAGGAGTGGGGGGTGGAGAAGGAGAATGTTTCCTCTTCCTTGTGCTGGCTGCTGCTTTCCTGTCCCTCCTCTCCGGGCTCCGCACAGGCTGGGAAGGAGCAGAGCTTTGAGTTATTCCCAAACCCTCCCTCTGCAGTGCTGGATAAAAGGTGATCTGCACCTTTTATCCATGCCACACCAGGATGCCACAGCTGCTCTGGGCACCCTGTGCCAGGCCTCACCACCCTCCCAGCCAGGAATTCCTTCCCAATATCCATCTAAATCTCCCCTTTCCCAGTGGGAAGCCATTCCCTGTGTCCTGTCCCTCCATGCCTTGTCCCCAGTGCCTCTCCAGCTCTCCTGGAGCTCCTTTAGGCCCTGGAAGAGGCTCTGAAGTCTCCCTGGAGCTTCTCCTTCTCCATCTCTATCCATGCAAAGATAAAAGACATCCCTATACCTACAGGTTCCCCTCAGCAGAGAACCACCCACCTCTTCATTTTTCATGGAGATCCTCTGGCGAAAACTCACGGATTTCCTGTTCTCATCCACCTCATAATCCTCTTCATTCATCCACTCATTGAACACATCTGTGTCCAAAATCCACTTGGCATGAACCTGAAGAACAGGAGACACTGAGAGGCTGATGCTTTGGGAAGAAATAACTCCATGAGGGACCTCCCAGGATCAAGGAAATTCCTGGAGCTTCATCAGGTCTGAATGTCCAAATCTCTCCCACTGGTTTCACACACACTCTCATGGCAGAGACCACAAAGCATGAACAGGACTCAGCTGACAGAATTCAACCTCTGCTCCTCAGTCATTTTCAAGCCTCTTGAAGTGTGAGGTGATTTCTCAGAGCTGGGACAACAGCTCTGGGTGCTGAAAATTACCATCCACACCTCCTCAATATACAGATCCCCTTGGCAGATGTGCCAGGACAGTAAAAAAGAGGAAGAGTTGGTCATACCCTGGAGAGACAAGACCAACTGTCTGGATTTAAAACATCCACCCTCAAATACAGTTTGATTTACACAGCTGAAAAAAACTTTTGGAGCTTTAGAGTAATTTATACAATTCATTACTGATTTATTAATATTTTATACAATTGTCTCTTACTATCCATAGTAAGGTTTATCCTCCAAAATCCTGTTTTCCAGTGAGTTGCAGGTTACTACCTGAAGTAAGTGGTGTTTGAACAGAGCAGGGCTGAGCTGCTAACTCTGCAGAACATTGTCAGGGTAACACAGTGAGTGCAGCAACAAATAAAGCAGTGCAAACATCCCAACTGCACCAGCAGGGGAATTCTGGGAAGGAGTTTGAGCCACACTTACCTTCCATGGCTTCTCAGGAATGGGGGGATCCTCAATCTCTGCATCTATTTCGTTGGCATGGACCCAGGTGTCATAGCTAGAGAGGTCAGGAGAGAGCAGCTCAGCCACCAGCATCACCCAGGAACAGTTTTCCTGCAGCTTTGGCAGGTGCAGATCACACTGCTGGGACAGCAGAGCTTTCCACTGAAATTTCCAGGGAATAACCCCTGCTCTGTGCCACAGCAATTGCACCCACCAGAGAGGGAGAGCTCCAGGGCATCCAATGCACTTTAGAATTAAAAACCCCTCAGCTTAAAGTGCAAATCTAGAGATATCCAGGAGGTAAAGGCAGTTCTGAGTCACCCACTCAAACCCTGCTATTAACTTAATTCACTTTTTACTGTTCTCAGGAGTTTAAAGCAAGAGCTACTGGATTCCTGGAAGGGAGGAAGCTGCATCCTGTCTTAGAAACCATTCATTATTTACATTCACTTTTCCACGTTATTCCCTCAAAAGTCTATCTCTTGAGAAACTGCACTGAGCAGCAGCAAAAGCCAAAATACTCTGCAATCAACACCAGGTACTGAGGAACAGGGAAAAGTCATGTGGGAGGACAGATGTGCACACAGCATTCCTGGTTTTATAGTGACATTTATAAATATAGATACACACAGAACCAATACAGAATTGACTACTGATATAGATACAAAAATATTTAAAGGTATCTTCATCTGTATAAAGAAAGAAACTTCAGTGTGATTATTGTTTGCTCTCTTCCACTGAAATCTCCATATGAGATTCAGTTCCTGGGAATTCTGTGTGTGAACAGTAGATTTTAGTAGCCTGAAAAAGTTAATTAAGTAGGAGTCAATACTGGGCTATCAATTCTTTGATTGATTTTCCATAGCCTGGGCTCAGACACCAGTTATTGCAAATACATTTAAGTTACTAACAGCACATGCACTGAATTTTAACATGTTCCAACAGCACAGGGCAGCTTTCTCAAAGAGGTGCTTCAACACTCCTACCTGACTGAAGACAACCCAACTTTAACAAAGTTCAGTCAGGTGAACATTCTCCCTTTAAAAGAAAGGCTCATTTCACCTTTTAAATTTTTCATTTTGCAACCAGTTCCTTGTGGCTCTACAGAAAAACTCCTTTTCCAGCCTCACCCACCTGCCAGTGCCACAGATAGGTATGGATATTTCAGTTTTAAATCAATGGTTAATTCTTTCCAAGCTTTGCACATTGAGATCAAGACTTTTCCATCAACAAACAGTTAAGACTCAGGGTTTCCTTTTCCCCACCTTTCTTTACCTGTCTGGAAAAAAGCCCCAATGTACCAACACCTGCTTGTCCTTTCTCATCACAGGTCTCAGCCACTCATCTGCAAAGGGAACAACATCCAGGTCAGATGTGGATGGAAAAGCACCATATTTCAGTTTTTCAGAGAGTCAGAGGGAAGTTACTGCAAACCTCTCTGCTGGAGGTGTGCTCAGGGCCTGAGCTGGGAAGGGACCTTAAAGTTTATCCAGTGCCACCCCTGCCATGGCAGGGACACCTTGCACTGTCCCAGGCTGCTCCAAGCCCTGTCCAACCTGGCCTTGGACACTTCCAGGGATCCAGGGGCAGCCACAGCTTCTCTGGGAATTCCATCCCAGCAAGGAATTCCTTCCCAATATCCCATCTCTCCCTGCCCTCTGGCAGTGGGAAGCCATTCCCTGTGTCCTGTCCCTCCATGCCTTGTCCCCAGTCCCTCTCCAGCTCTCCTGGAGCCCCTTTAGGCCCTGGCAGCTCTCCCTGGATCCTTCCCTTCTCCAGATGAACATTCCCAGCTCTCCCAGCCTGGCTCCAGCCATGGAGCAGCTCCATGGCCTCCTCTGGACTCTGCAGCAGCTCCAGGTCCTCGTGCTGTTGTTCCCCAGGGCTGGAGCAGCTCTCAAGTACTGAACTCTGCAACCCAAATTCTGAGAACAGAGCCCAGAGCAGCATTACAGGAGAAATGCAGAGGATGTGAACCTCTATCTCCAATCCTTGCTGGAATTTAGGGCTGTTCCCCACAGTGTAACCAGGGCTCTGTCCCACCCTGCTCAAGGTTCTGCTGAGAGCCTGATGTGGCCAGAGACAGACAGAGCTGAGCCTGGGCACAGCCCAGAGGGACAGAGCACAAACCACCCCTGATCCCTGCAAAGTGCAGGGAGCACTTCCACCTAGTGGCCAGCACAGGCCAGGGAATGTGAAAGTGATTGGTGTCTGTGCAACTTGGGCTTGACAACAATGATCCACCAGGTAATTAAATGTATTTAAGATGAAAAAATGAAGAAATCTTTTTTGCTATTTGCTGAAGGAGACAGCTGTGAAATTGCTTTTTTAGGACCTTGCACTTCATCCAGGCAGATTGAACTTTAACACAGCCAAACCTCATCGAGCTCTCCTTGCTGCTGCTCCCCCACTGCCCACCACACACAAGGACTGTACAGCATTCCCTGCAGAATTCCTGGACAGATAGGAACTCAGAATCAGGGAATCACTGAGCTTGGAAAAGCCTTCCAAGATCAGAGTGCAACCACTCTCCAGCACTGTCCCTTGTCCCCAATTGCCACATCCACACAGCTCTTAAATCCCTCCAGGGATGGGAACTCCACCCCTGCCCTGTGCTGACTGACAGCCCTTTCCAAGGGGAATATTCCCAATATCCAAGCTGAACTTCCCCTGGCAGAACATTATCCACAATCCAGACAGTGTTCCCCAGGAGCAAGGTGGGAACATACTTTGGTGCACAATTCTGCAACTTCTCATGCAATTAATTACAACATTACTCCTACTTAAAAACAGTAACAGAATGTTACCATCATCCATTGAGGTAGGACTTGGATACACATGGTGGGTAGCCTTGGATTTCTCTTCAGTGACTGTTCCCTGGGGGAAACAAGGAAGAAGAGGAGAAACTCCATGAGAAACCTTCAACACATCACCCCAAACCTCTGAGCTGCTTCTCTTTACCCACAACACCCAGGAACTGGGGTGGGGTAGGGGGGAGACCACAGCAAGGGGTTAAAAAAAGAAAATAATCCAGGTAGTGAGGAAGCAAAGTTGGCAACAAGATGAGAATTCAGAGGCAGAGCAAAGGAAAGAAACCCAAAAAGCAGAATGGGGGCCAATTTCTGTTTTCATCTCTTCACATCCCTGTAGAGACAAAGCTGCTTTAGAAACCCCTTAAATCACTCACAGATACAGCGTGGAGCTCACTACAGACTTCCTTTATGAAAGGAAAATTGACTCATTCACTCTAATTTAAGCAATAACACCCATCTTGAATCAGCCAAATAATTAAGAGCAACTTGTGAAAATGTGCCCAACTGAGGCTGAGACAATGGTTCATAATCACAACACAGGAAATGCATTAAATCTGGAAACAAAACGTTTTGGCTACAGCTGTGAATTGTCCTGACACAAAAGCCATCAGAGCATCCAGAGGTTGCATTCCAGGGTATTTCTCTCCAGACAAGTGAGAAGACTGTTTATATTTTTAGGAAATGAAGCCAAGAATTTTGCTCAGGTCATCCTTTAGCACCTGGAATTCTGAGGGCAGTGTTGGAATGTCTGAGATACACTAAGGCTGCCTGGGCTCTGCTCAGCACCAGCAACAAAAGAGTGAAATAAAGCAAAAACCAACCATCATTTCAAGAGGCAAGCTTCCTTCTGCTGTCCCACACATCTGGAACAGCTGCCTCACTCACTGCTTCAGTCCCAGATTTGGACAAAGCAGTAGTGACAATAAATCAGCCAGGCCTGTCCCCAGCTCACCCAGAGCAGCAGGTCCAGATTTGCTCACAGAGCACAGCCAGGATTCATTTATTCTTCCATGGGAGGATAAAAACCATTTCACAAGTGAGCTGCTGCTGCTGCCCTGTGTCCCCAGACACCCCCAGGTGTCACCCAGGCCTTTTCCCTCAGAGCTGACCAACGTTGGGCACAACTGTGCTGTGTGACACTCACCTGGTGACGCTTGACAATGTCCTTCAGCTTGTTGGCCAGCTTCAGCTCCATGTCAGGAATGAGGTAGATGGTTGGTCTGCTCAGACAGTTGTTCTGTGAGAGAACAGCAAGTTAAACAACTAATCAGGGGATGATCTGTGGCAAAAAATGAGAATATTCCTACTAAAACTGCCATGCTGGGAGTCCAGTGGAGCCTAGAGCAGTAATCTCAGCTCCAGGACATTCCCTTCACACACCTCCCCAGCAAAGCCCTGCCCAGGTTTTTATTATGCACTGAAACCACTGTACAACAGCAAGGGGATTTTGTAATAACAGTATTGTTGCTTTTTGCTGTTCTCTTTCCTATTTCCATTCCTACCAACACCTGAAAGTTATGCTTTGACTGTATTATACACTGAACTTGGCTTTAGAGTTTGAAAAAAATAACGTAATATCCCCATGCAGCACTTAAAAAAAACCAAACTTCAAATTAGACTTCACAAAGTTGCTTAATAGATATTAAGATAGATTATAGATATTTATGCTTAATAGATATAAATAATGATTTGTCTGAGAAAATGAGACTAAAAACGAACTCTAACTTGAAAAAAAGGCCAATTTAGATCAAACTGAAAGTCAGCCATGGAATGGGTGTGTACAGCACCAGTTACTCAGTCCCAATGGTGCCACTTCCACAGTGGGGACACTTGGGGTGTTTTCTCCTACCTTACAAGTTCTCCTCACTTACAAGTTCTCCTCACTCTCTGCATATCCACAGAGTCTCTCAGTGGAAATATCCTGCATTTTTCAAGCGAGGACATGAAATTGTGACTAAAATGGGTGGATAGGGAGGGGAAAAGCCCATATTCCTACAGAATCCCAGGATAATTTCCTGGGTCCCAAGGAGTGCCCCGAGCAGTGGTTTTTGGGGAACTCTTTACCTGCACCAGTGTTTTCTCAATGTTCATGAACATCTCCACATTCCGATCCATTCTGGAGGGATTCTGCAGGTCAAACCTCCTCCTGTTGAGGGAAATGATTCAGAACTATGAACTCCCAGTGCCCACCTTGCAGCAGTCCAGCACATTCCCCGTTCCACACAAACACTGGATCATGGCAGCGGCGTAAGGACACTTGGAGCACAATCACAACTATTTCTGCTGCACTCGGCACCCTCACGAGCAAGAAAACCACAATGAACCAAATCAACAAATGCAGCTGGTTTGTGAAATGTTTAGGGGGAAAAAAAGAAGGTTGACAGTGTGCACCAAAGTTGTGCATTCCACCACAGTCACAGGGGGGAATTAAACACAAAACCACGATGGATTTCAACGACCAGATGGGAAAATTCATGACCGAGCTCTCACGGTTCTCTTACTTCTAGCTGCACCAATCCACCAGCCCTGGGAGTCCAGGAAAACCAGCAATTCCTCTGCCTGATGTGAGAACAAACCACCCCCAGAACACAGGCAGCTAATAATCCATGTCAGCGTTTTACAACAACCTTTACTGGACCCTGGTGCTTTAAATTTTGGGATTTCCTGGACAAATCACCACAATTGTTACAATACCAACGGAGATTTGTCCATCAGAAATGGGGGGAGCACACAAAATCTGAGAATTCCTCCTGGGAAGCAGCATGAGAGTCCCCATTCCCTCTGCTGTACCCCCCTGACCTATCACACATTCAGAACTCACAGATGGCTCAACCCAACTGAGGATTTGAGTGGTGACCCCCAGAGCCTGAGGAGGGAGAAGTTCAGCCCCAAACCACCCCTCACCATGTACAGCACCAGCAGGGATTGCCATGGAGGAGTTCAGCCTCTCCCAAAGCCCCAGGAGGTGTTTAACCATCAGGCTGTGCTCCTCAGATGTAAAACATGACCTGGGGCACACCTGCACCTCCCAGCTTTGGGAACGTGCTGCTGCTGGAGTCTGGAGAGGCTCCCTGGGTCTGAGGTGGTGGCAGGGTGTGAAATCCAAATCCCAAAGCAGTGGGACAGCCTGGCACATCCTCCCCACGAGGGACTGACAGGCTGCAGTCACCACCCAGCTCAAAGCAGTTACTCCTCAGCCAAGGAGTTTCCTATAAACACATCCCTGTTTCCAGCAACAAATCCCTTTCTCCAGCTGATGAATGTTCAGAGAAGGTGAAGGAAAGCAAAGATTAGCCCCAAGCCCCGTGACCACAGCAGGGTGTGACCCCACTGAAGCAAACAAGACACCTCAGCTGGGAGCACCAGCTCCTCTCCACTGGAGGTTCTGGGATTTTCAGGAGGTGCCCAGGCAGGTGGTTCTGTGGGAACACTCTGAGGTGCTGGGCAGCTCTACAAACATCCTCTCTCAGGGGAGATGGTTTCTGTCCCAAAGCACATTCTGCCCTTCACACTAACCACGTGGCAACAAATCAAATATGAGATCCTGGTGTATTTACTGCAATCACCCTTTTTGAAAGGAATTTAGGACCTCGTTGTGTGCTTTGAAAAGTTCACCCTGACTTGCAGAAGTAGGGCCAGACATCAAGGCTGTCAGGTCACTGTTAATAAAGTATTTCACACCTATAATATAGAGGATTTTAGAGTCAAGATAGAGCCCCTTCTCCAATATTCAGCCATGGTTTGTATCCAAAACACCCAGAATGTTTGGCTCCATGGGAGATAAATGCCAAATAAACACCTACAGAACTCTTGGTACCTGTGAGACAAAGACACTCAGGGCATGACCAAATCTTCCACATTTTTTGCTCAAAACCTGCACTGTGCATCCAAGGAATTCTGTAAGTCCCCAAATCCCTGCCTGCTTCAGAAACCCAGAGAAGGACATCAATACATTTAACAACAGCACTTTTTTAGCTGCCCATTTGGATAAAATGGCACTAAATTCTTCCTGTGCTCAGCTTAAGAGACTCCCTGTGCCAGGTTTGCTTGGGCTGCAGTGAGGGCCAGGTATGTCCAGCTCTCAGACATACCTATTGTGGCGAGGAAAGGGACTTCTCCTATAAGACAGATCAGTCACAAACAGGTTAAGCAGGAGCGAAATGCAGACCATTCAAAAATCAAATCAATCACAGTTCAGGCAAACAGCACGGATTATTTGGTTGAGTCAGTGAGGGACACATTCCAGGCTCTAGGGCTGATCCTCAGAGTTAAATGTAGGATTACTGCCCGCTACGTCCCACATGCACACACTCCAGGCACTACCCACACTAATCCTGAGGCAGCAGCAAGGGAGGGAGAGGGGAGGAGGCAATGCAGAGCTCAGCTGGGCTGGGCAATTGACTGGAAACCAGATTGGCTTGGTAAAGTTGGGGTATTTAAATATGCAAATATTTCTGCAGTTGGAACCGTTTAATTCTTGTGTCTGAAGGCAAAGAGGCAGCAAGACACTCCTGACAAGCCCCACTGCAAAGAGGTGTCTGTCCCAGGAGTAGGAAAACTCCTGAGAGCAACTTATTCCTGATATATTCACCTCAGACAGAGCTGATATGAGGATAAATAACTCCTAAAACCAACCAGCCACTGTGAAAGAACCTTATTTTGCCTTTTAAATGGCTCTTGTGTGTAAAAACAGCCCAGTCAATTCCAGGAACGCTGTTACAGACTGGAAACACCTTAAAACTATTCAGATTCATGTACAGGAACAATCTCTACTTAATTGTATAGATTATTTACATTTATTGACTGTTCATCCTCAGTTTTTTGCTCAATGTTCTCAAAAAGAGTAACTTCAAGGCCAGGTTGGACAGGGCTCAGAGCACTCTGGGACAGTGGAAGGTGTCCCTGCCATGGCAGGGGTGGCACTGGATGAGCTTTAAGGGCTCTTCCAGTTCAAGCCATTCCAGGATTTTATGATCCTATGCTGCTGTTCCCTTGGGAAGAGGATTATAACTTAAAAACAGGTTAAAACACTCCTGGGATGTCACCTGGTGATTTTTCATACCAGCACTCACAGGGGCAGAGTTTCTAAGTGCTTAAACTCCCCGTTTTTGGAGCAATGAAAATCTGAGAGTTTATTAGAATCTGCAAAGCTTCATGCTTTCCCAATTATAACTAAACCAAATAATCAATACAGTAACAAAGATCTACCTCTCACAGATTTGAGACTCTGATTCTGGTTCATTTGCTCAGTCAGAGAGCAAGGAAATTCAAAAAGAGCCTCAAACTTATAATTAACTCCAACTACAGCCCCAAAACCTTAAACTTGGCCAACTTCTCTTTAAATTTAGAAGTGTGGGGGTGTGTCTTAAAAAAGCTCCCATCAGCAAAACAGGAAAAAAATTCCCTCTTCCCATCTCCACTGCCTTGCCTGCCCGATTCTCCAGGAAGGATTAAACTTTAGGTAGTTTGCATAAGCAATTCATGTGCTTGGTTTCATGCAAAAGGTGTATAAACCAGAAATAAACACTTACCAGCCCTGTTCATTCTTATATTTGTAAGCAGCACCAAGAATGTGACATAATGTACCTCCAGCTTTGAAATCCATGAAGCACTTTGCCTGGAACCCAAAAAAAGAGGAAAAACAGGGACATGCAATTATTTTTTAAAAATACAGATTTTTAGCTGAATTTTAGACATAGAACTTATCAAATAAAAAGTTAATTTTCAGACAAAGCCCTTTTGGAGTCTGAGGTTCTCCTTTAAGAATGTTTTCTGAAGATTAAATGCATTTGGATCAAGCAGAATTCTTTGTATTTGCAAGAACTTGATGTATCTGAAAGCTCCAAGTCCTTCCTTGAAAAAAAAAAGTCCATTGCAAAGCTGTAAAAACCCAAAGTACTCTTTGAACACCCATTTCATAGTAAATTAAACCTCAAATTGTAGCTGTCAGGGAAGCAGCTCTTCATCCATGTGAGAACATCAAACCAGATCATCAGCAATGAGCACCTGAAGCAGAGATCAGAAATTCCACATTCCCATCCCTGCAGCAGGGAAAGCTGCTTGTCAGGAGCTGCAAAGCCATGGTGCAGATCTGCCCTAAAACATCACATCCACCTCATTTCAATCCAGCTCATGTCTTCCCTCTCAGTTCTACCAGAGCACTTGAGTCACACATTCTCGAAGCAAGAATTCCACAACTGAATTTCAAACAGGAGCACAAGGAGGCTGGAAGCTCCAGGAGTCATACCCAGTCCTTTCTCTGAAAGATTATTGAAAAACAAACCCCAAACCAAACTGTTTCCTGTACAAAAAGCTCCATTTTTCTGATACATTTTAGTCTGGAATTGCATTTGCTGCTTTCCTGATCTCTCTGGACAGGATGGCTGTGCTTGGGAAAAAGCAGCTGCTGTCAAAGTCATGCTGGAAATGCAGACAGACAGATGGCCCAGCTGCAGGCAGGAGCAGGGAGAGGCAACATCAGGATCTGCTTTGATTGTGATTTATTTTGTGTTTCTCAGTAAATATAAAAAACTTGTGCAAGGCACAAAGCAGAATGTGGGGAGTTGTTTAGAGGCCACCATGGGTTTTCTGCTGGGAGCAGAGAGAGGCCAAAGCTGGAGACACCCCATGGACAGCAGCACTCCTGGGAAGATGCACTGAGGAGTTCTCTCCTGCTGGAAGCAACCAAGAGCACCAAGATCCAAGTGCTGTAAATTAAACTGAGCAAATTTTACCAGATCAGAGCTTTGAAGCAGTGAGAACAAACACAGGAACAACATCTTTATGATGCCACTGCAGTGTTTATTGCCCATTTTTAAGATAAGATAAATTGATTTAAGGCTTGGGAGCACTCCAGTGGTTTATGCACTTGTGGAATGTGGGCAGCTTTCTGGTTTGTGCTGCCACATACAAATAAAGCTCTGCAAAGCTCCCCCTGGCCCTAAAGCTTGTCATTATCACCAAGCTATCAGGGGAGGTGGTGAGATCTTACTGGCACCTTGTGGTGCTTCTGGGTGCACTCCAAAGCACCAGGAGATGCATAAAATCCCAGAATGGCTTGGGCTGGACCTTAAAGCTCACCCAGTGCCACCCCTGCCACAATCAGGGACACCTTCCACTGTCCCAGGCTGCTCCAAGCCCTGTCCTGCCTGGCCTTGGACACTGCCAGGGATCCAGGGCAGCTACAGCTTCTCTGGGAATTCCATTCCAGCTCTTCCCCACCCTCCCAGGGAAGGATTCCTTCCCAAATTCATCTGGGAATCTTTCCAAGGTTTACCCTATGAGTTTGAAAAGCCTTCCTGTGAAGGAGAGTGCACATCCACTCCTCACTGGAGAGTTTACAGAGGCCAAACAAACACCTGGGGGAAAAGCAGCACAGAATAAAGAAATCCACTGTCCTGTCACATGGACCCAAACCCACAAGAGCTCTTTCAACAGTTTGCAGGCCAACTGCAGTTGCAATTGGCTTCAACACTTTAACTGGCTATAAATTATTCCAGCTTTGTGTATCCACCTATCCAGAACCCCAGACCTTTTAGGTTTAGGATATACCAGTTCAGATTTGACTTAAAATTGACAAATTACACTGACTTTTAGTAGAAATTAAAACCTTCCCACAGCATTCTGGAAATCATTTCAAATATAGAGAGAATAAGCTGTATTACATTGAAAATCTGCTTTTAAGGAGGAGTGTGTTATTCCAGCCCTTCCAGAGGGTGCATCAGGAAGAACCTGAGGACACAGAGCTGTGACAGCAGAGTGAGAACCCCAATACTCACAGGAAGCTTTGTGAAGGCAGGATTGGTGACATGTTTTCCAAAGGCATCTTCCTGGAATTGCAGCAGCTGCACCACCAGCCCAGCCAGTGTTTTGTTGGTAGGAGCATCTGCTTGAACGTACTGCAAGACAAAAAGCACACATCCACTTGAGGAGAGGGAAATTTGGAGTGAAGGCTGGGTTGGTGACAGCCCAGCTCCCTTCAGCACCTGGAGGGCAGACTGTTAAGGGTTTGGGATCCCTGTGTGGAGGGGAGTTTGCACTGGAGAAGCATCAAGAGCAAACATTTTCCAAGGTTTAGGCTAAAAATCCAGCACTACCCTGTGGCTCAAGCCCAGCTCCTCAGGGCTGGGTTACAGACACAGATTAACAACTCCAAGCTGATCTCAGCTCCTAATAAAGGAACAGCCTCATTCTGCCCACACACACAGAGCTTTCTGCAGTAACTTTACAGCCTCCTGCTGTAATCAACTCCTAATTAATCCTCAGAGCATCCCTTTGGTATAAATAGGATGTCCTGGACAGAGGGAAAAGCTGAGCCACACAAATGTGCTTGTGATGGTTTGGGACAATCTGAGCTGTTCTCAAGGCTCTACTTCTAGTAAAATGTGAATGTAAAATCCCAGCATGGAATATTAAACCTCTCCCATGGTGCTGAGGTTTTGTCACTCCTGATATTGCAGTATTCACTCACTGGATGTCACCTCCTTGCTGTGCCAGACAGCTTCCAAGAGGAGAACAAATATCACTTTTGCAGGTAGAACATGGAGCAATTTGAGCTACCCCAGTCTCTCAGCTGGGTAACTCTCGGCCTTTGCTCTTCCCTCAAATGAGATTTTCTAAAGCCCCTTAGAAAAAATGATTTTGAGCCCCAGAACCCTCAAAGTTTTAAAGCTGTGGTGCCAAATGCCAGTCAAACCTAACTGAGCCTTGCAAAGCCAAAGACACCACAAAGACATTAATTGAAGGGAAACAATGACAATTTCACAGTGTCTGACCACCCTGAGATGTGAGTTCCTCCAGCACTTTTTCAGGAGCAGAGGCACATCTGAGAAATTAAATCTTCCCAACTCAAAGGACACAAATTCCTGTGAGGCTCCCGGGTGTCCTGCCCTGTGTATAAATCCCAAACTAGAAACATGAGCCTGGAAAGAACCAAAGGCTAAAATTCCAAAGCTGCATTTTTCTTTGCCCTCTTCCCTCCCCCAGGAATTAATGTTTTAATTATATCAGAATCACAGAATATCCTGAGTTGGAAGGGATCCACAAAGTTCACTGAGTCCAACTCTTGGCTGTGCACAGGACTTTGGACAAGGGCTGGAGGGACAGGACACAGGGAATGGCTTCCCACTGCCAGAAGGCAGGGTTGGATGGGATATTGGGAAGGAATTGCTCCCTGTGAGGGTGGGGAGGCCCTGGCACAGCTGCCCAAAGCTGCTGTGCTGCCCCTGGATCCCTGGCAGTGTCCAAGGCCAGGTTGGACATTGGGGCTTGGAGCAGCCTGGGACAGTGGGAGGTGTCCCTGATCGTGGCAGGGGTGCCACTGGATGATCCTTAAGGTCCCTTCCAGCCCAAACCATTCTGGGATTTTATGAACCTCCTTCAAAAAACTAATCCAGAAGAGGTAGAATCCTTGTACTGGCTTCCTCTATTTTTTTCAGCTATTTTCCTTCAGAGAAAAAAGAAAATTACATGAGAATACACCTTGCCAAACCTATTCTTAGACATGTTGATTTTTTCAGGTAATCATTCCTTTCCTCACAGCTCCCATTTTTACCTCTTGCAGGAGGCACTGACAGCTGGAAGCTATACAGGAAGACAACACCAGGAACTCCTCACCCTGCTTTGCACTGCCACTATCCTGCAGATCCTTTTAATGAGAAGCTCATTACCTTGCCTGAGGTTCTCCCAAACAATAAGGGGAAAAACCCTCTGAAAAAAAGCCCAAGACTCCTCTCCATCATTTCTGCATCTTAATGAGCAGTACAAATGGATCTTTATTGGATCTTTAATTGGATCTTAATGTATCTTTAAGCAGCAAAACAAAGTAGACAACTTCCTGAGCAATTCACAGTGGGTTTGAAGGACCACAAAGGGCTCAAGTCCCAGCAGATCTCCAGGTTTTCCCCTCATCACTACAAAATGATTCTGCAGCAAATAAAGGTTTTTAAGCAGTGAATTCCAGAGGACAGAATGATGCCCTGTTCCATAAGAGGATTTTGTTCATGTGCTGAAATGCCAAAGCCCCACTGACACCACAGAGTTTTCCAACATTTCCACGATGATTAGAAACACAAAAACACCCCCACATCCTTAAGCAGAAAACATGTGGTCAAAAACCAGCCCAGAGCACGAGCAGCAGCAGAGGAAATCACTTCTGCAGGCAGACCTGCAGTGCAGCTGCCCTGACAGCCTTTGTCACCGATGGGGGGACAGATCCCCAGCCGGCTGTGATGTGGGCACTGACCACAAATAACCACCGGTGGCTCTGCGGTGTGGCCCTGCTGCACACACCTTCCCCAAGACAAAGGACATTTCACCTCAGATCACCGCATGAAAGAGAAAGGAAACCCCACACTACAGTGCTGTGATTCGGGTTACAACCCTCGCTCCTTTTCAAAGGTGAGAACACAAAAGAACCGCAGAGAGAGAAAGAGAATCCTCCCTGGATTAAATCGAGCAGGAAATTCTGGCCAAGGACAGCAGAGAGCTCCAAATGCTGGCAGTGCAGCCCCTGGCTGGGAGGGCAGGCAGGTGGTGTCCAGCCAGACAAGGCTGCATGGAACAACTGCCTCTGCTGAGCAGCTGCCAGCAAGCAGCCTGGCCCTGCTCAGGGATATTCATGGCAGGGAGCAATGGGATCCCACGCTCTGCCCGGAGCTCTGGCCCTACAGACACTCCCTGGGTGGGCATCAGGCCAAGCCCTGGAGCAGCAGCAGCTCCAGGGATGAGGACAGACCCCTCTCCAAGGGGGTCCCAGCACTGCCCTGCCCCAGAGCTCCCAGGGCTGACCTGTGTCCAGCCAGTGCCCTGATCCCCTCTCATTCGACATCCCCTTCAACATTGCACTTGCTCCTTATAAACCTCAACAGTCTCCTCCCTGCCTCCCCAAAATCAACCTTTCCAGCCTTCTCAGAGGGACAGAGCTGTCAGAGCCACCAGAGTACCCAAGGTCTACAAATTGACCTAGATATGAACACACTGGAATGGGTCCTTGGGGAGCACAGCTGGAACGTCAAGGTTTGCATCCTTCATCACACAGGTGCTAGAAATCCTCCCACACTACCTTAGAAAGGAGTTTTATAGACAAGAAATAACTCTGCTTTGGGACACCTCATTTTAATAAAAGGAATGTGTGGCTTACTGAGAAAGGAGCTACCTAAACAGTGCACAATGTTAGAGATAAATGAGCATTAATATAATTAAAAGAGAATTGCCCAGTTCACTTCTGATCTATGATTTTCTAATTAACTATATGACAGCAAGGTGTCCATTACAGTCTACCCAAATTACTTTGAACAAGGGCCTGGAGGGATGGGGCAAGGGGGAATGGCTTCCCACTGCCAGAGGGTAGGGTTAGATGGGAAAGTGGGAAGAAATCCTTCCCTGGGAGGGTGGGAAGGCCCTGGCACAGGTTTCC
Source organism: Lichenostomus cassidix (assembly GCF_008360975.1). NCBI lineage: Eukaryota > Metazoa > Chordata > Aves > Passeriformes > Meliphagidae > Lichenostomus > Lichenostomus cassidix. The sequence goes on from NC_139482.1 coordinate 638,178, forward strand.
CAGAGAAGCGGTGGAAGCTTCCCTGAATCCCTGGAAGTGTCCAAGGCCAGGCTGGACAGGCTTGGAATGACCTGGGATAGTGGAAGGTGTCCCTGCCCATGGCAGGGGATGGGATGGGATCAGCTATAAGGTCCCTTCCCACCCAAACCATTCCAGGATTCTGCAATATTGCTCTATGAAAATCTGTCAGATCCCCCAGGATTTCAAACCCATGGCATGAACCCATTCCCAGCTCCCAGGGAAGCAAGGCTCCAGCATTCCTACTGCATCCATACTGCCTGGGAAGGAGCTGGGCACCTCCTGCATCTCTGGAGGCACAGAAACAGCACATCCAGACATCACACACACAAACAGGGAGCAGGAGGGAGCCTGGAATGAATAATTGCATTAGAATATTAATAATTTCGTTTTCTGTCATTGTGTTTGGTGCCTGTCAATGAGTTTTTCAAGGTCCAGTGTGAGTCTTCCACAGTACCACTTAAACCTCTCCTTTCTTAATTGTACTCTGGAGACAAAGAAAACTCCCCAATAGTTGTTGTATCCTGGAGACACAGAAAACTCTGCAATATTAAAGCCTTGTCTAATCTAGAGACAAAATGAGAGGCTCTGTAATTGCAGTTCTCTAACTCTCCCTGCCCCTCGGGACCTCTGGATCCTTGACTGAGCTCAGTGCTGCTCTTGGATTCTCTCCAGCTGGTCCCCAGTGTCCCTGGAGCTCCCAGACTGCTGCTGACGGCTTCACCACTGAGAGCTGCACAAACATCTATTTTTAAGAGTAAAAACTGGACAAAAGCCAGTAAAAATCACCAGCTATCTGTCTGGAAGGAGCCACACACCTACAGCACGATGAAAACAGGCACAAGATGAACCAGAGTCCATTTACAGCACGTCCAAAAGGGAATCAACCCTTCCCTCTGGAGTGTTAAGGCTCCATCTTTAAACACTGGTATTAGCTTTCTTGTTTCCCAAAACCAAAATTATTTTTCATTTTTAAAAAGGATTTTCACAGCAATACTCCAAAATTCACTCACCCTGTAAAGTCTCTTTAGCCCAACTCGAATTACCTTCCAGAGCCATCAGAAATAAGTATCTAATTTTTACAAGCAGTTTGAATAGAGGTTTTTTCCCTTGGCTCCCATCCCTGCAGCACACACAACCTGCCCAGCCAGTCCAGTGAGCCCCAGCCTGGCTGGAGTCACAACAAACACCTTTCTGTCCTCAAAAAGGCACCTGAGCCCTTCTCACAACAGCAGCGCTGCTCCAGGGATTTGCTGGGATCCTGGGGGTGCTCAGCCAGGACAATGGGAGGGAAAACCACCAAAGTGTGGGGCAGCACAGAACCACAGCCCCAACAAGGCCAGCTACAGCAACATTCTGTTACATTTCCGTACCAACACGGAGAGCTCGAGCTTCAAGCTGCACCCCACACACTAATCCGACCTGGAACGAGCTGGAAGGACTGGAAAAACACACCCGAGCTGGTTTCACCCCACACCGATCCAGCTCAGATTCCCAGTTCAGATTCCCGTTCGCGGATTCTCTGCCGCACAAAGAACCCAACCAACAGCAAGGGGCGAGTTCACCCGTGGATGACGGACACCTTTTGGGGCAGGATGGCCCCGAAAGTGGGAAAATACGGAGATAAAAGCACTTCTGGGCTGTGCAGCATCCCCCGGGCATCGCTCCGATCCAGCTAAAGCTCCTCCAGCATCGCTACAGCGCCGTGTAGACACGCTGGGAAGTTACACCGGTTGATTTTTCCCAACTCAGGCATTGAAATTAAGTTCTAAAATCAGCACACGGGGGAAAAAAAAAAAACACTCAAAGCAAGCGAAGCAAGCGAGGCGAGCGCAGTGTGCCCAGGAGGAGGAAGAGGAGCCCAAGGGCAGCAGAGCGAGCAGTGCCGCTGCCGAGCGAGCTCGGAGCAACACGCGGGGCTTTCAGCGCCCTGAGGCGGCTCCGAACAGCACCGGAGGCACCGCGATGGGTTTTTCCTCCCTTTTTCCAGCACTCCCCACGCCGCCGGGGCGCGGCTGGAGCGAAACCCAGCCCGGTCGGGACCTGCCCGCACAAGAAACTCCCTGCCCGGGGCGAGCGGGCACCGGCCTGGCGGCCCCGGGAACGGCCCCGGGAACACCGGGGCTGCCCCGAGCACGGCACCGGCCGGCGGAGGGAGCGGCAGTGGCCCCGGGAGCCCCGGCACTGCCCCGCGCCCGCCGCAGCGGCCAGGCCGCGCTTCACAAAGACCGGCGGCGACCTCGGGCCGTCCAGCCCCGTCCCGTCCCGTCCCGTCCCCGGCCATCCCCCGCCCGCCCGCCCGGTGCCCGCCGCGCCGGCCGGGCCGCACCTTCTTGTAGTGCTTCCCCAGCCACACGCGGACCGAGTCGAGCTGGGACACGGTGTCGGGGCTCTCCCAAAACTTGCCGGAGGGACCGCCGTCCTTGCGGCGCGCCGCGGCCAGCGCGGGGCCGGGCCCGCCCGCCGGAGCCGCCGCGGGGCCACTCCCGGGGCCTGCGCCCGCCGCCAGCGCCGCCGCCGCCATTGTCCCCGCGCGCCCCGCGCCGCGCATGCGCCGGGACAGTGCGCCCCGCCCACCCGGGAGCGCGCACGGAGCGCGGGAACGCGCTCGGGAACGCGGGAGCCGCTCTGGAGCCGGCCCAGCCCTCGCCCACCCCTCGCCCGGCCCCGCTGCGGGACCCCGGCGGGTTGCAGAGCCCGAACACACCGTCCGTGCCCTCGGTCCGGCCGGGCGGCGCTGCCGGGGCTCTCCGAACCCCCAACACCGCTGCTTGCACCTCGTGGGTTCCATCCCTCACGGTTTCCGCCCATTGGATAAGAATCCCATGGCTTCAGAGACCTCGTTCACCTACCCTTTCTACTAAACGTAATCCCTCTCACTCCCACCAGAGCCTTTGGGAACTGCAGGCAGTTTGCACCTCTGCATTTTGCAGTTTGACTCCCCCGAGGGAGGAAAACCTGGCTGCAGCCTAGCTTCCTAAATAAAAACCAATTTACGATATTCCCAGACCTTGCAGTGATGGAGCTGCAGCTCAAGAGCAGCCACTGGCTGCCGGGGACTCCCCCGGCTGGTTTGGGAGGCAAGAATGGTTAGAAAACAGGGAGGCAGAGCTGAAAACACACAGGGATTTATAACCTGGAGCTCAGGCCTGGTGTGGAGACCTTGAGATCCAATTAGGGAGCTAATTAGGTGCTGACATAATTACCTGCAGGTATCTGCACTAAGTATTCACTGCTGGGTACCTTTAGCTTTTCATTACCACACCTAGACCCTTAGAATGGGTCATTATAAAGCAATTTCCCCCAAATTTCCTTCAGAAAAACCACTTAGTTTCTAGTCTTCACTAATGCTTTATTTGTAAATTGAACGTAACAGAAAAATTAAAAAAAAAACCAGGCAAAAATATGTATATAATTAAAAATGCAACATTTTGATTCAAACGTTATCAAACAGAGCATCAAAAACTCCCTCACTAAAATCACAGTCCCCAATATAAAAATGTCCCTGACATTACTATAGTTTGTAAATGTTCCCTCATCCCTGCACCTTCCAAAGCAGAAATAAACACCTGCAGGAAAGGAAACTTCTGCAGACACAGGAAATCGCAAACCCACCAAACACGCAGAGATCTGAACTTCAGAACTGACATTCTGAAAAGGCAGAGAAGTGAGTACAGTCAGGAATTCCGGAAGAGTTTGGCTTGGAATGGCTTTTAAAAGCTCCTCCAGTGCCATGGGCAGGGACACCTCCCACTGTCCCACTGCTCCAAGCCCTGTCCAGCCTGGCCTGGGACACTGCCAGGGATCCAGGGGCAGCCACAGCAGCTCTGGGCAGCTCCCCGGGATGGGGAATGGGATCAGATCAGATCGGATCGGATCTGATGGGATCAGATCGGATCGGATCGGGATCGCTTTGGTCCCACAGCGAGCCCCAGGCTACAGCGCCCCCCCAGCCCGCGCCGCCCATAGGCTGTGCGTTGCCATGGGAACAGCGATCCCCGCCCATTGGCTGTGCCGTTGCCATGGGGACAGTCCCCGCCCCGCGCCCGCGCGTTGTTTTGCATTGTGGCGCCGCCGGCCGGCGGGAGCGTGCGGGCGGCCTACCTTCCGGGGCAGGGCCGGAAGCGAAGGCCACACCTCGCCGGAAGCGCGCGCGAGGGCTGCCGGGAGCTGTAGTCCCGAGGGGTAGCCCGGCGGCGGCAGTCGCGGTGCGGAGGTCGGTGCGGGGCAGGCGGGGTCGGGCCGCGACCCCCGGGGAGAACGGGGGAGGCTGTGGGGGCGGGAGGGCGGCGGGAGGAGGGGAACGAGCGGGACGAGCAGGGGATGGCGCCGAGCGGAGCGGGGCGAGGCGGGGAGGGCCGTGTGGTGCCGCGGCCTGTGCGGGCGGGGCGGCGCGGGCGGGGATGCTCGGCGGCACCGGGGATGCTCGGCGGGACCGGCGGGGCCGGAGATGCTCGGGGTACCCAGGAATGCCCGGAGATTCTCCGGGGCACCGCTCCTTGCGGGCCCCGGGCGAGGGGCCGGCCGGGAGAGCCCCGGGAAGCAGCCCCGGGAGTGAGGCTTTCCCTGGAGTTCCCATCCCTGCCCTGGGAAGGCTTCGCTCCCTCACGGAGCTGCTTGCCCGCAGCCCTTTCCCGGTCCCGCCTCTCCGTGCCCTCCTGCGGCTCGCCCCGGTGTCACCGCTGGCCCCATTGCCCCCCGTGGCCACGGGAATTGTCGCTCGGGGTCACCCGTTTGGCCCCGCTGCTCCGGGGCTGTCCAGAGCATCCATCGCCCATTGCCGCCTCCAGCCCGCATTGTCCCCCCTGCCAGCCTGGCAGCAGCCAGAATCCCGCAGGGTTAGGGCTGCTTGGGAAAGGTTTCCAGCACGGATCCGCTGCTTCTTCGGTCCAAATAGCCAAAAGTTAAAAAAAAAATGACTAGTGCGAGGGAGCAGTTGGCTGTGGCCGGAGCCTGGGGCAGGGGATCCTTGGGGCTGCATGGGGGAGACAGCAGGATTTCTCCTTTGTTCTCTTCACAAAGCACTCGGGGCTCTGCCTCTTCCAACACTGCTGGAATATCCCAGCAGCCAGTAATCAGAATTGCTGTGATTTTCCCTGCATTTCTCCCGGGGATGTGGTTTTCCCTCATGTTTTTCCCTCATGTTTTTCAGTGCATCAAGGAAACCCAGTGAAGACCCAATTCCTTACTATCCTGTGGGATTTTATCTGGCAGTTTTCTGTGCTGCATTCCCTGGTTTCACTCTTTGCCTTAGGAGCATTGAGTCTGTTCCTAACAAACTTTTAGTGTCTCTTTTCCCACCTGGGACTCTGGAGTTTGCTGGGTGTGAGGCATGAGGCTCCACAGTCTCATGGATTCTCATTCCAGCTGCACCATTGCCTGTCCTGTGTCATCATATTCCATTTCTTCCCAAATCCAGTGTCTTGGGGGCTTTCACATCTCTCCTGTTATCAGACAAAATGTATTTTGAGTCTTTCAGTGTCTCCTTTCCATGCTGTTCCTGCATCCCTGTGTGTCTGTGGGTGCTGGAGCAGCTGCCAAAGTTGGACACTTCTTTTTATTTGGGATCAGGATCTGCAGCAGCAAACTCTGGGATTTCTCCCAGGCTGCTGGATGTGCTAAAAGTGATTCCCAGGTCCGGATCTTCGGTGTCCAGATTCAGCAGATCCTTTATTCTCCTCCCTGTCCTGCCCCACTCCCACCTTCAGTCCTCACTCATCTGAGCCAAGTTTGTTAGAAAACCCTTGTTACTGTTTCCAAGAATTTTTACATTGTATTGAATACTTGGCGTGGCAGATAAAACACCCCGAAACAAAGTTGGTTTTGTCTTATTTCAGTGAAAAAGTTATTTTAGTAAGAAATTAAATAGGAAGTTTAACATAGTTTCAGCAAAGAATGTTATCAAAAGTACAGCTGTCTTTTGGGGGTTTTTTTTTGTTGTTTTTTTCCTTTCAAAAGGGGAATAACGGCTATAGTTAACTTAATCCTGACCTGAAAAGCTCTTAAAAACACTCATAGTCGCGATGGAGACAAAGTAGCGGCACCTGAAACATTTGAACGTTTGAAACAATTTAAAACGTGTCAATTCTAACTTGCGCTTTCTTTGTGCTCCCTGCTGCTGTCCCAGGAGCCCACCCTTTCTGCCGGGATGGAGATGTTCTCGCTGAATTCCCTCAAAGGTAAGACCTGACACCACCTTGAGTTCCACTGGGGATTTTCCTGTGCTCAGAGGTGTAGAGCTGGAGCAGCTGGATGAGGAGGTGATTTGCTTCAGGAGGGAGCTCAGTTGTGCCCTGGCTGGTGCAGCAGGGAGGGAATGTGGGAGGAAACCTGGAGTAGGAGGGACAGGAGAGGATTTCAGGCAAACAGTGGAACTGGGCAGGGGAGGAGCCCTGCTGTGTTATCCACAGAGACATTGAACACTTGTTTGCTGTTTAGCTTCAGCAAAAGGTTTCTTCCCTTTTAGTTTGATCCTTCTAAATATTCCTGTATCCCTCAATACCAACTCCATGAGCTCTTCCTCCTTGGGATTTGATCCTATAACACCTGTCACTGTCACCATGGCCCTTTTTCCTGGCATAGCTTTGCCAACCTTCCTTCCAATCATATTTTGTCCTAAGAAATCCCTCCAGTCACTGCTTTCTGTCTGTAGTTCTTTCCTGAGCTTTGTTACTTGGTCATAAAGCAAGTGGATAGAATGGAATGAAATATTCCAGCTCTGGCTGAAGCAGAGGGATCCCTCCCTCCATCCCAGGGGATTCACCCTTTCATTTGGCACTCAGGAAACCCAATAATGAACCCACTGCTCCTGCTGAATTGGGGGTGCTGGATGTAAACCAAAAACCCCAGGATTCTTCCCACATCCAGGGCAGGAATTGTGTACAAAGTCACTTTAGCTGGGAATAACCCCCTTTCCTCCTTCGAGTTGTGTGAGTGGGATTGGAGTCTGGGTGGAGAGGAGGAACTTCCCTGGAGAGGGCTGGTGGTTTGTCATGGCCAGGCTGGGTTTGGGACTCGGGATGCTCCAGCCCTGGGGATAAAGGAATTCCTTAATGAAACTTGGCTCCCTAATGAGCTGCTGCCTCTGCACAGGCTTGGCTGGAGGGGCTGGTCCAGCCCAGCTCATCCCAGGAGCTGCCAAAGCTGGGAGATGGCTCTGGAGATCCTGTCTGTGCTGGCTAACGCTCCTCTCTGCAAAATAAAGATACGTGGACTCGGCGACTTCTGGAATTTTTTAATAAATTGAGTCTTCACTGCTGTTTCTGTGCCCACAAGATAATTTTGATACCATTTTTTGGTGACAAACCACCAGCCCTCCTCACCCCTGACTGTTCCTGCACATTGGAACTGCCTGTCAGCCTCTTTTCCCAGCTTTTCCAGCCTCCTGCCCCTGTTCTTCCAAGGTTTCCCCACACCTGTGCTTCACTCATGTGGTTGGTTGGCTCTACTTTGCCATCTCCCTGTTGCCTCCTGGGTTCCTTCCTGGACGTCCAGGACTTGAAACAGCTCTGTGGCTGTGGTTAGAATTTGGGTTTGTTCCCTACTGGATGGTTCATTGCCTCTGCTGGGTCTGGGGAAATGCTAAAAACCAGGAACTCCATCACATTAAGCAGTTTCTCAGTAGATCTGCCTTCCCAGGAGGATGTGAGAATGTTGCCATGCTGTTCCCAGCCTCCCTTTCCTTCCAGTCTTCCTTGAAGCTTTTGTTCCCAAAGCACCTCAGTTTATTTCTGAATAAATAGTAAAATTACAGGTAAAAAAATAAAAATAATAGTTTGTGCAACATGCTGTCACAACATTAACACAATGAATTCCCACAAATGGAACGAGTTGTTTTCCTTTCTGGTGGTCTGGATGCTTTTTGGATGATTTTTGAATGAACAATCAGTTTTGAATGGTTTTTCCCATTTTAGTGGACCAATGCTCTTAAAATTTATCATCTAAGTGGCAGAATAACTTAATGTCTTAACAAAAAAAAAAAAGGCATTTTTTATGTCATCTGGTGCTGTTTCAAGATCTGGGTTTGTGTTTCCATTTGTATTTTTTTTTTTAAGTAAAAGAACCTACAAAAACAAATCAGTGGCTAATTCAGAGTTTCTAAAAAGTGAATACAGAAAAAGGCAAATTTGGAGAAATAAGACTTTTTTTTGAATTATCAACTGTCCCAAAGTTGGGGATTTTTTTATACAGGGTTTTATTTGATAAATTTATTCTTCTTAAATCTCTTCTCGTGGAGCCCAGGCTTTGTAAAACGAAACTGTGCCATTGTATCACTTAATATTTTTGTCTTATTGAAGATTTATCTTTCTGGTTTAAAAACAAACAAACAAAAGCCACCTATTTTTTTTAACCCTTTTAAATCATGATGAAAAAGCCATTCATGGAAATTTTCACTTTACACACAAAATACTCAGTAATAAAGTCTTTGACATAAAAATGAGACCCTGGTTTAAAGAAACACCAAAGTTAATGGTAGCCCCAGTACAGCCAGGGCTAATAAAATTTATATACATGAATTGCTTAGAAAAGTAATTCAGGTTTAAATAAACAAACAATCCTGTAGGGTTGGAATTTCAACAGCTTGACAGCCTTGAAAATTTCCTACCTGGATATGAAATAAGTCATGTAGAACTGAGTGACAGGAGGACTTGGAGTTGGGAGAAGTGGGTAAAAGGGAAGTGTTGACTTACTTTATAAAGATTATAAGATCTTTATCGAGATTTTTGTTTTTGATTGTTTAGGTTTTAGATTATATCAAGATTTTGTGAAGATTTAAGATTTTAAGACCATTAGGAAGACTTGTAAGATTTTAAGATCTTATAAAGATTTTAAGATTTTTGTTGTTTATCTCAACTATTAGCGAATAAAGGGCTGCAGGATGGCTTGGTGTTTAGGACTCTGTACCTGACCGTGACCTGCCTGCTCCGTGTGTGTGTTGGGCTGTGCGGAGCTGCAAACCAACCCCAAAGGAGTTTTGCCCCACTCCATCTCCTCCTTTCCCCCCTCTCCTTTCCCCTCTCCTTCATTTCCCCCTTTTCTCTCGTTCCCCTCTCCCATCCCCTTTCCTTTCCCTCTCCTTCCCTCTCCATTCCCGGCGGGACGCCAGGCGAGCCTCTCCCGGGTCCTCCCGCCCGCCAGGGGGCGCCGCCGCGCGCGGCCCTCTCTGTACCGCGGGCTCGGGCCGGCCCAAGATGGCAGCGCTGGGGCTGCTGCTGCAGGCGGCGGGGCCGCTGCGCCTCTGCCGCCACCCCCGCGGGCCCTGCGCGGCTCCCCGCGGGCTCTGCTCGGCCTCCCGCGGGCCCGCCGAGCCCCGCCGGGACGCGGAGGAGGAGGAGGAGGCGGAGGCGGCGCAAGGTGAGCGGCGGCACCGGCCGGCGCGCGGGCCCCGCGCGTCGCTCGCGCAGCGGAAGGGAGGGGCGAGCCCGGGCCCGCGGCGGGGCGGGGGAGCCGCACATCCCTCCCTCCCTGCCTGCCTCCCTGCCTCCATCCCTGCCTTCCTCCCCGCGGCTCCGCCGGGACCGGGATGCGCGGCCAGGGAGAGGAGCCGCCGAGCTGCGCAGGTAGCGGGGGGGCGCCGGGCGGGAGCGCGGAGCTGCTTTGTGGGCTCCCCGGCCGCCCTTTGTTGGCCCGAGTTGAGTTTCCCCGGTGATTCCCCTCAAGGTCGCCGAGCCGGGCCTGGGCGACGCTCCGGCCGCCTGGCAGCGCTGACGCGAGAGGAGAATCGCCCGTGGGGGTTCGGCAGGGCGAGGGGCTGGGCTGGGGAGCGCTCGGGGCCGTTAGGGCCGTTCGGCTGTGCCGGGCGCGGGATCCCGCTGGATCCACCTGGCGAGCCGGGAAGCGCCGATGGAGACACGGACAGCTCTGCACCAGCGGGCCTGTGGTGCTGCCGCGTCCCTACAGCCGGCCGGCGGGGATGGCTCTGGCCAGGACTGGGAAGATTCGCCTCGTTGGGATGTCAGTGGTGCGTGGGAAAGGTGGCAAGGAAGGGTGAATGCCTTCCTGCTGCTCGCAATCGACGCTGTTTGAAAACAGTGTTTCCAGCTCGGGATTGATGGCGTGTTTTGAATCGCTTTGTATTGGGTTGTGGAGCGTGGAGAATACTTGAAACTTAGAGAGGTGCGAGTGGTTTTGTGTCAGAGGTTGTTACTTTGATAATCGCTGCTTTGGTTTCAGTTTTCTTCCGGGGCCTGCACTTTGGAAATTTGGGCTATTATTCCATTCAAACTTCCTATTTTTTTCCCAGCCCATATCCTTCTGTGTTTGGTGCTTCTTTCCCACCCTCCAGCATTTTTTTTTATTTTTATTTTCTCTGTAATTTCTGGTTTCTTTGGGTCTTGGTTCCATTTACCTTTCAGAAGCTGCTGAGCTTTATCTTGGAGTTCAGCGTGGGGTGGTCTTTTAATTGTTACATTCTAGCTATTCAACAGCGCAAATTAACTCGTTGCTACAGCAAGTGCTAAACCACCCAAGTGATTGTTTAATGAGCCGCTTCAGGTGTTGCCCGAGAAAAGGAATAAACCAGGGTTGTTTTTTTTTTTCTTTTGTACATCATCCCTCAGCACTTCCTTCTAATGTGTTTTCAGACAGTCCCTGAATACTTTTATTTTTGGTCTTCTGTTCCCTCCTCCTCCCAGTTTGTGTGGGGGATTGACCATGGAAGGCTCTTGTGGCGGGAGTTTGGTAATACTGGAATTATTAATTGTTCCCAATATTAAATTTGTTTTGGATGAACAAAATAAAAGCCCTCAGAGTCTCGTGAACCTGCCCTACCTGTCCAGCTGCTACTTGAAAACACGGAGATCATAAATGTCATTTGAAAAACCTCTTTCTGAGGTCAGTTCTGAGCCCTCAGCTCGGGAGCTGATGTCTCATTAGCTGTCCGCATTTGGCTACTTTGTTATTAGCCTTGGATACAAATATGGAGAAATCCACTCTGACCTGAGGCCAACTTCAAAAAGTCAGTTACATCCATGTTACTATCTGAGGCTTCACTCTTTTGGCTTAGACAGTGGGGCTGGGGGAGCTCAGTCACTTCCCCCTCATTCCCAAGGCTGCTGTGCCCCTGAGCTTGGGTCCCTCCAAGGACCTTGCTCTGTCACTAATTAAATTTGTCCTGTAGAACCACAGCAGATTTGGGCTGGGCTGGAGCTCAGGATCCCTTCTGGAGCAGGGCAGCTTCCTGACCAGCCTGAGTGACTCTGAGGGGGAGCTTGGCCACTGCTCCTTCTCCTCAGCTGATCCCACTTGCTTTTGGAGGAGTCTGCTCAGTTTTCCTGATTTTTAAGCTCTTGTTCAGCCAGGAGCTGTGTGTGGGTTTTATTCTGTGTGTGTTGGAAGGATCCTTGATCAGGATTGCTGGAGGTGGTTTAAAGCACCCCAAATTCCCAAAAAGCCATGGTTTGGTGTACTCCAGGCTAGGCTGCCAGGTGGAACCTTCTGTGTCTCCCTCCATCTCCACAGTGGAACAAGTCTGGGCTAATTCCTTATGAAGTGGATATTATGGAGCCACAGGGCTTTTTTCCTTCCCTGGAGATTTTTGATGTGTTGGAAATGCTTCTGGATTTATTACTTGAATTTATTACATCTTGAGGAATTTTGTGTTTAATAGTTTGCCCTTGGTGCTCATTTGTTGCTTTTCCAGGGAGCAGTATTGGAGAGGAGAGAGAAACTAAAGGATCTCATTTTCCTCTGTCCTCCTCGACCAAGACTTTGGGCTGTTTTGTTTGTGCTTTGGTACCTGAGTGTTTTCACTTCTCAGATTTGTTGGGGTTCCTAGGAGGCTGGGCCACTCCAGCTGGGTGGTTTGTTGGTTTTGGGGTCGGGTTTTTGTGTTTTCCAGTGTAGCTTGGAATTATCCTGGACTTTCACAATCAAATTAAGCTAAAGCACTCATTAGCTTTGAGGAACTTTAATTAGTTAATTGGCTTCTTTAATAGCCCCACCCTGACTTGTCTGCTCTCCAAGACAGGCTTTTAATATGCCTTCATGATCTCAGAGCTGTGGTTTGGGTGTCATGTGTGGCTCTGGCTGGATAGGAATTGGGTATGAAAACCACTCAGTCTGGGGAGTATTGGGTTGTACTCCTTGTGCTCCCACTGACATGATTCCCACCCAAACATTCCCTCAGCTGAGACACTCCGTGGAGGAAGATGCTGAGAAATCCAATTTGGCAGGAAAGGGAACATTCTGCAAATCCAGTTCTGCAGTTTGGGTTTTTTTTCTTTAAAAGCTACGAGGGAGAGATGGCTTCCTGCAGGATAAGATCCTTTCAGCTCTGGAACGGGGGACAAGAAAGGGCTGAAGGTGATCCATCAGCCCTTGGCACAGTCAGATGGTGCTGCTGAATGTGGCATTGTCAGCTGGGAAGAAAACATTGTGGCTTGTCGGGAATTCCGAGCCTGAGCTGTCACCAGAACTGGGCTTTGTTAGTCAGAGATCCTATTTTCCCCTCTAGAGCAGATTAAATATTTAGTCTTCACCACGAGTCACTTCAGAATGTAGGGAACTGCCTCTGTCATAAGTAGTTACATTTGGGGCACATGAGAAAAATGTGCTTCTTACACCTCTTATCACAGAATTTTCCAGGTTATTGTTTTTGAAAGAGGAAACAACTGGAAGCCAAATAATCAGGCTGGTGCTGGAGATTGGCTTTTTACTTTCCTTTTTTATTAAGTGAATTGAATGGTGCATTTGGGAGTTGTGTTGCTGCTCCTCCCTACATTTGTCCCACCAATGTGGAATGGAATAGAACTGCAGAGTGCCAAAATCTTGGACACTTTTCCAGTTTTCCTGGACAGGCCAAAGTCTGAATATAGAGGAACTTGCTTCAGTAGAAAGTGGTACATTTACTGTATAATTGCAGAAAATTGGCTCATAGTTTTTTGCTAGGCTGAGACCATTTTCCTGCTCTCTTGGCCAATATATAGAAGGTAATCCATGCACAAATAGTGATCATAAATCAGAGTAATTCCTGCAATTTCCATGGAGTTATCCGAGGCTACTGAAAGTATTTCTCAGGCTCCAGGTGGTTCTTCTATGGTTTGCAAGAAGTTTCAAAGCTGCATGTCACCAGTAAACCTTCTGTGCTGAGCTCTGGATCAAACTTTACTGGGTTTGGCTGGAGAGGGTGGTGGGATCAGCAGTGGTTTTTTGCTCTCCCTTAGCCAAGTGTCCAGAGGCTGACTGTCAGACCTGCAGTGGCACAGCAGAACTCTTTACCTTCCCTAAATCTCCCAGGGTTTCCCTGTTGCTCAGCTTCCAGCTGGGCCCTCCTAGGACATCATTGTAATGAGCAGCTTCTTGGAGAGCATCTCTTCCACGTGCTTGTGTGACAGAGCCTCTCCTAAATTCTTGTTGCTTTGAACATCCCTGGAAGTGTCCTGGGCTGGGTTGGATGTGGCTTAGAGCAACCTGGGATAGTGGGAAGTGTCCCTGCCCATTTGTTAAATGAATGGGAGATCTTCATGGATCTTTCCAACCCAAACCACTCTGGGATTCTCTGCATTCTCTGGGATTCTCTCTTCCTGGGTGTCTTCAGGACAACAACTCCAGAATCAGAGTTTCCAGCAGAACACCATGGCACATCTTGGTGATGCTCTAATGAGTGACTTTTGGCTCCTTGTTTCTCCTTGGATTTGGTGGCTCAGTCAGAAATTCTGGTTTCTGGTGATACCAGTGATCTCTGTGCTGGCTTCTGATTCATTGCTGAAACTTCCCCTGGATTCCTGCAGGGGATTTAGAAACCCTTTGAAAGGGAATGCTCACCCCCAGGGCCTGCAGGGAGGTTGCCCAAGTCCCAACTGCCTGGGGAGCTTGTGTGGGATGAAGCTGAACGTGGGATGAGCTGGGCTTGCTGCTGCTGAGCAGGAGATCCCATCCCTCTCCCTGTTCCCTTGTGCTGCTTTTGGTACCTGCAGGACTATGCTGGCTGATTTACTTGTGAGCCCAGCAAAAACCTGTGTATTCTGTTTTCCTACCTTGGCTTTCTGTGGGATTAGGGCTGTGATCATCTCCCTGCACATCTGGGTTAGTGGCAGTGTTGGAGCCTGGCAGAAGGGGCAGCTGCCCCTCTCCTCACCAGGGAGCTGTGAGGTGTAGGAACATCTGGAATTGTTACCACATGGATCTGATCTCTCTGGACCTGCTGCTGGAAATAAAGGTTCTTCCCTGTGCTGGCCATGGCAGTGGTGGAGGTGAGAGGAGCTGGAGCAGCTCCCTCACCACTGACACTGCTGGAGTTGGTCAGGGAGGAGGCTGGGATGGGAGGTGAGTGTGACATGGCTCTGTCTGGAACAGAGGGAATTTTTTATTGGTTTTTTTTTTTTTTTTTTTAAATGAGTGATGTGATCTGATCATCAGCACCCCCTACCGGCTGTACCCCAAGCAGCCTTTCCCTGTGGGCACAGGAGCCACTCCCACCTGCTCTCTGTCCTGCTGCCCCTGGGGCTGCTGCATCTCCAAACACTGTGGGCAAACTTCTTTCCAGGGGATTCTCTGGGCAATGCAGTACTAAACCACATTCCCAGGCTCTGAGCCAGCTGTCTCAGTCATTTCAGGAGGAAGTCCTCAGGCATTATTTCATGTTCCTAGCACTGGCTGGATCTAATATGTAATTTGTGAGACCCTGGATTTAACCCATGGCTGAGGGGGATGTGCAAACACCCAAAGTGTTTAAAGTTGTTATTGCTCAGTTGGGTTTTGATATTGAGGGGTGACAAACAGAGCTGATGAGGAAATGGCACCAGCTCCGTGCTGGTGACAGCAGCTGGATGTGAGCCCAGGTGGGCAAGAGGCCGATGGCCCCTGGGCTGTCCCAAGGCAGGGACTGTCCCCCTGTGCTGGCACTGCTGAGGGACCACCTTGAATCCTGGGGGCAGCTCTGGGCCTTTCCTGACAGGAGAGACCTGGAGGGGCTGGAAAGTGTCCAGGGAAGGGTCTGGAGCACCAGGAGAGGCTGAGGGAGCTGGGGGGGCTCAGCCTGGAGCAAAGGAGGCTCAGGGGGACCTTGTGGCTCTGCACAGCTGCTGCTAGGAGGCGACAGCCAGGGGGTCAGGCTGTGCTCCAGGGAACAGGGACAGGAGGAGAGGGAACAGCCTCAGGCTGGGCCAGGGGAGGGGCAGGGTGGACATCAGCAGGAATTTCTCCATGGAAAGGGTGGTCTGACATCGGCAGGAGCTGCCCAGGGAGGTTCGGAGTCTCCACCCCTGGAGGTGTCCAAGGGAGGCCTGGATGTGACACTCATTGCTCTGGGCTGGGGACAAGGTGGGGATTGATCACGGGTTGGATTTGATGATCCTGGAGGTCTTTCCCAACCTCAGTGATCCATCCATGATCTCGCTGCTGCCTGGAGATGCTGTAGGTGAACACTGGACAGCTCTGCCTGCTCCCCTGTCTGTACCCTCTGAGACTTGGCTGTCCTGGAGCTGCAGGGAGCAGGTGTTGGAACACACCCTGGACAGGACTGCACAGGAACTGGGAGATGTTTAGTTCCTCTTTGGTTTTTTTCCAGATTCCAGAGACTTACTAAAGGAATTTCCACAGCCTAAAAACTTGCTCAACAGCGTGATTGGCCGAGCCCTGGGCATTTCCCATGCAAGGGACAAGCTGGTGTACATCCACACTAATGGGCCAAGGAAAAAGGTAATTCTGTGCTGCTTGAAGGATGTTGGGCATAGAGTGGGAAGGGAACCATGGAACTGCTAATCCTGGAAGTAGCTTTCCTAGAGAAAAATCATAGAAGAGTTTTAATGCCACATAAAAGTTGTGTGATAATCATTCAAACAAGAAATAGTTTCACTTCTTCCTATTTCTCCTGATTTTCATGTGCTTTAACAGGTGTATAAATGCAGGTGCTGCTCCTCTTTCTGTGTGGATATTTTTCTTTTAGGTAACTTGCTTTGTCTGACCTTTCTCAGCAGAAAGACACAGAGTCTGTGCTTAAATGTGCTTAAAGGTGTCCCACTACCTTAGAAAATTAAAATTTAAATGCTGTATTTTAGCCCTTAGGAAATGTAGATTTGACTGTAGGTGCTAATCAAAGGCGGAAGCTTAAAATGTCCAATTGCAACCAGAAAAGAGGAGATTGCAATGGGGGCAGGCTTCTGATAGTACTTGAGAGCAGAATGAAACACAGCCTCTCTGTTCAATGAAGCAGAGGAATTCCAAGCACACAGTTTTCCAGGTAGTTTGAGCTGTCACTGGGATGCCAGAGGCCCAGATCCGGGTCTGGGCTATGAACTGAGCAGCAATTCTTACCTAATGGTGCTCCATGGTCAAGGCTTTGCCTCCTCCTCTCACTACAGCTCTCATTCCAGAGTGAAAGTCCTGTCCAGCTGAAGTTTAACTGTAACATACATTCCAGGAAACGACTCAGTTCTGATGGATTAACATTTTCCAATAACATTCTGTCTAAAATTTCCCAGACAGTTTTTATTGCCACATCCTTTTTAAGCATCCCTGGATTTTAGGGGATACATTAATAATGGTTACTTTAGAGTTCTTTGTTATTTGTGTTTGTTTTTCTTGCATTTTCTCAAGCTGTAGTGCAGTTTCCTAAGTTAAATTTTGGAATACCATAGCCAGTGCCTCATCCCTAAAATCTGGAATACCCCAGGCTGTGCCTCATCGTTTTAGTTTGTATAATTGGTTCCCATTCTTGCCAGCACTTAAATAGATTAATGTGGAGGGTAACTTTGGATTAAAACAAAAAAAGCAAACCAAGAAAAGAATAAAAAAAACCTCTTGGAAAAAATGAGGGTTGGATCACAAAGAAAAACAACCCAGCAAATGTGGACAGAAGGACAGGCCTGGAGAGCTCTTGCTGGATGTGAGTAGGGGTTTTGTGAGCACAGGTAACTTGGCCTTCCTGAGACATCCATTTTCCCAGCAGGTGTGTGCTTTTCCAGGCAGAGCCCTGAGGCAAAATCCGGAGCAATTCCCTGCAGAGAGCCAGGTTCAGGTGGCAGGAAGGCAGGCAGCCAGGTGCAGGCTGCTGGAAAGCCAGGAGCTTCTGCTCCAGCATTGGAGGTGGGGCTTTCCCAGCAGATTTAATGCTGCCTTTCATCTGTGCTGCAGAAACAGGAGAGAATTCCTTAGGCATTTCTCTCTTGGAGCCTTGTGGCATCTGCAGGGCAGGGAGCTGATTTGGAGCACTTCATTGTAGAGGGCAGGGTTCAGCTTTCAGCATTCTTTGCAGGTTTTTGGTGCTCCCATCCAGGAGGATGCTGCTGTGCAGAAGCTGGAGTGGGGCTGTGGTTCTGCCAGTGCTTACTGGGCTGGAGCTGGGTGCTCCTGATGAGTGCTGGAGTGCCTGAGGCAGTCCTGTGCTGGTTACATTACAGTGAGGGAGCACTCCAGAAGATTTCCTTGCTGGAAAGCTGTTGGAGAGGGGCTGTTGCTCCAGGGCATGGTCTGGTGTGCAGAGGGACAGTCCTGGAATGGAATTATTTCTGTAATGAACTCCTGGCATTTATCCCTTGGAGCTGACACTCCACAGCCTGTGCTGGACCTCAGTCCTGCAGCTCCTGTGGGGCTGTGGCACCTCTGTGTCCTGCTCAGGTTTTTCTTTCAGTGCTCCTGGAATGGAGTTTCCCATGAAGGGACCAGACAAGCTCTTTGTGCAGTTTTCTGCTGTATTTCTCTTCTTTGCCTGGAGTGCAGAGATGGTTGGAGCGGATGTGCTCTGGTGGAGAGGGGAGGTTGTCCTGGCTCACTCTGAGGTTCTCCTTGCCTTTCAGAAAGTCACTCTCCATATAAAGTGGCCAAAGAATGTGGAGGTGGAGGGCTATGGGACCAAGAAGATCGATGCGGAGCGGCAGGCGGCGGCTGCAGCATGTCAGCTCTTCAAGGTGAGCTCTGCTGTGCTCAGCCTGGCCCAACTCACCCTACAGTGTGCAGCCAGGCTGGCCTGGTGCTGGGAATTCTTTATCTCCCTTGGCCTGTGTACTCCCTTAGCTGGCCCATCTGTTAGTCAGGGGTTGAGGGTGAAGTCTTGAGTCTGAATCTGTTTGAGCTTAAAATCCCACTTGCTTCAGGTAGTCCTGGTCTTTGTTCCTTTTGTCCTGGACCTTAATCAGCTCCTCAGTCTCAGCATCTACAGCCAGTAGAGCTTCCTTCAGGTGGGTTTGCTGGTCACTAACTCCCACTTCTGCCAGCCCAGCTGGTGTGTTTGCAGTTACAGGACCTTCAGAGCCTCCTGTTTCCTCTTCATCAGAGCCAGTGTGGCAATTACATGTTGTGTTTTACCATTGCTCTTACAGTTATGCTTTGTTTGGCACTTACTTATGGCTGGCAATGGCTGTGAGCAGCCAGTATCAGGCACAGTAAAACTATAAAGATCACTCTTGAGGGTGTTTTATAGCTGAGAAAAAGGTGCAGTTTTATCTCCAGCTCTGCCCATGCTTGTGCTGTGTTACCTTGAGCCAGTGAGACTGATTTTGGAGTTTCCCATTGATATGTGGAGTGGGAACAGGGGTATCTTTCTGCTCAGGGGAAGATGCTGTGGATGCTCTGACAGTGAGACAGCTTTTGATTTGCTTATAGATCAAAAAGCTGTGTTAGGAAATAACCAGCCTTCAGAAATTCAGGAGGGTGGTGTGAAAATGCAGCCTCTTCAGCTGCTTGAGCTGGTCCTTTAATCCTGGGATCAGCAGAACTCGTTTCACTCCCTGACTTCATTCCACCTCATTCAGTCAGCCTTCACTGGGAATACATCCTGGTTTTATCCTCGCTAGTCAAGTGTTGTTCTCTGCTTTCTTTGAGAGCCTGGAAAGTTTTCAAAGGAAGAAAAATACCCTACTGACATATTTTCCTCAAATTTTGGAAATGGCTAAAGTGTGCTTGAGTTGAGAACTTAAACCAAAACCGAACTCCCTGAAACCACAGATTGAGCATGCAAAGCTTTCTCTGCCAGCTATACTGGAACCTAGCAGAAGACCCTTGTGATGGGAGGCCTTGTGTGATCACAGCTATAGAAACAGCTATAAGTGCTGCTCTAAAAAGTCATCAGTTAAAGAAAATTAATAGTCTCTAATTAGTGCAGAGAGTAAATACAGAGGCTTTGAGTAGAGCAGTGAGCCAGGTGAACTTTTGATGTCTTAGGCACTCCCACAGCACAAAATAATACAGCTTTTTATAATATAGGGCCATTAAAGCCATTAAAAGACCTAAAGCTGCAATTTCTAATTTATTAAAATTAAAGCTAGAACTTATTGCAGCAGTCTGGTAAGACATGGTGTGCGCTGCACTCTAGATATGTCTGAAGCTTCCTGCAAGGTTCAGTACTAAATGGTGGTGGTAGGAGAGTTTTAAATTACTGCAGGCCTGCTTCAGGTTCCCTGAATTCTCATCCTGTGTTATCCCAGATTATGCTAGTTCAGACTAGCCTTCCCAGAAAGATGGATTTCAAGCTCTGGGTGTGCTTTCAAAACTTGAGGGTGCTAAATATAGCTGAGAGTTTGTCAAATCCCAGTAAATCCTGGCCCACCCTATTCTAAGGAGCTGTGTGGGGCTGAGAGTCGTACCCTGGGAAGGGAGGGCAGGGGACCAGCTTGCCGTGGGTACAGATCAATGGTGGGGGAAAGGCTGGAGTTCCTGAAAGTGCTTTTTCTTGCTCTCTTTTCATGTGGGGAGGGAGGGAAAGAGGAAGGGAGGGAGAGAGGGAGCCCTGCTGTCCCCAGCAGGGTGTGGGTACCCAGAGCTGCCCCATGTGGGTACCAAGAGCTGCCCCCCATGTTTCCCACAGGGCTGGGGCTTGCTGGGCCCCCGGAACGAGCTCTTCGATGCTGCCAAGTACAGGCTGCTGGCAGACCAGCTGGGCTGTCCCGACGAGCGCTGGTGCTCCGAGGGCAAGTGGCGCTCCAAGTCCGGCCCTTCCCTTGCCGACCTGTCCACCTGCTGGCGCCGCATGGAGCCCGACGATGCCATCCAGCCCATGGAGCAGGGCAGGATGCCCAAAGCCATGAGGAGAGAGGAGCTGGAGGAAGGGGAGCTGGAGGAGGGCGAGCTGGAGGAGGGGGAGCTGGAGGAGGAGGCGATCGATGTGTCGGATTACCTGCCCATGGCACACCAGGACGCACGGACCCCGGGCAGAGATGCCAGGTGGGTCTGGCTGGGAATGCTGAGCCAGGGCAGAGGGGAGGGAGGGTTTTGCCTGGAGATGGGCCACAGCAATAGTGGGGCAGCCTGGTCTTGAACCTGGCTGCCATCCAGGGAATGCGTAGGCTTTTTCCCTGCAGCTCTGCCTGCTGGAGAGAGAGACTGCTGCCAGTCTGGTTACCTGCCTTCTGTGCCTAAAGACAGTTGCATCCCCAGAAGTGGTGTATGTGCACTTACACCATGTTTTGACAGCCCTGTTTTTTTAACCCTGATGTTAAATCTGCTCCTTTTCATCCCCAAAGCTGCTTGCTTGACTTTATGAGCACAAATCTTGGATTTTTGGTAGGCATCAGGAGCAAGATCTGTAAGAGATGTAGGTGATGGTGGTTATTTCTAGTGATGGGATTTTTTAAATTCAGAATTATTTATTAATTAAATCTGTGTAGATCTGTTGATGCCATCTGATTTGTAACCTTGGTGTAAAGGTTTGATCACTGTAGTCGCTGGCTTTGCCGGATTGAGTGGTTGTGACTGACAGATTTTAGTAGCAAGGGACAGCTGGATTCTGCACCTGACCAGATTACCTGGGCTTTAACTGCATAGTTTCAGAGCTCACAGCACTCCTGCAGTGAGGTCTGAGCAGAGTGGGCATTTGTACATCCAACTGTCCTCATCTTCCGTGCAGCCGAGGAGGGAGTTCCATTGAAATGACAGACGACAACACTGCCATCCGTGCCCTGACACAGTTCCCACTTCCCAAAAATCTCCTGGCCCAAGTGATTCAGATTGCAACCTCTTCCTCCACAGTCAAGGTAAGGTGCTGTCTGACCACTGCCAGGGACGAAGCTCAGAGGCTCCAACTGGAATTGCTTTAGATGCTTTGTTTGGGCAGCAGAACTGGAGAGAGAAGGGAAGTTAGAACTAGACCTAGAGAAATCAGTGTGAACAGCAAAGAAGAGACTTCATGGTGAGAATTGAGGGAATGTCTTAATAGAACCATGAGGAATGTTGCTCCTGAGGCCAGGGCAGTGGAGGAGCTGCTGTGTGAATGGAGATATTTTCTAAAGTTTCCTTTCCCCATATATCTGCAACAAGCACAAATTTATGTTACTGGGAGTGATGTGTAACTTCTGTGCTGATGGAATCTTTCCACAACTCGATTCCTGCCTGTATCTGGTGATCCTCCCTCCTGGGATGTGTTACCTACCTCCTTCCTAGAGCTCGTGGGTTCCCTGTGCTCACTCTGACTTAGGCAGTGCCTTGTGAGATGGGAGGTGGAGTTCAGTGCAGTAAACTTCTGGTGTTCCATTAAAAAAAGTCCAGCAAAATCCAGCAAAAAACCCTGCAGTGAAAGGTCAAGAGGAGCCACACGAGGAGTGGCTGAGGGCACTGGGTTTGTTCAGCTGGCGCAGAGGATGCTGAGGGCTGCAGCTCCTCCCAAGGGGTAGCTTCAATCTCTGCTCCCTGTGAGCAGGGATAGGACCCAAGGAATGGCTGGAGCTGTGCCAGGGGAGGGATAGGTTGGAGGTTAGGAAAAGGTTCTTCCCCCAGAGGGTGCTGGGCACTGCCCAGGCTCCCCAGGGAGGAGGCTGCCACGTTCCCAAGGCTGCCAGAGCTCCAGGAGTGTTTGGACAACAATCTCAGGGGTGCACAGGGTGGGATTTTTGGGGTGTCTGTGCGGGGCCAGGGGTGGGGCTGGGTGATCCCTCAGGGCCCAGGCTGTCCCACGAGCCTGGTGCTGTCATTCCCTGCAGGAGTACATGCAGTTCCGCACGGTGGGCACCAAGACCAAGATCTGCAAGCTGACGCTGCGCTGGCCCTGCCCCATGACCTTCGCTGCCAAGGGCCGGCGCAAGGTGGAGGCAGAAAACAAAGCAGCAGCTCTGGCCTGTCAGAAGCTGAAGGTGAGTTCCCCTGGCTTCTGCATCGTGTGGGGAGGTGTCTATGCATACAGGCTCCTTCCACTTCACTCGCTGCATTTGAGCCTGATGGAGGATGGCTGCAACTTCCTGGTCTTTGACTTGCTTAACAAATTAATGATTAATGAACTAATGGTTAATAAACGTACGTTTCCAAACCTTGGGATTCACTACGTGCCAGAACCATGGCAAGGGACTCAACAAGAGGGTTTGTCAGGTGCAGTCCTGGCTGCTGTTTCTCTGATGGGTCTGAGACCTTGTCAGTGTTGTGTCAGGGCAGGTGGTTGTTTGTGGTGTGTCTGTTTTCCCAGAGTTTAGCTGGGATTATGTCTGGTTTCTTGCTGTGGTAAGAAAAGCAGGAATTGATGGATTTGGGGGGATTTTAAGGAGTTGGCCTGTCTGAACATGGGATCCAAGTGCCCTGTATACCAGCCCTTGTGTGAGCAGCCTCAGAGCTGATGGTGTTGTTTGCCTGTTCCCTGCAGAGCCTTGGCTTGGTGGACAAGAACAACAACCCCCTGAGCCATGCCATGTACAACATGACTTCCCTGCGGGAGCTGGGGGAGAACCAGAGGAAGCCCTGCCACATCAAAGTCCCCGAGGCCACCCTGCGCAAGATCGAGAACTACCTGAACCACGTAAGGCTCAGCCCCCTCAGGATCTCCTTTGCCTGATCCCATTTCACTTCTGCAGTTGGATGGGTTTGAAAGCTTCATGTCAAAACGTTGAGGGAATTCATGGTTTCATTGTTGCCGTAAAACCTGATCAGTGTCTGCTGCCCTCTGGGGGAGGGAGACCCTTGCTGGGCACTGGCCTTCCCTGTAGAAGACCCTGTGACTCTTAAGGTTGACTCTTAAAAGTTGTGACTGATTAAAAGTTCAGCAACTTTTAATCCCATGAACATCTGGGCCAATGCTTTGATTTGTGTTTTAGACAATTCCTGACCTGTTGCCCCTTGTAGTTCTTCCTGTGGGATGTGGGACTTCTGTTTTTTCTTTTGCCAGGACAGAATATTTCTGGCTTAGCCAAACACTTGTGTTTTACATAAGTTATGTGTCTGGGTGGTGGTGTAACTTGATAGTTTCCAAAAGTTGTCGTAGAGGGGCTCTTGCATTGGAGAGCTGAAATTGCTGGTCTGTGCCTGTCAGTTCAGGCAGCAGCACTAATATCCCTCCTAAAATAGGGAATGCAGCAAGGAAAACACAGGGAACTGCCCAAATTAAATAACCTCTGTTTAGAACGTGACCAAGTTACCTAAATTCTGAGGAGACCTCGGCAGAGCCTTGGCAAAGGCAGACTGGCTGAGTCTGTTCCGGGCACTTGTTCTTTCTGTCCTTCTCAGGACTGGTACTAACCATGCTGTCCTTGCCACCTTCCTCCCTCTCTCCCAGTATCCCGTGGACATCAGGGAATCCAGGCCCCGGATTGCTGATGACATGATGAACCTGACCAAGGAATCTGGTGCGATCAGCGATGCAATCACAGGGAAGACCTACATCCCCATGCTGGAAGCAGAGGAAGTGCGCCTTAGCCAGAACCTGCTGGCCCTCTGGAAGAGGAGAGGAGCCTCCTGGCAGGAGAGCCACCCGCTGCCAGTAGACCCTCACAAGGACACCATCCTGTCAGCCATCGAGCAGAACCCCGTGGTGGTGATAGCAGGAGACACAGGCTGCGGGAAGACCACAAGGATCCCGCAGCTGCTGCTGGAGCACTACATCCTGGAGGGGCGCGGCGCGCGCTGCAACGTGGTCATCACCCAGCCGCGCCGCATCAGCGCCATCTCGGTGGCCCAGCGCGTGGCGCAGGAGCTGGGGCCCAACATGAGGAAGAACGTGGGCTACCAGGTGCGGCTGGAGAGCAAACCCCCTGCCCGGGGAGGAGCCCTGCTCTTCTGCACTGTGGGCATCCTGCTCAGGAAGCTGCAGGGCAACCCCAGCCTGGAGGGTGTCAGCCACGTCGTGGTGGACGAGGTGCACGAGCGGGACGTGAACACGGATTTCCTGCTCATCCTGCTCAAAGGCATCCAGAAGCTGAACCCCGACCTGCGCCTGGTGCTCATGAGCGCCACGGGGGACAACCAGCGCTTCTCCCATTACTTTGGGGATTGCCCTGTGGTCAAGGTGCCGGGCTTCATGTACCCTGTGAAGGAATACTACCTGGAGGAGATCCTGGCCAAGCTGGGCCGGCACAGGCACCGGCACTATGAGATCAAGGTGGGTGTGCACATCGGGAGGAGCTGTCCCTCTTGGATGGGGCACTGCCTTCTGGCCTGTCAGCAGGGGGAAAGTTTGGGCCTGGAACTGCTCCTGCTTCCCTGTGGTTGTTGGACGCTGCTTAGCTTTAATTCCACATCAGTCCTCGTGAGGTGAAGTCAGCTTGGTAGAACCCCAGAATATTTTGATTGAATTATGCAAAAAGATGATTTCACATTGGGGTCAAGTTGCTTTTGTCTCTCTTTAATGGGAAGTTTGATGTTTGAGTAGGCTGAGAGCTCATTGCTGTGTGTACACAGAGCTGAATGTTTGCACACCCTGGGCAAGCCTGGCCCAGGACTGGGATGGCTGTGGCTTCCAGCACTATTACCTCAGTGCTCGCCATCCTGCATGACTGAATTCCCTGATTACTGCAACTGTAGTCCCACTGTTCCTCTGGAAAATGCCCTCCAGACATGTGCTCTACTCTGGGTAATTCTACACCAGTGGTGGGTCAGGGAGTCACAGAGTCACTGAGGTTGGCCAGCATTTCCAGATGTTTTCTGGTTCAACCTGCTGGTCTGGAGTCTGTCAGCCCGTTTTTCCAGCCTGGAGAAATCCCTCCCTGTGGCTGAGCAAGTGTCTGGAGTATCAGCCATTTCTCCCAGTCCTGGATCATCAGCAAACTTGCTTGGGGTATCCTACTGCCTCCAGGGCATTCTTCCTGTTTCTATTGTGGCTGGGATTTTATCTGAACTTTAATGGTCTGTTTCAAATTCCTGAGAGATACAGAAGCTGCTGCTCTGAGCCTGATGGATTTGAACTTCCAGGTGCATGCGACACAATTTTGTCCCCAAAAGTCTTGTGGGAATTCTGTTACTTGTGCGGTGTTATTCAGCAGAGGTGCAAAGATCTCAGCTCTCAGATCTGGACAGTGGAAAGGGACTGTGTATTCTCACTGCACAGCGGGGGAAACTGGCAGCAGTTGTGACCAGAGCAGGTTGCAGATGGAGCCCAGACCAGGCTCCTGAGGTTCCTGGCTCCAAGTCTTGGGCAGGCTGTCCAAGCACAGGCGTTTGCTGTCTGCAGAAGGTGCTCTGGAGGTGCCTCTGTGCTGTGTGCTGACTCACTTCCCTCCTGCCATGTCCTGTTTTACCCAGCAATCCGACGATGAGTGTGTCCTTGACCTTGACCTGATCACTGACCTTGTGCTGCAGATCGATGCCCACGGAGAGCCAGGTGGGTCCTGCCTCACCCTGAGCTCTTTCCTTTTGCTGGGGGGAGAGGAAGGGAACCCCTCAGAGCCTTTGCAGATACACCACGATGTCGAGCCTCTCGTGCAAGGGCTCCTTGAATTCCCACTGATCCAAGTGGTCTCAAGCAGTGTGGCATGAGCAAAATCTGAATCTTTGGCTAAGACAGTGTTGGACTCCTCAGTGTCCTGGGCAGCTGTTCAGGACTTGTCTGTACTCCAGCACTGGCAGCCTTGGGCTGCACAATTATCTTTTGTATTGGAGCCCCATCCCTGTCAAATACCCTTGCCTGAAAGGTGATGTTTTTGGGAAGCAAGCAGGACTTTCAGGTGACTTCCAAGAGTTTTAAGTGTTTCAAGGCTTGTATTGAGAGTATTCACTCTCAAACCCCAGGTAGCCTGGTTGCTTTCTGCCCTGCAAACCTGTGGCTCTGCTGGGGAAAAGCACTTGGATTTCGAGGTCGTTCCTAACTCGTGGTGTGTTCCAGGTGGGATTCTGTGCTTCCTCCCTGGCTGGCAAGAGATCAAAGGGGTGCAGCAGCGGCTGCTGGAGATGCTGGGCTCACAGAACAGCCGCTACCTCGTCTTGCCAGGTGAGAGGGCAGAGCCAGCCCCTTCTTCCCAGGATTCGGGAGAATCTGGGACAGTTGGCTTCATGTGCCCATGAGCTTTGCTCTGGTACAGAGCTGGTGAGCTTTGATGTCCCAGCTGTGTAATGGTGTGTGGTAAGCGTGAGTAACTCCTCCTTGCAGAGGCTGAGTAACTCCTGTGTGTGATCAAAGACAGTGGCTTCCCGTTTGCCTCCAGCAATTCGGAATTAGGCAAGGCAAAAGCAGCTCAGTTGTGCACTGCTGTAGCTGCACGCTGAGCCTGCACAGAAAAGATCTCAAGACCTGTTCTGTGGGAAGCAGGTGGACTCTGGAGCTCAGCTTTGATCAGCGAATTAAACATTCCTCGCCCCAGGAGGAAATCTGTAACAAAAGCCAGTTTTGCTCTGCAAAGCTCTTAAGGGTTTTGGCATTTTTTGTTTGTTTTTTAGCAGCTCTCCCTATTCAGTGTCAAACCAGGCCAGGCAGGAGCAGAGCTTTGAGCAGCTGGGCTGTTAATAAGTGCAGGTGTTGTTTGGTGGAAATTGCCTGTTCTCCTGTGCCCCGCCGTCCTCTGCCGCTGCTGGGAATTCCTGCACGTCGCTGAGCTGTGACAGGGCAAAGCTGGGATACAGGACAGCCACAGGCCCTTGCTGAGAACCACTTCTGACAGAGTGGACCCACGTGGCAGTGAGGATTCCCCGTTCCCCTGCCCCAGGGGACTTCTGAGGAGGGGCAGCTGCAGAACTGGACTGTGGGAGGGAGTGGGATTTCTGCCAGGGATATTCCTGGGGTGCAACCAGGCTCTGGAACGGGAGGTGAGCAGAGCTTCTGCTGCTACTGAGCCATAGGTTGAAGCAACTGAAATGCAGCCTTCCCAAATGACTTGTGGAAGATTTTTTCCCCGGGTCTGGCTGGCAGGAAGCTGCTGGCCATGAACATTGACAGCTGCTGTCCCCATTTCTGCGCCCGTTCCTGGAAGCAGGAGGTGCTGCTACATGGAGAATCTCAGCCGGGCGCGACTGACTCTCTTTGATTTCCCAGTGCACTCCAACATCCCCATGATGGACCAGCAGAATATCTTCCAGAGGCCTCCGCCGGGCGTCAGAAAGATCGTCCTGGCCACCAACATCGCCGAGACCTCCATCACCATCAACGACATCGTGCACGTGGTGGACAGTGGCACACACAAGGAGGAGCGCTACGACCTCAAAACCAAGGTACTGCTGCCTTGCTGCCTCTGGCTGCCTTGGGGACACTCTGGAGCAGGGGGTTGTTGTCAGAGCATCATCTGAGGTGCCATTAATGGGATGATGGAGCTGCTGCCCATTTGGCCACTGGGGCACAGGCATTGTGCCCCTGTTTGGAGACAGTGTTTGACTCCTCATCAGTGTTCACTGTGTCCAAGCTCTGGACCAGGCTCCCCATCAAATTCTGTGTTTTTGCAAAGAAATTTAAGGCCAATCCAACTCCATTCCCAGCTCTGTTTCACCACAGAACACCTGTAGCTTTTCTGTTTGCTTTCAGCCTTTTTCTGTTATTTCATCAAAAACCTCTTGCTGGCCCATGCAGAGCAGCCCTGACTTGTTAGATCCTGCTCTTGTTTGCAGCTCTCCTGGCCCAAACCCATAGCCTGTTCCTCAGGTTTCTGAGGGGGATCCACTGTCCCTGGGCCTGTTCTGGCAGTGCTGGAACCTTGTTTGTGTGCCTTTGTAACAAGGTGAAAGCAACTGTGCTGCTGTTGTTCTTGGCAGAAGGAATTGTGGCAACTTCCCTCTGCCTCTGTTCTAGAACGTCATTTCACAGGGCCAGGTGACCATTCACACCTTGGAGCAGTTCTGGTTTAAACCCAACTCGTTGATATTTGCCTAGTTTTATCCCAGTTCAGAATGCAGACCCTGACCAGGGCTGGGGTGGGGAGCCCTGGGTGGGGCTCAGGATGGAGCTGGGACAGGTGTCCAGCAGGTGGCATCCAGCTCCCATCCATGCGGACAGAGACCAGCACTGCAAGGGGCAGGAGAGTGGGAAAGGCTTCCTGGCCCTTTGGGACCATTCATTAGTTGTGAAGAGTCTGAGGTCTCTGGACTGGGTGGAAAGCTGATAAAGAGAGGGACTTTGGATAAGGATATGGAGTGACAGGACAAGAGGGAATGGCTTCCCACTGCCAGAGGCAGGGATAGGTGGGATATTGGGAAGGAATTCCTGGCTGGGAGGATGGGGAGGGACCGGAATGGATTTCGTAGAGAAGCTGTGGCTGTTCCTGGATCCCTGGAAGTGTCCAAGGCCTGGTTGGACAGGGCTTAGAGCAGCCTGGGACGTGGAAGGTGGACCTGGTGGGACTGGATGGGCTTTAAGGTCCCTCCCAGCCCAAGCCAGTGTGGGATTCCGTGGTTTGAATGGGACAGAGCTGTGGGAGTGCTCACCCTGCTGCTGTCCCACAGGTGTCCTGCCTGGAGACGGTGTGGGTGTCCAAGTCCAACGTGGTGCAGCGGCGTGGGCGCGCCGGGCGCTGCCAGTCGGGCTTTGCCTACCACCTGTTCCCGCGGAGCCGCCTGGACAAGATGCCCACCTACCAGGTGCCCGAGATCCTGCGCACCCCCCTGGAGAACCTGGTGGTGCAGGCCAAGATCCACATGCCTGAGAAAACGGTGAGCACAACAGCCCTGCCTGCAGGAACCTGAGCAGGCTTCGTGCAGCTCCAGGGACAGGAGTAGGAGGAACCCAGAGTGCTGATTGCTTGCGCTCTTGCTTTGCTAAATGTGGTGCTGTCTAGGGAAGTTCAGGAAATGTGTGATCCTGTATATCACAGTGTGTCTGGAAGACTGAAGGAATGGAGAGGGCTGAGCTCGAGGCACACAGAGAGGGAATTGTGTTGCAGTCTGGGTTCCCCAGGGCTCTCCCACAGACTTATATGGTTAGCAGGGCTCCCGAGGGCTCTCCTGCATATCTGTATGGGAAACAGGCTGACTTTTTCCCTTTTTCCTTCCCCTGCTGTGTTGCAGGCAGTTGAATTTCTCTCCAAGGCTCTGGACAGCCCTGACATCAAAGCTGTGGATGAAGCCGTGATCTTGCTGCAGGAGATTGGTGAGTTAATTTCGTGTCCTAGAAACATATTTGCTGTCTAATTGTGGGAAGTGGGAGTTGGCACAGGATGCTGTGGGGCAGACTGGGCAGGATTGTCCCTGGATGGTAATGGTAGTTGATTGTGACTTCCCATTGCTATGTGTCCTTTGCCTCTTTTATTTCCCACGCTGCTTTGCTTAAAAGTTTGGGATAAATTTCCAAGGTTAAAAAGGGAGGAGGTGACAGAAAAAAGGGAAATGGTGATGTGGAGTTCAGGGCTGAGCCCTGTTGACGATCATGTGCCCAAGACAGCTGTTTCCTTGGCCCCAGCTCAGACCTGGGGAGTTCTGGGTGCTTATTGCAGACCTTGTCCTTGTGCCTCTTCAGGAGGTCACCCCAAATTCTCCCAGCCCTGGCAGTTCCCAAATCCCTTGTTCTGGCTGCCCTGGGAGCTGATGGATGTCCCACATGGGTGGCTCTCTTGCAGGAGTGCTGGACCAGCGGGAAGCCTTGACCACCCTGGGCAAACGCCTGGCCCAGATCTCCACAGACCCTCGGCTGGCCAAGGCCATCGTCCTGGCCTCCATCTACCGCTGCCTCCACCCCCTGCTGGTCATCGTGTCCTGCCTGACGCGAGATCCCTTCAGCAGCAGCCTGCAGAACCGCGCCGAGGTGGACAAGGTGAGGAGCCCCCCTCGCCAGCCCGGGTGGGGAGCAGGGCAGGGGGGTGCCCATGGCTCACCCATGTCCCACCCGTGTCCCTGTCCCAGGCCAAGGCCGTGCTGAGCCGGGAGAGCGGCAGTGACCACCTGGCGTTCGTGCGGGCAGTGGCAGGCTGGGAGGAGGTGCTGCGGCGCAGGGACAGCCGTGCCAGGGACAACTACCTGCAGGACTACTACCTGTACGGGCCCAGCCTGCGCTTCATCAATGGTGAGTTTGGGGCCCTCCTGCCCCTCCCCTGGCCCAGATGGCTGCTGCACGGTGAGGGACATGGGGCACAGATGGGCTGTGCTGGACCAGCGACTGCAGGGCCTGGCTTTGGCCCAGGACAGGGCTCCTGTCCCAGCCCAGGCTGGTGCTGCCCTGCTAAGGTGACTCATTCCGTAGGGGAAAAGAGGGTGAATCTCATCTCTGGGGCTTTCTCCTCCCTCCAGGCCTTGTCAAGCAGTTCTCTGAGAACCTCTATGAAGCCTTCCTGGTGTCATCCCCATCTGACTGCACCATGCCCTCATCTGTGTGTAACCAGTACAGTGAGGAGGAGGAACTGGTCAAGGGTGTCCTCATGGCTGGGCTCTACCCCAACCTCATCCAGGTACTGGCACTGCCATTGCTCTCTGGGGATTGCTGTCACAGCAGGTGGCACCGGCAAGCACTGAGGTGCCAGAGATGCTTCTGCTCTCTTGGGACTGAGTGTCCAGGCCAGGCTTCCAGCCCTGTGCTCTGGCCTGTGCTCCAGTGCTGTCCCTGGATCCCCATTTGTGAGGAGTGGCCACCCTGGCCTGTGCAAGTCCGTGTCTGGGTTTTTGGCACTTGGTCTGGGAGCCTCTGAGGTGGCATCTTGTCCTCCTGTTGGCTGTCCCTTGCCTGGCATTGGGTGACCACCAGGAGCTCCGCTAACCCATGGAGCTCCTAGGAGCGGAGGGACATCATTCCCCCCTGCCCCCTGTGAGAGGGGTGGCCGTGGCTGCTGGGGCTGCTGCTGGTGCAGGCTGTGACAGTCCCCTCCTGTGGCAGGTGAGACAAGGCAAGGTGACACGCCAGGGGAAGTTCAAGCCCAACAGTTACGCGTACCGAACCAAGGCCGGCACGGTGCTGCTGCACAAGTCCACCATCAACAGGTGGGTGACTGGGAGGGGGGATCCCCAGGGCTGGGCCAGGCCCTGGCTGTGCTAACAGAGCTGCTCCTGCAGGGAGGCGTCCAAGCTCTACAGCCGCTGGCTCACCTACTTCATGGCTGTCAAGTCCAACGGCGGCGTCTTCGTGCGCGACTCGTCCCAGGTGCACCCGCTGGCCGTGCTGCTCATGACTGACACTGACATCCACGTGCGAGGTGAGCGCTCCGGGCAGCCACCCTGCTCCAGCTGCTCCCAGGGCTCCGGGGCTGGGTGGGCACTGCTGTGGTGGGGCCTGGAGGTGATGGTTTGTGAGCTGCTCTGCCTGCAGCTCTGCAGGGAGACAAAGCCAGCTGAGCCTTAGGGCTGTGCCTGGATTGTCCTGGGGAAGGAGCTGAGCTGGCAGGATCCCATTTGTCCCTGGGGATGTGTCCCTGCAGCCCGCGGGGGTTTTGGCAGTGCTGCAGTCGGTCTCTACCCCTCGAGCTTAGTAGGGCTGTGCTGTCAGTCACCTGTGGGAAGCTGGGAGGGTGCCAGGGTGTGCTCAGAGCTGCCTGGCTTTAGTGGGAGCTGTGGGCCCAGCTGAGTGCCCAGCCCGGGCTAAAGCGCGTCCCGAGCAGCCCCTCACTGCCACTCACACGCCTTCTCTCCCCCAAGATGACGGCTGGCGAGCGACGGTGTCCCTGACGGACAGCGACCTGCTGGTGCTGGAGGGAGACTCCTACACCATCCGCCTGCTGCGCGACTTCCGCGTGTCGCTCTCCAAGATGGTGGAGACGTGCCTGTGCTACGAGATGGCCGCGATCCCCGGGGATCTGCACCACCAGCACAGCCAACTGCTCGACATCCTGGTGGATCTGCTCAAGGGCCCTCCCGGCAGCTTCGGCTCGTAGGCGGAGCCGCAGGCTCGTGTGGGGACTTGTAATTTGTATAAAGATGTTCACAAATGTTTATTTAAATAAAGTTCTATTTATCCCTTGTGAAGTCATCTCTCTCCATCCTAGAAGATTAATGTTGTCTGAATCTCCTGCTGTCGGCTCCGTGCATGGTCACCGCGTGGGAAGAGCAGCGCAGTCCCGCCGGGAATGGACTGGGAGTGCCGACGGACCCCGGCGTGAGCTCCGTGGACACCCAGCCGCCTCCTCCGCTCGTCCCAGCGCCAGTCCCTGACTGGGAACAAGGACACGGCTGCTGCGGGCCTCCTCTGCCCCCTCCCCACGGGGCCAGAGCTGCTCCGGGCTCAAGAGGAGGACGGATGTCCCGGCTGTGCCAGGATGGTGGATCCAGCAGCTCCAGCAGGGAGGGGATCGCCGATGGTTGTCTCTCCACGTGGAGGAAACCCCGAAAGCACCGGATGGAGAGGAATTCCACGCGGGATCCGAGGGGCCCTGCCAGCCCCAGCACAGTCGTGGCGTCTGAGTGTGAGATGTGACTCGTCCTCCCCAACCTGCCTGTACTTCTCGTCCTCTTGCGTTGTTCCTATGATTTTTTTAAACTTCCTGTTCTCCCCACGTGGAGGAGGCCTGATCCCTGTCCCTTGTGCAACACAGGACGTGATTGTAGCTGCCAGGCTGCCTGTGAGCGCCGCTCCTGCGGGAAGCCAGGAGCAGAGGCACAAAACCCATTGTTTTCTATGAACAGGGACCATATTTCTGTGGAAGGAGGATTGCGACAGGCACAGCACTCACTGAGGAATCTGGAGTTTAATCCCAGCTTTGCCTTGGATTCTCTGTCCGAAGCAGACAGTGACCTACCTCACAGGGCTGTTGTGAGGGTCGGGGTTTGTAACGGGAGCCCTCGGGAGGGACTCTGGCCCGGGGCTGTGCCCCCCCCGGGGCCTGGGCTCCGTTCTTTTTATTCCCATTTCTTAACGCCCTTTGTACCTGCAGCCGGGAATGGGAGCGAGGCTGTTTCCATGGCACAGGGGCTCCTGCCCCGGGGCCACCCTTTGGTTCTCCCAGTTCTACCATTTAATTTCCTGCTCATGGGCTTTAAGGCGCCGTGGCTGTGCCAGCACAAGGCCCGGGGAGGCCCTCGGAGTCCTGCAGCCTGGGGTCACTCCAAACTGCTCATCTTCATTTCACTTGCTTGAGGTTGTCACTATTATTTGACCAGTGTTTGTTTCTTTTGGCCTGTATAATGGGCAGTATGGTTTTCCCTTCCAGCAGGTTTAAAAAAAAGACAAAAAAGACAAAAAAAAAGAAAAAAGACAAAAAAAAAAGACTAAGCTATTGTCTAAATGGTTCCGAACTAGTGTGATATTGGGATACTTCCGTGGCTGTTATGTGATACTGGATCTTTTTACAACATAGATTAAAGACAATAAAAAGGGATAGAGTAGGAACTGCCTCTGTCCTCTTCATTCTTTTTTGCTATTTCTTTTTCTGCAAAGTTTGGGATTTTGTGCCTTTTCCTGGCTCGGGAAGAGCAGCAACAGCTGCTCTGCTGGGAGAAGTGCCCAGCTGCTCTGGGGCAGTGAGGAGCTGCAGGGCCACACTGCTCACCCAGGCACCCTGAGGGGATAGTGGCTCTGGGCACAGGGGACTGGCACTGAGGGGGCTGCTGGGGGACAGGTGTGTCCTGGTGCTGCCTGTGCCTGGGGCAGCCAACCCAGCGTGTCCCAGTGCCCAGGAAAACACTGACCCAGAATGTCTTGGTGGTGCTGCTGCCTGTGAAAACCAACCCAGAGTGTCCCAGTGCTGCCTGTGCCCCATGTCTGGGGGAGCTGGGGCTGGCTGGAGCTGGGGATGTTTCCCCAGCAGTGCTCAGGGAGGGGCAGAGGAGCAGCAGGGACCTGCATCTTGGGTCCAAATCGCATTTGGGGTCCCATCTGAGCCAGGGTGACAAACCTGTCCTTTATCTGTGTGAGTGGCCAGGGGCAGCTCCTGCCAGCTGCGTTGGTTGTTCCAGCTGTGCCAGCTGTTCCAGCTGTGCCATGGGACAGGAATTCTTGTGGCTGACACCAGAAACACCCGAATCCCTTCAGCCCCTTCCGTGGGCTCTGCCAGCACCGCAGCAGCTGCCTGGGACTGCAGCTCCGCCCCAGCCCAGCCCTCCCGCCCCACAGAGTCACAGCAGGCTGAGGAGGAACATCTAGAAGCTTTATTTCAACCCTTTACAATTAAGAATCACAACATCAAGTCAGGAAATGTTGCTAAGGAGACGACGCTCTTACAGCCCCCGGGGAGGGGAGACACAAAGGCAGAAGCAGCCGCTGGGTTCCCCCGGGCCGGGGGGCTCTGCCGCCCCCCAGAGCTGCTGTCTCACACCGAGCACTGACCTCCCCTCCCCAGCCCTGCCTCCCCCACCGCGGCGCAGGGACAGCGCAGTCTCCCCCTCCTCGGGCACCCCCTGCAGAATAATCCTATGACACAAAATAATAATAATACGTCACATTTAGAGAACACGTCACACGCTGCTCACGCCTCACAACGGCCCGGTGAGGTAAAAATTGAATCCCCCCCACCTTCGCAGATGGGGAAACTGAGGCAGAGAGGTTGAGTGGCTTCCCGAGACCACGGAGGGAGCCGAGAGCTTCCCCGGCCGCACCGCCACACCCCGCGGCCGCTTCCCCTCGCTCCTGACTCGGCGTCCTACGCTACGGGACAAAGGGAGCTGCGGGCGATGCCGAACGCTGGGCTGGGATGAGCGCGGCGGGGCGGTGGAACCTCGTGGGTGATGTCGGCCGGCGGGAGCCGTGCGGGGAGGGCGGGAGGCCAACGCTCGCCGGGCTGGAGCTCAGGGGGAGGAAGGAAGGAGAGCCGGAGCCCTTTCGGAGCTCTTTCGGAGCCCTTTCCACTGCTGCTGCCTCCCGGAGCCGCTTC
Organism: Lichenostomus cassidix; assembly: GCF_008360975.1. Lineage (NCBI taxonomy): Eukaryota > Metazoa > Chordata > Aves > Passeriformes > Meliphagidae > Lichenostomus > Lichenostomus cassidix. The sequence goes on from NC_139482.1 coordinate 672,959, forward strand.
CCCCACCGCCGGCTCCCCGGGCCGCTCGGCCTCGCGGTGACATTTGTCCTGCAGCGGCACCAGCCCTGCCCCGAGGGAGCCCTGCCACCCCGAGGGCGCCATCGAGCTCCGAGAAAACTGGGAATTCTGCCTAAACACAAACACACGAGGGTCCCGGGGCTCCTCTCACAGCGACACTACGCGGGGACAACGCGAGGGGCAGCATAGAAAACTACATTCAGTTTGCGGCCGGAGCCGAGCGCGGGAGCTGCCGCGGCCTCGAGCGCACAAACTCGGTTACTCGAATGTACTTGTTGAACAGTATAAAAAGCCCAAAATAACTGTAAATGCCACTGATATGCCGGGAGACCCCGAGCTCCGGCCGGGACCGCCGGGATGGAGCTCCAGCCCAGCCCTGCTGCTTCCTCAGCACCCCTCAGCAGCTCAGCCTGCAAAGCGCTGCTCTCATCGCCTCAGCCTGAGCTCTGCCAAGGCCTCTGCCGAGCATCCTGCCCGGAGCAAACCTCCAGCGCCGCCTTGCCCTGCTCAGCCCCTGCTCAGCCCTCCCAGAGCAGAGTTCCCCAGCACAGCCACAGCCAGGCCCCCAGCACCAGCTCGGGACAGGAACGTGTACATTCAACTTGCAGCTCATTCAGAGCACGACTCCTATTCTCCCCCAAATTTGCTGCCTCCGGTCCTCGATGGAGCCACCGGTGCCTGCAGCTCCTCCCACGCAGCAGCGTTTAAGGTCTCAGCAGCACCCAGCTCATCCACCTCTCCAGACAGGAAACTAAAGTCATTCCCACCTCACACGGCTCCCTCCCAGGCTAGCAGTATGTACAGCCGCTTCCTCAAAATAAAATTAAAAAAGAAATCCATATGAAAACTGAAGCTGTCCTAGAAACACCACGGCAAACTAGTGTATCCGGATTTAGTTTGTCAGCTAAACACAGGCACAACAAGTGTTAGAGAAGTGGCACAGAAGCACAGGCTGGGGGCTCAGCTGGGCCGGGGCTCGGGCAGGGACAGACCTGGGTGCCACACAGAGCCACCACTGCCCGGCCAGGCCGCCCAGCACTCGGGAAATCGGATAAAAGCAAAGCAGGGAGAAGGTGACAGCACTGTCCCTTTGCAGCAGGCAGGGCTTGTTTGCCTTTGCAATCTCAGAAGATAAAGTGCAATGTTGCCACTTGCCTTCCTCCTGCAGGCCCTGAACCAGGACCTGGCTGCTTCCCTCTGCCCAGAGCCCCACCTGGGCACCCCGGGAGCCTCATCCTGGGACATCCCAGGCCACCGCAGGCCTGGGGTGCCCCAGGCAGAGCAGCAAGAGGAACACAACATCTCAGCCTCCACCTCTTTGGTTGCCCACAAACATCTCTGGCTGCTGCCCATCAGCACAAACCCTGCCCAGCTGGTCAGCCTGGAGCTTGGCTCCAGCCCGTGCCAGGCCACCCTGGCTGGTCACAGGAAACCAGGCTCCAGGCTGGAAACCAGGCTCCAGGCTCACCATCCTGCCGAAGGGCTCACCCTGCTCCTCTCCTTCAAATTTCCCCTCAATTCAAGTGTCAGAAAAAAAGTCACCCGAACCAAAGCCAAGGCTGCCAAGCTGAAGCTGGTGTGTAGAATTTAGCAGTAAAGAAAGAAGGAAGCGTCACGGGAGGGCAGTGATATATACCAGGATTCAGGGAACAGGGCGGTGGTGGCTGCTCCAGGAACACTGGGGACACACATGGATACATTGAGGGCAGGGAGTGACAGCACAGCTGCCTTCCCTGGCTGGGATCACAGGGATGTGCAGGGGAGTGGAGATGAAGGGAGGAGGAGGAGGAGGAGGAAGAGGAGAAGGAGGAGGAGGAGGAGGAAGAGGAAAGGAAGCACTGGGAGGTCTCTGGGTATATATAACCGCCCCTTTCAGGTGCAAATCTGCATCGCTCATTTAAATTTGTATTCAGATGAAAAAGCACTTATGAAACTATCAGACGACTTTGATGCAAACTAGTACATTTTAATGCCATTTTATTAGAAATCATGCAAACTTTAATATAAAAAATACAAGTGCAATAAGAATCTTTGTGTGTAAATACAGATTCTGGGTTATCGTGTCATTGTCGGCTTCCCAAAGAAATATTCCCACAAGCATGAGAAGCTGCAGGCTTCCCTCTGTCCCCTCCTGGAGCAGCCCCCCTTAGCACACGCCTGGTTCAGTTCTCTTTGATCCCAGTGTTTTGTTATTCTGCTTTTCTTTTTTTTTTTTGCTTTAAATTAGTTTGACCACCCAAGAACACTTTTTTTTTTGTTTGTTTTGTTTTAATTTATTTACATTTCGTTTCTTTAGTGTCGTTTGAAACGAGGAGCTCCAAGAGTGGTTAAATCTCCTTCCTAGTCAGAGCTGCAACTCCCTGGCACCACCCCTGCCCCGCTGCCCTGCCGAGGCTCCCGGCCTCACCCCGGGATGAGCGCTGCCCTTCCCTGCTGCCTCATTCCTGCAGGGCCCTGCTCATCCCGACGCTCCGGTCACCAGCCTCACCCCGCTAAAACCACACACCCCACACACCCCCACGGACCTGCTTCAGCCTCGCAACTCCCGCCACGGCCGCCTCCTGCCTCCCTCCAGCCCTGGCCCTGGAAAACGGGAGCAATCCCAGGGCTCGGGCCGTGCCAGTTAATAAATAAACCACCTTTGCAGAAGGCACCCCGGGAAGGCTCACGAGCATCAATTCATGCATCTCGAGGTCAACACAGGCTCCACCTGAGCTCTCACAGCAAGTCTGCCCTTTACACATTCCTGTGCCTTTCGTTCCAGACATGGCTTAATCCCATGAACTCGCTCCATCGTTTAAAATATTAAAAAAAAAAAAAAAAACAAACCCCAAACAACAACGAAGAAGTTACAATGGCTGGATATGTCAGTAAGAAGCCAGCACGGCAGCAGCGGTTAAATGTCCCTACTCTCCTACGGGTCGGAAAAGAAGGAAAGAGAAAAGGAAACTTAGCACGGGTTCGTAGCACGATAAATCATCAACACTTCATCACAAAGAATAAAAGGTTCAAGTCAACAGTTAAAACAGCCTAATGAGTGTGGAGGGGATTTATCAGCATCCCGCGGGCGGCAGAAACTGAAGCGGCGAGGAGGGGAGGGGTTAAAAAAAGAGACAGAAAGAAAGATCACAGCTTATCCCTGTTAACTCCGGCCTGGCCTCAGCCCCGCGGGGCTCTGCTCTGTCCCCGCCGCTGGCACAGCCCCGACGCCACACCCACACTCCAGAGAGGGCACGGAGAGCGAGGGAGGGAGGGAGGGACCCCCCAGCCCCCGGGACGCCCCGAGGAGCCCCAGCCCGTGACCATCGTCCCCTTCCTTCCCACCTAGAGCCGAGGCCGGGTTAAGAGAGCCAAGCTGGGAGCCCCGGGGCGCGTGGAGCGGGGCTGGCTGGGGGTCACGAGCCTTGCTGGGAGGGCACGGCTGGCGGCGGTGACGGGGAGGCGACGGAGCCCAGGCTGTCGCTGGCGGAGGTGCTACGCCGGGGGCAGGTGCTGCTGGAAAGGGTGGGGGGTTTGGAGACGACGATTTCCGCTCCGTGGTCCGTTGGAGCCTTGGCCTTCGCACGGAACGTCAGCTTGTGAGACTCAATCTGCAGCGACACAAGGGCAGGGGACAAGGGGGCGCGGGGAGAGGAGGAGACAAGGGACGGGAGGGGAATGGAAGACGATACCAGAATGTCATCATTAGATGCCTGGAAGATAAAAGGCAATTTTCCGAATTAAAAGCGAGGCGCGGCAACCCCGCGGACGGCGCTGCCGGCGGTGGGGGGCTGCGGGGCTCCCTCCCCCCGGCCCGGCGGGCACTTACTTGTTTCTTGGATGTGAGTGTCGAGGCTCTGCATTTCCCTTTGGTCGGCGCTGCTGAGGGCGGCCAGCGCAGGCCCCACGCCGTTCTCCCGGGCTGCCGGCACCGGGCCTTGCCCCGGCCCCTCTCCGTTGGCCGGCGGGAGCTGCGCCGGCTCCGTGCCACCCTCGGCCTGCAGGGACAATCGTGGGCACGGTCAGTGCTGCTGGGCAGGGTGAGGAGGGCACGGGGATGGGGAGATGGCAGCGGGAATTGCTGCTCTGGGAAAGCAAATCCTGGGAAAGAAAATCCTGCAGGGTCTCACAGACCCTCGGAGCTCCTCCGAGCTGCCCTCAGGCCCTAGAAGTCAGCACCTGCACCTAGACTCACAGCTGGACACCTGAACAGGGTCCAGGGAATGGCACAGGGTCCAGGGAATGCCAAGAACTAATCCCAGCCCTCAGCCCACACATCCCCCAGGGAGGGAATGTCCCCTCCCTGAGCACAGATGTCCCATTGCTGCAGCCAGAGCTCAAATGAGCAGAGCCAAGGCTGGGGACAGTTTGTGTTCCTGTGGGAGAAGGGATGAATCAGAGCCATGAGAGCTGTGATCTGTTCTCATCCTCACACAAACAGGGCTGAAGGGCTGAACTCGACAGACCCCTTCCAGATCAGGATATTTCATGATTCTCTAAGGCTCCCCAGGCTGCCAGGTGTTCTCTCCCAGCACAGAGCACTTGGATCCCACCAGCTTTAACTGGGGCTGAAGGCTACTGCCAGCCTTTCTGCTGGGCTCACAGCTTGGAGTGATCCCTGCTCTCAGATGCCAAGAGGAAGGATGGAGATGGGCAGTGCCAGCCCTCAGGAATGCCCAGAAGGGAGCCTGGTCAGGTGGGTCCACGCTCTCTCCTTTCCAACCATCCTCATCCCAGGCTCCAGCCTCCCTCCTGGGGTGCACAGCAGAGGTCCCAGACACTAGGAGGCTGTACCAGGCTGTGGTGGAGGAGCTGCACTTCAGGAACAGCAGGAGGAGGACTAGAACTGGATTAAAAGCTTTCCTGGGATGTGCCAGAGATCTGCACTCACCTTCACAGCTCCTCCGGCCGGCGAGTGTCCCACGTTGTCCAGAGATCCCACTTTGGCCTGGGCCTTCTCCTTGAAGTTCAGCTTCTGGTTCTCGATTTTGACATCTCCTCCTCCTGCAGGGACATGGAGCAGGGCTGAGTTCAGGTAGCCCCCAGCAGTGTCACCCTCGTGTTCCCTTCCCAGCCCCCTGGAGCTGCTGGGGACCCTTTGGAGGAGGGACAGGAAAGTCCCACACTGCCTGGCCCAGCCTCTCCCCAGGTGAAGTTTGGTTTAGAACTGGAAGACTGAAGTTGGTGATTTTCAGCCCTAGGGAATGCTGCACATCCAGACAGGCTGGAGAAACCCTCCCTGGATGTGCTCCTGGGGCTGCCTCCTGCACCAGAGGTGTGAAGCCACCCCCACCATCCCTCACTGGTGCCATTCCAAGGCTGACTCCTACTGCTCCCGTCCCTGTCCCTGCCCAGCTCTCTCCAGCTCAGCCATCTGTGCATTCCTCAGTGCCAGGACACCTCCAGCTCCTCTCTGTCACTGCCTTCCTCCCCTCCTTGTCCCTTCCCCCTGCTGCTCCAGCACTGGGATCCCCAGACAGCTCCTACCAGCACATACCTGACCTGTGGCTTCACAGGGCAGGGAAAAAGCCTGGGGGGAACTGCAGGAACACTGCAGGCTCAGGAGAATGGGGAGGGCAGAAAGAGCTGCAGGATTTTAGCAAGATTTTTCCAGAATGGAATAGATTCCAGAATACTGCAGCTCCCATTAATCACAGAATGTGGAATCCTGGAATGGGCTAGGTTGGAAGGGGCCTGAAGGATCATCCCACTCTACCCCAGCCATGGCAGGGACACCTTCCACTATCCAGGCTGTTCCAAGTCCTGTCCAACCTGGCCTTGGACACTTCCAGGGATCCAGGGGCAGCCACAGCTTCTCTGGGCAACCTGTGCCAGGGCCTCCCCATCCTCCCAGCCAGGAATTCTTTCCCAATATCCCACCTAACCCTGCTCTCTGGAGGTGGGAAGCCATTCCCTCTTGTCCTGTCACTCCACACCCTTGGAAAGAGTCTTTCCCCATCTTCCTTGGCTCCCTTCAGGCTCTGCAAGGCCATAATGAGGTCACCCCAAAACCTTCTCTTTTCCAGGCTGAACAATCCCAACTCTCTCAGCCTTTCCTCACAGGTTTCCCTCACAGGGGAAATGCTACAACCCTCTGACCATGTTGGTGCCTCCTTTATTGATGAATCAGACCGTGCACAAAGCCACAGATTGGAATCATGGATCTTAAGGATCATTCCAACCTCCCTGCATGGACAGGCACACCTTTCACTGGCTGCAGTCCATATTCCAGCAGCTTCTCCAAAACCCAACCAAAGTCTGGCTATGCACAGCTTTGCTCCCCAGCGACATCATTAAACCCTCAGCCCTCCCTCTGGAAGCCTGGCACAGCCAACGGTGGAAACCAAGGGATTTGGTCCAAATCAGTCAAAGCCTCTGGGAGCTGCAGGCAGGGTGGCTGTGCTTTCATCAGGCCTGGACAAGGGCAGTGATTGTCACTCCCAGCTCGTTATTTCCGAGCGCTGAGCACGCCGAGGTCACAGTGGTGGCACCACGTTCCCAACGCCACCGGAGCGAGGGGTCCTGCAGGAGGGTGAACTGCTCTAACCTGGCAGGCTGGACAGGGGACTCCCAGAGGGGACAAAGACCAGCCTGTGGTGCTTGTTCTGAGCCCTGGGCACTGAACTTTGTCCCTTGTGCCTGGGCTGTGACAGCAGCAGCGTTCCTGGCCCGGAAAGTGTCCCCAGACACCGAGGGGCCAGCCAAGGTCACTGCACTGCCCATCCCTCAGGCCAAACTGGGGCCTCCAGCCTCAGCACCCTGGGGAGACACCTGAGATTGCCAGGAATTCCCTCTGTGTTCTCAGCAGGGAGCAGGTAATTCCTGCACACTCATCCCAGAAAATGGCATTAAAGGGCCGGAAGTGTTTTATGGGAGGCAGGAGCTGCCATGGACTCGAGGCTAACAGGATCCTTGTATGTGTTCTGAAGAACTGGAGGGAATTTCCTTTATCCTTCCACGTTCCATGAACATCCTTGGATGTTCCGAGCACCCCAAAGCCCTCTGTGAACATGGATGAAGTTTCCTGGAATGGTCATGGAAGCATCCATGTTTTCCTTCTCAAATGAGCAGGAAAAAGCACAACTGAGTCAAAGCTGTAGATTATCCTCACAGGCAAGAGGACATCCCACATCTCCTAATCCCCCTCTCAGCTCATGAAACCACCAGGAATTGTGAAAGAAGCACTTCTAGGTATTTCCAGAAGCACTGGGAACATCCCCTGAAAGCAACAAACCCCTTAAACTATTTCAGTCACAATCCAGGACTGTGTTTAAGGGACAAAACCTACAAATAATGAGGAAATGGTAAAATCCCTACCTGGCTTATGCTTGATATTTGCTTTAGATCCACACTTGGAGGACACTTTGGAAAGGTCGACTTTCTTGTTCTGGATCTGCACCTGGAGAGACAAAAAGCAGCAGCTGAGCACAGAGAAACATCTCCAGACTCTGGAGGCCAAAGGGCACCTCAGACACCACTTTGTGCTTTGTGCCCCTTTGTGCTCTACCACGTTATTCCTCCTGCTGATTCCCAGGAGTCATTCCTGGGCATTCCTGGCCACTGTATGACCAATGCTTCTGGCAGTGTTGGGGTCACTCAGAGCCAGGAGGGGCTCAGGTGAGGGACAGAACTGAGAGCAGAGAGCAGGACAGAGGGACAGAACCAGGCACAGCCATGGGACACAAAAGCACTGGGAACAGGGACAGTGAACACCAACCCCACTGCCATGCTCCTGCCCAGGCTGGGGACACAGCCTGCCACAGCCTGGGCAGCTCCCAGACTTGGAAGTGCCCAAGGCCAGGCTGGACAGGGCTTGGAGCAGCCTGGGACAGTGGAAGGTGTCCTTGTCCATGGCAGGGGTGGCACTGGATGATCCTTAAGGTCCCTCCAGTCAAACCAGTCTGGAATTCTGTGAGGGACATGGTGGCCCAACGGAATGCAGTGTTTCAGGAATCCGTCCCTCTCAAAGAGCAATGCCAGTGGTGAGAGCAGCCACCAGCTGGAACCTGCAGGCTCAGAAGTTGTGCTCCAGGAGGAAATCCAAGGATTTCCTTTTGAATGTAACAAGAATTCCTTCACCCACCAGCTACTCTAGGATTGCACAGAGAGTTCTCAAGATAATTTGCCACAACTGCTCCTCAGGAAGCACAGCTCAGCCTCCTGCCATGGTCCCACATCCCCAGCTCAGTGACACCCTCAGAAGGTCAATCACAGACCCTGCTCTGATTTTCTCAGGTGTTGTGAGTAAAGTCAGTACAGCTTTAATCAGCAGTCCTTGCTTGCTCAGAACTGGGATGAGATGACATTTATTTCACAGAAAGCATTTCAAAATCCTGATGTTTGCTGCCAGCTGTGGCTCCTCACCTGAGATCCAAACTATCCCACCTGCATGGCAGGGTGTTTTGTAGGATTTCTAACAGGAGCTGGGTTTGCACCTTGGGATTGCCCTTAGAGAGCCAAACACAAACTCTGGTGCCAGAAATAAACTTTGGAAGCTTGACAGAGGCTCAGGTGGGGAGTGTGAGCTTCAACTCTTTTTAGCTCTGACTCTGACTACTTCCCAATCCATCCAAGCAGGCCAAGCCAAAGGCCAGAGAAACATAGGCACATTCCAAATCCCCTTTAGACTTTTATCAGCACAGACATTGCCTGCACTGTGTAAAATCTACCTCTTCACTGTTTTCTTTAAAAAGAAAGCTTGGTCAAAGGTTGGACTTGATGGTCTTGGAAATCTTTTCCAACCTCAGTGGTTCTGAGAGTGGGAAATACTAAAAAAAACCCCTAAAATTCTTTTCCCCAGGAAACTGAACTATGTTTGTGTAAAGATATTTCTGGTGAATGTAACATGAGCAGGAACAACAATTTCTGCTTTTGGGCATGGCTTCTGGGGAATCTTGGCATGGAGAAGAAATGATCTCCTTGCACAGAGGGCAGAACGGGCACCTGAGCAGAGATCCAGCCAGGAGCCACTTGGGTGGGGTGGCAGGACAATGTCCCTGGAGCCCTGGAAGTGTCCAAGGGCAGGCTGGACAGGGCTTGGAGCAACCTGGTACAGTGGAGCAGGATGGAACTCAATGACCTTTAAGGTCCTTTTCAACCCAGATCATTCCATGTCCATCACTTCTACCAGAGCAACCCTAAAGCTCAATCAAAATCTGCTTCTAAACCACAACACTCTTGTCCACAGGATTCCTAAAAACTTTAGCTGAAGGCACAGACCAGATCAGACCTTCCAGGCAGACCCACCAGGGAATTAAACACTGGAAATTCTATCAAAATTGATCATCACAACTACTTGAGCAAGAAAACATCTTGGAAGAGGTCACTAAAACCACAGTGCCCCAAAAGGAGTGAGAATATACAGAAATGGATAAAAGAAAATGCTTTCCTGGGAAGACAGACTGGGCACTCACATCCACACTGCCTGTGGTGGAGGGCTGAGAATGCTTGCCTGGAGCTGCTCTGGGGGCATTTGGAACATGGAAATGAGCTTTTGGCTTTGAAAATGCAGAATAAAGAGCTGCTTAAAGGGCTGAGCAAGGAGCAAAACTGCAGTGGTGAAAGAAGAGTGTGGGAGAGGAGAAGAAAGCAGAGACACAGCTTTCCCTAGGGTTGGGAATGGCTGGCAGTCAAGAAGGAAGGACAGGATGGTGATTCAGGAGCAGAAGGACACTTCACTGACACAGTCAATCAAGCAAGAAAAGATCCTCCCCCATTTCAATCCCATTTCTGGGAGCCTGGAAAAGCAGGAAAGGCTCTTGTAAGGCCCCTGAAAGGCTGAACAAGATAAAGGTGGTGAAATTGAAGTAGTTTATAAAATACAGCTCCTTGGAGTGCATGGACAGGGAAATGCCACCAGCTGCTCCAGAAAGTGTCACCAGTGTGGCCAAAGAGACTTCTGCCACCATCTCTGGAACAGCCTGTCCCAAGCTGGGGGACAGAAGCAGGTGGAACAACCAGCAGGAACAGAAACAGGGCTCAAAAACACCTTGAGGGCTCCACAGGACACCAGGGCTCAACACCAGCATTCACAGCTCACCTGCAGGAGCATTTCAATGGGAAACACTGCCATGAACATGGTGTGAACCATGGAAACAGCAAGGAAGAACCACAAACCCTAAATCCCCAGTCAGGATGGCAGCAGGGATGTGTGTCCAGTGACTGTGGGAAGGGAGCCTGGGCTCAGTGACAGTGGTGTGACTTCAGCAGCTGTCTCTGGCCACCTTGGCAACCAACCTGGGGGGAATCACTTGTTAAGAAGCCACATTTGGTTGCCTCTTGCAAATACTGGAAAAATCAGTCTTGTAAAGGCTCAGCCTGTTGGACATGGATTTCCCAGGAAAAGTGGCTCCCAGCTGACTCCACAGCCAGGTCCTGAGCAGCGTTTGTGTCCCTGGGCCAGACTCCAACAGACATCCTGGGCACTTCACCAGATGTGACAGCTGGACATGGTTCCTTGGGAACCCAGGATATTTAAACACCTATGGAAAAAATTCCTTGGGCTCAAGTCCTTCAGTGTCTTTGAAACCACCCAAACTTTGTATTCCTGAAGCTGTCCCTGTGCCAACAGCCCAGCCCTGGTTTGTCAGGGCAGCACACATCTGCCCCATGGAAATGAGCCCCCAGACCTTGCTCTCCCAAACTGCAGGATCTGGACAGTTAACCTGGTTTGCCTGGCAGATACTTGGAGGATCTAACAGCCCAAACCAAGCTGCAGACACCACCAGATTAACTTTCTATTTTAATAAGCTCAGCCCTGCTGCCAGAGATACCAGCAGCCTTTAAATTTAGAAATTAATCGCAGCTCAAAGGTTAAGTCCCGAAGTCTTTGCCTGCTCCAAAGTCCTTTTTGTGAAACAAGAAGTGAAATGAGTCTGGCTCCAGCTGGCCCTGTGAGCCAGGGGAGAGTAACAGGCACTTCCAGGCCATAATGCATCTGCTCTGGGAAATCCAAGTTCCACAGGATGTCAGGAGTGAGGAGGTGCTGGGGAACCCCGGCGAGTTCAGTCCCCACCCCGAGTTTGGTCATGACCAGCCCACGTGGAGTTGTACACTGTGAAACAAAACACACACACTCAGCCTGACAACCGAGTGGAAACGCAGAAATTCTCCAGCCTGAGTTGTCTCCAGGAGCCCTGAGGCTCTGCCTCCAGCAGAGCGTTCTTGACACTGCCACACCCACCACGGCACAAGAGAAGGAGTTAGTAGTAGACAGGCAGCTTGCCCAGACCCATACTTACATTCCCACCTCCAGGGACATGCTTAATATTGTCCTTGGAACCACACTTGGACTGAACATGGCTGTAGTTCGCTTTTTTGGAGACTATCTGGACCTGGAACGTTACAGAATGGAAAACAACACAAGGGAAGAGGACTGGTTAGAGCTGTCATATGGCAGGAGGGGCTCATGGAGAAACAGGGACCGTGTGGGACTCGACCCAGTGCTGGGGGGGAAGCCACCGAGGAGGAGAGTGAGAGGAAGTGAAGGACAGGAGCTGCACAGACAGTGTTAGTGCCAGGCTGGGAGCACCGCGTGGAAAACGCTCCCCATGGACCCTGCGGGGTGGGATGGGACTGCCTACAGCCCCGGGGAACTTCCCTGGTGCAGGGAGAGCCAGCCCAGAGGGATGGGATGGGATATGAGTGTCCATGCCCCAGGAAGCCTCAGGGGAGGTTTCCAGCAAGAACTTCCCCAGCCCTCAGAGCCACCACTCCCAGCACGCTGTGAACTGCTCCAGGTGAGCCACATCTGGATTTGCTCCAGCCCTGGAGAACGTCCCTCCAAACCCCTGGGCAGTACAGCTGGGTCTGAGAAACATTTTTCTGCTGAAGGTGGTGAAACCTTTGGTTAGATATCTCAGATGAGTTTTATGTTAATGGAATTGTTTCTCCTTTACACTGACTTGGATTTAAGGGCATGAGAATGAGGCTGGTGGCAGCTTGGCAGTGCTGGGGGATGGTTGGACTCCATGGGCTCAGAGGGCTTTTCCAGCCCCAGTGATTCTGGGATTTTTCAATAAAATAGAGCAGTTTAGGTGAGCTTTACTCACAGTAGTAACTGGGTTAGACACCAGTGTTTACAAAGGTTAGTTACAACATGGGTTTAGTCTGGAGTTATTTTTCACAGCACAAATAGGCCCAAGCTGGATCCTCCTTCCTACAAAACGTGATGAACTTGGAGCACAACAGGAATCACCCAACACTCTCACTTGGGCAGGTTCCCAGAGCTCCTCAGCCAGGTCAGAAAGGATTCCTGGATTCAGGAACAGCAGCTCTGGGAACACCCCTGTGCCATGGAGTGTTGGGTGGTTCTCTGACTCCCTAGAGGTACAAATCCTGTTCATTCCTGACCATTCCTGCCTGAAAATTTTGGAATTAAACTGTGGCAGTCCCACCTCACCCCATCCACTTGTACTTTGGAGTAACCCATCCAACAGCGATGGCCTAAGGCATGGAGTTACAGTTTTGGTACAGTTGGTTGGGAATACTGCATGAGAGATGTGAACTCCTTCATATTCTGCAGTCTTAAAAGAAGCAGCTCTGAACTCAACCTCTCTCTGTCTTGCTGGTTCTGTGTGTGAAGAACTGGGTTTAAGGGAAACCTCTGACTCAAAGTTAAACCTGCATTAACCTGGAAGTGAAACTGGAGGACTCTGCTCTGGAAACCTTTCCAGCAGGTGTGGAGAAAGTCCCTCCCTGGAGGAGTTTCCCTGGGAACAACTCAGAGTGCACAAGAGAGAACGGGGAGTGTCTGTGCAAGGAACAGTGCTACTGACAGGACAGAGTAAGACAGCTGAAGAGGAGGGACAGTGACTCAAAATGGAAACGTTTTCCTTCATCTCCCCCAGAGAAAAGTGTGAAAGGAACTCACTTTCCCATTGGGCTGTTTGGGGAACCCCTCTTTTGCTGCGGCTGCTTTAGGAGCCACTCTAGTGCCCGCGCTGGGATCAGACCTGGGCGCGGCGGCGGCTGAGTCTGGCCTTTTCTCTATTTTCCCCTGGATGGAGACAAAGGGATGGTTGCAACCAGCAAAAGCAGAAGTGTGGGCAGGAGAACGGGCACATGGATAAACCTGGCGGAGCAGATGAGCCAGGAGAACTCCCTGCATGCTCTAATGCCCAAGGATAATCCGTGCCAGGAATGGTGACACTGAGGGTGACAGAGCACCGCTCAGCCCCGGGTGGAGGGGGCACCCTGTGGGGGCACAGAGCAGGGATTCAGTTCTCCATGTCTCAAAGAGCTCCTGGTGCCCTTCCTTGGGATCCAAGTGACCCCAGGACATTGATCCTGCCAAAAAATCAGACCATATCTCTGAGGAACCCAACAGCAGCACAGGAGCAGCTCCTTCCCGTGGAGCTGGGAGGCAAAGACTCCCAGGGCTGGTGTGGAGCTCTGAGAGCTCTGCTGGACACACAGCCTGTGCTCCCAGCTCACATCCCACCCACACACACTGCACTCAGAGCTCAACAGCTCCTTGGGCTTTTATCTAACAAAAGCCAGGTGGACCCAGAGTCCAGCTGAGCAGGAAATTGAAGGAAAATTTACATATTTCATAAAAATTCAGCAACTACCTGAGAATATCCATTGTTTTGCTAATTTAGATGCAGTGAAATGCAGCAGAACCTGCATTTTTTTGGGGTGGGGGGCTCAGCATAAATCTTGTATTTCACTAACCTGCAGACCAGAGAACAAAGAAAACCCCAACACTACAACATTATGAGACTCATAAGATTGAAAACATCTCAGTGTAAATAAGACTACAAAAAGGACAATTTGCTTAGCAATGCAATTGTTAGGATCTAATAATTCTGTGCAAATATTTAGAAAATGAAGGACAGTGCAGTTAAATGTAAACTGAAGTCCCCTAAGCTGACACAATGAGGGCTGTGCTGTGCTGCTGCACAGCCAGGAGACTGCTGACTCTGAGGATAAATCCATGCTGTATCGATGCTGTCTGGGACACACAACACCCAGCCAGGAGTGCCCTTGACTTTAATGTGCCTGAGAGCAGATTAAGGCTCCCAGCATGGAACGTGCTCCCTTGGCAGCAGATTAAGAGTTCTGGGCTGGGTTATTCAGCACCACAGAGCTGCAGCAAAGACAAATGGAAAGATCTGTCCCACTGGGGGGCAATTGCAGCCCTCTGGCTGCTGCTGACACACGTGGCAGGCCAAGGCTGGGGTTATACAACAGCTAATCGAGGGTTTGGGATTCTGCACAGCCACACTGATTAAAGCTCAGGAGAGGCTGCAGGTGTATCCCCAAACCTTTATAATTTCCTTGGTAGACACTGATGGTGGAAGTGTCATTCATTCAAGAGCAGTAAGAGGCATTGAGAGCCTCAAGTTTTATCTCTCTTACTGGCTTTTCAGCACTGCCCTCTCCCTGTGGCCATCACAGATGATCCAAAAAGACTCATTTCACGTCAGCTTTGGGCCTGACAAGTTGGACAGGGGAAAGGTGCTGTGGAACTTGCTCCTGAATCCAGATTTCCCTCATCCTAGAGCACTATTGCACCTTCTGTGCCGTTCAGCAGACTCGATTCCTCTACTCAAAGGCAAAGCTTTGGAATACAGAGAAGATTCGGAGCCTGCACACTGAGTTTCCATGCCAGGACCTATGAGAGGAGAGCAGAGCTCTGAACTCCTGCAGGCATTGCAGGACCAGGGGCTGGCTCTGGGGCTGGATCCCTCCTGCACCCCTTTGCAGCCTGGCTAAGCCCCGTGCACCAAGCAGCAACCCAGCAGGAGCTCTGCAGAGCGTGTGCCTGAGGAGAGCAGTGAGGACACAGCCCCAGCCCAGCGCAGAACCCAAATCACCCCCAGAGAGAGGAGCTCACCTTGCCTCCCCCTGGCTGGTGCTTGATATTGTCGGTGGAGCCAATCTTGGAGCGCACGTTCTTCAGGTCAGGAGCTGAGGCGCTGCTGGCTGGGCGCGGCGCTTTGGAGGTGCTGCTGCTGCTGCTGCCTTTGCTGCCCACCTTGGCCGTGGCTTTCTTGGCGTCTGCCGACACCGTGGAGGCCGTGGCGGATTTGGGGACAGTGGATTTGGGTTTGGGCCGGCTGGTGGCAGCCCCGGGCACGCTGGGAGCGCTGGAGGCTGTGGTGGAAGGAGTGGTGGCGCTGCTCTTGGTGGCATTGCCGGTGGCGCTCTTGGGGCGGCTGGGATCTGCTGCAGGGTCACGGGGAAGGGGGAAAGCAGGGTCAGAGGGTGTCACACTGAGGCCTCAGTCACACAATGCCAGCACGGGCTGGGACCTTAAAGATTGTCCAGTGCCACCCCTGCCATGGCAGGGACACCTCCCACCATCCCAGGGTTCTCCAAGCCCTGTCCAACCTGGTGTGGGACACTTTCAGTGCCAAAGATGTACAGGGACCCCTTAATGACCCCAGCCCAAACCAAAGGGGATTTCATGCAGGTTGAGGAACAGCCTCAGGTTGTGCAAGGGGAGGGTCAGGCTGGATATTGAGAAAATTCCTCACGGAAAGGGCTGTCCAGCCCTGCCACAGCTGCCCAAGGCAGTGGTGAATCCCCATCCCTGGAGGGATTTAAAAGCCATGGGGATGTGGCACTTTGGGACATGGTCAGTGGTGGCCTTGGCAGTGCTGGGGGCTCCGTGGGCTCCATGGGCTTGCAGGGTTTTCCCAAACCTAAGGATTCCATGAGTCCATGTGAGATGGAAGGGGAGCAGTACCTGAGGGAGACTTTGCAGAGGTTTTCTTGGCATCTGCCGGCTTTGCATCCGTCTTGATCGCTGCCAACAGAAACACAGCGGTCAGCACATCACAGGAGGATCCCTGCAGCATTCCAGGGCTGGAATCAGCCCAAGGATTAACTGCTCTGTCTGAGCACCTGGCTGGGGTGCTCCTGCTGGCAGCAAAACCCCTTGGATTTTGCAGCCAAAGCATCGGTTCGTGTCAAAGGATCCTCGTTCAGTGAAACCACACACCTGGGGATGGGCTGAATTTTGTTTCTTCTCCAATTCACTTGCTGAATCTGACAGCACTCATTGGGAGTATTTTAATCCTGCCCCACCTTCACTTCTTAAAAAACCCCAAACAAACAAAAAGCCACCTCAAAACATTGCCTTCCTTTAAAAAGTAACAAAAGCAAGGCCACATTTGTCCTTGCCCAACCTTGCCCTCATTGCCAGACCAGTCCTACCCGGTGCCAATTTTCTTACACAGGAGTTATTGCACATATTTTGGCCCCTATTTCAATTGTATAAACCCAAAAATCAATCCCTAAACTGAGCTGCCTTTGGGCAAAGCCCAACGATCATGACCTGATTACACAGCACAGAGGACACTCTAAACCAGGGATGCAGCCACACTTCTCCAAGCAGGAGAAAACCAAATTGATCAAGGCAAAAACCACAGACTGAAAAACAGAAACAGAACTTTATTTTAAGGAGCTCTTTGATCATGAAATTGTAGAGTTTTTACTATCAGTGATGAGCAAGTTTGGGTAAAGTCTGTTCCATTTCAACAGCCAAAGGAAGGCAACATTGAAAATAAATAATAAATGGAAAAGACCTAAGTGAAAAATTATTAAAACCCTCATTTTTTAATATTTCATTTCCATTAAGTCTTAACTTTTTAGATAAACTCTAGCAGCTGGCAGGGTCCTTTATGGAATATCAATACCAAAAAGACCAAGGGGAAGAGGCAGATAACTACAGGCCAAGTTAGTCTGGATCATTCCACCCTGACTTTGCTAAAAGCGTTCAATTAACACCCCAGATAAGATTCCAGCTAATGAGGTGAAACCCATTTGGATAATTTAATAAGGCCTGAAGGATAGATACATAATTAATAGCAAACACTTCAAAAAAGGGGCTGCCAAACCAACCCAATTTCATTCCTCGAGACCAGAACTTTAATTGGGGAAACTGTATGGACAGAACAGACTTAGGTTTATATAAAAGGCAAAGGAATATTATGTTACTTTAATATACAGAGATGTTATTTCTGCTGGTGTCAGTGGGGAGCCAAATGCTGTAATTTCTGTCTGTATTAAGATGAGATGGTGAAAACCCAGATAAAGCCCCTGGGACAACGGTCTGTAGTGACAGACTTTGATCTGTGCCTGATCTGAAGGGCTGAGCGTGATCTTGTACAAACATAAAAGTCATTTCCACAGGGAAAAGAACAAAAACTAAGGAAAAAATAATTAAAAATCAAAATATCCATCCCTGCATAATCCGTGGCTCTCCTTTAGAGAGAGAGAAACAACTGACATTGAATACCTGAAAAAGTGAAACTATATAATGTCAAACCTGACCTTTACACACACATTTTATGTGAGACAACGATTAAAACTAGATGGCAGCTCAAGGCACTGAGTGCCTGATATCTGACATGAGAAAAGCATCAGGGAAGTCCTGAAAGAGCACCTTCAGCCACAAACACCATCTTCACCCCAAACTTACTCTCTGGCTCAACACTGTGTTGTGAGAAACTAAATTCATGGAATCATTAAGGCTGGAAAAGCCAAGACCATCAAGTCCACCTGTCCCCCAGCACTGCCAAGGCCATCACTGACCTTGTCCCCAAATGCCACATCCACACATCGTTTAAATCCCTACAGGGATGGGGACTCCACCAGTGCCCTGGGCACCTGTGCTAGGGCTGGACAGCCCTTTCCAGGAGGAATATTCCCAATATCCAACTAAACCTCTCCTGACACAGCTTGAGGCCATTTCCCCTTTCCTGTCCCTGTTCGCTGGGAGCAGAGGCTGACCCCCCCTCCTGTAAAGGAGCTGATAGAGCTGTGACCTCAAGAGCTCCAGGTCTCCCCACCCACTTCTCAGCCAAACCAAACCATGAGCATTGAGGTTCCCTTGAGGCCCCAGGGCATCATCCACCCTCTGTCCCAGCCCTGCTTCCCCCTCAGCCAGGACAGGAGCCCTTCTCTTCCCATTCCTGCCTCCTCTGTGCATTTCCAGCTCGGCTTTGCCTCTCCATGGAGTCCCTCCAGCTGACCTCATCTCTCCCTCACCCACACAGCCCTAGCTGTGCTTTGGCAAGGTCCCACCACGTTCCCAGTGCCACAGCCTCTTCCTCTGCACATCCTGCCTCTTGGAACAACCTTCCTGCAGCTCTGCATCGCTGACTCCATTTCTTTTCAAATGGCACCAAAAAACACTCCTTTGTTTGCGGCTCCGTTTGGGAAGGAGGAATGAACCCAACTCATTAGAACAGATCCAGCATTCCCGGGCTCCAGTTTGCCTCCAAGACCACACAAAATGAATTTTACCAGGATGTCTGTGTGATCAGACTGGATACATGGCTCTTGGAATGTGCAACACCTTCTCTATACTTGATTAATTAGATTTTCTCCCAGAGCAAAAAGTCTGAGATGTCCATAGAGTCTAACACATTCCAACACAGCTAAAACATAACAATTCCTTTGGGAAAGCTGGGTTATGAATCCATGCTTTGGGATTCAAACCAGTCTACATAATTCTACACATTTATTGGTGAATTTTGCCACTGAGGTCCAGTCTTTTGAAAAGACTTGAGAACACTTGACTGTCATTTTATCTGATGTTAAATCTCTCAAGCTCCATTAAAATGAGTGAGACCACTGTTTGTTTATCTAAAACACTGCTCAGGTTTCCTGTTGAACTCATGGGAAATTCCCTCTTCAGCAGCAGTAGGAGTGGGACACAATTTTTGGATGAAGCTGATGTGATTTCAGCTCCAAATTCTTCCTGCACTACTAAAACATCTCCACTTCTGCTCAACCCTTTTTGGATTTCACACAAAACTTCAGGTGTTCCAAGTCCTCTTCCCAAGATTTCCTTTCCCAAGCTTTTATTTAGTGTTTATTTTGTTCCTATGGCAAAATACAGAGGGAATGGAACCCCTACTCTTAAATGAAGTGTGTTCAGTGATTGAATTAACCCTGGATCACAGAGAGCTGATCTAGGTTGGCCTTGAGAGAATTTGGAAGAGAGAAAAACGTCTGGGGTACTGTCCAAATCCAGATAGTGATGGAGTGGCTTTTGAACATTTCCAGGGATGGAGACTCCACCACTGCCCTGGGCAGCTGTGCCAGGGCTATAGAACCCTTTTGGGGAAAGAATTTTCCCAATATCCAACCTGACCCTCCCCTGGCACATCCTGATGCCATTCCCTCTCATCCTGTCCCTGTTCCCTGGAAGCAAAGCCCGACTCCCCCTGGCTGCCCCTCCTGTCAGGGAGCTGTGCAGAGTAACTGGTGTAGCTCAGCCAGGAGCCTGCAGCTGCTGGAAGGACAGATCCCCAAAGGAAAAAGGAGGAGCACTCACACGTCGGCCTCTTGGGAGGAGATGCCGCTGTGGTTTTGGCAGCAGCCGCTGCCGTCACCGGTGATGGTGCTGTGGTCCTGGGAGCAGCAGAGGAGCTCCTGGAAGGAGTTTTAGGAGTGGTGGAGGATGCAGGCTTGGAGAGGGAGGTTCTCTTCTCCGTGGGTTTCGCATCCGCAACCTGAAACGGAGCAGGAGGTGTCAGAGCAGCCGGAATGGCACTGCCAGAGCACCGTGTCTGACGGGAATGGAAAGTGCCAGAAAAGGCTGAAATGAACAGAAACTGAAGGAATTCTTAAACAATTAATTAAGCCTGGCACTGCTGGAAGGTTATAATGCAACTAAAATAGAATGAAGACGTGCAGAAGGAGGTGATGGTGTGGAGGGCAGGACACAGAGCATGAACCCTGTGGAGGAGCAGATCCCACCCAGGGCTGGCTCAGCTCTGATGTGTGGAGCCACTCCAGCTGGGAAGGAGGTTTTGATTTCTGGATAAAATGGAACCATGAGTCCCCCAGCAATGCTCCTGGGAGAGATTCCCATCCTCCAGGAGCAGGAATGCTCCCTAAGCTGGAATTTGTTTAAACACTGGGGACATGAGAAGGGAGCATCCGTGGCTTGTCCATCACTTGGAAAACTTTTCTGATGTCCCTGGTAAGTCACTTGTTTGTCAACTGGAGTGTGAAAATACTGTGTTAATGCATGGGAACAAATCTGATTTTACCAAAAAGGGATTCAGAATGATGCAAAAACTTAGACCAAACCAAAGTCACCATTTCAGACAAAAGTGCAGATTTACACCTGGCCTTTCATTTACCTTCTGTCATTTTTAGCTAGTTCTAAAAGACACTCAAATGCAATTTGAGCTTAATACAGCAGGAATGGTTGTGTTTAGCCATCAATGAAAGCTTCTGAAATAGACTTTGACATTCCCTTTTAAACTTGAAGTCCTCTACTCTATAAGATAACATAAGGAACATTCAAGGGACACCTCCCATTCCTAACACGTGGGGATTCCCTGCTTCTCTAGAAGATGCAACACTGCCCATGAATCTTCTCTTATTGAGGAATTACAAATCTCCAACATTTCCTAAGCCCAAAAGTGTTACCAGTTCTCTCTGCAGTTTTACTGTGACATCACAAAATGACCACTGGAAATACGGCGTGTTCACATGGATTTGTTTTTCTTCAATATTAATACCAAAGGTCTCCAATCAGTTTTTCCATGCTCTTGTCTGGATTTAAGAGCTCTATACAGAAGGAATTCCTGGCTGGGAAGGTGGGGAGGGGCTGGGATGGAATTCCCAGAGAAGCTGTGGCTGCCCCTGGATCCCTGGCAGTGTCCAAGGCCAGGCTGGACAGGGCTTGGAGCAGCCTGGGATAGAGGGAGGTGTTCCTGCCCATGGAATGGGGGTTGGAATCAAGTGGTCTTTAATCAAGTTGGTCGTTAATCAAGTGGTCTCCAAGGTCCCTCCCAACCCAGTCCAGTCTGGGACTCCCTGACTCATGGCAGCTCATCAGGACAATCACAACAACACACTCAACTTTAATTCTCCTCTGTGGTGGCACAGTTCAGTGCCAGGAACCCCACGCCATCCCTGGCTTAATGGAAGCTGCTCCCAGGAACCCTGCAGCTCCCAACACACTGAATCCCATCCCTGATCTTATCCTCCCACGATCAGCACAGGAATCCTGTTCTGCCTGGTGGGTGAGAGCTGGGAATCTCCCCTGTCAGCGAGCTCTGGGAGCTCCCCCAGAGGCAGGCAGGCGGTTCTTACCTTTGGTTTAGTCTCTTTTGGAGTTAAGGTGGAGGGACGGGTGGTGCTGGTGCCAGGGCGTTTGGAAGTGGTGCCTGAAGTAGGACCTGCAGTTGGGCTCGTGGGCTTTTTGTTTGTGCCCGGGGTGGCCGAGCTCGGCCGCTTGGGGCTGGTGGTGGCCGAGGGCTTGGCTTTCGCTGCTGCCGCCTTTGGAGTGGATGTGGATGCAGCAGGCTTTAGGGTTGGGCCAAAAAGCAAAATCCAGGATAAAACCAAAGAAATACAACAAAAAATAGCGCATTGTAAACCAAAACATTGAGCTGCAACAACAGAAAAGTGATATTGTAAAGGAAACAAATCATAATAAAAATATTAATAATAGTAATAATAATAATAATAATAATCAGCTTTCTGTTTTCTGAGTGCAACAAAGACCGAAACGCAGCAGCCTCCAGAGCCGGGGGGGTTCTGCCATTCAATTCCAAACCAACGGGATTTATTCCTGCAGCATCGAAAGCAACAGAAGGAATGGCTGGTAAAGCTGGGATTAGTAATTGGGTGCTCCCAGCATCCAGAGCTACGTGCAATCCACAGGCCATGGCTTTCCAATTACAGGCACACAGGGATTGCGAGCTCCAAATCCTCATCGGATCAACTCCGGGCAGGGCCTTGAGGGGAGAGAGCCCCCAGCCCCCCCAGCCCTCCTGGGGACACTCTGGGGGGAATTTGCTGTGTGCTGGAAGCTCCTGAGCTCACTAAGACCCTGAACAGGACCCTGCAGTGCACAGAAATGTGCTGGGAAACACTAGCTGTGAGCACTGGTGTTACCACATGCTCGCTACATGTTTACCACTGCTACAATCACGAACACCAAGCAGGGAATTCACTGAAATAAAGTTTCCACAATTTTATCAAAGGCACTTTGGGCTCAGGCTGAGCTGCTGGCAGCCCTGGAACTGGATGGGTTTGCTCTGGGGCAAGGGCACCCAAATGGCAGCTCAGAAAACAGAATTTGGGCTGGCAGAGCTGAGGAAGCAGAAAAGCTGGCAAATAAACCCAGGGAAGCGGAGATGCCAGACATGGAACAGCTCCTACCTTGGTCTTCTTCTCAGGGCTGGGAGGGAGCTCCTTGTTGGGAGGAGCTGTGATGTCGTTCCCAGTCACGGCCTCGGCTGCTTTGGGCTCCTCCGGTTTCTCTGGTTTGGCTGGGGGAAGGAAGGGACATTTGTAAGTTTAAGCTTTTTTTTTTTTTTAAAGTATCTATTTGTTTAGTTTACTGTTATTCAACACAGCAGCAGCAGGACACAGAACTGAGACAGTACAGGTTGTTATTAGTGGAAAATTTCCTAAAGCTCGGAATACCTGCAGGAAGAAAGATTTTCCCTGTAACAGGACAGGTTCATCCAGATGCCATTAGATTCCAATTTCTCATATTATCCCAGTGGGAAAAGCCAGACAGCAGATGAAGGAAACCTGTGGTTTAATTTAAATAGCAAATCTCTCTATCTTTCAAGTTGTTAAAATAAATTGTTGGAAGGTTAACGGTGAAGTTCTGACCTCTTCCAGGTTTTACACTTATCCTGAAGTGGGGTTCTGTTCCCAACTATCCCTACTGTTATGGCAGTTCCTGCTCAGCCTTTCTTCTGCCCACATCCGCAATTGGAGCCCTCTGTGAGCAAGGAGGATTCCCAGCAGCTGAAGGGAGCAATGGGAAAGGTCACAGAAGGAAATGTACTCCAGCCTGGAGTCCAGCTCTGGGACTCCAACATTAAAAGGATGTGGAGCTGCTGCAGAGAGTCCAGAGGAAGCCCCGGAGCTGCTCCAGAGCTGAAGCCAGGCTGGGAGAGCTGGGAATGTTCACCTGGAGAAGGGAAGGATCCAGGGAGAGCTCAGAGCTCCTGCCAGGGCCTGAAGGGGCTCCAGGAGAGCTGCAGAGGGACTGGGGACAAGGCATGGAGGGACAGGACACAGGAAATGGCTTCCCACTGCCAGAGGGCAGGGATGGATGGGACATTGGGAAGGAATTCCTGGCTGGGGAGGGTGGGGAGGCCCTGGCACAGGGTGCCCAGAGAAGCTGTTGCTGCCCCCGAATCCCTGGAAGTGTCCAAGCCAGGTTGGACAGGGCTTGGAGCAACCTGGCACAGTGGAAGGTGTCCCTGATCATGGCAGGGGTGGGATGGGATGATTCTGGAAGTCCCTTCCAACCCAAACCATTCCAGGATTCCCACAGAAGCAGGAACATAGAGATCCCGTTCCGCCAGACATGGATTACACCGACCCTCCCTGCCCACGCTGTGTCACAGCACAAAGCTCATACTCAGTCCCAAGAAATGCCATTTGTCCCTGAGAGTGTTCATTTTGGTCACTGCCACCCGAGTCGTGACACTGGGTGGGGACAGGGGACACACACAGGCTCTGCTCTGAGGGGCAGGAGAGCAGCACCACCTCCTCGTGTCCACTGAAAAACCAGGATCCAAACCAGTGTCCAGCCATAGCAGGACCACCACTGCCCTCCAACCCAACAATAGAACGAAACCTTTATTTAATTGCAATTTTCCCACATTTCCTCCCCAAATGCCTGAAATCCCACAGCTGTTGGGCACCATGCGACTTGCAAGCAGCAGTTTCACTACAAATCCCTTCCAACCTCTCCTTCCCCACAGTGCTGCTGCACATCCACCCTGCAACTCCTGTGGCATTTGAGTTCCAGGCAGGACCCAGTGCCAACAACCCTGCACCTCCCCTGTCATCTGGGGATTCAAATCCAGTGTTATCCGTGCTGGATGTTGCTTTTTATAACCATGCAACAGATTGTGACAAGCCCAGGGTAACAATTCCAGCAGTAAACAGCTTGTTCTGCACATCTTTTGGAAATTACTATTTATATTCCCCATTCTCCTGCTTGTCAGACTTGACAGGAGCATCTCAGGATGGTTCAGTCCTGGTACAAACCAGGAAAATAACATCAACCTGTGCCTTCCTCCCACCAGAGTAGGGGGTTGTTGTTATTTATGTTCTGCCTCCAGGATAAGTTCAGGATCAGCATTTTTTCCCTGCATCAGTCCTTTCTACCCATTTGGCTTTCCAGTTTTGCAGCACTGGGTTCAGCATCCTGGGCATATAAAAAGGCTTGTGAGGAAAAACAAAGAACAAAATGCAGAGGCTGAACACCTGCTTTAATGCAGAATTCTGAAGAATCGTTCCCATTCACCTGGAAAAGCCATTTTTATTGCAGCTGATCTGTACTGGCTCATCTTTAGCTGAGTCCTCCCCTGCATTCCAACAAACCTTTATCTTTCCCTCGTTTCACCTGTCAGTTCTATCCACAGCAATGCCAGCAGGAGCAGTTGTTGTCAGCAGTTCCTACTCCTGAATAACAACAACCTCCTGCCCATTCCCTTCTGTCTGCTCCCCGGAATGGCTTCATTTGGAATCCTACCAGTCTCAAATATCCCTGACATCAAGGTGACTTCCCATTTGTTGGAAGCTGCTGTCATTAATTATTTCAGCTAATTCAGCAGCCACATTAAACCTCTGGCTGAGGAGGGTTTGCAGCATCCACACGGTGAATTCCCTGGATCAGGGAGCCCACTGCTCCTTAAAACCCACAACTTCCAAAGGCTCAGGATGTGAACTCCAGCAGCTTCCACATTTCTGAACCAGTGACAACATGAATTTCATGTTATTTCATGTTGCTTAATAGAAGGTCAATCAAAATGAGGACAAGACACAGGGAATGGCCTCCTACTGCCAGAAAACGGGGTTGGATGGGATATTGAGAAAGAATTCCTGTCTGGGAGGGTGGGAAGGTCCTGGCACAATCATGATTTTATGAACTTATATACTAGTAGTAGTAGTAATAATAACAATAAAAATCCAGGGAAAATGGGTAAAGAACTTCCCTACTTGAAGGGCCATAATTCAGGCTCCATCTCTCACAGCCTCTGACATCCCAGGATGCACAATCTTGTCCCATCCCCCAGGGATTACAGAAGGGTAGGTTGGGGGTTTAATATTCATTTGTCCTGTGCTCATCAGGACATTTGCTCTCATTCACAGTTTAATTACGATGGCGTTCGCAGAGCGGAGAACTGGGACCATTTCCTAGTTAAAAGGAATATGAGGAAAAGCTGCCAAACCTTAATCAAATTTGTTCATTAGACTGCAAGAATTATTTAAGAGACTCCTCAGTTTGCTTGCTCCCCCAAGCACAGCAACAAGCCCCTGAAAGATATTTCAAAGGCATTTTGTTGGAGCTGGAGCAGGGGCTGCGGTGCCCCAAGCTGGCTCCTCCGGCAGCTCCCAGCCCAGCTGAGTCAGCAGCACAGCGGAACCACTCCTGAGGGAAAGGGGCTTCAAGGAGACAGGGAAGGACATTCCCATCTGGCAGCTCCCATAGATAACTCCAAGGCACAGCCCTGCCATCAGGAATTCTCTGTCCACTGCTGCTCACTGCGATGGCAGTGCACTGTGCAGTGCATCCATGCTCATCCCCCTTCCTTGCCAATCCTGACTCCCTGAACTGCTTTCACCGTGTTTTTCATGGTGAAAATCACACTTCAGGGGACATCTCAGGTCACAATACCATCAGGCACTTCTGCTTCACAATTTCTGAGAGTGACACTGCAAGGAATGACTCCTATCATAGTGAGGCCCTGGCACAGGTGCCCAGTGTCCCTGGATCCCTGGCAGTGTCCCAGGCCAGGCTGGACAGGGCTTGGAGCAACCTGGGCTAGTGGAAGGTGTCCCTGCCCATGGCAGGGGTGGAATGGGATGGCTTTTAAGGTCCTTCCCAACCCAAACCAGTCTAGAATTCTGACCACCCACAGAGCCCAAAGCACCAAAACTACCTTTTTGGCAAAGGCCCTTAGAGCCAGCAACTTAAAAGGCCTAATTTTAAAATAAATTTGTCACCATAAAACAGGTATTTGCCATTGCTGGGTGAAGGACCCAGCAAACAACACCACATGGGATTGAGTTGGAGGGAATAAGACTCAGAATAAATCAGCAGTGGTGATTTTTCAGAATAAATAGTAATAATGAAATGGTCTGTACTGAAAGTACACCCAGAAAAGCGAGATTGAGCTCCTCATGCTAAAAGGGTGAACAACGGTCTTCCTACAGCTCTGAAAAAGGATGGAAAATGTAACTCTTAGGTTTGTCCTGTTCCAGCAGAGTGAGCCATCAAACCCCACTAATGAGGAATTTGTACCTCCAGAGCCAAGTCTGAGTTGGTGACGCACACAGAGCACGTGGGGCTGACCACGGAGTGAGTGGGGACAGCTCCTGCAGGGACACTCAGCCCATCTGGGGGATTGGCAGCCACTTGGAACAGGAACTTTGGGGGCTGAGGAGACTCTTAACATGTTTTATCCTGTAACTCTCATCTCTCTACATGCTGCCACTCTCCTGGTAGTCCCTACCAGCAGCTGAAGTACCTTTAGAAGAGATAAAACCTGATATACAACAGTCACAGTGGGTGAGGCAATGGCTTTAAGAATCTCTTTTCTCCCCCATAGGAACAGAGAATAGAAAATCCCTTCATCAGCTGTGGGGAAGACCAAAGGTGTCTCCAAGGCTCAACAATGAACGTTCTGTCCATTACTTCCTTAAAACTTCCCTGTTTGGATACTGAGTCTCCCTCCAAAGGTTCCTGCACAGCTCTAATGCAGCTCCACAGAAATCCAGAGGAGTCTTAATGCACATCCTACAAGGCAATCAAGGGATTGTTGAGGCTGGGAAAGGCCTCTCACACCATGGAGTCCAACCATCCCCCAGCACTGCCAAGGCCACCCCTGACCATGTCCCCAAGTGCCACATGCACACAGCTTTTAAATCCCTGCAGGGATGGGGACTTCAACCCTACCCTGGGCAACTGTGCCAGAGCTGGACAGCCCTTTTGGGGAAGAAGTGGGAATGGCTTTCCACTGCCAGAGGGACACACATGGACAGCCCTGGAACAACCCTGTGCTTCCATGAGGCTTTGGGTCAGGTTTAAGCCAGCCCAGCCTCAGTGACTCCTGGCACAGCTGCACACAGGGGTGCCCACCATGCCCACCATGCCCACAACTCCTCCGCTGGCTTCCCAAAGCCAAATCCTGATTATGGACAGCTATAAATAGAATTCCTAACCAGAAGGAGAAAAAACCCCCATCCCACCCACTCCTTGAAAAAACAACTCTCTCCTCATCCTGTGAATTCCAGGCTGGAAACCACCAGCCTGTCCAACAGCTTTCCAGCACATGCAGGCATTTCCCGCTGGAATAACAGGAGCATGCAGGTTGGAAGGGATGTCAGGAGGTCATTTAGCCCAATCTCCCACTCCAACTGCACCAGATTGCTCAGGGTGTATTCAATCTTATTCTGAGCATCTCCAAGGATGGAGATTCCACATCTTGGGCCCTCTCCTCCAATATCTGATTACCTTCCTGGTAAAATAAAAAGAATCTAAAATCTCACAGCTCCTGAATTCCTGGCAGAAGCTGTTTTACAGCTTTGCTGAAAGCTCTCACAAGTCACCCAGCATGGTTTGCTTTCAGCTGCTGCTGCTATTTTGGTTTGCTGACCCATATTCTTATCCTGGAAAAACAGAACTGTCTCCTCTTGTTCACAACTTCCCTGTCACTGATGACTTTACAGACAGCAGCCACAACCACCTCCCTCTCTGTGCTCTCCCAGCCTAAGGAGTCTCATTTGGCCATTGCAGCTCCTCCACTACGATGTTTTATTTATCACACCTCCAATTCCAGAGAGCCTTTGCGAGGAGGAGGTGTGGATTGACACATTGTACTGAAAGGCAAACTCATGGGATCCCAGAATGGTTTGGGATGGGACCTTGAAGATCATCAACCCCTGCCATGCACTGGGCCACCTTCCACTATCCCAGGGTACTCCAAGCTCTATCCAACTTGGCCTGAGACACTTGCAGGAATCCAGGGACAGCCACAGCTTCTCTGAGAATTCCTTTCCAGTCCCTCCCCACTCTCACAGCCAATAATTTCTTCCATATATCTTAACCTGACCTTTCCCCCTTTCAAACATAAGGATTTATAAACGGACAGAGTTTCTTCTATTTTGTTCTCTTCTTTTCTGAATTCCTACAACTCCACTTGCTGGAGGAAAGCCACACAAAAGCATCCTTATGCCACCTACATCCTACAAATCCAGTGCACCAGAGTCCCAGCTCGTGTGAGGTGCTGCTGAGCTGTACCCAGGAGGGAGCAAACTCAAACCTTCAGCCTCTCAGAGCCCTTCACCTCTAGTTTTTGTAACAGCTCTCGTGAAAGCTGCAAGTGTGTGTAAAAACCCAGACAGGCACAAAATCTGGAAAGCTTTGCTATTTGTGTTCCCTTAAGAAGTAAAATGAGGAAAAAGCACTTAGAGAAATGTACCCAGGAGGATCTTTTTAAAGCTAAACTGTGTGACTGCACTGTTTTATAAATCACAGAACTCAGAAGCAAAGCCTGTGTGCAGCTATTCCTCAAACACCAACCAGCAGCTCAGTCAAGAACAAGCATTCCCAAAAATCCACCCTGCATTGTCAAAAGGAAGACCCTGGAAGAGTCTACCTTGGGCTCCTCTCCAAAGGCCAGAAGTGTTCCTGTTTTCTGGCACCATGGTAAGCAAAGGCTCCAGGGAAGGTCCAGGAAGTATCTAACTCTGTACTGCTTTTTGGGACTGTTGCACCTTGTTACCCACCCAGAGGGTGTGCTGGGCACTGCCCAGGCTCCCCAGGGAATGATCACATTCCTGAGGCTGCCAGAGCTCCAGGAGGGTTTGGACAGAGCTCTCAGGGATGCACAGGGTGGGGTTGTTGGGATGTCAGTGCAGGGCAGGGGTTGGATCAATGATCCCTGTGGATCCTCCCAGCTTGGGATACTCCATGGTTCTATGATTCCTTTCTCCCTCTAATACACAAGCATTTCCATGGATATTTGAGACTGTATCCCCCACATGCTGTCCCTGTGGGTGAGGCACTGGCTCTGGGGTGACAGGTCCCTGTGTCACCTGCCTTGCCCCGAGGGAACCACAGCTGCATCCCAGCGTGAACCAGGCCAGGCATCATCCCCAGATCCCCGGCCAGGGATATTTAGCAGGCTAAGCTGAACTAAAACATCATTCAATGAAACAGCTCCATAATTCTCATCGGGATTAGAGTCATCAGCTGAAAATCCATTAAGAGAAATAGATTAAGCAATAAGGCAATGACCATCTTTGTCTTTACTCTCCCTCTTGAACGTAAACAAGGCCTGGAACAAACCCTGCCCATGTGGAACCATGGAGAATCACCAGCTCCTTCTTCATCCATCACCACCCCAAAGGAACCAGAAACCACCCTCAGATAAAGCCTTTTTGTGTGAGGCTCTTACAGAAAACAATCTACAAATACAACAAATCTTCATTTGGGCAGAAATACAACCCTGGGCTGCTCCCTCCTCCCCAGAAAAGGCTAAATCAACATCTCCTGCTTGACCCAAATACAGAGAGCTCAGCATTTTATTTGGCACCAAATGCAACTCAATCAACATGTACATTCTCCCTTGTTATCAAGAATTGAGAATAAACCAGATGTCCTCTTTGCCTGCATTTGTAAACCTAAGGCTCCAGGCTTGTTAAGACTATTTTTACCCCAGCAAGGGAAATCCTAAATCAGAACTTGTTCTTCTAGAACAACCTAAAGTATTTCCTATCTTTATCCAACAGGGCATGAACTGAAACCAAGCGGCTGTTTGGAGTAACACCTCCCCTTCAAAGCAAACCCACCAGCAAAACCACAGCTGAACTGAAGCTGCCTTAGGCAGGATATCCAGTGTGCAGCAGGGAGGAAACAGGGCCTGAATTCCTGTTTCAGGCTGGCCCCAAAGCTGCTCTGAACACTGATGAAAACCTCAGAACATATCCAGTGTTGAGCAGTGCCTGTGCCAGGGGACACCTGGGGTATTTACACAGAAATCAAACATTCTCTGAGAGCTTTGGGTTGGAAGGGAATTTAAGTGCCACCCAGTGCCACCCAGTGCCACCCCTGCCATGGCAGAAACACCTTCCACTATCCCAGGTTGCTCCAGCTTGGCCTTGGACACTTCCAGGGATCCAGGGGCAGCCACACCTTCTCTGGGCACCCTGTGCCAGGGCCTCCTCACCTTCACAAGGAACAATTCCTTCCCAATATCCCATCTCTCCCTGTCCTCTGGTAGCAGAAAGCCATTCCCTGTGTCCTGTCACTCCAGGCCTTTGTCCAAAGTCCCTCTCCAGCTTTTCAGTGTCTGAAGGCATAGAACTGCTATTCCCCACTGTTCAAAATGCAAAGTAAAGACAATGCTGTCTCGGACACTGAAGCACAAAGGTGTCACTAATGACCCAACTAGTCCCAGGTTAAATTCCCAAGTACACCCCAATTCCAACCGGGCGTGGGGCAGCTGCAATCATGTCTGTCTTTTCTTCCCTATTAGGAGCATGATTTCCCGTGGTGAGGAATCTGTTAGCACCCACCACCATCACTGCAGTGCTGGTTCCTTCCAGGTAGCTGGGCTGACATTCCTAATCCCATAATTAATTTAATCAGTGCAAACCTGAAGCCAGGGGCTCTCCCAGCTTCATTGTTGCTGGGAGTCCTGGATTCTGTGTTCATGTAAACCACAGTGCTCTGCTGAAAAATCCTTCAGGAGGGTTGGAATTTCTGCTGGACTTTGCTTGTGGATTCTAAAGAAATGTGAGATGGAAACCCAGAATGATTTGCTGACACTGAGCTGGTGTTGGCTGTGACAGACCCAACCTGAATTCCTGGTGTTTCAGAGCAGAAAACATTTCAGAGAGATGCCAAGGAAGTGAGAGAAGGCAGAAGGTAAAGGCAGTGGTGAAGGACATAACTTATGGCAGTGCCACCTCTGGAGGTGACACTGGGTACAAATAAATGCCAATAAATCCCACGACACTCCCGCTGTGAACGGGGATCCAACCTGTCCTCAGTGCTGGGGGCTGCTTCCTCAGGGAGATTTGATCCCTGAGGAGCTGAGCAGGTCCTGGGGCTCAGCTCTGATCAGGACTAATCTGCAGCCAGGATCTCCTGGCTTAAAATACCTGCTGTGGGCACGCGAGGGCTTGGACTGGGAGTGCCTTCGGGGCAGGTGTTAGAAGGAAACTGAACTAAAATGAAAGAAATGAGCCATCACCAGATGGGCTTTAAGGTCCCCTCCAGTCAAACCATCCTGGGATTCTGTGATCACACCAACACTCACCTGTCTGCAAGGAAGAAAGGCTTTATGTACAATTCTACGTCACCTTAAAAGAAAAAAGGAGTAGCAGATATTCAGCAAAACAATCCCACAGCCCTGGGTGGGCAGAACCAAGGAAGTTCCACTTAAAAGTGGAGGTGCCACATAAATGATTGCAGTCAGGTTGCACAATTCTTTAAAGTATTTTCAGGATGAGAAGAGGTGCAAGTGACAAAATTTGTTACCCTAGATGTAAGCGCTGAGGTCAGGGTGAACACACAGAACAGGCAGACAAAGAGAGGAATGAACAAAAAGCAGGATAATCCTCTTTCTGTCAGAGCAAATGGATCCATTGACCACTTTGCCTCGTGACTGGATGGGGATGTGCAAGGTGAGTGCCAAGGCTGAGGCAGGGGAGGCTGATAAGGATATCAGGATACGGAACTGAGCCGTGAATGAAATGCAAAGGATGGATTTAGCAGCAGCTCCACCTTCCAGCCAGCTCTGCCTGCTCAGGGGAGTTATTTTTACTACAACAACCTCTCTGCTGATTAAAACAGGGGAGAGGGAAAAAACCTCTGCACAGGAAGTTTGAAAGCTTTTCAGCAACATCTGAGGAATTTCTGTCTGGTTTCTCTTGCATTCTGAAAATCCTCTCTAAACTGCACAGAGAGAAAACATTCAGCTGCATTTACTGCTTTGTTTGCTTCCAGGAGAGGATAAAGCCAGAGATTAAAAGAGTAAAAATTACAAAGAGTAGAAAATAAGTTAAAATGCTATGATAGTCATGCCTGTGAGAGCTCTGCCAGCTTGGTTATGTCTGTATCAGCTCGCCCAGACCTGTGGTTGTAAGGACAACAAACAGGCTTTTAAAATAAAGATTGTGAGAGCAAAATTCTAAACTAAATGCTAAAAAACCCTTGGCAATCTGAATAAACCATCTGCAAAACACAACCCAGCCAGAACACTGGGAGCACTCCCATCTCAGTGACCTTTCCATCACTGATGCTCAGCCCCTCTGGGGAAAACATGTCAATCCACTTCAGATGAGGTTTTAAATGTTTGTCTGATTTAAATATCCCACAGAGCTGTGCTTTGAAACAGCTGTCCCTTGAGCTGGACAGAATTCACCAGCCAATCCAAAATGGTTCCCAGTTGCCCAAAATATGAACCTTGTTGCCAATTTGTCTTGTAGTTAAACCTTGGTGTCAGGGCAGGGGTCAGCAAATCCCAACCCCAAAAAAACTGGGACATGGAAAATGTAATCAAACACCACCACCCAAAAAAAACCTGGGACATGGAAAGTGTCAGCAAACCCCCAAAACCTGAAAGGCATCATCAAAACCCAAAAAACCTGGGACAAGAAAAGTGTCAGCAAAGCCCTGAAACTCTGTGACATGAAAGGTGTAATCAAATTCCATCACCCAAAAACCTGAGACAAGAAAGGTGTCATCAACTCCTCCCACACACAAAACCCCTGGGACATGAAAGATGTCAGCAAACCCCCAAAAATCTGAGACATGAAAGGTGATGGCAAAACCCCACCACCCCAAGAATTCTGTGATGTGAAAGGTGTGCAAAAATACAGCAATTTTTTGAGGGGTTTTCTGTTCCACATTTGCTGCCAACATCTCTTTACTTGCCATGTTTCAGTTCCCAAGACAACTGATGACCCTCTAATGCTCAGGTAGAAAACTGAGCCCAGGTGAACAGAGAACACAAGTATCTGACCTGAGCCCAAGGAAACATCCCCAGGTGTCCCATCCAACCTTGGCTGCAGCCAGGACCTTCCTGTGACCACCACAGGAGAGCTGCCAGCTGTGCACTCCTGACGTGCTGCCACCACCACAGCCACCACCTCAGTCACAGCTGCCAGAGCTCACTAAAATCTGTCCCTCGAGTTGAGGAACCAGGAAACACTGAGAGGATGGAAAGGGATGAATCTCCCCATCTTCAACACCCCTGGATCCCTGGAAGTGTCCAAAGGCAGGCTGGACAAGGCTTGGAGCAGCTTGGGACAATGGAAGGTGTCCCTGCCATGGCAAGGGTGGAATGGATGAGCTTTAAGGTCCTTTCCCACCCGGCTCATTCTGGGATCCTCTGATTCAGTGCAAAGCTGAGACACATTGGTACATCACAGAGGGGAAGTTTGCTCTGCCCAAACCTTGTTCCACAGCTCCCCAAACACAAGGCTGAAAACCAGAGCATCTTAGAGAAATAATTAGAGAAAGCAGAACTCTAATTAGGCACAGCAGTGATGAGTGACCGCTGGCTGAAGGGCGATGGCCAGAGCCCGGCGTGGGCAGTGAGAGCCACCCGAGTGACCATGGGGTGTCACTCACACACCACAAACCCAGAAGAGAACAAATCCATGGCTGTGTGAGCAGGGACTGCCCTGCCCCGCTCAGAGAGCTCAGCTCACCCCAAGTGTTTTGGGGCTCTACCTGAGGAGCTCACCCTCTGCACACCTGTGCTTTACCCTCCTCTCTCATGACAATGTGATCATTTCCATTTTACATCAGTCCTCCGAGGGTTTGACAAACCAGCTGGCTACAAAAGGATGCAAAAATTCTCATGCAGATCTTTTGTCTTTATCCCCTGACACATTTTCTCTCCTCTCGTTAATGCGGGCGACAGACAAAGCACAAACACCGTCCTCGCATCCAAAATCTGGGAAAAAAGCAGGTTTATTGCTGGCTGGGGCTGGCAAGGGGGACACAGAGATGTTGTTCCAGGCGGGAGAACAAAGATTAACTACTCTTCTCACAGATTTTAAGTCCGGGAAGAGTGACCTCATACAGCACAGCACTATTGAAACAACAAACCCCACAGAATACAACAAGCTGCTATTGACCCTTGGAACGGGAATGGCTCCATTCAAACGGGGGGTTTGGGAAAGAGCTTCCAGAAAGTCACAGGGAAATTCCACTTTGAATTTCAGCACCGGGAAGAGCTTAACTCCACAAATCATTCCACCCGTCACTCCTGCGCTCCCCTCAAACAGAAACAGCAAAAGGTGCCAGAAGCTTACGGGAAAAGCACAATCTGCACATTTTTCTGGCACGGGCTGAAAGGTTTTAAATTGATATGCCCCTGCTGTCACACAGAGCTCGTGGTCAGGGGTAGATCTGCCCGGGGAGTGTGGCAGGAGGTGCCCAGGGGACCAGGGGACAGTGCTCCGTGTGGAGCCCTGGGGTGCCACCGATTGGGAAACCCGCGGCTCACCTTTGGGATCCCAACACGCCCTTAACAACCGGTGCTGCACCAGATGCTGTACAATCAGCCAGGCAGTCAATTTCCCCCGTTTCCCCCGTTTTTATGGGTGTAAAAGCCCCTCCTTTGTTGCGGTCGGTGCCGCTCTCCCCGTGCCCTCCGCCCTCCCTCAGCCCGCGGGCTCCAAACTCCCTCAGCACCGCCAGCTCCTGCCTGCTCACCGCCCGGCCAGGTAAAAATTAGTAACATACCATCACGTGCTAAATCCCCTTGCTTGGGAGACGGAGAGCTCTGCACATTGCTGACCTCGATTTCCTTTTTTTCCGGAGGAGCCGCTTTGCCGGGTTCCGCCTCAGCCCCTTTGCTTTTGGGAGCCTCGAGCCCCGGCGCTCCCTCAGCGCCGTTCCGCTTGTCCCGCTTGCCCGCCGCCTCCTGCCGCTCTTTGTCCTGCCCGCCGAGCTCGGGGATTTGCTCCAGCTTGCTGTGGAACGCGCTCGGGCTGCCCAGCTCCTTCTTGAGCGAGTTGCTGCCGTTCCACTCGTCTCTCTTCTTGGCGGCCGGCTCCTCGTGTGGCGGCGCGGGGGGCTGCGCGGCGGGCCCGGGCCCGGCGGCGGCGGGGCGGCTCGGCTCGGCCCCTGCCGCCTGCTCCTCCGCCACGGTCAGCGACCTCTTCATGGGCGCGCTCGGCTTGCCGGCCGTGGGGCTGCTGCTCTGGGTCAGGCTGCTATTAGGAGAGAGCAGCCCAGTGGCGACGTCTTCTCTAAGCACCGGCTCAGGGTATTTATCGGCCAGGTTAAGGGTTAGGGGCACCGACAAGTGAGAGCACTCTGACATCGCACGCCTCATCGCCTTCCTCTGGTGGGCAGCCCTGGCCAGCAAACTGCCCTCACAGCCCAGCTGCTCCTCCATCTCCTCCTCCATCTCGGGGCTCTCGCTCAGGTCACTGCTTTTGGAATCGTCCTGGGCCAGCTCCACGGTGGTGGTCGGAGGGGCAGCTTTGGGGGCTGCTTTGGGGGCTGAGAGCCCGCTCTGCCCGTAGCTGTCATTAGCCACCCCCAGGACACAATAGCCGGGGGCTCCATCTTTCTTCCCGGCTGCTTCTTTAGCCCCCGAGTCGTTCGGCAGGATGGGGTGGAAATTGGGGTTCCAGACGCTGATTTCCTGCTCCTTCATGTATTTGCTGGCGTCGCTCTCCGACACGGATAGCTGGGGCAGCTTCGGCTCTGGCTGGCACTTGGTCTCCATCCCAGCCTTACCCACGGCTTTCTCTTGGTCGGTGATGGCTTCATTTTTGCCCAGCCCGGGACCAGGTTTTTCGGCTCCCACCTGTCCCACGCGGAAATCGGTCGTTTTAGGGTTCGCGAAGTTCCCTTCTGCAGATGGAAAGGTTTCCGAAATCAAGGACCAGCTCTCAAGGTGACCTGCAGCCGCCTGGTATTTCTTGCCCGGCACCTCAATTTCTCTTTTGTCTTTCTGAGCTATTTTTAGCTCTTTGTCTAGTTTTCCCTCGAAGAAGCAGAGCTTGTCCTCATCTGTGAAACCAGCATTCTTCACGAGCCCGTCCTTAATCGGTCCCCCCGAGTTCACGTTCAAGCCAATCTCGTTAAGCTTCCCCTCGGTCCTCTGCCACTCGAATTCGGTTTTGCCGAAGTCTTTCGGGGACTCCATGCGGTGGAAGGCTGGCGAGAAGCTCTCGGAGCCCTTGCCCTTGCCCAGCTGGCTGTACTCGGAGAGCGGGGCTGGCTGCTGGTTCGACAGGGACATCGCGGAGCTCGGCGGCTGCGGCAGCGCTCGGCTGCCGGGCTCGCTGCCGTGACGACACAACGTGCCCCCTGTATTCGTGACAAAACCCCGTCCTCCCCACCCCCTGCGCCGTCGCCTTCACTTGCTGCAGCCAGCCGCTAGTTCAAAAGAAAGCGGCAGGTTTGGTCCTTTTGCGGAGGATGCTCAGGAATTCGCTTCGGCGGCACGAACGCCCGGCCCCGGTGTTTAATCAGCTCAGGGGAAGGGTTTCTCTCTGAGCAGCCTCTGGGGGGTCCTTGCACATCTGGGGGAATTTTACACTCTCCTTGTGCTCTGCCAAACTCTCTCGGCTGTGATCGATGCTTTTATTGGTATTAATTCCTGCTGATGAGCCATTCCAAGAACCGAGGTCAGCAATTCTCCCCGCGAACAAAACCAAAACACGGGCCCCCCCCCAGCCCAGCCCCAAGAGCACAGTGCAGAATGAGCTCTTTCAGCACAAGGGCTTTGTTTTCTGTGAATTTTAATATATTCTTTTGGAGTCAACAGTGATCACAAGTCCTGCTGTAATGAGGACTTCACAATTCACAAACCCGATCGCTCCTGTAAGCAAGAGGACAAAGCTGAAAAGGATGAGATGGGACATGTTTGGAAAGGTCCCGGAGCCTTAAATACTGAAAGATCCATTTTAATTATATTTTTTTGAACATGAATATATCTTACAATATTTTTAGCTGATTAAAGATCCCACATATCTGTGTTTTGAAACAGCTGCCTCTTGAGCCCCACAGAATTCGCCAGGCAAGCCAAACTTGTGCCTCGGTTGCCCAAAGTGTGAACTTCATTGCTTGTTTTCCTGGTTGCAGGTGGATTTTTTCTGTCACACTTCATTTACACCAGCACTGCACAGTTTATGTTGATCCATCCCAACCCAGCCTCAGCCCCTCTGATGTGCCCTATGCAGCCACCTCTGCTCCAGCACCTCCACGGGGCTTCTCCAACTGGGAGTCATGATTTGGACACCATTCCCCTGCTTAAACTGGGTTGGAGGTTGCTCAGAGGCTGCATTAGCACCAAACTGCAGATTCATCTTTTATTCTTAAGTGCCTGGTGCAGCTTAATCCTTGACGGAAGCAGATTTTGCTCTCTGAACCCAGGTCACCACAGAGCGAGCATTCCGGATATCGACACACTCCACCCTGGAGAAAATGTCCTTAGAGCTCATGGAAAAGGCCTCCCCTGCTCGAGTTGAACTGAGAGAAATGTATTTTTATACCCAGAGCCTGCAAGTTCCACTACGCCCCCTGAATTGAACCTGCTGTGAGAAATGCTACAATCCACACATTTATCTGCTTGTATTTAAGCTCGGGATTTAAGGCACTGCTATATTTAAAAACAATGACTAAGGAACTGTAAGTTATATGAATCTTTCCTGACAGCCTCTAATTAACCAGAATAGTTCCACCCACAACCTTCGCTTCTCAAAGAGCCTCAACAATTTTTCTCCGCTTCAATATATTCCGAGGTGCCTTGCTGTGGGAAATGGGCTCTCAGCTCACGGCTCGTGCTCTCCCTCCTCACTGATGTAGGACTAATGTTTGCAAGCACTTGCTCATTCTGAAAGTACTGATTGTGCTCCCCAATCTGGCAGCCCTTGAATTCCTCTAATCCCATGTAATTACTGTTATTTCTCCATTGCTTGCTCAATCCAAACCAAGATTTTTTTCCAGGAAATCTCCATACATCACAGATCCCTTAATGCATTTCCCCAGGAGTGAGGGCAGCCCTGGAAATCTCTCTGAAACCACCTAGGAGCTTTTAATTTGATTTTTTTTTATTTTTTAAATAAGCAAACATCTACCATTTCTAACAGAGGAGAAAACCCTCTTTGATTTCAGGGCTGGTACTTCAGAGCCTGGGATCATGGAAGGGATTTGCATCACTGGAAAGAAAAGCCTTGACTCAATGTCAGTGCACAGCCACTAACAGCCCCCACTGCTGCTTTATTCAATAATATTTTCTAATGCAGGAAATGAACCATAGTCAGTACTTGGGATAGTCAGAGGCAGCAGAATGCTTAGCTATGAAAAATCTCCAAAGTCATCTAAGTATTTAATCTCTCAGGATATTAATGGAGGTAATGCAGAGTTCATACACAGAGCTTTCCAACAGCTTCCTCCTGCCCACATGCTGCTCCCCAGATCCCTTCCCAGCTCCAGTGCCCAAACCTCTACCTTCTAGCCATTTAATTATTTTAAATTTTGATTTATTAATATTCTGCCTCTGAAGCTGTGCCACAGCAGTTGTGTAACCCTTCCAGCAAGGCCAGAAATGGCTACTCACAAGTCGTGAGCAGCTGCTTGCACAGCAGAGCTTTGGTCCCTGTCATTCCTTTAGATTCTTACAAACCTTAAATTCTCTAAGCATTAAAAGGCAAACTAGTCAATGAAGATGAGCCAGAAAGGGTGGGAGGACGTTCAGAATAAATGGCTGGGCAGATTTTGGAGGTGACTCAGACAAGGGAGGGTCTAACTGGAGTGGAGCTGGGCTGGAAGGGGGAGTCAGACACCCTCAAAGAAGCCCCAACCACTGCTTTTACCCTCAGTTCAGCCTGGAGGAACATTTCATACTCTTCAAGTATCAAATCTGGGGTTTCCCACTTCTTTGGGCTCTCCGCCACCTTTCATGTCAGGCAGGAGCAGTGACATCATTCCACGATCCTGGAAATCAGGCCCTGGTCCAGCTTCTGGACATGGAGCTTCCCCCAGTGCCTGAAGCTTCCCTCTCCCTCCCAGTGGGAAGGAGGGAGCTGCCTACTCACAAGGAAGAAGGGTCTATTTTGCCTGTTGATGAGGAGGAAGAGGCTATTTTGCCTTTTCACACCCTTTTATCCTCATTAAACCCTGTGTTTCCTTGCAGGCAGAGCTGACAGAACTGAGCCTGTCTGGGACAGCAAGCACACCCAGCACAGGTCTCACTCCCAGCACTAAGCACCTCTGCAGCCAGTCTGACCTACTGGGATGCTCTTATTGATCCTTTTCCAAGGGCAGCCATCCCCAAGGGATGCCTGAGCCCTTCCCTGGGCTGTTCCAGGTGGAACTGGGCTGCACCAGTCCCCGGAGCGGGCGGAGATCACTACATCCCACGTCAGCTCTGGTACCCAATCTGCAGCCTCCCAGCCTCAGCAGATGAATCAGCCTAGTGCTTCTATTTTTGCTTCACTCCCGAAGCTATTACTTATCCCTGCTAATGCTCTGGGTTTTTGGTTGGGTTTTTTTTTTTTTTGCTTTAATCTAACACAATCGTTTCTGTGCAGCCTCTTGCACTGGTTTCTAAGCAACATCACTTTCCAGGATGATGAGCTCCTCCGTGCCAGCATTGCTGGCATGGTCTCTAATTAAGAGTTATTACCAAGAACAGCAATCAGAGCCACCAGGGCCATGAGGACACGCTCTGTGTGTCCAGGAAAGTGTGATTTACACACCCACTGCCCCGTGTGCTCACACACACACATGGGTTGTGCTGCTCAGCCTGTGGAACCAGCCTGACACCCCTGCTCATCTCACGCTTCACTTCTTCCCACAGGCTGCAAGAAGCCAGGCTGAAGGATGAAACTGGAATATTTAGGATTCTGACCATCAGAACCTTGCACTGCAAGCTTAACACTGCAAAGGTGTGGAGTGTGGAGCTGTACAAACCTTAAATACAGCCTCATGTTTTATAGGATGGGTCATTTACAGATCAAATCCTGCTTTAGAGTTTACATTAAAAATCAGAGATCAGCCAAAACCAGAAATAAAACACGCTCAGAGCGTTTCCAACTCAATATTTGGTTATTGTGGGAGTATTTGATAGTGGAAACTGAGAAGAGGCAACACAAAGTTCAGTGAATGATGCACAAGCCACAAACTGGCAACATCAGCCAGGAAAAGAGGCTTGGAATTCAGATTTCCCCTGACAGTTAAGCAGCATTGCTAAGGAAATGTGGTCAGCAGTCTCAGCCTGGCAGAATCTGCAGCCAGAAGTGGATTTGTTTTGCTCCCAACTTTTCTTGAAAACCTGAGAGTCAAGGACGAGCAGAGATATAAAATACAGGAAGGAAATCAGCCTCAGGAAGCCCCAGCCAAGGATGGTGGGTGCCAGCTCCAGGGAGAGCTGGGCATGGGAGAATCCAGCTGGAGAGGAACCAGGAGTTGGTGTAACAGGGTAGGAAACCAGCTGGAAAAAAACATGGGCACATGCAGTGGGATACAGCTGGTTTGGGCAGCCTTGAAAGAACACAGAGCTATGGGACAGGACAAGGAGAGTGGATTTAGATGGGATATTGGGAGAGAATTCCTGGCTGGGAGGGTGGGGAAGCCCTGGCACAGGATGCCCAGAGAAGCTGTGGCTGCTCCTGGATCCCTGCAAGTGTCCAAGGCCAGGTTGGATGGGATTTGGAGCAGCCTGGATAGTGGAAGGTGTTCCTGCCCATGGCACTGGATGATCCTTAAGGTCCTTCCAACCCAAACCATCCAGAGATTCTGTGATCCTGTTGAACCAGAGGCCCCTGAGCACCTGCATTGCTGAGCTGCACCTCTGGAGAAACATCCTGTAAGCTCAGCTCACCTTCCAGCCAGGGACAGAACCAACAGCTCCACATAACCTCCTGTTCAGGCTGAACCAAACTCACTCCAGGGACAGGGAAAGCAGCTCATGGCCGAGTTCCCCTCATAAATCCATGTAACACTGACAGAGAACTGGCTGTGACACCATGGGGGCTCAGCTCCCTCACACACCCAACTGGGGCAATTAACAGGCCTTTAATTAATGAGCAGGCTGCAATATGAGG
The DNA here is from genome assembly GCF_008360975.1 of Lichenostomus cassidix. Lineage (NCBI taxonomy): Eukaryota > Metazoa > Chordata > Aves > Passeriformes > Meliphagidae > Lichenostomus > Lichenostomus cassidix. The sequence goes on from NC_139482.1 coordinate 714,002, forward strand.
ACACTCTGAGCGTTTCAAAAGCATTATTAGAGCACCTCTGTTATTAGGAGTTCCTCCACCACGACTGCATTTGTGATGATCTCAGGATGACTGGCTGCACTTACACATCCTTCAGCCTCTGCCCTGATTAACACAGCGTTAATCAGCTGATGAGTTCCTGTCAGACAAACCCAATTACAGTTTGGGGTCCCACAGGAGAGCTACAAACATGACACGAATGAAAGGTTACTGTGAAAACGCTAGACCCACTTCAAATAATGGAAACCAGGCAGGAAAAGAAAGTATTTCCAGCAAGAGCTTCATTGTGGCTGTAAAGGCAAAGCAAACCCTGTCATTAAACAGGGATGGGCATTTCTTGCTTTTAAATGTATTTGATTTGCACACAAAATGTTGAGAAATCTGCCCTGCATCCCACAGGGGGACGGTGGCAATGGGCATGGGCTGGGGACAGGAGGCAGCCACAGGGATGGGGATGGATGGGAGGGAAGGAGGGATGCAGGAATGAGATGAGCACTCCAACAGGCCCCTCCAGGCCCATTTGGGGCAGTAATTCAGGAGCAGACTGTCTGCACCACAGGGTGGTTGTGCAATGAGCTCCCTGCCCGCAGCACTCGGCTCTGCTGGCCCTGGCTGAACAGCTTATGCAAATCCATAAGAGGATACAACCCCCAAACACCGAAACAAATGAATTTCTTTTTTTCAAATCGACTATTCTTTAAGGACAGATTGAAGAAAAAAAAAAATCTTTGGCAAGTCTCCCTTTGAAATAGAGCTTGAGGAGCAGAGGGAAGGGGGATGTTGGCAGCAAATGGGAATCCAATAGCCCAATCCTGGCTGAGTGAAAAGCTTCCATCATTCTCCTCTTACCCGTAACTCAGCCCTGTATCAGCCAAGGCAGCTCCTTGGAAGTGCAGAACTTAGGACCCTGCTTGCCATCTTTAATTCCCAGTTTGAGTTTTAATTCACACAAGATGCAACACAAAGGTTCAGTCACATTGTAAAGGCTGATAATGCCTGTTGTGTTTCTGTTATCAGCTCAGCTGCCTCCTGACATTAAAAGGTATAAAATAATTTTCCAGGGGCAGTTCTTCCAATGGCAGTGACAACAATGAGAAGCTGAAATAAACCCAAAAGAGGGATAAGGGATTAAATTCAAGCCATCAGCCTTATAGCCAATGTTTCTTAAGCCGCATAGTCAAAAATAGAAAAAAAATAAAATTACAGAAGTGAGCAAGGCCTAATTTACAGAAGATGGATCCAACTTCCGTCAGGGAGAGGAATCTGCAGCATCACAGTTGCCATGACTCCCGAGGGAGCTGTACCACAACGCTGGGACCTATTTTAGCAGCACAGACAGGAGCTGATGTTTTTAGGGAAGCATCCTGTTATCCTGAAACACACAGTGTAGGACATGGGAGCCTGGCTTAAGAGATCTCATTGCTGAACTCGAACAGGAGATCCTTCAAAATGCCTAAATCTGGGAGTAAATCACTGCCTGCCCACCAGGGGAAAAAAAAATGGCTTCAGCACCTGGGGGGCTGACAAGAAAGGTGGAAAGGGGTTTGGGAATAGGGGTGGAAGGACAGGACACAGGGAATGGCTTCCCATTGCCAGAGGGCAGCGAGAGATGGGATATTGGGAAGGAATTCCTGGCTGGGATGGAATTCCCAGAGCAGCTGTGGCTACCCCTGGATCCCTGGCAGTGTCCAAGGCCAGGCTGGACAGGGCTTGGAGCAGCCTGGGATAGTGGAAGGTGTCCCTGACATGGCAGGGGGTGACACTGGATGAGCTTTAATGTCCCTCCAACCCAACCCATTCCAGGGTCCTGTGAGGATATCAGGTCTGAAGGATGAGCCTCCCAGCCCTGCCTAGCAAACACAGGTGAGGTGTTGGCTAAGGTGTTCCAACAGCTAAAAATACAACCCCCCTGAGCATCCCACCGTTCCATAACAGCAGCACAAACAGGCACATGGAGGGGACACACAGTCCATGTGACATCTGGACTTTCCCAATGATCTGCTGGACCCCTGCAGCTCTGCCCAGGGAAGTGCTGCAGTCACCATCCCTGCCCATGACCATATAATGTGTGCATGTGGCACTTGGAGATGTGGTGTACTGGTGGCCTTGGCAGCGCTGGGGTTAATGCTGGACTGTTCCAAGCTGAACAATTCCCTGATTCTCTGTCAGTAACCAAGCACATTCACCATGCCCAGGGATCTCAACACCTTTCCCTTCACTGATTCCTGGGCTCAGCTCGGCTGCGACTGAAGCGCGAATTCCCAGCTCTGGCCTCGGATCTGCCCCAGGCACTTCCACACCACTTGTGCCAACTGAGGGATTCAGCCAGGCTCTGTGGGTGTTTGCAGCTCATGGAACAGCTGCTCCATGAAGGGCCAGGCACGGATGGAAATGGAGACAAAAGCTTCAGTCACAGATCTGGATTTCTGGGAACAGAAATCTGGGAACCTCCCTCTGTCCAGGGAGGTTTGGAATCACCACCCCTGGAGGTGTCTGAGGAACACCTGGATGTGGCACTCAGTGCTCTGGGCTGGGGACAAGGTGGGCATTGGGCACAGCTTGGACTCCAACCTCAGTGATCCTGGGATTGTGTGGGTGGCAAAGCACCTTAAACTGCTGTAGGAACACAGCAACCAAGAGCACCAAAACAAGCTCAGTCATGGAACCTCCTGAGCTGGAGGAAGCCACAAGGATCATCAATCCAACTCCTGGCCCTGCATAGACACCCCAACAATCCCACCCTGTGCATCCCTGAGAACACTGTCCAAACCCTCCTGGAGCTCTGGCAGCCTTGGGAATGTGATCATTCCCTGGGGAGCCTGGGCAGTGCCCAGCAGGCACAGTGAGCTCCTGTTAAAAACCCCAACAAACCAACTGCTGAATCTACAAAGTGCTGGAAGGATGAAAGCAACGGAATGTTACCCAAGCCCCGTTGTAAACTTGCATCAGGACAACTTCCAGGTGCAAAGTATGTGCCAACTTACTCACAGGCTGCAGTGCTACTCTGAGCCAAGGCTCCTCCATCCCGTGCACACGTTACCTGGGCAAGATATTCAGGAGGAGCTTTTCTTTCAAAAAACTCCTGGCAGACAATAGAAAGGCTTTGAAGAAATGTTGGTTTTGTAAAAGATGCTGCCTTCAGCTTTCCCTTTGTTTTGTTGCATCATGCACCAAAGAGCATCACTTCTGCAGGCACAAGTTCATGCAAAGAACACCACTTCCACTAAAATAGAACTACTTCAGGTTATGCAACACTCATTAAAATTACAAAACCTCTCAAAAACCTGAGCAGCATGTTAAGGCACTCTGGAGCTCGGGGTCTGGTGAGTTAGTGGCTGCATCATGCAAACTGGCAGCGAGAAACTCCGCAGGAACAGGAACAAACTTTCATGCCTGATGACAAGGCAAAAACGGAGAGCACCTGAGGGCAGGGAGAAACTTCCCAGCCCATCTCGGCAGAGTGCAGTTCACAGAGATGCCAACTCTGTCTGAGGAAGCTTTAGAATGAGCACAAGTACAAGAATATTTTTAATTTTGTCTCTATCCATATTTCAAAGTTTCTAAGAACTTGATTCAGTTCTGTGGGATGAATTCCAGCTCATTTCCTATGGGCACAGGGACTTTGTTCCCTGGAGAACAGCCAGGGTGACCAGCCCTGGATGCTGACCAGCCCATCCAAAGTCTCAACATTTACATCACTCCTGCCATTGTTTGGTTAGAGCTGCTCTGGAAAAGATTTTTTATTCTAGAAGGAAACACATTTTGTGGATGAAGTGGTTCAAGTAGGCTTAAGCCAAACCAACTGCAGGAGGAAAAGGGGATGCAGTTGGTGTGAGGTGGGATAAACCCAAACCCTGCAAACAGAGATCCAGAACATTCCCTGCCTCTGGAATCCTCCATCCCTGAGCAGGGTCACGGTGACCACTGTCACTCCACAGCTCAAGGCCACTTCCAGGCTGAAGTGACAATGCAGCTTCACACCCAAAAGTGCTGCTTTCCTTAAATATTCTAAATATCTCTACAACTCAACCTGAAGGGATAAAACCCAGCGCAGAGCTCTGGAACTCGCAGCGAGCTGCCAGAGCTCTGCTGGGAATGAGCACGGTGAGCCAGGCAAGCAGCTCCAGCAGCCAAACACCCTCATGCCACGCTGGGAATGCCCACCGGGGCTCATGCCAGGGCAGGGATGGGCAGCAGCAGTGCTGCTCATGCCCTGGGCACACACACACACACCTTTGTCCGGCCGGAGCCGCGGCGCTGCGGCCGCTCGGGGCTGCCGGGGGCTGCCTCTGTCCAGGGCAGGTCTGACCGCCTGGGCTGCCACCCCTCGGGCCTTGGTGGGTCTCATGTAGCCCTTGAGCTGCTCTGCTGCCTTCCCTCTGTCTTTCTTTGCCTCTTTCACAGCTTTCTGTTCACCTCCTTCTTCTGGTTCTTTAGGTGGGGCTTGAGATTCCTTTTCTTTAGTTGTGTCCTGAGATTCCTTTTCTTTAGTTATTTCTTGAGATTCCTTTTCCTTAGTTGTGTCCTGAGATTCCTTTTCTTTAGTTATTTCTTGAGATTCCTTTTCCTTAGTTGTGTCCTGAGATTCCTTTTCTTTAGTTATTTCTTGAGATTCCTTTTCCTTAATCGTGTCCTGAGATTCTTTTACTTTAGTTATTTGAGATTCCTTTTCTTTACATGTGTCCTGAGATTCCTTTTGTTTGGTTGTGTCCTGAGATTTCTTTTCTTTGGTTGTGTCTTGAGTTTCTCTTTCTCTACTCCTGTCTTGACACTCCTTTTCTTTGGTTATATCTTGAGATTCCTTTTCTTTAGTAGTTTCTTGTGATTCCTTTTCTTTAGCTGTATCTTGAGTTTCTCTTTCTTTCTTTGTGTCTTGAGAATCCTTTTCTTTGGTTGTGGCTTCAGAATCCTTTTCTGTGGTTGTGCCTTGAGGTTTCTCTGCCTCAGCCTTTGACACTGGAGTGTCCTTCAGGAGAACCTCCCCAGCATGAGCAGAGCCCTCCTGTGCAGGCTGAGAGGGACCTTTTTTGATCTCTTTGGGCTGTTTTTGGGTGCTTTGGGCAGCTGTGCCATGTGGAGCAGCAGTGTCCCTGTGCTGGGGTGAGCTCTGCTCAGCCTCTCCAGCTTTCCTGTCCATGCCAGCTCCTGGCACAGCCTGGGACGTGGCTGCCTTGGCTTCCCTGCCAGCTGTCCCTGCAGGGGCTGGGGGAACACTCCCTGTGCCCTTCACACAGGACACGGTGGCCTCTGGTGTCCCTTGGGCAGCTCTGTGCTTTGGATCTGCTGCCTTGTGAGGAACCTCTGAGGGAGCCTGGGCAGTGCTGTGCTTTTTATCAGTGCCTTTTATTTCTTTATCATCCACCTTTGCTACAGGAGAAAGGTGATTTTTATCTTTGGACTGATCATCCTGGGACTCAGCCTCTCTGCCTTTCCCATCTTCCTGGGAAACCTCTTTTCCAGGCTCTTTGTGCCCCACATGGATGGGTTGCTCCTGAGATTTCTGGGTCTGCACCTCCTTCTTAGCAGCAGGCCCAGGCTCTTTGCTGCTTTTCTCTGCCACAGCTTCCAGAGGAGGAGGAGGAGGAGGAGGAGGAAGCCCCCCAGTCCCTGCACCCCCTTCTCTCTGCTTTGGGGAGCCACAAGGAGCATCACCCACTCCACCAGGGCCACCTGCTGTGGTCTGAGCCACGGATTTGAAGTCACTTCCTTTATTATTCCAAAGCCTTTGAGGGCCAGCGGGAATGTTTTTAATATTTCTGTTTTCATCTACAAAATCTGTGTCTTCCATCCCACATTCCAGCCCAGATCCCACAGGAGGCTGTGCTTCACTCCTGTCTGGTTTTGCCTCTAGAGGAACAGACTGCCTGGAGGCATTTTTAGCCTTTTTACTGCTTCCATCATAACCCCTCTTTTTAGATCTCTCAGTGACTGGGGCCAAACTGGGATCTGACACTGCTGGATACTCTGGAATTGCATTTTTATTCTTGCTGCAAGGACTGGCACCTCCTGCCTCAGGTTTGTCACTGATCTCCAGGCCAAAAGGAGGGAACATCCCTGCTCCTGCTTTATGCTCCAGCAGAAAAGGCTGCTGCAGGTCAGGCTCCACTTTTTTGTGCTTCTCTTCCCCACCTGTGTGTGGTTTCTGTGGCTCCAGAGGCAAAGCAGGAGCCTCTACCTTGGCAGGACCAGTCAGGTCACCCAGCATTTGAGTTTGTTGAACATTTCCTGCTGCAGAGATGTCACCTGAGCCCGGCTCAGGACTGTGCTCAGCCTTTTTGCTTTTCCCATCTCTGCTTTTACTCCTGGGCTTGTCCATGCCCAGTTCCCTGGTGGGACTGCTCACCCCTGCCCTGTTCTCTGGGAGAGGCTGGGATTTGTCTGCTTCCTTCCCTTTACTCTCAGGCCAGGTTTCTTTAGCACTGCCTGTTTCTGGCTCTGTTTTATTGCCTGCCAGATTTGGCTGCTTAGAGAAGCTCCCACTGCCACCTTGGATTTGGGGCTTTCCCAGCTCCTCCGTCAGACTCTCCCTTTGCAAAGCACAGCCCTTCTCCTTCTCCAAGCTCATTTCCTTCCTGCTTCCAGCCTGCTCCTGGCTGCTTTCCCCCCCAGCACCCGGGACAGCTGCCTGCCCAGAAGGGCTTTTCTCAGGCTGTTTCCTTCTCCCATCACTGCTCCTCTTCCTGGGTTTCTCTGCCAGCACTGTCACATCCTTGCTAAGCCCCACAGAGTCCCCAGCATCTCCAGCCTCTTTGCCTTTCCCAACTAAATCCACCTGTTTTGCTGGGCTGCTGGTGGCAGCCAGGGCAGGATTTTTGGCTTCCTCTCTCCTGCTCTCCAGCACCAAAGATTGGTCTAAAGCTCCCAAATCAGCTACTTCCCTTTTCCCAACATTTTCTGTTGGTTTCTCCGCTCCCAGCTCAACTGGCCTTTGCGTTTTAGCTGCATTTTCCTTCAAGCCCCCAGGAGGAACACAGCCCCCCTCTCTGCCCTTATCACTGCCCTCCTTCACCTTATCAGCTGCCTCAGGAAAACCACCTGGATCCATTTTATTCTCAAGGAAAGGCTGCTGGAAAAAGCTTCTTTCCCCTTTTTTACTCCTTCCATCACTGCCCCTTTTTTTGGGCTTTTCTGCAGGCCAGGCCTGTGCAGGGCTGGCTGTTGGGTGTCCTCTGGCAGGAAAACCTTGGCCATTCTCAGGACAAACTGTTTCTTTCCCAGCCTCATCTGTCCTCCCTCCATCAGTGAATTTGCCTCCATCCTCTGAGAGCATCACCTGCTCTGAGAAGTTTTTAATTCTTTTGACTTTCCCTTCATTACGCTTTTTTTTAGGCCTGTCCATCCCATGTGTAAAACTGGGATCTCTTCCAGTCTGCTGCTCTAAGGCAGCAAATGCTTTCCCTTTGTTTGGATCCAGGGAATCTGCTGCCATCCCCCTGCCCACTGCCTCACCATGTTTGGGAGCATCAGGAACACCCTCAGCCTTTCTGTCCTGCACAGCTGGAGCTTCCTCAGGTTTTGGTGAAGCTAAGTCTGGTACAGGAGGTCCAGGAGCTTTTGTTGGGCTCTTCAGTCCTCCCTCTGACCCTGATTTACTCTCCCCAGCTGATTTTGGCTCTGTAGGGAGCTTGTTGTCCATGGCTGCAGCCTCCACGTGAGGCTGTTTGGGGGATTCCTTTCCAACTCCTTTGCTTTTTTCCCAGTTTTTCTTGGCTGCTGCTTCCAATGATCCACGGGAAGGCTGATGGACAGAGTCACTGGGTGCCTCCTGCCCTGGAGATGGAGTCTTAGGGGTTTTAGGCTCCTGATTTTTATGGGAAAGAGGCAATTCCAAAGGTTTGGTCTGTAAGGGAGTTTCTGTTTTGCTCGGATCGACTGTGAGGTCGGCACATTTTGACTCCTTATCCTCCCTCTTCTCATTTTTCTTGGGAAGATCTCTCTCCACAGGCTTGGTGCCTCCCTTTGCTGCAGCAGATTCCCCCACCTGCTCCAAGGGAATCTCTTTGCTTTTGCCCTTAGATTCCATCATTGCACTGTCACCTCTCATTCCTGCTGGCTGCATCTCCTCCCTGGCACCCAGCACACCAGATTTTGGGGCCTGTTGTCCCAGGGCTGTCCCAGGGAATGTATTCTGCCCATCCAGGGTATGATTCTCAGTGGTTATTTTCACATCCTTTGGCACATCCAGAGCTCTGCCTGCTGAGGCCAAAGGCTGCTCCCTGCCAGCTGTGGGCATTCCGGGACTCACATCTGGATTCTGCCATTCCACCCCGAAGGGTGAATTCCTGGCAGTTCTGGAGGCTGTTCCATTCTCATCCCAGAACTCCATCCCTCTTGGCAGCTGGTTTCTCCTTTGCTTTGGTTTCTTCTTCTTTTTCTTCATGGCAGCACCTTCCAAATCCCAGTTTTCCCGTGGGGGATCTCTGCAGCTCTCCACAGGCTCCGTGGGGACACTGGTGGCCTTTTTGTGTGGAACCCTAAAGCGAGGGGATGTTGCAGCACCACAGCCAAGCTCCACTGTGGAACAGGGATCTGCTTTGGGCTCAGGACTCTTCTGCTGTGGGAGACCTACAGGATGCTCCTCTGGCACATCTGTGAGAGGCACTGGGGCAGGTTTTGCTCTGCCAAACCCACGGTCCCTGGATTTGGGAGCTTGCCTGACTTGTGCAGTGGGAAGACCTGGAATACAGGAAGCCTGCTCAAACATCGAGGCCACTATTTGCTTGATAAAAGAAATCATAAATACACTATTCCTGCGATTTTAGGCCATAGAGTCAGATGGGAAGGACTTCCCAGCACTGGTAGCACACCAGAGCCACCCCAGGAGGGCTGGGGTAGGTTTTTACCCCAACACCTGCTTAATCTACCCCAAATCCATCCATCAGTGCTATTTAAACTCAAGTCCTGCCACAGGCTCCTACCCCACCAAAAAGCACCAGTTCTTGTAAGGACATGCCATTGCTTTTTAAAAATGCATTAAGGATCCATTTTGTCTCAGCAAGACAAGATCAGAGAGAGCCTTTTTATATCTCTGGCTGGCATCCTTCCAGAGTGGGAAAACAGAAGTTTAGTGGGAAGATGGGAAGAGAGATGGGGGCAGGAGAGCCAAGTTTCCCCAGCAGCCAGGGTGGAAGCAGTGGGAGGCAGAACCTCTGTGCCAAGGTCACCTGCAGTGTCCCTGGGGATCCCTCGGATGAGTTTTAGGAGAGGAGCAGTCATTTGTCACTTAGCCCTGGCCCACAAATCCTCCTCCACGCCAAGTGTGAGCAGCACCAGCTCCTCTGGAGGCTGGGTCAGTGGAGCAGGAGCAAATCACATCTTCCTGTGGTAATTACACAGCTCGATGGGGAAGGAGATCCTCCCTGGGAATATCCTCGTAAGAATTAACGTTCCTTTTTAATACCAAAATAAAAGCCAGTGCTGATGGCAGAGAGATGAGGAGCTTTGCAATCCTCCAGCACAGCTGTGAGCCAGTCCCAGTGATAAAGCACTCAGAGCACATGGATTTGGGCTTTTAGTTTGAATATGGAGGGGAAAGAGCCTTGGAGAGGGCAGGGATCCGAGGGGAAGGGTGAGCCCAGCACCAGAACACAAAGAGCCACACAAAGACATTTCTGCTGGCCCAGGTGGCCCCACAGCCAGGAGGAGAAGGTGAACAGTTCCCAGAGAACTCCAGGAGGAGATGGAATTATGATTTATATTATGGTTTATATCCTACCTGTGGGCTCCTGCACGGTTTTCCCTTCCTGAGGTTCCGCGTGTTGGACGTGGTTGTGCTCAGCCTCCTCCTTCCGTGTCTCACCATCCTCAGCAGGAGCAGATTCTTCTGGAAGGGCTTTATTTTCTAGTGCTCCTTTTGCTTCTGCTGGAAGATGAAAGGCAGGAACAGAAAGCTTCAGAAAGGTGTCAGGAGCACAGGCAGCCTGCAGCTACAGCCCAGCCCTTGGGAAGGGGTTAATTTTGTGTTTAACAGCAGTGAAGCTGATGAGACGTGGTTGTTTCATCTCCTGACAATCCTTTTTAAGCAGCACTTTTCTATTTTGCAGCCATGCCAAAATGGGGGTAGAACACGAAGCAGAGGCTGTCTCAGGGCTTAAACACTGGGTGAGGATTTGTTTGGGTTTTTTCCTCTTTGTAATCAACCCAATTCAGACTATCCCAGCTTCCCACTGGGAATTCAAATCCAGAATGAACTCCATGATCAGCCTGGAGTCCCTGGCTAATGCTGATCATCTTGTATTCATCTATACCTTACAATACATTCACACAGACACCACAACATTCCTCGCTGCATAATTACACCCAGTTTTAATTTGTGAGGCATAATTACATGGGAGAGCAGTTCTCTCTGTAATTAATTTTATTTAAATTTTAAACAGAAAGGAAAATGACGACAGACATTGGTACAACAACTGTGGATGAGGAAGAAAAGGACAAGTTCTGTGAATAACAGCCACACTAAAAACCTGAAATTGCCATTTGGTGCCTCTGCTTTGCTCTGGGCTGCATTTCCCACCTGCTGGCTCCGGGTGGTGGTTGGTTTTCTCGGGAAGCTCCTCGGCTGGAGGGCTTGGGGGAGGTTTGCTGTCCTTCATCTTCTCTGAGTGATCCACACAAACTTCTGGGACTTTGGATTCTGCTTCCACCTTTGCTGTTGCATCTGCAAATGGAATGCAAAGAATAAAAAATCCCTGATTTTAAATTCAGATCTGATTAAATAAGGTAAAAACCACTCCCCCACCTAATTTTTATCTTCCACAAGGAACTAAATGGTTTGCTCACTTTCAAAATCTGATTTTTAGGATCTTTCTACCTTCCTGTATTGTCTTGTATTTCCTCTTTCATTCACCCACCTGGGCATCTCAGTCACTACATTCTACTGTTTTGGATTTTTTTTTTTGTTAGAACTTCTCTCTTGACATTTATCCTCATCATTAAACTAAAGAGTATTAGAAGGTAAGAAAAAATACCTCACTCCTACCCCATCCACAATCAATCCACACCTGCTGCCTCTGCCCAGGACTATTTGCTGTGTTTCAGTAATATAAATACAGAATAAATATAATTTTGGAGAGCAGTTTTCTCTCCAGAGGAAAGAAAAGAGAAATCCACACAGCCCAGAAAACCTCCACCTGGAAAACCAAACACACCCATTCCACTCCAACACCCAGTCATCCCAAGGAAAGGTCCCAGAATTATCAACAAAGCCTGTCAGGCTCTTCAGAAATTGTTTTCAAGGACCTGTTAGTCAGCTCTGTGTCCTACAGGATTTTTGAGATTTCAGTGAGAGCTGAGGGTGACACAAAGCCAAACACCAACAGAGATGAGCCAGCACATCTCCATGGCTGCACTTAAACCACTGAAAATTTAAAAAAAAACATTTAAAAACTCTAGTTTTATGTTTTGTAAGTGAAGAATCCCTGTGAATCATTTCCTGTGTATGCTGAGAGCAGAGCTGAGCTCTCCTTGAGCTGCTCCACGCAAAGGGAATCAATGCTGGGCTCACTGACCTCAGAGGTCTCTTCCAACCTGAATTACATGTGACTGGAATTCTGGGATTTGGGCACACTCACCTGCAGGAGACTTGTCTTGCTGAAGGGCAGGCTGGGATGGCAGCAGCTCCTCAGACACAGCAATCCTGGGGGCAGCTGCAGGGACAGGCTGGGCTTCCCCTGACACATTCCCAGCATCCACAGCAGGGAGAGGCTTGGCTGGAGCAGCAAATCCAGAATCCAGGCCGTGGTGATGGTTCACTTCTGCTGCTGGGGCAAACTCAGAGCCCATATCGTGCTGAGCTTTGCTATCTGGTGCTGGAGCAAATCCCAAATCCAAGGCGTGGTGAGGTTCTGCATCTGCTGCTGGGGAAAACCCCAAATCCATGGCATGCTGGGATTCCATACCTGCTGCTGGAGCAAACCCCAAATCCATAGCCTGCTGGGATTCCAAACCTGCTGCTGGAGCAAACCCCAAATCCATGGCCTGCTGGGATTCCACAGCTGCTGCTGGAGCAAACCCCAAATCCACCCCATGGTGGGATCCAGCATCTGGCGCTGGGGAGAAGCCGAGCTCTGTCCCCGGGGTGGACATGTCATTGACACCTTTGGGAGGGTTGGCTTCAGGGGCAGGAGAAAGCCCCAAATCTGTGGCCTGGAAAGGGTTGGCTGCTGCTGGAGGTGCAGATGCAGCCCCTGGAGTCTGGGGAGCTTTGGTGTCTCCGGCAGGTCCAACCATGGCCTTTTCTGTGGGAAGGGCTGCAGTGTCACAGGCTGGAACTGAGGCTGCACCTGCCAGAACAGGCACCAAAATCAGGGAAAAACAGGCACCAAAATCAGGGAAAAACAGGCACCAGAATTCAGGGGAAAAACGGAATGGAAACCCCTGACATGGTTTATGGCTGGGGAAAATGAGGGTGTCACTCCCTGGCTCTCCCCTTGTCTTTCAGCACCACTCCCTCCCCTTTCCACCAGTGCACTCCAGCTGTTCTATCCTTTAGGTCACCCCTGGATGCATCCAAGAGCTTTTCCTGCTGCAGCCCCACGTGCCTGGTTCGTGTCCCTGACTGGAGTGGGACTCCCATCTGCCTCCCTATGAGGAGCCAAGGATGGATTGTTTTTGTTCAAAACCTCCCTGATGCCACCCAGCTGGCACACGGCCAGAGCTGCTGGATCCTCTGCCAGGAGCACATTCCAGAACCCAGACAGGAATCACAGCCAGGGGGCTTTCTGAGTCCCAGGAGGGTTTGGGTTGGAAGAGACCTCAAAAATGTTCCAGTTCCAGTCCCTTACCATGGCCTGGGACACTTCCAGGGATGGGGCAGCCACAGCTTTCCTGGGAAACCTGTTTTTCCCTCTACTGTGGGACACAGAAAATGTAGGATCACCTGTGTGAGCCCAGGGGGTTTTCCAAGAGCAGGGAAAGTCCTGACACACTCCATGTTCATTCTAAACATGGTTTGTGCTGCTGAGGGGGGACTTCGGTGCTTGAGGAGAAGCTCTGGCACTCCTGACACAAAAATCATCCCATGAATCCCAAATTCCCTCTATTCCTTCAAATTGGCCTCATTCGTTTTTCACACAACATCTCCTAACACTGAGCTGGTAGTTCCAAACCAACATTTGTCACTTCACAGCACAATCAAACCTCTGCATTTAAGCTCCTATTTGCCTAAAATCCCCCTGAAGGAGGTTTTTCAGTCAGTTTTTGTTTAATGTTTCAGATGTCCAGAGGCAAGCTTTTCCAAATGATCTGTGCCAGGAGCAGTGGATTTCTCTTCTGCAGCTCCTCATCTCGACAGCCCCAAGCTCTGCCCCCCTCTGTGTCCTGCAGCTCAGTGCCCTCAACATCTCCCTTCTATTGCTGAGGAGATGCTCCCAAAAAATAACATTTCTACTGATTTTTTGAGTCACATCTAAAAATATCCTCCCCAGCCAATGGAAAATGTATTAAATCTAAATTAGAGACTTAAACTGAAGTCGGAGAGAAATGGGAAAATGGAAGAAGTCCCTGTTAAAATGGTAATTAAGGATCCATTTAAAAAAACAAACCAAAAAGATCCATTATGAACCAGCCCTCATTTGGGTCTGATTTTGTTGTGGGTTTTTTAAGTAATATCATGATATTCTCCAAAAGAAAACATAAAGATTGTGATTTTACACATGAATAAGACTGTAAATGAATAGATATTAAAACCAGTGTGGATGCTCCCTGGTGAATTATGGAAATGAGTGAGATAAAGCATTAGGAAACTAAACAATGACTGGCACTGTGTATAAATACATTTAAAATGGGAGGTTTTTAAAGAGAGTCTTTAAAAAGGAGAGGTTTAAAGGTATTCTGTATAGATCTGGCACTCAGGGCTATGGTCAGTGGTGGCCTTGGCAGTGCTGGGGAAGAGCTGGACTCAGTGATCTCAAAGGGCTTTTCCAACCTCAACCATTCTCTGATTCTATGCTTAGCATTCTCCTGGAGCTGCAGTTTGGAGCCAGCAAAGAATCACAGAATTAGCTCCTGGACTGAGACACAACTGAGCAGATTTGCTGCTTCTCCCCAGCACTCTCAGGTGTCCCAAACCTGCAGGCACAGCAGATCTGTTACCACCTAGCTGGGCTGCCCTCAGGAGAGGCAATTCCACACCTTCCCACCAGCACAACTTGCTCCCATAGGGCCAAACCCTGCACCACCCTTCAGGAATTTACCTGGTGCTGCAGCCTTTGGTCCATCAGTGGCTCCAGCCTCTCCTGGGAATGCTGTGGCTGCAGCAGGAAGGTTTCCAGGTGCTGCTGCTGTGGGGCTCTCAGGCAGACTCGTCCTTATTGCTTCCATGGCTGCAGGGGGCACTGGGGAACACAACCAGATGGGATCAGCAGCTGGAAAAGCCTCAGCAATGGGTCCTGCCTGGGATGTGGGTGACACTCCCAGAGTGCTGCCTCAGCCACCCTGGGGAGGGAATTCCTCCCTCAGCATCCCCATCAGCTCAGAGAAAATCAGCTTTTATTGCCTATTCCCAGGGAAATCACTTGTGCAGCACCCAGGAAAAGTCTTGAATGCTGGGAGAAGTGGTAAAGTTGAGGAGTGTTGTGTTACAAACCTTCCCAGTCCCACCCCCAGCCTCAGAAATACTTTGTATTTTCTTTTCTCAGCTCCTTCATCGAAATAAAGATCCCATTATGGGCCAAGTTTTGTAATACACTTGACTCCCCAGTGGAGTGATATCCCAGTGGAGCTTCAAAGATTTAACTGTGGCCAGAATCTATACATAATTGTAGAATTCCAGAAAGGTTTGGCTTGCAAGGGACATTAAAGGCCATCCAGTGCCACCCCTGCCATGGCAGGAACACCTTCCACTATCCCAGGTTGCTCCAAGCCCTGTCCAGCCTGGCCTTGGACACTTGCAGGGATCCAGGGGCAGCCACAGCTTCTCCGGGCACCCTGTGCCAGGGCCTCCCCATTCTCCCATGGAAGGATTCCTTCCCAATATCCCATCCAACCCTGCTCTCTTTCAGTCTGAAGCCATTCCCACTCCTCAAAGATGCATTTCCATTCTAAACTGCCTGGAGCAGCAGAAACAGTGTTGTCCTTGGTCAGGTCCCAATTGGCTCTGCCACAGCCTCGTGTTCCTTGAGAGGACAGACCAGGAAAGCAGCTGGTTCTGCTGCCCAGGAACTCTACTGACACTTCTGCAGATTAGGTCCAGACTGTTTTTACCTGGTGGTTCAACAAAGAAAGAGGTATCTGGTCCCTTCATGTCCTGCTGAGCTCCCATCCAGTATTCTTCAGGTGCTGTGGGAAACAAACACACTCAGTCCAGCCCTGACCCCACAGGAATTTTGCTTTCCCAGTGGAAGGTCTTGACTGCTGGTTTGGGAATTCATCTTCAGGTAACTTTTCAATTCCCTCTAAGAGAAGTACCAAGAACATCCTGTTCTTCCATGATTATTGGGAGCGAAATCTCCCATCAGAGAAGACTTATAACCCCAGGACCCAAAAGAGGAGTTTCTTTCCTCGATTCTTGTGGGCTCTGTCTGAGCAGGGGGTTGGAAAAGTTTCCTTCCAACCTCAACCCTCCTGTGGTCTCCTAGATTCCCAGAAGGTTTGGGTTGGAAGGGACCTTAAGGATCATCCAGTGCCACCCCTGCCATGGGCAGGGACACCTTCTACTGTCCCAAGCTGCTCTAAGCCCTGTCCAACCTGGCTTTGGACACTGCCAGGGATCCAAGCAGCTCTGGGCAACCTCACCCTGTGCCAAGGCCTCACACCAGCACATTCCCCTGAACCAACAACTGTCAATGCCAAGAGGAAACTTTCTGATCTCAACTCATTTCATGTATCAACTTCCCACCAAGATTCTTTAGGGCTCATAAACTGGGATTTTCCAGCTGCAAACCCTCCAAACCCAGCCAGGAAGAGAAAACATTTGCTTCTCACCTGCTTTTCCTGGCAGGAATTCTGTGCCTGACTCCAGGCCGATGAAGGCTGATGGGTCCAGGGCCTCTGCAGGGGAATACAGGGAGCCCAGGAAAGGTTGCTCAGGTCCCATCATAGATCCATGTGGAGCTAAGGAAACAAAAAACCCTTGGTTAATCACCTGCCCTAACAACTCCTCTCCTAAATTTCAAGTCCTGCAACACTTGGGCTGTTCTGCTCAGCAGCAGCTCAGATAAATCTGTATCAAATCTGTTCTGCTTCACAAACCCCAAATTCTGTATTTTATAGAACTTTTTAACAAGGTGTAAGAGAGTAAACACAGGCAAATTATTTCCTTTGGCTTTCTGCTTCTGCTCCCATGAATTCCTGCTGGTAATCCCTCAATAATCCAATATTAATACAATAATCCAGAAGTTCAAATGTCAAAGAGCACTTTGTGGAAACAGAAACAGTTCATGAGTATCTGGGTTTTAGCCACAAAAACAAGAGCAGGAAAAATGACTTGTGAAAACTTAGGATCTTAATTTTCAATACATGAGAGTCAAGAGAAGTCCCCAGCTGGCAGCTGGGAGGTCCAGGATGGCTCACCAAGGATGTCCCTGGAGGCATCGGCGTGGCCTGGGAACAGCGGCACGTTCTTCATGTCTGTGGGGAACCCCAAATCCGGCAGGTTCTCCCCTCTGTGGATGCTGAAGGGGTCTGGCAGAGACACAACCACACAGTGTCACCACACAGGGGGACAAGGAATGTTATTGAAACGAGAAATGAAGGTGCACCACATCCCACCATTGAACTGCTGAGGGAAACTGCTTTAGGGGTTATTCAGCAGCAGCAAACACCTTCCCAGTTAGAATTTACACCCTGCAGGAACACTCAGCTGCTCAGGGGGATTCCTGTGGAAAGTGGATCAGGACTGTTCATGGAGAATGTCTCCTCCTCTCCAGGAGGAATCATCTGCTGCTGTCCTGCTGGACACATCCAGTTATCCTGAGCCAGGAACCAGGACTGAGCTCAGCTCACCCCAGAGCAGGGAAAGGTGTGGAACCCCTGAGCTCTCCCAGCCAGGAACTGCACCCCAGTATGAACCAGGGTGATGGGCCAGTGTTTTAACCAAATTGCTCGGAAATTCAAACCTTTCCCAGTGTTCCAGGCAGACTGACCCAACCCTGGGAGTGTCCAAGGCCAGGCTGGACAGGGCTTGGAGCAATCTGGGATAGTGGGAGGTGTCCCTGCCATGGCAGGGGGAGATGGAATGAGCTTTGAATTCATTTTCACCCCTGCCCTCTGGCAATTTGAAGCCATTCCCTGTGTCCTGTCCCTCCATCCCTCGTCCCCAGTCCCTCTGCAGCTCTCCTGGAGTCCCTTTAGGCCCTGGCAGGAGCTCTGAGCTCTCCCTGGATCCTTCGAACACCCTGTTTCCAGACACTCAGATTTCTCCCAGCAAAACCCAATTAAGAAGGATTTGCTTGAGGGCTGTGGCTCATTTTCATGCCAGATGTGCTCCCTGCAGGGCTGACAGCCCAGCCTGAGGTGTTCCCGTGCCCACAGTGTGCTGGGATGTCAAGATCAGGTGAGCTGAGTGAGTTCCTTTATAAACCTGTCAGATTATTTGAGATGCTAAGACAACACCTTGCCTCAGAGCAACGTGGAAAATATTTTGATTTCAAGCTGTTTAGAACAGCATTGCCAGGTCTGAACAACTGCCTGCTTTCCAATTGAAAAACCAACCCCAAAAAACAAGGGGGGAAAAAAAAAGACCATGACTGAAACCAATTTCAAACTCAAAGAGATCCTGCTGATGTTCCCTCTTTGCCTCTAAGCAAAATCTCATTTACACCAAATTGGAAGAGCAGCACAGGGAACACTGATCCTGAACTTTACCTGGTGGCTGTGCAAGTGTGCAAGACATTCTAAGGACATGAAACCTACAGAAATGTGGTTTTGTGCAACAAATAAACCACAAAATTCACATTATCCAGGTCAAAAGGACAATGAGTAGTATGTAAATTGCTCCTAATGAACAAATTTGACATCTGGCTCTTGAAGATAATGACATCAATGTCCCATTCCTGCACCCACACAGCAACAGGAAGGAAAACCCAACAAACCTGTGGCTCTTTACTTCCAGTTCTTCTGTGAATCATTCCTTATGTAAAACTACATCATTTCTTCACAGATAAAAAATATGGGATTCATATAGCAAGAAAATCATGCGCTAAGCAGCTCTACAGGACTCAAATATACATTAAAAAAAAGAAATTCCATTCTGTATCTTTCTGGGTTGATTGCCTGGGATAACCTGGGCAGAACACAGAATTCCCAGGTGCTCCTGGAGCCAGCAAGCAATTCCCACAAGCTTTCACAAAATGAGGGGGAAAAACCAAGCAAATGCAGGGGAAGCTGCTGGGTGAAAGTGCATCTGTCTGCAGTTACATCTCATTTTCCATCTCATTTTCAGGAGCACCAGCAGCTGCAGAGGCTGTGGAGCAGCCTGAGCTGCACTGCAGGGCACAGATGTGACACAAGGACCAGCAGTGCCCTGAGCCTGGGGACCCTGGAGCTCAGAGGGACACATCTGGGGAGCTTTGCACTGGAACCCACAGTTGCGCTGTAAGAGTCCTCAAAAACTGCTCTTGGCAGAGAATCCCACAGAATTCCAATCCAATTAGGGCTGGAAAAGACCTCCAAGATCATCAACTCCAAGCTCTGACTAAATACCCCCATGGACCCCAAAACACATCACAAAATGCTGCATCTGCTTGGGTTTTGAACACTTGCAGGGATGGTCCATGAGGTCCCCCAGCTGCTAAAATCAGGGATGCTGCAGGCTCCTGAGCCATCCTACCAGCCATGTCCATGGGTTTGAAGCACAGCTCCCTCTCCTCTGCCGACCAGGAGTCGTTGCGATCCAGGAACTCTTTGTAGGACATCTTCTCATCCATGATTTCTCCCGGGAATACTGACATGGGAGAAGAAAATGACCCAGTCAGAAGCCAAACACTGAAATATTTACAATGGATCATCGCCCCATGTGACGTTCAGATGTGACATCCCAAGGTAACAGGGACTGGCAGTCAAGCCAGAGACCATAATATGAATTTCTCACTGGTTTGCCCCATCTCTTCAAATACAAGACACAGAATAATGGGGATTTCTGTGTCTCAACACACATGTAAGATCAACAATGGACTCACATGGAAGTGCTGTCCTGGTCCAAAGCCTCCAGTTGTACAAAAGCAACAAAACCCTAAGTCCTGAAGCTTTGAACAGGACACACTCAGTGGAAAGGTTCAAAATTAATACCCAGACCAAAGACTTTTAGCTTTATTTTCATTTTCATTTTCAGGAGGCCTAAATTTGTCAACTCTTCTGCAGACAACATTAGAGTTTTAAACTGGTTCCAGTTTCTTCTGGAAAGAAACACAAAATATTTACAGACTCCTTCTCTCACCCCCAATACAACACTCTCTGCTCCCTTGCCAATACATCTCTTCATGCTTTTAGTATCTTTACCTTCACTTAGGCTGACAATACCTGCAAGACTGCAGTCTGGGAGAGGAAATTCATGACAAAATATACCTGAATTTAGTGCAAAACTGAAGTTAATAAAAACAACCTCCATGTTAAGACACAGAAGGAGCAGAAGGGAAGAATTCATGAAAAACACAACCCTGGTCTGTAAAAGCAACATCCTGGAGGTGCCAGGTGGGCTGAGAGCTCACAGCAAGGTGGGCAGAGATTCAGCTCTAAAAATTCTAGTAATAATAGAGTGACTGAGAAAGAGTAAGATGTAAAATGGCTTTTATGGGGTTTGGGGTTTGCTTTACATCATTAGACAAGGAAAGGCCACCAGAACAAACCATCAGTGGGGTCAACAATTTGCTCAGAGTTTGGGTTTGGAAGAGCAGGAGAGGATTCTGTGGGGTTTGATACCAACCTCTGATTAGGGGTAAATACTAAATATGACTTCTAATTAATAATATCGATATAATAATAATTTAGATAATAAAATGAATAATATATTTTATAAAACTATATTAGATTATTTATATTATAGGTAATATATGTAAATAGCACATATTATATAGCATATATATTATATATATATTTATGTTGTTTTATGTGCTTTCATGCATGTAATTATATTTTTATAATGTATATTTTATATATTTCCATGTGTTACATATTATAATCTTGTCTATTTTATGCATATTACATAATATAATTTTATACATTTATAAATATATGTGAATTATCTATTATACGTAATTTAATACATATTATATATTTATAAAGATATATTTTATTTATATATACACAGAGACACATTATATATATATATGTATATATAGATGCACATAAATAAATACATATATATATATATACACATACACACACACACACATGTATATATAAAAAATGAATATGTGTAATAACTAGTATAAATAATCTAAATATTACTTCCAGTCAGACTCTGGAGCTCTGAGCGCTGCCGTGTCTCCGGGATGTGACCCCTGTGAGCTCAGGGCTGTGTGACACTGTGTGTGTGTGTGTGTGACACTCAATGTGTGTGTGACACTCCTTGAGTGTGTGACACTGTGTGTGTGTGACACTGTGACCCTCCTGGTGTCCCCATTCCAGGCCATTCCCAGCAATCCCTTCCGCAAGGCTCTCCCAGCTAATCCCAGGAAAGGCAGGAGCTTTCCGGGCTTTAGGTCCCTTGCAGGGATCACATGAAGGGACACTGCGGTGGCACCTTGTCCCCAGTGCCACCCTGGGAGGGAGCAGGACACAGCTCAATGTCCCCTGTCCCAGTGCTCAGTCTCGGGTGTGCCACAGCAACAAAACACGCTGGGAAAAGGCTTTTGTGAACCCCAGACTGTGGGGTGGGCTGTGGGCAGGGAGGGAACTCTGCAGGTGAGGTGAGGGATTTCTAGGGTGGAATCCGGATGGTTTGGGCTGCAAGGACATCCATGAGCAGCTCCAAGCCCTGCCAGGCAGGAACATCCCCATGAGAGCAAAGCCAGCCTCCAACAGGAGCTGTAGGACACATCCTACAAAACTGCTGCTCTAACTGGAGACAAATAAATCATATTTTTTATGCTTACACACAGCCAGAAAGCCCGAGATTGGGAATGAAGGGATAACTCCAGCAAACACAAACCTTCCCCTCCTAGGTTCCCAGATAAACATCACCCAGAGCAGCAGCTCTGCCCCAAACACCCCTGGAGCTTCTCCCCTCCTGTGCAGCTGCCAGAGCCCCCGGAGCAGCAGGGCTGGCACAGGGATGCTGCTTCTCTGCCAGGGGCTTTGAGCTTTTGTTCTGCTAAATGGCTCCATTTGCCATGGCTGACTTCAGCAGGAGCACACAGAAGGTTCCCAGGCCAGGGGTGCCACCAGCTCTGCCACCCCCGTGACAAAGGACATGGGGAGGTGACAACCCCCTGAGTGTCCCATGGAAAATCCAGCCTGGGCAACGCTGCCCGAGCCTTTCAATCAGCAATAATTGAAGGAGAAAATATTGTATTCGTATTTTATTTGATAATATAATGTAATTTTTGTAATATTTGATTTCAATTTCCAAAGTGCTTTGGAGATAAAGCACCACTGCAATGTGTCAAGAGACATTATTATTATTTACCGTTATTTGTGGAACTGAACAGCAAGGGATTTAATTAGATCCCACTGTAAATTCCTCCAGACAGGAGCCTGTCATTTGCGTGTCTATAAAACTATTTAAAGCAAAAAAAAAAAATAGAGAAGACACTAAAAGTCCTTGACAGTGTGAGGAAGAGCCTGGGAGCAGTTAAAAACATTCAAGAACTTCTTCAATAAGGATATTAGGATATTATGATATTAACTGAGTTCTGGGTTGGACCCACACTGAGGCTGACAGAGAGCACCCACTGCTTGAACTTGAAATATCTGAAATAAATCTCTTTGTTAGCACTAAAAACATATTGGCATACTGCCATGAATAAAGATTTCACAGGGCAAAACACAAAATTAGGGTCAGAAAGGTAAACCAGAAGAAACTCCTCCACTTTGGATTTTTTTTTTTTTAAGTAGTAACAGGTTGTGTTCGTGGCTTTAAACACAGAGTAGAACAACACTCAGGGCTGGAGAAGTAGGGAGCAGCAGGAGACAAAAGGAATTACAATGGGAAATATTTCCATGTGACATCAGATGAAACCAAGCTGAGCAAAACTCTCTCAGTGTTTGCAAGCCCTGAGCTCCAGCAAAGCCCCAGAAGCTGCTGGAAGCTGGATCAGGAGCAGTTGGGAGCTGCCTCTGCCAAATCCTTCAAAATCTGAACCCAACGCTGGGATATCCTTCACACAGTATTTCCACAACAGATGTGAATTAAAAACCCAAACCAGCCACTGCTTCCCAGCAGGAATCCTGGTGCAAGGAGGGATCCAGGCAGCCCTGGAGTAGCAGAGCCAGAAGGAAGGACAAGCCTGGATCAGCCAGGACAACAAAGATTCTGCATCACAGTCACCACCAGCAAAATCCCCTCTGCTATTCCCAAAATGTTTCCCAAGTTATTTGCCATCAAGTGGACACTTCCAGCTTATCTGCCATCCCCACATCATCCCAATATCCAGATCCTCCTTATCAAGCCTGGAACACAAAATGTGATCTCAGAACAGAATGCCAAGGTCTGGAGGAAGAGGATTTTTCAGTTCCAAACCCAACCTCCCCAAAAACACATTCTACCTCTGACCTAACAACAAAAGACACAAAAGCAACAAAAAGGAGAAGGCAAACTCTTACAAGGCCCAGTGATGATGGTGCCTGTGAATGTGCATCAGCAGCAGATAATGCACTCCACACAAAATGCAAATCTGACAGATCCCACAGACCTGTAAAGCAATTTTAGCAAGTATTAAAGCTGGCTGATAGCTGAAAATCCGGTTACGAGCCCTGATAATATAAACCAATGTAGGATTAAAGCTTACAAAGTCTTGCTTAAAGGAAAAAAGACCATTAACAACGTACTTACAAAGCAAACTTGCTTCTGAAAGTAAAAATAAGGATCCCATGCAAGTAGCACCTTCCCTGCACTGATCCCAGGGCAGGACGAGGGTGGAACATTTAGCAGGGCTGCTGACAGCGTCAGATTGTTTGTTTGATCATCTCTCTGCCGAGATCAGCACAGCCACATCAACCAACTCACAGCCAATCCAGCCAAAAGTGCCCTCCTGGCCACCTACCCCACCGTGGGCAGCCTGCTGGGCTCAGACCTCGGGCAGAGCAGCTCCTGGAGCTGCTGAACCACAGGACATCCCACGGGGAATGTCCTGGTAGGGCTCTCTGAGGAGAGAGAGGATTACATGGTAAAGCCTTTTCGCTGCAGGAGATGCTAATCTTGGGAGGTCACTGGCCAGACCTCCAGCTCGGGGTTAAGTATCTTCAAAATTAAAGAGTGAGCAGCCAGGAGAGGGCCCTGCCAGCACCCAGCAGGGAAAATGGGAAAGGGAGGCTTGGGAGCTTCATTCCTGCAGTGGATCTCGAAGGGAATTTGCCCACATCACCATGGGATGGCTGTGCCTCGAAGCTGGCCTTGCTGGAATCACCACAAGAGCAACACCTTTATCTGTCAGGCAATAAATTCCCATCAGTCTCAAAGGGAAGGGAAGGGAAATCCCTCCACACACACATCCTCCTCTGCAGGGTGGGGAATCTGCTGCCTCAAAAAGGAGAATCAGTCATGGAATGGTTTGGGTTGAAGGAACCTTAAAACCCATCCAGTGCCACCCTTGGCCATGGGCAGGGACACCTTCCACTGTCCCAGGCTGCTCCAAGCCCTGTCCAACTTGACCTTGGACACTGCCAGGGATCCAGGGGCAGCCACAGCTTCTCTGGGAATTCCATCCCAGCCAGGAATTCCTTCCCAATATCCCATCTCTCCCTCTGGCAGTACAGGATGGGATCTACCTGGAACACGAGGTACAAAACCCAACAGGCAGCCAAGACATTCCAGAGTCTCCTTCCCTTTCTCAGGACATTATTTCCAGACATTATTTAGGGTAAGGGAGGCAAAAGTCTCACCCAAAAGGTCACAGGGTATCTCCTCCAAGATGCTCAAGCTCCCTTTGTGCCTGCTGGCTTGGAGACAAGGAGTATCTTGGGAGTATCTTGCAGAAACATCCACTCAGTACTTTATTATCAGTCTCATAATTTATTTTGTAAAATAAAATATTGCCTAGTTCAGTTCAGAGTGAAGGGTCTGAAAATCCCTGTGAGTGAGTTTTGCAGACAAGCTTGACTAATCCCCAAAATCTAAAGGATAAGCACAGACAGGAACTACATGGAAAAAGATGTCACCCAGCCACCCAAAGGGAGGTTGTACACTTTTATCCGAGAGGATAAGAGCTCAAGATTCCAAGAAGTTTTTGCATTTAATGAATATCTAAAGCACTAAGCTGGCAGCCCTGATGGAGGACAAGTCACCCAGAGCAGAGCTGTCAAAGCTATTTACTCCCTCCCTTTGCTCTTGTCAAACTGAAATGCAGCAACTCTATTTTATCAAAAACTAAAATCTGAGGGGAATGGACACTGGGTAGGTTGGCCAGAGAGGCTGTGGAGTGTCCAGCCCTGGGGAGAACTCCAAACCCATCTGAGCAGGGCATGAGCAGAACCTGCTTTCCCTGCTTTGGGCAAAGGTATTGGGATTAGCATGTCAGAGGTTCCTTCCAGCCTCCTGAGCTGTCACAGACTCTTCAGAGCCAGCTTTTGGAGAAGCAGATATATCAAGGTTTGCAGAACTTAACTCCCAGGAGCCAATGCTAAACCCAAATCTGGCTGAGATTACATAAAATACTTCAATTCCATAGAATATCAGATTGGTCTGGGTTGGAAGGGACCTTAAAGATCATCTCATTCCAACCTTCCAATGTCCCAGGCTGCTCCAAGCCCCAATGTCCAACCTGGTCTTGGACACTTCCAGGGATCCAGGGACAGCCACAGCTGCTCTGGGCACCCTGTGCCAGAGCCTCCCCACCTTCCCAGGTAGGAATTCCTTCCCAATATCCCATCCATCCATCCCTGCCCTCTGGCAGTGGAAGCCATTCCCTGTCTCCTGGCACTCCAAAGTCCCTGCAATGAGAAGCAAATTAAATTCCACCACGGAGCTGGATGGGAAGAAGATCAGGAATCTATTAAAGGCCCTCAAGAAACCACAGGGCATTTCAGAGGGTGCTGACAGTTCCAGAAGGACTTCACTGCTTTCCCTCTCAAATTCCATGCAGTTACATAATCCTGAATGCTAAAAGGGCTCTGTGCGTACGACTGTCAGAACCACTATCTCCAAACTTCAGAGATGCAAAGTCAGTAACTCCAGAGTTCAACAAAAGGTTCACATTTTGCCTTGTAAAAAAAAAAAAAATCTGCAAGGGGAAAAAAAATTGCAGTTGTTACAGTTTCTTGTCCAGCTTTTTTCCCTTCCTCCCTTCTCCTTCCCAAAGGGAATTTTCAGGCAGGGACTGCTTTGTCATCAGCTGGGAGGTGGAACCACGGAGGTGCACAGAGCTCGCATCTCCCACCCTCTGCTCTAATTGCTCCATGTTTGTTCTGCTGCTCCTGCTTCCCACTGGGAATGTCAGCTGCTCAGGAAGTGAGTAATCCTTAGCACAGCTTGGATTTATCTGAGGCTCCTCAGCCCCTCAGTGCCATGAACCACAGGACAGGATATATCCCACCAGGGACCTCTGCAGCCCCACAGCTGGAACCACCCTTGACAGACTCCTCATCTTTTCATAACAAAGGCACCTGAAGCTCTGTTTTTAAACAAAATACTCACTAAAGACTTATTTCCACAGCGTTGGAAATATTTGGGATGTTGGGAGATGGAGAGGGATTCAGGACAAGGCATGGAGGGACAGGACACAGGGAATGGCTTCCCACTGGAAAAATGGAGATTTAGATGGGATATTGGGAAGGAATTCCTGGCTGGGATGGAATTCCCAGAGAAGCTGTGGCTGCCCCTGGATCCCTGGCAGTGTCCAAGGCCAGGTTGGGCAGGGCTTGGAGCAACCTGGGACAGTGGAAGGTGTCACTGCTTGGGCTTTTTTGTTTGGTTTTTCTCAGCCCAGTGGTACAACTAAGCCAGTTCTCCTGTTTCACTTGGGGTTGCTTCCTAAAGCCAGGAGCCTTCTGCCTGTCCTTGGCAGGGAGTATTTCAATCCACAGCCTGGCTCCAAAAACCCCCCCCAAAAAATCCCCAAGCCTGTTCAGCAGGCCCAAAGTGAAGTGCAGGTGATACAAGAATATCTGCACCTATGGAGACCCCAGAGCAGCAACGCCAGGACTGAGCCAGCTGAATTCCCCCCATTCCTGGCCTTGCATTCAGCCTCACAACTGAGAAGAGCCTGCAGGAAGCTCTGTGGACACCCTGCCCAGGCTGCCTTGCCTGAAAAGTGAAGCTGAAGTAAGATAAATTCTGAGGCAAAGACTCATAATGAGCAGTGGGCACACGAGGCCTGTCCAGACCCCATTGTGCTGGCACAGGGGAGAGCCCAGAGATCTCAGAACCATGGAATCATTTGGGTTGGAAAAACCCTCCAAGGCCATCGAGTCCAAGCTGTGTCCAATCCCCGTCTTGTCCCCAGCCTAGAGCACTGAGTGCCACATCCTTGGACACCTCCAGGGATGGTGACTACAAATCTCCCTGGGTAGCTCCTGCCAATCCCTGAGCATCCCTTCCATGCAGAAATTCCTCCTGATGTCCACCCCGAACATCTCCTGGTCATCCCCTCTCCTCCTGTCCCTGTTCCCTGGAGCACAGCCTGACTCCCCAGCTGTCCCCTCCTGTCAGGAGCTGTGCAGAGCCACAAGGTCCCCCTGAGCCTCCTTTTCTCCTCCTTGCTGTGCCAGCCTGGCCACAGCTCCTGAGCACAGAGATCTCACAGCCACGAACACACAGGTCTGAGAGTGATGTGACAAAGATCCCAAGTGACAAAACTTTTGTGTAAAATGAAGATCACCTGTCCTTCCATGAAATCTCCCGCCGAGCTGTGTTGCTGTAATGCCCTGCAGAAGTCTCCTGACTTCCAGAACAGTCTGGAAGGAACCCTGAGAAGTTTTGGGAGAAATTACAGCCCCTCCATGCCCAGTGCCACCCCAGCCAGGGACAGTGTGTCCCTTCTGCTGGCACCACAGAGCAGTGACAGTGCAGTTTGCAGAGGCAGCTGTGACCCGCAGCGCTGTCAGCCCTCGTTCCGAGCAGGGAAAGGCTATTTCCCCTGAAAGGGCTGTTACCAAATTTAAACTGCTTTATCCTGATTCAGGGAACGCTCCGTGATGAGTTCTGCAGTGGGGCTGGAGCAGATCTCAGCCGTGGCCCTGGCACACGCTGAGGAGTCTCCACATTAATCCAGGGTCAGGAGAAGGGCAGGACAGTGCAGAGCAGGAGCCCTGGAGAAGAGCAGAGGCAGCAGAAAGGAACCAGCGTAAGGCTTCATTCAGCAAAGGGCAGTGCTGAGCTTGGTGCTCAAACCTTTCCAACAGGGAGACAGGAATTGCCACCCTGGAGGGGTTTGCAAGGAGGGCAGGTTTGGAAGTTCTTTTCCTCCAGGAAAATTGCAGTAGTCTCTTGAATAGTGACACAGCTCAGCCCTAAGCCTCTGCAGAGGGGGAAGGACGAGCAAACACAACCAGAGCCACTCCAGACACACAGCCAGGATCTGTGTGTGCAGCAGCAGCTGGCAATGGAGCTGTGACTGGGGAATGTGCTCCAGGTACCTCCCAGGGTGCAGGGACTCCCTGGGGCTCAGCACCACAGGTCTGCCACAGGTTGCTGAGATCTGTTGTGTTCCCCAGTCCCTGGAAGTGCTCCAGGCCAGGCTGGACAGGGCTTGGGGCAACCGGGGATAGTAGAAAGTGTTCCTGCCCTGGCACGGGGTGGAACCAGGTGGGTTTTAAGGTCCCTTCAACCCAAACCATTCCAAGATTCTGTGGTTCTACTCTTGCTCAGCAAGAGGCCCAGGAATACCCTCCAGTCCAGCCAAGATTTTGGGCTGGGACCAGACACAGTTAGGGAATCCTGAGCTGCAGCCTGGGCTGATGCCAACACCTACACAGGGCTCAGGACACCACAAACACAGAAGAACAGCTAAACCACCATCTGCTGCCACTCTGCACACTAAGTGCAGGCAAAGTGCCCCCCTTGCTCCCAGGAAATCCCAGAGTCACAGAGGGGATTAAAAAAAAATACCTGAGGTATAAAAAGCCAGCAAAACTCCAAAAAGAAAATACACCCTACTTCCCACTAAGGATGATTTGGTACCTCCTGTTGAGGAACTCCAATCTTCCCTAAGCTTTATCCTTCTGAGAGCAAACCACCTTTCCCATAAAAAATAAACCACACCCATCACTCCAGCAGGACAGAGCTGCTCCGAGCTGCTGCAAACCCCACAGCCTCCCCTGACAACATCCAACTGAATCCTCACTTTTTAAATGCAACCAGGGCCGGAGAAGAAAACAACAATAAATAAAAGCAGCACTTACAGAACCTGCTGGGGATCACGAGCTCCAAGTGTGTTCCTTTGAGAGTCAATATTTACAGGAGCACGAAGAAGAACAAGGTCCACACAGCAGCTCAGCCAACCGCCTGATCCACTAGCAGCACTTTTCAAGAGCTATTTCTGTGACTGAGGAGGGCACAAAACTCTGACCCTCCTCAAAACTTACAGCAAATAAATGAGAGAACATCCTCACTGCACCACATTGTAGCTACACTTCATCTGCTGCCTCCTCAAACAGCCTTTATCACTCCAGCTGGTTCTTTCTGGTTGTGTCATCAACTGTTTTAATAGCTTTTAATCAAACAGACTACTAATTAATAATGCTTCATCCCTCTAGCCTGCCCTCCCCATCACCTGGGAACACCCATGCCTGTTCCAGGTGCTGGTCCCAGCCTGGATGGAACCTTCATCAAATAATAAAAACCAAGAACTAAAGCAAAGAACTAAAACAAAGAACTAAAGCAAAGGCCAAACCCTACAGCCTCTTGTGCATCATTTTCTCCTCCATCTCCGTTTAGCAGTTTTCTTCCAACCTCTACTTATCTCCAATAAATTAGAAATCCCCTTCTTTTGACTCCTGCACTTCAGAGCTTGTAAATCACTGCACCATAATCTGGGGACTTTTTAAATCTCCCGAGCTCTAAGTCCTAGGCTCCATTTTTATTAATTTCCTCCTTTTTTCCAGACTCTTAAAAGCATTTGACACAGGCTCCTTGGAAATGGTCTGTGAATGTCTTTCCCATCCACACAAATCACTTCCCTCCATTAGTTTTTTAGCACTTCACCTTCCCAACAGATTTAACTCGTGAGATCCCTGACTGCCAAGATGAGTTTAAATTTATTGCCCTCTTCTCCCTTCTGCTCATATTTTCAGTTGCCTAAACCCAGCCAATTCTATCATATTCCTTGCCTCCCCACCTTATCCAGCTCTCCTAAGGAAAACCATTCCCCAGCTCCATGATCAACCCTTCTGATGGTTCAACACTTCCCAACTCTTCAGGTTGTGAGCCAACACTTGTCCCCAGGAGCTGTCAGTGAGGAAGTCCCTCTGAGGACTAGGAATGAATTATAAATATGCAAGGAGTGTGGGAATTCTGGAAAACATCCCTATAATCCTGCCCCACGTTCCACCACCCGGTATCAGCAATTCCAGCCCAGAATTCCAGCACTTGATTGCTGCTTGGATGCAAAATGCTTCATTTCTTTTGACCTACATATTTTGGCACTTTCACTCTGCTTCACATGAGACGGAGAGGAGCCACTCAGAAGTGACAATATTTACTGTCACCCTTGAAACATAGAAATACACACACATATAGAGATCTGTATATCCTCATATATATATTTTCTCCTCCCTAGTGGATCCCATCTGTGGGTGCACAGCCACAAAGCCCCCCCACAACATGCTTGTTGTGCAGAATGAGATGGTGATAATGGAAATAAGGACTTAAAATAGCACATTTCCCTTCAGCACTCGGGTGCTGTTTGTTTGTGGCTGCGATTCCAGCAGCCCATGTTCACACACATCGCCCTGACCTACTTTTCAGCTTTCCCAATCCCGCGGCAGAGGCAGAGAGCTCACAGGAGGAATCAGAAGCAGTCAAGAGAAATCTCTCTGCCACGTTTGTAATAGAGTTTTATGGCCATTAATTCCAGCTAGTGTCAAACTAATGACACAAGGGACATCAAAGCATGAAGCCATTTACATAATACCAGAAGAATCTACAATTCTATTACTGTTTATTCAGGCAGCTTCTGCTCGAGAATGAGGAAGCTGACACGCTGTCTGTGCTCTTTTGAAATCATTCTAATTTACAGCCCTGCAGAGAGGCAGCCAGTTTTCTAGGAATCCTTTAATTCCTTGCTAAGGAGTTTCTGATGTTCTGAAACAAACCCTGCCAATTTTATTTTCCCCTGAAAAATCTAACAAACAGAGTCCTTTCATGCCTGTGGACAAGCCCTGAACGTGGTGTGTGAGGGAGCAGCTCACTGCTGTTTGTGGGAGCTCCCACCCAAAACCCATGGGATGTAAGGAGAAAAAACACAAATTGTTCCTCATCTCCCTGCTCAAATATTGAACTGTCTCACCTAGATGGAGCTGACAGGGCAGGGCTGGGAGCTGCAGTTTGATGGTGAGGAGAGCCGACGTTTCCAGGGTTCTGGGAGACCTTGCTGGGCTGTGCAGCCCCAGCGCTGCTCACCCTGCAGGGCAAGGCTCAGCCAGCCCAGACAGCCTCCTGCAAGGCTCTGGGCTTGGCAAAAGCACAGCAGAGTTTTTGGTCACACCAAATGTGACCTTCAGAACAGCCCCAGGGAGGGAGCAGAGCCACTGCCGAGGCTGCAGGAATGGGTTCAGCTGCAGGTGACTCCGAAGTGCAGAGCCAAGGGGAAAAGTCCTCATTTCCTACCCTCCAGGTCCCTTTGGGGGGATGGCTTGAATTTGTAATTCACACCAAAAAGATGAGCTCTGAGACGTGTTGGAATTGAATCCTAGAGTGGTTTGGGTGGGAAGGGACCTTAAGGATTGTCCAGTGCCATGGCAGGGACACCTTCCACTATCCCAGGCTGCTCCAAGTGTCCAACCTGGCCTTGGACACTGCCAGGGATCCAGGGGCAGCCACAGCTTCTCTGGGAATTCCATCCCAGCCCCTCCCCACCCTCCCAGAGAGGAATTCCTTTCCAGTATCCCATCTAAACATTCTCTCTTTCAGCTTAAAGCCATTCCCTGTGTCCTGTCCCTCCATCCCTTGTGCCCAGTCCCTCTCCAGCTCTCCTGGAGCCCCTTCAGGCACTGCTGAACCTCCTCTTGCTCTGGTTGTCATCAGTTCAGGGAGGTTTAATGCTGAAACCTCCTGACTCTGGCAAGACTGGAGACACTCCTGAGACAGAAAAGCAGCACAAAACTTGGGAGGTAAAAAACTGATGTAGCCTCTGTGACCAGCAATTCTAAAATCACCACAAGAAAGACAACTGGCAGTTGAAACTCTTCATCAGCTATTTATATATATATTTGTTTCTCTTTGACTGGATTTCTGGTCAGGTAAATTTAATATTCCTAAACTCTCAGCTAGGAAGCTGGATCTTTCCATGATGACCTGGTTCTCATTTATATTGAATCTGAGACTGTCTTTGGTAGAATACAGAGCTGCACTAACCTACCTGAAACTTACAGTGATAGACTTGAAAATACAGATTTGTTTGTTTTTAAGCAGAGTCAGTAATTCTGGTTGTAAGATTGAGACATGGAGCTCCTAAAACCTTACAAAAAACTGCCTGTGAGTTACAATTTGAAAGAGAAGCTGTTTGCAGCACTGGGAAACAGGAGAGTGTTAATGCAGGAGATAGAACATCACAGATTTTCCAGACAAAGCATGGAAGGCTTGACGAAGCTGAAAGCAAAGTATTTTTATCTGTAGCCAGGGGAAATGTTAGGGAAAGTGGAGACACAAGGAAATGACACAAAGGTAAATAAAGAGTTGGCTAAGTGACAAGTGGCAAGGCAATGTCAAAAGGGGAATTCTCTTCCTGGAGGAACATAACCAGTTATTAGAGGGTGAAGATCAAGAATCCAAAACAACCCTCGCTTAATGTTTTCATTTCTAATCTCAGAAATCAAGAAGTTCTGATGAAATGAACTTAAAAGTATCTTTTCTCTGAGAAAATATTCTGCCTTCACATCTCAGGACTCAATTGAGCAGCCCAATTTCTGGTACCTGCATGTGCTGGAGGTGCAGATCAGATGCTGCTTCCCTGGGATCACAGACAGCCTGGAGTTCATTGATTCCTGGGCTTCTCTTCCATCCCAGGATATTCTGATTTCCCTTGGCAAATGTCACTCCCCAGCCCAGCACAGCAGATTTGGAAGCACAAAAAGCTGGGCCCCAATTCAGGCAGAATTCATGGCTTCCTGTCAAGAGCCAGACACCTCCATCCCTTGTCCTGTGCCAAATCCCATTACCAGGGGATGTCACAGAGCCAGGACAGCCCAGGATGAGACCCACGAGTGTTCTGCTGGCAAACACATCCCACACCCTGCTGCTCCCACTGCTGCTTTGGGTTGGGAAGCAACAGTTGAATGGTTAACTCAGGAAATCTGAGCTCTCCTCCCAGTCCTCCCAGCAATTCCCCATGTGGCAGCACCATTAATTCCCAGTTTGCCTTCTGGAGATGGGAAATAGCCATCTAATGTGGTGAGCTTTAATCTGCACAGGTGAAAAAGGACTCCATGAGAATAAAATGTTGTTTTTCAGTCATCTCTGAGAGAACTCCCAACCCTCTGAAATCCAAGTCACTGCTAAGTCCCCAGCAGTTCAGGAAGAACAGGGAAAGACAGTGAGTTTGGGCAGAGTCTGGTTTTTCAGGAAGCCAGACCAACCTGAAGGGAGGGAAAACACAACTTCCCAGAATCACAGAATATCCTGAGCTGGGAGGACACACGAGGGTCATCCAAGACCAACTCCTGGCCCTGCACAGGTTGAACTTGTCCCAGAAAACTGCAGAAAATTCTCTTTGAGAAGAAACATCAAACCTCTACAACTCCACAGCTCCCTGACAGGAAGGAGCAGCCAGGGGGTCAGGCTGTGCTCCCAGGGAACATGGACAGGATGAGAGGAGAGGAGAGGGAATGGCCTCAGGCTGGGCCAGGGGAGGTTTAGTTGGATATCAGCAGGAATTTCTCCATTAAAATGGTGGTCTGGCATTGGAACTGCCCAGGGAGGTTTGCAGTCCCCATCCCTGGAGGTGTCCAAGGAATGCCTGGATGTGGCACTCAGCTCCCTGGTTGGGGACAAGGTGGGTATCCTGATGCCCACAATCTGGACGGGATGACCTTTTCCAACCTCAACAATTCCATGACTCTGTGGAACACAGTGTGCTCTCATTGAAAGGAAGAAGGTTAAATAGCATCATAAGTTACATGACAGAACAAAATCAAACATCCCTCCCAGATATTTTTTTGGGGGGTGGTGAACTGTGTGTTTTGCTCATGTCCTGCAGTCTCCTGTCACTTCTGTGCCTTGCCAAGTCACTTCTAATTCCAGAGGTGCCTCCAGCATCAATTGTCCACAGAAACATCCACAGCTCTGAAGTTCCAGAACTGCTCCCAAGGGAGCTGTTAATCCTGCACCACTTAGCAGGCATTGATTAATGCCAGCAGAAACAGGGATCCTGTCTGGCCACCTCCACTGCTGTAAAATCAAGGGACAGGTCTATGGGAAGAGCCTCATCCTCCAAAATGGAGAAATCCCAATCCCACCTGGATTGGTGCAAGGGGAATGAGCAGCTCCTGGTGAGGAGGGACCAGCTCTGCCATACTGAGGTGAGCTTTTACCCATCAAATGGAAAAAGGAGCAGCACATCCTTGGAAAAATCATCATTTTGTACCATTTCCAAGGGCAGGGTGAGCCTGGCCTGCAGTGTTATCTGAGGGGAGCAGGCACAGCTCCCTGTGCTGGGAGAGGACAAGGATGCTGAGCATCCCTCACACCTTGATTTTTATAACTCCAAAGAGCAGCAAAGCTTTCCTGTTCTGATACTTGTTCAGCAGCAATTCAGGCAGTTTTTATGCTACGCTTGACAAAAACCAGAGTGTTTCAGACTCACCAACTCCACACAAAGTACACTCTGTATTTCATGGGTCAGAGCTGGAAATCAGCTGCAGAAATTGCACCAAAAATAGCAGCCAAAAGGGAGATTGCTGCTGAGCATATCTGGAGTTTATTTTTCAGGGATTTGCTCGTGCAGAGCTGGATTTGTTCAAAGCTATTGCCAGGGACAGTTCAGTGGGGTTGAACAAGGAGGCACCACAGCTTTGCTCAGCATTTCAGAGTTTCCCTTTGCTCAGCCACTCTAAAGCTGCCCTTGCTCTGAGGAGCAGATTTGCTCTCACCCCCAACCACCAAAGAGCTCCTGAGCAGCCTCACTATATCCAATACGTTCCTTAACTACAAAATTTCCTTTTTTCCAAAAAAAGGTCCCATTAATCCAAGATTACCCCGGTACCAACCCACCCCGAAATGAGAACGCTCGATAACAACAGCTGGGGTGCAGCTAGAAAAGATAAAATGCACAATATAATCAGCCTTACCCTATTTGCAGTGATGGGACTGAACTGGAAGAAGATTAAAGAGCTCAGGCCTCCGAGGGAGCCACAAGCAGAGCCAGGATTAGGGAAGTTTCCTATCCCCAGGTTCAGATTTAGCCTGTGTCACACGACCTCTCAAAGCCACTGCGCCATCCCAGCACACGACTCTTCCCGAAGGTTTTGTAAGCAGGATAAACCCCCAACAAATCCGTTCTGACAAGCAGAACCCCCAGGTTTAGGGGAGGAATAAAAGGTGGGAGAGGCTGGTGGGGAGGGGAGCCCAGGCTGGAGCAGCTTTCTGGGCACAAACCCACCTTCCCGAGGATCCTGCTGGGAATGGGAGCTCCCAGTCCTCCTGCCCATCCCCGCAGATGGGAGACTGAAGCACTGTGGAGTTCACTCCCTGCCGTGCTGTGCTGTGCTGTCATCCCCGGGGCTCCAAGGCAAATATTTACCCAAGCCATCGAATGGCAGAGATTAACTCCTATTATGGAGCCAAACAATGAGCCCCACCTGGCAAAAAGGTGCGGAGAAAGTGTTTAGACTAAGCTTAATTTTTTGTGTCTCTTACAATGCTGTTGTTTATTTTCCTTTGACAAGCCTCTCCTTGAAATTCCCTACATTTAATCCGAAGGATCACTGCAAAGACCCTGCACGAGCTACTGGAATAAGCAAGGGAATAAACATGATGTTGTTTTAAGCACTGAAGATGGGAGGGAAAAAAAACCCTTATCTTTTTAAGCTGCATTTAAGTTCCAGAGAGACAAATTAAAGGCAAATTGGGTAATGTAAGTGCAGGATAACAGCAGAGCTTTGGATGATGAGCAGTGAGGGTCAGTTAGTGCTACTTGTCTGTAGCAATAAGACTCTGCCTCTCTCCTACCTGCCTCAAAAACTCCTGAAAACACCAAGATTTTTCAAAGGCTGCCTCGTTATGTGCACAGAAACATTCCAGTTCCACAGAAACACCGTTCTGAGAAATGACAAGTTGATTTTGTGTAAAGGCTGATGAGCTCAAAGAAGGGGCAGAGAAAAAGGTTCACATTTTCCAGGAGGTCTCAGCCTGCACAGTTCTGCAGCACCTCCCTCCCCAAAGCAGGAGGTTTAAGTGCACTAATAACATATTAAATCCAAGGCAGAAGCTCCAAAGTTCATGGCTTGAATATCTGAAGTCCCAGCTACTTGCTCAGGCAATGCAAGCCTTGGAGGATCCCATTAATTCACCCAGCTGTCAGATCCTTGCTAGAACAACTCCTGAGCACGCTGCAAAACAGAAAGGGTTTGTATTCCCAGTTTTTAAACCTCACTAAGCCTCCCTGTTAAGCTTTTAATAGACTTCTTGACATATGTATGACTTCATTATAATCGTTTTAATTTCCTATTCACTGAGCCAAGTCAGAGCCATCCCACCTTTGGAGCAAAGTCTGAAACAAAAAGTGAAAAGGCAAACAGCAGGTGGGTGGGGAAGCAGCATTTGAGAGAGACACAGCATGAAAACAGCACTTTGTACACAGAAAAGGTCCCTCCTTGTCCTGTAGCCATCAGAGGAGCTCCCAGTGCATTCCCAGAGCTGTGGCAGTTCCAACGCTCACTGTCTGTCCTGCAGGGCAGCCCTTTGGGGACCCACGGTGACACTGGGGACAGAGCAGTGCTGGCTCCCTGAAAAACCTGCATTCTAACTCCCAATTCTCCATTCTTCATCCCTGAGCTCCATTTTCCCACACCACAAGAGCACCAACACCACAGAATTCCAGGATGGTTGGGGTTGAAAGGGACCTTAAGGGTCACCCAGTGCCACCCCGTGCCATGGGCAGGGACACCTTCCACTATCCCAGGCTGCTCCAAGCCCTGTCCAGCCTGTCCATCCAAACTTCCCATTCCATCCTCAGCCTGGCAGGAGCTGCAGGGACCAAAGTCAGTCAGACAGTCCCACTGTCCCCGGGGACTTGGAGAATTCCCTGCAGCACTTCCCGTGGGGCTGCCATGCTCCACTTTCCTCCAGCACCAGCTTGTTACACAACAGCTTAAGCTGCTTTGACACAAACAGGACTCAGGCCCAGGAGAAAAGCTCCTTGAGCTCCTGTCCTTTACCACATGGGAAAGCAGCAGGAGGAACTTTGGGAAGGAACCAGCATTCCCAGCCAGCCAGCCAGCCCAGGGTTCTGCTGCTTGACACTGCCTTTCCCTCAGGTAGCAGAAACATGGAATCATGAATTCATGGATTGGGTTGGTGGGAAGAGTCCTTAAGGATCATCCAGTGCCACCTCCTGTCCCATGGCAGGGACATCTTCTACTGTCCCAGGCTGCTCCAGCCTGGCCTTGGACACTTCCAGGGATCCAGGGGCAGCCACAGCCTCTCTGGGCATCCTTTCTGTTACATTCCCAGTGTTTATCAGCACTTCAACACCTGGGAAATTTCTTTACGCTCTTTGAACAGCTCAGGACTATCTCAGGAGCCGAGATTGTGCAGCTGCTCAGCTCCTGAGCTGTAGGAAATCACAAACTCCTCATCTGAAGGAGCACCAAGACCTGCAGAAAACACCCCTCATCCCCCCAGTCACCCTGCAGGAGCTGGGGAAGCTCCTCATTCCCTGGAAAGGCCTCTGTCCCCCCCAGGGTCCTCACAGGGCCAGGGACAGAGACCCCTGGCTGTCACATCACCTTCTCCATCCACTGCCCCCAAACCAATCACCCCAAAGCTCAGGCAGACTCACACAAACCCTCTGAGTCACGGAGGAGCTCAGCAAAGCTGCTGAATTATTCACTTGGCTGCTGTTTTTAGACTGGAGCCACAGGAAACGTGAACTCCCTGGCACTGAACATGGCTGGATGCAGCCCCAACTGAGGAGCCTAAAAAGCTCTGCCTGAAGCCCAGCAAGGATAAAAGCCTCTGTAAATAAAAACTTGCACCAAGAGGGAAATACAGAGACAGGTAAAAGAGGAAAGACAGCAAAGCTTTAATTAGAAGAGCACACCTCTAAGTGTCCTATTTACAAAGCGCTACACAGAATAAACAGATTTGGGGATGGTTTTGTTGGGGTTTTTGCTCGGTTGGGGTTTTTTTGGCTGCTTTTTCTCCCCCAAATCCTTCTCCTCAGGGCTCTCCATCCCTTTATCCCCAGGCTGGAATTGTGCTTGGGATTGTCCCAGCCCAGGTGCAGGACCTTCCCTTGGCACAGGTTTTCCAACCTCTGTCCAGGCAGCAAAGGATTCCAGTTCCAGCCATTTCCCCCTTCCAGCACTGATCCAGCAGCAGCTGATGCAGAACATTCCCTGCAGGAATCAGCCCTGGACACACAGCAGGACCCCAGAGACTCTCACCACAGAACAACTCGGGAGGGGTTAGTTTGAGACGTTTATTAGGGAGATTTATTCCAGAGCAGTTACAGCTTCACATCATACAGAGCATTGGAATTAATAATTCAACATCAGGAGTGACAACAGACAGGCGTGGAAGCACAAGGATGTTAGAGCACAGTGAAGGTAGAGCATCACCTCCAAGGGCTGGAGGAAAAGATGGATAACAGGAAATCTGAAGAGAGAACCCTCCTGGTGGCTCCCAGGCTCTCTGCCCAAGCACTGCATGAGGACACAAACACCCTGCACTGAGTTCTCAGTAGGATTCATGGACATTTCCCTGCAGGGACAAAAGATCCCACACTCTGCACAGACCCCCCATTCCCTACATCCCCCCATGGGACATCCCAGAGCTCGGGGTGAGTCCTGCAGGAACAACCACCTCAGACCCCCAGAACAGCTCCCCTCTGCCTGCAGCTCACCTGCACAGCAGCAGCACCAGTGGCATTTCAAATCAGCAGGGATACAAACATGGGGTGAAAGCATGGGGGTGTGATGGGATGAGTGATCCATGTTTGCAGCCAGGATAACTCAACCCTCAGGCTCGAGGGGCTGCTGCTGCTCTGCCCCTGCTCTGCTGAGCCCCATCCAGCCCCATCCCACTGACTGGGGGTCCCAGGATGGGCAACTGCTCCCAAATTCCTCTGCCCACCTCACTTTGGCTACAAATCCCTCTAGCCCAGACTTTAAAGCATTGTTGCATTTCAGTAAAGTAAAGCATCTGTGGGAGTGGGCAAAGTCTCATATTCAGGTAACCTGAAACCCTCTATCATTCAATGTGAAAATACCTCTCAGTCTTTGTATTATTCATTCTCTATTTCTAGGGCACAAGAGTTAAGCCGACTTAAGGCATAAGGTGAGAAGGAACGCTTGAGGAGCCAAGTTAAAGTGATGCTGCCTTGCTTCAAAATCACATTAAAAAAAAAAAAAAGGTCATGAAAAGGTCTTTGAAAAGAAATTCAAGAATACAAGAATCTCCTTTTATGGCCACAGACACAAAAAACCCAAAGGAAGCACAACATGAAGGACTTACAGGTTGGACTGGATTTTAGAGGTCTTTCCCAGCCTGCATGATCCTGAACTGTGTGGTGGCTCAGCCAGGTCTGCACATGGCACTGGGAAGGAGCAGCCCAGTTTGGGATGCTGGGAGCCTCCAGGAGATGGAGTTTTCCCAGAAACAACAACTGTGGACCTGGGAGGAGAAGCCATGAGTGTTACTTGTTGGGAATTGGCACCACGAGGATGTCAGCTCCTAATGAGGCCTCGTGGGGCACAAAGGGACAAATTGGCACCAAACTGCAGGAGAAAACAGCCAAGTCCTGCTGCACATCACTGCCCAGGCAGTGACTCAGCTCTGGCACTGCCACCCTGGGTGGGGAGCATGTGAGGTCTGGGAATAAATGGGAATAAATAACAAAGCAAGGCTGGATGGCTCTGTCTGAGGGAGATGCTCAAAGCAACCCCTCTGGTGGCTTGGCACAGCATTGCCAGCAATGCTCATTCCAGGTGGGACACTCCTCCCATAAATCCTGAGCACAGCAGGGACACAGCAATGGGTACCAGCAGCAGGGTATTAGGGCTGGGCAGCTGCAAGCTACTCCCTTCACCACAAGCAAATACCATTTTTAGCAAGTGAAGGTCTTGGTAGGCTTGTTTTGGGCAGTTCAGCCTCACACTGGATTTGGGTTCAGCTAAATCCTTTCCCATCAGGTGCTGCAGGCCAAGCACCCTGAGCTACACAACACAATCATCATCACCCAAAACACTCCCTCACGTCCAAAAGCTCAGACTGAGCCTATCTCAGGTAAAATTCTGCATTCTCTAATTATTTCTTCCTTTCCTGTTTTGTTTCATCTGTTGATGGGAAAATGAGCACTTGTGTGTTTGGAAAGCTTTGTACCTCTATGGAGCCTGCAGGAATCCCACCTGTACTGACCTCCTGTACTCTGGTTTAGGTTAAAACAGGCCTGCTCCTTCTGCTGTTGCTGGAAATTGTCAAGATTATTTCAGTACAATTTCACAGTTCAGTCCTTTTGTTTCCCTCAGTTTTAGCAGGGACAGATTATTTCTCATGGCAGGTAAAATTCCATCCAAGGCTGCCATTCCCCAAAGGAAACCAGAAGTGTGAGGTTAAAAATGGCAATTTCCTTTCTTACTTCCAAGGGAGTATGACAAGAAAACCACTCTCTAAGGCAGAATTTGGGGCTGTTTCTCTTCATATTCCCAGTTATCTAAGTGCTTGGACCCCAAAATCCACCCTCAGACACCAGAGACGATCCACCTGCACCTCAGGAAACTTTCCCTAATCTGCTCCTCAAGTGCTGAAATTATCTGAAACCACCCGTTTGGAAGAGAACAACATTGCTACAGATCAAAACCTCCTGTGAGAGGGTTTCAAAGCAGCAAGGATCAAGGCAGGTTCTCTAAGAGGCTGTGGTGAGTGTGGGGAGAAGGGGAAGGGGAGCTGCAGTCCTGGTGGACCCATCCACTATGGAAGCACAACTGGAAATGTCAAACCTTCTCTTACTGAGCACCATGAAAACGGAGACAAATTAAATTTAAAGGTGATCAAACGGAAAATGGAGCCGTGGTTGTGATTTCAAACCGGTGGGAAAGTGCAGTTCAAAACCAGGGTGCACCTTTGTGCTTACACAGAGAGAGGAAGGTTTCAACAAGCACTGCAGAGCACAGGGAGGAGGAGCAGGATGGAGCCACCCTTTGGCTTCTTCTACAGCCAAGTCCAAGGAGGTAAAGCAAGAGCTCTGTAAAATGCTGCAGATTTTAGAAGTGTAATGGCAGGTAGAAAAGGACACTGGTCTTGTGTCAGTGGCAGCCCCAGTGTTAGGAGACAGTCTAGGCTTCTAGGAGGAGAAAATAGAAGAGAGGAAAAGAAGTAGGAGAGGGAAAGGGGATGGGGAAGGGGGCGAGAAAGCGCAAGTCATTAGTAAACATCACCATTGAGGCAGCACTGCACAACAAGCAACACTTCATTTAGTGCAGCCAGGAGATTTGCCAAAAGCCAGGTTACAGACACACAGGAGTTCTGGTTTTGGGAGTGTCAGAAAAATCTGTCCCCAGCCACCACATGGAGCCACATGCAACAGCTGGCTGGGCTGAGTCACCGTCAGTGACAGGGACAGGAGAGCAGCACCTCAGGATGCTGCTCACAAGCACCATTTGCACTGAAAACAAAGTATTTCTGTCAGCCAAACTGGGATGACAGAATTCCCAGCAGGCTGGTT
Organism: Lichenostomus cassidix; assembly: GCF_008360975.1. Taxonomy (NCBI): domain Eukaryota; kingdom Metazoa; phylum Chordata; class Aves; order Passeriformes; family Meliphagidae; genus Lichenostomus; species Lichenostomus cassidix. Next base: position 755,149 of record NC_139482.1, read on the forward strand.
GGAGGGAAAGCCCAGCTAGGGGAAGTATGAGCATCCAGAGGGGATACTTCCCTAGGGAACTTCTCACCTGCCAGCAAGAGCATGAGCAGCATCTTGGGCAAGAGGCATCCAGATCAAACCTCGTGATCATCCTTGATGGATTTCTTTTCAGCAATTTGGTTGGGTTTTACTTTTAAGTGTATAACTCCTCTGAACTCTAGGCAAATATCCTGCAATAAGGAGTTGCAAATTGAGAATCACACATGTATTTTTTTTGTTTTAAACCTGCTGTTGGTTTGACTAAGCCCTCCCTGACCTTTGCCTCGTGGAGGTGAGCGATGAGTTGCCTCCCTCAGCACCTCCACCCATCAGGGATTAAACCCTGAATGCTGAATTCCCTGTTCCCTCGCTGGCTCACTGAGCTGCACCAGCCGTGCATCCCTGGGAACGCTGCTCCAGCAGCTCCATTTATCCTTTTAAGGAAGAACAGGATTACCAGCGAGCCTTCCCGGGGATGTGCTGAGCACCCACAGCCACAGCCCCACTCTGAGGCTCTCCAGTTCCCCAAAACAAACCCACAGGGCCAGGCAGCAATGGTCACGTTGGGCTCAGAGCTGCCAAGAACAGAACCCTTTGAGGAGCTGCTGGTGCCTCCCTTCCCAAAACCCTGGACTAAACACAGCTCTGCCAGCATCAAAATAATTCCACTCTGCACGGAGGGTTTGCCCCCGAGCTGGAGGAGGTTTGGGTCTCTGCCATCTGCTGCATTAAGGGTGTTTGGGAGGAGGCAGTGCTGCACAGGCTGCCCAGGAGTGCCAGATTTGGGTCCTGATGAATTCCCAGCTCTGCAGACACACCACGCATGGCTGCAGATAATGTTGCATGTGATAAAACAAGATCAAGTCATCACCTTGTTTTATCTGATGAGTGAAGAAAACCATCCAGCAGTGCTTCCTGTGCTCCAGCCCAGAGACATCCACACTTGGATTTGCAAATAGCTCAACTACCCCTTTTCCTTGGAGTCTGTTTCAGAGCCAACTTAAACCCAACTCTGCTTTTTAAAGCTCTCTCCTTTAACATTGTTTTTTGTAGCAAAAAGCTGGTTTGTTTGACCATCACCTTGCTCAGTCCTCTCTTTGCTGCTGCATTTCTCTGCACTGGGCTCATACCCCACATCCCTAAGAATGATTTCAGCCTTCAGACACAGGGAATGGATCCTGCTGAAAACAAATAACCCAAAACCTGGCTGTGGTTTGGAGCCAGGGATGAAGGCTTTAGGCAGCACCACCTCTAAAGTGTGGAACCAGGCACTGCTCAAGGCCTTCCCCTGCTCCAGGTGTTCCCACAGACCCCCCCAGTGCCTGATGGAAATACAACGTTTCTCCCTTCTCTCCCATGGAAAACCAGGAATATTGCAAGTATTCCACAAAGAAGGGGGTAGGAATTGTGTCACATGAAGGAATTGTGTCACATAAATCTTCTGTTACTCTGGCAAACCTAATTAAGTTGATGGCCACGACTCCTCATGCTGACAAGCTGCTCTGCCACTTTGATGTCGCTTTTAGACAGACTTGAACAAGAGAAAAAAATCCAAATCTACCCCACAAAGAGGGAAGATATTAATAAATTAAAAAGCTCCAGACACATAAAAGTATCTTTGATCAAAGTTGTTAACATTTAGTGTGAAGAGTTAAACCTCCACAAAGCAAGAGTGAAGCAAATAACAAAGAATTTTTTAAACACAAGTCAGAAGTTCAATACAAAAATCCTGATGCCTTTAATTATTCAGGCCATAAATCTGATTTTATTTCTATCTCCTTAGTTGTAAGTATTATAAAAGAGGGAGCAAACATCCTCAGGAAGGTTCAGAAGTGTTCTTAATTTCAGTTTGTACTGAATTATAAAAGATGCACAACTTCCTTTTGACCGAATTTGCAACAGCAAATGAAGCAAAAAGATCAATTTTTCTATTCCCATCCTCACTAAGGACATGAAACTCTCACATTCTAAATCAAACTCTAAAATCCTACAGAGAATTATAGCAAATAGTAATTCACCCCCATCTCCCAAATGTTTATTGTTGTTCCCTGAATTGTTTTTCTCCTTGGAGCAGCACCTATGGATTGGAAGGGAGGATAACACTGGGAGCATCCAGACAATCTCAGCAATGGTCTGGAGCTGAAGATCACAAGGGAGACCAAATAAAGAGTTCTTACCCATGCCAGGATGACAACTGACTCTGGAATATTTCATCCTCAAGAAAAGAGAGGTCCCACAGTGAAAGTCCTCACGACAGAAGGGAACAGATAAGTTGGAATTTGGTAGGAACCCCAATTCCCAGTCAGAAAGCCTCAAGGGGAAGGCAAGCAGTATCTACTATGAACTGTAACTAAGACCTCAGCACTTCACAGGCTGCTTGGAAAGATCAATTCTTTTCCAGGTTCTGCACAAGTCTGAAACATTGATCCACATACATCACAAGCTTTGGGCAGTCAGAACTATCCTGATGTTATGGAAAAGGGTTCCAAAGGCTCAATGTCACCTGTGCCACTGGTGGAGGAGCTGTGGGGAGATGGAAGGGGAGGCTGGGGGGGAAGGACACAGCTGGGTCATGGCAGTGACTGAAAACTGCTCCAAAGGATGGGGGATGTGGAACAACACCACCGTGGGTCTCACAGGCAGCAGGGGAAGTCACAGGACACGGGAAAGTTCACCTGTGGACATTATGGACTCACTGCAAAGCCATTTTTATCAGCTGCCTTCCCAGCACTGACCGTGGATAAAGAACAGGACATCTTCAGAACAAGCTTTTATCCAAAAAAGCCACTTGAACTCCAAAGAAAATGAAGCTCTACTTTGTTGCAAACTCTTTGAAAAGCTGATTAAATCCCAACCCAACCCCTGGGAGGAATGAGGACTCCCAAAGCAGATGCATTTGGGACAGCCAGGGAATATAACAGACAGAGAAGGTCCCTGGGCTCGCAGGACATACCTGTGTGATGATCCTGCAGTCCGTGGTCACCATTCTCCACCACCATCGGCCCAGAAGCTGAGGAATCTGCAAGAAATCACACAAAGGGTTAACACTGGGGGGAACTTATCTTAATCCAGACTTTGAAAACAACATTGTGAAATCATGGAATCGTTGAGGTTGGAAAAGAGCTCCAAGGTCGAGTCCAGCCTGTGACCCAGGTGATGATCCCAAAACTAACAAAAGAAATGATCAATTCTTGAGCACACTCAGCTGAATTCCAGGATCCCTGAGGTTGGAAAAGCCCTCCCAGCCCATCCAGTCTAGGTTGTGCCCAATGCCCACCTTGTCCCCAGCCCAGAGCACTGAGTGCCACCTCCAGGAATTCCCGGGACACCTCCAGGGGTGGGGACTCCAAACCTCCCTGGGCAGCCCCTGACCAGCCTTTCCATGGGGAAATTCCTCCTGAAACACTGCTAAAGCAGGGATCAGAGGAAATTTAGAGGAGGGTGGTCAGGATGGAAGATCACCAATTCCAAAACCCAGCACAGAAAATCCTGATCACTAAGAGATTCAGTCCATCTTGTTCTGACATTGTCAGATACAATTTTAACCACAATTTACACATTGAACTTGGAAAACTTGGCAGCACTGGACAAGGGGGAGCAGTTTGAAGCTGAAGAAGGATCCACTGAGATTAGATAAAGGCAGGAAGTTTTTTACAATGAGGATGATGAGGCCCTGGCACAGGATGCCCAGAGAAGCTGTGGCTGCCCCTGGATCCCTGGAAGTGTCCCAGGCCAGGCTGGATGAGGATTGGAGCAGCCTGGGATAGTGGAAGGTGTCCCTGCCATGGCAGGGGTGGCACTGGATGAGCTTTAAGGCTCCTTCCAGCCCAAACCATCTGAGATTCTGTGACTTTACAACCCCAAGCAGTTTTAGTGAAACAGAATGAGCAGCAGCAGCTCCTGCAGCAGCTCTTCCTCAAAGCCTCAGTTCTGCTGACGGTGAGCAAATGCTCATTTTATAAATAATAAAAGTCTCTCCCGAAGAGACACACACTCAGTCACCTGGAGCTGCTGCTGTCCCTTCCTGAGCCCCAGTTTTATAACAGAGCCACATTACAGTGTCCTTTAGATGCAGCACTGCAGGGCTGAATGCAGCCCTCAGTCAAGCAAGAGGAAAAGTCTTTCCAGCTACATCAGTGGCTCATCCTGGTGTTTTACCAGAAATTCCACATGAACTTGCCAGTTTATAGAAAAACACACACCTACATCCTCCTGGAGGAGCTGGAACTACTACAGGGATCCCTGGACCTGTTCCTCAGCAGCTCCACACACCAGCTCTGGCTGCCAGGCTGTACAAGGGCTGCTAGAACAGTGGAATGGCCTGAAGCAGTAAGTGGGAGAGGTCCTGGCTGTCCCTGGATTCCCTGAGCAGGTCAGGCATGGAGAAATTGGGGTCACAAGGTGGTTTAGGCAACACTGAGTCACAGCTGCCAAAAGGTACCCAAGGAGTAAGAGGACCTTGCAATGAGATCCCTGAGAAATTCCATGGAGGAGCTGCACAGGTCCTGCTGAACCCCCCAGGTGACACTGAGGGAGCTCAGCCCAGCTGCAGGAGCTGAGCTTTCTTAAGTCCTACAGAAACATGGAATCTCCTGAGTGGGAAGGAACCCACAAGGATCATCCAAGTCCAACTCCTGGCCCTGAGCAGGACAGCCCCAAGATCCTCTCCATGATCACATCGTACTTTCATTTCATTTCATTTCAATCAGAGCTGCTCCTTACACCTTGCACAGGCCACATCCCAGAGCTGCTGGGATGTTTCACAGTCTGGTCCTGATGCTCTGGACACCAGGAGGAATCCTTTCCATGAAAAGGATGGTCAGGAGCTGCCCAGGGAGATTTGCAGTCCCCATCCCTGGAGGTGTCCAGGGAATTCCTGGAATTCCACTCAGTGCTCAGGGCTGGGGACAAGGTGGGCACTGGGCACAGCTTGGATTCGATGGTCCTGCAGGGTTTTTCCAACCCCAGTGACTCTGATGCCAGCACCATTACTGAAGCATTAAACCAGGACTCAACTTGAGCACAATGTGGCTGAACACCTCCTGAAGGAGCAGAAGGATCAGAAATGCCATGGCTCTCCTCAGGCCCTTCTCAGGAAGGATGGTGAGCAGGTAAAATGGTTCCCTTTACAGTTTTAGCATTTTAGGAAGACAAGCTTCCAGAAAAATCAGGTCAAATCACACCAACTCCAGGCAGCACGAGTGGTTGTTATTTTTAAGTCTCTGAAGGTCAGTGCCTTTGGAGCAAATCAATCTGAGTTTGGTTTGCTGCAGTCCCAGTGTGAAAGCACCCAGCAACCTGCCCAGGGCCAGGGCTCCTCCCCTCATATCCTAAATTGCATAAACCCAAAACCATGTCAAGATGTTGTAACTACCTAATCCCCATCAGAATCACAAGACAGTATTTGCATCTGGCTCGTGGATCAAAGGATTGTTTTTATATAAACAAATTTAAGGCAGCACTCGCTAAACCGATAATCTGGAGCGAATGGGCAGTGCCAACATAACCCCCTAATCCCAGAGGGACCAGGACAGTGCCCAGGGGACACCAGCACAGCCAGCACGTCCCCAGCACGGCCTCTGCAGCCTGCTCCACTGCAGGGTGGGACACCTGAGGGCACACAGGGCTCTGGGCAGCCCAGCTGGGGTGGCTGGTGGGGAACATGAGTCCTTGTGCAGGTTTTACCAACCCATCCCACACTGGGAATCACACCTTGTCAAACACTGACATTCCACAGGAAAACATGAACAAAAACGCTGATGGATAGATAAACCAGATAGTGACTCTTAAACAAGGAGCTGAATCTCCTTCAATTCATTATTTCAATATTCTGTCTCAAAATCACCTGCAGAGCTGCCCCAGCCCTGGGGAACAACAGCACAGGGACCTGGAGCTGCTGCAGAGAGTCCAGAGGAGGCCACAGAGCTGCTCCAGGGCTAGAGCCAGGCTGGGAGAGCGTTCACCTGGAGAAGGGAAGGATCCAGGGAGAGCTCAGAGCTCCTGCCAGGGCCTGAAGGGGCTCCAGGAGAGCTGGAGAGGGACTGGGGACAAGGCATGGAGGGACAGGACACAGGGAATGGCTTCCCACTGCCAGAGGGCAGGGATGGATGGGATATTGGGAAGGAATTCCTGGCTGGGAGGGTGGTGAGGCCCTGGCACAGGGTGCCCAGGGAAGCTGTGCTGCCCCTGGATCCCTGGAAGTGCCCAAGGCCAGGCTGGACAGGGCTTGGAGCAACCTGGGACAGTGGAAGGTGTCCCTGCCCATGGCAGGGGTGCCACTGGATGAGATTTAAATTCCCTTCCAACCCAAACCATCAGGGATTCTGTGATGTAACAACAGTGGGGCACAAACGGGGCTGGACAGACTTTGAGAGGGAAAAGGTTTAATGTATCATCTGAGACAAAAATGCAAATATCATCATCTCCTGATTTATCTTGGATCCCTCTGAAACGCTGGGATATGTGGAACATTCTTCATCTCCACCTTCATATGTGACACTGTCTAAACTCCCCTTTGCTAAAGCAAACCCTGCTGCAAGAAAGGCACTTATTCCTCATGTGGAAAGGGAGGGAGAAGCAAAAGGAGATGTGGTTTGGCCTCTGGTTTCAGCTCTGGAGGGAGGGGAAGGAGGGCAGCAGCGTCCAGCTGTGTCCACAGCGCCAGCAGAGCCACCTCGTGGTGACACCTCAGCTCCCAAGGGCCCCAGAGCCACTGCCTGCACTGATTCCATTCAACCAACCTCATATCTCCTGGCTGGGTTTAGTCCCAGTGGGAATGAGGCACCCCGGAGCCACCGTGGGGAGGGGAATGAGGGGAATAAACCTGTGGCTCAAGGACAGCTTAATAAATGAAACAAAGTAAAAGAATAGAACTATAATAAGGAAAAAAGAGAGGGGAATTGTTTAGCCTGAAGAAAAGGAAGTTCGGGGGAACCTTGTGGCTCTGCACAGCTCCTGACAGGAGGGGACACCAGGGGGGTCAGGCTGTGCTCCAGGGAACAGGGAGGAGAGGGAACAGCCTCAGGCTGGGCCAGGGGAGAAGCAAGTTGCATATTGGGAAAATTCCTTCCTGGAAAGGGCTGTTCAGCCCTGGCACAGGCTGTCCAGGTGGAATCCCCATCCCTGGAGGGATTTAAAAGCCGTGTGGATGTGGCACTTGGGGACATGGGTTAGTGGTGGCCTTGGCAGTGCTGGGGGAATAGCTGGACTTGATGGCCTCTGAAGGCTTTTCCAACCTCAACAGCTCTGTGATGCCCAATCCCCTGGGTGACCATGCACTGACCAATGTCCAGCCTGTGCCCAGCAGTGACTGGCAGCTGCCAGCCAACCCTCCCCAGTTTACACTGGGCACAGTTCTGTGCTGTGGGATGTCCCTCTGGCCAGGTGGGATCAGCTCTCCTTCCTCACACTGCTCCCTGCCAGAGCCTGGGAAATCACAAAGTCCTTGATCCAGAGCGGCCACAGCTTAGGAACAACCAAACCATGTGTTATCAACATCATTCTCACACCGAATTCCAAACACAGCACTGCCCCAGCCACGAGGGACAAAATTAACTCCATCCCAGCCCATATCAGGACAACTCCCTGTAAGAAACTGTTCAAGGTTAAAACTCACCACTGAGTTTGTGAACAGTGCAAGAATGCAAATCACAGAGACTGAGCACGAGGCCATGAGCCATCAGCACAGACCTGCTCTTATTCACAATTCCTCACCAGGAACCATCACTGCAGAGACAATTCTGCTCCTCACTTCAGCTAAAACATCCCCAGCTCTGCTGCAAGTCATTAAACCCCAGCATTTTCCTTTCCCTCTGAACATGCTCCCCACCCAAAATCTCCTCCTTCACCCCTGCCTATCCCATCACACGAGCACCTCAATGAAACTGCTGCTGCAGCCTCCAGGACTTTCCCTGGAAGCTCCAGAGAATCCTGAAAGCCTTGGAATTGCTAAGGAAAGCCAGCTGGAAGCAAGCAGCACACACCCCAAGCGATCCCCTGGTGTTATGTAAAGCCACAAGGTCATAAGAGGATTATCCCAGAATTTGCCAAATTACGATGTCCAGCCAGGTGTGAGGAAGAGTAAAGCCCTTTCTCTCTGGTATTTTATAAGTTAACTGTTATTAAAGCTTTATTCTAGGGCAGATTTGTAGGTGACCAAATGACTGCTCATCACATGTCTCTCCTCTTCTCCAGCCCTCTGGACTCACCCAGCTCCATGGTGGGGCCCAGCTAAATGTTAAACTCACCTAATGTGGCTCCTGAGTTTAGGAAAAAAAGTGAAAGAAAACCCTGGAGCAGAGCTGGACCAGCTAAAGCCTGACAGGATGGAGGATTAAACCTCTTCTGACTGGGGAAAGACAACCTCAGGAGCACAGACCGTGATGTCAGAACACATTTGTGCCTTTGAACATAAATAAATGAACAAGTGGAGGCTGAAAAGCCTGAACTCTGCAGGCTGCTCCTCTCCCTGAGGAAAACCAAGCTGTCTGGAGCCAGAGATATGGAACTCCTGCTGCTGTTCCCCAAAAACTTGGTGTTTCACTCAAACATGGAACTCCAACACCAAGACCCCCTTAGGACCCTATAATCTTACCCAGGGCTCATTTATTCTGAAGCCTCAATAAATAAAGCATATTCAGCTTTACTCTCTTTTTAAAGAGTTAAAAGTATTAAATAAATCTCCTGGAAGAAATAGGTATCCTCAGCACTTCAGGGAAAAATAGGTGAGAGAAATGAAGATATTCCAGGATCAAATCCTAAAACTGGTCTGTGGTGAACTGACCCAATCTTCCTCTCCTGGTAAAAGGTGGGAGAGCTGAACAACTCCACTCAGGGCAAATTCCCCATTTCTTCACGTAGAGTCTTGTTTGCATCTGGCCAAAGATTTAGATAATGCTCCTGACTGCTCTCCAGCTCTCCCAAAAAAGGGAAAAACCAATCTCCAAAGCAAGAATAAGAAACTGCATCCCTCCTTGCCACGTAGGAGGGAAATAAGTTGTGCTCAAGCAGCCCAGCGATGGGGTGTGCAGAGAGAGGAGAGGAGGGGCTTGGAAAAGCCAAGAGATCCCAGAATCCCTGAATTAATGAGATTGAAAAAGCCCTCCCAGCCCACTGAGCCCAAGCTGTGCCCACCTTGTCCCCAGCCCAGGGCACTGAGTGCCACATCCAGGCCTTCCTGGGACACCTCCAGGGATGGAGACTGCAAACCTCCCTGGGCAGCTCCTTCCAGTGTTTAACAACCTTTTCCAGGAAGGAATTCCTCCTGAGATTGTGCTGCTTCTCCCCCTGCAATATTTCTGCCTGAGCTGTGCACACAGGAGCCAGCAGCTCTCTCACAGTGAGTTTTCATGACTGAGCAAAGCCAAAAGGCCTCGTTACACCCATTCCAGTATCCTCAAGTTTTGTGAAATAAGGAGTTGGGATAGCAATGTCTGAGGATACACAGCTGGGAGGACACACTTAAGGGACTTGTGTTTTAAACCAATGTTGTGTAATGATTTTAGCACTGAGAAATCCTGGTGCTGAGATGGTTTAGGATCTGCAGCTTCTACAACAAAGGATTACTTTAAAATATCCTCAAATCATATATACAAGGTGTTTACAAGTCCTCATGTTTCTCTGCTTCAGCCACCTCTGCAATGCTAAAATGTAAACCACCTATAATGAAAAAAATAACACACATCTGAACTGACCAAAATTCCAGGTTTTAGAATAATGTCTTTGCCCACTACCATTCTTGCTCATTTAATGACTATGTCACCATGGTAAATTCAAATTTACATTTTCTGTATTACAAGGCAACTGATGCACTTCTAAACAAAACAAATGCCTTAAACAGAGCAGAGTTCCCCATTCTGTGGTCCTGGAGGTTCTATTTATTCTGAGGAATCACATCCCACCTTCCTCAACACTGATGAGCAGCAGGATTAAGGCAAAAACCCCCAACTTTCTTCTGAAGGAAGTCACCAGGTTACCAAAGGTCTTCCTCTTCCTCACAGCACAGATCAAGGCCACAAAACAAATAAAACCATCAAGGCACTCCTGGTCCCAGGTGACAATTCCCACTTGGCCAGGCAGGGAACAGCACACAGGCAAAGGGAGAAATAATTTAAATTGCTCATTGGGAAAGAAACCTATTGGATGACCCCCAAAACTTACTCTTTTCCCTTTCATGCCTATAGGGAACCATCTGTTTAAAATTCTCCTTTTCCTAAGGAATTTTTGATAAAGCTCTTAACACTTATAAACTGGAGAGATTCCACTTCAAATTCCTGGGGCAGTTCTGGGATCCCCAGGTCCAACACAGACCTTGAGGGGCTGGAGCCTGCCCAGGGCAGGAAACAGAGCTGGGAAGGGTCTGGAGCACCAGGAGCAGCTGAGGGAGCTGGGAAAGGAGCTCAGCCTGGAGAAAAGGAGGCTCAGGGGGACCTTCTGGCTCTGTAAAACTCCTGACAGGAGGGGACACCCAGGGGGTCAGGCTGTGCTCCAGGGAACAGGAGGAGAGGGAACAGCCTCAGGCTGGGCCAGAGGAAGGGCAGGTTGGATGTTGGGAAAACTGCTCCCCCAAAAGGTCTCTCCAGCCCTGGCACAGCTGCCCAGGGCAGTGGTGGAATCCCATCCCTGGAGGGATTTAAAAGCTGTGTGGATGTGGCACTTAGGGACATGGGACAGTGGTGGCCTTGGCAGTGCTGGGGAACTGCTGGATCTGATGATCCCAAAGCTCTTTCCCAACCTTAATGATTCCATGATTGTGAACATCCGCTGAGATAGAAAGTGTTCATAACCAGCAGAGACAGCAGCATGTTTTGCTCTCCATGCACATAACCAGCAAGAAATCCAAGTAAATCAAGCCCTGGATCAGAAACATGGAATTTAACTGCTAAACATTTGGGAGTGAAGCTTCCAAACAGATGATGAAGATTCCCGTCTGCCAACCTCTCCAGCAACAGCTCATCATCCCCCTTTATTCCTTGGATTTTCCATTCCCCAGAGTGGTGGCACCTTGCACAGCTCTGATATTTTGGGACACTGTCTTTGTGAAGTGTGGCAGCCAAAAAATTTAGTCAGTGCTTTCTCTGAGAACCCCAAAACCACCCAATCCCAAAAAATTAATGCAAAGCACAGCCTCTCCTGTGGCCCAGCAGGGAGAGATTGTTTTACACACTGAAGGACCAAAGGGCAAAAAGCAGCAAACAGGGCTTGATTTCCCTCTTTGTTTTTGAAATAAATGGCTCAGACTGAGGCCAGCACCAAAGCAAGCCTTGTCTCAGCAGCACCACAGTGAGCACAGCTGCTCCCTGATGTGACAGTGCCACTTTCTGGCCTGCTGCTTGGACACTTACGTTCCACAGCAATTCCATCCGCGTGGCCTTTGCTCTTGGGCTCTTGGCTCCCAGGCTTTGCATCGTCATCATCATCCAGCAGTGGCACGTAGTCTGTTTTGTCTACCGTCTCTCCGACCACATCGTCGAATTTCTCAGCCTCCAGCGTGGCGATGAAGTCCCTTTTCACCTCCTCCTCGATGTCGTGGGCTGGCTCTGTGAGAGCATCGGCCAGGCTCAGGTTGTGCTCCAGGTCAGCCATGCCTGAGCGCCTCTGCACCTGCAGCCACGAGAGCAGGGAGACAAAGAGACATTTCAGCAGAGATCTCTTAACCTCACCAAGTTTGGTGCTGACCACTGTGTGCCCCCTGTGCCTTCACACTGTGAGAAATGTTTGTTTAGTGCTTAATAATTCCCAGATGGTTCAAACCCCCCAGCAGAACAGAAATAAACCACTATCAGCTAAAGCGGGTTTGGCTCGTGGATGCTACATTTCGTGGGATGTTTTAGCAGAACCTGAAATAAAAAATATGAAAAATAACCCCCAGGACCCGGCCAGGGTAAGCATGGTGTGACATTGAGTGGTGCCCTGCCCCAGATCTGGAGTTAATTACACCCCTCAGCAGCACAAAGATAAATGACGCAAGAGAATTTAGTGCTGGGCTTGACTCCACCCAGCCTCCCCTATGGAGATTAGGATTTTACATAATCTCTGATGTATACTTCAGTGCTGCTCCTGATCCCTCCCAGAGGGTCCTGCAGCGCGTTCATGTCCTCAGCAAACCTTGCTAATCCCAGCAAACCCCCTCCAGCCCTGGGATTTGGGAGGGAAAGTGACGTTTTAATAATGTTTACATGGAAAAAATATAGCAAAGTGCACACGTAGGCATTATATCCACAGCCATGAATTGGAAACAGAGGAGAAGTAATCACCAGTTATCCCTTCCTCCCTCATTTGTGTCTCTGTGCTCAATTTAATTCCTGGCACCAAACTGAAAATGCACCTGAACTGACTCATCCCAAACCTTCAGGTTGGCACAACACACACCCATCACCTAGTCTGTGTTTTTTCACATTTCAGCTTTTTGAAGTTATTCTTGAGAACAACAACAAACACAAACTGCTGGAAATGTACAGAAAGGTCTTTCCTCCAGTCCATCTCCTGGAGCCCCTTCAGGCCCTGGCAGGAGCTCTGAGCTCTCCCTGCAGCCTTCCCTTCTCCAGGTGAACATTCCCAGCTCTCCCAGCCTGGCTCCAGAGGGGCTCCAGCCTCTCCTCAGGAAGATCAGGATCTGCTGACACAGAGCTGCAGCCACAGCCCAGGGAACACAAGGGACACTTGTGTGTGCTGGGCAGTGAGGGGTGACCCCAGTGGCCACTGTGCAGCAGCCCAGAGCTGCTGCCTTCCATGGGGCAGTGGAACACAGATCCTCTTGTTCCCAAAAAACAAAGGCTCCTACTCCTTGAACTCCAGGAAATTCTGTGTCAGCACTCCAGGGCCACCACATACCTACAGGCTGCAGCCTCTGGAAGGCAATGCTTCACATTCCTCAGGAACAATGGTATCCCACTGACAGCGGTGTTTCTGTCCTTCCGGGCAAGTGGATTATGGAAACTAATTCAGTGCAAGCTCTTCGTTTTTATTCTCAGAACAATAAAAGGTCAGAGTTGCAGGCAGACCACACTGCAGGCAGCGACTGCAGCTCTCGCTGCTTTAGATAAAGGCCCCGAATCACCACTTGGAAATCCAGAGGTGAAAAGTTTGGAGCTCTTCACCCTCTGGGCAGGGTCACAGTTGAATGAATTATGGTTAGTAAAAAAAAAAAAAAAAAAAAACACTTTTGTAAGTGAGAGAGGATTATCAAAATGGTTTCTTTCAGAGTTCCTGACTATTTTTAAGACAAACCATCATCCAGATGCTACACAACTGGCTGCATTACCCTGCAGGTAGCATCAACCAGGGAAGGTATTTCCAGGAGTTTTATCCCTGCACTGACCAGTCTCCTTCACGGAACAAATGGAGCTCAGAAAGAGCCAATTTTTCAGCCACATCCTCCTTTGCTTTCAACTCAAAAGTGAACTGACGGCTTTAGGTCAGTGAGCCTCAATGTGGAGCGATGAACATTTAATCATTTTCTTCTGAAAATGTCATTTAGCATCAGAAAGAAAAACAAGACTTCAATTTCCCAACAAGCTGCGCCATGAGCACAGAGTGACTGAGGGGGAAAAGGCCTCTGAGTCCATCCAGTCCAACCATCCCCCAGCACAAAGCCACCACTGACCATGTCCCCAAATGCCACATCTACACAGCTTTTAAATCCCTCCAGGGATGAGGACTCCACCCCTGCCCTGGGCAGCTGTGCAGGGCTGGACAGCCCTTTCCATGAGGAATATTCCCAATATCCAAGCTGATTCTCCCCTGGCCCAGCTTGAGGCCATTTCCCCTTGTCCCATCCTTTGTTCTCTGGGAGCAGAGCCCCACATGGCTGCACTCCATGGAATAGCTGCCATAAAATATATGGCATTTGGGGAGTTCTGTGGCACTGACAGTCCTGCTATTTCAGGCCTAGGTAAGAACTAGGACACTGGAGTGATCTACTTTCTGGGGAAAAATAATAATGAGGTTATGCAGCCTTATCAGCAGGACGTTTCCTTGTCCATATTTAGCTAAACAGGGAACGTAAAAACAATGTGTAAAAATAAAGCAGTGTAACTAAGAAAAGCCATTTCAAATACAGCTCTGGTGTCTCAGACACGCAGGAGCACCTGGCACAAACCACCCTCACCCAGAGCTGCAGGGATCCCTCCACAGCCCAGGTGGGCTCAAGGACAGTCACAGCACCCCTGGGAATTCCTCCCTTCCCATCTGCAGGGTTAGAGCAGCCAAACTACACCCATTCCCAGATTCCCAGGGCTTGCCGAGCTATCTGAGGAAAAAGGAAAACGAGGATATTGCAGGGATTGTGCCCAGGGGTAGAAAGCAAATCCTGGAGCATATTCATGTGTTGAGCAGCTTAGAGAGACAGATGCTTCCTACCCCATTTCCATTCATATGAACAGAGCTGGCTGGGAGCATTAAAGAATCTGCAGCAAGATGCACCTTAATCCCCTGCTTGCACAGCTCTGCAAATCAGACAGCAACAGAGCACAGGGAAGAGCAATTCTGACATTAACCTCAGGAAGAAAGGGTAAAACTGAGGAGTGACTGAGATTTCCAAAGGCAGAGGTTTAAAAATGCACTGAAATTCCTTCCCAGAAGAGGTGGTCAGGCATTGGTATTGCCCAGGGAGGTTTGGAGTCCCCATCCCTGCAGGTGTCCAAGGAATTCCCGGATGTGGCACTCAGTGCGCTGGGCTGGGGACAAGGTGGGCATTGGGCACAGCTTGGACTCCATGATCTGGGAGAGCTTTTCCAGCCTCAGGGATTCTGAATAATTCTTCAGCTGCAGAGCAGCTGCTGAGGTCCTCATGGTTGTTAAATCAGCAGAGGGAGTGGAGCAGCCGTGGTGACTCCAGCCTGATTCCAGGTCTGCATCCCGGGAAGAGCCTCCCAGGACAGCCCAGCCCTCCCTGACAACACCAATGGGAGGAGTTTGCTCCGAGGAAAGGTGTGGAAGGAGCACCAAACAGCCCTACCAGTGCCACAGTGACAGCTGCACCACAGGGAAAAGGGTTTTCCTGTAGATACACATTCCAGGAAATCTTCAAATTATCCCAAAGCAAATCAATCATGTTCCTTTAATTCACACATTATTTTTATCCAGGAGGATTGTTTAGATCTCTCCATGTTCCAGGCACAGCTGATCTGTTACACTCAGGGTTTGCCCCATCTGTTCTTCTTCACGCTCAGAATCTCTGGGTACTCAGTGAGTAACCTGTTTGTTGGCATAAATAAAACCCATCTCTTGTCAGCTAATCTGAAAGATTCAGCAGGGTTATTTTAATCCCTTACCCACATCTCAGACCCCCTGTCCTGGTGTCTTGTTCCAAATAGTTCCAACAATTCATTTGTTTTCAGTCATGGCTGCCCCATCCCTGGAAGTGTTCCAGGATGGTTTGGGTTGGAAGGACCCTAAAGCCCTTCCAGTGCCACCCCTGCCATGGGCAACGACACCTCCCACTATCCCAGGATGCTCCAAAGGCCTGTACAACTTGGCCTTGGACACTTCCAGAACATCAACAACTTCTCAGCATGTCAAGAATTCTTCAGCAACTTTCTCACCCAGGTTTTACTTTAAGTGACCCCACTGGAACAACTCCCAGATCCATCACCCCACTCAGCCACCCTCTGGAAAGGGAAGTAAATCAAACCCCACCTGCATGAGCCACAGCCTCCAGCTTCCCATGCAGGGAAAAGTGGAATTTATTTCCTGAACTTTGTGCTTCCATTTTGCAGCTTCCCTGGCTGCTCTGCTGTGTTCCTGCCTCCAGGCACGCACAGGCTTGGAATTTCAAGTTATGATCAGTCTGACCCAGATTTTGTGTGTCATGTCTGAAGACAGAGAAAGAGAAGAGTGGGCACAGACAGGGCAGGGGATGCTGCCCAAAAAAACCCAAAATGTGAAAGCCTGTAAAGTGTTTAAACAGACTCATACTCAGTGTGAGACACCGAGTGACTTCCCTGGAATTTCTGGCAAAGGGAATGATGGTTTTTCCTGGAGGAACACACCCAGGTACCAACTGCAGCCCTGCAGTGACAGTGACACAGCACTCCAGCCTGCTCCAGAGCCCTGCCAGGTTCCCAGCGGGAATCCACAGCTCCAACCTGCTCCAAAAAAGCAAGATTCAGCCTCTGGCCCAGCAGCCTTCCTGCCAGAGAGCAAAGAGCAATCTGCTCCCATCCAGGAGCAACAGTGAAGTAGCAACTCCTCACTTTTGTTGCTCTAAAGGAGACTCTGATACCCAGATTTATGAGAAGCATGTCCATTATCCCATCAGATCCATTTGCTCCTTTAAAATTAGCTCCTAAGTCCATCCAGAATGAAATGCCTGGCTGGAAGAAACAGGGACAGCTCGGTCATAATTCCCATTTCTCCTGGGTAAGTCAGGTTGCTTTTCTTAGCCGAGGCTGTTGGGAGCACTCAGCCATGGCTACTGAGGTGTGAGGAAACAGGAGAGCAGAGATCTGCTAAGTCATCCTCCTTCCCAGAGTCCTGCAATCCACGGGAAGGATTTCTGCATCCACCCTTCCAAAGGAGAGGACACAGCAACCAATCGAGTCGCTGACGTTCCTTACATTCCATGGCTGGGCACAAAAGTCTATGACCCAACTGAATTTTTTATCCTTTTTTTGGCACAGCCTAAACCAATGGGATTCACTTATTTACTGTTTTAAAACTAAACACAGTGCGAGCTCTGCTTTGTGGCTGTTTCAGGAGTCACAGGAAAATCCCACAAATCACCAGAAGCTTCTCAGAGGTAAAGAGATGGAGGTCGAGAGATCTTTAATAAAATCTCTCCAACACTTAAAACCATGCTCAGCTCAGCTGCTGGAAAAACCAGCCTCAGAATGGGTGTCCTGGATTCCAGAATTATATTCAGGAATCAGTTCCCCAGAGATTCCCTGAAGTGCAGGTGTCATCCCCTGGCAGAGGGAAGGTGTCCAGTTCTTTGGGATGCTCCAGACCTGCTGCACCAGCCCAGGTACCTGATGGCATCATCAAACCAGGATTCAGTAGAAGATTCCAGATATTTCCATAGCAAAAACAAACACCAAATTTCAACATGGAGGTGTTGCTGAAACCAGAGTGAGCTGGCAGCTTCCTCAGAGCTCCTGGGAGAGCAGATAGGGGGGCAGCATATCAAATATTCCTAATTTCTAGAGCATGTTCAGACTTCCAGCAGATCAGGATTTCATGGAGAGTCACAGAACACATTCTCCTTCAGACAAACCATAAATACAGCAAGAGATCTTCCAGCTATTATTTATAGGGCTTAAGTGATTGCTGCTCTCCTGTGTGAGTGGCAAGAGACAGGGCAGGACCAGACGAGGCAGATTTGGGGACAAAGAGAGCAGGTTTGGGGCATTTGATGATTTTAAGCCTGGACTCCTACAACAGACAAAGCACTTGCAGAGTTGTTTCCCTTCTCAGCACAAACTGCCCAAGCCTTCTGGCTCACTTTAATTACTCAGAATAAATTCAGTCAGCCCCAGAAGCTCCAAGCTGCTACAGAAGAGAAGCCAGACATGCACTAGTAAAAGGAAAACAGTTCCTACTATTGCCTCCATGAGGGAACACAAGGACAACACAGGTATTGCCACTCAGGAATCCCAGCTTCCCCCTTCCAGTGCCTAAAGGGGCTCCAGGAGAGCTGCAGAGGGACTGGGGACAAGGCATGGAGGGACAGGACACAGGGAATGGCTTCCCACTGCCAGAGGGCAGGGATGGATGCGATATCGGGAGGGAATTTCTGGCTGGGAGGGTGGGGAGGGGCTGGGATGGAATTCCCAGAGAAGCTGTGGCTGCCCCTGGATCCCTGGCAGTGTCCAAGGCCAGGCTGGACAGGGCTTGGAGCAGCCTGGGATAGTGGAAGGTGTCCCTGCCATGTCAGGAGATGCGATTTAAGGTCCCTTCAACCCAAACCATCCTGGGATTCCAGGATTCTAACCATGAAACAGCTCTGAAGGCTTCACCCAGATCTCAGTCACTTCCACAATCCCTTTAAGGCCACACACCAGACAATAAACAGGAAGTTTTAAGTTCTCACTTCAGATGGGTTTAATGAAGTTTCAACACAATCCCAAAGCTGAGACAGAACTTCAGCCCTGATTGCTTCCTCCTCACCCTGTCTGCTCCCAGTCACTTCCTCTCCATGTCTGGCATCTCCCTCCTTCCACTTCTCGGGTCACAAACCACCTCTCTCTCAGCCTCCAGCTCTGACTGCTGCTCCCCCCTGGCCAAGCTTCAACATTCCTGACTTACAACTTTAGAGTTTCAAAGTCAGTGGCTTAAAGAGCAGTTTGTTCAGTCCATGATGCCCTGTAAGAGTCTCCATAATTCTGAGGTTTATTCAGGATTTCCAAGGGTGTCCATGAATTTCATTAGGGTTTCATTACCATTTCTCTCCTTTTTCAAGCATTATTTTTGCTGTTATTGGTACTGCAAATAAACCCAACTTACTGTATCCAAGTCCTTAATGATGATTTCTGCTCCATAAGCAGGAACATTTTCATCAACTCCACTCCCCTTAGGAAAGCACTGATAAAGCCAACGAGCCGTGCTTTCCCCATCATCAATTATTCAGATGCCATGTGAATTAGCAGTCTCCCGGCATTCCTGCCTCCTTGGGAATGTTAAAAAGATTCTCTCCATTTCTGGAGATTTGAAGCAACTTCTATTTTCCTCCTGCCTTGCAGCCACTCATGGCTTGGAGAGCTTACACTTCATGGAATGACAATGATGTCCAAGGAGAAGCAGGCAGAAATCCCACACTAGCCAAGGGCAAGCTGTAAAACAAGCTCCTCTCTCCATGTGTGGAGCTCCTACTCACTGTCAACTCAAAAGCCATAACTGAAGGTGGCCTGAAGGCTGCCAGGCCAGCATTTCCCAGCTCTATTCTAAAGCAGCTCCCACCTGCTGGTTTTAGATGTGGGTATTCACTAACATTAAAATTATCAGTGTTTGATTCAACAAAACAAAGAGACATTTTCTCTTTAACATAAAGGGACTTCAAAGGAAACTGCAGGACCAGAGGGGCATCCAGGGGAGGCAACTGCAACCAAGATGATTCAGAGGCTACTTGAGTTCAGCTGGTTTAGTTGATATAGAGGTGAGAAGCAAAGGTTGGACTTCTTGTTCTCAGGGCTCTTTTTCAACCTTAAAGATTCTGTGAAACTGCAGAGTGCACCCAAGGAATGTCACACAATCCATGCACTGCATGGGTGGGAAAGCTCCCAACACCAATAAAAACTGCACTGGAGCTGCAAGACTGTTGTGAGAACTATGGCAGCAACTCCTAAACCCCAAACCCTGAAAGGACAATCCACACTTACAGCTGGAACAACCATGGAATTACACAGCTGCTCCAGGAGGATTTTCCAAGGAATTCAGCCTCACACCAGTGAGGATGGATGGATGGATGGATGGATGGATGGATGGATGGATGGATGGATACCCCACACAGCCTCTCACCTTTGCTCCTGCCCCTCCAAGGAGCTCTTCAGAGAGGAGTTCAAGGCTCTGCACTGCTCACTCCAAATACAACCTCTGCCCAGCCAGAAGAACACGTTTTACAGGGAGTGTGGTCCTTGAGGGAGCTGGGGCACTCCAACACCTAACTTGGCTGGAATTCCTCACAGGAATCGATCTCACCAGAGGTCTCAACCCAGAGATCTCTGGTGATCCTGGCATAGGCCAAAATCTGCCAGCAGCCAGAGGTTCTGCCATTTGCTGCTTCCCATCCTGGTGTTAACGCACCCCACAAAGGATTTGCTTCCAAATACCTGCAGCACAGCCCCACACAGCCAGGATTCCAGCGAGGAATCACCTGTACATTCCATCATATTCCACTAAACATTTCCCTTTCCCACAGCAAAGTCGCCTGGAGAGGACTGATGCCATTATTCCCAGGTATTATGGAAGGTTCCAGATCCCTACATGAATGGATCACTGTGACCAGGGCTGTTGTGAGCAGAGGAAAGGAAACAGAGAAATAAATACTGGTACTTCAGGACTTCGAGGAATTCCAGTGGTGGGTAACATGAATATTACATGTCCCTTATTAACATTATTTTCAACTCAGTATAAGCAGTTTAAAAATAAAGTCTACATTCTGCACTTATGCAAAAGAAAAATAATTAGCTGGAGTCAGATCTCTGTCAAAGATCAAGGCAGAAGGAATATCCAAATGCAAGAGAACCAGGGAGAATTCCTGTTTGAACGTGTCTAAATCCACACACAGAATGGTATCACAGCATGGTTTGGCTTGGAGGGATCTTAAAAATCATCCAATGCCACCCCCTGTCCCATGGCAGGGACACCTTCCACTGTCCCAGGCTGCTCCGAGCCCTGTCCAGCCTGGCCTTGGACACTGCCAGGGATCCAGGGGCAGCCACAGCTTCTCTGTGCCAGGGCCTCCCCTGGGACCCTCCCAGCAGCTCCCAGCCAGGCCTCTGGAATTCAGTGTTTCCATGGCACAGATCCTCCCTGTCTGATCTCAGTTCAGCTGCACTGAGAACTCTGCAAACTCTCAGAAATTCCAGAGTCTCACCTGCAGGTTTTCCATCAGTTCCCTTCTGGTCTGATTTCAGGTTCCCCTGTGCTCAGCGTGAGGGGATAAGTTCTGCAGAAGCTGTTTTCCCTCAGGGAGGCAACACCAGGCTCGGGCTGCAGGAGCTGCTCCCAGCACAAAGCATGAGCCTGTTTGCTCAGCAAACTCCACAGCAGCTCCTGCTGCTCTCAGCTTTGAAGAGCCACCCTCTGCCCACAGAACTGGAGACAGAAAACTCCAGACACCCAAGAGAGCAGCCCTACTGCATTCCTGGGAATTACGCTGAAATTGCTCTGCACTTGTCCCAAAGCCTGAGGGGTGTTTTGCAATTCCCCTGTGGAAAGCAGCACAGCTCCCTGTGACAGGGCCCTGCCCTGAGCCACCTCCCAAACCCTTCATCTGACCCCACACTGATCACAGAGCTGCCCAGAGCCACCAAACTGAAGGCCAAACTGTTCAAACTCCCCTGCTGTCCAAATCCCTGCAAGGACAGCAAATGGAAGGACAACACCTGAACCAGCCTGGAGTGTTCAGAGAAGCACTCTTGGAGGGATGGTGGGAAGGGGGAGACTCACGTAGGGAGAGAGCCTGACGCCAGCACAGCCACAGCTGGACAAAAACCAGAGCTGGGAGGCTTTAGGAATGTCAGGCAGAGGAGAGGAAGAGTGATACAACTGCAAAGAATCACTCACTTCCAGCCCTGACTCCACTTCAGCTGCACCCATTCCCAAAAAAGCTTCGTGGCATGTAGTTGTGCCTGCAAAGAGAGTTTTACCATTGGTAATTATGGCTGATGAGATAAGAGCAAACTAACCTCCTGCACGATTCCCTCCCTTTGGGCAATTTCAGTGCCATTAAGCACTCAGCAGCATGGGGTAAGACTGTCCAAGTTGGATTGCTCCATCCGGAGCTGTACCCTTTCCAAGCTGATAAAAAGTCACATTAATAAACTTGCCTTAAGTTACAGAGAGAGATGCTCTGCCAGAGCAGCTTCACTGGGAGGACAAGAATAACTTTTCTCTAAGCCCCAGCAGGGATTAGGGACTCTAGAAGGTGGGGATTAATGCTCTTGGCTGGCCTTCAAAAAAGCCACATGGAAGATGAGTTCATAGATAATAACTGTGAGGGACTTTCAAGTGTCGAGCTCTGCACAGGCCTACAAGCACTAAAGTGAGAGACCTAAAAAGGACTCCCAAAATCATAAATATTTATCTAAGGAAAAAAAGAGAGTCTGCCCACCTTCTGCCCAGACCTGGAAGTTTTAGCTTCAAAATGACATATTCTTTTACAGCTTTCAAAACCCAGCTCCCCAGAGCCCAGCTTGGCTGCTGGTTTTCCAGTGCCTCGAAGCAGAGGGGATTTTGTGCTCGGCTTCCCGGGAGAGGCAGCACCAAATAAGGAGAGTTTCATCAATCACGGGGGAAGAGACTCCTCTTTTCTCTGGCACAGGACAGGACACGGTGGGGGCAGGGGAGGAAAGGGCTGTTTGCAAAGCACTTTCTCTGGAGGATGCTGGGCTGAGCCCCAGCCCAAGCAGCTGCTCCTGTCAGCTGCTTTCCTTTAATAGATCCAGGGAGGAGTCTGGATCCAAACCTCCCTCCCTCCCCAAACCCATGGCACAAAGGCTGCCTGGCTCTGCCCGGAGAGATCCTTCTCCTGGAACGAAGGGCAGGATGGCAATACAGCACATCACCCAACAATTCTCATCTTTACCTCCTCATTCTTCCTGCAACATCGTCTCACTGCCACAGCCTGGACACAACAGCTAAGTGCACAAAAAGGGAGAAGTTTCACAGCAAAAGTTCACCTCAGTCCTTCAGCCCTCACGCCAGCTCCTCTAAATTCATCCTATTCCATGTCTGTCTTACGTACATGGCTCCCAGAATTATGGATTTTGTTTTCATGTGAGAATTTAAATTCTAAGATAGGATGAAAACTGTACAGAACTGGAATGACAAACCCAGAGACGAGAATGAGTTCCAGTCATGCTGTGACAAAAAAATTCAGAGGTTTAGTCCAGCCTAATTATAGTTTTAGCACCACTGTGCAGGCCCTCAGTGCCTTCATCAACTCTAAGTTTTGCCTTACGTATCTATAATAATATATAAATAAGTGTATATATGTATTTTCCCTCCCAGCGTAGGAAGGAAAGCAAGGTCTGAGAGGATGAATTCTGAAATTAAGTCGTGGATCAGGCACAGATTGGGCTCAGTCTTGGAGGTCTTTTCCAATCTCAACCATTCCATGACTGTGATGCCCACAGGACATCCCCTTCTAGCAAACCAAGTGCCCCAAAGCAGCACCTTCAGCAGCATTACCGAAAAACAAGATAAAATTTGGGCAAGGAGCATAATCCAGCCCAGGTGATGGGGAGCAGCAGCTCCAGCAGACACAGCCATGAGAACAGGAGGCCCTCATTTGGCAGCCAGAACACACCATCCCTGCTTCCTGCAGCTCTGTTTCCATACAGGCTCTACTCCTTTCCTGCACTGAACAATTCCTGTTGTGTCAGTGACTGTACTAGAGCAGCTACTTCACTTTTCATTCAAATAAGCTCTTCTCTTGACAACATAATTACAGAGCACCAGAACCTGCCCATCAGGACACAGGACTGGAAGCTTCCACATGGGAAAGGTGACTGGAGAACTTCTTTTCATCCAGGACAACTCAGCACCAGCTTGGCGTGCCATGGGAGTGGAACAGCAAACCTGGCAATGCTTTTTCAAGGGGATTTGTCAGGAGAAAGCAATATTTCAAAGCTTTCAAACATGACTGGAAGGTCAAAAAGCTTTGGAAGAATGAAATAAAGCACTCCTATACCAAGAAATGAGTTCTAGCTATTTGCAAATTCTGTGAGATCTTG
The DNA here is from genome assembly GCF_008360975.1 of Lichenostomus cassidix. Taxonomy (NCBI): domain Eukaryota; kingdom Metazoa; phylum Chordata; class Aves; order Passeriformes; family Meliphagidae; genus Lichenostomus; species Lichenostomus cassidix. The sequence continues at coordinate 778,560 of NC_139482.1, forward strand.
GCTACAGTGAGTTAGTGACTTGATGGACTCCTCAGCTGCCTCCAAGGATCATGGCTTTTCCAGCTCCCAGGAATGCCCCCAAAGGAACCTGGAAATGGAACAGACACGCTGCACTGGTGCACAGATCAGGGGCTGCTGTCTGGAAACCACAACAAAGCCTTCTGGAAGCAGATGTCTACCAAGGAAAAGCAAATGCTCTGTCAGTGCCCACACACCACATACAAGAGCTCCCCACATGCTCCACAGGGATTTTCAGGCCAGAACAAAATTCAGTCCCTCTGTTTCCACAAAGGCAACTCAGACGCTCAGAAATTCATGGCAAATTCAAGTCCCCAAGCACATTTAGGGGGAGCAGAATACACCTGCAGGGCTCCATGCTGTGCAGCCTGTTCCTTAAGGACACCTCTGGGATATCCCTGTTCCTGATCCTGTTAAGGACAGCTTTGGGATATCCCAGTCTGCCTTTACACACTGGTGTGTCACTAGAATATGCTTAGCAAGGGACTTTTTGCACCATCTTTGTCAATTCAAGGTATGGATTTTGTTCATCTTGGGGCAACTCCAATAGATATAATAGATATAATGGAAATTAAATGTACTCCATGTTAATAGGAATTACTTCTAAGTAGGGATATTTGTGCCTACACACAAGTGAGAAAGGCAAAACTCTGAAATCCTTTTAAACCAAGGTAGAAACCTTTAGCTTTAAAAATGCTGAGCACACCTGGGCCCCTCTGCAGGCAGAGCTGAACCCTCTGGCTACAACAGCTCTGCAAAGGATCTGCTGGAAGCCTGGGAAGTAAAAACCCCCTGCCTGTGATCCAAGGGAGAGGGACACTCCTGGTGGTACTGGAACAGCTCCTGAGGACAGGGAGAAGGATAACTGAGCTTCAGAACAGGCTGTGAATCACCCCAAACCTTCCCCAGGGGAGAACTCAGGCTGTTCTGAGAGACCACAGGGCAATTCACAGCTCCAGTGTCAGTGCAGTGACCTTCTCCCTCAGCGAGGGAATTCCTGGGAAGCCAAGGTTAGCTCAGCATCCCTCAGTGTCTGTGCTGAACAGGAGCCACAGGGCAGCATCACCACACTGCTGCACCACTCCAGCACATCCCATGCTACCCAGGGCAGGGAAATTACAGATACAGCCACAGAGATGTGCCTGACAAGTGTTCAATGGCACACTCATCAGGATTTCAGCTGGAGGAGCTCTGTTAGCCAAGGAGTTCAGCAGGTATGTTCCCATCTCCTTAACAAGGTTATTTATCACGTTCCTGATTTACAAACCCTCTGCACTCTGAAAGCACCATGTCATCCCCAGCAGCAAGGAAAGCTGAAGGTCCATGCCAGACCCTGCTCTGGCCCTGCAGCTTATCCCTTTAGCCACAGGGATGCCAGCCCAGCCCTTAAGCTGCTGCTGTTATTCCTCCCCAGCACGACACATTAATTCTCCCCAAGCAGGGGGACACTCCTGCTCTCACATGATGTTTATTCTTAGAGAGGATCCCGGGGATTTTTCTTTAGCTGGTTCAGCCCCACAGCTGGCCCAGGGCCAGAAAAGCATCACTGAATCCTCAGCAGTGACAAGGGAGCACCTCAGAGTGGTACAGACATCAGTAGTGTTTACTGCGGCAAGTTAAGCAAGGAAGAGCTGGGTAACTGCAGATAAATAATTAACTCTGCCCAGAAAATTGTTCCTGCCATACAAAGTTCATGACAGACCCTGTAAAAAAAGCAGATGATAGGCACAGAGTGAGGCCAAGTGACTGCTCAAGCCTGGCCAACAGCTGAGCCCAGTTCCTCCCAAACAAAAGAACAAATTCTGCATTGGAGCCTTTCTGTTATCCTGACCTGCTTTTAATGACAAAATTCCTGCTGACTGAGAGATCAACCAACATTAGCTCCTAGTGACCAACTACACCCACCACAACCACGCTGGAGCAACAACTCTCAAAAATAGCTGCAAACTTAAGGCTGGGAGCCTCAAGTCAGTGAAAGCTCCAATTTTTTTTTTCATTTTTCTTCTACGAAATGTGCTCAAATGTTGCAAGCAGAAGAACGCAGCCTTAGTTCAAGTAGAATGGTGCCTGTGTGGCTTATCTGGTTCAAAAATGGGATGTGCTGCTAGGCAGGAGCTTGGGAAAATGCCAAGAGGAGCGACAGCACGAGGCCTTGTGTTAATTCTTGGTCTCAAGGAGAGAATTGTGTCTCTTCGAAATCTGATGGGGTGGCAGCAGGGGGAAGAACAGTCCTTTCTGAAATGAATTAATGCAGAAGAACAGCTTCCCCCTTCCCAAGAGCATGCAGGAAGGCAGGGGGAGGAAGGGAGGAGCTGCTGCAGCTCAACCGCCATTGTATTTACATTTCCGTCCTCCCGATAATAAACACATTCAAGGGTGCCTGGAAAACAAGGCTTGGGTTAGAAAACAAAAGCTGAGATTTGATGAAAGAAAGAGCAATAAAAGGCATTCCAGGTGTCCCTGCAGTGTTATCAGGCACAGTCTCTGGTGGTTTCTTTAGAGAATGATTCACTTTCTTATCGCAGGTATGGCTGCAGCATCCAGTGTCACACTGTGGTGCCTTTGGACACAGCAATGCCCTTCCCAAAAGGGAAAAAGAAGGGATTGAAAAAAGAAATATTCAGTGTAGAACTGAAAAAAAACCCCTTTTTTGATTTTAATTAAGGGCTCTTCCCACATCCCTTTAAGAAAGTAAACCGTAAGTGGTAAAGTGACTCAGAATCCTCAAATCCCTGAATGGTTTGGGTTGGAAGGGACCTTAAAGCTCATCCCATTCCACCCTATGCCATAGCAGGGACACCTTTCACTATCCCAGGTTGCTCCAAGCCCTGTCCAGCCTGGCCTTGGACACTTCCAGGGATCCAGGGGCAGCCACAGCTTCTCTGGGCATCCTGTGCCAGGGCCTCCCCAGCCTATAAAACTGACCCTGAAGACACAGGTTTGTGGGTGTTTCTTCCCAGTTAGAGTCATTATACAATAAAACACAAATTTATCTAGCAGGTAACATTTTCAGAAGTGTTTTCTCCCCACCTGTACATGTGGAACCAACACAGGAACCAAATGAAGACCCAGGTGTCCCAGTCATGGTCAGTACCTGCATTTTAACAGGAATGACCAAACTTGCCCCTGTACTTGGCTGGAGGAGCTCATAATGGAATAGGCAGGAAGAACTTGGATATTCCCAAGGGACAATCCAAGATAACAGGTTATGGTTTGTAAAGAATCCAAGATATTCCTCAATAAGGTAATCCAAGCAGAGCAGCCAGTGCCTAACTCCCACCAACACTTCTTCCTTCCTGCCTGCTCTCCCAGCTTCCCCAGAGGATGTTGGGGAGGAAAATGCCTTTATTCATCCAGGCAGTCAATGAGTGTGGATTAAATATTCCTGGATAAATTACTCCAGGAAGCACTTTAGCTGCTCAATGCAGTCTGTGGGAAACACCTGGTTGGTTTCCATGTCCTGAAACCATGAACAACAAATCTGGAGAAGTACATGGATGCCGGAAGTCCCAGTTTTGTACAATGGAGAAAAGAAAGGAGGAAAATCCTAATGGCAAAGTCACTCCCTTAGACAAGTTGGGAGGTACAGCTTGACCTATCAAGAGGTGCCTGGAGAACACTTTTAGTCATGGGATTTAGTTTTAGGTGATCCCTGTGAGGAGCAGGGAATTGGACTCAATGATCCCTAAGGGTCCCTTCCAACTGGAGATATTCCATGAAGTCTGAGATGGAATCCTGGCAGACCTTCAGACCACACTAGCCCAAGCCAAGAGAGGTAGAAAAGAGAAAAAATAAAACCCACTCAAGACTGGCAGGTGCAGGAAGCAAAACACAGAGCTCTCCCATTCCTGTGTCCAGCTTCTCCCTGAGGAGGTGACACCCCACCTCCTGTGACCTCTGCAGGTCCACTGAGGCCACGGTGACAAGCACGTGGGGCACTCTGGGCACAGCCCCTCCCTCCATCCCACCCCAGGGAGATAAGCCATCTCCCTTGGCTTCTGTTCAAGTGGCTTTGAGACCAAGATTTAAGATGGTTTGGCTGCTGGCCACAGCCCTGGGATGGACAGCAGGAGCTGGGAGTGCCCCAGTGAGCCTGGGCCCAGCCTGGGCATCAGTGGGAGCATCCTCCAGTCCCTTCATGAACAGAACACACAGGAGCATCTTCCAGTCCCACCACAAGCAGGACCATCAACCCTGCTGAAAATAAATTACTCTGCACCTACAATGTTATCTCTGCATCTGCACTGAAGGACTCTGGAAAAAAGACACCTGAGGAATAATTTTATCCCCTGACTGAAGTTTTAGGAGACATGTGTCATCTCAAGGTAGTTCCAGTAGATCACAGTGGATGAAGCTGTTATTCCAAGGTGTTATGAGCTGTGTCTGTATGACTTCTCTGCATTCCTCACAGCCAAAGGTCACTGGATAGAACCAGCACTGCCATTAACAGCTCAGTCCTTTTATTAAGGAAAAGGTGGATGGAAGTATCAGTGAGGAAAACAGCAGATATTCCTCTCAGGACTCAAAGACATAACCAGCATTTGAGAACAATCCCAAACTGCTCTGCAGAAGATATCTGAGTCTCTCAGTCCACATAAAAATCAAAATAAATTGCAATTCCTTCCCAAAACCCCATGATGTGAGCACCTCCACCTCAAACATCCCAACTGCAGACCTGATGGCAGATTCCAGTGGAACTGGAGCTTTATTGCGCCTTCCCAAAGGACAACTAGGATAAAAAACTTGATGATCTGCTGCTCCCAATTCCTAACAAATCAAATCAGACTTGTTTTTCTTAGCCTAGTTTACCCATTTTAATCTTTTGTAGTCCTCTTACTCTGATAAAAAGAAGACTTGAGTGACCAAGTTAAACAAGATGTGAGCCCTTTGCAGCAGAAAAGGCAAGGAAAGAAGGTCCAAGTGGCCAGAAAGGACAAGCCTTGGATGCCACACCAGCCCTGTTACCCCAAACAGAACCCCAGGAGCATCTGAAACTTTAATAAATACCTGAAAGGTTGGAGCCCCTCTGCTCTGGAGCCAGGCTGGGAGAGCTGGGAATGTTCACCTGGAGAAGGGAAGGATCCAGGGAGAGCTCAGAGCTCCTGCCAGGGCCTGAAGGGGCTCCAGGAGAGCTGCAGAGGGACTGGGGACAAGGGATGGAGGGACAGGACACAGGGAATGGCTTCCCACTGCCAGAGGGCAGGGATGGATGGGATATTGGGAAGGAATTTCTGGCTGGGATGGTGGGGAGGGGCTGGGATGGAATTCCCAGAGAAGCTGTGGCTGCCCCTGGATCCCTGGCAGTGTCCAAGGCCAGGTTGGACATTGGGGCTTGGAGCAGCCTGGGACAGTGGGAGGTGTCCCTGCCATGGCAGGGGGTTGGAGTGGATGATCCTTAACGTCCCTTCCAACCCAAACCTTTCTATCATTCTATCAGGAAGGATTCTAACTGGAAAGATGTAAAAAGAGCAATAATTAGAATGTTTAACATAAAAGAATGGAAGGATGAGTGCAATCCAGATGTTTGCTCTGCAGAAGTTCCCTGTGGCAGAACTCTCATTTCAGGTCTCTGGATGTTGCTGCAATTCCCAGCACAGATGTTTTGCTGTGCATGCACAGCTGTACCAAACCTCTGCTTCTGAATTAAAGATTTAGTGTTGGGGCATTAGAAAATCAGTTCCTACCTCACAAGCAGGTGTTCCCTGGGCAGGTACTTCAGTCCTCAGAATCTGCTTATCTGCAAGACACAAAGGAGAAGGAAGTGTGTGACAAGAGAGTCCCGGGATGGCAGGTAATTAGGGATGGCAGGTAATTAGGGATGGCAGGTAATTAGGGACGACTGGAACATGAGCAGTGTTACTCAGAATTAACTAAAACTTGGGAGATTTTGCTGCAGTTCCCCTCCAGTGATCCAGGCAGCTCTCCTTAGTGTTCCCTCCTAAACAGGAATAAGATCTCCCTGTTGCTGGGATCAGGCTGGAAGGAGGGAATCTGCCCCTCTCCCCAGCCCTGCTCAGGCACAGCTGGAATATCCTGTCCACTTCTGGGCTCTGCAGGACAAGGAGCTGCTGCAGAGGGTCCAGCAGAGACCCCAGAGCTCATGGCTCTGGAGCATCTCTGGTGAGCAGAGGCTGCAGGAGCTGGGCCTGGGCAGGCTGGAGAAGGGAAAGCTCAGGGGGATCCAGCAATCCACACCAATCCCTCCAAGGGCTGCCACACGATGCTGCCAGGCTCTGCTCAGTGCTGCCAGTGACAGGACAAGCAGCAATGGCCACAAACCAAAACACACAAATTCCAGCCCAGCAGGAGGAAGAGCCTCTTGCCATGGAGGGACAGAGCCCTGCAACAGCTGCCCAGGGAGGGCCTGCAGGTTCCCTCTCTGGAGACATCCCAAACCCACCTGGACACCTTCCTGTGGCACTGCTGCAGGTGACACAGCCTGGGCAGGGCTTGGACTGGGTGATCTCCAGAGGTCCCTTCACATTCCAGCTATTTTGTGATTGCTATTTCCCATCAGCACTTGCTGAAGCTGTTTAGGACATTCCACGGAAACTGTCAGCAACTTCTCCCTTGTTACACACCTTAATAGGTTTCCCCAAACACAGCATTAAAGCTGAATTAATCCAGGCTGATCAGGACATCCCTGCCCTAAGCAGCATTTCAGGTGCTCAATGAAAGGCTTAAGAGCTCACAGAGCCCCTGTCAGTCCCTGTCACACCTGCCAGCCACCTGTGACAGCCACATCCCAGTCATGAGAGCAGCTTTATCTGTTCCAGCTGTTTTCTCTCTGTTTGCCACAATTCCAGAGAAACTATTCCCAGTAGCTTTACCAAGGAATCATCATCTCCTCATCTGGGTGTCATGTTCCAAATTTTTCTACCCAATATTTTACATTTTGTTGATAATGTTTCTTAGTTGTGAAGCAAACATAGCTATTAAAAAAAAATTCCATCCAAAAAATTACTCCTTATACTTCCCTTGCAGAAGAAAACACAAACTGAGCCACAGAGTTAAAGTATTTCAATCCACGTGGAAAAATAAATGGCCAACTTGTTCTCCACCACTGCAAGTCATCAAGCCAATCTCACAGGAAAATATCATCTCAGTACCTGCTCAGCAGTCAGACTGAAACACTAATCCATGTTCCTCTCCCCACAGATGGACATTTTGTGTTGCAGGGAAGTTAAACACCAGAGCTTTTAGCTAAATGAGCAAACAGCCCAGTGAGAAGTGTCATTTTCGCTCTAGTAAAGCAGTGAAGCCCTCAGGAGTGAGAAGAACCTTCCAGAAGAGGCCTGCTCCCTTCAGCAGGGCTGGGAAGGGGAGTTACCCCATTAATGAAGGAATGGAGGAATATCTTGTAGGGTTCAGCTACACGAGGTGCTCAGCGTCAGCTCTTGCTCCCTTCCCAGCTGAGGGAAACTCTGCTCACACCCAGCACAAACCCACACCTTTCTCCACACCATTATTATCAGCTGAGCCACCCTGTGATAATCTGGGATGTCAGGGTCCTTCTCTGCAGCTCCTTCCCACTGAACACCCACACCACACCCAAGGGCATCACAGCCCAACTGGCTGCTCCCTAAAAATCCATCCCACAGCTCCTGCTGTGATCCACTCTCACACGAGATTCCACTTTCTTTGCACAGAAACCACCAAAACTTTACCTTATCTATGAAGAAAACAACTCACAGCCCTCTCTTTTTGGGCAGAATTAAAGAAAATGAAAAGCAGGAGCTCTTTTTTTAGTGTTGCTCCAGTTCAACTGGGGCAGTGCTGGGTCAGCCTGGTAAATGTGAGATAAAATCTACCACAGGTTCTTGGTCTGGGCAAACCAACCTTTCCTTTGGTAAAGCTGCACCTCTGGCTGCTCTCTAAATCACCCCTAAAGAGCAGAATTCCTGTCCTGTTGGGATCTTAACTGCCCCCATTGTAAAATTGCTGCTTTTTAAGTTAGGGTTGTTCTCAACTGACAAGCTGAAACATTAAATATCTGTCTTTCTTATCCCAGATTTGCTGAAATTGAAGGTGTGGCTGCAAAGTTTTCTTATGTGTTGGGTCTTACAGTAGCTAAGAGAGACTTCACCTCATCCCCTTGACTCATAAATCAAGGAAGACTCTGACTATTACAGAAACCTTGGTGAACAGCAGGGAAAAAGCTATTTATCCGGCAAATCCCAACTCACACGGCCCATGATAAACCAGGATTGTTTTCCAGTTCCAAAAATATTTCTGAAAACTATTTTAATGTATAGAGTTACCTGTCCATGTATTGTGACCCCCATTCCAAGCTCCCAAATTCCTCCCTCCCCAACCCAGTTTTCCCACAAGTGAGGTGGAAAAGCAGCACCAAGAGGAAAAGCAGGGATCTCATTTCCACCTCACACCACTCCCACTCCTCACTTTATCTCACCTGCACTATCAGAGAACAGGCACTGCCTGGCATGCAGACTGCTCATGTTTGCTGTCCCTGTAAAATCCAGTTCCACATCCTGCACCAGCAGCTCTTGTTCCTCAGCTTCCCAAGCTCCTTTTAGTACAGAACATTCCAACAGCTTCTCCAACTTCAGAGATTCCCATTCCCAGAAAAACTGAATCCCCTGTATCCCATTAACACACTGACTGCTTCCAGGTTACAACTCAGTGCCTTACCTGAGTTCACCAAACAGACCCCATCTGTCATACAATGGTTATTGAGGACTCCCAAAATCATATCCGTATTTCAGAGCAAACATTAACAGTTCCCTTAAGGTTTTTGTGATTTGAAGGTTCTTACTGCTTTTAGTAGCACCCACTTGTCTCCAGCAGTTTCCAGTGCCAGCCCTTTGGAGGAGGGAGTGAACTCCCAGCTCTGCTTGGTCCCTGAGAGGAGCACAGAGCTTATCTTGGTAATCCACCCAAAAAAAGATGCAAGAGAGGATTCCCCACATCCACCTCACAAAATGATCATCCCTGGACACTCTCCAGTTCCAGTGACCCAGGACTGTCTGTGTGAGCAGTGGTTGTCTCAGGCCCTGTCCATGATACAGAGACAGGGAGCAGAGCAACACTCAGGATTAGCACTCTTATTCCAGCCAGGTGGAATGCACTTCAGTGCCACAGAGTTTACACCAAAGAATGTGCCATTCCCCAGATCAGAAGCCCTTATCAGCTCCCTCAGACTCCCTGAACAAGCAGCACTTTCTCTTTTCCCATCCCAAATTCATGACTGCTTCCCTTGCCCTGCGAGAGAAAGCCCCTCAACCTCTGGGTTTCCTGTTCTGTCACCCTTCAGACCTGGTTTCCAAAGCTCAGAGTAAACAGCTCCCTTTAAATAGCTCTGTCTCCAACACATCCAGGGCATGAAGATCACTTGATAGGAGCAGCCAAGAGGGGTGTTGCCCATCCCAGCTCCAACATTCCACATGCAAAGCAGTCCCGGGGTGTTGGATGCAAACGCTGGTGAACCTTGAGCTAAATATACACAGTAGCCATGAAACTCCAGATTGGGCAGCTCAGATTTCCATCCCAGGCTTTTCCTAGAGGAATAAAGCTAAGAGCAGTAACTACAACAACCTGACAAGGAATCACAGAATGGTGTGGGTTAGAGGAGACCTCAAAGATCTCACTCCAACCCACTGCCATGGGCAAGGGACACCTGGAAGAAAGAAAATTGCCTTTATGGCCACAACTCCCTGCATTGTCTCCTTGCTTGTTTCTGAACTCACCAAGGTCCTAAACCAAAAATTCATTCACAAATGTACGATGGACTTTTTTCCTTCATGGGCACCACTGCCAAATACTCAATGAATTTTTGTTCAGCATGGAACTCCTGTTCCTACACTGGCATAAGGCATCTTGGATGAAGCCAACAGTAAATCACAAGAGAAATGGATAAGGGAGCTGGGAAAGGAGTTCAGCCTGGAGAGGAGGCGACTCAGGAGGACCTTGTGGCTCTGCACAACTGCTGACAGGAGGGGACAGCCAGGGGGTCAGGCTGTGCTCCAGGGAACAGGGACAAGAGAGGGAACAGCCTCAGGCTGGGCCAGGGGAGGCTCAGGTTGGACAGCAGCAGGAATTTCTCCCTGGAAAGGGTGGTCTGGCATTGGCAGGAGCTGCCCAGGGAGGTTTGAAGTCCTGGTGGTGCCCAAGGAGTTCCTGGGTGTGGCACTCAGTGCTCCGGGCTGATGACAAGGTAGGGACTGGGCACAGCTTAGACTCAACAGCCTTAGAGATCTTTTCCAACCCAGATGATTCTGGGATTTGAAAGAGACTGCTTTTAGATTTAATTCCAGGCTTTTGAGTAGAGCTTCTCCCAAGAGAAGTCAAGTTAGACTAATAATTTAAAGAGTCTTCAAAACACAGGATGTAATTCCAGTGCACTTGAAGAGTGAATCATTTTCTAGGGAAATATTCATGAACAGCAAGGCCGAGTTCCACGGCAGTCACGCAAGTCCTGCTGCTGGAGAGGGAGATGATCCTCCCCAATCCCAGGTAGCACATGGAAGAATGAAGGTCTCCCACAGCAAAGCAAGAAGATACTCTTTGGCAACATCCACATTTCATCCTTATTGGAGGGGACAGACTTTAAAATACAGAGTCTTCGGCAGAGATTCAGGTTGACAAAGTTACAACCCACTGAGGTTCATCCAATCAGACAGGAAATAATCAGCTGCACAAGCAGGGCTGTTTTTATAGCACCACGGATTTTGGGATGTCAGGAGCAATTTGGAAAAAAGAAACAACATGCAATGACTCTGGAAAGTTAGAGGAGTGACTCATGGAATGCCACAGTGCCAGTGTGAAGGACCAGGCAAGACCTTCCTGGAGGGCTCTGAAGGGCTGGGCAGTGCAGCAAGGGGAGCTCACCTGGGAAGGAAAGCTCCAGAAGCCAGAGCACTCTGGTTAGTGCCCAACAGAGGGACGTGGGAAGGGTGGGAGAGACTGTGTTACACACCAACTACACATGACAGGAGCCTGGGAACACCCTGAGAAGGCTGAGATGAAACACTTAGACACAGGCGATGTGTAGAAGGATCCAATGATCTTTCTGAAGTGTCAAAACAAAACAAAAAAAAAAAAATCCTAACATCCAGATTCACACAAAAAAAAAAAACAACCCCAAACCCAGCATCAAAACCCAAGGCAGAAATTGCCCTTGGTGAGAATCAGCAAAGCTTGTCTCTGTTCAGCAGAAGCTCAATAAAAAAAGAAAGTGATTTAAGCAAGAGCGAAGTGTCTCTTTTCACAGCTGAAGGACTCTGCTGCTCACAGGACTGAATTAGCTAAAATTAGCTCTCACAGTTGCATTCTCACCAGCACCTCGAACCTCCCGTGTGGATGAGTAGTTTTGGTGAAAGCAGCTCTAATTTGGATTCAGAGCATGCAAATTTAAGGAGAATAGTGATTTCTGACCAGCTCCTTCCATGAACACTGATGCATAAAAAACACTGTCTTTCACATTCAAGTTTAATCCTCTTCTGAAATATTTATTTTTGGAACAATTTAGGGAACAGAAAGCCTTCAGCCCAGACGATTTACATCTAAAAATAGAGGGTTTAAGAATTCAGGAATTCTTTCTACTGTTCTGTCTAATCAATACAGATCCACTGTGACTCCTGTCATCTGCTTTATTTGTCAAAGCACATCCCCACACCCACACTCTGCCAGCGTTATCCAACCTGCATTTTTTGGGTTAGTATAGGCCAAAACAGCATTTTTAATGATGTGAGATTCATAAAGACTCAGTTGCACACACATTACACAAGGAGCACTAAGAACAGAGTCAAGCCTTGAACTATGAAATCATCATTCAAGGCTGGAGCTCCTCCAACGACCATCCTGCCTTCGCTAGGGGGAACATTAATGAACTCTTTGATGGCAACAAGGAGAAAAAGCAGCTTTCATTATCCAAATGTCACTTGTCCACTAATGAGAGGCTGCTAAGCTGACTGATGGCCTTCCTGAGATGCCCTCCTGCCACCAGGAAGGAACAGCAAGGAGCTCCTCACCAGGAGCTGCAATGTCACAGTTGAGTTAAACTGACCAGGAACATCCCCACATATAAAATCCTGATCTCTGCACCAAAATTCCTACATGCAAATGGATCCAAGAATGGTCCTGGTCCATGGCAGCTCTGGAACAACATCCATCAGTGTCTGGGAGAAGACTTTCACCCCAGGCCAAGGACTGCAAAAGGAAATAAAACATCCCAGCGTTACCAGAAGTCACCAAACATCACATAACTCAGCAGCACAAGGGTAGCTGGAGACACAAGACTGTGAGCAGCTCTTACTTAAGTTTTTTATCATATCCACATCACCCCAGCGTCCTGGGAACTCCAGCAGTCCAGCTCATCTGCCACTGCAAAAGAGCAAAGCACCATAAAAGCCTCCCCAGCCCACGACTGGAACAAACACAGCATTTGCAAGAGCTTATCTCTTAGCACCTTTTTAAAAATTAACATTTTTGCTGGTTTTTAAAACGTCTTCTACAAAGTCTGTCAGGCAAGGTGTACCAGGCTGTTCAACAGGTCAGACAAGAAGGATCCTTCTGTTACTCATTCCCTGCACACGACACCCAGAGCAGCAGGAGAACACAACTGCTCCCCCACAGCCTCCTCTGGTAAGGCTGGAGATGCTTCCAGAACAGGCCTTTTGCTTCATTCCACTTTCACCCATGACAAACCCCTGCTGTGCAGATCAAACGGTCAACGGAATGGTCAGCAATGTTACATCTATCTAAAAATACAAGGTAAAGATGTATCCTGTCAGGACCCTAAAGTAGGCTTGGAACAAAGACAGAGATAGAAGACAGTGATAGAACAAGGGGTGGTGGTTTTAAACCAAAAAGGAGGAGAGATTTATATTGGATATTGGGAAGAAATTCCTGGCTGGAAGGGTGAGGAAGCCCTTCACAGGATGCCCAGAGAAGCTGTGGCTGCCCCTGGATCCCTGGCAGTGTCCCAGGCCAGGCTGGATGAGGATTGGAGCAGCCTGGGACAGTGGAAGGTGTCCCTGCCATGGCAAGGGGTGGCACTGGATGATCCTTGAGGTTCCTTCCCACCCAAACCATCCCATGGCTCTGTATCAAACACACCCATGTACCCAGAATGGACAACTCCCTAATCCCATTGGAACTACACAGCATTGCCTTTCCTCAACTCTGGAAAGGGAAAACCAAGAAGGAGATTGCTGGCACCACCAGCAGTTTTGACCAAGTTATACCAGATTAAGGAATGTGTTCTGCAGTGTCAGCTCAGGCCCTACTGTGGGCAAACAGGAGAGAAGTTTGCATTTCCCATCTCCTCGGGACCTTGCAGGCTGCCACAGCAACAGCTTCAAAGCCAAACAGCTCCTGGAGAATCCCCAACCATCCCTGACATTTTATTAATGTAAGAAAGCATGAAAATTCATGAGACTGAAATCTCCTTACATTTTCAAGGTTGATGCCTGCCAGGTTTCATAACTGAAGTGCCCAAGCTGCCCATTAATATCTCCTCACCTCCACCAGGTCACAACCTCCTCCTGTATCCCTGTCCTGGAGGATGGAGAGGATTATCCCATGGGTACGTGTGGATGGGCAGGGAGCTGCAGGTCATAGTTCAGAGATAGATAATAGACCTCACTGAGCACTTAAAAAAACACCTATCAAGCCCCTAGAATTTTATGGGAAAGGATCCATGCAGGTGCTCTTGGAGGGGAGGTTTGCTTGGTGCTTGTGAATTGAGAATTTTACAGGGACTCCAGCATGGTGGAACCACTGACCTGTGCTGCTTCACCCCAGCGTGCAACTGCCCCAGTCTTGACCTGTAAGTACCTTTATAATGGAGATTTAGGATTTATTTAATCCTTGGCTTTTCAGGTTGGAAACTTATTTATGGCAGTAGATTTCACATGGATGTTTTGGAGGAAAAAAGGGGGGAAAAAAAAAATAACAAAGTTAAACAGAATACAAGTTGACAGCATGACCAGGACACTGGGTTAAAAGTTTTGAAAATACATGTTATTTGGTTAATATATATATATAAATATTTCCATGAAAAAGGTAATTTATATACATTTCTATAAATCCAATTCTCACACTCTAAATGAAGAGCAGTTGGTAAGCAGATCAGTGTGACAGGTTTAATAAGCTGTGTGTCTGAGGGGAAATATTTTAGATGTGCAGGAACACACGAGGAACGTGACCCAGGCACTCCCCACGTCCCCAAAAATCAGTCCCACCAAAGGTGATAAACACTGTAAGATGAATCCACCCTGCAGCAAATCTCCTTTGCTCAGAGCTGTTTTTTAGGAACTGCTAACTGTTTACAGACAGAATTCCATGAGCAGTTCTGAATAAAGGTTCTTCCTGCTCACTGTTTGTGGGATCTGCTCCTGCCCAGAAGGGAATTCTGCCCTCCTTCCCCCATATCCATCCCTGCAGCTTCCCCAGCTGGTTTCAGTGCCTGGTGTGTCCATTACGGAAATTGGAGCCAGAGCAGAGCAGCTCCAGAGGCTCCTGCCAGCAGCAGTGGGGTCAGAAGAGCCAGAGGGATGTGATCAGGAGCACCCCACAGTTAGTCACAGGTGAGCAAACACATCCCAAGGACAGAGCACACACCCCACTGCTCACAGCCCAGTGGTTCCACCAGAGCTCCCAAAACAAAACCAGCACGTGGAAGTGACAAATCCCCTCTCCAACACTTGTTTAGTCCATACCGAAATTCAGTAGTCACAGATTACAAATATGACAGATCACTTGAAAGGGATTTTGGATAAGAGCTTGAAATGACAGGACATGGGGGAATGGGTTCAGAGAGAGTAGGTTTGGATGGGATGGATATTGGGAAGGAATTCCTGGCTGGGAGGGTGGGGAGGCCCTCGCACAGGGTGCCCAGAGCTGCTGTGGCTGCTCATGGATCCCTGCAAGTGTCCAAGGCCAGGCTGGACACTGGGGCTTGGAGCAGCCTGGGACAGTGGAAGGTGTCCCTGCCATGGCAGGGGTGGAATGAGGTGAGATTTAAGGTCCCTTCCAACACAAACTCTGAGATTCCAAGATTTTGCTTTTACCTTTTCCATATCAATTTTGGGACAACGATGATACAGCAGATGCTTCATTGCTCTTTTTCAGCAAAAAGATTATAACTTTGGGGTTTTAAATTATGCCAGACAGCAGCACAACCAGTGATTGAAGAATACATTAAAAACCAAACCCTATTTTTTATTTTCCACTGCACAAATACAGCACGTTTGAAGCCTCTGCATCATCACTGATTTCTCTCTGAATTCTCAAGAGCAAAACCATGAATATGGAACCAGAAGGGGGAAGGTAAAAAAGGCATTTACACCCCGTGCAGACACAAGACCATTTCTACTTCAGTGCTAAAAATCACAGCGTTTCCCTGCTTGTTTTCTGGAATCTCCTGCTACTAACCCAGCTGCTCCCTGCACACCTGACACTTTAGTGAGCTACAGCACTGAGTTACACTGAGCAACAAATCTCCCTCATTTCTTTACTCACAAGAGTCCTCCCTGAGCTCCTGCCCATGGAGCAGTGGGTGGTGGGACCAGGGCTCACCCTGCACCACTGCAACCACAGGGGTAAATTCCCCTGCTGAGGACACAGTCAAAAGTGTCCAGGGCTTAAGTGATCCATTGTCTGACAGCTGAATATTTCAAATCTTGCTATTTCAGAGCCTGGGCTGCACAGTGAAGAATTACAGCTCCTCACTGTGCTTCTACAGCAGGGGAAAACCTGAGCCTGCAGTGCAGGGTAATGAGCACTGTAAAACAACCCCAGCACGGGGTTGTGCTCAGGGTGGGTTTTTCTTCCTCTCCTTTTTCCAGCTCAAAAGTTTTCCCAGGAGCTACAGCTGGTCAGCAGCATGGGGAAGATATATTTTGGTGTCAAAATATGTGAATCACAGAACTCCAGAATGGTGGGCACTTAAAAGCCCATTCAATGCTACTTCCTGCCATGGGCAGGGACCTTCTACTATCCCAGGCTGCTCCAAGCCACATCCACTCTGGCCTTGGACACTTCCAGGGATCCAGGGGCAGCTACAGCTTCCTGGGCACCCTGTGCCAGAGCCTCACAGCCAATTCCTTCCTAATATCCCATCTGAACCTACTCTGTCTCAGTTTGAACCATGTCCCCTTGTCCTGCCATTCCAGGCTCTTATCCAAAGTCCCTCTCCATCCTTTTCACTGGCTTCTAGACTAGAGGGCATCCTCTCCCACAGAAGTTAGTGACACTCAAAATCAGTGCATTGACAATATAAACTGTTAGAATCAATTCAAACCAAAGTCATTCAGAGTATAAGCATATTCCAGAGGTTTCAGAGTGCTTCACCTAACAGTTTTACATGGAAAAGACCAGACTAGCAAGAATTAAGCAAAATCTGTGTCCTGAGATACCAAAACTGCTAAAATATTAAACCCCTGATTACACATTGACTTCGTCAGGCCCTCACTGTGATCCCAGCTGGGCAGAAGTCATGCATGGAACATCCCAAATTCTCCTGGCAAATTCTGGGGAAGCCTCAAACCATCATTTTACCTCTCCTGTGTGGGGACAGTGCCCAAAACCCGACAGAACTTGCACCTCAGCTTAGGCAGAGCTTTGTTAGGTCAGCTCTGAGTGATCCCCAGCACAACCAAACTCTCTCTACCCCAGAAACAAAGATTTAGGCACTACCAGGGTGCAGCAGAACCAAAGAAAACAAAGTTTCTCCCGTCATTCCAGATCTTTAGCTAAAATCAGAGCATCTCTGAGCAGATTTGCTCTAGGAGGTGCAAGCAGAAAGTGATACCTGTACCTGGGGAAAGGAGAGATGGGAGATAAAGGTCACAGCAGTGTAGCCAGATAGGGTTAAGGTCATTAACATTTAGTTCTTCGCCTTTTAGCTCACAGATCACGTTTCCAAGGCATAAAGAAACTCACCTTACCCAAGCTTTTCAGACTCAGATTGAAAAACAAACCCAGCAGCAAAAAAAAAGTCCATTTGTAAGGGGTAAGTTTCCCTTGGTTAAAGGCGGGTTGGAAAACCAACCAGTCAGTATAAGACTTAAAGTCATTTTGTGGATAAATTCTTGGACTGAGCTGGAACTTATTCATATATTCTGCACCAAAACTATGGCTTTTAGGGTTTTTAAAGCAGTGTCACTCCCTAGCAAATTCAAGGCAATAGTGGCTGGCCCTAACATTACCTGGTAATTCCTTCAGATGTTTATTTACCACTGTAATAGAGTAAGCAATTGAATTTTCTAAAGAAAAGAAGTTTCTAAAGCCAAAAAAAAAAAACTGGAACAGAAGATGAGCAGTCACTTCCCGTTATGCAACTCTCTGAAAAAACAGATTTGTTCAATTCAGCATGAAGAATTGGGCTGCACTCTGAGTACCCACCATAGCTGCTGACAGGTTACAACAAGGTGCAGACAGCTGTGTTAAACCAGAACCCAGGAGCAAATTGCTGCAAGATCTGAGCCACCATCCAGGGAATGAGGTGCTGGACACACACAGGATTCAGACACACCCTGCAGAGCACCAGGGGCTGCCAGTGACACCCACTGTCCCCCCACCCTGCCCTAAACACTGCAATGTGCTGCTGAACATCACTGAATTACAGCATTTTTATAGGCATGGCTGAACCAGCCAGACGTGTGGAAGGCATGAGAACCCCAAAATCACTAAGACGGGAAAAGATCTCCAAAGTCAGAGAGTCCAAGCTGTGCCCAATGCCCACCTCGTCCCCAGCCCAGAGCACTGAGTGCCACATCCAGGTGCTCCTTGGACACCTCCAGGGTTGGGGACTGCAAAGCTCCCTGGGCAGCCCCTGCCAAGGCCTGAGCACTCTTTGCATGAAGAAATTCCTCCTGATGTCCAACCTGAGCCTCCCCTGGCACAGCTTGGGGCCACTTCCTCCTGTCCTGTCCCTTGTTCACCACAACCTCCTCTCAAGCAGCTGTAGAGAGAGAAAAGCCCCCCGAGTTGTGCACTTTTACTTTGCTGCATTTTGAAGGTTCAGTCACAGTAAACAGTGAGGTAGAGAAGAACTACAGGGAAAATAAAAAAGAAGGGAGAGACTCAGCATGTTCGACGATTCCATCCCCACAGACCCCCCTGTTTTGGGAAAGCAGAGGAGCAGTTCTCACCCTGTGTGTGTTATCTGAGCAATGACAGCCTAAGCCAAGGGAGCTGCTGGAAGTGTTTTCCCTGATCCTTGTTCTGTGCTTATCAAGGAAAGTGATTCCTGCTCTGAAAACACAGCAAGATCAGCAGCAGTTTCCCCATCAAGATTGGAACCAGCACAATGTGTGTTACTTCACACCACAACCAAATAAATCACTGCACAGACTCACTGCCTTAAAAAGCTCAAATAACGCCTTCAGAAATCAAAAGCTGAATAAATACTGTATTATGTTTGACTGAAAATGCTTCAGACATACTCATAAAACAGATTTCTAGACTTAATCCACCTGACTTCTATTTCTCACAGCAATTGGAATTCAGAAAGTTCTGTGGTTTAATGCACAGGTTCTTACTGCAAAGACCAATTAAAAAATAATTATACCATCCAGCTTTTAATCTGGACTTAAAACTGTTCAGCTCAGACTCATTAAGAAAAAAAAAAGAAAAACCCAGCTGTACATATGTCCATCCTCTTTCAGTTGTTCCTGGACAAGACACAAATGCATTCCTGCTTCTGGTCATTCACCCAGATCCAAAGAAAACCAGGAGTGCTGAGGCCACGGGCTGTGGAGATGTGTGAGATGTGACCCCATCTGCAGAGCTGCCCCAGCCCTGGGGAACAACAGCACAAGGAGCTGGAGCTGCTCCAGGGCTGGAGCCAGGCTGGGAGAGCTGGGAATGTTCACCTGGAGAAGGGAAGGATCCAGCGAGAGCTCAGAGCTCCTGCCAGGGCCTGAAGGGGCTCCAGGAGAGCTGGAGAGGGACTGGGGACAAGGCATGGAGGGACAGGACACAGGGAATGGCTTCCCACTGCCAGAGGGCAGGGATGGATGGGATGTTGGGAAGGAATTCCTGGCTGGGAGGGTGGGGAGGGGCTGGGATGGAATTCCCAGAGAAGCTGTGGCTGCCCCTGGATCCCTGGAAGTGTCCAAGGCCAGGTTGGAGCAGCCTGGGATAGTGGAAGGTGTCCCTGCCATGGCAGGAGGTGGCACTGGGTGATCCTTAAGGTCCCTTCCAGCCCAAACCACTCTGGGATTCCAAGATCCAGCAAAGCCCTTTCACTGCTGCCCTGTCCAACAGGCTCCACTCCCAAACACTGCACTCCCCACTCAGGGAATGCCCCAGGAGCTGGGATTGCAGTGACATTGGTCTGTGCACCACGTCTGACAGCTACTGAGCAAACACACACTGTGCCAAAGCTCAGCTCCTGAGCCACCCAGCGCTGGGGGATTTCTGAGCCAACACCACCACCAAGAATTGAGTTGCTCCTGCTGCGTTCACATGCAGAGCTGCTCCTACTCCATCTCTAATTAGTTATCCCATCGTTTTAAAGACAAATTCCAATGACAAGGGAGACAAGTCTAACACATTGTCTCATGTGCAATTCTGTTATTTTTGCAGTCCTCAGCATTTCTTTAGCTGGCAGAAATAAAACATTTGTATTGGAGTTCCAGCAGACTCCAAACCTTCCGGCCTCCCCTACACACAGATATTGCAATTTAACCTGGAACCAGCATGAGGCTCCCAGTGCCTCCAAGGACAACAAAGCAGCTTATCAGGGTGAGAAACTGAAAGAACAATGAATAATACAACTTCTGGTGTTTCAAGCTGACTTAGAATGAAGCAAACTCTGTGTTTCTGGCACATCACTGAATTCCCACTCAGCAAGATCCAAGTGTCAGCCCCCACAAGCATTGCACAAGTTGAACATCCAGGGTTTGCTCTTACTACAAGTAGATTTCCCAATCAACTACTTATTTTAAAACAATTTCATAAATTTAAAACCAGAAACAGGTAGAAAGCACAGAAGGCACACTGATTCACCGTATTACATCTTAAAAGGAATAACTTAAAATTATGAAGCCAAGGATCACTCTTACATCATTTTTAATTTCAACCTTGCTTGGCTCCACCTGAAGACCAAAGTGGTATTTCTCAATGAAGATTGGGACCACATTTATTCACTCTCCTGTAACAACTTCTCATTAGAGAGCTTTGGGACCTTTAAGATCATCCCATTCCACCCCTGCCATGGGCAAGGACAATTCCCACAATCCCAGGCTGCTCCAAGCCCTGTCCAACTTGATCTTGGACACTGCCAGGGATCCAGGGGCAGCCACAGCTTCTCTGGACACCTGTGCCAGGGCCTTCCCACCCTCACAGGGAACACTTTCTCCCCAGTATCTCATCCAAACTCACTCTCTTTCAATTTAAAGCCACTCCCCCTTGTCCTGGCACTCCATGCCCTTTGCAAAGAGTCCCTGTCCAGCTCTTGATGTACCTAAAATCAATGCAATTGCCAGAAAAATAAGTACAGCAATATCCACAACCTGAATTTTTGCTGAGCTCACCTGGAAGCTGGAGGTGAAAAGCTCAGGATTGAATTTGGGATGATCCAAAGCTCCCAGCTCCCTCCACAGCCCACACAGCTCCCTTGGGTCCAACGAACAGCTCCAGCACTGCTCCGTGCACAGTTGACCACCAGGATGAGCTCATTCCCAGCAGCAAACTCCATCAAAAGCTTTTTGTTACAAGCTGCTGTACTTCAGTTTGCTTTGTTTTTGGATTAATTAGTAAAGATGTTTGACAGAAAGATCCACTTTATTATTCAGAAAATGTTCAGTACTTTCCCCTCTCTCTTACATTTCTACCTCTAGATTTAGAATATTTATAAGACAATTTTAAATTTTTTAGCCAAATTACTAGAATCACAAGGAGACGAATTCTGGAGGGGCTGGGAAAAGGCTTTTTCTTGGTTTTTTGGGTTTTTTTTTTCTTTTCCTCATGGGTGTTTGAAAGAAAAAATACTTCAGGTTCTACTTTCAAGTCTGTCCACCCCCTTCGTAAACAGGCATTCCAGATTTGTTTCAGGATCTGCTTCTCTATTTCATGCAAGAAACTTGCTGGAATAAAAGAAAAATAATTCAGACTGTTTTAGGTCGGAAGGGATGTTAAGGATCACCCAGTGCCACCCCTGCCATGGGCAGGGACACCTCCCTCTATCCCAGGCTGCTCCAAGCCCTGTCCAGCCTGGCCTTGGACACTGCCAGGGATCCAGGGGCAGCCACAGCTTCTCTGGGAATTCCATCCCAGCCCCTCCCTACCCTCCCAGCCAGGAACTCCTTCCCAATATCCCACCTAACCCTGCCCTGTGCCACTTTAAACAGTGCAGAATTCAGATTTGCCATCACACAGCACAGAACTGACACCACAACACAGGGGCATTTATTGCAGCCAGGCCTCGGAAATTAAGGAGACACAAAGCAGAAGGCCTGCAGTGTTCAGAAATAAAGAACCTCTGATTATGTTGTGTGGAATGACCAATCCTGCAGATCTCCAGTGAGGCACAGGCTGCCTATTCCCTATTCCCTTTCCAGAAGGAAGCTCAGATGCCTCACAGAGTTTCATCCTGTGCTGGGTTTGTTTTTTCCTTCACCCATCATGTGCTGCTGGAGCTTCCTTGGCCTCAGCCTCAGCCAGACTGAATGAATGAGTCACTTAATTAACCCAGAATTCACACAAAGGACATGTGAGAGCTAAAGCCTGCCTTGAATCTGGTCAACCCGGTGAGCATCCTAAAACACTCAACTTTTCTTTCTTCCAAAACATATTTAAAAAATAAATTAGTAGAACAACAGAAGTGATTTAGTAAAAACTTGCTGAGAGAGAGAACAATCCACAGGCAACCTCCAGATTAAAAGCTGTAAGATTTTGGTCAATGCTGTAAAATACAGCCTACAGTTTAGCAGATGAAAATGCTCCTCCCAATACACAACCCCCTTTGTTGCTATTATGCTTCTGAAAAGTACAATATAAAGCATTTCATCTGGAAATCACAGCTCCTGTACTTTGAGAGATTAACAGAAAAACTCTCCCAAGAGATAAGCAGGGAGAGAAGTGTTGAGTGTCACCTGCAAGCAGGAAACCCTGTGCTGAGAGGACAAAGGTGACAGCAGCAACCAAAGATAATGTTTTTTATTTGCCAATATTGACACTTCAGAGCTGGGTCATTTCCTCGACACCACCAGTGCTCACCTGTGCACAGAGCACTTAGCTTTGAGGAAGGAAAGGCATTTTCTGCTGCAGAAGAGATGGAGAGAGACTGAAAAAGGCAAATTAACCACTGGGTCTGGGGCACCCTGGGCACTTTGCTGGTGACACTGAGCTCTGGGTGCTGCCAGAGGGAGGGGATGGGGCTGTGCCAACCTCAGGAGCTTCAACAAGGCCAAGGGCAAGGTCCTGCACCTGGGCTGGGACAATCCCAAGCACAATTGCAGGCTGGGGATGGACAGAGGGAGAGCAGTCCTGAGGAAGAGGTGGGTGAGAAGCTGAACATTCCCTGGCCAGAATCCCCCATACCCTGGGCTGATCCCCAGTGTGGGCAGCAGGGATGGGAGAGCTGGGAATGCTCACCTGGAGAAGGGAAGGCTCCAGGGAGAGCTCAGAGTCCCTGCCAGGGCCTGAAGGGACCCCAAGAGATCTGTCAGGAGTGGAACTGGATGATCCTGAAGGACCTTCCCCCCAGCCCAGTGTGGCTGCTGTGCTGTGAACCCCACAGTGCCCAGGACTCTCAGAGTTTGCAGCACAAACACTGCTGACCAGCAGCTCCAGCAGCCAAGGGAACACAACCTACACTTCACCACCAGCTGAGAGTAGAAACCAAGGAGATGGAAAAAGGGCAAAACAGAAAACAAACCTGCTCTGCACAAACCTTTTGCCCGATCTGTTCTCACAGTTCTTACATTTTGATTTTGTTTAATATGCTATAAAGTGGGGAGGGAAATACTCTCCTGCTAACTTACAAACACATATCACAATAATTGACTCACCTCGCCCTCCTGCTCTGCTGTTCATGCTGAATTATTTGCATTTATTCCTCTGATCTAACTTTTTTTTGTACACCTAATCCCACAAAAAAAGTTTAGGCTTGAATTTAAAGTATTAACAGGATTGCTGAAAGGAAACTACTTTGAAAAGCCTGTTATCAGTCAGCAAGTGCAGCTGGTGGATACCCAGCCTGCCTTTGTAGTTGGAATTCTCTAATAAAGGAACATCTGAGCTTAATCCAAAGCTTCTGTTTCATAAATAATGAGATTCTACAATCCTTCATTTGAAAACTAAACTAATTTAAGAACAAAATGCAGGTCCTGCAAGGCATTTTGGAAATTTCCTTGCTTTGAAGGCAATTCAGTATGAAGTACAATACTACTCAAGGTGCTCTGTGTTAGGATATTCCTCACCAGAGCCCCCTGTTTCACTTCTGTCTTTCAGAGGATCAGTTCCCAATCTATGTTTACATTTTACTCCTCAATTTACCGTTGTGAAGCTTATTTTAAGTTATAAAACTATTCTGAATAATGCAGGGTGTTACACTTGTACAACCAGGACGCTCTTAACGTATTTCAATTCAGATTAACTATTTTCATTACTCCTTGGGCTCCCCCCACACATCTGCAAAATTAGCTCAGCACAATGTTTAATTATTCAAATAAAGGTGAAAAAATAACTCCCACTGAAATTTTGATGAGGTGTAAGGATCTGTAACCGTCGGTCCTGCCTCCCCCCCCTCCTCAGGCATAAACTGACATCTCCTAATTAAACTGGCAAAAGCAAAGGTACTGAGCACCACAAATACCTGAGCTGAAAATACATAAAAATAACAAATGCACTTTAATTCCACAGGGATTCTGAGAGCAAACTTTGCACTACATAATTTCTTGTTGAGTTCACATTCAACCGTTTGATTACATCAGCACCTCAAAATGATCTTGGAAGAAGAGAAGCTTGCCAGGGAATTTCATTGGGGAAACGTAACAGGCACAGTCAGCATATTTGGCTGCTGAAAAATAAGTCTACCAATAAATTACAGACCAGTAAAAATAAACATACCCCAGACTAGAAAGAAAACCAGCCTAATTTTGATGAATTGTGGGCATTTTCCATGTTTCTACAGGCATATCCCACACCAGGGAAATCAATATTCCATTTTCAATCCATAGGGAGCCCAGAGCAGTCTCTGCAGGGAGTGTGGGGTGTGTGCAGTGCTGAGTTTGAACTCCAAGGGCAGGAACTATGAAGGCTCAGCGAGTTCAGTGACTCCCTGCCAGAATCCAGCTGGCTTCCCTTGTATCCCTGCCTCCCAACAGCCTAAACTGCTTTAGAAACCTCCATTCCACCCTACCACCAGCATAAAAAGCCAGTTTTCACTCTGACTCCTGCACAGTCCTTGGCAAGTTTGCCGTCCTGGTAAGGAAAGGAATTCCCTGGTCTGGCATTGCTGGGGACACAGAGACAAAACCACACACACAGATTCAAAAATAACTTCTGTTCATGCCTTCAAATCCAGCAGCAAAAGCCAGCACAGCTCTTGGAGGGTCAGACTTGGAGACACTGTGCTTGGGAACAGCACAGCAGCTTATGCAGGAGAGGAAAGGCAGTTTG
Source organism: Lichenostomus cassidix (assembly GCF_008360975.1). Classification (NCBI taxonomy): domain Eukaryota; kingdom Metazoa; phylum Chordata; class Aves; order Passeriformes; family Meliphagidae; genus Lichenostomus; species Lichenostomus cassidix. Next base: position 803,172 of record NC_139482.1, read on the forward strand.
GAAAGAGTTAAATCCTCCAAGAGCAATCCTAGATGTGCACTGGACAGCTCTGTCCTTACCTTAACCTTCCTTCCGCTGCTCTGCCCTGGTCACTCCCTTATTAATTCCCTAAATGTGTTCCTCTCACTTTCCCAAGAGGACTCGAGTTACCAGTGCCCTCCTGAGTGAATTTTCTATTCTCCTGTCTAACAGTCAGTTACCAAAATAACTTTTCTATTCTCCCAGTGTCACTTTTGGAGTATTTCCTTCTCTCATTATATAACCACGGAGCTCTGCTTTAAAAGGGAATCTCCTTTTATCACAGGAAGTCAAACCCCAAGGGGAAAAAACATCAAGTCTGTGGTATGTTTGAACAAGACACCATCAGCTGATGCCAGCCACAGTCAGGATTTCTGGGAGCAGTGTGTTAAATTCTGTGCAATCACCCCTCCAACTGCCTTTTTAAAAGGTCTTTGTAGCAAAAATAGAGACCCACCCTACACAGAATACACTCAGATGGTCTTAAACAAGATTTGAGAAAACAGAAATAAGGGAGAAAAAGCAGCAGAACAGGAGAGAGAGCAGAGCAGCAGGAGAAGGGGAGAAACCTGTGGCACAAACACAGCTCAAGGTAATTAAGGAAAAAACCCAAATCGATGCTCAAGGTAATTAAGGAGAAAACCCAAATCGATGCCCTCCCTGCCCAGCAGAGCCCCAGGGCAAAGCCCTGCTGGAATGCCAGGCTGCAGCAAGAAGCTGGTGCCAGGTTCTGCTCAGAGACAAGCACACAGGGATGTGCCCACGGGGGAAGTCTGTCAGCAGGACCAGCAATTACTGCTCATTTGGCAACTTCTGAACCTTTGCTGATGAAAACTAAGCTCGGAGCAGCAAGGAGTTTCCTTAATGCTCCCCCAACGCCTTCAAATTTATGTTAATTCCTTCCAGGAGAGGGAAATCCCATAGAAGCTGCCAGCAAAGGGACACAGCACACCAAAATAACACAGAATGCCTTATTTAAAGAGTTGTTACAGGTTCAGGAACAAGACAATGACTGATGCAACAAAAGAATCTTGGAAAGTTGATATGATAAAGCTTTTTTCTACACCATTAACACCAGAGGTCTCAAATAAATGTGATGCTTTTGGGATAAATTTGATTTTCAGCCACCAGACAATGCCATGCAACACTGCTCTACATTCATATGTAGAGCTATTAATTCCTGGTAAAACCACCATTGCTTTTAAGGGGAAATACAAGCCTAAAAATGCCAGCTTGAGGCAAATTATAGCATCTCTCCTTAAAAGTGAATTCCCCAAGCTGAAAATAGTTTGGACCAAAAGCAAATCAGCTCGAGTCACATCAAACCAGTGCTAATGCAGATATACATCCCTACAAATCCAGTCATTCACCAATTACACCCATGCAAGCTCCTAAGAGGGTCACTTCAGGACAAATATGTAATCCCCAATGTGACACTTGATCCTATTGCCCTACATGCTCTGTTCAAATCCCAATGAAAAAAAAAAAAAAAAGTACTTTTTACCTAAAAAAACCCAGTTAAAGAAAATCCAGCCCTCAGAACACGAGATGGAAATATCCTTTTAATTCTCATGCTGTAAATGCTTAAATAGGTTAAAATACAGCCTGAGGAAAAATAATGTATGTGCTTTAAGCATGAAGACAAGCTGGAAAAATTAACCCTGCAGATCACACTGTGGTTTCATAGACAAATGCAAATTTGTGATATAAAATATAGCCACCCACAGCATCCTACAGTCATCATTGTGTTGTCACACAACCACCTGACACAAACATTGTGTGCCAACCCCACAGCATGTCATCCCAAAAGGATTTCATGCAGGATTCAAGCCCCAGTGACATCCTGGGGGGTGTGTCCCATCATCCTGCACAACTCTGCTGGTCTAGGTGGAACCAACTTCCACTCTGGGAGTCACAACCTGCACACCTCAGCAGGAGCAGAAACTCAAATCACACAACCCAGCTGCAGAGCTGGCCAAGCACTCCCAGAATCCAGAGGCCAAGATGGCCTGGGTGGGAAGGGACCTTAGAGCTGAGCCAATGTCACCCCCTGCCATGGCAGGGACACCTCCCACTGTCCCAGGCTGCTCCAAGCCCTGTCCAGCCTGGCCTTGGACACTGCCAGGGATCCAAGGGCAGCCACAGCTTCTCTGGGCACCCTGTGCCAGGGCCTCCTCACCCTCACAGGGAAGAATTCCTTCCCAATATCCCATCTCTCCCTGCCCTCTGGCAGTGGAAAGCCATTCCCTGTGTCCTGTCCCTCCAGCCCTTGTCCCAAATCTCTCTCCATCTTTCCTGTAGCTCCTTCAGGCTCTGCAAGGCCACACTGAGGTCACCCCAAAGCTTCTCCTCTCCAGGCTGGGCAATCCCAACTCTCCCAGCCTTTCCTCCCAGCAGAGCTGCTCTATCCCTCTGCTCCCTCTGGTGCCTCCCCTGGACTCTCTCCAGCAGGTCCTTGTTCCTGTGCTGGACCCAGGGCTGGAGGGAACACTCAAGAGTTCTTAAGCAAAGCAACACTTCTGAAGCTGTGCATCCATAACTTCCCAGTGGGAACCCTGCAACAGGCCATAACATACTTAATCTGCTACTGCTTATTGAAATCACTAAAATCCACAGCTCCTGCTAAGTTCAAATGATCCAGCTGTTAACATCCAGAACCCTTTTTCTAACTGCTCTGATTTATGACTAAAAAGAGAAACGATTCACTCCCACCACAACAGTCAAAGGAAGGAAGAGAGGGTGACTCAGTTCTTTGTCTCATTCTCTGCCTCCCCTGTCTGCAGAGCCTCATTCAGAACCTCTGCTGGATCTGCTTGGGGATTTTTGTCTTTGCTCTCCCAGTTTGGAAGTTTCCAATTACCTAATTAACAGCAGTGAAAGTATCCATGGACAGCAGAAAAACTTCTGATATTCCTTAAAACTACTGCAGATAAGCAAAAGAGCATCTTTTAACAGAGCATTGCACTTAATAAAGCTGCAACAGAGAAACAGCTGAAATTGAGAGGTTAAACACAAAAAATTAAAAAAAAAATCCACAAAGAGGAATAAACCCCATCAACACCAAAATTCCCCATCCCTGGAAGTGTCCCAAGGCCAGGCTGGATGGGGCTTGGAGCAACCCAGGATAATGCAAGGTGCCTCTGCCCATGGCAGGGGATGGAATGGAATGATCTTTAAGGTCCCTTCCAACCCAAACCATTCTGTGATTCTTGGAAAAAGTAACATTCCAAAATCAGTGTTCTTGTGTTTGCTGTTAACACCATTTCAGTGCACCAGGAAGGAACCTGGGTGCAGACAGCAGTGAGGATAGGGCAGAAATTAAGCACTTGGAACTGCTACCATGCTTTTCTGTAAGCTGCTGTTTACAATTAGGTTTTCCTCAATATTTCCAAGAGCATTTCATATCCAACATCACTGCTGATGCTCTCCTCAAGTGTGGATCAAGCTGCACTTACCCACAGGGGAATGGAGCATATGAACTTCCTGAGCAGCTGTCACTGCCCAGAGCACCTCCCAGGCCATGAGGACCTTCAGCCTAACCCAGGGAAAACCTTTTACCACAGTCAACCTCTTCCTCTCAACATGCCTGAAAACCAGGCTAATTCAAATTACAGAGAGTCAGATGCTTAAAACTGCACAGTGCTTTCCAGAGGGGATTACAGGAAAACTGTCAGTGGAGCACAACTTTCAGATTTCCATTTGCATCCTGTTCATAGCAGTTCTAAGTGCTTCATTCCTGTCCTATCCCTAAACACAACAACACTGGATTTGGATTAGAGGTCCGAGTTTGAGGAGGGCTCTGGAGCATCTCTGGTGAGCAGAGGCTGCAGGAGCTGGGCCTGGGCAGGCTGGAGAAGGGAAGGCTCAGGGGGATCCAGCAATCCACACCAATCTCTCCAAGGGCTGCCACACGATGCTGCCAGGCTCTGCTCAGTGCTGCCAGTGACAGGACAAGCAGCAATGGCCACAAACCAAAACACACCAATTCCAGCCCAGCAGGAGGAAGAGCCTCTTGCCATGGAGGGACAGAGCCCTGCAACAGCTGCCCAGGGAGGGCCTGCAGGTTCCCTCTCTGGAGACATCCCAAACCCACCTGGACACCTTCCTGTGGCACTGCTGCAGGTCACCCTGCCTGGGCAGGGCTTGGACTGGGTGATCTCCAGAGCCTCCCAGCCAAGGCACTCTGGAATTCTGGGATCTTGGTGTGCCTGGCAACTTCAGCCTTTTCAATGAAGCTCTGTATGGTTTGGGGTGGGATTTTTCACCCTAAGCCTGAATGCTTTCAACTCATCCCACTGACAGCATTCCTCCATCACATTTTCCCAACAAAGCCAATCTGATGAGTGCTTGGCAGCCCAAGCACTTGTTTCTATGTCCCCTTTAACAGAATCGATGCAGCTTCTAAAATTAGTAGTAGAAATCCCACCTGAGCACTGACCCATTTCTCACCGCCCCATTTCACTGCACTGAAGTTCTGGCAGAACAAGCTGATAGAAAGCATGAAGTGGGGGAAGGCTGGAACTTGAAACAACTTTTTTTTAATAGAAAAATAAAGTCATAACATGGAAACAAACCCTTACTATCAGCTCCTGAAGGACAAACTGCCAGAGTACCTACAGCAAAGAGCTGACACACCACAGTCACTGCAAGAAACAAGTGAGAGGGGGGAGAAATAAGCCCAGGTAAAAACACCTGGTTGTTTCTCTGCCCCTTCCAGAGGATTTTAATCACTTCACAAACACCAGTTAAGCTGCATGGAGATATTTGCTCCAATCCTCAGTGTGAGAGCTGAGGGTTTCCACTCCTAAGTACAAACTGAGCTCCAGCACTTCAGGAGTTGCAACTCCAGAGTATGTAAACACACTTTGAAACTGGTCTGATAAATGCTCCCATCGTTTTACTTTGTTTAGAGCAAGTGTCAACACCCTAAATTCAGCTGGAAAACAGCATTTGGGGATGATGTAGCTCTAATACAATTTTACAAAAGGAACAATGACTCACTCCCAGGCGGGAATGTGTTGGAAGTGTATGACCTAATGCTCAGAGACATTTGCTTTTCCAAAAAGATCTAGTTTTAGTATGTACAGCATCTCCCCAACCAATAAAGTTTTTTTTTAAAAAAAGTTTCACACAAAGTGATTTACACAATTACCTCACTTTTTGCCTTTTTTTCCACTTCTTGTCAAAATCCAACTAGCTGATCTGCAGTTTCCCTAACCGCAACTTCAGCCTTGTCTTTCCCTTTAATCCCATCCCTGGATTTCTTCTCCAGGCAGTTTAGCCCTGGCTGTTGGAGGCAAGGAGAGCATGAGGAGTTCCTCAGCACACAGGGATGGAGAAGTTAAAATGCAAGTGTTAGGACACACCAGATATGGAACATGAGCAAGCCCTGAGCACCTGCCTGACGAGCAAGACGAGCCTACTCCACGCTCAACTGGATTCCCCACAGCCCTGCTGAGGCTCCTCCAGCTGTGAGGGGCTGATTTTCCAGATGCTCTGTTCAGACAGCAGCTGGGCAGCTTTCTGAGGAACTTTGTTACAATACAAAGCCCAGAATTCTGGGATCCATTTCATTCAAAAAGCCATCCCATGGTTGGAGCCTGCGCCTTTCCCGGCCTCTCTGCTGTTCATACTTGCAAATACCCCGGATCAAAAGGGGCGAAGTGTAGGTGGAAAATGGGAGTGAGTGACACAGGCTAATCAGGATTTTAATCATGCTAATGGATGTGATTAAGTGCATACTTCTCCCAGAAGCCTCCTGCAGCTCCTCGGAGTAGCCTGATAGCCAGCACGCAGCCAGGGCAAAGTGCTCATCCCATTTAATCCGCAGCTACACCGTGTGTGTCACGTCACCCGCTCAGGGATACACCTGATACTTAACCTTCCTCCCACCCACACAGCCCATCTTCTACCCTGCCAACACACTCATTTTGGGCAGGGTGCAGACTCCAGCACCGTGTTTGTCTGCGCTAAACTCTCTTTACAAGGAGAGTTGCAGCTCCAAGAGGCTGGAAATCCAACCTTGGCAAAGGAAAGCTAATCCAGGGCCTATTGCATTACACAAACCTCCCTCCATAATGCAACTACAACTATTTTTTCTGTTGTTTGCTAGTTTTGTTCAAATCACAGGGACATTGTGAGCTTTATCTCAGTGTTGGTATCTTGCTACTCCCGGGAGGAACTACAAATTCAGCAGTTGCCACTCTCCCCGAGAAAAGTTCTAAGAGGCAGGAGGTAAAATAAGGCAAGGATTAAAGGAGCAACAAGGAGCAGCCTTTTCTAAAAGTGAGGGAGAAGTCAGCCCCTTCCCTCCCTGTCTCCAGTGGAGAACAGAATAAATAACCCACCACCCTCCCACCTTCCCGCAGACATTTCCAGGGAACAATGTGCATTATGGAGTTGGAATACAGCACCATTTACATATACAGCCATTTTTCATCCAGGGAGTAACCTACACTTCCCATAACATGCTGTCTCCCGTGTTTTCTAGAGCAACAACTGCTAAAAGCTTTGCTCTCCAGCATACCAAAATGTGGGCACTTATGGCAACATACAACAATGAGTAACTTACTCAGAGGAGTCCAAGACAGATCTTGTTTGGGACAAATCCTCAGCACTGTCCCGATGTAATTTTTAAGAGTGCTAGAGCATCACACCAATGTCTGTTCTTAATCCTTTGAGGTCAGATTTCTCAATAATTTTAAAAAACTTAAATATTTAATGATTTCTAGTGGAATATTAAGAAACCTCCCCAGCAGCAACACAGGGCAGCAGTGTGAGCCACAAGTATTTCATTCTTCTCATTACCAAGTTCAAATCTGCATAACGTCTACAGCAACTGATTTCACTGACCTTTCCTTCCCACGAGAAATTCCTCCACATGTGCAGAACACTAAGCCATGGAATTGGTTTCTGAGCTGTAGGAGGAGAAATGCCCCCACAGGATGCAAGGGTCCTACCTGCTCTGCTCAGCCCAGCTTTTCCATCATCTCCCAAGAACCTGTTCCAAAGGACATTCTCCCTTTCTTCTGGGAGATGAGCTCTGTGCAGGTGACGCAGCGCTGGTGGCTCAGCTCTCTGCCACCCTCCTGTCTGCTGTAACCACAGACCCCTGCTTTCTCTCATCTACACCTGACTATCAGGTCATTTGCCTTCAAGGAGGAAAAAAAGAAAGCACAGAAAGAATCAGTTCAATTGTTGTTAAAGGACGAGGAAGCTGTGGACACAGACATTTGACTAAGCAAGAGATTCATCTGTTTTATTTGGGACAGGAAGCATAAACACGGAGTTCCAGGAAATAACTCTGCCTTTCAGAGCAATATCAGCTTCTTCAATTTGCCTTTGAAACTCAGCAAGTACCTACACAAATTATAATTTTGTTGTCTGCAATCTGACTCGCAGCAACAGGATGACTAACATGCCTTGAACTCTCCACTCTCAGAGGAGGAGACTGGAATTTTATCTTCCAATCTATGTCTCGCCTAGCAAAATAAATCATTTGGGGTTTTTCTGGACCAAACCAAGGTATAGTTACACATTATTTCACTTTCAAGTAACCATCACTTTCATTTGAATTGCAAGTGGCTTGAATTCATCCTGACAGACTTAAATCCTGCCTGACCAGTGGTTTCCCTTAGTCATAAGTTTGGTGTAAGTCAGAATTTGGAAGGCTGCACATCAACAAATTCTGCAGAGAGACAAATGCAGTTCAAGCACTGAGTTCTCAGCTGGAGACATCACTAGTTCAGCCAACAGCAGGTAAGTTCAAGCCTGAGGTACACAAGAGCAAGAACATGCTAACAGCAATGGGTGTAAACCAGACCTGAACTCTGCAAGAACTCAGATCTGATTTAATGGCTCAGATTCATTTATTTCTAGGGAAGAGAGGCAACCACTAAAATACTACAGGGGTTGGGACCTCAGATATAATTACAGCTCCATTCCCTGAAATTACAGCTGTGTCAGCCCTTTTACCAGCAGGAATACGTAACTCATTTGTTTCAACTGAGCACTCATCAGACTTCACATAACGAGCTTAAGGCTGGAAATCCAGTCCTGCCCCAGCCTCACCTTCTGCCCCTCCAAAAACCCAATTTGCTTCTGTTCTCTTTGTGCTCCTGCTGCTCAGGCTGTTGGAGGCATGGGGGTGTTTAATATCATCATAGAACAGTTTAGGCACTACTTTGCTATTTAAAACCTTGACTTAAACTGCCTGGTGTTCCTGGGAGGGAACAAACGAGTGCACTGACCCCAAATACTACAGAATTAGTATTTCCATCTGTAAATGACACTTACTAGCACACCCTGCTCCCAGAGTAAGCCCAGGTTGGTTTCAGCAGTGTCTGGGAGCCTGTGGGGTGATTATTCACCCCCTGGTCACTCCAAAGCTCACCCAAACAGGGCTGCACTCATCACTTACCACAGCACTCACAACCTTCAAAGCTCCCCACAGACAAATTAGGCAACTTGTTAAAACAGATCTCCAGATAGGCTGCAAGGGTGAGGTCCTGCAGTTCCCAGAGCAGAGCCATGGTGTCCCACACTCCCTGGAGCCTGCCTGGGATCAGTGGGCAGCACAGGGACAGTGCCTGGCACAGCCCTGGCTTTGGAGAAACAAGCTGATAAAGTCAGACAGCAAAGCCCCAGCGAGGATCCGCTGCCATAAGTGTCCTCCAACAGCCTCCCCGTTTGTTCTTTAAGGACAGGAGTGACATAATCCTCTCCTAATATCAGCTGAGGGCTCGGGGGGAACCAGGGGTGACCCACAAACTGTACCCATGGCAACACTGGGCCCTAGCTGAACTCCCAGGGCTGGCATCTTCAAACCACTGACACTTCTTTGTATTATCTGATCTTTCCCTGATGTCATTTCTACAGAGACACAGAAAAACAGATTTAATAATATCCACGGCCTTCAGCTTCAGAGTCAACAATCAGAGTCACAAACAGATCAGCTATTCTGCCTTCAAGCTTATTATTTGTCACTAACATGTAATTATTACCACGCAAAACAAAAGACACAGGATATTGCTGCTGTTGCAATAGCAAGTATGTTAAGCCCTTTTTCAAACTGAAAAAGCCCTTCTCTTCTGATGCAAGAAGGCAAAAAAAGAATAAAAAATTAAAAACTTTAAAAGAGCCCAGGAATCCTCCAAAATGCATCTGGAAGGATAACCAGAAATTTCATCAGTTCTTACAAAGAAAAACAAACAAAAACCCATGAAGTAAATTTAACAGACAGCTCTGTCCAGCCAACATCACCTTTATCACAATTGTATTGTGAACCTGAATTATTCTGAGTTACAATTTCTCTTTCTCAAATAAAGGAGGAGTTCATGAAGCTGCAACAGCACCTTATAGATATAATACCAGTAAAACATACCAGATGGGACAGTCAGGCCCTGGCAAGGAGAAAACAAGCTTTAGAGTTGTAAAACTCCAGCGCAGTCCTGTCCCTTCAGTTTACAAAAGGAAGCTAGAGCAGCATCACATGCAGAGCAGGAGGCCCCAAGCAAGGCTTGTTACTCCACCACTGAAACACTGGGCAGGACCTGGATGGCTATTGTCTTATTCAAGAAGCCTTTCAGCTGAAATTGCAAGCTGGGAAGAGCGTGGTTCATTGAATAGATGAAATCAGCTTTAAAAATAAATAAAATGTTTTTTAAAAAACTCAAAAATCAATGAGTTGATTTGTTAAATCTATACAGGAATCGGGGGAAGGAAACAAGAGAGGGAGCAACCAAGTAAGAAAGACCAAGAACCACCTAAAGAAAAGAGACACAAACAACTAAATTCAGGTTTAGGACGTTCACAGACCAGGCTTTTAACACACCCCTGTAAGAGAGGGAGAGCTTACAACACTCATACTACCAGGATACACTTAGAAGCAGCTTTTGGCAGCAGAACAGCATCTGCAGAACCAAAAACTTCACCACCTTGAGTTTAAACTTATTAACAACAAGCCTGCATCACGCCGTGGCGAACATTTCTTTAATTCTGGTACCTCATAACGCAGGCGTTCCCTGCAAGAGAAGTTTGCTCATCCCGAAAGCGGGCCCGCTCCGCACTGACGGCTCGGCCGAGGCTGCGATGACTGAGCAGAGGCCTGGAGCCTGGCGCATCCCCGGCTCGCCACACCCAGCGCTCCGAGCCGCGGCTCTGCCCATGCTCATCCCTCAGCCCGGGTCCCGCTGCGAGCCCGCAGCCAGCCTTATAAAGCCGGGAGTACGAGGGATCCAACGGGAGCGGAGAGGGGAAGGACGGGGGGAAAGGCGGCACAAAAAGTTTCGGGAGGTCCCAAGGAGAAGTGCGGAACGGCCGCGCCGCCCTTGAGCGAAACCCGCGGCTGCCTGCGCCGGGGGAGTCAGAGCCGAAGGGACCCTGAGGGAGCAAGGCCGGGGAGCCTCGGCGGCCCCTCAGAGCCCCGGACCCAGCCCAGCCCCTGCCCCGAGCAACAAAGCCGCGCCCGGCAGCTCCCGCTCCCTCCGCCGGCTCCCCCGGGAGATGCTCGGGGATGCCGCGGGCCCTCCCTGCGCGCCCCCCGCGCCCCGCAGCCCCTGTCACCCCCCGGCCCGAGCCGGCCGGCCCGGCCCCGGCCCCCCTCACACGGGCGAGGCCGGAGCCCCCGCTCGGCCCGGGCCGCCCCTCCGCCGCCTCGGAGGGCGCCGCGCCCGCAGAGCGGTGTCCCCGCGCCCCGAGCCCGGCCGCAGCCCCCTCCCCGCGGCCTTACCGAGCGGCGGGGGCGCGGGGCAGCGCCGGGACGGAGGCGCCTGGCGAGTGTCGCTGTCCCCTGCGGGCCCGGCGGGAGGAGGAGCGGGGAGCGGAGCCGCGCTGGCCGCGCGCCGAGCGCACTACCCTGCTGGCTGCGGCGTGGGCGGGGCCAGCGCCGTCCGGCCAGTCAGCGCCGCGCCGCGCCCCACACCGACCAATCAGCGCGAGGGCGGGCGGTGCGCGGCCGAGCGGGGAGGGGGCGGTGCTGCGGTGAACGGGCAGCGCGGTCGGGTGCGGCGCGGGGCGGGCAGAGGGGCGGGGATAGCGGCTGGGGCGGGGCCAGGGGCGGCGATGGAGGACGGGAGCGGGGCTGAGGGGGAGAGGGGCTGAGGGGACGGGAGCTGAGGGGACACGGCTGATGGAGAGAGAGAGGCTGAGGGGACACGGCTGAGGGAGAGAGAAGAGCTGAGGGGACACGGCTAAGGGGGAGAGGGGCTGAGGGAGAGAGGAGCTGAGGGACACGGCTGAGGGGGACAGGAGCTGAGGGGGTACGGCTGATGGAGAGAGGAGCTGAGGGGACACGGCTGAGGGACAAGGCTAAGGGAGGAGCTGAGGGGACACGGCTGAGGGACAGAGGAGCTGAGGGGACACGGCTGAGGGACAAGGCTAAGAGGATGAAGGAGACCCCATGCGTTGGGAGGGGTGAGGTGGGGCAGGAAAGGACAATATTTATAGGGGGAGAAGAAATCCGGGAGCGTGTGCATGCCTGCATTACACAGAACCCGCGGATGTGATGAAGGAGCTGGAAGGAGTCTTGTGACAAAGCAGTGCCCAGGGACAGATGGAGTGCCCAGCCGCCCCTCCAGGTGGCCGAACAGCAGGGACCACTCGTGCTGCTGCTGCTCGTAATCCTCCGTGGCCCTTCTGGCCCAGAAATGCAGCCCTCTGCACATGCAGGAGGGCAGGAGGAGAGCAGGAAAACAGGATATAGGGGTGAAATGTAGATGGCAGGATGGCGAGGGATGAAAGGCCATGCTTTTACAGCAGGCACAGCTGCACAGTTATGGAATCCCAGACTGGCTGGGGTTGACAGGGACCTTAAGGATCATCCAGTGTCACCCCATGCCATGGGCAGGGACACCTCCCACCATCCCAGGCTGCTCCAAGCCCTGTTCAGCCTGGCCTTGGACACTGCCAGGGATCCAGGGGCAGCCACAGCTTCTCGGGGCACCCTGTGCCAGGGCCTCACCACCCTCCCAGCCAGGAATTCCTTCCCAGTAAACCTTCTAAATCTACCCTCCTTCAGCAAAAAGCCATTCCCCCATGCCCTGTCCCTCCGAACCCCTGTCCAAAGTCTGTCCATGTCTCCAGCTCTCCTAGAGTCCCTTTAGGCACTGGAAAAGGCTCTAAGGTCTCCCTGACCCCTGAGCACCCCACTGGTCATTGACCATCCAGCCTGTTCCTTATCCACCAAGTGCTCCATCCATGAAATCCCTGTCTCTCCAGTTTGGAGACAAGGATGTCATGTGGGACTGTGTCAAACACTTTGCACAACTCCAGGCAGGTGACACCAGTCACTGTTCCCTCACCCACCATCGCTGTACCCTCAGCTGTTTGCCCTCAGTGAAACCATTTCCCATGGCTGAAACTCCCTCTGACGAGAGCGAGGTGACACTGGATTGCTGCAGTGACACCAACCTCGCAGGAGGAACATTCAGCCTCATTCATCATGGATAAAACCATTACAGCGTATTTTGGGAGTTAACCTGGGTGGGAGGAAGGGAGGGACACCATCTCCTGTCTGTTGACAGCAAGGCTCCTGCATGTCCCCAGGGCTCTGTGTCACCCATCTGCCCAGAGGGAGCTGCAGAGCTACTAAATCATGAAAATATGGGACACGCTGGCCTGCCAGATAAGAAAATCAAAGCGTGGTGACTAAATTAAAACAAAAATAGGTGTGTCTCATGTCTGGTCACTGGAGGGAGGAAACACCCTTGGCATGAGGTGCAGAAGGGGCACACCCCATCCAGGTAGGGGTAAGTTGCACCTTCTGCCCACCCCTCCTCCCTCAACCTCCCAAGCCTGGGTACCTTTCCAGAGCCAGAGCTGGTAAGGGGAAATCCCCTGTCCTGATGAAAGGCAGATCCATAACAACTGCTTGTACCATGTGCTATTTTAAGCTCCAAGATAAAATAGCATCCTAATGGCTTTCGTTTGGAGGGTCGGGCAGCGGTTTGAATTTCAGGGCTGTCCCTGCCTACCCTGATCATCAAATGCTTAAAGATCCTTCTCTCTCCTTAGGACATCTACCTCTCTTCCCCTCTGAGCCTTTCTGCTGCCTGTGTCCAAGACAGGATACACCCTGGTGCTAGAGCAGGTGAGTGCTTCCTGTGTCTGTGGAAGTTAGTGATACAACAAAAAACATGGGGTTACAACTCAGTAATACAGCAAAAAACAGGGGGTTACAACTCAGTAATACAATAAAAAGCAGGGGGTTATAACTCAGTAATACAATAAAAATCAGGGGTTTCAATCAGCACCATGTTAGGGTACATGTCTGACCACTGGGCTGATCTGCTTTTAGCTTCAGAAAGAGCTTCTGGGTCATTTCTTCTAAATTCTGAGCCTGGAATTTATTTCCTGAAAGAAAAACCTGAGAGCTCAAAGCCATGCCTTCACTGCAGAGTGGTCACAGAGGAGTAAACCTTTGGTGGATTAAGGACACAGTGTTCCCAGGCTTCTCTCTGTCACACAACAGCTGATACCTCACCCAAATCCCAGCCAGGCACACCTGAAATCATACAGCAGAGTAGAGCCCTTTAATGCCATAGGTGTGTCCATTGTAAACTATAAACTGCAGCAAGCAGCTGTCCACCGTAATCCAAACATCCCTGAGGAATTGCACAAGGGCCTTCCGACCTGCCCAAGCCTGGCTGTGTGACCCTGGCAGGTTGGGCTCCCACCAGCCCAACAGCTGTGGGTTTTCCTTCCATGAAACCAAATAAATCACAGAATAGCTGGGAAGGGACCTTAAAACTCATCTGGTTCCAAGGATGGATGGATGGAAGGAAGGGCGTTATATAACATGAGCTGCAACTCTATCCTCCAGACAGGTGAATTCTTGTAACTCCTCAAAACTCATCCATATAAAGATCATCAATGAAAAAGATAATCAGTGAAAAAAATCATCAATGGAATCCCAGCTGTGCCTCTTCCTAGGTGAACAACTGATTGATGTGTCCTCTTAGCTGTTCCTGTATTTACCAGCCTTGCCCAGAAGAGCTCATGGCTACTTTATTATTCTACCCAAGCTTAGCGTGGCTTCCCAGGGCACTGTTTAATATGACATTTCCTTGGTTTAGTTTAAAATCTGAAGTCTGTTCCCTACTTCCTAGGAGCAACTTCAGGCCACACTCCATTCGTTGCCTCCTCACATACTTCCCCTATGCAAAAATTCAAAGCATCTCCTTTATCTTTGTTTGTCCCTCTAAAGAATATAACCTACTTCTCCACTTGCTTTTCCAGACTCCGAGTCCTCTCCATCCCCATGTGGCCTGCAAGAGAGGGCAGCATGAACCAATGTCCTCAGTGCCAGGCAGACAAAATCTGTGAGACGCCACAGGTGTGTCTGTCCTTGTCACAGCAAAGGGGGATTTGGTTTGGTGGGGCTGGTGGTGGGAGAGAAGGCATTTAGGCAATGGCTCTGCCCTTTCATCAAGCCAGACAGTGAAAGTGGCTGGGGAAAAGGGAAAGGACCCAGCTCATCTCCCTAAGGAGTCATTCCTGGCCAGCCCCATTAGCCCAGCAGGGCAGGTAAGGCAGGCCAGCAGCGGGGCTGCTCTCGGCTGACCCGTGCTGGGTGAGTCACCTGTGGGCCCTGGGAGAGCTGGAAAGGGAAAGCTCCGTCTGGGCAATGCTCGTTTGTCACCGCTTTGATGGGAGCCGGTGCAAATGAAGGACGCTGCGTGACACAGCCAATTCCAGGGCACTGACAGCACAAGTGTTGGAGATAAGCAGTAATGAAGCAGGCAGCTTTCCTGCAAGAGTTTGTCATTCCCTGCTCGGAGCACGGGATGTGACAGCCAAAGGTGGGTGCCCGACAGGGGCAGAGCTGCGGGGTCTGTCTGGGCTCTGCAGGGACACGGCACTGCCGAGGGCTGAGCTGTCACTCCTCACATCCCTCACTCATCCTGGACAAGCAGCAGAGGGGTCACGTCCAAAAATGAGTGCCCAGCAGTGCAGTCAGTCAGTAACAAACCTGAACTCTTATTGAGAAGAAGAACTCATGAGCCAGATCTGGACAGGGTTTGAGTGGAGCAGGGAATTGCCTCCACACTTGGAGCAGCACCCAACAGACTCATTTTCAGGAAATTTCGGTTCATTCACTTTTGAAAGGGAATGAATGTCTGTAAGTAGCTTGGAAAATTTGAATACTCTCACAAAACAACCCTCCTCTCATCACTATCCACTCCCTATCATGGATCAGGGATGCAAGGGGAAGGTAACTACTCAGTGAGGCAGGACGCTGCTCCAGAGACAACAAAAGCATTGTGGGTCACTGGCAGACATTTGCCAGCCAGACAGGCTGTTCTGCTCATCAAAGCTGACTCCAGCACAATGGAAGGCATGGAATTTTGGCCAGGGATCCCTGCCATCCCAGAGACCTGTCAAGGTTCTGTGACTGGTCATGGGATTTGCCTTGCAGCTGGCATACCCTGTGATCTCCTGATCTGGGATCTCTCCGTCAGCTGTAAACTGGTGTGGGGCCAGAGGAGGAGGAGGAGAAGGAGGAAGAGGAGGAGGAGAAAGGTGGCTGTGGGGCTGCATTGAGGCTGGGGCAGTGAGTTCCATTGCCAAGAGCTCTGTGGTGCCAGAAAACACAGCTCCAGCTGCTGTCCTGCACCACAAGCCCTGCTGTGAGTGACCCAGGACACTTCCCACACACAGCACAGGAATGGAGCTTGGGATTTCTCCTGTGAGAAGGGGAGAGCCTGCAGAGGCTGATATTTGCATTGCTCTTTCTCCAAGCAGAGCCTTGTCCTGGAAAGCACAGGGCAGCCTGGCCTTCATCCTGCTCCTCTGGAGAGGGCTTTTAGCATCAGAGCTGATCTCTGCTCTAGCCTGGGCCTTCATAAACCCAGCCCAATTATTCTGAGGCAGAAAAATTGAGCCTGTGCTGTAATGACAGAATGAAATGTCCTCAGGAGTTTGCGCGTAGCCTTAAGTTACCTTTTATAAATAGGTTAACAGCTGGAGGGCCTGTGGTTGTTCAAAGGGAAAAGACATACAGGACATGCCCTATATGATATGTTCCATCCTAAGCAATTCTGCCACTCTGCTGATTTATATCTGCAGATTAAAGGATTTGCCTTTCAATCAAATTATTCTCCTCAAACTCCCAAGTGGGGGACAGAGGGGATTGTGACATTCTCCACTCGGTGCAGCTCTCCCTGGCGCAGCCATGGATGTTTTCTCCCTTGCTGTGTGAAACACACAGCTCCCAAATTGCTCCTGATCACTTCAATGGGGATTTGCTATTTCTGTCCTGCTTCTGGTGCACAGGACACTTGGGGGACAGGAGAGGGTGAGAGGTCTTTGGGCCCTGAGGATCTCCCAGCCTGAGCTAGACGGAGCATGTAACCAGGACTGACAAAAGCTGCCTGATGAGACAGAAGACGACTGTTCTGGGGGAAAGCCATCTGCAGAGAGCCCTCTCCATCAGGCCCTGAGGGTCTGCAAGAAGTTTTGTGCAAGTCATACCCTTCACTGACAAGGAGAGTGTGTCAGGGAGCAGGGCCTGGGTTGGTTTCATCTCCTGCTCCTCCCTTGGGTGAGCAAGTACAAGACAAGGTGCAGAGAGCAGCAGAGGGAAAAGTTCTGACCACTCATCTGCAGCTTGGGAGGAGAGGCCTGAGGGTGCTGAGGTGAAAGACACAGTGTCCAGAGGATCTCCAGGCCTCTGCTGTGAGACCTGCTGGGACAAAACGAGGGAATTGTGAAAGACGACCAAAGGCCACACCTGGTTTGTGTCCAGACACACCAGATCTTGTGTGTGGGGACAGCTGTGCCAGCTGTGCTGTGCCAGGCCAAACAGGGGTGATCTCCTCATGCTGAGTCTCCTCCTGGGCTGCTTGGAGCTCTGGGAAAGGACTTTTCAGAGCACACACTTTCCATACCACTCCTTAGGACTACTCTGGGCAATCCTAGGATCCAGCAGTCCACTCCCCTTCTGAGTCCTCCTAAGCCAGGGGTAGCACTTCCTTGTGGCTACAAGTTATAGAGGGTAATGGTCCTGCCTTCCAATTCCTCTGTTTTCATGTTACAGCAAAAAAAATAAATGGAGACTTTCTGCTGCATCTTCTCTCGGCCATTCAGAATTTGCTCTAGTTCCATCACATCATTTCTGACCTTCCTTCTTCTCCTGAGGTGACCAAACTCTCAGTGTCTCACCACATGCTCTTCTCTCTTCCACAGCTGCCCTCCCTGCTTTTGGTGAACTCTCCTGAATCTCCAACTTCCTTGCGGTGTGCTGTGGGAATTGCCTTTGGAAAGGCTGTACCACCTGCATACATTTCCTGCATCACTCATCTGTGTTCCAATAATTCCATTACTCTTCATCTTCCTTCTCTTAAATCTCTAACACCTTATTCCTCTTGCTCCCAGCCTGGGCAGAAGTCAGGACACTCTAGGTACAGCAGAGCCCAAGTCTGATTTTGGAAATGCCACTTTAGATCCCTGACTCTCCTGAGGGTCCCCTGCTTCCCACAGGTGGCTGAGGACACTTTGGCTGCCTGAAGAATTCCCAGGGCATTTTCTGTTGCTTATTTTCAGTTTGGGCAGCCAGGCCATTTGCATGCACCCTGTGAAGGACATGTGGGCTGGGAAGGACATGTGTGATGCTCATCCTGAGCTGTGCAGCCACTGCTGGTCCTGTTCTGCTCACTCAGCACTTCAGGCATGCAAATAAAGGGTGTGTGGCTTTCATGCAGATGCTGCAGCTCTAAATACGAGCTGCACAGGAACATAGCATGAAAAACACCTTTTCAGGCTAGAAGCAAGGTCTGTGTGTGGATTAAAGGCAGTGTCACCTTAGCAGCAAGGGCAGAGTGGAGCAGAGAATTCCAGACTGGTTTGGCTGGGAAGGGAGCTTAAGGATCATCCCATTCCACCCCTGCCATGGGCAGAGGGGCTCCAGCTCTTGGAGCCAGAGCTGCTTCCCTGTCCCTGACAGCCCCTCAGCCCCAGTCCCAGGTAACAAAGCCCCCCCAGCTCCACAGCCCAGGAATGTGAACCTTCCCCACCATTTAAAATTCCCTCCCCAAGATGGTTTTTCAGGCTGCAGTTGGAAAAGTTTCCTGCCTCTGCTCCCAAGCCCTGGCTGCTAAAGCAGAGCAGAGTGAATCAGCTCACCCCTGAGGCTGGGCCAGAGAGGTGAACTCTCAGGAATTGTCTCACATCTGAAGCTGGAGGAGGAAAAGAAGGAAGGTGGTGGCTGGGATAAGGGTGTAGCTGCAGAAATTGGTCCCAAGGAGCAAAGTGAAAGTGCAGCACACACTGCATGGCATGGCTGCAGCAGAGCTGCTCCAATTAGAGCTAAACCAGAGGGTGGCTGATGGTGGAATTAAAAGTTGCCTGAAAATGCTGAAGGATGAAACTCAATCTGTCATCTAATTTAATCACCATGTTGTGAAACCCGAGCTTTCTGGAGGAGACAACGTAAACACAGGCTCTAGAAGGCAATTTCTTCCCCTGGGACTCCACAACAGACCTGGAGACCTGATTGTGAAATTCCATCATTGCCAGGAGGAAAAAATTGCCGATAATATCCAAAGCTTGTGCTCAAAGGCCACAAACTGCCATGATTTTTCTACATCTCTTTCTGCTCTTGCTTTAAAAAGACATGAGAGCTGGGGGAAATGACAGCAGCTCTCAGTACTATGGGGGAGAATTCCCATTTAAATTCTTATTCATCTCCCAAAAATGAGCGACTTTAAGGAAGGGGGGTGGAGGGGGGAGTGAATGTGCTGCAGTTGCTTGGAATAGCAATACAAATCGTTCATACAAAGCATGGAAAATAACGATAATCCGAGGGGAAAAAAATCTTGGCAGGCTATGAAATTCAAAAAAGGCAGAAAACTAGGAAGTCTGAGCAGTGGCAGAAGCAAAAAGACTGAGAGACAGCCCCTTCCCAGCCTTTTGAGAGATAAAACAGGCTTTGGGGAGAGCAGGCAGGTCCTAGGGCCCAGCACAGGAGGCTGTTGGCAACTGATCTTAAGCATTATCGTGGCGTTTTAATTTTTGCAGCCAAGAGGATTTATCACAGAAAACAGCAGGGCAGCAGACAGGCAGGAATTAAGGAAAATTTCGGCCCCCGCCTCTGTGAATTGATTGTAATTGGAAGCATCCACCAGCCAAGGATCCAGGCAACCAAATGGCCCAATTCAGCTATTTTCAAGTTTTTGGTAAACTGAATGAATCCCTAATAGCAGCACTCAGATGTGGAATGGTGTCTGCATTAAAAACTGCTTTTAAGGGCAAGAAAACAAACTCTGAAGGAATCAAAGCCCCCCTTGTCCAAGCGACTCCCAAGTTATTCGATTTGATGAAGGTTTGTGGCAGCTGGGAAGGGCATGAAATGCCACGCAAAGTAAGTGATAAAGAAATAAGTGCTGAAGACATCTATAAATAGAGGTGTTCAGTGCCAGCATCAGTCATTGCACAGGGAATCATACAGGCAGAGCAAGCTTGGGAAAAAGCTCCTGGAGAAGGAGTGGGGAAGATGACAAGAGAGTCGTGAAGATCAGAGAGCTCTGTGGCAATTAACTCGTGGCAGGCAGAGATGAAGGCGCTGGCGACAGACAAGCGAACCCTCAGGACATCAAGATGCCATGTGAAAGAGGGGGAGACGAGGGCTTGGGAGCCTGGATGACTCAAGGATTCTTTCCCCAATTAAAACCAATCCCCAAAAGTCATCACACTGATGAAACCTGCAGTGCAGTCTCTGCTCAAGAGCAAATCCTCTGGTCCCCAACTGGCCCAAGTCCTGGGCTTGCTCAACACCTGTGAGCCATAGGCTCACTGAGGATACATGGGGTGGGTTGAGCCTGAAATTGAGGTAACAGGAGGAGCTGTAGAGGCAATAGGAAGTTCGGGAAGCTGTGGGGTCATTTAGTGCCCAGACAGAAGGCACAAGGTATTTAAGGTGTCTCAGTACATCCCTGAGGGTGACCTTCAGGCCATTCCTTCCAAGAGGAGCATCCACAGTCCATGGAAGAGCTACTGGAGTTCTCCTCCCCATGGCAGAAGCCTTTGCTGTGCACAGCTCTCCCAGGCCCATATCATTACTAAACCACTGATAGAAGATTTTAGCTAAAATCTGAGCTGAAAACACTGCAGACAAGGCTTGTGGCTTCTATAAACCCCAACTGAACCCAGGACAGCATCCAGATCCCGCTAGGAGAGCACTTGGAAGCCTTCATAGTGCTTGATTTTAGCCAGCAGAGAACCTTTTAATCTCTCATTGCAGAGGGAGTTTTGGAAAGGGAATCTGATTGAAGTCGTGTCCCATGTGGACATCGCTCCCGTTTTTTGTTAATGGATGACTTCTGTCAGAGTTGGCCTCAGAGCAGTTTTCAAAGTCAGTGAATTAATTCTCCTCCCTCTGAGAACAGGCTCTGATGGTTGTTGTCTCCTCTCCTTGGCCGTGGAGTCTTTGGAAGGGAGAATTAGGGATAATCGGTTTGTCACAAGTGTCAGGAGCACACTGCAAAGAGCTTTACATGCTGACAGAGTAGTGCTGGTTGTAACCAGCCCAAGCATTTCCCTAAAATTAGGATCTAAATAAACCCATTCCTTTGGGAAAGCATCTGCTTTTGAATTAAATCATTCCAGATCTGAGCATTAGCAGTATTTTTGCTAAACTCGAGCTGTTGCCCTACCAGAGCACAATTAAACATTAGTCTGCAACAAATTCCTCAGGAAACCTGAGAAGTCAAATGTGAAACCACTGAGAAGAACCAACCGACTTCAATGTCAAATTGCTGCTTCAGCAAATGGAAGCAGATTTGGGGCACTGGGGGAAGATGCAATTTCTGGGTTGAGAAGATGAGCCACAGCCATAATAAGTGCTTTGCAAAGCCTGTATCTGCTTTCAAAACCTCCCCACAGTCATCCCAAATAAGCACTGGTGAGAATGGGTGTTATTAAAAAGGGGATGGAATAAGAACAGCCTGAGCATTAATGAATGAGTGCAGGTTTGCAACAGAGCTTGTTAAATCAGGGGAACTGCTCAAAGGTGCTCAAATGGGGACATGGCTCTTGCAAAAGCAGGATGGGGAAAGCAGCTGGAATGAGCCTGTGCTTTGTGGGTCCCACCAGGGCTTGAGAATCTGAGCTCTGCAGCCTCATAGACCTGCTGCTTCCTGATCACAGCCTCTCCTCCTGCTGATCATGGAATGGTTTGGGTGGGAAGGGACCTACTTTAAAGCTCATCCCATTCCACCCCTGCCTTGGACAGGGACACCTCCCACTATCCCAGGCTGCTCCAAGCCCTGTCCAGCCTGGCCTTGGACACTTCCAGGGATCCAGGAGCAGCCACAGCTTCTCTGGGCACCTGTGCCAGAGCCTCATCACCCTCACAGCCAGGAATTCCTTCCCAATATCCCATTGAAATCCACCCTTCTTCATCTTAGAGCCATTCCCTGTGTCCTGTCCCTCCAGCCCTTGTCCCCAGTCTCTCTCCAGCTCTCCTGGAGCCCCTTTAGGCCCTGGCAGGAGCTCTGAGCTCTCCCTGTGTCCTTCCCTTCTCCAGGTGAACATTCCCAGCTCTCCCAGCCTAGCTCCAGCCCTGGAGCATCTCCATGGCTTCCTCTGGACTCTCTGCAGAGACTGCTGCTGGACAGGCTCTTCCAGGAGCTCTGGGATGTGACCAAGGCCATAGGCTCAAGGGAAAGGAGACAGAAGGCCAGCAGTGCCTCTGATTTCCCTCTTCACTGCAGAAATCCGTGAGTGTAATTATGGCTGCTGTGTTAATTAAAGCCCAGGCTCACTGCCTCCACAAATGCACTCAGGTATTTGAGCAGAGGTGAGTCTTTTGTCATCCTTTGGCTGGGCCAGAGCAGCTTTAAGCCTCACCAGCTTTAAGCCTCCACCATGAAATACGAGATTGATACAACAAAGAAACACTGAAAGACACTTCCCTTACTTGTTTAGAAACTGAAATTCCAGCACTTACACCACCAGGTCCTCCATGGAGCACCAGAGCTGGCAGGAAGGGCTGGAGCTGGGGAGATCCAAGGAATTGGGACCAGAGGAGCTCCTGCACCTTCCCAATCCTCTCCTTTCACTCCAGGATGGTGTCTTGCAAGCAAAATGTATAATTTTTCCCCTTGCTGATGGTTCTGCTGATCAGGTCCTGCACCAAACTCTCCGTGTGCTGCCGCTCTTCTGGTCTGGGAGAAGAGAACCAACAACAAAATTTGGCAGTGTGATGAAAGAAAGGAGTAAGGATCGTGTCCAAGGTTTCTCTAGGATTAGATTAAAAGATAGAAGAAATCTTTGAGGGCTTGTGATGAAAGAGAAATTTCGTGCCTGCATGGTAAACACACCCCATTATTAAAGCACATTAGGATGTGATTTGTAACCAAATATTACAAATATGGCTATTTATTACCAAATTATCCCACGGTAATCCCTCAGGGCTCCCCAGCCAGGACGCTCCAGCACAGAGAACAGGGAGATAATCTGTCCTCTGGCAGCTGACAACAGACAGGCTCTATTCAGAGAGGAAAATCAGGCCCAAACTGCCAGAATAGCTCAGGAAAAGGAAGCCTCTTCTTAGGGAGGGTTGAAGCATCCACAACCGACTGCTCAACCCCAAAAAAGGCATGGATGGGAGGCTTGGCTGTTTGCTGCTGTTCATTTACCACTGAAATGCACCAAGCTGAAAACAATCAGCATATTTGCAAACACTGATGTTCATTATTAAAAAAAAATGTTCTTTCTTGCCAGGACAGTGGGAGAAATGGAATCAAACAGCCGAGATGGCACCGTGATGTTGTGCAGAGCTTCACCACAGCCCCCAGGAGGAGCTGCTTCAGCTGAGCCTCGCAGCAGTTCCGTCTGGTTCCAATCTTTACAGGCCATTAATTCTGAAGCAGTTAAAGCTGCTAAACAAAGAGACAGCGTAAAATAGACATTTTATGCATATACATCTCTAGAACCATGTGCAGGAGGGATTGCTGCTATTGTTTCCTCATGGAATCATGGAACCATGGAATCCCAGAATGGGGTGGGTTGGAAGGGATCTTTAACTCATCTCCTCCCACCCCCTGGCATGGGCATGAAAATGAGTAGATGATGTTGCTCTCTGTCACCTCTGGGTGTCCGTGGCAGGTCCTGCTCCCCACTGGCACAGTCCTGTGTGCCATGGGAGGTGTGGGGTTGGAGGAACACCAGGGGGGTGAAGGGAAGGGATTCAGGATGCTGCCAAACCCCACACTTCTAAAAAGATCAGGCCTTTCATCCCTGCACCTCTTGTCCCCACCTTGAACATCCCTCATCCAGGAGTTGGACTCCATGGTCCTTGTGGGTCCTTTCCCACTCAGGATATTCCAGGATTTACTTGTGGGAGAAACGCTCAAGGTTTGCCAAAAAGCACCTTCTGCCCACTTTGTCCATGCTGGCATACAAACCCCACAAAGGATCATGCACTGATGTTGAAATAATCCCACTGGTACAAATCTTGGCTGCCATTCATTGAATACTGAATTCCTTCTTGCAGGAAGTCTGATGAAACAGGGAAGTGCCCCAGGGCCCTGATTGATGGAGAGAGAAGATGGGAAATCCTTGTGTCTCCTGGACTCCTGGAAGTGTTACAGGCTGAGCTCACACAGCCAGGCCATAAAGTGCTGAACTGCTTTGTTCTTTCCTGCTGGAACAGCTTCTCCTCCTGGGCTGATTAAAATGCCTTGCACTGGATGCTCCCAGCATCCTGACCCCATGACTCAACTGAAACCAGGATCTGCTGCAGAGGCCTCTGGTCTGCTGGAGAGAGAAACAACACTTACCACAGCACAGATCCACGGGGAATTATGGCAAAGCCCAGCTCTGTTTGGCAATAACCGAGTTATTTATGAGTGGGTGGGTGTCTACATACTTTTGTCAATAGCAACATCATCTCTGGGAAAGAAAAGACTCTTCTGGCTGTCCTGTGGTGAGGGAGGAGAAAGGGCCTGGCAGAGATCTCCTCATCACTTCCAGGAGGAAGGAAAAGCATCCAAACCCCAGTTTTGCCATCGGAGTGTTCAGCAAGGTAGGGAAGCTCCTCCTCGGCTTCAGCCAAAAGCAGGATGGGAGAGGAAGCTGTTTAAGGGCTGTTAGCAAAATGCTTCATGTTTTCCTCCTTCAGGCTCTCCCATGGCATCCCCTGGCAGCAGGAGGGTGTGAATGTGTGCAGCAGCCAATGCTTCCTGCCCAGGACGTTCCTGCTGGAGCAGAGCAGCCCTGGGACAGCGCCCAGGCACGGCTCCAGCTCCAGCCCTGGCTCTGCACAGACATGATCCTGACAAACGGGGCTGCTGCATCCATCCTGGGGAGAAAAAGGGCAGCACTGGAGAGCCTGGCTCTGGCTCCAGCTCCTGCTTCGTAGGTAGGAAACGCCCAGGCTGCTGCAAAATCCCTGCTGTGGGGCAGAGCTGCCAGGAGATGCTCTGCGGGCAGAAGTGTGAGTGTGTGACAGGGGGGCTTTGGGCTGGTTCAGGTGGCACAGGCAGGATGGGGACAGGGGGATGTAGCCCTCAGCCATGGCTGCTCCCTGTCTCACCAAGGCCCGAGTGGTAGCACAGCCTGGGGCCAGCTGGGCTCCAAATTCCCAGAGCGTTTCCCTGTGAGGCACTGCTGGATGGTTCCCTTCAGCACCCTGAGCCAAAGCCTGGCTTCTCCCTGGCCCCAGTCCCAAGCCCTGCCTGTCCCAGCAGCTCCTGTCCCTTGTGGGTCCCCAGTGCCAGGCAGGCTCCATGCTCCGAGCAGGTCCCAGCTGCCGGGAGGTTCCCAGTGCTGAGAGGGGCACTGGGGAATTGTTTTCCACGGGCTCCAGCTGCTGTTTGGCAGCGCCCAGGGACACTGAAAGCAGCCTCTCTCCTCCCGAGCCGCGGCTGCAACAATTGCGCCTTTGTCTCGGCGCTGCCGACGTCTTTATTCCCACTGTCAGGTCTCCAGGCAGAGCTGGTCTCCTAGGCCACAGCCACACGTTCGTTGTGCAAACAGCTGCTGCTGTTCCAGGGAATATCCTGCTTCTCTGTCTCCTTCCCGAGCCGTTGCTCAGCTCAGAGCCCTTCTTGCCTCCCACCCCAGGGCACAGGAGTTAGGTTGGAATGATGGAGCAGGTCTTGTCTGATGAGGATTTGGGGTGAAATCCCCTGGGAACAGGCACTGGCTGCAGAGTGAGATCTGTGCTGAGGAGCAGGGAGTGCAGAGAGCCCTGGCACCCCAAACCCCCGGTGCAGAGGGTTTCTGGACCACAGCTCCTGACAAAAACCACACTGGGAACAACTCCACCAGTCCCACCAGCACCACAGCCAGCTAAAGGGTCAGCTGGGAGCAGCTGGGAATGGGAATAAACACAGCAGGATCCCGAGACATCTGTGCACAGCTGCAGAGGGGCGGTGTGTGTGTCACGTACCCCGCAGCACCCCTGGCCTGGGAGCTCTCTCTGCTGCCCAGGGATGGCTCTGGCAGTGCCAGGCAGTGCCTGAGCGATGCTTCAGCCCTGCTGAGCTCTGCTTCCCTGGCCAAGGGAGGAGCAGGAGTGCTTCCCATGGGGCACACTGGAGGTGAGGAGAGCACAGGCTGGGAGAGCTGGGGTGTCCAACCTGGAGAAGAGGCCATTCCCACTTATCCTGTCACTCCAGGCCTTTGTCCAAAGTCCCTTCCCATCTTTCTTGTAGCTCCTCCAGGCGCTGGAAAGCCCAGTTAGGTCACCCCAAAGCTTCTCTTTTCCAGGCTGAACAATCCCAATTCTCTCAGCCTTTCCTTGCAGGAGAGCTGCTCCATCCCTCTGATCACCTCAGTGGTCTCCTCTGGACTCTCTCCAACAGAAGGATGCTCAGACTTCTTACTCAATTCCCACCTCATGGGATGGAGGGGAGAGGAGCAGCAGATTTGTGGAGCTGCTGGGGATGTTGCCAGTTGTTCCCAGTGTGGAGTTTGTGGCACCTGCTCCTGCTGCAACGGGACCAAACTCATCCCCTCCACACACAAAACAGCCAGGAGAGCCCCAAGCACACCCCAAATTCACTTGTGGTCACCGTGCCAGGGCAGACCCCACATTGCCTGGCACTGTGGCGATGCCAGGAGAGTTTCCATGAGCACAGCATTCCCCACGGACCTCTGCGCTCACCAAACTGGTTCAGTGGGTTTGAATCCTTTGTCATGCTGCTTCCCAAAGCACAGCTCTGCTCCTGAACCTGCTTCCCAAAGCACAGCTCTGCTCCTGAACCTGCTTCCCAAAGCACAGCTCTGCTCCTGAACCTGCTTCCCAAAGCACAGCTCTGCTCCTGAACCTGTTTCCCAAAGCACAGCTCTGCTCCTGAACCTGTTTCCCAAAGCACAGCTCTGCTCCTGAACCTGCTTCCCAAAGCACAGCTCTGCTCCTGAACCTGCTTCCCAAAGCACAGCTCTGCTCCTGAACCTGCTTCCCAAAGCACAGCTCTGCTCCTGAACCTGCTTCCCAAAGCATGGTTCTTTCTGCTCCCCAAACCAGGCTCTGCTCCTCAGCCTGCATGCCAAGGGCTGCAGTGGGTGGTGGTAGTCAGGGACCTGTGTGGGCCCAGCTGTGCCTCTGGGACTGCCCAACCCCGGGAAAAGGAGGATGGTGGGAGGAGGAAGCAGGGCTGAACCAGGGACAAACCCCAGCAGCGCTGGCACCTGATCATTATGGCATTGGCAGTGTCACCCACAGCGGGTTTGCGGCTGCCCATGGCTGTTCCCAGGGCACAGCCCAAATCCTGGCACCTCCTCTGCCCTCTGCCAGGGCAGGAGACCCTCAGGACAGGCAGGGCATTGCCACCCTGTGCCCAGAAAGGGCTGCAGCTCCTTGGGGAGCCTCCACTGCCCCGTGCTGGGTGTCACAGAGCCCTGACACCATGTGGGTCACCCCGTGGGGCAGCTGCCAGGTGACCCTGGGTGCCAGCCATGCTTCCCGAGCTACTGCCAGCTCCAGGACTCCCTTGTGGATTTCCTGAGCTGCCTGGGGCAGGAATGCTGGTGATGAGGTCACAGGGATGAACCCCACAGAGCTGGGATTGTCTGTGGGGTGTTGGCACCCACTGATCTCCTCCCCTGCTTCATTCCTTCAATCCAGACTCCCCAGATCCAGCCAGAGTCCCTGCAGCACCCAGCACATCCCACCAGGGTCCCACCTGCCCGTGCCACCAAAGGCAGTGGCAGAAGCCACTCCATGTGGACAATCCTGCAGTGCAGTGGGAGCTCTGGCCCAGTTCCATCCTGGCTGCATCAGAAGCTCCTCTCCCCAGTCCCCTGCCCTCCCCGAGCCACCATCAGGGCCATTCCTGTCCTGTGGCCCTGTGGTGGCAGAGCTGTGGCCATCAGGGCCATGTCTGGCCCAGAGATGTGCCACAGGCTGGGGATTTCCCTCATGGAGCGCAAGAGAAAGAAGGAAAGGGCACTTGGCCACATTCCTCTTGGCCTCCTTCCACTTTCTGCTTTTGATGTTGTTCTCCCTTTTTACAGCTCCTTGCTCGAGCCTTAAGCTCCAGCAAACATGGAGAGTTCATCCAACAGCAACAGCAGGGCTGTGTCTGCAGCAGGGGGAGAGCAGCACAGCCCCAGCCAGCCCTCCCCTAAAGCAGATAAACCCCAAAGACCTCCCTTGGCTGGATATCTCAGTGGCATCCTTTCTCCAAAGGTGCCCGAGGGCCTTCAAACTCCCTTGAGAGCAGCCCTGGCCCCTCTGCAGGAGGTGAGGCTGAGGGGCAAAGCCTGGATGGGACATGGAGGCACCCCTGGGGCTGCCTCCCCCCCACATCCCCCTGCACTTCCCCCCTCCAAGGGAGCTATTTTGGGTGAGGAAGACCCTGGTGGTGCAACTCCCCCCCACTCCCTCTGCTGCCTCAGTACCCTGGGCTTGGTGCCAGTGGCACATCTGATGGCACCAGAGGATCC
Organism: Lichenostomus cassidix; assembly: GCF_008360975.1. Lineage (NCBI taxonomy): Eukaryota > Metazoa > Chordata > Aves > Passeriformes > Meliphagidae > Lichenostomus > Lichenostomus cassidix. Next base: position 831,081 of record NC_139482.1, read on the forward strand.
AGGGGCAGGGGCTGAGCAGAGTCTGGCACCCCCAGAGAGGAGAACAGGGCATGCTGAGGGAACCCATCATTCCTTAGGGCTGAGCAGATGCTCTGTGCCACCCCAGAGCCCAGGGATGCTGCTGCATTGGAGCACTTGGATCCCTCAGCCCACGGCAGCCTCCTGAGGCCGCAGCAGCCTCAACCCCTCAGAGCACAGAGAAACCATGGGGCTCAGCCCAGGGCTCCCCATGGGCACTGTGACAGAACCATGCCAGAGCCACTGCCAGGCCCTGCTGGCACCCACACAGGAGCCTCCTGCAGCCTGCCCGGAGCTTGGCTCGACAGCAGGAGATTAGCTTCCTTTCCAGCTTTGCCGGGATTTGGTGACCTCTAACAAGGACCTTCCACCCCCCCTGGCAGCCTCCCCTCCTTGCCAGGGATCCCTGGGGAGCAGAGCACTGCTGGGAGCTGGAATTGTCCCCTTGTCCTCCCCAGATCCTGTCCAAGGTGCAGGGAGCACAGGGATTGGGAAAAGGGATCAAGGCAAGGCAGGAAAGCCATAGCACAGCAGGATCTCCCCATCCAGGAGGGGATCATGGGGCACTGGGCTGTGGTGTACCCCAACAATGTCCTTTTGGGAGCAATCACCACCCAGCCCCATGGAAACCCAGCTGGCAGCCTGGCTGAATCCTAGTACCAACATTTCCAGGAATTTTGGGGCACTGCTGCCCCCACAGCAGCTCAGCAGGGGCCAGCTTAGTCACGCTTGGCACTAAAAGCCACTGCCAGGACAAGAAGCCAACGATTTTCTTACAAAGCAGCTTCTGCCCAGCAAAGCCATGTGAATCCCCTTCAGAAAACATCGACTCACCGAGGTACAGCCAAGATTTCATCCGAGGCAATTCCTTCTGTCTCCTCTCCCTGCCAAACCCCTCAGCTTTGGGGCAAGAGGATTCTCCCAGCTGCTGCCTGACACATCCAGCAGTGCTGCTTGCGAACCTGCAGGACCTTGGTTTGTTGGGGAATTTTCGTGAGTTTTACCTGATGATTTGAACCTCTGTTGCAGCCCAAAGCAGCAGCACTCGGGTCAACAGAGATCCTGCTTTGCCCTTTCCCAGTTCTCACTCTGTGCTCCTGCCTCCAGCTGGGATAATCCCTCCTGGCCCCACAGAGCCTCAGGTGGGGCAGCTTCACTGGACAAATAACTACTGAAAATTCCAAGTTTGGGATTCACAGGGGCTGGGAGTGTGCAGGACAGGAGCAGGGATGTGGGAAGAGGCTCCAAGAGGCCTGGGAAGAGCTGCTGCACAAAGAAAACAGAGGAGGCAGAAAGGCGAAGACTGAAGGTTTGCTAGAAAATGTGCAAAAGGATTTAAAACCAGGGAATTGCCTGGTTATGGCTAAAATCAACTTTTCCCTCTTCCAAAGGCAGCCCAAACACCATGAGGAGGCACTGGACAACACCCACTGCCACTTCCCAAGGGAATCCAGGGGATCCAGGAGCTGTTGGCACTGCAGGGCAGCTGGCCCTTTGCAGTTGGACTTTATTAGCCACAAAAGACAGAGAATGAGAATCCTTTTAGGCCCCAAAGATAATGCAGTATGGGAGGAAACTCCGAGCTCTGTGGTGCTCAGGAGCTGGAGGTCAGAGCTGATGAAGGTTTAAGCTGCTTTCAACATCAGTTTTAAGGGTGACAGATGGAGGGAAGGGGGAAAGAAACTCCACCCCATTCTCTGCTGGAGCCTCCCGTGGCTTTGGAGGCACAGGGCTGTAGGGCAAAGGAAGCTTTTATTGCTGACCCCATTGTTGGCCACCTGCTTGTCACATCCTCCACACAACAGCTCTCCCAGGTGCCCTCCTGGGAAAAACTCCAGCACAGACCAGGATCCTCTCCCCCCCAGGACTCCCAAGGCCCAGAATCAGGTGGGCTGTGACAAGGGGAGTCTCATTCCACCCCTCAAGGGTTACAGACATTCTCAATCCCTGGACATCCTCCCTGGCACTCCTGGACACAGCCACAACTCCCACCCCACACTCAGCTTCCTGAGAAACAGGGAGTTTGGGATGAGCAGATTGAGGGGAAGTGCAGCTGTAAACCAGGGAATGCTGTAATGGTTTTGCTGCAGCTGAGTGACCTTGGAAAGGAGCATCCTGACCTCCATCTGCTTTTTCTGGACACAGAGGAGGAGTTAAAACATTCACAGGGAGAAACTGTTAGATTGCAGAGTGAGACTGAGATCCTGCTCAGCCCTTGTGGTGCTGAACTCCTGCTTTAGCACCTGGACTGCACCAAAGGGCAGTTTGGGTCACTCAGGTCACTGCCCCTGACCTTCCCTGACTCTCCAACCTCACATTCCCTTCCCAGAGTTCAGCCCTGCCCAAAGCAAGGGGGGAAATTTGTAACCACCACTTCTGATTTAACATTTCATCATCTCCCCCTTCACAGGATTCAGCTTGGAGGGAAAACAGCAAATTCTGACTTTTTTTTTCTAACAAGAAAGAATTCCAAACTTAATCCTCTTGGGGGCAAAAGGATTAACGGCAGGTTTTAAGGAAGAGGTTTCAAAAATAAAAAAAAAAAATCAATTAAAAATTCCACATAAGGCACCTCCATTTCAGTGTTTTTTGACAGAGATACAACAGGATGAGCTTGTGCGAAGTGAGCTGGGAACTTCCCAGGAGCACCAGTTTCAACAGCAAGTCAGCGGGTGAGGAAGATGGATTTAAGAATTGGAGCCAAAGTGACCCCAAAACCAGCAGCCAAGCAGTTTGGGGGCTTAGCACAGAAGTTCCTCAGCTGGGGATCCTACACTGCTGAGGAAGTTCTGCTTCCCTCATGGATTCATTCCACTTCCTGCCTTTCCCGGCAGACAGGGAAGTAGCCACAGCCACCCCCAGGGCAGAGGTGTCAGAGCAGCCTCCTGGGATTCCTCACAGCCCCAACAGGCTGCTCTGGGAATGTTTCAGGAAAAGGAGAATTCACAGCCTCAGAGGCAGCAGCGACACCACTGAGAATCCCAGGATCACCCAACTGCTGGACCCCCTCAGCTCCCAAAAACTCTCCCTCCATTGAACCACCAACTCCTCCAGAACCAACAAAGAGACTATGAAATAAAACAACCTGGAGTAAGCACAGCAGGTGAACATGATGTTTATGAACAACAAACAGTTTCCCCATAGATGGGATCTTCCCACAGTGCTCAGCCAGGTGGGAATCTCGAGCCATCATGGGATATTTCCCATTTTCCTTCCCCACAACGCTACACAGAACCAAAGCTGCAACTGAGAAAAGTAATGACCCCAAACTCCCCCAACAGGTCACCCTGGAACAGAACCAAGTTTAAGTACAATCCAGATGATCCAACCGCAGCGCTATTGGCCTCATTCGACTGTATTTAAATAAAATTAAGCGGTTAAAAAAAAAATAACAGGCACTAAAATTCCCTGGCAGTACTGCCACCACCCTGCCTGGCCCCAGGAGGCTGTCCCCACCCTCCCCAGGCACTTTGGGGGTGTCACACAACATAAGAAACCACAACATTTCACGAAGCAACGTAACCAAAAGAATCCCAAGGCAGCTCCAAGCTGGCATCCCACACGGGGCCAAGGTGCTCCCAGGGAGAAAATGGCCCAGGGGAGGTGGGAGCACAGGAACACGTGGCTGTCCCACTGCAGCCCCCAGGCTGGACAGTCCTTGTGGATCCCTGCAGCCCTCAGAGCTTCTTGAGCCGACTGTACATCTCCCTCTTGCTCTTCTCCCCGGCCCAGGTCCGGCTCTTGGTGCGGAACCTCTTCAGGTCCTCCTTGAAGTCCTGGTGGTGCATGGGGCGATAGCTCTGCGGCTCACAGAAGCTCTGCAGAGAGAGGAGGTCACCTCAGTGTCACCAGGGTGCTGATGCCACCACCAGCAGCCACTGGAAGCGACAGGGACACAACCCTGCTCCGCACAGGAGACACACAAAGCCCAGGGATATTCAGGTTACAGCCAGCAAAGCAAGGGCTTTGTGTACAAAGCTCTCATCCCAAATTTCCTGGCAGACAACACAGTCTGTGTGAGGTTCACCTTGGAACAGCACAGATGGGAAGGATGAGATCGGGGCAGAGTGCTGATCATGCCAAGGTAAGGAACAATGATCACCGTGGGGCCCTTCCAGCCCAGAGCGTTCCATGATCCCTCTGCCTCCCTGCGTTGGCTGTCCCGTGCTGCCACCTTGAGGCCTTGCTCCCTCCTCCTCGGGACGGCCCAAAATCCACGGGGACAACACAAACCCTGTGCCCCTCCTGTGCCCCTCAGCCCAGGGGAGCCAGCAGATCGCAGGGAGAGACAAAAACCCGGGCAGCACTCCAAGTGCTGGGAGAGCCACCATCCCACAGGGAAGGAGATGACAGCCCCAGCCAGATGGCTATGGACAGGACAAACATCTCCCTGAAAACACACCAGGAAGGCAATCTCAGGGATAATTTGAACTGTGAGGGCCTGAGGGACTTCGAGTCAGGACAGCAGGACAGATCCCAGGAGTGCTGGGACCATGGAAATGCTGCAGGAGCCCAGCGACAGGAGAAATCCCACCCTCAAAGTGCTGGGAAGAGCTGGGGGTGGTTTCTAGTTTCTTGCCTCAATTAGAGGCTGCAAACGCCAAGCTCAGGTTTTCAATTTTGCTGGTTGAGGACTGTACAAGACCTCAGGTTTCCATTTATTATCCAGCAATTACTGTCAAGCCTTGTCTTCTCCCCTGCTCCAAGCAGGCTGAACAGCCTGAAATCCCTTTTCTGAGTGACAGTTTGTTCTAAAGGGGCAGAAACCACTTCTTGAGACAAGTGGAAAAGCCCTTCAGCTATGGCAGGAAGATAAGGAACAGGCTAAGCTGCTCTGAAAACAGCCCACTGAGAAAGAGAGAGCAGGAAAAGCCCCCCAGCCAAACCACTCTGCCCCAAAGAGAAGTTTGAGTATGAATAAATTAATATTATTTATCTATCATTTCTCCTCTGAGTGTGAGAGAGAATCACCATGGAATAGTTTAGGTTGGAAAAGCACCTGAAAGATCCTGTTCCACCCCCTGCCATGGGCAGGGACACTTTCCACTACCCTAGATGGCTCCAAGCAATGTCCCACCTGGCCTTGGACACTTCCAGGGATCCAGGGGCAGCCACATTACTCACCTGGCACCTCGAGAAGAAATCCTTGTAGCCTCCCTTGAGCACGTAGAGCTCAGGGTAGTGCAGGTTGGGGTACTCATTGCTCAGCCTGTCCTGCTCCCTCACAAACCGGCACCTGCAGCAGGGAAAACCCGGTGTTAAATCCCACATTCAACTGGAAAAACCCCATGTTAAATCCCACATTCAACCAATAACTCCCAAAGCTGCACCCCAAACCCCTCAGAAGGCAGAAGCTGCCTGCAGGAAGAGGCTGAGGAGCCACACAGCCACAGCTCCCTGGCTTTTCCTTTCCCCTCTGAACATTCCAGGCCCAGCACAGCCTCACACCCCTGCCACAGGTGACACAGGTGACAACCACCATGTCCATGGGAACTGGAGCCACCCAAGCCCTCAGCTCCCAGTGCAGCAGGAATTGCTGCTCCAAGCAGTGGAACTCACATCCGAGGGCCTCTCTCCGAGGAGAACTCGCAGTGGAACACCAAGATGACCCGTTTGTTCTCTGACGGCAGGATTGGCTTCTTCAGCAGGAAGTTTTCCACCTCCTCTTCCATGTGGAGGTTTATGGCACCCTGGAAGGGCAGAGTGCGAGCAGTGAGGGCAGGGGAACAGCAACAAACTCACCCCACCTCCTTGGGAGCCAATTCCTCATCTTGGTTTGCTGGGGAGCTCTGGAATCCTCTGAAACCCTCTCCCAGCAAAGCTCCAAACCCCAGCAGGACACCACAGTCTGGAATGGCTCTGGGTGACCTGGACTTGCTTCAGCTCAGCACCTGGAGCTTGTGGCTGGATGGATCTCCCTCCCCATCCCCTGTATTTGGGAGGGCCTTTGCTCAAGCAGCAATGCTCAGGATCAGTCACAGAATCCTGGAATGGTTTGGGCTGGAAGGGAAACCCATCCTGTTCCATCCCTGACATGGCAGGGACACCCTCCACTATCCCAGGCTGCTCCAAACCCTGTCCAGCCTGGCCTTGGACACTTCCAGGGATCCAGGGACAGCCACAGCTTCTCTGGCAATTCCATCCCAGCCAGGAATTCCTTCCCAATATCCCATCTATCCCTGACTGTTCCTGGTTATGTTTTACACAGACATTTGTTCTTTGAAGTCTGTGATTTAAATGAAGTTTAACATTCCTAATTTCAGCTTCCCAAGATACCAGGATGCTGCACACTGAGAGTCACATCCTCCACTGGAACCTGTCACCCCCATGGCCACAGGCCCCTCCTCTGCTCACAGAATGTCCCCTCCTTTGAGGGAAAAATCATTTTATGACCCATAGGTGAGCTCAGTGTCCCAAGATGCAGGCAATGGGTGGGTGTGACAGGATCCCAGTAGGGGAGACCACAGGAATAGCATATCCACATGTCCTTGGATAAAGATCAGCCCTCCAAGGTGCCCAGTGACCCCAGGCTGCAGCTTCAGACCCCCTTGCACTGCCCTTCTGGGGCCAACATACCTTGATGTGTCCCCCTTCATACTCATAGGGGTATCTACAGTCAATGATCACACACTGCTTGATGAAGCTCTCAAACTTCCCAGTCAGCACAGACACAATCTGAGAGAAAAAAAAAAAAAACAACAAAAAACCACAAAATGCAGACAGTTCAGTTGTTTCAAGCCTTTTGTGATGTTCCCCAGCCCCCAGTAAAGCATTTTTTCAGCTCTCCTTGGAGCACTCACCATTTCTGAGTCGATGTATTTTAAATCTTGATGTTTCCCATCGACAGTGTCAAATAAATAACTCTGGAAGAGAAAGGATTGAGAAAATTCCAGCTGTGAGGCACACGGGTGACAGCACAGCATCCAGCAGTTTACTCTCTAACAGATACTCTGCTGACCAGAATCTCTGCAGGAGTTGAAACTCCTAAGAATTCTAAAATTAGGGACAGAATTTCGGTTTTGGCTCTTACACAAGAGGGATTTTATAGGGCTTTAACCACAAATGGATCATTTTGGGACTAACCTGGGACATCCCCTTCTCACCAACACCCTCTCCTGGTTGTTTGAAAACCATGGAATTGTTAAGGTTGGAATAGACTTCCAAGATCAAATCCAAAGAAGCAAGGCAGGTTTATGTGGGAACAGAAAAGCCACTATAAAGGGAAGTGCTTTTCTGGGCTGGTTTGTGACATCCCCACCAAGAGAGGCCCTTAAAACACTTCAGTTAATGCTTGGAATCTCTGGAATTACCTTGGAGAAGTCCCCGATAAGGTTTCTCTGGTCACTGTCCAAAATGCTCTCGATCTTTGCTGTGGAGGGCTGAGTCCTCACCACCTTCAGACTCTGCAGGACACACAGATCCATGAGCACCCAGGGCAGACACATCCCATTCCCCGTTTCCCATAGCTGACAGCTCAGAGTGTATTCCCAAGCCCTGAATTGATTCCTCAGCTTCCCTGCTGGATCAGGGCAAAGCTCAGGTTCAGGACTGTGCAACTGCTGCCCCAACAACCCACCTGGGAAAGCTCCCAGACCCCAACCCCGAATCTCCCCTGATCATTCTCCCTCACTAATTAGATGCTGAGCCACACACCGTCGAGTCCTCAGAAGTTCCAGGCAGGCTTTTCCTCTTCTTGCTTTTCCCTGGAGAATTCTCTTCCTGGGGTCTCTCCATCCTTTTCTGGGTGGTTCTTCCTGCAATGCTTGACATGGATGAAGAGCCAAACAACCTGCACCGCTTGGCCTGTGAGGGAGGAGAGGAGTTGAGTCATTCAGCAAAGATTCATGGAAGAAAATAAACACAACTCAGGCTTTTGGATTATTCTGAATTTTGCCTTATTGAAGGCACCACCAGTGCACAGCTACAGGGGGCTGTTAATCTGAATTATCCAGGCTTTACATTTCCAGTAACACTTGTTAGTGGGGGAGCTTGGAGCACCATAAGCAAGATGAAGAGCCAGCAAAGTGCTCTACACCAATTAGCAGGCAATTTATCAGCAGATTAAGGAGCTTTCTGCTGGAGTCTAAACTCCTTTCCCAGTCTCTTATCAGAGGATCAGGTTACAGCATTCCAGGTGAGTCTGTGCAGAGTGAATTCCAGATATGTCAAGATTCTGATAAGGGAAGTCAAGCTCTTCTCACATCTATGAAGTGCAGGAAGAAGTTTTATGCCTATAAACACCAATTGTTCCACACTGACGAAGTCTCCCAGGTGAGCAGCTCCAGAGATAAGGGAATTCTGCAGGGGGGCTATGCCAGGGCTTGTTTTGCTGTTCTTAGGGATGCAGGAGACAGTGGGAACACTTGTCCAGCTGCCAGGGCAGTCCCTGTCCCTGCTGTGGGGCCACTCACCCGGTTGTCCGCTCTCCTCATGACCAGCGGTGCTGTCCAGAGACTGGACACATCTGAGGGCATCTCCTCGTCGTTCTGGGAAGACAAGGAAGCTCATTCTCATCCATCTCACCACGGGAGGCACTGCAAGTACAGCTCCTGCATGGCTTGGGCAAACATTCCAGCTGGATTCAGCTGTCAGAGCAGCTTTAGGAATTTATTAGTCCAGTTCTTAAGGAAATAATGGAACTGAGCTGAGCCATGGTGCAAGAAGGTGAGTTTGTCAATTCATTGATTGATTAACAAAGGTGAGCCTCCAGAGCGTTAAGCATTTCAAATTCAGTGGGAAAGAGTCCTGTATTTAAGTGGCTCAAAGCAATCACCACCTCTGACTTTCCTGAGCAAGTTTCTAAAGAAAAATGCCAACTGTTAAAATAATTCCCTCAGTTCTCAACCTAAATTCTCTCAGCACATACCTTCAAATCCTGGTCATCCAGCAGCTCCAGGAATCCATCATCATCCTCACTCTCCGAGGAGGGCAGGGAATGCTGCTGCAGGAAGGCTGCCCTGTAGCTTTCCTGTTCCCCTGAGGCTGTTTCACCCATGGGCAGCTGAGAGTAAACAGAGTGAGTTTTAACAACATTCCCTCTGCTCCCTGCAGGGAACACCACGGTTATTCCCAACCCTGAGCTGCAAGGGCTGAGCACAGCACAGGCAGGAATTAACAGCAGGAAGGGCTGCTGGATCCAGGGAGTGGAGACAAGACTTGCCCCCCCTGCTCTGTTTCTCTGCAAGGACCCATCATGATTTTTCAGTTGCTTTTTCTAAACAACATAGTATGAATAAGGTGACATTTCCTCCCTAAATGTCATGGCTGGACACAAAATCCAGTTGCATCTCTACAGCTGGGTTTGTTGTGCCAAATGCATCTCCCTGAACATTAAATATCAACTTACTGATCATTTCAATCCCACATCAATACCCACATTCCCTTCAATTACTGAGCAGAACCTCAGCTCTGTGCTGACTTATCTTTCCCAGAACAATGTTTCCAATTTCTGACCATCTCATGAGCCAAAGGTGAGAAGGATTTCTGACCTGGAAGATAAACAAGCTTTTCTGTTTGCCACCTGCACGACATCACCACCTCAAAACCCTGATGCAGTTTTTTTGATCCCAGAGAATTATGTGAGAATTAGTTGAAAAGAACTTACTACCTGAGCTGGAGATGAATTCAGCCTTGCTCCAGCACCACCCCTTCCATCACGGAAGCAACGAGAAGCTGGTTTGGTTGGTTTCTTAAACTCAAATGATTCCTGAAAAAAAAAAAAGCAGCAAAATTATCATTTTAGCAAAATTACAAACTCTATTAAGTTGCTTGGATCCTTTTATCTTTTAAATTTTTTTTAACTGCCTGACATTTTGGATTTAAGCTCCCTGCTGCCAACAGGAAGAGTCTGAAGGTGAAGGTTTTCAAATTAAAGATGTTACAGGAGTGTCTCATTTAACATAATCCAGCATTTATGCTCTTGGCATCACCTACAGGCTTTTCTATTTCTGTCAGTCAACTTGTCTGCAGAACAAATCATTTTTGGAGGCAGCCTGTGTCCTGACACCTGCAGAGCTGCTGGAGTGCCACCCATAGGATTCCCAAAAGCCAGGGCAGGCCCAGGACAGATTCCATGAGGAACCAGGACTCCCCATGGCAGCAGTGGGAAGAGAGAGATCTACCCTAACACCTCGAGGCAGCTCTTGCAACTGTCCAGAGCAAGCAGTAGGAATACATTTTCCCTTATCACAGCCAAAATGGAGTCAGGGTCAGTGGCATGAGGGCAGAGCTGGGCAATCAAAGTCTTCCCAAATTTTTTTAACCTCCCATTAGTTTGCAGCCTCTCTAATCAGTGCTGCAAGTTCCCTTCAGGAAAACTGTGCCTGAAGAACAGCCTGGAAGAGTAACTGAAGCCTTTCCCACCACACTCCCTGTGGCAGGGATGTGCTAATCTAGCTGCCCCGCCCCTCCCACCAGATCATGGCAGCCAACAGGAAACACTTACATTCTCCTTATTTTCATCCTGTTCCAAAGGCTGAAAAGCATCAGTGTCCAGAGAGTCAGAGTGGTTTCTCTTCAGAGCAGGGCTGGAGCCCAGCAGGCTTTGCTACAACACAGAAGGGCCAGTTCAGGACTGTGCATCAGCCCCTGCACAAGCACATGTTAAGCCCTAAAAGGGGTTAATAAGGACTGGAAGGTTTCTGTCTACAAATTTGCACACACCCTGTGCAGGAATCCTCTGCTGACATCTTGGTACAAGGACCAAAATGCTGCAGGGCACCAGCGATGGAGCCACATCACGGAAATTCCACACTCAATTAAGTGAGATTTGGAATATGCAAGCTGCAGTTTTGACATTAAGTACTCCAGCAACTGGTGTTGAAGCCAGAAAATTAGCAAGTATTCAGCTAAAATCATGCTAAATCCTTTAACATGTATAAAACACCAATACCACTCTCACTTACTGGCAGGGAATGGATTCTTCTGAAAGGTATTCGAAGGCTACAATGAAAAAGAACCAAGATTTATTTCAACATTTTGCTTTAAAAGGCAATGACATGAATAGAAATCATCCCCCCAACTCCATAATGTAAAAGAGACACTGAGGAAGAATTGAAAATAGAATTATACTTACTTCAGCCTGCTGGATTTGATTGCTTTCTCAAACCTAAAAGCAAAATATCAGAGGTTAGACTCGAAGGTCTTAGAGGTCTTTCCCAAATTAAATGATTCTGTGGTTTTTAAGCCACAGACAATACCAATGAAGTGTTAAAAAATGCAATTTAGATACCCCTTGGTGCAGCCCCAGACTGCAGGAAGGTGCCAGTGCCATGTGGTTGGCACAACAGCCTCCCTCAGAGCCAGCACTTAGTGCCCTGGGCACAGGCAGGGCCAATCCCAGCATTCCAGCTGTGGAGCACGTGGAGCAGTGCAGCAGGGAAGCCCCACAGCACATGTGCCAGCAGAGCAAAAGCCCAACAAACCTCGTTAGCCCACGTTAATTAACGATGCCACAAGTTAGGTTTAACAGTGTCACTCACGTGTCTTCCATGGTGTCATGTGGGGTTGCAGGGCCAGGAGAGTCCAAAGCCAAACCTGCAGAGGAGACACAGATTTGCCCCTGATTTATATCCAGGAATCAGTCAGGAAACTCATGTGGAAAGTCCCATCTGCAGCCTCCCCTCAGTGTGGAGATAAGTAAGAGTTTATTAATAATTATTTACAGCCACTCCCCACCGTGGGACTTGGATCAAGTGGCAGTGCTTGGGGAAAACAGGGATAATTAAAAAAACTCCCCAAGCCCTGCCTGGGCTGTCACATGGAACAGAGTGCTGGCACTCAGCATGGAATACTCCAGGTTTTCCCCTCACACACACCTTAATAAACAATTTAGTCCTTTAGGGTTTTTTTTTTTCTTAAAACCATGTTTTAGTTACACTTCTTCCTACAAAGAAATTTTGGGCTTGTTCCAAAAAATAAGCAGTCAAAAGGCCCTTCTTAATGTACTGGAATTAACAGGAAGCACTTCAGAAGCACAAACCAAGCAAAACATTTCAGCACAGACACATCCAAAGTCACTCCAACACAGATTCCTGAGGAGCCACAGAAAGTGAGGATTTGGCAAGGCTGGTTGCTCTGTCCTGCTCCATGGTTTGTAAGCTGTACTCTTGTTTTAGCACTTCATAAAGTTCATTTTTTGGCTGAAAGTGCCCTCAAAATGGGGCACAAACTCAGGTGGAAACAGTGATTTCCCTGAGCTGCAGCAATGAAGCACCAGGGGGAATCCACAAGTTAAGGGCTGAGAGCTTATTTCATTTTCACAGAAAAACATCCTGTGTGAAAACCAGAAAATCTTTACAGGCCAGTCCCAGAACTGAGGGGTTTCGGGTCATCAACCAGCTCTTGGTAACAGAAAAACAAAGCACAGTCTGGGTTCAAAGAGAGAAAACACACTGAGGACTCACCCTCCTCACCCTCCAAAGGGCAGGAGGAGCTCCAGGAGATCCTTCTCAGGGCTGAGATCCCAACAACGAGGGATAAAACACCATTACCCTGTTTTCCACACCATGAGCATCCACAAGCCACCCCAGAGCAGGGAATGGTGGGAGTCCAACTGCCCAGGAATCCTTGGGTTATCCCCAGCAGCCTCATTGACCTCCAGCTGTCCCCTGCCTGTCACCATGTCCAGAGCAGGACACTACAGAACTGCTGCAATAAACACCACCCCAGAGCACAAAGCACAATAGGAAAAAGGGAAAAAGGCTCTGTTGGAGTCTCCCCTCCCTGCTCACAATCTCCAGGATGATTAAAGCAAAAAAAACCACCCACAGCCCAAGCCTTGAGCTGCAGAGGCTTCCTGAGGGATTTTCCACCTGCCTCCCTCCTTCCAAGAGCACAGAAATGAAAAGGAGCTACAGGGATAGCTCTCTATCCAAACCCTGGGAGCTGCTTGCAGTGGGATTCACATAATAATGCATTGCTTTCCAATTCTTAATCATTATTTATTAATTGAGGGATCAATACCTGAGTCGGTGGAGTCTGAAGAGGCTGATCTGTGTAACCCATTCTTGGCTGCCAGATCTTGCTCCAGGTTTTCATGTTGCCTGAAAATGAAGTTTGGGATTTAATTTCAAAAGTTATTGAAGCAAGAAATACAACATTGCAGGTAGGTCCTGCACAGGTGAACATCACCTGGATTTCTACCAGAGCCCAGTTATCCTTCCTGGAACTGCAACCCTCTTTGGCAGCCACTCCTTTAATTCAGGGTTTTGCATGGAAAAAATTGCCAAATTTCTAAGTCAAAGCCATTTTGATAAATAGTAACCTCCCATATTTTGTTTTACTCACTAAACCTCAGCACTGAGAGAAAAGAAAATCATATGCAGCCCCACATATGTAAGGGAAAAGCTACTTGAGTGAGACTCCAGCACGTGGTAATTTTAAAAAAAATGTAGCCAGGGCTACAAAATCAAAGGACTGAATAATTTACACGGAGGGGACTGCCAATGGTTTGCAGGAATCCCAGGAATCTGAAAGAGGGAAGGATCACAAGGCAGGTGATTGCTGAAATGAAAATGAAAATGAGTGGGCCAGGACAAAACAGGAGCCACACAAGGGAGAAACTGAGGGAATAATGGGATTAGAGGAGCTAAGAGAGCAGGAAAATGGAGCAGCTGTGGCTGGAGTTATGGGAACAGGAGGAGCTCCAAAGGCTGCAGCATCTGGCACATGGGAGACAGAAAGGAGAGGAGGAGGGTGCAGGAACAGGGCTGGAACAGGGAAGGGACATAAATGTATTTGTGGGAGAGACGTGGATGCCCAGAGCAGATTGCAGGGAAAGGGAGGATCTCCCAGAGTGGATCCATGCGGGACGGGGGCAGGAGCAGGGAGCCCTGCAGCGGGGACACATCAAGACAAGGGGTGGGGGACATTCAGGGCGACAAGTTTGCAATGTGGGGTGATAAAATTCCCGGAGGCCTCACGGGCGGCGGGGGGTGAAACAGCTCCGGGAAGCCTCGTTTTTGGGGGAAGGGTTGGGGGAAAAGGTGCTGCAGGCTTTGGTTTTCAGCGTGGGGAGGGTGGTGGAAGGAGAGGAAGCACGATGAGCCCCCAATGCCTCACTCCTGGCAGGAGAATTGCATAAAGAGACCCCCAAGGCCTCCATTCGGGGGTGGGATGGAGGAAGAGGAGGGATCCACGAGGCCTCGCTGTTTTTTGGGGGCTGAGGGCAGATGGGCACCCCGAGGCCTTGTTTGTGGAAAGAGAGGGGAACAGGGAGGGAAATGAGCTCCTGAGAGCTTGCAGGGGCGAGGAGGGAGGCGAAGGCATTCCGGGGGGTCTGGGGGCTAGGGAAGGGGGATTAGAGACATCTCTGGGGATTTGGGGGGACAGAGACATCCCAGGGGTTTGGGATTTTGGGGGACAGAGACATCCCAGGGCTTTGGGGTTTTTGGGGAGGGAGTGCCATAAGGCTTCGCTGAGCGGGAGGAAATTAGGGGGGTGGACGGAACGGAAGGAAAACGACTCCGGGAGGCCTTGTGGTTTTTATAAATGGGGGGAGCCTGCCCAGGCCTCGCTTCGGGTCCGAAAGGGGGAACAAAACGCCCTGCAGAGGGAACAAAACGCGCTGGGGAAGGACAAAGTGCCCTGAAGGGCTCGGATGGCAGTGCGGGGAGGAAGCGGGGCTCCCTTAGTGCGGCAGGGAAAGGAGGGGGATAAGCCCTCCAACCCTCGCTTTTTGGGAGTCACGGCAGAGGCCAGAAGAAGGGGTGCCCGGGCCCAGCGCCCCGACTCACCCGCGCCCCAGCTGCTCCATGGTGAGGCGCAGATCGGAGACAGGCGAGAGCTCGTCCTGGAAGAGCGCCTTCACCACGGCGGGCGACGCGGGGGACGCCGGCGAAAGGAGCAGGAGGCGGCGGCGGTGGGAAGCGCTCGGCGTGGGATCCATCGCAGCGGGAATGGGAATGGGAATTGCGAGCGCAGCCGTGCCGTCCTGTCCCTGCCGTCAGCGCGGCCGCCGCAGCGTTTTGACACCCGCCGGTACCCGTCGCCCGCTCCGAAGCTGGCGCCAAACCGCGGTGCAGCCAATCAGCGCGCGGCCTCCCGCGGGGGGCGGGTTGTTTTTTTTCAAACCTCCCCTCCCACCGCGCGCGCTCCGGCCAGTAGGAACGGCGGCGCGGCGCCGAGGCCCCGCCCACGGCGGTTGCTTGGCGTCGCTCTGGACCAATGGGAAAGCGAGAAAATCGCGGCGGGGGCCAGCCGCGCCAGGGCGGGGGGACTACATTTCCCAGGATTCCTAACGGCAGCACGGCGTTGTGGCTCTCCACGTTGCACGCTGGGAAATGTAGTCTCCACCTCACTGACGCGCGGCTTTGCCGCCATGTTTTCGGCGGTCTACCTTTAGCCTAGCCGTGAGGGGAAAATGGAGAAGATGAGGGGGAAAAGGCCACCAAGTCATCAGATAACACGGCCTCGCTGAGCCAAAGTGCCCTTCCCACGTCATTACTCCTCAAATGAGCTCTGTATGAGAGCAAAAGCCACTTTAGTGACGCGTTTGGTGAGCGGCTGTGGAAACACGGCAGTGCACATCCCTGCAACACCGGGATGGGGATCATGGAGTGACGAGCAGAAGGGAGACTTGACGATCCCCCGTTTGTGCTCCACACAAACTATCGGGACGCGCTCTTTCTCCTCAGCTCAGGGTTTGCAGATCTCTGCTGCCGGGTTGTGGCAGATCCTCTGCCGTGTCTCTCCAGCGGTTCCAAAGGCTGCTGTCTCCAACTGGTCATGTTGGATCCAGCGGATCTCACAGCCTCCAAGACACGACCCACGGACCCGTGTCGCCCCACCCGGGCCCTGCCACCCACCATTCACACAGCAATCCCGCTTCCTGCATTAGACAATGCGGTGTTTGCTCCTTCCCTGACCCCCCACACCGCAGAGATGCCCATCACACCCCCGCCTCCTGCTGCTCTTCAGCTGTGCCCTCGCTCCAGCTCTCCCTCCCTGAACATTTTCTTTTTCATGAGCTTTTTGAGCAATTATCACCACTATTATCAGTTCGTGGCACCACCCTGACTTCCTGGGTGTGGGGTGGCTGCATCCTCCAGCACAGCACAGCACAGATGCAACAAACCATGCAGAGCTGTCAAAGGCTGGCATGGACAATCAGAGCCTCTTTCCTCCCTCCCGATTACCCCTATGGCCTCAGTGCCCACAGGGAGAGGTAGGACTCCCACTGTCACCCCGGGATCGAGCCAGGATACCAGCATGCACACACCCTCAGGCAGGACAGCACTTCTTTAATGCTCCAAAGTGCTTAGCAGGAGGAGATGCAGCAAAGTGCAGAGGGGATCCAGCCCAGGCAGAGCTGCAGCAGGTTTGCAGTGTGATGCAGTGCCATTCCCACACCTCTTCCCTGCTCAGCGAGCCAAGGGGCTCGGGAGCCATCGGAGTCTATCAGTCACACAGCTGGATGTGGGTTTCTCGTGACCAGAGCCAAAAATACGGGAAGACTTTCTCGGTGAAGGAGGCCTTGAACTGCAAGAGCTGTGTCATGTTCTCTGCGTTGTAGAAGGTCACTTGGCCTGCTTCGTAGTCCAGGTGGACCCTGATTCTCTGGAGCTTTTCCTGCAGTGCCAGCGGGGCAGGGGGCATGTGGAGTGCCGTGTACTGACCATCCCAGTCCAGCCGCAGGGCCCAGATCTTCCCCAGGGCCATCATGAGCGAGTCCTTCCTCTGCACAGACTCCAGGGCCACCCCAATGGCCCAGCTGTCCCCCTTCCCGACCTCCAGCTCCCAGTAATGCCTCCCAGACGTGAACCCCTGGGAGCCCAGGACACTGGGGCTGCCCGTGAATCTCATGGAAGTGTCAGGGAGGTTTTGTTTCCCATCTCCGAGCCAGACAGTTTTGTGGTCCCGCGAGAGGGTCAGGTGAGGACTTGCTGTCTCTGGGTCCAGCGTCACCTTCTCTAATGGAAGACAGAAACGTCAGTCTGTGCCTGCTGA
Organism: Lichenostomus cassidix; assembly: GCF_008360975.1. NCBI lineage: Eukaryota > Metazoa > Chordata > Aves > Passeriformes > Meliphagidae > Lichenostomus > Lichenostomus cassidix. The sequence goes on from NC_139482.1 coordinate 848,046, forward strand.
GAGAATCAGCACCTCTCCCCCCTGAACCACGGGGCTGGGATGTGTCCTGGGAGCACAGCAGGCACTCTGCAGCCCCTCGGGTGACATGGGACACAGGACCCTCACTGTCCCCCACTCTGGGACCCAGGGGTGAAAAGATGCCCCCCAAAGCACGACTGAGCCAGGCAGTGTCCCCACATGAAGGGAACAGACACAATGGATTGCTAAATCTGCTGCCAGGTCTGCTGGATATTGCTGGCTGTGGGCAGCAGTGTATCCCGTGGGTGTGAGGAGGCATTGCTGCAAGGCAGGAGTCCTGCCACACCAGTCCCTGCTCCTGTGACAAATGCTCACCCAAGGGAAAACCAGCTCTGAACGCTGCTCTGCCGAGCAATCAGGCACCCTGGCTCCAGAGCTGGAACTGCCTGTCCATGTGGGATGTTCTGCTGCCATCCCGTGGCCATCCCATAAGGCTGCACAGGTGTCACTGTGCACTGTCACCATCCCAGACCCTCTGCAAAACCCACTCCTCCGAGGACTGCGGGGGGAAACTGAGGCACAACTTGTCCTGCGCTCAAGTCCATCATCCCAAAAACTGAGAGTGAAAACTGAGAGTGCAGAGAGTAGCCTGAGCACAAATGGTGCCAGCCAGACCTGAGAGATGCTGCATCATGTGGACCTGCAAAAGCACTTCTGATCATGCCTAAATGCCAGCTAAAAACATGTACAGCCCCTCTGCTTAACTGGTCACAGCCTGACATGGCCTTGTGCTGTCCTGGCCCTCATCTGGTGTTACAGGACAACATCCCTGGTGCTGCCTGGCTCAGGGACAGACCTGGATTTTTACAGCAGGCCTAGTCAAAACAACAGGACACAGTCCTAGACAGATGCCGGGTTTAGATGTTGTGGTGGGAGACTCTCTGTGCCAAAGACATGAGGAAACTCATCCTGGAAACGTTTCACCCTCACTTGTGCCCATCAGCTCCAGAAACTTACCCCTTTCCCTGTCTATCTTGCTCTGCAGGCTCACTGGAAGAAGGAAAGGAAGATGTGTGAATGTCTCTTCTGTGGCATCTTTCCTGCTCCTCATCAGGACAGCAAGCCAGACGTGGAGCCCCAGGCTCCAGCAAAGCCCATGTCGGGAATGGTTCCCATCTGGAGCAGGCATTCTGCTCCCAAGCCCCAGGCAGAGGCACCAGGCAGTGAGGATCTCCTGCTGCCAGCCAAGCCCAGGGGAAGCACAGCAGGGAGCCAGCAGAGCTTTACCTTTGAATTTGGCCAACACATCCAGGACCAGCTGGCTTGTCTCAGAGAGGCTCTCAATGCTCCTCTGCAGCTCTGGGGATACTGGCTCTGGGACTGGGGCCTTGGCTGCCTCACAGCTGAGGGGAACAACATGGACAGGAGCTCTGAGCCCAGCTGTCAGCCAGGGCCAGGAGGGAAACAGGGAAATCCCTGCAGCCACAGAACTCTGGGGAGCTGTGTCCCAGCTACTGGCACAGAAACCCTGTCTTTAAGAGGGGTGCAATGGCCTCTGGTTCCCAGTAACATCACAAGAAACCCCAAATACTCAGAAGGGCAAACCATCTCCCTCCCAGCTCCTGCAGCATTTCCAAACCTCTGGCCAGAAGAGCTTCACAGGAAGAGAGTGACACCAAGCCCGTTTCATACCTACTCAGGATTTTGCCAACATCCTGGAAGAGAGAAAACACAGGTTTAGCTTGGCGCTGCCCAGAAGGACGGTGATGCTTGGGGCAGGGAGCTCCAGTGGCTGCCCAGCTGTGTGAAGCAGGTTAAGGGGGTTGGGGGTCACCCCACACGTCATCCCAACCCTCCCTTCCCTCAGGGCCCCTGGGTTGCACTGGGATGCAGAGAGGTGTCCCCAGCCTCACTGGGGGGCACAGCACCCAGTGGGTGATGCAGCCTCACCATGAGGAACTCCACCACCGGCTGGTCCCGTTTCTCCTGGATCTGCGCAATCACCGTGTCCAGCAGCGACTCCCTCTCTGAAACCCTGGTGTTGTATTCACAGCTCCGACTGACAAGCTCCTGGGACACCTGCTCCAGCTGGGCCAGCAGGGCCTTCTCCTGCTCCTTCAGGAACTGCTGCAGCTCCTCAAAGGTGTCCTGCACACACTGTGCCTCCGAGACCACCATCATCTGCAAGGCACCACACAAAGGCCCTGAGCCAGTCCAGCCGCCAGCTGCCTCCACAGGGACACAGGTACTGCAGAGAGGGGCAAGGATCACATGGAAATGGACCAGAGATTTTGGAGAGGAAAAGCAGGAACAATGGAGAGAGGGGAGGTAAGTCTGGATGTTGATGCGCCCACAAAGAGGACATATGGGATGGAGAGAGAGGGAGAGAGAAAAAAACGTTGTCATGGAATAGGAGATAAATATATATGGGGAAAGGGAAAGATGGGACATTCCTGGGGAGCCAGGTGGGTGAGCAGTGTGGGGCATGGAGAGGAACACACACCAGCAGGTCATCACTTTTCTGCTCTCCTTTGGGCTTCAATTTTTCCTTCTCTTTTTGTAGAAAAAGCAGGTTGCTCTCAAGTCTCTCCTGGGACAAGGATTAAAAAAAGGCATTTTTGGTAATTTTGGATTGACATTCGCAGGAGGGAGATTATGTCACCCAACAGCCCCTGTAGGAACATTCCCAGTCTGGGGAGTCACTGGGGGTGACTCCTGGGTGCCTGTGGGTGCATTTTGAGCTCAGAGACAGTACCCAGAGGCAGCACTCTCCAAACTCAATTAGTCAGGCTGGGGAGATCCCCATCCACAGCTCTTGTGGCCAGAAACACTTCTGGAATAACTTCGTGTGGAAACCCTGGAGTTTGTGGTTTGGGGTTTTGTTTAATTTTTTTTTTAATTAGAAAAAACAACTTTTGGCATTGGAAGTGGGATTTCTGGGAAGAGGTTTGCAGTGAGAGTAGCAGCGTCTCAGACATGCTCCATAAATTTGCTGGAGTATTAAAAAACTTCTCATGCTCCTCTGAGAACCAGAACCAGCAGCCCCACCAGGGTGGGATACAGGACCCCAGCCCACAGCCAGATGGGGACTACAAAGTGGTACCTAAACAGGGACCCCAGCTGGCAGCTGGGTGGGACCCCAAATCCGTGGCTGGACAGGGACCCAGCCTAACCTGTGTGTCGAGGGGAACCAGAGCAGTGCCCAGAATGAACCCCAGAGAAGATCACACCCAAGCATGGAGGAGACCATACCAAGAGGAGCCCAGAGCAGACCCCAGCCTGTCCTTGAAGGGACCCCAGATGTGTGCCCGGACAGGACACTAACCCGTGCCCAGAGGGGACCCTTGCCTGTCCCTGCAGGGCACCGAGGGGCCAGATGGGCCCGAGGCCAGGCGTGGAGGGGATCCCAACCCGAGCCCCTCGGCCACCCCGCCCCTCCCCAACCTCCCGGCCCCTCTCCGGCGCCGCCCCGTACCCGGAGCTCCCGGGCGGCCTCGTCGGCGGGGCGGAAGCGGTGCTGGCGGTGCTCGGGCCCGTCCTGGCAGAGCGCGCAGAGCGGGGCGGCGCAGGGCTCGCAGAACAGCGCCAGGGGCTCGCCGTGCTGGGGGCACCGAGCCCGCCCCGCCGCCTCCTCCAGGGCCCGGGCCAGCCCCGCCATGGCGCCCAGCGAGCGGTTGGGGCGCAGCGAGCCCGGCTCTACTGTGGCGCGGCACTGCGGGCAGGCGGCGGGGCGCGGGGGCTTCCCCAGCACGTCCTCCAGGCATTGCCGGCAGAAGCTGTGCCCGCACGCCGTGAGCACGGGCTGCGCGAACAGCTCCAGGCACACCGGGCAGGTGGCCTCGGCCGCCAGCTGCTCGCCCAGGGCCAGCAGCTCCTGAGCCATGGCCGCGACGGCCGGGAACGGGCGGGATGGGGCGGGCCGGGGCGGGGCCGGGGCGGGGCGCGACGGGGCCGGGCGGGGCTGCGGGGCAGAGAAAGGGCTGCGGGGCAGAAAATGGACTGCGGGGCAGAGAAAGGACTGGGTGTGTGAGTGCGTGTGTGTACACATAGATATGCGTACATGCTTCCGTGCCCGTGTGTATGTGGTGTGTGCACGTGGGTAGTGTATGTGTGTATGTGTGTAGTACGTGTGTGTGAATGTATGTGATGTATACGTACAGGTGTGAATGGTTTTGTACACGTGCCCGCATGTGAGAGCACATTTGTGCGCGTCTGTGTGCACATTTATTTGTGTGCCTACGTGCGTGTGTGTGTGTGCACTACATGGGTACCTGTGTCTGTGTGTTTGTGTGTTTCCATGTGTGTGTGGCTGTTGGTGTGTGGGTTCACACCTCTGTGTTGGTATCTGTATACAGGGATCTGCGCATCCATATACACTACGTGTCTGTGTGTGTGCATGGGAGTGTCCCTGCCTCTCCCTGTGTATGTTCCTGTGCCTGGATCTCAGAACACACACATGTGTGTCCATGTCCGTGTGTCCAGTAGGAGAACACCGGGGGGGACACGGGCACTGCTGTGTGTGCTGCGTGTGCCCATGTCTGCACACGCGTGGCCGTGGGCAGCCCACGCAAGCAGGGATGACGCAGTGGCCGCCGATGGGGAGGGCTGGGGTGAGTGTGAGCCTTCATCCCAGCCTTCCCCCGGGGCGCAGCCGGCACGCTCCGGCACGGTGCTGCCAGCGCCCACGGATGCTCGGGATGCTTAAATTAATTTAATCATTAATAAGCTGGAACGCGTCCGGGAGCTTTGCCCTGGCTCGGCTGTGGGTGGCGGGTCAGAGCTGCCGAGTGGGAATCCTTTCCCAAGGCCTTGCACTGTGATCCTTCCCGAGGCCTCGCGCTCCCTGGAGTTGCTTCCCAGCCACCCGGGCTGGGTTAATGCAGTTTTAAGGGATTGTGTCGGGGCGGCAGCTGTGCCGTGCGGGAGCCAAGGGTAATCCTGTGCTGCCTCCCTGCACTGCCAGCCCCAGCCTGCTCGCCTGAAATCCCCCCAAACCCACAGCTGCTCTGGGGCAGGAGGGCTCCAGCCTCCAGCATCACACCCCATGGCTGCCGGCGCCTCTCCCAGTGTGTCCTTCACTCTCATCCCAGTTCCAAAAGACCTGGAGAGCAGCAGCAGTGCTTGGGGAAGCAGAGCCCCTCGAGCTGCCTTGTGCCTCTCCACAGGCTGTGGGTTCACATTGTCCCCTGTGCTGCTGTGGGCTCAGTCCTGGTGGGTGCTGGGTGCCCAAAATCCACCCCCTGTATTTGGCCATAGGTTGCTGGGCAAGTGTAACCAGGCTAAACCCACAGGGACAGGGCTGTCGAGTCAGTGTGTCCGTCTGTGGGACAATGCTGTTAATTGCCACCGCTGTTGTTTTCAGTGTCACTGCCACTCTGCACTCAGGGTCACGATGGCTGTGCAGTCCCACTGGCACGGGAGCTGTGCCTGCAGACGGATTGGTGACATTTGAGCTGCTGAAGGTCACCAGGATGTTAAATCCTGGCAGTGTCCAGTGACCGAGGCTGTTATGTCTGTGTGCAGCAGGCAAGGAACAGCACAAGGGGCAGAGAAGTTGCTGTGTGGGGCCCAGTGACACACAGTAGAGCATGGGCACTGCCAGCCTGGCTACACCATGGTCCTGGCACTGCAGAGGGGTAGCCAGGCTAGTTCAGGCATCTCAGCTTCTTTTTGCTGATAAAAAGCTGAATTCATCCATTTTTAGGGAGAAAAAAGGATGCTGCCAGGTCCCTGTTGCTGCCAGTGTGACGAACATGAGCTACTGAGAACCAGAATCAGTTCTGCTTTTCATTTCCTTCTTCCCCATAATTGCATTTAGTCCTGCTGAGGGGGATGCAGGGAGGCTGCTGAGGGACACAGAGCTGCAGCCAGGCTCTCCTGTCCTGCACCCACACCTCCCTCCCAGGACATCAGCCCCCTCTCAGCACTTTTCATGGAATCCCAGAATGGTTTGGGTGGGAAGGGACCTCAAAGCTCACCTTGTTCCACCCCCCTGGAAGGGCAGGAACACCTTCCACTAGACCAGGTTGCTCAAAGCTTTATCCAGCCAGGCCAACTTCCAGGGATGGAAGTATCAACTCCTGTCAGGCTGCACACCCTGACCTGAAACCCCAAACTGCTTCCAGGGAGTTGTAGGCACCATCCCAGCAGTGAGACTGCAGGAACCTTGGCCAAAAACTTGCCCTGGCAGCCCCAAAATTCTCCCACCCACAGCAGTGACCAGCTGGTGGCTCTCAGCAGCTCCACACGGCTGCACTGCCCTCTGGCACTTTCTAGCACAGAAGAGGCCATAAATCCCAAACTTAGGAGGGCTTCATACACCAGCAAAGTCCTGGATCAGGACTTTGGTTCTGCAAAGGCATTAACAGGTCCTGACAACTTCTCCCATCATCGCTCTGTTTATTGATGGCACTGTCTAACGTGAGATCTGACAGCACTGGGAAGGAGCCCCAAGTGCTCTGAGGAGCTAGTGTCACCACCCCAGCCCCAGCTGATATCACCACCCCAGCCCCAGCCCAGCCCTTTGGATGGATTTCGCCCAGCCACAGCCCAACCTCAGCAGCTGCAGCCAGGACAAGCTGGGATGCCCAGGAACCGAGCTGGTACAAACAGGAGCTCAAAACAACAGCAAGGACGTGGATTGTGTCCCACCCACCCTGGCACCACACCCAGGAACCGGGAGGTCTTGGAGCTAGCATGGAGCTGCCCTCACTGGGGCAGGAATCCCACTGCTTCTCCCACTGGGGAGCACATGGTCAATGCTACCATGGGCAGCTCAAGGACAGCAGAGCAGTTAAACACATCAAGGTCTTGCTCTCAGTCCATGGTGACCCCACAGCACCCCAATGCTCTCGGTGGCAGCAGGGCAAGGCCCCCGGTGGGAGGATTGAGCACTAGGAATGGTGTTAGGAGGAGCCTTGCCGAGGGGTCCTACCAGAAAAAGGGTCTTTTACTGCAACTAGAATTTTATTCTATTGTATAATTCAGGAGTGCATCACAGCCCCGCGAGCCGGGCAGGCACTATCAGTGCTTCCAATCTAGACACACGAAGAACTTCCTCATCAGCTTCATCTGTTAATTACTCACCTCCCCCCCCCGGCCGGAGCTCCTCCTGTCACATCCAGCCTGGACGAGGCAGCACCTCCGCAGAGCTCCTGGACAAAAAGTGACTGTGCCAGAATCAGCCTACAGAGCAGTTAACAAAAAAAAAAAAAAAGAAAAAAAACAAAACCAAAAATAAAATCTTGCCCATCCTAAGGTTACTTATCAAATAAAAAGTTCCTCCACATTTATTAAAAAAAACCAAACAGTAGATTTAAAAAGCAGTTACGAGTCCTACTCCGGCAAAACACCCTGTGTACAGGTTTCTTTTGTTGGTGGTTTGTTTGCTTGTTGGTGAGGATTCCCCCTAAATCAGGTGCTTCTGTTAATTTTATATATATATAATCTTTTAATTTTGCCGCGCGTTGCTTGCTTTAATTCATTAATTTATTTCCAATCAGCCGAGTCTCCACCAGGCCAGTGGCGCTACCACACAAAGCTTCCTTGATGTCCATGCCCTGAGCTGGGGTGGGGGGAGATGGATGGAGGGAGGGTGGGAGAGATGAGTGGAGGAGAAGGAGGAGAACGGGAGGACGGGAGGGAGGGATGGAGGGAGGGAGAGAGGGAGGGAGAGGAAGCCTCGGCAGCCCCTCACTCTCCCATGTGCGTCCTCAGGTGGTACTTGAGAGACTGCTTGTAGCGGAAGCACTTGGTGCACTCGGTGCAGGGGTAGGGCCGCTCGCCGGTGTGCGCCCGCTGGTGCTCCAGGAGGTGATGCTTCTGCGTGAAGTTCTTGCCACACTCGGTGCAGTGGTAGGGCCGCTCGCCCGTGTGGATGCGCTGGTGCTCCAGGAGGTGGTGCTTGCGGATGAAGCCCTTCCCGCAGACGGCGCAGGCGTGCGGGCGCTCCCGCGTGTGGATGCGGTAATGGTTGGTGAGCTTGGACTTCTCGCTGAAGGTCTTCTCGCACTGGCTGCACTGGTAGGGCCGCTCGCCGGTGTGAGTCCGCTGGTGCCGCAGCAGGTGGGAGGGCCGGGTGAAGTTCTTGCCGCACTGGGGGCACAGGAAGGCCATCTCGTTCTTGCCGGCATGGATCCTCTGGTGCATGAGGAGGCTGATCTGCAGGCGGAAGCTCCTGCGGCACTCGCCGCAGGTGAAGGGCCGCTCCCCGACGTGGGTGATCTGGTGTTTGCTGAGGCTCGACTTGTGGCTGAAGCTGCTCTCACACTCGGAGCACTTGTAGGGCTTCCCCGGGGGCGGCGGCCGCGACGGCGGCTTGAGGCCGTGCTCGGGGCGCCGCGGGACCCCCACGCCGCGGCGCGTGTGGCTGCGCTGGTGCAGCAGGAATTGCTGCTTGTTGCGGAAGCTGAGGTCGCATTCGTGGCACTCGTAGGGCCCTTCCTTGAGGTGGTTGCGCTGGTGGATCATGAAGTTGATCTTGAGCATGAAGCTCTTCCCGCACTCGGGGCAAATGTAGGGTCTCTCCCGCGTCCGGTTCCGCTGCTGGCCGCTGGACGGCTTCATGTCCCCGGAGTCCCTCTCGCAGGCCGATGGCTTCCTCACTCGGGCAGCCAGGCCCCGGGGCTGCACCTTGGAGCTGCACTGCGCCTCACAGCCCAGCCCGGCCTCGTGGCTGGGGAACACCTGCGGCTCGCTCCGGCCGGAGAACATGGCGCATGGCTCCAGTGGGTCGGGGTCATCCTCCTCCTCCTCCTCTTCCTCTGTCTTGATCACGATCCCATCCTCTGAGGGGGAAAACCCAACAGTGTTAGGCTCATTGGGTGGGACAGGGTGGCCTCTTACACCCCTGGGTGCTACAGGAATGCCTGCCCAGGCTGCTACAGCTGTTTGCATCTGCCTACTCTGCCTGACCACCAGGACATGAGCCAGCTGCAGCCAGAGCCCAGAGTATGGGACTGGCCATATCACCCCTGAACAAAGAGACCAGACAAACCAACCCTGTTTGGGCTCCTCCAGAGGGTGCACTCCAACTGCCTGCCAAAAGGTCTGGAAACTTCATGGTGCTGCAGGATGTGGGGGATAAAAGCGCCATCATTTGCCAGGGCTCGGGTGGCTGAGTGATTTCAGAGCAGCTCTATCTGCTGCTGTTTCACTGGGCTACAACACTCCCAGCACGGCACCACTTGACAGAAACACAGCACCAGGCTTTTGGCTCCAGCTCTGGTCCTGGGACAACACAGTCAGCCTGGGACAGTCCCCTTCCCTCAGCTTTGCCATGATGGAGTGTGGGAGAGACCCTGCTCCTTCCCAGAGCACCTGGTGGTGAGATGGAATGGCAGTGGGATGGAACTGCAGTGGGATGGAATGGCAGTGGGATGAACGGCTGCATGCCAGGCTCCCCCTTGTGTCACCGAGGCCAGAAGTGAGCTGGAGTTTTTGTTTGGTGAGAGCAGCCATCCCAGGGACACATGGTCAGCACACCCCGAGGGAAGGCCCATGGGGATGCCCCACGTCACCCCATGCTGGACTGTGAGCCAGGCCTAGATACTCTGTCAGGAAGAGCAGCTACACTTTCCCTAGAAGAAGCAGCTGACAGGAGCAGATGTGTCAAAAGCATGGCACTCTTGCCTCCACGGGAGGAGAAAACCCAGGTCCTTCTCCCTGTGTCCTTGCAGTGAGGAGATTTCTCTCTATGGGCTCAGCCCCCGCATCCTGGCCAGCACTGCTGCAGCTCCCGCTCAGCCCCACCAGCCGGCCCTGCACCCTGGCAGAGGCAGCAGCTCTCAGACAAGGATCAGCCCCAGCCCCACTGGTGGCTTGGCTGGTTTCCCTCACAAAGCCGTGAGCAGACCACAGGACCCACGAGACAGAGTTGAGGCCCTCAAGAGCCTAACTCTCTCCACTTTGGTCTGTGTTACACCACCACAAAGACATCATGAGGAAGGAACCTAGCTTCCCAACCTCCCATTTCCCTGCTCACCCATTCCCACCCTCACAGCACCTCTGCAGGACCTGGTCAGTATCTGCTACCCAACTGGCAGAATTCTACACATGCAACACTCGGTGCCATCATCTTGTCTCTCCACTAAGTCACCTCATCCTTCCCCTTCCCTCCTGGCAGCTTGAACATCACAGAGCTCCAGCCACATTCTTCCCTGTCCTGTGGAGCTGCCCCGAGCAACCTCACACTCAGCAACCTGCAGAACCCCTCACATTCATGTGTAACCATCCACTCCTTCACACCTGACACCAGGGTGGGAGCCCCACCAACATCCTGCCCTCTGCCACAGGGGGATTTTGGGAGCAGGGCTCACTGGGGCTCACACAGAACACTGCCTGAGACATGTCTTCCCTCGGTCTCCGTGGGTAACCAGGGCTTTCCCCACACACGAGGACTGGGCCAGTGCTCAATCCACTCTGGAGTGGGACAGGAGCCCTCAGAGACCACGTCCTGTGTCCACCACACACGAGCTGCCTCCTCCTCTCAGCCCAAGGCCTAAGTGGAGCCACTCTTAAAACTGCTGCAGCCAGCAACTTTCCTTCAGGTGCTGGTTCTGGGGGGATTTAACTCCTCCTGTCCATCCAACTTATTCCCCACTTTTCCTAACCCACCACAGCCCCCTAGGGCATGTCCTATTCCCCCTGACATGCCACATGTGCAGTGTCATGTCCCAAATGTCTCACCTGTGCAGTTCCCGTGGTGAACGATGACCCTCTGGATCTCGTTGAATTCGGCTCCATACTCGGACGAGTCCCCCAGGCTGGTTCCCGGGAGGTCCCTCTGAGGGGACACAGAGCCATAGGGGCTCTCGCAGGCTGCCTCCTCATCCGGGCTCTGGAAGCTCCCCTCGGACTGCCCCGACATGCCATGCAGCTCAGGGTTCTCAGGGCTGTCTTCAGGAAGGAGCTCCTCCGTTTTGATCACAACCCTTATTCCAGCTGCAGCAAAGAGAGATTCCCGCCCGCCGTCACTCCCAGCAGCCCGGATGAAGAAACTGTTCCCAGCAATCCCTGCTGGCTCTGGCTGCTGATCGTGCACAGGGGTTTCATCTGCTCGGCCTCTTCTCCTAACCCTTCAGCCCCTGCCCTTCACCCATCCCTGCCATGCTCCCATCTTTAGCCTGGGACCCTCTGCAGGCACAGGGAACTCAGTGCCCTTCGGCCAGCACTCCTTGGCCACCCCAAATCCCCCAGCTGCAGATCCACATTGGCCATGATCTTCCTCTTCCCACTGGCCTCAACTGAATTTCAAGATCCTTGCTATGAAGAGCACAGGTCAAGGGTCAGAGCAACCCCACATCCACAGCTTGGAATCAGGCATGACCAGTGGAGATGACATCACTTCTTCTAGGCCACATCCTTGTCCCCTTATCCCAGAGTAGGAATTGCTCTGGGACTCAGGGTCACTGGTGCCCCATTCCCAGCCCAGCCTTGAAGAAACCCCTCAGCCTCCCATCTCCCTGCACACAGGATGGGAGCAGGCTTCCCAGCCCAGGAGGATGCTCCAAGGATAAACCCAGGCACCATCCACGCACACAAAGACAGGGTGGAGAAGATTTTCTGGGTGGATGGGCTTTCCCAATGGGACCCAATTCTCCTTCCTTGCTGGGCACACCGGCTCCCTGAGGACCTGCTCTGGTTGCAGATACTTCCCTTACTGGGAAGGGCTCCCAGTGCCCAACTCTCCAGGCTCTGCTTGCCCTGGTTTCTATGTTGAGCTGTACATGGACATCAAATCTCTAATGAGACAAACTCATCCCATTCCTAGGCAAGGCTTCTCCTGATAAACCCCATCAGCCATGGCCCCCAGCAACGCCCACTTCAGCCTCAGATGAGCAGCTCCTGGGAACACAACCCAGGGCTGCCCTTTTGCCAAGGTGCCATCTCACCTGCCGTGGCATCAGTAATGATCTCACTCTCCTCCAGGTCCTGCTCATTCCTGTCCCGCGATTCCTCCCCTTGCTCAATCTGAGACAGAACACCAGGTTTGGAAATTGCATAGTCTGTTGAGAGAGAGAGAGGTGGAGGGAGAGAGGGATTACTGCACTGGGACTCTAATATTGGCTTTCACCTCTTTCCAGCGTGTGGGGGGACACGTGAGGACACTCAGGAACATCCATGGGTGCTGGTGGCAGAGGGGATTCATGGAGGCAGGAGCTGAGGTGCCACACACAGAGCTGAGCTTAGAGAAGAAACGCCACCCCAGTGTTTTCCTGGTGGGGTTTTAGAACTTCTCAGACAAACCCTGGCTCCTCCAAAGCCAAAGCATTTCACCAGCTCCCAGCAGAGTTGGGATTTCTCCTGAACCTCCTTAGGAAATGCCCCAAGGCATGAATCACATCAGACAATTTTCCCTTTTGCAAAATCTTCCAAAGTGGTGCATGGGCTGGTACCCACTGCAGACCCAGAAGATGCAGAGAAGCCCTCCCAACACCCACGGGGAAAGAGATGGTTTTTCACAACACAACTGCAGCTGGAAGAGGTTTGGGAGGTCTCCAGCCTACCTGCTTACAGGCATCCTCCACCCAGCCAGAACACCACCACAGCATGATCTGAATGAACCCAGACTAGAAACATCCACCTGTGTTTTTAAGTCTTTAGAGTGGTACATTTGGGTCTCATCCAAGGAGATCTCCAAGGAGGAGCCAGAAGGAGCCCCCTGTCCCACGGCAGGGCGAGGACACCCCGTATTTACCCAGAGAGATCAGAGACTCGTAGTTCCCCTTCATCACATTCTTGTACAGCTCCTTCTGCCACTCCTCCAGCTTCTCCCATTCCTTGTCATTGAAATAGACAGACACATCATCAAAGGTCACCGGCACCTGCAATTCCAACAGTGGGTTCAAGGAGGACCCTGGACACAGCCAGGCTTCAGCTCCTTCATGGCCATTAATGAGTTGGTTTTTACATTTATAATAACTCCTGGGCAGGTACTTCTGTGGGAATAAAGGACTCAGGCAAATGGATGGTTCCTAGTGATGAATCCAGACTGGGATTTCCCCAGAGGACCCTGAGCTCCTCCTCTCAGTCCCTGCTCTCTGCAGAGTGACCCAGCATGGGGACCATAAGGGAGAGAAAACCCAGGAGCTGGGCTGGATTCATCCCTATTGATGAGCTGATGTAACCCTTGGATTCAATTACCCCAGAACTCCAGGGAAAACTCTACCCAGGCCCACAGGGCTCCCCATTGTCCCAAGTTACTGTGTGCCCACCAGCTGCAGCTTCCTAGCTTGTTTGCCAAGGAGTAATTCCTAAGGATAAATTCAGGATGTGCAAACTGTGCCGTGTTGGAGTGGAGCTCTTCAGAAGGAAACACAGCACTCTGGTTCTGCCCCTCAAATGCACTAATGGGGTGTCAGCGTCTGAATCCCCCTTTTCCTGACCCTCTTGGCTCTCTCCAGAGGCATTCCCTTTCCCATGTCCTACATGGTCTCATCTGCACACTTTCTTTTAGTGGGGAGGTTGTGAAATTCAAGCAGGAACGGAATATTGATGGTGGGCTCTTTCCAGAGCTCAGCTAAGCCCAGGGAGCTCATCTGCTCTCCCTGAATCCCAAAGTTTGCCCCTTCCCTCCAGCAGCAGCTCCCACTTGCTCTTTCCCCGGCCTGGGAGACTCTGCAGTACCAAGGTGGTCAAGACGTAAGAACCACAAAATCTGCAGGATTTTTTCGAATAGCGACCAAAAAAAATGATAAAAAAAAGAGTCAATGGCAGGAGGACTGTGCAGCGTAGTGGAGCAGAACTGAAACCTCTGGCCTGAGTACCAGGATGTCCTCCCAGGCCCGTGTCCCACTGTATTTTAGTCCCAGATGGGGATGAGCTGGGTTGCCGCAATGGGCAGCTGCAATGGTAAGCAACTCACCTGTGCCAGGGCTGTCCCCACTCACCCACCCACCCCAGTCCTGCCCTCTGGGAGCATTTTGGGTGCAGTGCCCAGCTCCCACACCCCAGGACACCGTTACCTTGGGGACCTCCCCCTTCCTGCCGGGGGGCAGCCGCAGGATCCAGAAGTTCCTGTTCTTCAGCAGGTTCTCCATGTTCTCCAGGCGCCGCTGGAGCAGACCGTATTCCTGGATGAGGGTGCCCAGCGCCGCACACTTGCTCTCCAGCTGGTTCCCCAGCTCTGCCGCCGTCTTCTCACAGTCGATCAGCTTCTTCTCAGCCATTCCCGTCCGACCCTCCAGGTCGAGCAGGCGGGTGGAGTGGGAATCCACCTTCCGCTCCACCGCCTGCACTGCCGCCACCACGGTCAGGGACAGCTCTGCCGTCTGCGTCTCCCGCTCCGAGGTGCGCTCGGGGCCGGCCGCTGGCCGCAGGGGTGAGGGGCAGCGCGGCGGCCGCAGCGGCTCTGGCGCCTGCGGACACAAGGGCGCGGGGTCAGGGCGGGGCGTCCCTCCAGGGGGATAGGGACCCTCCCGGGATGATAGAGACCTCCCCCCGGCTGACAGGGACCCCCCGCGGGGCGATGAGGACATCCCCGGGGCGGCGGGGACCCCGCGGGGGGGCCGCTGCAGGGCCCAGCGCTCGCCGGGGCGGCGGGGACGTCCCCGTGTCCCCGCTAAGCCGCTTACACCGGCCCCGTGCCGGTCCCACGGGACGGGCAGGACCCGCCGCGGCGGGGGCGGGGGGGAGGTGACAGCGCGGGGCCGGGAGGCGACACTGGGCGGGGGGGGGGCACGGTGACACGGGCCGGCCGAGCCCCGTTGCCATGGGCACGGGAAGGGGACACCCGGGGGGCTGCGGGCGCCCCGTCGCCATGGGGACTGGGCGGTGACACGGAGGGGGGAGCGGCGGCGGCGGCGGCGGGTCCGTCCCGGGGGCCCGCAAGGCCCGGCGGCGGGGGCGCGGCGGCCGGGCAGGCCCGGCCCCGACGGCAACGCGGGCGCCGCCGGCCGCGGAGGCCCGGGCGGGTTCGGCGCGGCCCCGCCGCCCCCCCGGGGCCGCCCGTCCCGTCCCCGCCCGTCCTCCCGGGGGGGCGGCCGCGGCCCCGCGCGCTGACAGCGCCCGCCGCCCGCCGCCCCCCCCGCCCCGCCGCGGCCCCGACGGCGCGGCCCGTGAGCCCCGACGTGCGGCCCGCGAGCCGCGGGCGAGCCGTGCGCGCCGGGCCCGGGCCCGCGGCGGGCGGGCGCCCTTTACCTGAGCGGGGGCCCCCTCGGCCATGGCCCTTTGTTCCGTGCCCGGGGCCCCGGGGGCCGCGGCCGGGAGGATCCAGCGCCCGCTCGCTGCTTCACCTCCGCCCGCCGCCGGGCATCGGGCTGGGCGCGGGGCGGCGCGGCGGGGCGGGGGCGCGGCGCGGCGGGGGCGGGGCGGGGGCGGCGCGGGCCTGGCGGGCGGAGGCGGCGGGGCGGGGGCGGCGGCGGCTCCGACACCGAGCGCGGCTCCGGGTCCGGGTCCGGGTCCGGCGCTCCGGCCGCGCCGCTGCCCCGCCGCGCCGCCAGGGGGCGCTGCAGCCGCCGGACCGCGCGCGGGTCGGGGCGGAGCGGGGCGGCCGCGCGCCGCACAGCGCCCCCTGGCGGGCCGACGGCATCAGCGCCCCGCCCCGTCGGGGCCTCTCCGCGGCACCGCCCGCACCGGGCGCTGCGGGGAACGGGGACACCGGGGACACCGGGGGGACAGGGGGAACCGAGGGACTGGGGACCTGACGGGGCCGAGGGGACTGGTGGCACTCGGGGCATTGCCCGAGGGACTGGGCTCGCAGGGGGGGCGAGAGGTGACAGGGGCACTGTGGAGGCCTGAGGGGTAGCTGGGGAGGCCCGGGGTGCGGTGGAAGGTGACGGCAGGGGCTGGTTTGACTGGGGCCAGCGAGAGGGGCAAGCGGCACAGACTGGGGTGGCTTGGTGCGACACGAGGGGCCGGGGACGCACCGGGGGGTCACTAGGGAGGCCCCGGCGCGGCTTTCCCGGCCCCGCCCGTCGGGTCCAGCCCGCCCATCCCCGCGGGCTCGGAAATGGCGGCCGGAGGCGGCGGCGCCGTGCAAACGGAGTGACCCCTCCCCTCCCGCGGCCTCCCCGCCGGACCCGAGCCGAGCATCCCGTCCCGCCCCGTCCTCTCCTGTCCCATCCCCGCCCTTCCCGTCCCCTCCCGCTGTCCCCTCCTGCCTCACATCATCCATTCCTATTGTCTCCCAGCCCGTCCCAGTCCATCCTGTCATGTCCTTTCCAGTCTTGTACCCCATTCTGTTCATCCCACCACATCCTGTCCGATCCCTGCTCTCCTGTCCCATCCCATCCATCCTGTCTCTTCATGCCTCGGCTCATCCCACTCCAACCACACTGATCCAATCCTGTCCCACTGCACCCTATTCTGTCCCATCCCATTCCATCCCCCTCATGCTGTGTGTCCAGTCTTGTCATGTCCCATCCTGTCCCACCCTATCCATTCCACATCTTTTCTCATCACATCTCTTTCCATCCATGCCTTCCTGTCCCATCCCATCCCATCCCATCCCATCCCATCCCATCCCATCTCATTCCATTCATCCTTTCCCACTGTATCCTACCGTATCCCATCTGCCCTTTCCCATCCCAGTGTGCCCACATGGGGCAGCCCCATCCCATGGGGATTCACCCAGGGTCACTTGCTCTGGCTCTCCGGCACCTGGCATGGATTGGGATGGCTGAGGGGCTTCGGCACTCCCTGGTCTCTCTGGCCTCCACATGCCACATCCCCATGGTGGCTCTGACCTATGGGCTGCTCTGTCCACCTCCCACACGAGGTCCCAAGCTGGAACAACCCCCAGGCCTTGGAGATTAAGGGGGGGGTCTCTGGTGGGGAGAGGGAACTGTCTCTGTGTCCTGGGCTCTGGGAAGAGCCTGGGAAATGCTGGGCTGAGAGGGAGCCTGGAAGGGAAGAGCACGCAGTGTGTGGCACCAGCTGGGTATGCTTTGAGATCCCTTCCAACCCAGGCCATTCTATGATTCCATAATCCCAGCTGGCAGCAGCTGCCAGCATGGATGTTCCAGCTCCATCCCGCTGCAGATCCAGGGACTCCTCAGCCATCCACAGCCCCACTTGTGTGTGGCACAGGGTGGCTCCCAGAGCACAAACCCAAAATCTGCTTCCAGCCACAGCAGCCAAGTTAAAAACACCAATCCCAAATGCTGGATGTATCACCTCGTTTGCCAGGCCTGGCTCTCTGGATGCTCAGCTTGGCCTGTGCTGTTCACCTGTTACGCAATTACCTGGAAAAGCTACTAACAGCCAGGAGCAGAAAGAGGGAGCCAAAGGTACCAGGAAGGGCTGACAGGAAATTCAGAATGGAAACACTGTATTGACAGACTTTACAAAAGTTATTACAAAACACGGTCACGAACCAGCAGCTGACGATACAGAGCGAAGAGACACCACGTACAGCCACTTCATAACAACACCAACAGCTCCAGAAGTCATCCAATATTTACACAAACGGCTGGAAAACTCTGGGCAGTTATCGCATACATGGAAGTGTTTTAGAGCAACTGTGAAATATAGTGTCACACCTTTCCTTGTAGTATTATCATCATAATAATTAATAATAATAATAATAATAATTAATAATAATAATAGCCTACTTCTAGGTTAACTAAAAACCAAACAGCTCTTTACAGGGGTTAGGAGAAGCTGCTTTCACTCGTCTGACTTACCTGAGTGAGACCAAACCCAGTTAAAAAATAATAATAAAATCCTTCATTGTCAGGAGTCTGTGTGTCAGCCCAGTGGTGCTGCTCACTCGGGCCAGAGGGGAACTGCAGCCCAGCTGGGGCAAGTGACACCCTTCAATAAAACGGAGACATGTCCTCCTCGTGTGAGTGACCCCAGCACGCCTCCAAACACCGCCCTTCCCAACTCCTCCCGCTCCAATGTCCTCAGCCCCTTCTCCTGCACCTGCTTCATCTCACCCCGCTCTTTGCCACGCTCTCCTCTCCGCTTTCCTGCCTTCCACAAATCCCGCGTCGTGCCCTAACCACCTCTCTGCCTCGCCTCTCTTCCCTTCATCCCAGTGCTGGCCTCGCAGCCTTTCGGGACACGGCAACGCAGCGGGAGCGGGCGGCCAGCTGGGAATGGCACCTTCCTTCCCTCCCTCCCTCCTCGCGCTTCCAGCCTTGCAGTGAAACGAGTGGAAAAAAGAAAGCGAAAGCTTGTCACTCCTGAATATGCACAAAGATAGGTGGGGGAACACCTGCTAAATACGGACCCCAGAGAATCGCTCGGGATTATTCTCTACGGGCAGAATCCAACCCTGCGTAGGGAACAGCGAGCACGGGACCTGCGCCGCGGTGGAAGTGCCATGGAACCCCACGGGGTCCCAGAGGTGCCTGGGCCGGCCGAGCAGAGTCTGTAAGAGGAATTCCTTGGATGCTTCACCAAAGCGGGCTTCGTAGCATGACCACATGGATTAGCCGCGATACAAGTCACCTGCCATCATGCTGCACGTCCACCTGCCAGACCGTCACGGTCACCGCGAGCCCTTCTGCCCCGGCCCCACCATGGCTACTGCTTAGTCTCTTTTTTCACACAGAAATGGTCGGTTTGGGTGCCCGCTGAGCCCAGGTTGTGCTGCGAATCCTCCCCGGGCCGCGGGTTGCGGGAGTGGATTTTCTGGTGGCAATTCAGGGACTCTTTGTAGCGGAAGTGCTTCCCGCAGACGGGGCACTGGTAGGGGGTCTCCCCGGTGTGCACCCGCCAGTGCTTGAGCAGGTGGTCCCGCCGGATGAAGCTCTTCCCGCACTCGGTGCACTGGTAGGGCCGCTCGCCGGTGTGGATGCGCTGGTGGCGGATGGCCTTGGAGAGGTCTCGGAAGTCCTTCCCGCAGTAGGTGCACGTCAGCGGCCCGTCGCCCTTCCCCGTGTGCAGCTTCTGGTGCAGGATAAGACTCACTTCCAGGCTGAAACTCTCCTTGCACTGGGAGCAGGTGTAGGGCCTCTCCACCATGTTGTTCACCTGGTGCCTGACGAAGCCATACTTGAATCCCGAGCTCTTCTCTCCGTCGGGGCGCTTGGACGCTTTGGAGCGGGAGGGGCCCTGGCCCTTGGCTTTGGATTTCTGCCGGAAGCCCTCGCCGCGTTCCAGGGAAGTACAGGCCTCCTCGCTGGCGTGCGCCTTCTGGTGGGTGGCGAAGAGCTGCTTGTCCAGGAAGCTCTGCCCGCACTCGCAGCAGATGTAAGGCCCTTTGTCCGCCGCTGCCTCCTCCTGATCCTTCCTGGCCAAGTCTCTCCCGCGACGCACGGAGCGCCTCAGCCCGTTGCCTGTCGCCGTTCGCTGCGGCGGGGCCGACCCGCTCTGGCTCTTGCTGCTTGACTGCATCTCCTCCTCTGGGCTGCAGAAAACCTCTTCCCACTTTCCTGTCAACGACCTGGAAAGCTCCAGGCTCTCAGAGCCTTCCTCATCACACGGCTGTTCGTCTGGCAGAGCAGAGACACTTGTGTCATTCGGGCAGGCGAGAACTGGGTTTATTTACACCAGAATTCCCTCGGGACATGGGTGGTCTCTGCTGTGCACACCCAGGTCAGAGCCTGGCACTGATGGGGTTGTGAGTACAGCTGGGAGCACCTACTCTGTCCTGGGAATCTGGCAAGGCCAGAGGGATTGACTTGGAATCTCACAATTGTTGAGGTTGAAAAAGGCCTTGGAGATCATTGAGTCCAACCATCCCCCAGCACTGCCAAGGCCACCACTGACCCATGTCCCCAAGAGTCACATCCACAGAGCTGTTAAATCCCTCCAGGGATGGGGACTCCACCACTGCCCTGAGCAGCCTGTTCCAATGCATAACAGCCCCTTTTAGGGAAGAAATTTTCCCAGGTTCCAACCTGAACCTCCCCTGGCACAACTTGAGGCCTTTTTATCTTATCCTGTCCCTTGTTCCCTGGGAGCAGAGCCGGACTCCCTCTGGCTGCCCCCTCCTGTCAGGGACTTGTGCAGAGCCAGAAAGTCCCTCCTGAGCCTCCTTTTCTCCAGGCTGAGCCCCCCCAGTTCCCTCAGCCGCTCCTGGTGCTCCAGACACTTCCCCAGCTTCACTGCCTTTCTCTGGACAGGCTTCAGCACCTTCCTGCCTTCAATTATATTGTAATATAAATATTGTAATATTGTTATATATTATCATCTAGCTATAGATAGGTAGCCAAAGGCAAAAAGTGGGTTCCTCAAGAGGAGGTGAGGCAGGGCAGGTCTTTAAGAACATGTAGATTAGGATAAAGGCAAAAAAAACCAGAGGAAAAGGAAATAAAACTTCTTTTCCTCACGGGCTTGGTACAGTGCCTGAGGCTGAAGGATCTCCCATGGTATAAACTGTGACTCAAAGCAACTACCTGAAATCCTGGAAAAGAACCATCCAGAAAAGCTGAGCTGCTTCTGGGAATGAGGCCAGGAAGCCAAAAGTATATCCAAGCAAGGGACAATTCCCAAAACATCTCACTGCACTCACATGTACTAGGGACCTCCATGCCCTCCTCTTCCTCGGAGCCCTCGCGGCTTTCAGCCAGTGTCTCTTCGTATTTACCCCACGAGCTGTCATCAGGCCCAGGGAAGAAAAACTCTGTGCAAGAAAAAAGAGCAGGAGTTACACTCCAACATTCCAGCTGCTTCAGAGGATTCCAGGAAGGATGGATGCATCACGTGGGAGACAAGTTGGAAAGCAAAGTCCTCCCATACCTGAGGACAGAACTGACAAAACTGAACAGCCTGGTCCAAATCTGCTTCCACCTCCCCACCGAGTCCCAGGCTCACCAGTGGTGGGGTCCGTGGGGGTCTCTCCTCCCTCAGAGTCCTCCTGATCCTCAGCATTGGGATCCTCTCCGTGCTCAATCCGTGTCAGCAGCTCCGGCTTGGAAATGGCAGCATCTGCACGTAAAAAGAGGATGAGGATGTTTCGCCTGGCCTGGTGGGAGAGCGACTCTCCAGCCTTTGCCCACCAACCTTCCTTCACTGGGAAACAGAACGAGAGAGGCTTAGGAAGCTGCTCTCACCCCTCTGCCCCGCTCACCTCGTGTGGGCTCTGGATGTAGGAGCACACTCTGCTCAGGCGAGGAGCACCTCCCAGCCTGCAGCGTGAGGAGGACAGCAAGAAAAGGCATCCACGCTTACCTCCAGGCTCTCCTGTCTTCTCTCCGCTAAGGTCCGCGGATCCATTACAATGGGGACTTCAGCTCGGGGGCAGCACCAGAGCTGCCAGCACTGCCCTCCCCGTGCGGTTCCCTCCAGCCAGGACCGCTCCGTCCTACTCGTCCGAGTCACGGGCTGCTTGTGGATTTTGGTGGGGGAAAGGGGACAATCACCATCTCTCCTCGGGTGGAGAGCGGAACACTTCACTTCCAGACACGTGGGAGGCCCTGGGGGTTAAATTCCACCTCTGCTCCGGTGGATCCATTTGTCTTACACAGGAGCCAAACCCCTAAACCTCATTTCTTAAGGGAAACCTTGGGATGAAGCACAGATACATTTTTCTAAGCTCCAGGCTCAAATCCCCAGATCCCCTCCAGCGGGATCGCTGCATTCCCATGCCTCAGGAGCAGGACATGGGATTAATTTGCAAACAGGAGAATGGGGGCTGTGGTTACCGTTCACCTTTTTGCCTGGCACACAGGGACTGCAAGAAACCTCTGTTCAAAGAAATAAAGAAAAAGGCGGGGGAAAAAAAGCAGAAAAGGCCTGGATTGGGCAGAGCGGGATGGCAGGGAGGTGGATGAGCCTGGACTCAGCACAGGGAAGCGTCTGGCTACCAGGGACGGCGTCTGTGCTCCCACCCACTGTCCAGCCAAGGCAAGGTCATTTCTGGAACATGTTGTGAAGGCAAAGTGTTCCCCAAAGGGAATTCCCGCGGCCAGGACTGGCAGGAGCAAGCGGAGCGCGTTCCTTTGGCTGGGAATGCTCTGCCCTGAGCTGCTGAGGGGAAAGCAGGAGGCAGAGTTCACTCTCACCCACTGCTTCTCCCCAGCTCTGCCCCAGCAGATCCCACAGCACCTTGAGCAGGACTTACTCCCTGAGGTTGGACAGAGCACCCAAGGAAACATCACTTGTCCCTCATGGCAGGCCCCATGGAAAGGGCTGGAAGGAACCTCAGAGGCAGGGCACAGGGCACCTCTGCTGCCCTAAGCAGCCAGCGGGCTGATGCACCCAGCGCAGTGGATCTGTGGACCTTGGCGTGACAAAGGAACTTCCCTCTTCCCCAGCTTTGCTTGCACTGAGGGTCCTCTCACTTCCCCTCCTCCTCACCGTGATACCAGCACTTGTACAACCACAGGGACCATCTGGGAGCCATTGTCCCTGCAGTGACACTCGTGACATCCATAACATGGCTGTGAGGGCTGAACTCACTGCCAGGGCTGTGTCACACCTTCCCAAAGCACACCACCCCCTCCCTGATCCTGCAGGACACAGCACTGCTTCCATCCACCAGTTCCTGGGAAAACTCTGTGCCAGAAGGCTGAGGGCAAACCCTGGCTGTCGTTACCCATGGAGATGACGGCCTCGTAGTTTCCTTTCATGATGTGCCTGTAGAGCTCCTTCTGCCACTCGTTGAGGCTCTTCCACTCCTCCTCAGAAAAGTTAAAGGAGGCATCGTTGAAGGCCACGGGGACCTGCAAGGAGCAGCACCACAGGGTTTGTTTCTCATTCAAGAAAACACCTGGGGATATTTTTTCATTCAATTTTCTTGCTGAAACTCCTCAAGTGTCGCGCAGGACAGTCCCAGGCAGGAACACCTGCTCCTTCGCACGTGCCTCAGGGATTTCCACTGTCACCTGCTTGTCACCTCCCCCTACTCAGCCTCCTCCTGTCACAACTGATGCCCCACGAGCAGCACCTGGCACAGACTCCTTTTCACTCCTTTTTGACACAATTCCACTCCTCATCACCTCTGAACAAGTACCAGAGATGTTACCAAACCCTCCCAGTTACACAGGGCTGAGCCACACAATTCCACATGATCCATACACCGGAATTTGTGACATCCCTCCCTGATCACACGTGCACGAGCAGTGCATAATTAACACAGCGGGACCTGTGCTGGTGCTTCAGGGTACAATGGGAACACAGTGCAGTGGGGGAGCCATGAACTGCTCCCTGCATTGCAGCTGCCCCAAAACCAAGCTCTGAGTGCAGGGACAGGGCTGTCAGTGCAGGATATGAGGCTGTCAGTGCAAGAGATAGGGCTGTCAGTGCAGGGATAGGGCTGCCAGTGCAGGGATGGGGCTGCCAGTGCAAGATATGGGGCTGTACAGGGCACAGGGCTGCAAGCACAGGATATGGGCTGTGAGCACAGGGTACAGGGTTCTGAGCCCAGCATGTGTGCAGAACAGCCCCGTTGTGCAGCGGGGAGCAGCGAACCGTTACCTTGGGCACTTCCCCTTTCGCTCCCGGCGGCAGCCGCAGGATCCAGAAGTTCCTGTTCTTCAGCAGGTTTTCCATGTTCTCCAGCCGCTTCTGCAGCTGCCCGTACTCCTGGATGAGGGTGCCCAGTGCCGTCCACTTGCTCTCCAGCTGGTTCCCGAACTCCACCGCCGTCTTCTCGCAGCCGATCAGCTTCGTCTCCGCCATCCTCATCCTGCCCTCCAGGTTCATCAGCTGGGCGGCCTGGGTGTCCACCTTCCTGTCCACGGCCTGGATCTCGGTGACCAGCGTGAGAGAGATCTCGGCGGCCGGCAGCTCGGCCTCGCCGCCGGGGCCCTGCTCGGGGGCGGGCAGCGGCTGCTCCAGGCCCAGCTCCTGGGGCTCCATCATGCACTCCAGCTCCTGCCGGGGGAACGCGCCGGGCGCGCGGCGGTGAGCGCGGGGACGCGCCTGCAGCCCGCGGGGGGGGCGGGACGCGGGGCCGGGCCGGGGGGCGGCGGCCGGCGGGGGCGGCGGGGGGCGGCGGCGGCGCTTACCTGATCGGGGGCCCAGTCGGCCATGGCGCGGGGGGCGGCGCGGGCGGTGCGGGGAGGCGGCGCGGGCGGGTGGCGGCGGGGCCGGGCGGCGGCGGCGGCTCAGCAGCGGCGGGGCGGAGCGGCCATGCCTAGGGCGCGGAGCGCGCTGGGAGCGGCGGCGGCGGCGCTCGGAGCCACAGCGGCCCCCGGCGGCGGGCGGACCGCGTGCCCATTGGGCGGTGGCGCGGCCAATCGGGGGGCGGAGCGCCGGGGGGGCGGGGCCTGGCGTCACGCGCGCTCCCGCCGCCGGTAGCGGGACCGCGCGGGGCGGGGGCGGCGGCGGGCGGGACCGAGCGGGCGGGAGGGGACCGGGACGGGGACAAGTGTGGTACCGCCACCGCGGCACGCCGGCGCTTGGCGGCCCCGCCACCGGCCCCACGGCCAGCGCCGACGCCGCGTCCCGCCGCCCGGCCGCGCGCCATCATCCCGGTGCGGCATCACTCAGCCACCGCAATCCCTCGCGCTTCTGAGGCCTCGGCGGGAGCAGCACAGGGAGCAGCTGCCGCCGCGTTTCCCGAGGACCGGGACGGTGCCGGTGCCATGAAGGAGGACCGTCAGCATCCCGTCGACCTGGGTGAGGCACCGGGGCCATCCCGGCACCGGTCCTGGCGCTGCCGTTCTCGGCCTGGTTGGTGCCGGGAGCGGGAGGTCACGGGGTGGCTCTGGGATCACCACGGGACCACACCGGCTGCCTGTCCCCATCACCACGGGCAGCCAGCACTGGCCTGTTGTGACCGATGTCATCACTGGTGGCATCTCTATTGGCATCACCAGTGGCATCACTGGTTGTCCCTCCTCTTGTCTCTGTGACAGGTTACGCCATCACCAAACCCGACATCCTGGCCGAGGTGGAGCGAGGGGACGAGGGGGTGGCGGCGGCAGCGGGGCGTTACGGGGAGCACCAGAGCCCCCGGCCACATGCGGCACCCGCCGGCCCCTCCCAGGGTGAGCGGGACATGGGGACGGGCGGGATTCTGGCCAGGTGGGACCAGGAACGGGGCTCGGATAATGGGCCGGATCCTGCCGAGCCAGGGACTTGGTCCCGCGGGATTCCCGGTGAGAAGGCCACTCCCCAACGCGCTCCTGTTCCCACAGGGGACTGGCAGGGGAAGGAGGTGAAGAGCGAGGACGGGGTGTCCCCACCGCCCCATTCCCCTCCGTCGCGCCACACCGGCCCCGCCGACTTCCTCGTCCCGCTGCGGGAACGGGGCTGCAGCTACTGCGGCGGCCTCGAGCCGGAGCCGAATCCCGGTGCCGGTAACGGGCGGTTCATCGCCTCACCCCCCGCCTTCGAGAGCCGCCGCTGCCGGCCCGGGGAGCCGCCGCTGGACTGTGCCGAGTGCGGCCGAGGCGTCGGGCAGAAGCCGGACCTGGTGCGGCACCGGCTGGGCCGTGGCACGGAGCTCGGCTACGCCTGCGACCGCTGCGGGAGAGGCCTCGCCGAACCGGTGGGGCTGGGGGCCACGGGCAGCCCCCACCGCCCGGCCCCCTGCACCGGTCGCTCCCCGGGCACGGCGGAGGGAGCGACGGCCGCGCCGCGGAAGGAGCGGAAAGAGCTGTCGCTGACCGAGAAGGTGCGGGTGCTGGAGATGCTGGAGGGCCCCAAGGTGTCGCAGAGCGAGCTGGCCAAGCGCTTCGGGGTGTCGCAGCCCCAGATCTGCCGCATCATCAAGAACAAGGAGCGCATCCTGAGCGAGTGGCACCGCAACGGCGACCCCGAGCGCAAGCGCAAGCGGGAGGGCAAGGACGGGGCGCTGGAGGCCGCGCTGCTGCGCTGGGTGGAGGGTGCCCGCACCGCCGAGCTGCCCGTGAGCAGCCCGCTGCTGCAGCTCAGGGCCAGGCACCTGGCCGGGGCGCTGGCCCGGCCCGACCCCGAGCCCAGCGGCGGCTGGCTAGCCCGCGTGGGCGCTCGCCACGGCGTCGCCGGCAAGAAGCCGCCGGCGGAGAAAGAGGACGCGGAGCAGCCCAACGCAGAGCACTGGGCGGGCACGGTGCTGCCCAGCCTCCTCCGCGGCTACACGCCCGCCGAGATCTTCGCCTGCGGGGAGACAGCGATGCTGCTCCCGGCCGGCGCCCCCGGCAAGGGCGAGAGCGCCGGGGAGCAGCTGACGCTGCTGCTCTGCGCCAACGCCAGCGGCTCGGAGAAGGTGCCGCTACGGGCGGTGGGGGACAACCCCCGGCCACGCTGCCTGCGGGGAGTCAACCTGGAGCAGATGCCGTGGAGTTACCGCGCCGGCAGCCTGGCGGGCCTGACCGCCGCGCTCTTCGCCGAGTGGCTGCGGGAGTTCAACGAGGGGATGCGGAGGCAGGGCAAGAGCGTCCTCCTCCTCCTGGCCAAGCACGAGGCGCACCCCTACCTCCAGCTGTCCAACGTCAGGATGGTCTTCGTCCCGCCGGCCACCGCCCTGGCTCAGCCCCTGGACCGTGGCATCGCCAGCGACCTCAAGTGTCACTACCGGCGCCGGCTGCTGCGGTGGCTGTCGGCGGAGCGCGGCGCGGGGCAGCCCAGCCTGCTGGATGTGCTGCACATGCTGGCGCAAGCCTGGGGCGATGTTCACCCGGGGCTCATCGCCAGCTGCTTCCGCGCCGCCGGCTTCACTCCCGATGCCAGGGCCGAGGCCGTGTCCCTCACTCCGGCGCCCGGCTTGCTCAGCCGGGAGCAGCTGGAGCGCGACGGGGACCCGGCGGAGGCGGACGGAGACGAGGGGATGGCGGAGGGTGAGGACGCGGGCGAGCTGGCGGCCGTGCCGCCCTGCCCCTCGGAGCGGGAGGTCTGGAGGAGCCTGGCCACGCTGCGGCGCTACCTGGAGTGCCAGGCCACCTCGCCGGACCTCTTCCAGGCCTTCTACGAGCTGGAGGACGCGGTGCACATGGTGTCAGCCGGCGCGGGGCGAGCCCTCCTCGGGGACACCGCTCCCAAGCAGTGACCAGGTGGCTGGCGTGTGCTCGGACCCTCTTGTGTCTGTGACAGGGTCAGGTGCTCATTGAGACCGAAAGCGGACCGGCCTGGCCGCTGTTCCCTGCAGTTGTGCCGTGGGGTTTGCTGTGGGTCTGTATGGCCCCATGGGACCACCGTGCATGGGGGCTGTGGAGCGGCCATGCTCTGTGTGTCACCCTCGGGGCAGTGGCAGTGCTGGGGACACAAACCTGCTGCCAGAACCTTCTCCTCGGGGGAGGGGGGGCTGCTGCAGCCGGCAGGAAACAGTGTGGAGTTTCTGCCAGTGGGGATTTGCCCTGAGTGGGGTAGTTGTGACTGCCGTGGGGGGATGTGGGTGGTGCTGGGGTGTCCCCGTGCTGGGGACAGCAGCTCCTTCCCTTGGGGGAACCGGGTGCCACCAGCTGCTGTCACCACGTGGTGCCCAGAGGCTTGTTACAGGCATTAAAAAGTTGGAATTCAGCAAAGATAAGCACGGGTGGTTTATTCTACTGTCTCATTTGCTGTGAGTGAGGCGGAGCCCCCCGGGGTTGCCGGGAGCAGCGGTTCACCCCAAACCCCCCCTTCCCCTCCCTCTCCCTCTCCCTGGCCTGGGGACACCATGGCCCCCACAGGATCACGAGCTGTGCCATCCCCCCGGAGTGCCAGGGGCATGGCAGCACCTGCAGGCAGTGAGGACCTGGCTGACCACCCTGTCGTGACTGTGCCAGCCTTGGTGGCACCCACGGGCACCCTGAGGGTCCCCTGCACAGCCCCCCCCCGTGTACACTGTGCACCCTGTCCCCCACACTGAGGTTCCTGAGGTGGGATGGGGTATGGGAATGACCCTCTGCATGTCCACGGAGAGTCAGGGGCAGCTGGAGGCCACCAGGCAGGGACAGAGGTGTTCCCACAGGGCATACAGGGGTGGAGTCCACAGGGGGAATCCCCACACGGATACATGGTCACGGGTGGGCATGCAGCACCCGGGGGATGGGGTTGCAGCTACAGGGGGTGCAGTTACGGGGTGCAGCAGGGGGACCCCACAGGGATGCGCAACCACGGGCGGGAAAGTGGGGGGATGCAGAGACTGGATGCACGGTGGGGTCCCCACGGGGATACCTTCGCAGTGGGTCCCCGCCGTCCCTTCGGGGTGGAATGCGGGAATGTCCCGTCCCGGTGGGATGTCCGGTCCCGGTGGAATGTCCCCGGTGCCGGTGGGATGATGTCCCGTTCCGATGGGATGTTCTCCGGTTCCGATGGGATGCTCCCCGGTCCCGATGGGATGTCCCCGGTGCCGGTGGGTTGATGTCCCGTTCCGATGGGATGTCCCCGGTGCCGGTGGGATGTCCCCGGTGCCGGTGCCGCCCCCGCCGGTGCGGGCGGTGCCGGCAGGGGGAGCCCGCGGGCGGCGGTGTCGCGCAGGGCCCTCGCCGGCGCTCGGAGGAAATGAAGGCGAGTTCCGCTGAGGCGGGAGCCATTACCCGCCGCCGGACCTGAGCCCCCCCTCCCGCCGCCGCCGGGGCCCCGCTCCGCGCCCCCCGCGCCCCGCACGCCCGTCCCGGCACAGGTAAGCGATGTCCCGGGCGCGGGGGGGCCGGCGGGGCGGGGGGAGCCGTGGGGCCGCGGCCGGTGCCTGCCCGGCGCACCCCCCCGCAGTGGGATCCCGAATGGGGGGGTCGGCGGGGCAGGCCCCGGCCCGGCCGCTTTGTCCCCGGGCGGAGCAGCGCGAACAAAGCCGGGGGGGCGCAGCGCTCAACCCGCCCCGGCCCCTCTCCGGGCGCCCCGAGGCCGCGGGTGTGGGCGCTGCCGGGGGGCTCCGGGGATGGGGAGGGGGTTTGGGGCACGGTAGGGGCGGCAGAGGCACCTCGGGGCTGCGGGCTCTGCACGAGGCTGCTGCGGGGCTCCTGCGGTTTGCCGGGGGCTGAGGGTGCCCTGGGAGGCTGCGGTGGGCGCCGTGATTTTTGCTGTGGTCCCCTGCCCCTCATGGGAGCCTGAGGTGTGCACACCTGGCCCAGGTGTGCACCGTGGCCAAGGGCTTCATCATGGCCTTGGAGCGCTTGCCACGGCCAAGGTTTTTGATGTGGTCCCAAGTTCCTCACGAGGAGCTTGTGGTCTTCACCATGGCCACGGTGTTTACCATGGCTGAGGTCTTTGCCATGGCCCCGGGGTGCTCACTGGGAGCTTCAGGTGTGTGCTGTGGCCAAGGTCTTTGCTGTGTCCGCAAGGTCCTCACTGGGAACTTGGGGTGTTCACCATAGTCAAGGTCTTTGCTGTGGCCCCGAGGTTCTCACTGGGATCTTCAGGTGCTCATCATGGCCAGGGCCTTCGCCAAGGTCTTCATTATGGCCTTGCAACACTTGCCATGGCCTTGAGCGTTGCCCTGGTGCCAGGATGCTCGCTGGGAGCTTGAGCAGCTTACCATGGCCAAAGCCTTCCGCGATGCCTTTGCCGTGGCCTTGAGGCTCTCACTGTGGCCATGGGTTTCACCACGACCCCAAGGTCTTCAGTGGGAACTTGAGGTGCTCCCTGGGCTCTTGATGTTCTCGCCGTGGCCAAGACCCTTGCTAAAGCCTGCTTCTTGGCCGAGGTCTGTGCCATGGCCTTGAGGTGCTCACCATGGCCAAGGCCTTTGAGTGGCCCCTAGACCTGTCCTTCAGGTCTTGGTCAGTGCTGTGGCCCCAAAGCCCTAGCTGGGAACCTGAAGTGCTCATCATACCCAAGACTTTCCCCATCATGGCTAGCATTGCCATGAGACCCTCGCCGTGGCCTTGATGTGCCCCCATCGCTCTCAGCCTGGCCCCGAGTTGTGCTTGGCACCCTCTGAGGCAGCGCCATGGCCCCACAGCAGTGCTGTGCCCGAGGCGCTCACCACGACCCCTCAGTGCAGTCCTGATGCACAGCACGGCCACGTCCCCTCCACGGCCCCTGTGGCAGCTGGCTGGGGGCTCCCTGGTGCCTCTGGCTGGAGAGAGCCGGGAGGTCCTCGCAGTCCCCCCACGCTGCCACCACCCACCGCTGCCCTTTCCTTTTCTCCCCTCCCAGGTGCTCTCGAGCCGGGCGAGGCGATGCGGTGCGCCCGTGCCGCGTGCTGTGCCGAAGCGGCTCTTTAGATCCTCCCCGGCCCAAGCCTCCCCTGCCATGGATGCCTCCGGGGCTCTTGCTTCGGCTCCCTCCTCCGCGGCTCCCTCGGGCTCCCGCAGCCCCATGTTCCCCCCAGGAGCTGACAGAGAGGAGTGGGGACCGAGGTTCAATTGTGCCCCTTCCACCTCTGCCGCAGCCTCGCAGGCGATGCCAGCGTCTGGCCGGAAGAGGAAGGCCAATTTCTCCAATGACGAGACCGAGACGCTGGTCTGGAATGTGGTCCGGCATTTCAGCGCCCTGTATGGGTCCGAGGCCCTGCGGGCTCACCCTGTGCGGCGGAAGCAGCTCTGGACCCAAATCCAAAGCCGCGTCAACTTCCTGGGCTACACCGAGCGCTCCATTGACGACCTCAAGCACAAGTGGCGCGACCTGCGGCTGGACGTCAAGAAGAAGATCACCTCCAAGAAGCACCTGCCCATGAACCGCGCCGGCGGGCCGCTCCACAAGCCGCGCCTCACGCCCCTGGAGAAGATGGTGGCTTCCACCTTCCTGCAGGCCAGCCACGACTCGGAGCCCGAGATCATCCTGGACCCAGGTCAGTGGTGGCGATTCTCCGGGCAGAGGATGGTTGGAGCGCTGGCGCTCCCGCTCCGCTCCCTGAGGGATGTCCGGCCATGTTGGCATTCTGAGCTGGCTGTCGTGGATTGTAGAAAGAATCCAGGGGTTTGTGTTGGGAGTACAGCATCCGGCAGAGCCATGATCCTGTTGTACCCAAGTACCAACTGCCAGGTTAGGGAACTGTGTGTGCTGGGATTAGGAATCCTCCGTGGAAATCACCTGGGGTCAGTGAATCACAGAAATCCCAGAATGGTTTGAGTTGGAAGGGACCTTAAAGCTCATCCTGTTCCACCCTGTGCCATGGCAGGGACACCTTCCACTATCCCAGGCTGCTCCAAGCCCCGTCCAGTCTGGCCTTGGACACTTCCAGGGATCCCACGGCTTCTCTGGGCAGCCTGTGCCAGATCAACAGGATCCACAGGCACACCTCAGACTCTGCAGGAGCATGTCTTTTTTGTTCTTTTTTTCTTCTCTTTAATTTGATGCTCTTTGGTCCCAGCATGGCCCCTCTGGTTTCACAGGGGGCATCGTGGGAAGTCCATGTGGTCGAGCCTTGAGTGTCCCTGACCAAGATGCCCATCATGTGCCAAGCAGAAGGGCTTTAGGCTGAAGGGAAAAATCCTGTGTAATGGCATGAAGCTGTGCTGGGGAAGGGTCAGGTTGGAGATCAGGGAAAGGTTCTTCCCCAGAGGGTGCTGGGCACTGACCAGGCTACCCATGGAATGGTCCCAGCCATGAGTCTGCCAGAGTTCCAGGAGCGTTTGGACAATGCTCTCAGGGATGCACAGAGTGGGATTGTTGGGGTGTCTCTGCAGGGCCAGGAGTTGGACTCATGATCTTTGTGGGTTATTCCCTGATCCCACGATTCTCTGGCACTAGGGGGTGTCACCCCCCTCGGGGTTCGGGATGATGCTGGGGCAGGTGGGGGCAAGCAATGGCATGGGATGGTCTTGAAGGAGCATCCGTACCTCAGGGCCACCATGTCCCCATCAGCTGAGGCTGCATCCTCTGTGTCCCGCAGATCTGTTCTTCCCCGGCGCGTCCAAGCAGCCCTTCATGCACCTGCAGCCCGGCGTGAGCCACCCCAGCATCTACATCGACACCAACGGGCAGCCCTCGGCCCTGCCCGACGTGGAGGGCTCGGCCACACCGCGCCTGCCAGGACAGAGCCCCGACCCCGCCGGCGTCTGCGAGTACGGCCGAGGAGAGGGGCAGAGCGGCTCCGGTACGGCGGCAACGGGCACGGCCTGCGGGCTCCCGGGAGTGGGGTGGGGTGGAGATCCTCTGGGTCTGGATGGAAATCTGCTGGGAAGTGCTGGGTCTGGATTGAGATTAGCTGGGAACAGCTTCAGGATGGAGATATGCTGTATCAGGGTGGAGATATGCTGTATCGGAATGGAGATACGCTGTGTCAGGATGGAGATCTGCTGTGAAGTATGGTATCTGGATGGAGATCATCTGGCAGCAGGGTTTGGATGGAGATCTGCTAGGAGCAGGGTGTGGTTGAAGATCCACTGGCAGTGGGGTTTGGGGTGGGGATCTGCTGGGAGTGGAGTCAGGATGGAGATCGGCTGGGTCAGGATGGAGATCTGCTGGGATTCATGTGCCGGGGAGGGCCTGAGGTCAAGGCAGTGCTGTGGCTCACCAGAGGTTTCTCCTCTCTCCCAGCCGAGTCGGGACCGGAGCTGCGCACTCCAGACGCGTCGG
This sequence comes from Lichenostomus cassidix, assembly GCF_008360975.1. Taxonomy (NCBI): domain Eukaryota; kingdom Metazoa; phylum Chordata; class Aves; order Passeriformes; family Meliphagidae; genus Lichenostomus; species Lichenostomus cassidix. Next base: position 880,209 of record NC_139482.1, read on the forward strand.
CCATCTCCCCATCCCTGCGAAACGAGTCCCTGGTCTCCTACGCCTCCATGTCGGAGGAGGAGGAACGGGAAGGCCGGGAGGTGGAGAGGGGCCACGGCGGGGCCGCGGGGATGCAGCCGGGGCCCGAGGCCCCCATGTCAGCGGAGGAGGACATGAAACTGTCCCGCCAGGCCATGCTGATCCGCCGGTGCAGCTCCCAGGGCTCCGTCACCTCCCTGCCCGAGGACTCCCTCAACCCCGCGGACACTCACTCGGACTGGGGGCACGAGGGGGTGTCCGACCTGCCCGCCCTGGGCCGCGGGCTCGACTCGGCGCATCCCGAGGAGCAGGCGGGGGGGCCGGGCCCGGAGATGGGCGCCTTGCCCAGGGTACTGATGGGGCCCACCTGGGAGAAGGCTCCGGCGGAGGAGGATCCCCAGGCGCGCTCCCCGCTGCACGGCGCCCTGACCGAGGAATCGCTGCCCTCCTCCGCCTCGCCGCCGGGAGACGCCCCGGCCGCCCCCGGCCCCGCCCGCGGGCTGGGCTGCTCCCGCCTGCGCGAGGACCGCCGGGAGAGCTGGAGGACTAGCATCCATCACCTGCTCGACCTGGAGGAGCAGTGGGACCAGCTGTACCACCAGGAGCTGGCCATGTGGCAGGAGGAACGGGCCACCCAGCGCGAGGAGCGGGCGCGCGACCGGGAGCTGCAGTTCCGCCTGCTCGGCGTCCTCACGGACATCCGCGACGAGCTGCGCTACCTGCGCCAGGAGCGCGCCGGCGCCCGCCAGAGCCCGGCCCCGCCGCCCCCCGAGCCCCGCCGCGACCCCAGCCCGCTCCTCGAGCAGCCCAAAGCCGAGCCCAGCTTCCCCGAGCCGCCCGCCGGGAGCGCCGGCTGGGCTGACACCGCCGTGCCCAGCCGGAGCCCCTTCGGCAACCGCGGCCGGGGCCGGCGCCGCGGGCGGCCGCGCGGCTCCGCTTCCCGACACAGACGCCTCTTCCTCACCAACAGCTAGGGACGGGCCGAGCCGCCCCACCAAGGACACGGAGTGCCCGCGGCCGCCCCGGGGGGGACGGTGTGCGGTGACGCGGGCGGCGCCCGGATCCCCGCGGGAAGTGGCCGGCGCTGACCCTGCCTGCCGCGGGCCAGCAGCGCTCCGGGCAGGTGGCCGCGTGTCCCCGCGTATGGGAGGCGCCGGAGCGCCCCGAGGTGACGCCCGCAGGGGACACGTGTGACAGCGCGGCGTGACGGCGCTAGTCCAGTAGGATTTACTACCTGTCGGGGGGTGGGAGTTAGGAACACTTAGTCGCTGACGTGCGAACATTTTATGCAAATCATTTAATGACCTAATTTGCATATAACCATAAAACTTCTGTTAAAAAAAAAGGCCTCCAAAAAAACCCAGAAAAGGTGGTTTTGTGTGTGATCTCTGTGTGGGGGTGGGAGCTGGGCCAGAGGGTTTTTTGACCCATGGCTCTGCAGCCCTGAATGGGGACAAAGCCATAGGACAAATGACCTTCACCCCATTCCTTTGGGGGAGCCCAGCACCCTGGGATCAGGGTTGGGGAACAGGAGCTGTGCTGTCCAGGCTTGGAACCAGCAGCTGTGTGGATCTGGAGAGGAATGACAGCTTGTGCAGCTTGTGGGGAGCATGCAGGGTCCCCTGCCCAGGAGTGTTTGGGGTCTCCAGGCAAGGTTTGGGGTCCCCAGCTGTGTGCAGGGTCCCCAGGGAGTCCAGAAGGTCCCAAGGAATGTGCAGAACCCAGGCAGCCTGACAGGTTCCAGGAGTGTGTAGTGTCCCCAGGGAGTGTCCGGGTTCCCCATTTGTGTCCCCGTGGAGTGTGCAGAGTCCCCAAGCATCGTGCAGTGTTCCCAGGGTACCTGCAGGATTCTCAGGAAGTGTCCAAGGTCCTCAGGTAAGGTGCAGTCTCTCCAACAGTTCTTGGGGTCTCCAGCAGTGTGCAGGGTCCCTGGCATCATGCAAGGCCCCTGGACAGTATGCAGGTCCTCAGGGAGTGTCCGAGGTCCTCATGGCATGTGGAGTGTCCCCACAGCATGTGCAGGGTCCCCAAGGCACCCCAGCACTGCACCCCCTGTCTCCCCCCTCCATCTCCAGCTCACACCAGGGTGACAGCCCTGCTGAACCCTCACTGCTCTGTCCCCACTGTACCTTGTCCCTTCTTCCAGCCACCAAAACACAGAGCTCCTTGACTGCCACGTGCTGCTCAGTGGCAGCTCCTTTCCCTCCCAGCTGGGATGGTGCAGCCCCCAGGGAGAGGACAGTGTGCCAGCAGGAGCTGTGGGTCAACCCTGCTCTAGCTGTGGCCTCACAGGAGGATGGTGACACCCAGCTTGGGGACCCCGGCGTGCCTGGGGCAGTGCTATGGCTTCCCACGACTGTGGGGAAAAAATTGGGTGAAATAACTCATATCCTCAAATCAAGGGTAGGAGGGACCTGGGGATGGGTGAAGGACTGGGGGCAGGAGTGGGGGTCTCCACACAGCCCCAGCGGCACGAGGCCACCGCAGCTGGTGACACAGGGACCTCCTGAGCCCCCACAGCCCCGGATCCACAGTGCTGCCAGTCCTACCGCCCCGTATCCCACCACGACACTCCCCCTTTCCCCATCCTGCTGTCGCTGCCTTCCCACGGCGCAGGACCGCGGGGACGGGGCAGGAGCACGGCCACAGAGCACGGGGGACCCGCGGCGGGGGTGCCGAGGGCACTGCAGCCCGGCACGACTTTATTCTGTATCGCTTCGTCCATACAAAACTACACCCCAAGCACTGTACAGCGGGACGGCGCGGGGGGGCAGTAAAAATAAGCAGCGGGGGCGAGGGGACAGAGCGGCAGGCGGGGGGTGGCGCGGGGGGACGCGGCGGGGGGCTGCCCCCCACCCCGTGCGGCGACATTGTCCGTGGGGGGAGCGCTGGGGGCGAAGCGTCCGTCCGCGGCGGGGGTCCGGGGGGCTCGTCCCGCCCCGGGGCTCCCCGCGCGCCCCCCGCCCCAGCCGGGCACCTCGGTTCGGTCGGAAGCCGCGCGGCCGGTGGCTGTCCCGGTCCCGGGGTGTCAGTCCGCGGCGGGGCGGCCCCTAGTCGCCGGGCGGCAGGATCCCGGGCGGCGGCAGCGGCGGCGGCCCCGCCTCGGCTCCGTGGACGCGCTGGTGATCCTTGAGCGACTCCTTGTAGCGGAAGCTGCGGCCGCAGGCGGGGCACTGGTACGGGCGCTCGCCGGTGTGGATGCGCTGGTGCTTGAGCAGGTTCTGCTTGCGGATGAAGCTCTTGCCGCACTGGGCGCAGGCGAACGGGCGCTCCCCGGTGTGCAGCCGCTGGTGGTTCTGCAGGTGTTCCTTGCGGCTGTAGCACTTCCCGCACTCGGAGCACTTGTAGGGCCGCTCGCCGCGGTGGATCATCTGGTGCCGCACCAGCCCCGAGTGGCAATTGAAGCTCTTGCCGCACTCGGCGCACGGGTAGGGCCGCTCGGCCGCGTGGCTGCGCTGGTGGATCCGCAGGCTCTTCTTGCCGCTGAAGCTCTTCCCGCACTCGGCACAGCCGTGCGGCCGCTCCTCGGCGGGGCCCGGCGGGGCGGGGGGGACGCCTCCGGTATCGGCCCCAGGGCCGGGCTCTGGACCCGGAGCTTTGCCCAGTCTGTGCTGCGCCGGCAGAGCCACCGCCGCTGGCACCGCCGCCTGTCCCTCGGGGGTCCCGAATCCCGTGCCCGGGAAGAGCAGCTCCCCGGAGCTGCCCGGCAAACCCACCTCGTCAGGGGGCTCGGCGTGGGGACACCGCTCCTCCGTCTTCACCAGCAGCCCCTCGCTGGCTGCAGGGGACACAAAGAACGGTCAGTGCCTACCGGGGATGTCCCCAGGGCACAGCTCCCCCCACGTCAGCCCCACCCCAGCCCCACGGCGAGAATCGCTCACCAGGACCAGGACCCGGGGGCAGCATCTCCCTCTCCGGCAGCTCCCAGGGCTCCCGGACACAGGGCTCTTCCTCCTGCTTGATCCACGACAAGAAGTCGTGCGCGGTGATCAGGGCATCAGCACCTGCAGGGAGGGACAGGGATGGGGACAGGGACAGGGACTCAGCCATGCTGGGCCACTGCTCCGGGAGGCTGGGGATGGAATGGCTCCGGCGGGTACAGGCTGAGCTCTGGGCTCACCTGCACAGGGGTCTGGTGGCATCCCTCGCTCCTCTGGGAACTGCTGCTCCCCCACGAAGGCCACCTCCTGCTTGATCCGGGACAGGATGTCAGAGGTGGAGATCAGCGACTCTGTTCACAAGGAGAGACTTGGCCAGGGCCGAGATGGAGCCACACGGTGCCACCCACGGCTGTCACACCCCGGGGTGTGGGACTCCTGGCTCTGGCCATGCAGGACATCCCCTTCCCACAGCAGTTATGGACATCCAGCACCCCCAGTAGCTGTGGGGATGGGTGACTGTGGGACAGCCCTTGGGAACAGGCACAACCCTTGGGAACAAATGACTGTGGCACAGCCCATTGGAGACAGGTGACAATGGCATGGCCCACAGGGCTGAGTGACTGTGACACAGCCCACGGGCTCTGACACAACATGGTGGCAGTGGGGGACCTCCCAGCAATGGATATCCAAGACCTCCAGCAGAACAGTCATGGATTTTCTGGGGTCACTCACGGCAGTTCCCAGTCATAGCTGGAGAACTGGGCCCAGTGGGGATGGGGCTGTTGGGGAAGAAGGGGCATCCCTTGGGTTGAGGAGGGTGGGGGAACACAAGGTGGGGACAATGGGGTCCTCCCGTGGTGCCTCACCAGTGCAGGTGTCTGGTGGCAGCTCCCTCTGCTCCATCTCCCGCTGCTCGGGGACACAGGGAGCCTCCCCACGCTCGCTGCGGGGCTGTGCCTCGCTTCTGGAGAGCGCCCCATCTGTGGGGGACACGGGCTGATGTCACTGGGCCATGCCTGTCACACCCTCCCTGTCACCCAGGCATGGGGGGACACATGGGGACACACCAGGCTGCCAGGCCCTGGCATCCTTCCTGGCAGAGAACCTGCCTGGATCCCACAGCACCTCAGTGCTGGAGGTGCGTGTAGTGTGGATACTCAGTTCCTGGGTTTTGGGGGACAAGGATCCTCTCCAGCCCCCCTGGGCAGCACTGTGTGGCATGGCACAGCATGTCACCATGTCCCCACACACAGAGCACAAGCTGTGGAGTGTTCCCTCTGGAACGGGTAGTCCCAGGACACAGTGAGAACCACCACCAACCACTGGCAGGGGACTAGGGCAGCCACACTGGGGACCCTTTGGGGAGATGCAGCCATCACTCCATCCCGACAGGAAAGGGGAAAAGGGACATTTACCCAGGGACAGCAAAGCCTCATAGTTCTCCTTCACCAGGTTGTTGTACAGCTCCTTCTGCCACTCGTCCAGGTTCTTCCACTCCTCCGCTGAGAAGTAGACGGCGATGTCAACAAATGTCACTGGCACCTGCGGGGACAAGACCTCCCAGCTCAGCAGTGCCTGTTCCCCAGGAAAACTGAGGGTCCCCCCACTGTCCTGCAGCCCCCCGGGACACTCTACCTTGGGGACCTCGCCCCGGGGGCCGGGGGGCAGCCGCAGCACCCAGAAATTCCTGTTCTTCAGCAGGTTCTCCACGTTCTCCAGGCGCCGCTGGAGCAGCCCATACTCCTGGATGAGGGTGCCCAGCACAGCCCACTTGCTCTCCAGCTGGTTCCCAAATTCCATGGCTGTCTTCTCGCAGTCCAGGAGCTTCTTCTCGGCCGTGCCAGAGCGACCCTCCAGGCTGAGCAGGCGGGTGGCCAGGAGGTCGATCTTCCTCTCCATGGCCTGCACGGTGGCCACCACGGTCCAGAGCGAGGCCTCTGCGGAGTGCAGCTGCGCCTCCCGCACGTGCGCTCGCTCCGGCAGCAGCGGCGGCTGCAGCGGCATCAGGTGAGGAGCTTCCATGTTCCACTCCTGCACCTGGGCCACGGGGAGGGCACGAGTGGGAGGAGGCCCACAGTCACCCCCTGGAGCCTCTGTTCCCCAATTCCAGGGCTTTTGGCCACCAGCAGCGCCAGAGCTGCGGGGCAGCCCTGTGTGCAATGCCCACTGGGCTGAGGGGACAGTGAGTGGCAATCCAGGGCAGCCATGGTGGCCGTGGGGCCAGTGCCCATCATTGTCCCCATGGAACACCAGCCAGAGCTGGGCAGGTCACCGTGGTGATCCCCTCCAAACTTGTCACCCCAATCCCTTGGGAGCCATTGCTGGGCCTGCCCAAGCTGGAACTCCCCCAGAGGAGGACGGGGCTGGGTGGGCAGGGAGTAGCCAGGGCAAGTGTGGACCACGGGTGTCCAGGGACACCTTGGGGACATCCAGAGACACGCCAGAACAGCGGTGCCTGGGGCATCCCTGGGCTGAAGCTGCTCGGAGCGTCCAGGAGCAGCCTGGGGCATCCCGGGGGCACGGGGATATCCCGGGGCAGAGGTGCCTGGGGACACGCTGGGCACACTCGGGCATCCCGGGTCAGCGCTACCCGGGGCATCCCGGGAGCACCGGGGCCAGGTCAGGTCACGCGGGTCAGGTCCCTGGGGACATCCCGGGGCACCCCGGGGCATCCCGAGGGCACGTGGACATCTCTGGTCAGCGGTGCCCGGCGCATCCCGGGACGCACGGACACCCCGGGGCAGGGCTGCTCGGCCAGCTCCCGGGGCCACCGAGGGTCCGGTGCCCGGAGGCGGCGGGGGCCCCGCGGGCTGGCGGTGCCGGGAGGTCCCGGCCGGGGCGCGGGCCGGGCCGGGCGGCGGCGGGAGCGGGGCGGGCGGGGCTGCTCCGCCCGCGGTCGGCGCCCGGTGCCGGTGCCCGCTGCCCCGGGCCGCGCTTACCTGGGCGGGCGCCCACTCGGCCATGGCCCCTCGGAGCTGGGCCGGGGCCCGGCGGCCGCGGCCGGGGCTGGGGCTGGGGCCGGGCGGCGGCGGCGGCGAGCGCGGAGCGGGGCCGGGCCGGGCCCGGGAGCGGGGCCGGGGCCGCTGTCGGTGCCTGCGCACGGGCCGGGCCCCGCCGCCCCGCCGAGCAGCCACGGGCAGCCGGGGAATCGCATCCGCCTCCTCCGGGCTGGGCGGCAGCGGGCGGGGAGCGGCGGGAGCGCGGAGAGCGGAGCACTGCCGCCTACCGGCACCGGGAGCGGCTCCGCCACCGGCGCGGCTCCGGTACCGCCACCGCCTGCCGGGAGCGGCTCCGCCGCTGCCACCGCTGCTGGCACCGGCACCCACACCGGCAGCGGCTCTGCCACCGGCACTGCCTCCGGCTGCTGGCACCGGCCGTGGCTCCAGCGCAGCCGCGGGCACTGCCACCGGCACCGCTGGCAGCGACACCGGCAGCAGCATTGGCACTACCACGGGGATTGCCACCGGCTCCGGCACCAGCACCAGGCTCTGCATCGACACGAGCAGAGGTGACATTGGCAGTGGCACCTACACAGTGTGGGCAGCAGGACCTGCACGGCCCAGGCCCTGGTGCCAGCATGGGCATTGACATCACCACTGGCACCAGCACCGATACCAAAGCCCAGCACTGGTTTCAGTGTCACCTCCAATGCTGGCACTGACCCTGGCACCAACACCAGCACCAAGCCCTGGCTCCAGGCTCAGCACCGAGCCCTGGGGGTGCCCAGAGCCCAAAGCCCCTGGGATAACCCACTCAGCTGGGCACCCTGTCCCAGCCAGCCTCGTGGGGGGACATTCTGGGTTTGGGGACCACCCCTTGTGTTCATCCCCACCCTGGAACCCTTAATTCTAACAGTGCCAGGGGCTGGGGCTGCTGCCGGGCCAGGGTGAAGTGTTATGATCCCACCTTTCTGGGATTATCCTGGGAGAAGCTCCTTTGGCACGTCGGTGCTCCAGGATCCACATGGATGAGCCACGGCGGGGGCTGCCCTGGGCTGGGCACGGAGCTGCATGACCCCGGCCCCGGGGGAGGAGAGGGCAGTGGGACAAGAAGGGTTAACAGGTTGAGCAGTGTCACAGGATGCCAAGCAGCCATTTCCCTCCAGGATGTCATCGCTCCCTGTCCCCTCCAGCGCTGTGTCCCCCAGCTGGGACACCCCAAGTGCCCCAGACCCTGCCCCAGGACCCCAGGACCAGCCTTTTTCATGAAGACTTTTCCCCCAATATCCAATCTAAATATGAGCCCATTTCTAATTTCCCTGTGCCTTGGGAGCAGAGCCCAACCCCACCTTGGCTGTCCCCTCCTGTCAGCAGCTGTGCAGAGCCATGGATTCACCAGGTGCCATGTCAGACAGGGTCTGCTTGGATTATGCCCAAGATTTTCCAAACGTCTCTTACCATGCAGGTAGTATTTCCCTGGGAATGTCAGCTCCTCCTGGAGAAGCTTTGATCCCCCAGGAGAGCACCTGAAGATCCTGCTCTTCGTGGCAGTGGGGAGTTAAAAGCTGGGTCTGAAACAGCAGCTCTGCCCCTCAGCAGTGAGGGGTGCTGGGGCCTGGAGCATCCCATGGGATCCAGTGCTCTGGAGATGGAGGAACCATCCCCTCTGTGGGAATGGAGATGCATCCCAGTCCAGGAGGACACATTCCCTCCTGCTGGGGCTGAGGGCTGGGAGCAGTGCAGGATGTCCAGGATGTGAAACCATATCCCACATCAGAGCATCCCAACCTGGAGAGGCACTTTGGACAAGGCATGCAGGGACAGGACATAGGGAATGGCTTCCCACTGCCAGAGGGCAGGGAGAGATGGGATATTGGGAAGGAATTCCTGGCTGGGGAGGGTGGGGAGACCCTGGCACAGGGTGCCCAGAGAAGCTGTGGCTGCCCCTGGATCCCTGGCAGTATCCAAGGCCAGGCTGGACACTGGGGCTTGGAGCAACCTGGGATAGTGGAAGGTGTCCCTGCCATGGCAGGGGTGGAATTGGATGACCCTTAACATCCCTTCCAAGCCAAACCAGTCTGGAATTCTATGAGGAATAAAAGCAAAGCCAACCCCAGAACTTCACTCATGAGAAGGAAACAGTGAGAAGCCAGCACCAAAAGGTTTTTGGGACATTATTCCTGCACCTGGGATGAGCAGGATGCTTTGGGGCCAAGTGTATTTTCTCAGTGCTGTTCAGAACTCCTGGAACTCCAGCACAGCCCCATCTGGTTCTCTCCTGCTCCTCAGGGGCTGCTGAGCCCAGAGACTTCATTCCAGCTGGAGTCTGTGACTGAGGACATCCCTCCAACTGGAGGAAACACATTTTCCGACTTGGCACTCAACTGGAAAAAAATCAAAAACACTGAAAACCACCAGCATAGGGGGAGAAAACACAAAATCTCCCGGTGCTGCTTCCACAAGCTGCCCTCCTCTCACCTTCTCCCCTCTGTGTTTCCACTTCACAGAGCAACATCAGTGACATGAGGCACACACATGAAGAATATATCCGTGGGGCTTTTTTCCACCAGAATTTCAAACACCAAAGCAGCATCTCACCCCACAGGAAATATAACAATAGTTAATATAAAAATAGAACTCAAAACCAGAATTAGTGCAGCAGGTACAGTCATGGGAGAGCAGCTAAAATGGGGAAATAATGCCCGGAATGGGTTGCTTCAAACATCAAATTATCAGGGGAAAATCCCATTCCCAATTCTCCATTTTTCATCCCTGAAAACTTCCAGTGTTTCTCTGTGCTACTTTGGATGCTCTGGATCTGTTTGGTGCACAAGGTTTTGTTAATGCCACTTTTGGTACAGCCAGTGCTGCTCTATCCATCTCCTGCTCCAAGGAGGGGCTGGATGGAGCCTGGTAAGAACAACAGGAATTATCCAGCCACTAATGAACATCAGGCCCTAACCAACAACTATTAGGCCAGAACCAACCTGAACCAAAACTCTATTCTCAACTTTTCATCCCTGAAAACTCCCAGTGTTTCTCTGTGCTACTCTGGATTTGTTTGGTGCACAGGGTTTTAATGCCACTTTTGGTACAACCAATGGTTCTCTATCCATCTCCTGCTCCAAGGAGGAGTTGGATGGAGCCTGGTAAGAACAACAGGAATTATCCAACCACTAATGAACATCAGGCCCTAACCAACAACTATTAGGCCAGAACCAACCTGAACCAAAACTCTATTATTAACTTTTCATCCCTGAAAACTCCCAGTGTTTCTCTGTGCTACTCTGGATTTGTTTGGTGCACAGGGTTTTAATGCCACTTTTGGTACAAACAATGGTTCTCTATTCATCTCCTGCTCCAAGAAGGGGCTGGATGGAGCCTGATAAGAACGACAGGAATTATCCAGCCACTAATGAACATCAGGCCCTAACCAACAACTATTAGGCCAGAACCAACCTGAACCAAAACTCTATAATTAACTTTTCATCCCTGAAAACTCCCAGTGTTTCTCTGTGCTACTCTGGATTTGTTTGGTGCACAGGGTTTTGTTAATGTCACTTTTGGTACAACCAACAGTTCTTTATCCATCCCCTGCTCCAAGAAGGGGCTGGATGGAGCCTGATAAGAACAACAGGAATTATCCAGCCACTAATGAACATCAGGCCCTAACCAACAACTATTAGGCCAGAACCAACCTGAACCAAAACTCTATAATTAACTTTTCATCCCTGAAAACTCCCAGTGTTTCTCTGTGCTACTCTGGATTTGTTTGGTGCACAGGGTTTTGTTAATGTCACTTTTGGTACAACCAACAGTTCTTTATCCATCCCCTGCTCCAAGAAGGGGCTGGATGGAGCCTGATAAGAACAACAGGAATTATCCAGCCACTAATGAACATCAGGCCCTAACCAACAACTATTAGGCCAGAACCAACCTGAACCAAAACTCTATTCTCAATTTTTCATCCCTGAAAACTTCCAGTGTTTCTCTGTGCTACTCTGGATTTGTTTGGTGCACAGGGTTTTGTTAATGCCACTTTTGGTACAAACAATGGTTCTCTATTCATCTCCTGCTCCAAGAAGGGGCTGGATGGAGCCTGGTAAGAACAGGAATTATCCAGCCACTAATTAACATCAGGCCCTAACCCATAACTATTAGGCCAGAACAAACCCGAACCAGAACTCGATTCTCCATTTTTCATCCCTGAAAACTTCCAGTGTTTCTCTGTGCAACTCTGGATCTGTTTGGTGCACAAGGTTTTGTTAATGTCATTTTTGGTACAACCAATGGTTCTCTATTCATCTCCTGCTCCAAGAAGGGGCTGGATGGAGCCTGGTAAGAACAACAGGAATTATCCAGCCACTAATGAACATCAGGCCCTAACCAACAACTATTAGGCCAGAACCAACCTGAACCAAAACTCAATTCAATTCCAGAAAACTGCCTTATCCCCAAACTTCCCTCTAATCCACCCAGGACTACATCCCACCACCCGTGGCTGGAGCGGGGTTTTTCCCACCCGCCCGGAGCAGCTCTACCCCGGGAAAGCATGCGGCACGCGGATGATGCGGAAATGTGTACGGAGGTGGCTGTGGAGCTCGGATTTCTCCAGGAAGCGGCGGCCGCACTCGGCGCAGGCGTGGGGCCACTGGCTGGCGTGGCTGCGCTGGTGCCACAGCAGGTAGGCGTGCCGGGCGAAGCTCTTGCCGCACTCATTGCAGATGAACCACGGCACCTCGGCCTCCGCGGGGAGCCGCCGGTGGTACAGCAGGAACTGCTTGAACTCGTCCAGGGTGCCCCACGCCACGGCGTTGCTGCTGCTGCTGCTGCTGCTTCCCGTTCCTGTGGGGTTTGCTGGGTTTGGGGCTGGATGGTGGTGACTTGTTGATGCTTCCCCCAGGTCTGAGCTGCGGCTGTGAAGGTCTTGGGATGTTCCCGAGGATGCTCCCGAGGACGATCCCGAGGATGCTCCCGAGGACGATCCCGAGGATGCTCCCGAGGACGATCCCGAGGATGCTCCCGAGGACAATCCCGAGGATGCTCCCGAGGACGATCCCGAGGATGCTCCCGAGGACGATCCCGAGGATGCTCCCGAGGACGATCCCAAGGATGCTCCCGAGGACGATCCCAAGGATGCTCCCGAGGATGCTCCCGAGGATGCTCCCAAGGATGCTCCCGAGGATGCTCCCGAGGAAGCTCCCGAGGAAGCTCCCGAGGATGCTCCCGAGGATGCTCCCGAGAAAGCTCCCGAGAAAGCTCCCGAGGATGCTCCCGAGAAAGCTCCCGAGAAAGCTCCCGAGGAAGCTCCCAAGGATGCTCCCGAGGAAGCTCCCAAGGATGCTCCCGAGGAAGCTCCCAAGGATGCTCCCGAGGAAGCTCCCAAGGATGCTCCCGAGGAAGCTCCCAAGGATGCTCCCGAGGAAGCTCCCAAGGATGCTCCCGAGGGCTCCCAAGGATGCTCCCAGCTCCCAAGGATGCTCCCGAGAAAGCTCCCAAGGATGCTCCCGAGAAAGCTCCCAAGGATGCTCCCGAGAAAGCTCCCAAGGATGCTCCCGAGAAAGCTCCCAAGGATGCTCCCGAGAAAGCTCCCAAGGATGCTCCCGAGAAAGCTCCCAAGGATGCTCCCGAGGAAGCTCCCAAGGATGCTCCCGAGGAAGCTCCCAAGGATGCTCCCGAGGAAGCTCCCCAGGATGCTCCCGAGGAAGCTCCCAAGGATGCTCCCGAGGAAGCTCCCAAGGATGCTCCCGAGAAAGCTCCCAAGGATGCTCCCGAGAAAGCTCCCAAGGATGCTCCCGAGGAAGCTCCCAAGGATGCTCCCGAGAAAGCTCCCGAGGAAGCTCCCAAGGATGCTCCCGAGAAAGCTCCCAAGGATGCTCCCGAGGAAGCTCCCAAGGATGCTCCCGAGAAAGCTCCCAAGGAAGCTCCCAAGGATGCTCCCGAGGAAGCTCCCAAGGATGCTCCCGAGAAAGCTCCCGAGGAAGCTCCCAAGGATGCTCCCGAGGAAGCTCCCAAGGATGCTCCCGAGGAAGCTCCCAAGGATGCTCCCGAGGATGCTCCCGAGGATGCTCCCGAGGACGATCCCGAGGATGCTCCCTGCCATTTTGTGCCTCCTGCACCCTGCGGTTTGGCTCTGATCACGGCACCACCATGGCCTGGAATGAGGAGATTCCAAACATTCCCTTTATCCCATGGAACAGAACATAGATCTCCAAAGGGAGATTCTCAAACAATTCCCAATTCACTGCTTCTGGACAAAACCACCAAGTTTTGGGTTAAAAAAAAAAAAAAAAAAATCAAGGATGAGCTGGAATCCTCCCTCCCTCCAATCCTACCAAGCTCAAGGTGCTGCCAGTTGATTCCCACACTACCACACACCTGTGCTGAGGCTGGCAGGAGTTTTCCTTTCCTCCAAATCCTGTGGATCTTCGACCTTTACTGCTCTTCCTGCTGGGATACTGGTTTTGCAAACAGGACAAACTGAACAAGGAATAGAAAGAACATGGGAATGATGGTTATCCATAATTCACCCTGATGGTCTTCCAGCAAACGCCAGCATCACCCACTCTCTAAAGAGCATCTCTGTTATTCCAGGAAAAGATCCAACGAGGAGGGAACAGCAGCAGCTGCTCAGGTATCTAAAAGTGTGTCCAGGGTGCAGGTGAACAAGATCTGTGCTCCAACTTTTATAAAATATTCCAGGAATTACACCTGGAAGGTTGAAAATTAAATGTTGGAAATTGGAAGGTCTCAGATTTGAGCCTTAACCCCAAATTCAGCCACCTGGTGCTGGATTTTATGGCTCAGTCCTGTCTTTTTCCCAGCTAATTCCTCCTTGTGCAAAGCCCCCAATCTCAGAAAGTTCTTCTAGGAATCCAAGTAATTACCTTAATGCTGAAGAGCTGGGGAGAGCTCACAGCTTCAAATCTAAAATATCAGTGACTTCATGGCATTTAAAGCTAATTAAGAAGATGTCTTCATTTTCTAGGCATCATTCAAGTTATTTTACTACTTCTGCCCCAAAACAGTTTGGCTCTCTTCAGTGAATCCCAAAGCCAAACATACATCAGGGTCTGGGGATGAGGAAAACCCAAGTTCACTGCAATTAGTGAGGGTACAGGATTAATGACCCCGTGTGTCACTGCAGCTCCTGTACCTAAACCTTTCCCACTCCTTGCTCCTGGTTTTTGTTGGCACATGCATTCCCAGGGATCCTAAACTGTCCTTCAACCTTTCAAAGGAAAATTATGGAGCTTCTTATCTCTCACAGACTCACAAGTATTAAGGGTTAATTCTCTAAAAATCCAGGGAATTGAGGAGTGACAAGAGCCAGGCCAGACCCAGCACATTTCCCTTTGGAGAGGGAAAACTGACCTTTTCCCAGTGTGATCACAGATCCACATTTCTCCTTTAGCAGTTGCTTCCAAAATTCATTCTGCCAATCCTCCAGACGTGGCCACTGAGGAAACATCCCAGGACCCTAAAAAGCAGAATGTTCCACAGTCAGTGCTGCTGGGGAGCTGTGAATCCCTGAAAACCCTCTTTTCCCAACAGTTTAAACACGTGGGCACCTCCCAGCTGCTCTCAGCAATGTCTGTGTTATGTGTAAGCAGCATATTAATGAAGGATTTTACATAAGAACCTTCTACTGTTAATCCAGAATGAAAGAAAAGGCTTTAAAATTATGTGACTCAGCCAGAACAATGTTTTTCTCTAACAACTGGGTCACAAATTAGTCATAAAAAAAGATATCCATGGTCAGCATCCATGCCCAGCCCCCTCAGGGAATGTGGCTCTTCCTTCAATGAAAAATAAAATAATTCAGTTTTTTAAATAAACCCTGAGGCACTGCCATGATCTGTCAGACTGGCTGGAAAAGCTCCTCCCTCGTAATGAAAGCTTATTATTAGGGAATAACAATATCATAATTATTATTATTATTAATTAGGCCCTCTAAGGGATATTTTTCCAAGCCGCCTCCAAAGCTTTACACACAGATCTCCCTTTTATTTAATTTAACGTATCCCCACTACCCAACCCCTCAATCACCCCGTAGTTCTTGGGATTCCGGATCCGTTTTTGGCTGTTGCTCCACACCACGCTGCAGCAACCCTGGGGAGTCCCCACGAGCCACTTGCCACCTGCCCCCAGGATGAATTTCGTGGGAACAGCATCCTTCAGCAGGCGCCGGGTCTTGCGCATTTGGAAAGGACTCTCGAAGCAGCTCTCCTCGAAATGCGCCGAGCAGAGGCGCTGGTGTTTGGAGGGAGTGTCCATGTCCCGGCCCATGTTTTGGATCCACTGCTCCAGGAGGGCTTTGTTTTTTAAGGGGAAGCTAAAAAAACTGACGGAGGTGTTCTTGGAGACGCCGCTCGTGGCATTCCGGCAGTTCAGGGCTGCGCAACAAACCATTGTCGCGCGGTGGGAACGGGGGGGAAACCCCCAAAACCACACCAGGAAGGAAGTTTAGGGAGTTCCTGATCACCCTCAGCCCCAAAAAGGTCTAAATTTCTCTGAAAACGCCATGGTTTTGGCAAAGAGGAAGAGCTGAGGTGAGTGAGTGAAGCACGGGGCTGAACTCCTCACAGGAGCTCCCCGTGGAGAGGAGCCAGGTCTTTCCCAACTGCTTCAAATCAACAATCTGAAAAAGGAAAAAAAAAAATTAAAATCAGCTTAATGCCCTCTGAATATGCAGATTTACATTTAATTAACCCCTGCTGGGTGCACACAGACATGATCTTCATTTACTTGTGTATCCATGAGGGATCCTCCTGTGCTCCAAAGGTTATCCAGCACACAGCAAAGGGCCTAGAGACAAATAACTCCTGGAAAATGAAGGTTGGGGGTGTGCAAAGGGATCCCCCATATCAGAGGAGATTCTCAGGGGTGTCAATCAGTGAGGAGATCTTTGGACAGGAACATTGAAACAGGGAATAACCCATCCAGGGATCCTGCTGCATCCTGCTCCAAAGAGGAGGGAGATCCCAAGGTTTGCAGATTCCCTGTAGTCAAAAAGGAACGAGGATCAGAGGCTCCAAAAGAAGATCACAGAGCTTGATTAGTAAACCAAACACTCAGCACAGAAATTGGTATTTTTGCCCTAATCTTCTGGTAGTAAGGAAAATAAAAGAGTGAGGGAAAAGAGGGAAGAGAGAGACGGAGATCAGATGGGAGAGGGAAGGAGATCACCAGTCCTGACTCCAGCACAGATCTGGTCCTGAGGGCACCTTCCATGGGGAAGTTTTCCCATCTCTTTCTCACATCCTGTTCTAACGTGCTTGTTATGGGAGTTTGGGACAGAGTAGAGCATCAACTCCTCAGAAGGGCAGGGATGTGTTGGAGAGTCCAGAGGAGACCATGGAGCTGCTCCAGGGCTGGAGCCAGGCTGGGAGAGCTGGGAACGTTCACCTGGAGAAGGGAAGGATCCAGGGAGAGCTCAGAGCTCCTGCCAGGGCCTGAAGGGGCTCCAGGAGAGCTGCAGAGGGACTGGGGACAAGGGATAGAGGGACAGGCCAATGGGGAATTGTTAGCATAGAAACACATAATCACTGGATGATTATATGCAGGTGCTTTCATTTGAAGAGCTCTGGGAATCAGGGGTACAGACAAATCCAAATCTGACTCCGAGGTGGATTCAAAGTGGACACATTTTATACCCTTTCTTTACATAACTGTTGTATAATCGTATGTTAGTCATTAACTTGATATTGTTCTATTGGGTGTATATTGTTTTCACCCAAGCATGACTTTAAGGCCCCTCTTCCCACAATATTTCTGATCTACTATACAGGTGGGCACACAGGTGCAAGTTCACATGATTTAGCAAAGACAATGCCCAGTATTTACTAAGCAATCATCACATCTAACTTCGTCATCTACTATAAAGGTGGGTATGCAGGTGTAGGTTCACATAATTTAGCAAAGACAATGCAGTGAAGACAATGCCCACTCCACGATTTTAGAAATATTTTAACCCTATGCTACCAGAATGACTTTAAACTGAAACAGAGATGGGATATTGGGAAGGAATTCCTGGCTGGGAGGGTGGGGACGCCCTGGCCCAGGTTGCCCAGAGAAGCCACAGCTTCTCTGCCCACAGCAGGGGGTGGCACTGAATGACCTTCCACGTCCCTTTCAACACAAACCATTCCAGCCCAGCCCCGTTCCCGCTCCCTGCACACCCGGTGGTGTCTGTGCCTCTGCCCCCGTCCCACGGCTGTGGGGGAAGCAGGTACCGGCGCTGCCCTCCCGGTGCGGCGGGGTCGGGGTCCTTGAGAAGGCGCCCCAGGGCTGTAGCGGGGAGGCCGGAACCGGGTCTGCGCCCCGGGAAGGGCCGCGGGACCCCCAGCGTCCCCCGCTCACCACCACGCTGCGTCGCCATCTTCTTCTTCCTCCTCCTCGGCCGCGCCAAGCCGCAGCAGCAGCCAATCGGAACTCAGCCCTAACCATTCCCCGCACGCCATTGGTCTGCTGCCCCCGGCTCCGCCCACACCCCGGCGCGCGGCGGCCTGCACGAGGCAGAGGCGGGCAGATGCTCTCATCCCCATTGGCCAGCGCGCGGGGCAAAGGGGGCGCTGATTGGGCGAGGCAGGAAGGGAGGCGGGGATTACCAGCGGCGTCCTCTTGTTGTCACGGCAACGGCGGCGGGGCGGGAACCGCGGGAACCTCCGCCGAGCAGCGGCAGCGGGACGGGGACCGAGCCCCGCACCCCTCACTGAGCACCGGCAGCGGGACGGGGACCGAGCCCCGCACCCCTCACCGAGCAGCGGGACGGGGACCGAGCCCCGCACCCCTCACCGAGCAGCGGGACGGGGACCGAGCCCCGCACCCCTCACCGAGCAGCGGGACGGGGACCGAGCCCCGCACCCCTCACCGAGCAGCGGGACGGGGACCGAGCCCCGCACCCCTCACCGAGCAGCGGGACGGGGACCGAGCCCCGCACCCCTCACCGAGCAGCGGGACGGGGACCGAGCCCCGCACCCCTCACCGAGCAGCGGGACGGGGACCGAGCCCCGCACCCCTCACCGAGCAGCGGGACGGGGACCGAGCCCCGCACCCCTCACTGAGCAGCGGGACGGGGACCGAGCCCCGCACCCCTCACTGAGCAGCGGGACGGGGACCGAGCCCCGCACCCCTCACCGAGCACCGGCAGCGGGACGGGGACCGAGCCCCCGCACCCCTCACCGAGCACCGGCAGCGGGACGGGGACCGAGCCCCCGCACCCCTCACCGAGCACCGGCAGCGGGACGGAGCCCCAGCCCCGGCACCCCTCACCGAGCACCGGCAGCGGGACGGGGGATTCGCCATCTCGGAGCGGGGTCCCGGAAGAAACCTCCCCCGGCAGGAGCGCAGGCAGCCCCAGGGACCAGCCCCCACCTCCCCGCTGCTCCCCTCCATTGCTCCCGTTTCTTCCCAAAGCAAAGACGCCTCGAAACCTGGGATTTGTGGGGTGTCAGCCGCACAGTTCCCCCTCTGCCCTCAGCCTCGCTCCTCCCTTCCCCTCTCGCTGCGCAGCTCCCCGTGGCATTTGACAATTTTAATTAAAACCCCTGAAATTTCCAGCGAACGAATCAAACATCCTGACAAAACTGAAGCAGAAACGCACGCAAATATGGCCCTTTAAGGAAGTTTCCTTTAAGGAAAAGTGAAGGAGCTGTGACCCAAACAGGCTCTTCCCTGTCTCACGCACTGCTGCTTCGCTATATTTTCCCCACGACGCCACCGAGAAGGTGACAGGTGACAAATCCAGACTCTTATTAGTAAAAGGAATAAATCGCGTCCTTGCAAGGCCACGACACGTCCGGCTCACTCCCTCGAGGGATCCTAAACATGAGCAAAAAGCCTCTGAAGGAGGATGTTTAAGGAGCAGCTGCCGTGTCCCGCTCCAAAGGGCAGGGAAGCTCCTCGGGCATGGAGACGCCCGGGGTTCAAAAGGCGCGACAAAAGCCGGAAGGCCCCAAAAGAGCTACGAAGTTTGATTAGTAAATTATACACTTGGCGCGGAAATTGGGATGAGCTAGCCCCTTACGTTCTGTTAGTAAATTAAAAAGAAAGCAGGGAAAGGGGAGAGGTCGGGAAACATCACCAGTCCTGGCTCCAGCGGCGCTCAGAGTGCCCGAGCTGTGCAGGTCCGAGCCATGCGGCGGGACACCTTTCCAAGGGTAAGCTTTCCCCGCCCCGCGATCACGTTTCCCACCTCCCATGCAAATGACGGAGTGTGCGCAGTTCTCCTCCCGGACCTTTCTAGAACTTGGGCGGAGTGGTTCTGATGATCCTGGTCCCACCCTGCGGATCTGCCCGGTGGCTTCCCCGCCAGCCTTGCCGTGTGTTTGTTGTGTCTCCTCCCGGAGGAGGAGCTGGAACAGCGCCGCCCTATCTGCCGTGCCCCCTCTCCAGCCACATCCTGTTCTGTCCTGCTCCTTATCAGTGTTTGGGACACAGCAGCGCCTTAACTCCTTGGAGCCCTGGAGGCTACAGCTGCACGGATTAGAAAATTAGTTGTGTCCCCTGAAGAACGGGATGGAAACCAGGGGTGATGCCGAGAACCGGGGAAAGATCACCCCTTATCTCCTCCTACACCCTGGACCGCGGGGGCGGAGCGGGAAATGGAGTGTGAAAAATGAATCCGTTTGATCCGAGCCAGGTGGTTGATTTGCAAGAGCATCCCGGGCGCTGCCGAGGGGAACAATCAGGAGCCCGAGGCCAAAGGCCGGGAGCTGCCCGACCTTTCCATAACAAAGGGCGCGGCCAGGCACACTCAGGGACACAGCAGGAGCTGATCATCCCGGATTTTCGGTTTAGACTGAGGCGAGAAAAGCCGGGGGGGAAGGTGGGGGGTGGAATTCCTTTGCTTGGGATCGCTCCTTGGAGGCACCACCTTGAGCTGTTACCCTGTTGCTGTGTCATGATTCAATTAAGGATGCAGGTGCCCGAAGCTCTGCTGTGGGAAAGCTGGGATGGAGTCGGTGAGGAAACCTGTGTGGTGTGCGGTCAAACAGGGACCCAGCGGCTCAGGTGAGCTGGTCTCAGCTCAGGTGATGCTCAGCTGTGACTCCAGAGTGGCTCCTGGATGGTCAGACAGGGAAATTTCCTTAATGCCCAGACATCCAGCAAGTGGAATTGTATCCATGCAGCCAGAATAATGGCCTGGACATTCAGATTCCCGCTGGTTCTTGTCAACAATAAAATTTCTAATAGACACGGAAGCACAATATTCAAATATAGCATGGCACGATGCTGGTGTAGGACCCGGAGGGCAAGGAGTTAAAATCCCTGGAGCAAATGCTCCTGTGCCAAACTGCTCAGCTTAATTTATGGCTCCTGGGTGAGAAGCAGGAATCTGCCAACCTTAACCCCAAGAGAATTCCAGAGGCTACAGTGTGCTGACTCCATGCAGCACCTGCACTCCTTGATTTAAAAATTATTAACGTACCACAATGGCAAATCCCTGCAGAGGCAGGAAAGGGAATTTCTGGAGTTCCAGCTGAGTTGGCCCCATTAAGAGCTGTGGGGCCCAACACTGTGTGGGCAGTGCCCAGGGGTGTAGCATCCCAGGCTCCAAGGAGTTAATGTGCTGCTGTGTCCCAAACAGGATAACAAGGGACAAACTGGAACAGGCTGTGGCTGCAGAGCAAGACCCTCTGATATTTTTGGCCCCTCCGATTTTTTCAATTTTGGTGTTTTCTTCCTCCTTTTCTTCCTGTAACTGTTTCTGCAGCTGCTCTATTTTCAATGGCAGCAGTAATTCAGCTATTTTCCTCCCTTCTATTTCCTCTCTCGGGTCTTGTTTCTCTACCACGCTTTTTCCTATCTAAAATCTCCAGTAATTTTCTTTCCCTGCATTCTGCTGAAGCAATTAAGAGTCCCAAGCTGCTAATTTTTCAGGCCTGAGTTTATCACTTTGGATTCTGTAGAAGGTCAGGAGACCTGTGTGTGTGTCCCAAACACCGACAGCCACGGAGCCAGCCAAGGACTGTTGTGTGCGACACAGAGTTCGCCATGCAGATGGGAAAGGATGGGATTGGGGTGGAGAACAGCAGCACACGGAGGTGGGGCAGCACTTTTCTGGGACAAACACCCTTTTTCTGGCTCCTGGAGATAAGCACAGCATGGAGCAACACAAGGCATGAGTGTAAAAAAAACTGACCGATTTGGAGGGGATCGAAACCACCAAAGACCCCCTGACCCATTTCTAGAAGGATCCAGAGGGATGGACTGTCTCTGCTGACTTGATTGCATCAAAAGTGTAAAAAATAGCCCCAGGGCAGGGAAAACTTGGCTATAAAAAGGTGATACAGGGTTCACAGGGGCACCTCTGGGATCCTGGATGCTCTTAGTTGGATCACTGCTGGAGCTGGGTGATCTCCTCCTCTTCTCCTCTCTGATCTCTCTCTTCCCTCTTTTCTTTTACCTTTTTATTTCTTTCACTACCACAAGGGCAGAAGTACCAATTCCCGTGCTGAGTGTGGAATTTGCTAATAAAACTTGGTGAGCTTTCCTGGACCCCTCTGACATCTGTCACTCCTTTTTCACCATGCACATCTACAAACCTTGGGAGCTTCTTTCCACTTGGGAGAGGAACACAGCCAAAGGAGGAGGCTGGAGAAGCAGAGCTGCCCTAGCTCCACATGTCCCCTCTCCAGGAGATCCCATTATCTGTGTTTGGGACATAGCAGCTCGTTAACCCCTTGTTTCCCAGATTTCTGCAGCATCTCCATGTTCTGCTTTCACAGGATTTGGAGAATTGAACAAACACAGAAGATCGGTAAAAAGTGTGGTAAAATAAATGCAACACAACTTTAAGGCTGTGTAAAACTGAAACCATATTCCAGGCTCCCTGGCCATTTTACAACTCCCAGTAAGGATCTCATCCTTCTGTAATTCTCCCTTGGGGTTCAGCAGCATGGAGCCCCAGGATTTAACAGTGAGAATAAGCTGCCTCCCAGGCTCTGCAGCCACAGGGACAACACTTCCTTTCCCAAAGCATTTCACCCAAGTGGGTGTTTCCTGTTTCACTCATTTAGTGGACAATCAATACCTTTAACTCACTTGTTTCCAGCCCAGTCCAGGGACTCTGGACTCCCGGGATAATATTGCAGATATTTTCTCTCTATTCAGACAACTCTTCTTTGTAACACACATCACAAATTGTTCTGTGTCGTGGTTTCTCTCCCCCATAGATTCACAGCCAGCAGTACCTCCAGACCCCAACACCTCCCCAAATCCACAGGCACTGGTGAATGCTCTCTAACATGGAAAATAACCCCCAAGCACCTCCATTTTCCTGGGAGGGGCTCGGGATGGCTGTTCCACAGCCTCCTCCCATTTCCATGGTCTGGCACAGAGCTGGGAGTGCTGCCCTGGCCCAGCGAGGGGACACCGAGGGGACTGTGAGGGATGTCCTATAGGGAGTGCATCACAGAGTCCCTGATGTTCCTGCAGGGCCAGCTGACCAGCGGCATGTGTGTGTCCTGCATGTGACCTTCCTGATGCTTCAGCAGGCTCCTCTTGAGCACAAACCTTTTGCTGCAGAGAGGACACTGGAAAAGCCTCTCTCCCGTGTGCCGGCGCTGGTGGTTCAGGAGGTAATCCTTCCTCCTGTAGGTTTTGTCACACTTGGAGCACTTGTAGGGCCTCTCTCCCGTGTGACTTGTCTGGTGCCTAACGAGCCAGGAATGGCAAACAAAGTTTTTCCCACAGTCGCTGCAGATGTAGGACTTGCCCCGGCCCTGGCTGTGCGGCTGGGCTGGGCTGCCCCGGGCTGGGGGCAGATCCCAGCAGGGGTTGGATCCCACCGTGTCCGTGGGGAAGCTCTCCTCGTTTTCAGCAGGCTCCTCTGTGCCCAGGCTGTCCTGCTCACGGGGCCTGGCTGTGCCTGGGAGAGTCTGTCCACACTCGGAGCGGGGCCCTGGCACACCCAGGGCAGCTCCCGGGCACATTCCCTTCTCTCCAGGGTGTGGGTGCAGCAGAGGGAACACCCTCTCACACGTGGGGCCTGGAAACATCTCCCCTTCTCCCTGAGGAGCCTGAGGCTGGTGCTGCTGTGGGGAGTTTCTCTCACACTTGTACACACACGGTCTCCTTTCAAGGCTCTTTTCCTGAGCACTAAAGAAATCATACTGAGCGTCACCTACAAGGCTGTTCCCATTCCCGGTGGTGTTTGTTTCCATCATTTCTGAATTCCACTGACTGTCCCATGTCCCTCCATGGCTGGGATCTTTGGGAAACCCCTCTCCAGGCCTTCCCGGTGCCTCTGAGTCACAGGTCTTGCTCTCAAAGCAATCCTCTGGATGGTCTCTTTTCATGTTTTCATCTGAAACAGAGATTTCAGAGCCATTTAATTCAGGAGTCCCCTTAGGAATGTGCCTCCCAGCCCACAGCCACATCATTAATACTGAGCTGGGGACCAAGCACCAGCATCCACTGAAACATCTCCAGGAAAACAGAGGACTTTTTACAAGTGTATTTTTTAAAATCGACATTAAAAAATCACTGCTGCAGTCTCAGATTCAGCCTCTCACTCTGATGTCTGAGCCCAGTGACAGAGCAGACACTGTCCCACCCCAGTGCTCCCAGCTCCTCTCCAGACACTCCACTGAGCACCTCCAGGAGCAGAGTCCAAGCAAGGCCCTGGAGCCAGCGAGCCACAGAACCATGGAATCTCCTGAGCTGGGAGAGACCTACATGGATCATCCAGTGCCACCCCTGGCCTTGCACAGACAGCCCAACAACCCCTCCCTGTGCTTGGGAGCATTGTCCAAACACTCTCGGAGCTCTGGAAACCAAACATTCCCTGGGGAGCCTGTTCAGTGCCCAACACCCTCTGGGGGAAGAGCCTTTTCCTGATATCCAGCCTAAAACTCTCTTTCTGAGCTCACCAGAAACACTCCCTGCTCCCAGGAATTAGTGCTGTCTAATGAGCACTTGTTTTCTAGTAAACAGCCTTATTTTTCTTGCCTGAATAACAACCCAAGTGGAATAATATTTTTGTTATTGAACTTTCAAAGAGTCACTGACTCGAATGGCAGCCAGGATGGAAAATCACTGTGATTAAAGCCTACTCTCTTGTGGCCCTATAAACTGCAGACTCAAGTGAGACCTACAGAACTCCCGATTCCCAGAAAATAAAGGAATGTGTATGTCCCAAACACTGATAACTGGACGGCCATGGAGCCAACCAAGGACTGTTGATTAACAAGCCATGAGAAAGAACAGGATTTGGCTAGAGAAGGAGGGGCCACATGGAGATAGGGCAGCAATTCCTGGGACAAACATCCTTGCTGTACTCCTGGAAACAAGTACAACACAGCACAAAGGCAGCAATAAGGATAAGAAGTGGGAATGGATTATAGGGGGGAGGATCAAGACCACCAAAAATTCCCAAAGGCTCCAAGCCATTTCCAGAAAGGGCCTAAAAGAACTGACTGCATGTTAGAGAACTAATGCAAATTAGAGAACTAATTTGCATGGACAGTGAGAAATTAGTCTTCAGGGCAGGGAATCCTGTCCATAAATAGGACTGAGAGTGCCTGGTGCCTTCCATCCCCTCATCCACATTGTTGATAAAGGCATTAAACAGAGCTGGCCCCAGTACTGACCCCTGGGGACACCACTGGTGACAGGCTACCAGCTGATGTCACTCCTCAGCACTCTGTGGGCTCAGCCCTCAGCCAGGTTTTTATCCAGGTAATAGCAGCACAAACTCAACTCATGCAGCCTGAGCACAGCTCTGGGCTTGCCTGAACACAAGCCCAAGCCAGTGCCTCTGACAGCTTTTGGCTGGCTCAGGGAGGAAGGAGCCTCTTCAGCTGACAGAACCCGAAATTTTTACGACCAAGTATTAACCATCAGACTGAGGTTTGCCCCAGTTCTTTCATGGTTTACATCATAAAGCTGTGACATTTCATATAGTATTAAAAAATACTCTAAACTAGATTTACTGTCCCTGAAATCCCAGCTGAAATCCATTACTGACCTGTGCTTGGATCTGTAGAGATTTCCTCCTTCTCCAAGTCCTGCTGTTTAGGGCAGGGTGGCTCCTCCTCTTGTTTAATCCATGATGAAACATCCGTTGCATAAGTCTGAAATCCTGTTCGTTGGAGAGAATTTACACAACTGAGAAACACCGGGGAAGACACAAAGCACGGATAATTTGGGAATGAACAGCAGTAACACAGCATCAAGGAAGACACAACATGAAGGGACATTAAGGGGCAACTCCTGCAGTGGAGTTTTTGCCAGATCCTCACCTGTGTCAGGATCTCTTGGGAAGTCCTGACCCTCCGTGCCTGGCAGCTCTCTGGCATCCATCTCATTGCCTTTCCTGGTCTGACTGGGTGCCTCAGGCTCGTAAAACCCTTGCTCTGCTAAGGGAGAAAACCCAGGAGAAGAGTATCAGACCTGCCTGAGCTCAGGATTTCACAAGGCTGAAAACCTGCTCTGGTCTGGGCTTTATTTGGAGGTTGGTCCCCCAAGCCAAGCTTCCCTAAGCCCAGTTTCTTAAGGAAACCTATTGGAAAGGTCTAAAAATCCCAGTTTGCTACACAGGAAGCCAAGTACAATTTCAGTGGAGCCAACAGGCAGCACTGCTACCCATTGCAAAGAGTGAGGAAAATTTGCAAAGCAGAGTTTATTTGCAAAACAAAGAGGTTCCAACTGAGAGGACAAAGGACAGGGGCCTGGGCTCTGCAGCCCTTCTGAGGGGTCTGTGTGCTCTTCCTGTACCCAGGAAAACCCCA
This sequence comes from Lichenostomus cassidix, assembly GCF_008360975.1. Lineage (NCBI taxonomy): Eukaryota > Metazoa > Chordata > Aves > Passeriformes > Meliphagidae > Lichenostomus > Lichenostomus cassidix. Next base: position 905,784 of record NC_139482.1, read on the forward strand.
GAAGGGAAGGGAGGATGGAAAAGGCAACCTGAAGGAATTTAGGGGAGGATGAAACATCTCCTAATCCACACTTGGATGAAATCCAGCCCCATACTCCGCAATTCCAAAATGTCTATGAGAATGGAAAGGCAACACCAGCCCTCACCTGTCGGGACTGCTGGCAAGTCTGCTCAAAACTTCTAAAAGATTTGGAATACATGAGCACAGGTGGAGAAAAAAAAAAATCACACAATCTGGAATTCAATCTCTTTGTTTAATTTTTCCTCTGAGGTATGCAGTTACTCACCTGGGCAGGGCTCTCCAGGAGCTTCTGCAGCCTCCTCCTCCTCCTGATCTGCAGTGCACAACTCTTCCTCTTGCTTAATCTGGATTATGCTGTCTTCTCCTAACAGGAACCAGTGTTATTTTAATACCATACAAAATTAATTCCAACTGTCAGCCCAGCCCAGGCAGATCTGCTCTGTTCTAGCTCACATTCCAGAGAAGGCCTCACTCCAGTTCTAGTTCCTGCTGACCAAGGCCTCTGAACAGACCTGAAATGTTGGTTACAAAACCCTCAGCAGATGGTTGAGCCTGAGAAACACATGAAATTTTCATGCAAGTGAAAACACGTTCTCCATGGCCCCAGGAGAGGCCAGAGCCACTTGAATTCTGGTCCTTGAGTTTCGTTTCTCTTGGTGCTGCTGGAGTTCTGTTATTTCCTTTTCGATCCCTCTCAGTCATACACCACTTCTCACCCATCAGAGAAACACTCATCAGAAGAGAGTTCTTAGAGAATATGTTTTGAAACTTAGTGAAAAAAGGAAACAAAAGTCTGTAAAATAAATAAAGTAGATGGGCCAGTGCTCTGCATCTTTACAGTGCAGACCTGGCCAAGGGGACTGATGAATTTCCCAGGAGAGGGAGAAGAAGGGTGTGGTGGAGACCCTGGAAAGGCTGGTGGGGATGAAATGCCTGACAGCTGCATTTGGAAAACCACATTTGCCACAATAAGTGCCTTGGAGAGAGGCTGGTCATAGAATCATGGAATTGTTGAGGTTGGAAAAGCCCTTTAAGGTCAACAAGTCCAATCATTTCCCAGAACTGCTAAGGCCACCACTGACCCATGTCCCCAAGTGCCACATCCACAGGGCTTTTAAATCCCTCCAGAGATGGGGATTCCACCACTGCCCTGAGCAGCTGTGCCAGGGCTGGACAGCCCTTTTGGGGAAGGAATTTTCCCAATATCCAACTAAAGCTCCCCTGGCCCAGCCTGAGGCTGTTCCCTCTCCTCCTGTCCCTGTTCCCTGGAGCACAGCCTGACCCCCCTGGCTGTCCCCTCCTGTCAGGAGTTGTGCAGAACCACAAGGTCCCCCTGAGCCTCCTTTTCTCCAGGCTGAAACATCACCCACACTCCAGATGTCCCCAAAACTTGGCAGGTGCTCAGTGCCCCACATCCCTCTCCCCCCATCAGCCCCAACACCACTCACCAGTACAGATCTCTGCAGGATCCCCTCTCCCATCTTGGTTCTCACAGCTCCGGGCGCTCGGCTGGTTCTCACCCTCTGCCGGGGCCTGGGCGTTCTGTCCAGCGGTGTCCGGCCCTGCAGGGAGCAGCAGGTGAGGGGTCAGCGTCCCCTCAGAGCTGTGACAGCACAAGATCCTCCAGCAATGAGGGATCAGGATCCCCTCAGAGCTGTCAGGGATCAGCACTCCCCTCAGAGCCATGAGGGAACAGGATTGCCCTCAGCCGTGAGGGATCAGGGTCCACCCAGGGCCATGAGGGATTGAAGATTCCCTCAGGGTCATGAGGGATCAGCAAACCCCTCAAAGCTGTGAGGGAATGAGGATTCCCTCAGAGCCATGATGGAACAGGATTCCCCTCAGAGCTGTGAGGGATTAGCAATCACCTCAGAGCCATGAGGGATCAGGGTCCACCCAGAGCCATGAGGGATTGAGGATCCCCTCAGAGCTGTGAGGGATCAGCAATCCCCTCAGAGCCATGATGGAACAGGATTCCCCTCAGAGCTGTGAGAGAATGAGTTCCACCCAGAGCAATGAGGGATCAGCAATCCCTCTCAGAGCTGTGAGGGGTCAGGGTCCCGTCAGAGCTGTGAGTAGGTTGGGCATCTTACAGCCGTGAGGGATTGAGGATCCTCTCACAGCCATGAGGGAATGGGGTTCTCTCAAAGCAGTGAAGGATCAGGGATCCTCTCAGAACTGTGAGGGACTGGAGTCCTCTCAGAGCCGTGAGGGATGAAGGATCCTCTCAGACCCATAAGGCACTTGAGGATTCTTTCAGAACTGTGAGGGATTGTGGTCCCTATCCATTTAGGTTGGATATTGGGAAAATTCCTTCCTGGAAAGGGCTGACAATCCGTGGCACAGCTGCCCAGGGCAGGGGTGGAGTGCCCATCCCTGGAGGGATTTAAAAGGTGTGTGGATGTGCCACTTGGGGACATGGGTTAGTGGCGGCCTTGGCAGTGCTGGGAAATGATTTGACTTGATACTCAGAGGTCTTTTCCACTTCAACAATTCCATGATTCTGTGATTCCTGCAAGCATCACTCTGCCTGGGCACAGGGACAATTTCTATTCTTCCTCTCAGTCCTGGAAAATCAGCGCCTTTCTGTGTCACTTTAGATTTTGTCTTGAATTCAGGGCTCTATTTTTTGCAATTCAAACAACACAAATCCCAAAATAGCTCTGAGATTTGTTATAAATACATATATTTGTCTCTGAAATTCAGGAGAGCTGGGCTGGAATAGAGAAACGGTGACAGACTGTGTAAAATACTGTGTCTTCTCTGGTATCAAAGGCAGCTTCAAAAAGTGGTGAAACATGGAGCAGGTAAAATACAGAAACAGCCCAGAAAGGGCACTTCAGGTTGCCTGCGAAATAATCCAGGAGTGCTGCTGAGATGACCCCAAATAAAATTCAGGATATTCTGGTCACAAGTGAATCACAAATGTCCCTCCACTGCTTTAGGCAGCTGCAACTTCACATCTTTATCCCAGAATACATCCTGGTCTTACAGAATCCCAGAAAGGTCTGGGTGGGAAGGGACCTTAAAGCTCATCCTGTTCCACCCTGTGCCATGGGCAGGAACACCTCCCACTATCCCAGGGTGCTCCAAGCTCTCAATCTATCATGACCACAACACTGAAAATGTTTTGCTGACAGCAGGATCAACATGATCTGTGTGAGAATTGTGTTGTGAGCTTATTTACACCCTATTTTTAGACATTTTTACACTTCAGGCCTGTTTGGATTTTGGATACATACACGAAAACTGTTCTCCTGCTGAGGTTACACCACAGTATAAAAAACAATTAAACCCTACTGTTTTTTTATGATTTGAGGTCAACTTCTGTCTCTCCATCCATAAGGTGTGATACTATAAACCACCATTTACAGCAGGTAAACTGATTTGAAAAATAAAGAATATTGAAAATGAAGCTTTTAGAACTTCACAGGCTTAATGCTATTTTTATTAAACATCAAGTCTTTACTGCTGCAAATTTAATCAGCATTTCTCAAAGAGACAGAAACAAGTTCGCTGCCCTGAAGGCTCAAAGAATAAGTTAAAAAAACTATAGGAACAGTTTAACCAGAATCCACAGAAAATCACTGCTTTAAGTTTATCCACTTAAAGAACAGACCCAAACTGCTTGTCAGGACATTGAGCAGGAAGAGAAGGAGGTCCTTGTGGAGGACACAAGACAGGACCCATGAGGGAGCAGAGCCTTCTGGGCTCACACACACATGACAGGAATTCTTCCCTGTGAGGGTGGGGAGGCCCTGGCACAGGGTGCCCAGAGAAGCTGTGGCTGCCCCTGGATCCCTGGCAGTGTCCAAGGCCAGGCTGGACAGGACTTGGAGCACCCTGGGATAGTGGAAGGTGTCCCTGCCCATGGCACGGGGTGGAAGGGAATGATCCTTAAGGTCCCTTCCAATGCAAACCATTCCAGCATTCTCTGATAGCTGAGTTTGCCCTTCTCAGCTGAAGTCTCCTTCCTGGATTCCTTCAGCTCCTGCTGTGCTCACCAGGCACAGCCCTGTGCTGTGTCCCCCTCTCTGCCATCCCTTTCCAGGACATGTTCTGTCTTTCCTGATATAGAAGCTCTCCACCTCTCCTTTCTGGACTATGTCCCCGACTGTCACATTCCAGACACAGAGAGCAGAGCTTCGCCCAGCTCCCCTGATACTCTGGCGTAACATCATCTACGGAGAAGGCCTTGAGAATTGTTCTCAATTCAATGATTCCTTGTATTCTGATGGATTTAATCCAGGAGTGCCAGTCTCCTCACCTGCAGCACCTCTTCTTCCCAGCACTTTACCTTCCCAACAATAAAACTGTCCATAGGCTTCCTGCCCACTCCCCACCTCAGCACATCTCCTGCTCTCTCCCCACTGCCTCGCCTGCTTCTCCTCAGCCCCCACATCCCACCACAGTGTCCCACAGCAGGAATGGCAGGGATTCCCACATCCCCAGAAGCACAGCACACTGTGGGATAGCTGGGAACTCACCCACACTGAGCTCAGAGAACTCCACACCCTCCATGGCTCCCTGCTCCTTTGCATACGGATGTTCCTCCTCTTCCTGCTTCACGGTGACTGCAAAGCTCGGCTCTGTAATTCTGCAGTCTGCTGAGGCAAAGAGGAAACTCCTTTACTGGGAAAGAAGAAACTGCTTTACTGGTTATCACAGCACCACTGGACTCCTCCCTTGCTGCCCCAGGGAGTTTGTGCCCACCCACTCACGCTGCTGCCAACCTCTCCAGCACCTCCCATTCCTGCTTCTTGGAGCTCTGCTCTGTCCTGCAGGAAAGTGCTTCCTGCTGCTCCCCCCAGTTCCAGAGGATCCTCCATACCCTCGAGCCCAGACCCTTCCACAGCACTCACCATGCCCAGGTTCAACCAACCCTGGTCTTCCCTCCTGGTTTTCCTGTGCTTCTCTGCTGTCCCAGCTGCTCACACCGAGTTCAAATAGCAGAGCCTCTGCCAATGACAGAAATTGTGGAATCAGATCACAGAATTCCAGGAGGGTTTGGGTTGGAAGGGACCTTCAGGATAATCTTGTTCCATTCCCTGTCTTCCACTGTCCCAGGTTGCTCCAAGCCCTATCCAACATGGCCTTGGGCACTTCCAGTGATGGGGCAGCCACAGTTCAACCTGTGGCAGGGCCTCTCCAACCTCATGGCCAAGAATTTATTCCTGATTTCTAATCCTAAAAATCAAACCTGTCACATTTTTCTCAGTTATTCCCCTTGAATCTGCTCCTTCTGAGATCCAAGAAGTTCTCCCCGAGCAAACCCGAATGATCACCTTGTGACAGCTTCTGTCTGGTGCCAGCACCACACAGCCCTCACCCCCAGGATTAAAGCTTTAACTTGTCCCTTGCCTGCACCTGGCTCTGCTGGGATCTCTCCAGGAGCCGCCTCCTCCTCACTGCAGGGCGCTTCTCCTCCCTGGAGCCGGGACAGGAGGGCAGGTTCAGAGATGACATCGTCTGACAAGGAACAGGGAAAGGAATGTTTCCATACTGCATCCACATGGAGGAACACACCCAGCTGTGCTCCCCAGACCAGCTCCATCAGCTACAACACACAGCTGGGCAGCACAGAGAGTCCTTGAACACAGGCACTGGCCTCACAGCATTCCCACAAATCTGCTTCCCAGGTGTGGGAAGCATTCCCTAACCAGAGCCAGTCTGGAAGTGCTAATAACTGACCCAACAGCGACACTCACCCAGCAAGACCAGGGCTTCTCTCTTCCCTGTCAGAACCTTTCCATACAGCTCCCTCTGCCACTCCTCCAGGTTCTCCCACTCCTGAGTGGAAAAGCCAGCAGCATTGTTTTCCAACGCCACAGCCGGGGCCTGCAATCCCAAAAACGACACTCAGCACTGCTCCTGGAACACGGAGAATCTTCCTTCCCATTTATCCCTGCTACCAGGCGTCAGGGAAAGAAAATTCCTGCCTTGGGGCATCCTCTGGACACTGAGAGTAACAGTTTGGATCTTTGCTAAACTTTGGGAGATGAATTGTGCATTCCATAATACTCTTACTACCCCTGTGGGGAGCCTGATCCCATTGGGGACCTCAGAGCGGGGAAGAACTTCCTGTGTGGGTAAAAAGATGTCAACTCATCCTTTTGTAGAGAAAACCAGCTGAACATAACAATACACAGGAGCAATCACTTCCTGCTTCATGCCTTCACACGACAGGTGACAGAAAAAATCTTGGCACGAGCTCATGGAATGATTTCCATGGGGAAAGGCTACCGGGAAAGGTGAAGACCAGAGGAGCCTCTGCGCTGTCCATGTACCCCCCAGACCCCTTAAAAACCCACCCGTTACCTTGGGAGCCTCCACCCCGGGGGGCAGCCGCAGGATCCAGAGATTCCTGTTCTTCAGCAGGTTCTCCATGTTCTCCAGGCGCCGCTGGAGCCGCCCGTACTCCTGGGCGAGGGTGCCCAGCGCCGCGCACTTGCTCTCCAGCTGGTTCCCGAACTCCCCGACCATTTTCTCGTAGTCCAGGTGCTTCTTCTCGCTGTTGCCGGCGCGGTGCTCCAGGCTGAAGAGGCGCGACGCGTGTGCGGCCACGCTGCGCTCCAGCGCCTGCACGGCCGCCACCACGGTCCAGAGCGAGATGGTGCTGCCGCCCGCCAGCTCCATCCCCGCACCGGGAGAGACGGAGCGCCGGGATAGGCTGCGGCACCGGGGCTGGGGAAGGGAGGGAGCGGGGCGGGACTGCCGCGGTTCGGCTGCCGCACACCGGGTCCGGCCCGCTCCTTCCCGTCGCTCCGGCAGCGGTGCTGGAGCTCTCCCCTCGGGACCGGCCCTTCCCCGCCGCCGCTCCTGCCCTCCCTGCCTCGCCGCCGCCTTTCCTTGCCGCCAAGAAGCGCCGCTTCCTCTTCCTCCTCCGCTTCCGCCGCCGCCACAGCGGCCCCCGCCGGCCGGCAGCCCCCGCAGTGATTGACAGCTGTCAGTCACCGGGAAGGGGCTGATCGGAGAGGCAGCGAAGCCCACGGGGTTCCACCGCGGCGGCGCCTCTCCGCGAGCCACAGAACCCCGGGATTCCAGTTTGGGTCAGGCTGGAAGGGAGCACGGTGGTACCACCTCCCTGCTCCAGCAGGGCCATCCCACAGCACACGGCTCAGGATCACACGCACACAGCTCTGGAATATCCCCAGGGATGAGATGCCAACCCCTCTCTGGTCTCTGTTCAGGGCTGGGCACTGCCCAGGGAAGTTCTGCCTACTGTGCAGGGGAGCTCCCTGGGCTCAGTCCCTGCCGTTCCTCTGGTGCCATTGCTGCCCCCGGAGCAGAGCCTGGCCCTGCTCTGACCCTCCCTGCACACGGGGACACCCCGGGCTGAGGTTCCCTCTCAGCTGGGCTCCTCTGGAGGCTGAGCAGCCCCAGCTGCCTCAGCCTTTGCTGGGCACCGAGATGCTCCAGGCCCTTCCTCAGCTGCACAGCCTCCACTGGCCTGCTCAAGAAGCTCTGACACAGCTGGACACAGCGCTCCAGAGGTGCCTCCCAGAGCTCAGCACAGGGGCAGGATCACTCCCTGACCTGCTGGGAATGCTCTTCCCAATGCCCCCCAAGATCCCATTGGCATCTTGTCCCCAGGACACTCTGCTGGCTCAGGGACAACTCCTTCTCCACCAGGACCCCAGATCCTTCCCTGCAGAGGTGCTCCAGCAGGTCACCCCCGGCCTGTGCAGGTACCTGGGGCTGTTCCTCCCCAGGTGCAGCACCCGCACTCGCCCTTGTCGAATTCCACAAGTTTCCTATCTGCCCATCACTCCAACCTTTTGAGGTCCCTCTGAAGGGCCACCCAGCCCTCGGGGGGATCGGCAACTCCTCCCAGCTTTGAGTCCTCAGCGAGGACATCGACCGCCTCACCCAAGTCAACGATGACCCAGCAGAGCCCAGTCCTCCAGCCACACCCCGTGCCATTGACTCCGACCCTCCGGGAGCTGTCACTCAGCCAGTTCCCAACCCATCCCACCGCCCGTCCACCCAACCCATCCCTCCGCAGCTCGGTGCCGCCCCTTCCAACCCATCCCACCGTCCACCCACCCAACCCATCCCTCCGCAGCTCGGTGCCGCCCCTCCGGCGGCGTGTCCCGTGCGGTCCCGCTCCGGCCGCAGCCGAGCGGGGCCATGGCGGAGCTCCAAGCGCGCCTCGAGGCGCTGGAGCGGCGGATGGAGCGGGCGGAGGCGGTGCTGCGGGATCGGCCCTTCGCGGCCCTGTGGCTCCACGGGGTGAGGGAACCGGGGGGACCCCGGAGGGGGCGAAGGGGGGTCGCTTGTGGGGCTGCGGGTGAGGCTGAGGGCGCGTAGGGGGGTGATGAGGGGCAGGGAGGGCTGGGAATGGGATGCGGGAGTCACTGGTGGGACCACTGTGCGGCTGGAGGTTGGGAGCGAGACTGGGGGTGCACTTAGGGGGGCGATGTGGGACGGGGAGGGCTGGGAGTGAGCCTGGGAGGACGCTTAGAGTCTGGTGGGAGGTTGAGGGGAGCCTGGGCGTCGCTTATGGGACTGTTCGAAGGGGGTTTGTGGCTGGGAGGGAACCTGGGGATCACCCGTGGGGCTCTTGAGGGGCTGGGAGCGGTTTGGGGGGCTCCGGGGGGGCTCCTGAGGGGGCTGCAGTGGGATTCAGGAGACTGGATGGGGATCCAGAGGGTTCCCAGTCGGGAGTCTGTTCAGGTGGCTCCTCAGGGGGCAGCAGAGGGTTTCAGGCAACTCCGGGGATGAATCCATTGGGCTCCTAGGTATCTGGGGGCTGTTCGAGGGAGTGCGGTGGGTGTCAGGAGGCTGGGGATGAATCCAGTGGGCTTCTGGGACCGGGCTCGTTTAGGAGGCTGGGAATTAGCAAGGGGGACTCCGTATGGGTGCTTTTGGGGCTGTTGAAGGGCTGGGGGTGGTCTGGGGGTCTGGGAGCTGTTCGGGGAGCTGCCCTGTCCCACATCCCCGGTGCTGCAGGTCCCGTTGCTGTTCGAGGATGTGGCAGTGCGGTTCAGCCGGCAGGAGTGGGCGACCCTGGATGAGGGACAGAGGGAGATGTACCAGAGCGTCATGGAAGGCAACTACGAGATGCTGGTGTCCCTGTGTAGGCTGCGTTTGCGCCGGTTTGGCAGCCCCAGGGAGCTCTCTTGGGGTCACTTCTCTGCCTCTTTGCCTTTCACTGGAATCTCCAGCTCTCAAATGATCCTCTCCTTTCCCTGTCCCCACCAGCAGAGGTTGGAGCGTGGCAGGGACACACATGACAGGGTAGTAAGTGCTTGGTGACTTTTCCTCAAGGAGAACAGGTACACTGTTGGTGTTGTCATCTCTCTGGGTTGTCACCTCTCTGGGTTGTCACCTCCAAAATTCCCAGGCTGGGACACCCCTTTCCATGAGAATTTTCCCTAAAATCCAACCTGAACCTCCCCTTGAAGCTGTTTCCTCTTGTCCTGTTCCCTGGGAGCGGATCCTGATTCCCCTCCTGTCAGGGAGCTGTGCAAAGCCAGAAGGTCCCCCCTGAGCATCCTTTTTTCAGTCTGAGCCCCCCAGCTCCTTGTGCTCTGTTCCCCAGCTCTGTTCCCTTCCCTGGACACGCTCCAGCCTCTCAATGTCTTCCTTGTTGAGAGGGACCCAGAACTGCCCCCAGGATCTGAGGTGGTCCCTCAGCACTGCCCTCATGCTCCTGGGTAAGCATTCAGTCAGGAGCCTCACAATTCCCATCTTTCCCAGTGTTTTCCTATCTGCAAGGTGAATTTCTGGAAGAACCGGGAATTCTGTAGCAGGGATGGAGCAAGGATGGATTTTCTTGCAGTTGTTCCCGGGGAACTGTCAGAGGCTGCTTTCCATTTTCCCCTGTCAGCTGTGCCTGCTGTTTCCTGTCTGTATCCATAACTCCCGTCGCGGCCTGGGTTGGAGATGGAGTTTCCTGGGCTGGGACTGGCTCTGTTGCCCAGCTGTGGGTGCAGAGTCCCTGTCCCATCATGTCCCTGATGTCTGTCTTGCTCTTGCCCAGACTGTGCCCTGGCCAAGCCTGAACTGTTACTACAGCTGGAAAGAGAAGAGCTGAGCATGCCAGCAGAATCAGGGCCACAGGCAGCAGAGGTGTCCCCAGAGCTGGCTGTAGGTGGGTGACACTGAGTTTCTTCTGTGCCAGGAGCTCCTGACTGCTCACTGGGACTGTGGCATCAAAATCCCAGAAAGGTTTGGGTTGGAAGGAATCTTAAAACTCATCTTTTTCCACCCCCCTGCCATGGCAGGGACACCTTTCACTATCCCAGGTTGCTCCAAGCCCTGTCCAACCTGGCCTTGAATATTTCCAGGGACTGGGAGGTGTCCACTGTGAGGGATAGCCTGATGGGACATGTGGATAGCCTGGAAGCCCCTGCCTCAGCAGCTGCTGGGTGTGAGGGATCTTGACACCCTGTGGAATGGAATCCTGGAGCTCCCCACTGGCTGTTTGTGAATCCAAATGTCCTTGTCCTCCACAGAGCTGGCCCAGCAGAACTGCACCAGTGATGATGCTCTGCTGGAGGCAGAGACAGCAGAGGGGGGCTGCAGGCAGCCAGAGGAGAGCGAGAATGTGGCAGAGGAGAGCTGGAATCTGGTACAGGAAAGCAGGAACCTGGCAGAGGAAATCTGGGACCTGAAAGGGGAAAGCAAAAACCCAGCAGAGGAAAGCAGGAATCTGGCAGAGGAAAGCAGGAGCTCAGTAGAGGAAAACAGGAGCCCAGCAAAGGAAAGCAGAAAAGCAGCAGAGGAAAGTGGGAACCTGATGGAGGAAAGCAGGAGCCCAGTGGTCCCAGAGAAATGCAGCACACGTGAGTGCCTGGCAAATCCCACTGATGCTGTGAGGGGTCCTGGATCCCTTCCCGGCTGCTCCTCACCCACCTGCATTGCTCCTCTTGCCCTCACAGCACCTGTCCCTCTGGAAGCAGCTGCTGTCCCAGCAGATCTCAGCCAGCCGACACTGTCCCCTCCCTGCCTGCTCTCTGTGCACTGTCAGGAAGCAGTGGGACAGAACTGTTCTCCATCACCTCCCCCTGCAGCAGGTACTGGGCCAGAACCTTTGTCCCTCCTTGGTGGGGCTGGCAGCTTTGGGGGCTCTGTTGGGCCTCTCTCCAGGCTCAGGGCTTCAAGGAAAGGGCAGCAAATCCTCTTGCCAGCCTTGAAACTGTTTGGGATAAGGCGTGGCATGGCATCAGCTCACCTGCCCAGATAAGCCCCAGGGTGGTTGTCAGAGTCCTGTCCTACCTGGCGGACATCCTACCTTGATGTTTGCCACCTCAAACTGCTCTTGGGGTGTCTACAGGGATAAGCTGTGGCTGTTCCTGGCTTATACACAATCCAGGGACTGAGCTGGAAGAGGAGAGCAAGATTGGGATTTGTGCTGGCTGGGAACAGGGTGGGAAGTGAGGGAGGGTGGGAGCAAAGCCCTTTGCTGTTTGTGCCTCAAAGCCATGTGGAAAAGTGATGTTTGGGTTCTATAAAATTCCCAGTAGATGCTGAGATGGGGATCCCGACAGAGGTGCCGCAGGAGGAGGTTGCTACAGAGGAGCCGTCAGTGCCCAAAACATCCTTTAAGGGTCCAGAAGAGGAGAAGGGTCTGGAAGAGAAGGATATGAAAGATTCAGGGAATACTGGCCAAGATCCAGTAGCTGACATTCCTGAAGAGCCAGGAAAGGAGGTGACACCAGATATCTGCAAAATGACGGAACAGGCAGATCCCAGCCCAGGGGAGCCGGAGAAGGACTCCTGCGTGGGCCGTCCGGCAGCCTGCCAGCGAAATGCCACCCGGGAATTTTACTCTTGCCCCATCTGCAGGAAAACCTTCCTGCTGAAGATCAACCTCCTGATCCACCAGCGTGGCCACACCAACTGGGTGCCCTATGTCTGCGTCCACTGTGACCGCAAGTTCATGTCCAAGAAGAAAATCAGGAGGCACCTGCGCGCCTGGGCAGCCAACGGGACGTGCCAGCCCTCGGAGCTGGAGACGTGTCCCAGCAGGACACCGTGCCCAGCGTCCCGTCCCCAAACCTGGGCAGCTAACGGTGCCTGCCAGGCCTCAAAGCCAGAGGAGTGTCCCAGTAGGACACCGTGCCCAACAGCCCAGCCCCAAACCTGGGCAGCCAATGGCACCTGCCAGCCACCAGATGCAAAGGTGTGTCCCAGCCAGGGTCCATGCCAAACATCCCAATCCCAAACGTGGGCAGCCAACGGGAGCTGCCAGCCCTCAGATGCAAAGGTGTGTCCCAGCCAGGGGCCATGCCAAACATCCCAATCCCAAACCTGGGCAGCCAACGGGAGCTGCCAGCCATCAGATGCAAAGGTGTGTCCCAGCCAGGGGCCACGCCAAACATCCCAGCCCCAAGCCTGGGCACCCAATGGCACCTGCCAGCCCTCAGATGCAAAGGTGTGCCCCAGCCAGCAGGGGCCATGCCCATCATCCCAGTGCCCAACATCCCAGTGCCCAACATCCCAGCCCCAAACCTGGGCAATCAATGGCACCTGCCAGCCCTCGGATGTGAAGGTGTGTCCCAGCCAGGGGCCATGCCCAACATCCCAGTGCCCAACATCCCAGTCCCAAACCTGGGCAGCCAACGGGACCTGCCAGCCCTCAGATGCAAAGGCATGTCCTAGCCAGGGGCCGTGCCAAACATCCCAGCCCCAAACCTGGGCACCCAACGGGACGTGCCAGGCCTCAAAGCCAGATGAGTGTCCCAGCCAGACACAGTGCTCATCCTCACAGCCACAGGACCTGAACAGGGACTGCGGCACAGTGTGGCAGGAGCCTGGCCCCACCAGGTGCTCGCTGTCATCTGGAAAAATGATGTACACGTGCAACGAGTGCATGGAAAACTTCTCCAGCCAGACCTTCCTGACGGTGCACCAGCGCCGGCACTACCGCCGCCACCTCATCCTGTGTCCCTGCTGCAACCGGAGCTTCACCTGGGTCTCAGACTTTGTCCGGCAGCACGGGACACACATGGGCATCCGGCCCCACCAGTGTGGCATCTGCCAGAAAACCTTCAAGAGGTTCTCCCACCTAAAGGCGCACCAGAGGATCCACAGGAAGCAGGAGCGGCCGTTCACCTGCGCCAAGCCGGTGCCCATCCCGGCGGCACCCCCAGCGGGAGACGGGGTGGTAAGCCAGGATGTGACTCCCCCGGGATGGAATGCTGCTGGTGGACCTTGAGGTGTCCTCCCAGGAACAGGAGGCTGCTGTTGGACCTCAGGGTGTACTCCCAGGGATGGGAAGCTGCTGCTGAAATTTGAGGTGACCTCCCAGAGACTTGAAGTGACAGCCCAGGATGCTGCTAATGGATTTTGAGGTGACTTCCTGAGGAATGGGGTGCTGCTGATGGACTTTGAGGTGACCTTCCGGACACAGGGTGCTGCTGATGGACTTTGAGTTGATGTCCTTAGGACAGGAGGCTGCTGTCAGATGTTGAGGTGAATGGGATGCTGCTGATAGATTCCAAAGTGTCCTTGTGGGCATGAGAAGCTGCTGATGGGCTTTAAGCTGTCCTCTCAGGAATGGGATACGTTGATGAACTTCGAGGTGTCCTCCCAATAATATGATGCTGCTGTTGAACTTCAAGGTGACCTCCCGTGAACGCGATGCTGCTGCTGCTGGACCTTGAAGTGACTCCCAGGGATGTGATGCTGCTACTAAACGTGGAGTGACCTCCTGGGGCCTGGAGGCCACTGTCAGACCTTCTCCCCTCTCCCTCTCTGGATGAAGGCTGGAGCAACATTTTCTGGCTCCCCTGCCCTGGTGTGGGGATGGGGATCACCTGCCTGGCCCATTGGAGAGCCCTGGTGGGGTGGGTGGGATGCTGGGTGTGGGGCCCTTTTCTGGATGCTGTAGAAACCAGGATGCTTGTGGCTAGCACAGGTCTTTCCCATGAGAATTTTCTCCTGTGTTTTATAAACAAAGATAAAATTTGGATGTTATTAAAAACAGTGTCTCGAGATTGGGACAGTTCAGGCCTGGCCAATCAGGCCTAGGGGGAGGTTTCTGACTGACCAATCTGGGTGACCTCTGAAAAATCTATATGAGTTGGAATCAAAATAATAAAGCTCTCTTTTCATGCCACGCTGAGAATCCGGGTCTTTTTCTCTGCTAGCGGCTCAGCAGCGACAGGTGGGTGGCACCAGGAATGGGATCCATGGGATGAAAAGATGGAAGAGTGACAATGGAACACCAAGCAGGGAGGTGTCACCTGCTGCTGGGGGCTGGAGCTGCAGTCCCAGTTTGAGATGGGGATGGGCTGGGATGGGATGGGATTGGGGGTCTGGATGGGCCTCTGGGAGTGGCAGTGGGGGTCACTGGGCACAGGGGATTGAGGAGCTGGAGCTGTGATCCCCTTGCAGGAGTGGGGATGGGATGGGGATGGGATGAGGATGGAATAGGGGTAGGATTGGAATAGGGGTGAGAGGCGATATGGATGGATGGAATGGGGTAGGATGGAAATGAGATGGGTGTAGAGATGGGATTGGAATTGGGGTGGGATGTGATGGAATGGGATGAGGATGTGGATGTGATAGAGACAGGGGTGGGGATGGAGATAGGATGGGAGGGGACTGAAAGAGCCTGGCTCTTTGCTGTGGGACCCGGCTACAGAACAAGAGGAACAGGTAGGAACTGATGCCCAGGAAGTTCCACCTGGACAGGAGGCAGAACTTCTTCCCTGGGCAGTGACTGAGCACTGGAACAGATTGTCCAGAGAGGATGTGGATCCTCCCTCACTAGAGTAATTCCAGAATGGTCTGGACACAATCCTGGGCCCTGTGCTCTGGGATAACCCTGCTTGAGCAGGGAAGTGAGACCAGCCTGGTGAGCCATTGTGGTCCCTTCCAACCTGACCAGTTCTGGGATGGGGATGGGGTGGGGCTGTGGATGGGGACGGGGACGGGGACGGGGATGGGATGGGATGGGATGGGATGGGATGGGATGGGATGGGATGGGATGGGATGGGATGGGATGGGATGGGATGGGATGGGATGGGATGGGATGGGGCTGTAGATGCGGTGGGGCTGCACACGGGATGGATGGGATGTGTCCCGCCGGGTCTCGGTGCGGCGGGCGGGGCGGTGCTGCGCGGGCGGCGCGGGGCCGGCAGGGGGCGCTGCGGGGCGCGGCGGTGAGGGCGGCCATGGCCCGGTGGGGCCGCACGCAGGTACCGGCGGGACCCCCCCGGCACCGCCACCGCCGGGAGCCCCCGCGGCACCCCGGGCCCGGCCGCCCCTCACCGCTCTCTTCCCCCCGCAGCAGGACCCCGAGTGGGCGCCCGAGGCCTGGCAGGGCGCGGGCCCCGATCCCGGCGCGGGCCTCGGCGGGGCGGCCCCGGCGGGGCTGTAGCTGCGGGCGGTGGCGGCGGCGGAGCGGCGGCTGGAGCGGAGCGTGGAGGCGGCGGAGCGGCGGCTGGAGCGGCTGGAGCGGCGCGTGGCGGGGCTGGAGCGCTCGGTGCGGGTCGGCGGGGCCCGGCTGACCGCGCTGCTGCGGGACAACTCCCGCCGCCTCCGCCGCATCCAGCGCCAGCTCCGCCGCTGCCGCTGCCGCTGCGGGGCGAACCGCACCGCCACCGCCACCGCCACCGCCACCGCCACCGCCACCGCCACCGCCACCGCCCGGGAGCGGACACAGGTAACCGCGACGGGGTTGGGGCCCGGGGAACCGGGACGGGCCCGCACGGTGGCGGGGATGGGCCCCGGGGACGGCGATGCGATCCGGGGAACGGGAACCAGCCCCAGGGAATGGGGAAAGGGACAGACCCCGGGGAATGAGATTGGGCTGAGCCCACGGTGGCAGGGAAGAGTTCTGGGTGACTGGGATGGGGATGAGCCCATGGTGACAGGGATGGGCCCAGGGTAATGAGGATGAGTCCCAGGGAACGGGGATGTGCCCACAGTGATGGGGACGGGGCGCAGGTAATGGGGAGAAGCCCCAGATAACAGGGACATGCCAGCGGTGACAAGCCCCAAAGATGAACTAGGATGTATCCCAGCTCACAGGGATGTGCCCATGGTGACAGGGACAAGCCACAGGTGACAGAGATGTGCCCAAAGCAATGGGAAGGTGCCCCAGGTGACCGTGCAGCTGGTAGGATGTGTCGTGGGCTCTCAGGAGCTGTGTGGAGCCGGATGGACATGGCTTCTCTGGTGCTTGTCACTGTCCCAAGGGAAGAGGGGGAGCAGGACATCACCCCGCTGTGTTTCAGCCATGTTGGCTTGGTTTGGTGCTACTGGGGTGATGTAGGATGGTGCCACCTGTCCTGCTCCCACCTGAGAGGTCACTGCTCACCTGGCTGCTGGGATGGATCCCGGGAATCTACCCCTGGTCTGGGGAGGAGCAACTGAGCCTCACTGGGATGTCTGGGAATGTCCCCCATGACATGGCTCTGTCCAGACCTTGCAGGGATCTCCTGGGGCTCAGAGAGGGGCTCAGTGGGGACCCCCAGGCGGAGCCTCCTGTGCTTCCATCCAGGTGACGGCAGCGGGCGAGGGTGACGAGGCTGCTCTGCAGGAGCAGGAGCTGGGCAGTGTGGACAGCCGGGAGCTCCGTGGGATCGCCGGGAAGGGGAATATCGAGGCTACAGCCCCTCTCGGTGAGGATCACTCAGATCATGTCAGAGGCGTCATCATCCCTGGGATGATCCTTCTGAGCCCTCTCCACATGGAGTGTGGGGCGATTCCAGGTGACCTGTCCTGCAGCCCATGATCCTGCACTGTTTTTTCCCGGGATAAGAGGTGTACATGGATCACCCTGCAGGGATTTGCTGCAGAGAGTCCTAAATTTTAGCACTCATTAATTTGTGCTGAAATTTTTGAGTCTGAGTGTCCAACAGGCACTTCCTGGGATAACCAAAATCACATGCCTGGTTTGGTTGCCAGTGGCCTGTGCGATCAGATCGCACAGATGGAATTCCAGGACCCCCCTTTGGCTGGTCCCCACTGTCAGCAGTTCATCCCATTGCTCCCTCCTTCCTAGGGTCTGAGGATGCTGGTTCCAAACCAGAACTGCTGCCACCAGCCGAGGACAGGGAGGATCTGGGGACCCCTGGGCTGCCAGAGAAGGCAGCGGTGCTCGGACAGCTTGGTGACAGTGAGTGACAGCAAGGGGGCTGAGGGTGGGCACTGACAACCTGCCTGGACTGGGCAGGTTCTTAAGGACGGAAAATGGGAGAACCTGGGGGAAGGCTCAGTGAGGGTGGCTCTGGGGCTGGGTACCTGTGGGTGGATTCTTGCTCCTGCTCCGGGGAGGTTGTGGTTTGATTCTTTTCCCTGAATTCATCCACTTAAACTCTGCCATTCCTGATGGGGTTCTTACCAGGACAGAGGACTCTGCAGCTCAGCTTTGCTTTCACATTCCCTCTGGTTTGGTTTCTCTATGAGGATTGTATTGTCAGTCCATAGTGTCCATTGAGTCCAGCATGCCCAGGTCAGTGGTGGAATCCACATTCCTGGAGGGATTTAAAAGCCCTGTGGATGTGGCACTTGGGGACATGAGTTAGTGGTGGCCTTGGCAGGGCTTGGTTGATGATTGGATTTGATGATCTCAGAGGGCTTCTACCTCAGTAATTCTGTGATTCCATGATTCCCTGAAGTCCAACAAGCTGCCCAGACAACCCCCTTTCACCTCATCTCCTCCTGAGAAACCCTTTCTCCTCCCGTTTGTTCTTTGCCAGTTCCTCTGACCAACATGTGGTGCAGAAGTTCCTGCTCCTGCTCCCACTCTGGAGCTGCAGGCATGGGCGAACTCCCCTTCCCGGGAATGAAGTTCTGTCTCTCCACAGGTGAGATGATCGTGATCAAGATGGAAGAGCAGCAGCCGCAGGAGGACGGAGCTGAGCTCCTGGCGCTGCCAATGGTGCCCACGGTGAGGCTGGACGAGGAGGTTCCCCTCAGCCAGGTGCAGCCGGTTTCCTGGGAGAGCCATGGCGTGGCCGGGCCGAAGGCGGCTGGAGTGGGCTTGGGGGAATTCTGCCTGGGGGAATTCAAGCCAGTGGTGGTGCCAGTGGAGGCTCACCCTGCCCCAGGCCTGCCCTTCCCCACGGAGCACGCATTGGGCACGGGCACGGAGCAGCCGTTCGCCCTTGCCCAGGGAATGCTGCTGGGAGAAGACCCCGCAGCCGAGGTGGCCTCACCACAGCCCGGCTGGGAGCAGCAGAGCCCCCAGGACGATCCCCGGGTGCTCCCGCCGGGCTGGAAGAGCGTCCGGCTGACGCGGAACCTCCTGGCGCAGCAGCAGAGGAAGAGCAACGGCTCCTTCATCTGCACGTCGTGCGGGAAGAGCCTGGCCCACCATGCCGCGCTGCTGCGGCACCAGCGCCTGCACACGGGCGAGCGACCCTTCCAGTGCCCTGCCTGCGGGAAGAGCTTCAACGAGAAGTCCAACCTCAACAAGCACTACCGCATCCACACCGGAGAGCGGCCGTACCGCTGCCCCGCCTGCGGCAAGGGCTTCGTGCAGAAACACCACCTGCAGAAGCACCAGCGCATCCACGGGCCACAGCTCCGCAGTGCATGGCCGGGCCGGCCGGCGCGGGCCAGTGCCGCTGGGGAGCGGCTGTACCGCTGCATCGAGTGCACCGAGAGCTTCCCCCAGAAAGCATCGCTGGAGGAGCACCAGCGCCGGCACACCCAGCAGCGCCCCTTCCAGTGCCACGGCTGCACCAAGAGCTTCCGGCACCGCCAGTCGCTGAACCACCACCAGAAGGTGCACGCTGTGGCCGCTTCTCCAGCTGGCAGCTTGCCGGGACACGAGCCGGAGCTGGAGCCCTGCGAGGCTCTGAGCCAGGATAATCGGTAGCCAGAGGGCTGGAGAAGGGAGGGGACAGTGGTTCTTTGGCAGTGGGACATGCCAGGCAGCTGGGACTTGTGGCACTGCCGGGAGTTTGTCTGCAATGCTGTGCGACTTGTGGCACCACCTGGGTCTCCAGCATGAGGAAGAGGCAGGGGAGGAAGGAGGCTGCTGTGCTGTGCCAGCAGAGAAAGGCCTTGGCCAGGATGGGACTGGCCACAGGCAGCAGGGGAGGGTCAGCGGCCAGAGCCCAGCCGGGCAGTGCCGCTGCTCTGGCGATTCTGCAGAGCAACAGCTGTGTTGGATCCTATGGAATGCTGGAACTTGGGTTGTTTGACCACCACCAGTGTGGAGGGAGGTGGCTGGGGGGTGGTCAGTGGCTGTGGGGGCTGGGTGGCAGGACCAGCTGGGAAGAGAATCAGATAAAAGCCTGAGCTGATGTGGTCTCTTGTTGTGCTCTGGGGTGGGTGAGGGGCAGGCTGGGGGGTGACATTGCTCAACAGGGATGGGGACATCAAGGAAGGAATGCAGAGCTGCCTGCTGGGCATGTGTGATGGGAATGTGGAGCAGTTCCACAGGAATCCCCCACAGGATTCTCTAGGATCTGGGCACCTCACCAGTGCTAAGGGACATGTCCCACCCGTGGTAGCCAGGGCCACTCCATCCCCTGTCCTTCCCAGTTGGGGTTCCACAACTCTCCCAGTGGCTGGGGGGCTCTGGAGCTGCTGGCAGTGACTCCCAAAACTTTTCCAGTGAGACCTGTCCTGGCTGATCCCAGTTCCGTGCCCATGGGTGTCAGCACAGGCCCCCAAGCAGCCAGACATAGAGACAAACTCTTTATTGATTCCACAGCCTGAGAAAGGGATCGGGAATGTCATAGGAAACGCTGGTCCCAGTCACAACAAATTTAGAAATGCCTGGGTGGGGCTGTGGCCCTTCTGCTGGCCTGGGGGGATTCACCCACTGGCAACACCAGTACACCAGCTCAGCCATGCCCCTGGGATCACCTGGGGAGCACTGGGATCTCTACCTGAACAGGGATAACAGGGATAACCAACCTCTGGCTCACCGCCAGATCCATGGTCACCCCATGACCAGAAGGCATCAACCGCCCTTGTGTCCCACTGGGGACACAGAGTGATGCCTCTGCCACTGTCACTCCTTCCGGCTCCTGCTCCAGTCCAGGAATGCTCCACACTGCAATCCCAGGGGCAGGAATTGTAAGACACCAGCCTGGAGGAGAAGTGGATGTCAAATGTATCCCTATAGAGCAGCTTGTACTGATCTGAGCTCATCCCATAGAGCAGGAGGAGGCTGAGGATCACACCTAGATGTGGCTCAGGTGTTCCCTCTGCTCCCAAAGCTTCCCACAGCAGCACCATGACACCTTAGGAGTGACTTGGAATGAAAGATGGGAAAAGCTCACCGGTTCCCAGTGCTCACTGTGCTGAGAGGGACATTTCACAATGTCAAATAATTACATCAAACAACTCAGAGAAAACAAAAAACCCTGGAAAACTAAATTCAAGAGTCCCAACAGCTGCTCCGTTGGGTCCATGTGGTGATGACTCCTGTGGGATGTGTTCCCTGTGCATAACCAGCACATGGGGCTCTGGGCATGGACACTACTCCGGTGGCTCTTGGGGACACTGGAGCAGCACCAGGCCTGGCTTTCACTGGCTGCCTCCGGGCAGGTCTCCCTCTCCCTGACTGAGGTAGCTGCAGAACTATTTTCCTGTAGGATTCATTACGGTGGGATTTTGGGCGAAAGGAGACAAGCTGCGGTTGGGAGAGTAGGAGTTTCCTCCAGAGCCAAGGGGCTGCTCTGTGCAGGTGGATCCACAAGGATCAGGGGTGCTGCTGCAGTATGGGGCTGGCTGACCTGTCAAGTATTCCTAAAATGACTCTGCACCCATGCAGGATGGGCCTGAGGGTGCCTGTGGCCTCCTTCATGGACTTACCAGGACCCCTGGAATATGTGAGCATGGAAT
Organism: Lichenostomus cassidix; assembly: GCF_008360975.1. Taxonomy (NCBI): domain Eukaryota; kingdom Metazoa; phylum Chordata; class Aves; order Passeriformes; family Meliphagidae; genus Lichenostomus; species Lichenostomus cassidix. The sequence goes on from NC_139482.1 coordinate 926,571, forward strand.
ATTGGGGTTTGATTTATCCTACGGATCTTCCAGTGCAAAGCTCCAGTGTTCCCAACCCACTGGATCAGGGCTTGGCTGATCTCCTCCCTGGGGTGGGGGTGACAAGCGTGGCCAGGACGCAGTGGGGTTTTGGAGATGGGGAGTGGGCATGCTCTCTTCATCCAGCATTGTGGTCAGGAAGCTTGGTCCATGGAGCAAAGCGCTCCTTGGGAATGCTGCCAGCTCCATTCCCTTCTCCTTGTCCTCTTCAGTTGTGTTCCCAAATGCAAGGGGTCAGTTCCAACATCACAGAATAAGAGCTCTGCTCCTGCTTGACCAGGATTCACCTGGTCATCTCCCAGGAATGTCAGCCTGGGAAAACTCCAAGCATCAGCCAACAGAAACAAGTCAGTGCAATGGTTGGTGAAGCATTTTGTATCGCTGGAGGCTCTCTGTTGTGGTCTCCAAGCTTCCCATTCTTTCTACAACCTGGGAAGCTCCTAAAACGCAGCAGATTCCCAATCCTAGTGTCCCACCAGGTACAAACCAAACAAACTCACAGCTTTTCTCCAGGGACACACACAGTTTGGATCTGTCCTGTTGTCATTTCTCCATCATCCCTGAAACCACTGCCCTCGCTCCCAGGCGGACCACGGGCTGCACAGCTTTCCCAATGCAATCAGGGAGCAGGGAGCCTTTGCTGGGGAGCTCCAGCGGTGTCGCTTCCAACAGGAGCACATTGGGTGAGCTCGCTTTTGCAGCCTCAGGGCTCTCGTTCCCTTGGGAAAGGCTCCTCTCGGCCTCTGGAGCTGCGTGCTGCAGGGATGCCGGGATAGCAGCAGGGGGCTGGGCGTTGGCCTCCCGCTGGAGCATGGCCAGGGCTCGCTTGTGGATCTTCTCGTGCCGCAGGAGGTGAGTCCGGCGGGTGAAGCTCTTGTTGCAGGAGCTGCAGCAGTAGGGCCTGTCCTGCACGTGGGTCCGGAGGTGCCGCCGCAGCGACATGGAGCAGGACAGCAACTTCTTGCAGTAGTGGCACTTCACCCTGGAATCTGGCGGCCGCGGGATGCTGGGGCTGGACAGGCCGGGGCTGTCCGGCTCCTCCTTGGGCTGGCCCAGCAAAGCCACCCCGGCGTGGCCACCACTGCCCAGCCCGTGGACGCTGCCGCACGTTTCCCTGCGCGGGCGGATGCGCAGCTCGGGGTGGACGTTGCCCCAGACCTTGGCGCCGAAGGCTCTGTCCTTGACGTGGATGCTGCGGTGCAGGTCCAGGTGCCGCTTGTTGCTGAAGCCGATCTCGCACACGGGGCACTCGTAGGGCCCCTCCTTGGCGTGGCTGCGCTGGTGGATGATGAGGTTGATCTTGAGGCGGAAGCGTTTCCCGCACTCCGTGCAGGGATGACACCATTCCCGCACGTAGCCGCGCCGGCAGTTGCCCATCAGGAGGTTGCTGGTCTCGCACCGGTTTGGTTTCTTCTTGCTCTTGGCTTTCACCAGCTCAGTTTTGGGGCACTTCTGGATCTCCGAGCTGAGAGAGGGTGTACAATCCTCTGCCAGCAGCTCAGTCTCCTCCTCCTTCACCTCGACATTCTCAGGACAAGCATCTTCACACGGCATTTCACCTTCTATGGATGAGGTTTCCTCTGGAACAGACCGACACTGTGTTTGGGACAGCACTGCTGTGACACAGGACCAGGGCCTGTCCCCTGTGCTGGGACTGCTAGTACCCCCTCCAGTCCTGGAGGCAGCTCTGGGCTTCTCATGACCAAAAAGACCTTGAGGGGCTGGAGCATGTCCAGGACAGGGAACAGAGCTGGGGAAGGGTTTGGAGCACCAGGAGAAGCTGAGGGAGCTGGGAAAGGGGCTCAGCCTGGAGAAAAGGAGGCTCAGGGGGACCTTCTGGCTCTGCACAACTCCTGACAGGAGGGAGCAGCTGGGGTCAGGCTGTGCTCCCAGGGAACAGGGACAGGAGCAGAGGAAACGGCTTCAAAGTGTGCTAGGGGACGTTTAGTTGGATATTGGGAAAATTCCTTCCCCAAAAGGGCTGTCCAGCCCTGGCACAGCTGCCCAGGGCAGTGGTTGAGTACCCATCCCTGGAGGGATTTAAAAGCTGTGTGGATGTGGCACTTGGGGACGTGGGTTATACTGGCCTTGGCAGTGCTGGGGGAACAGCTGGACTCCACTATCTGAGAGGGCTTTTCCAACCTCAACAATTCCATGACTCCTGCTCCCAGGACAAACCCAGGTCATGGATGAAAGAACTGACCAGGCTTTCAACAATATCAGAACTACCACCACACCTGAGAACAGCCTGGACCAGTGCAGGAGCTCAGCAGGAACCAGGCTGAGCTCTCCATGGTGCCATTGAGATCAGTGGCACAAAGGACCCACCTCTAAACCCGTAAGAAAAAATGGAAGGAAAAAATAAAAGGAATGCCTAAACTTCTTTTTCCCTTCCCATTCCAAGCCCATCACCTCTGGGAGCTGCCTCCCACCCACCAGGCCCTGTGTCCCCAGCACAGGGTGACTCACCAGTGTCAGGCTCTGCTGGGTCATCTTCCATCTCCGGGTCCTCCGTCCCTGGATGATGGTTCCCCAGGGACATTACATTCATCACCAGGATAGGAAGTTCTGTTTGCAGGGAACAGGGATTTGAAAGACTCGTGGAGAGCTTCCAGATCCCCACCTTGGCATTATGAACCAGAGATTGCTGGGAGTGTGTGGAAGAGCTGGAGAAATCTGCAGCTCAAGAGCCAGGATGTGGATTGGATATTGGGAAAATTCCTCCTGGAAAGGGCCGTCCAGCCCTGGCACAGCCAGTGGTGGAGTCCCTGTTCCTGCAGGGATTTAAAAGCCATGTGGATGTGGCACCTGGGGACATAGGGCCTTGGTAGAGCTGGGGGACAGTTGGACTTGACAATCTCCAGAGGGTTTTTCCAATCTCAGCAATTCCCTGGAAAGGCTGGGGGGTGTCAGGAGGAACTGGAGCGAAGCCACACATGGACCAAAAGCAGAGGGAGGGTTGGGAGGAAGGACACCAAGGTGCCACATGCCATCACCTCATGGAGCAGCTTCACCCCACCACCTCCACAGGCTGCATTCCATGTCCAGGCCCCCGACTCCCTTCCATTGTCCCATGACAGTATCCCAAAGCTCCTGCTCCTCCCTGGCAATGCCTCTCCAAGCACCAGGGCCATGCCCTCTGCCCTGGACACTGCCAGAGCCCCAGAGAGCTGGGGAAGGGGGAACACATCCTCCCTGACACCCCTGGAACTCACCTGGGCCAGCTGCCATGGGCACGGGATCGTCTCTGGAAGTCTCTTCCTGCTGCTCCATCTTTTCTGGTGACTGTATGGGCTTCCGATTGTTGGGCACACCTGTCTGGGGGTGGTTCTGGCTGTCCCCAGACTGTGTCCATGGGGACTTCAGGCTGTTCCCACTCCGTGTCCGTGGGGACTTTGGGCTGTTTCCAGTCTGTGTCTGTGGGAGGTTCTGGCTGTTCCCAGTCTGTGTCCATGGGGACTTTGGACTGTTCCCACTCCGTGTCCGTGGGAGGTTCTGGCTGTCCTCAGTCTGTGTCCGTGGGGACTTCGGGCTGTTCCCACTCCGTGTCCATGGGAGGTTCTGGCTGTCTTCAGTCTGTGTCCGTGAGAACTTCGGGCTGTTCCCATTCTGTGTCCATGGAGACTTGGGGCTGTTCCCATTCTGTGTCCATGGGGACTTCGGGCTGTTCCCACTCCGTGTCCATGGGAGGTTTTGGCTGTCCTCAGTGTATGCCTGTGGGGACTTTGGGCTGTTCCCACTCCGTGTCCGTGGGGACTTTGGACTGTTTCCACTCCGTGTCTGTGGGGGGCTCTGGCTGTTCCCATTCTGTGTCCGTGGGGACCTTGGGCTGTTGCCACTCCGTGTCCATGGGAGGTTCTGGCTGTCCTCAGTTTGTGTCCGTGGGGACTTTGGGCTGTTCCCACTCCGTGTCCATGAGAGGTTCTGGCTGTCCTCAGTTTGTGTCCGTGGGGACTTTGGGCTGTTCCCACTCCGTGTCCATGAGAGGTTCTGGCTGTCCCCAACCTGCATCTGTGGGGTTTTCTGGCTGCCCCCAGTCTGCGTCCATGGGGACTCTGGACCCTTTTTGTCACTGGACTCTTCATCCCTCTTCATCCAGGACTGGCTGCTGGGCTTGGACACGGCACTGTCTGCTCCTGGGGCAGAGAACAGGGGCTTTATTAGGATCTGCCTGCACCTTTATCCTGCTGTCAGAGACTGAAATAATTCATGCCTCAAACATTGACATAAAATTTTACTCATTATAAGAAAAACTGTATAAAGAAGCTACAACCAAAGAAGCCTCCCTGAAGATACCTGACTGGGACTTTGGACTGAAAGTTAAGCTGCCGAGATAAGATATTATTGTTCAATCATCTCAGCCTAGGGAGGAGCAAACAGGGTTGAGGGAAAGGAATGCATGCACAAGAGAGCCAAATGCAACAGAGATTCCTCCTTGGCTGAATTTCCTTCCTAACAAAGGGGAGATCTAGAGCAACAGCCACCTCCTCCTGGCACCCACCTGGGACAGCTTCCATAGGGGTTTCATCTCCTGAAGCCTCATCTGCCTCATCCATCTCTTCTGGTGCCTGGGAGCGCTCCTGACCATCTCCAGTCTGTGTCCATGAGGGCTCCTGACCCTCCTTGTAACAGAGCTCTTCATCCCTCTCAATCCGGGAGAGGATGTCGGGTTTGGACACGGCGTAGTCTGGTCGTGGGCAGAGGATGGGGGTTGATTAGGATTTGGCTGCACCATTATCCTGGCAGATTCCAAAAGTGACCCTTGCCCCCATCCCAGCCCTGGCAGACACACAAACACCTCATCCCTACTCCAAACACTTTGTTGTCCCCAAGGCAGGATCCAACCCCTAGCACAGATGCAGCTCAAGCAGAGAGGATCTTAACCAGCAGAACATGACCTAAAATCCCACACAAGGGAAAAGCTTTAGCTGGAACATTTCCCTCTAGTGGAAGTCAGGGACACCTTCCACTATCCCAAGTTGTTCCAAGCCCCATCCAACCTGGCCTTGGACACTTCCAGGGATGGGGAATCCACGATTCTCTGGGCAACCTCTGCCACGGTCACCACCCTCACAGCCTTCCAAACCCAGGCTATTCCATGATTTCATGAGCTACATGGAATCAAGGCTACCCCAAGCCTTACCCAGGGACACCAAGGTCTCGTAGTTGCCCCTCATCACAGCCCTGTACAGATCCTTCTGCCAGCGCTCCAGCCTCTCCCACTCCAGCTCGTTGAAATACACCGAGATATCATCGAAGGTCAGCGGCACCTGGAATCACAGGGAATTCCCCTGGAACCACGCGTGGCTCGGGACATGTCCAGCCCCACTATGGGGACATGCAGGAGCTCAGCCCCCAACCCTTCCACAATCCCACGGGATCCCTGGGAAGCGGCCGCCACTACCTTGGGGATCTCCCCGCGGGAGCCGGGGGGCAGGCGCAGGATCCAGAAGTTCCTGTTCTTGAGGAGGTTCTCCAGGTTGAGCAGGCGCTGCTGGAGCTGCCCGTAGCCCTGCAGGAGGGTGCCCAGGGCGGCCAGGCCGCTGCCCAGCTCTCCCACCAGGTTCTCACAGGCCAGGAGCCGCCGCTCCGCGCGCTCCGTGCGACTGCGCAGCTCCTGCAGCTCCGACGGGGCCATGCCTGGCACTGCCTTCTGCCGGAGGCTGCCCGACACCTGCGGGGCATTTAGGGGTTAGGGGTTTGGTCAGGGCATGGGCACCTGCTCAGGACCCCCTGGTAGCCCCAAGGGATTCTCCCAGATCCCAATTCCACAGGGATCTGCCAGAGCCCAGCTGCCACCTCCTCGTCTCCCCACCCCCACCTTCCCAAGGACCAAAGGGAGAGCCCCTGAATAAGCACCCCAGGGGGACCCCCAGGACCAGCACCTTTGGGGCTCGCCCAGTTCCACCTCTCCCAGGATCAACACCTGGGGGAGATCCCTTCATCCCGATGAATTGGCAAACCTGGGGCAGCCCCCCTTCCTCCTGAACTGTCACCCCTCAGGGTCACACGTCCCTCCTCACCTCCCCCATCCTCAGGACCCTGAGGGCCCCCTAGGCCCCCAGTCCCACCTCCTCTGTGGCACCCCCGTCCCCGTCTGAACCAGGAGCCCTGGGGAACCCGCGTGTCATCCCTCAGGGTCCCCCCGCCCCATTCCCAGGACCCTGAGGGACTCCCCTGACCCTCAGGACCAGCCCCCCAGGGAGTTCCTCCAGCCTCACCTCCCCTGGAGGACCCCTCAATCCCCCAGAACCAGCTCTCCCGGGAACCCCCGAGCTGTCACCCGTAAAGGACCCCCCCCCATGCCACCTCCCTCCTCCCATCCCCAGCACCCTGAGGGCCTCCCTGACCCCCAGTCCCACTTCCCCCCTGGCACCCCGCACGCCCCTGACCCAGCACCGCCGCGGCCCGCCCCGTCCCGCGTCCCGCCGCGCGTCCCGGCCCATGCCCCGCGCCCCGGCCGGGCCCTGACCTGCGCGGGCCCCCGGCGGGACATGGCCGCGGCCGCCACCGCCGCCTCGGGCCCCGCGCCGCCACCGGGTCCACAAGGGGCGCCTCGGCCAGAGCGGCACCGCGCGGGAAGCGGCGCCCCTTGGCGGGCGGGAGGAGCAAGAGCCGGAAGGGCGGGGGCGGGGTCAGGACAGGGGCGGGGCTGAGTAAGGGGCGGGTCTGAGATGGGGCGGGGCCAGAGCGGGGGCGGGGCCAGGTACCAGGGGTCACCATGGCCGGACCTCAGGACACCCTCGGGCCGCGAGCTGGGAGCCCTGCGGGACCCCCAGGAACAGCCCCACCTTCTCTGGGAGCAGCATTCCCGGGGGCTCGCTGCATCTCTGCGATCCAGCATTCTTGGGGATCCCCCCATTGCCCTGAACTGGGAGCCCTGAGGGACCCCCAGGACCGGCATTGCTGGGGGGTCCTTCAGCCCCGCCTCCCCTGGGACCAGCATTCCTGGGGGTTCTCTCCATCCCCATGATGCAGCATTCTGGGGGATCCTGCCGTAACCTTGAACTGACATCCCTGAGGGGCCCCCAGGATCAGCATCCCTGCAGGGTCCCCCCGCGATCCCCCTGAACAGACACCCCCCGGCTGGCTCAGCCCCCCGGGCCCCCACTGTGCCCCCACTCCCACCCAGCCCACAGCAGGGTGGCCCTGTCGGGGGTCACCCACCCTGCGTATGTGTCCCCCAAACACATCCACTCTCTCCGGTGTGCCGGCTTTATTTGGGGGCTTGGCAAAGCGGGGGCAGCTGCCCCAGAAGCATTGAGGGGGGTGGGAAGAGCAGGCGGTTCAGCTCAGAGCAGGGAGGGGGCGGCTGAGCTCTCTCCTGGCGTGGGGCTGCTCCCAGTGTCCAGCATCGTTCCAGGCTTTGCGTCATCCCCGCCGCGCTCTCGGGTGACTCCTGCAAGGCACCGCGGGGGCTGCCGGGGGTCCCCGCCGGGCCCGGGCTCCTCCCCTGCCGGGGCTCCGTTGTCACCTGTCACAGCAGCAGGACGCGCCCGGGGTGTCCCGCGGGCCGGGCGGGCTCCGGGTTGTCCCTCCTGACTCTGCCCTGCGGGAGGGAGCGCGGCGTCACACGGAGCCCCGGCAGAGGGAGAAGCCATCCCGTCCTGTCCGGTCCTGTCCCGTCCCGTCCCCTCCCTATTCCATCCCCATTCCATCCCCATGCCAATCTGCATTCCCATCCCCATGCCATGCCATGCCATGCCATCCCCTCCCCATCCCATCCCATCCCATCCCATCCCATCCCATCCCATCCCATCCCATCCCATCCCATCCCATTATCCCATCCCATTATCCCATCCCATTATCCCATCCCATCCCATTATCCCATCCCATTATCCCATCCCATTATCCCATCCCATTATCCCATCCCATTATCCCATCCCATTATCCCATCCCATCCCATTATCCCATCCCATTATCCCATCCCATTATCCCATCCCATTATCCCATCCCATTATCCCATCCCATCCCATCATCCCATCCCATCATCCCATCCCATTATCCCATCCCATTATCCCATCCTATCCCATCCCATCCCATTATCCCATCCCATTATCCCATCCCATTATCCCATCCCATCCCATTATCCCATCCCCGGGCAGCTCCGGGGCACACTCCAGTACCTCCAGACCCTTCCTGCTCCGCGCCCGCCTGCCCGGCTGACCCGCATCCTCCTCACGGGAATTCCAGGGCAAGGACTGCGACTCCTGCGGGACAGACGCGGCTGTAGAACCACCGTTCCCGTCCCCACATCCCGCTCCCCGCATTCCGGCTCACCTCGCTCAGCACGGAGAAGCAGCCCGAGCAGGGTCTGTGCGGCCGCCGACGGCCCTGCGGAGGGAAGGGTTGGATCGGGATCTGCCGGAGCCCAGGGAGCTTCCCGTGGAGCGGGAGTTGCTGGGAACGCCGGTGAACTCCCCGTCCCGCTGAACTCCCCGCTCCCTCCTCGCCATCCCCCGGAATCCCCTCCGGCTGTGCGATGCCGGTGCCGTGCCGGGGAGCCGGGAATGCCGAGCCCATCCCCGCAGGGACGGGGAGGCTGGCAAAGCCGCACCCAGGGATTTGCTCTGGGCCCTCGGGCAGGCTGTGGTGCGGAGCAGCGCTGAGCACCGGGACGGCGGGCACGGATTGCTCACCGCGGTGCCAGAGCCGTGCCGAGCCGTGCCGATCCCCCTCCCGCGGCGCTCCCCGCATTCCCGGCCCCGGCATTCCCAGCTTTACCCCTCTCCATGCACACCGACCTCCCTCCTGCCTGCCACCATCCTGGAGTCGCCGTGGTCAGCTCCGGATTCAGCGCCAGCTGCGGGCACGGCCGCCATGGCCACGGCAGCGGTGACAGCGCACAGCAGCCACAGCCTCATGGTGTCACCCGGGCTGTCCCCGGCCATGGACACTGCCCCGCCGGACCTTGGCCCCTGATGTCACCGCGGTGTCCCCGGAAAGGTCGGTCAGAGCCACAGCTGCTGGACACAGGGAGAGGAAGGGGCCGGTTGTGGACAGGGGATGGGCTGGAGGAAACAGCCCCCCAAAGCTGTGTCGTGGGGTTCTGCTTGTCCTCTCTCGTGGAGCTGTGGAATCACGGAATGGCCCAGGCTGGCAGGGAATTCCAGGATCATCCAGCCTTTTATCAACAGCAGTTCCAGATCCTGTTTCTGTTGCTGCAGTATTCTGGGGTTGGTATTTAAACAAACCAGTTGTGTCCATTTGGTGAGGAGTGATTAGTCCTGGCCACTCCTGACTCCTGGGGATCCCTAGGACGTGATGGAATCTGATTTATTCCAAAGCTTTCAGTGGCACAGATGTGAAGAGTCCAGGCAGGAGAAATTCCATGGGGAATTCCAGAGGATATTCCTCTGGACAACGACGGTGGGAAGGGAATTAAGGACACACGGTAGATGCAGGATTGTCGGGAAGTTTAGCCAAGAAATCAGGGCAATCTAGAGGAGGGTTATCCAGGAACTGGCACAGTGGGATGTGACACCAGCGGGAAGCACTCAGGCCTCAGGGAAGAACACGGAAAAACCTGGAGTCTGGGTCGTGTCTGAGACAACTTGTGGCGGAAAACCTGCGAATGCTCCCGCTGAGTTTGGGATTTCAGGAGAATCAAGGCCTTTGCAGGCCGAACGGGATGGCAGCGGGTTGGATGCGCGCGGGGCCGAGCTCTGCTCCCAGGGATGAGGGAGAGCGGCCTCGGGGGGCTCCGCTTGGGCCCTGGGGGATCCCCCCCGGCAGGGCGGTGCGGCCCAGCGCAGCCCAGAGGCCCGGCGGAGCGGCAGGCCCGCCCCGCCCGCGGGTGTCCCTCACAGCCGCCCGGGTCACCGGCGGGTCACACCGCGCTTCCGGGCCCCGAGCGGTGCTTCCGGGTCGGCAATGGCGGCGCTTCCGCCGTGGGCGGGGCCTGCGCCGGAAGCGCGTGCGGGAGAGGCCGCGGAGCCCCGGGAGGTGCTGGGAGCGCCCCGGAGCCTCCCGGGGCTTCCTGGGGCCTCCCGGGACCAGCAGCGACCAACAGGGACACCCCCCGGCGCCATGGCGGGGCTGGCGCAGGTAGGAGTCGGGTGCTGGCGGGGGGAGCCCCGGGCCGCCCGCGCCCTCGATGTGCGGTGCTCCCCGAGCTCCCCGGGCCTAAGGGGGTCCCGCAGAGCCCCTCGGTAGCTGCTGGCGAGGCTCGGCCTCCAATTGCCACGGATCCCCCGCCCCCGCCATCCGCCATCACCCTCCCAGCCCCACCCCGAGAACCCAAATCACCATCGCACCCCCGATCCCACCCCATCACCCCCTCCACTGTCCCTCACCCACATAAAACTCCCCCCGAAGACCCCCATCGCCCCCCCAAAATTGTCTGTCACTCCCCACCCTATCACCCTCCGCCAAAATCTCCATCACTCCCAAAATCCCCATCATCCCCCAAAACATCCCATTCCATCCCATCCCATCCCACCCCATCCCCCCAATCCCATCTCCATCACCCCCCACCCCATCACCCCCATCACCCCCATCCCTCCCCTCCCTTTATCAGATTTCTCCTTCCCCCTTCCTACTGGGATTGGTCCTGAAGGATTTCCTGGGATGGGCCCTGGGGGCTCACAGGGGGCTGCTGGGAAAATCCTCACCAGTTCCAGGTGACCTTGGGTCCCCGTGGCAATCCCATAGGGATCACAGAGTGCTCCCAGTAGGAGCAGTAAAACACATCCCAAGGTGCCCAATTCCAGTGTTTGGTGCTGGATTCCAGCATCTCCTTCTCCCAGATCCATAATTATAATTATAATCCAGTAATTCCTAGGATAGTCCCATCCATGGCCTCGTATCCTGGGAGCTCCCCTGGGCTGGACAAGGCTTCTTCTGTGGGAGGGAGGGTTTGATCCCTGTTGGAAGGTGTGGTCCTGAGGAGGATGTGCTCCCTGATGCAGTGGCAGGAGCCGGTGACCTTCGAGGACGTGACGGTGTTCCTGAGCCGGGCGGAGTGGGACACGCTGGCAGCGGGGCAGCAGGAGCTCTACCGCGACGTCGTGTCAGACACCTACGAGCTCCTGACCTCCCTGGGTAATCCTGGGAGTCACCCCGGGCAGGGCTTCCCTCAGGTCCCACCCCAGGGCGGCTTCCAGAGCGCTGAATCCTGGAATCCCAGAGGCACTGAGGTTGGAAAAGGCCTTGGAGATGGCTGAGTCCAACTGTCTCCCAGCACTGCCAAGGCCACCACTAATCCATGTCTCCAAGTGCCACATCCACACAGCTTTCCAGTCCCTCCAGAGCTGGACAACACTTTCCATGAGGAGTTTTCCCTAACTGGGGGGCTGATCAGGGAGTTTGGTGCTGGAATAGGCAGGATTTGGGTCTGGGTGTGAGCACCTCTGGAAATGTTTCCCTGAGGTCAGGCAGCACAGTGGGATGTCCCACCCCGGGAGCTGCTCCTGGGATGAGCAGGGATGACATTCCCTCCCTGGGAAAGCCCATCAGTGGAGCTGGGAGCTGATTCCCACCCTTCCATCAAGGCTCTGCCTTCATTCTCAGGAATAAATCCCTTTCTGGCAGCAGCTCCAGTGTCTCCCTTGCTTTTCCCACACCCCAGAGGTGTTCCATGTGCAGTGAGGCACAGCCAGGGTGTGCCAGTCCTTGGTTTTCCCATGATCAGGGAGAGCACAACATCTTCTGTCCCATTCCCAGGTTACCCAGGCCCCAAACCTGACATCCTGCACCGGCTGGAGCGCGGGGAAGCGCCGTGGATTTGCCCATCCCCAGGTGAGCAGCAACGTCCCAACCCCGTGGGATGGAATTCACATCCAGGATGGGGTCAGGGCTCCTTCCTCCACCCCTGTGGCCATGGAGAAGTCAGGATTCTCGGCCTAGTGGTGACGTCCACTGTCTTCCGTGCAGGACATGTTGGGAGCTGGCTGGAGGAGCCTCCCTCTGACTGGTGGACTGGACCCAGCAGGTGCCAGGGGCTGGAGGAGGGGCCTGAGCCCTCGTGTCCAGGTGAGTCCTGCTCCTGGCTTCTCCCACTGCTGGGCTCTGCTGGCATCTGGCAGAGGTTGGGATGTGAAGCCCAGGTGCTCCCAAACAGGGAAGAAGGGATGTTCCTCTCCCTGCTCCAGCCAGGAAGGATCCAACCCCTTCTCACCCCTCTCCCAGCAGGACAGAGCACGTTGTGGTGTCTCCAGGCCGGGAGCCTCCTGAAGAGTTTTGGCTGTCTTGAGGGAAGGAGTGAATTCCTGACGGAAGCAGACAGTGGAGTGGGAAGCCAAACCCAGCCATGGTTTGTGAAGGAGAAAGTGGAGGATAAACCTGGACTCACGGAAATCCTAACCCAGAGTGGGACATTCCAGCTTCACTCTGTGATGGAACAGCAGAACGTGGATCCTTGGGAGCAGCTGTGGGATAACCCCAGGGAGAGGAATCATGGGAACACCCAAAACCATGGACACACCTTGGGAGAGGCGACGCTTCTCCCAGGAAACCGGGAGCTGAGGGTGGAGGAGCTGAGAGCAGCCATGGCGAAGGACCACAGCTACTGCCTGCGGAGCGAGCCAGCGCCGCCCTGCGCTCCCAGGGTGTGCTCCCTGTGGTGGGATCACAGCTACTGCCGGGAGCGCCGCGCCGGGAAGCGCCGCAGAGCCCACGGGGCTGGAGCTGCTCAGGCCGCGGGCTGCTGGCTGGCTCGGCGGCGATCCCGCTTGGGCAGCAAGGTGCACAAAGCCAGGCAGATCCTGCGGCGCTACCGGCCCTACAGGAGGTTGGGGTTTCCTCGGAGAGGCTGCTCCGTGTGCTGCCCTGGGGCACAGGGGACACATCCCGGGGGTTCCCTTCCGACTGCGCCAGGCGACCTCGGGAGCGCCGGGAACGCCGAGGGGGTGACGTCGGACACGCGGCGCGCCCCGGATGGGAGTTTGGGAACTGGGGCTTCACCCCCTGCCCCAATCCTGGCTGTGGGGGCGAGTAAGGGAGCGAGGCCTCCGGAGGATCCCGGCGCCAACCAGGATCTCCAAGGACGTGTGGAATCCCGAAAATCCCAGGCGGTGGCGCTCCATGAGGTGTTCCAGAACGTGGTGCGGACGGTCGGGTACATGTTGGACTCCATGTGCCAGAGGTTTGAAGTGCAGGGGTTCTCCCCGGGGAAGAGCATTTGGCCCATCGTTATCCAGATTGACAACTTGGCAGAGGTCGGGAACCCCTGAGTGCCAGGGGAAAAGGGGTTGGATTACCCGCGGCACAACACTCCATCCCCCACAGTCCTGGGGGAGAAAGGCTGTGGGGGTTAAACTGGGAGTGTGGGGCTTGTGGCAAACTGGGATTAATTGAGAAACTTTGGGGAAAAGCAGCGGGAAAAAGGAGGATTAGTATAGCTCAAAGGAGGAAAGCAAGCAAGAGACGCATAAATCCTGGAATGGTTTGGGTTGGAAAGGATCTTAAAAACCAGCCTTAGAAACCAAGCAGGGGTTGGGCTCTTCTCCCAGGGAACAAGGGACAGGATGAGAGGAAATGCCAGGGGAGGTTTAGGTTGGATATTGGGAAAATTCCTTCCTGTAAAAGGCTCTCTAGCCCTGGCACAGCTGCCCAAGGCAGTGGTGGAGTCCCCATCCCTGGAGGGATTTAAAAGCCCTGTGGCTGTGGCACTTGGGGACATGGTCAGGGGTGGCCTTGCACTCAGGGATCTCTGAGGACTTTGTCGATGTCAACAATTCCATGATTTTGCAATTCCTTTAAGGTCAGTCCTGCCCGTGGGTGCTGGCGGACAGTGAAACGGGATTTTAGGCCAATAAAACTGATGAAATATCTCGGGAACCGCTTTGTCCCGTCTCCACGTGTGGTTTGAAGGTCGGGGGTGTCCCGTCCCGTTCCCTTCCCCCACCCCGCCTTTCCCCCCGGGACACCGTGTGCGCACCGGGCCGGGAAACGGCGGCGCCGTCACCCAATAGCAGCGCGATCCGCACGTCACGTGCGGCGCTGCGCCAATCGCAGCGCCCGCCGCGCGGCCCGGATGCTGCGCGGCCTCCCAACATGGCGCCGCCCAGTGAGCGCGGGAACGCGCCACTTCCGGGCCGAGGCGCGCGGCGACGGCGGGGGCGTGGCCTAGCTGGGAAGCGCGCATGCGCGTGTTTACCGCCGTGGCCACGCCCCCTCCGCCGCGGTTTCCATGGGAACCAGGGCGGTGCTGTTGCCATGGGAACCAGGGACGCTCCCGCCGCTTCCTCCGGAGCTCGAAACGGGGACAGGGAGGGACCGGCGGGGACAGGGAGCTGCTGCAGAGTCCAGAGGAGCCCCGGAGCTGCTCCAGGGCTGGAGCCAGGCTGGGAGAGCTGGGAATGTTCACCTGGAGAAGGGAAGGATCCAGGGAGAGCTCAGAGCTCCTGCCAGGGCCTGAAGGAGCTCCAGGAGAGCTGCAGAGGGACTGGGGACAAGGGATGGAGGGACAGGACACAGGGAATGGCTTCCCACTGCCAGAGGGCAGGGATAGATGGGATGTTGGGAAGGAATTCCTGGCTGGGATGTAATTCCCAGAGAAGCTGTGGCTGCCCCTGGATCTCTGGCAGTGTCCAAGGCCAGGCTGGACAGGGCTTGGAGCAGCCTGGGACAGTGGAAGGTGTTCTGCCCATGGCAGGAGGTAGAATGAGATGATCTTCAAGCTCCATTCCAACCCAAACCATTCCAGGATGATTCCATGATGGACCAGCCTTGCCCTCCCTTCAGTATCCCAGAATCCCAAACCCATCTGGGTCACAAGGACCCCAAAGCTCACCCAGTCCCACCCCTGCCCAGTCCAGGAACCTCCCAGTGCCCAGGTCGGATCAGGGTCTGGCTGTGGGAACAGCTCCAAGACAAACCTGTGGGTGTTCTGGAATGAGGAGGAACAGCACAATCCTGGGAAGGGCAAATAAACCCAGAGTTGGATTTATGAGCTGGGAATTTCCCCAGGTCAGGGCTCAGGGTTTGGTTTTTGGGTTTTTTTTTTTTTTTGGGGGGGGGGATTTATTCCCCTTCCTGTCAGAGGTAGGAGATGCCCTGGGAATTACAACTTTCCGATGAAAACTCACTGAATTTTCCCTTTTTTATTCCCAAAATGGCCTCCAAGGATTTTGTGGCTGTTTGGAGCCAGCTCAGGGCAGGCACAGGCACCTAAAAATGAAATTTAAATATATGAAATCCATCTTGAAACTCTTTCCCTTGCTGTTAAATCCTAGGTGGGATATGTGGGGAAAATGGGAATAACTGAGGAGTTTGGAAGGAGTTGGGAGGAATTTGGAAAGAATTGAAGAATTTGGAGGGAATTTGGGAAGGAATGGGGAATAAGTTGGATGGAATTGTAGAATTTGAAGGAAATATGGAAGGAAGAGGGAAGAATTTGGAAGGAATTTGAAGGAATCAGAGAATTTTGAGGGAATTTGTGAGGAATGGGGAGCAATTTGGAAAGAATTGGGAAAGATTTGGAAGGAAGCAGAGACAACTGGAAGAGGTTTGTTCTCATGGAGGAGACCAGGGAAAATGGGCACTGGGAGATGTTTTATCTCCACTGAGGTTGTACAGAGACCAGTGAATCCCTGGGAATGTGTTGGAATCTCCATCCCCGGAGGTTCTTGAGGTGCACCAGGATGTGGTGCAGGATAATCCCACCTGGGCTCCCTTTTCCATGGAAGGTTGGACTTGGCTGCACCCAGAACATTCCGGGGTCAGGCAGGGTTGTGCTGTGGGGCTGTGACTGACACCATCCCTCCCCGGGGACTTCCAGGTGCCACCCCTGGTATCTTTGTCCCCGTGTGATTTATGAGGATGTTTTCCATGGTCCCCACTGATCCCAGCTGTGAACCTGCTGGGTAGCTCTGGGGGGAGTGGAGCCAAGGGTCATCCTCAGGGCAGGAGCCTGGGTGTCCTCCTGGAGCTTCCTGCTCTGCTGCTGCTCCCAGTCGGGTGTTTGGTGAAAGCCACCCTGTTTGCAGAGGGACAGGCCATAAATCACCCCCGGGCTGGAAAACCCCATCTGGCTCCAGAGAATCAAGGAATTGTTGAAAGTGGAAAAGCCCTTTAAGGTCAT
The DNA here is from genome assembly GCF_008360975.1 of Lichenostomus cassidix. NCBI lineage: Eukaryota > Metazoa > Chordata > Aves > Passeriformes > Meliphagidae > Lichenostomus > Lichenostomus cassidix. The sequence continues at coordinate 942,634 of NC_139482.1, forward strand.
CAAGTCCAATCATTCCCCCAGCAGTGCCAAGGCCACCATTGACCCATGTCCCCAAGTGTCACAGCCATGTGGCTTTTAAATCCCTCCAGGAATGGGGACTCCATCTGTGTCAGGGCTGGACAGCCCTTTCCATGAGGGATATTCCCAATATCCAACCTGCCCCTCCCCTGGCACAGCTTGAGGCCCTCTCCTCTCATCCTGTCCCTTGTTTCCCAGGAGAAGAACCTGGTCCTCACCTGGCTCTGACCTTTCCTCCCCACCACACTCTGGACCATCCGTGGCCATGTCATGACACCACTGTCACCCTGTCCTCACTGTCACCCCCTGGTCACAAATTCCCTCTCCTGGGGACCCCCATGGCAGAGGGACCCCAACCCCTGTGGCCTCTCACCTGCTGACCAAAGGTGACCAAAGGTGACCAGCACCTGGGGAGCAGAGCGGGCTGGACTGGGCTCCTGGCCAGACTCATCCCCCCGGGAATGTCCCGGTGTCCCAACCCCCCGGAACGCCCACGGCAGCTCCCATAAAAGCGCTGCCGGCCCGGCGGGAAGCAGGATCCAGGAGCCAGGAGCCAGGATGGAGCTGTGCCGAGCGCTGCCACCACTGCTGCTGCTGCTGCTGCTGCTGGGGCTGGCCGGAGCCTCCACGCCGGAGCCTCACGGATCCACACCGGGATGGAACGGATCCGCGCTGTCCTCGCCGGGAGCGCGGGCTGTGAGCTATGGGGACGCGGTGGCGGCGGCCGTGGAGCTGCTCAACGCCAGGGCTGTCAGTCCCTACGTCCTGCGGCTCCGCGAGGCTCAGCCCCGGCCCGGCTGGGTGAGTGCTGAGCTGCCCCTTTCCAGGAGAAACTCTGGGATCGGGCAGTGCCGGATCCGGCCCTTCTCGGGGTGGATCTGCCCCGTTTTGGGTGTGATCCCCACGGCATGGGGGGCACTGGGGGTGGTGGGTCCCTGATGGCTCCTGTCCCCTCTGGCAGCCCTCGGACCTGCAGAGCCGGCAGGAGCTGAGCTTCACCCTGGAGGAAACCACGTGCCGGGCACCGGGAGTGGCCACTGACCACTGCAAGAGCCGCTGGCTCGGGGTGAGGCTTCGTCCCGTGGGGAATCGGCAATCATCCAGGGGGGAAACTGAGGCACGGGGGGGTTGGGCTCTGCCGTGTCCCCTCTGTGTCCCCACAGACGGTGACTTGGTGCCAGGGCTCCGTTTTCCTGGAGGAGCAGCAGCCCACGGTGGAGCTCTCCTGTGACAAGGCTCCGGCCGCGGTAGGAAGGGGCCGGAATGGCTCTGTGTCCCCCACACTGCCGGGGGTCCCCCAGGTCCCCTCCTCATCTCCCCAAAGTGTGACGCCGCTCTTTGTCCCCCCAGTTGGTCCGGATCCGGAAATCCAAGATCAGGGATTTCTTTGGCAAGGTCAAGGAGCGTGTCCGGGGCTTCTTCCAGTGCGGTCGCATTTGGATCCGGGACAAGCTCAAGCTCAAGGCATCCAAACCCTGAGGGGACACTGCTGTGTCCCCACCCTGTGTCCCCACCTGGGGGCTTCACTGCCAATAAATGTCCCTGCATCACTGGCGGTGTCACCCTGAGTGTCCCTGTCCCAAACGGGGTCTGTCATGGGAGTCCCCTGGGGACCTGAAACCCCCCATGGCCCCTTTCCTGCAGCTCCTTGGGGGGCTCACGGTGTCCCCTGTGCCTGCCACCATCACCCTTTGGGTTTGGGGGGACAAGATGCTGCGGGGACAATGACTCTGTGGGGACAGTGACACTGGGGGGATGATGGTGGGTGAGATATCAACGACCCCCTTTTTTGGGGGAGCCCTGGGGGCTTCCCAGAGCAAACCCATCCCTGTCCCCAGTCCGACCCCACATCTCCTCGGGTTTAAGCCCCGTGTCCCAGCCGTGCCTCAGTTTCCCCGAGTGACAGAGCAGGAGGAGTCCAGTGCCCACACAGCCACTCCCGGTGGCCCTTTTATTGCTCAGCCCAAGCCCACGCTGCCCTTCAGGCGGAGGTCGAACTTCACCCGGGGCCGGAAGCGCCGGACCCTGCCCAGGAAACGCCCGAAGCGGCCGCGCTGCACCAGAACCGGCTGCCGGAGGGATCGGGGGGTCAGGGGGTGTGGGATCCCCCACTTGGGAACACACCCGGAACCCCACACCTAGAAACCCATCCAGGATCCCATACCGGGAACCCTAACCCCAGGATCCCACACCTGGAAACCCACCCTGGACCCCACACCAGGGGAATCCCACACCCATGATCCCACACCAGAGACCCCACTCGTGTCCCCACACCAAGGATCCCACACTTGGGACCCCTCATCCAAAATCCAACACTTGGAACCCCACCCATGTCCCCACAGCCATGTCCCCACACGCGGGACCTGCCAGGTCACTGCACCCAGAACCCCATTCAGGACCCCACACCTGGGACAGCCCACGCAGGACCTTTGAGCTCCCCCAACCCCCACTGGAGCCATCTGGGTGTCCCTTTTGGGGACAAGCGGGGCAGGGGGAGGACCCTCGGGGCAGGACCCACGGTGCCCCCCTGCTCCCTCCACTCACGTCGGAGGAGGCGTCGGAGCAGCGCAGGTCGATCTCAGGGGAGCTCTGCAGGAGCTGCACCGGTCCCGAGCACTCCTTGATCACCTGGGGGGACACGGGGACACGCGGTGTCACCCTGGGGAGGGCACCGGGCCCCATGTCCCCCCTTCCTCCCGCTCCTCCTCCTCCTCCTCCTCCTCACCCCGTTCTCCTTGAAGTCGCAGTCGTCGGGGTTGACGCGGGCGCTGGCGGCACAGTCCGTCTCCATCATGCTGAAGTTGAGTCCCCGCAGCGAGCTCAGCTCCACGCCCTGGCGACACGAGTGGGTGGCGGAGTCACGACGGGAGGGGACAGCAGAGGGGTAAGGCAATCGGGGGGGTGGCGAGCGGAGGGAGGGCGGCAAACGTGGGGAGGGGGCTCGGAGCGGGTGGGGTGGGAGGTCACGAGTAGAGGGTCAGGAGCGGCTGGTCTCGAGTGGGAGTGTCACTGGTAGGGGGTCACGAGTGGGGTGACACTCACTGGGCTGGGCTCAGGGGTCGGACTTGAGCAGCCCAGATCAGGTGTCGTGAGTGGGGGGAGTCACAAATAGGATCACGAATAAAGGGTCCCGAGTGGGGCGGGGATGTCACCCGTGGGGGGTCCCGAGCGGGGGCACTCACCGGGGCGGGCTCGGGCTCGGCGCTGAGCAGCCTGAAGGCGTTCTGCACCTCGGGGCGTTGGTTGTAGGAATCCACAGCCTGGGCCAGCGCCTGGGTGTAGGCGAGGGGCGCCGGGGCGGGGAGGGCGCAGGCCCCCCCCAGCACCGCCAGCACCAGCACCCACGAGCTCGGCATCGCTGTCCCCACGGCCACCCCCGGGCGCCTTTTATCCCCCTCGAGAGGCTGGGGACACGCCCTGGGGCTCGGCTCGCCCCCTTGGCAAAGGCCCGGCCCCAACCCGCAGAGTGGCCGTTGTTTTGGGGGGACACGCGGTGGGGGGGATGGTCCCGGTGTGTCCCCGTGGATGGGCGGTGGCTTTTGGTCCCCTTGGGGTCCCCACCCTTGGGAGCCCCTTGGCTGGGCACGGGGGGATTTGGGGTCCAGGACCCCTCGGGGTCCCTGGTGGGGCACAGGGGGACACGTTGACACTGTCGGGTTGGTGGCCCTGGGGTTGCGCAACTCCAAACTTGCCCCATCGCTGTTGCCCAAGGCCGGGGGTGCCCCCCGGGTCCCCCGAACTGTCACCCCCACAGTGTCACCCCCACACACGCACACGTGCGACCCCAAAATCTCTTTATTCCAGCTCCGCTGAGGACAGGGGACGGCGGGATGGTCCCCGCAGGGACGCGCTGGGAGGGGGCCGAGGCCGCGGGGGTGGCCCCGAGGATGATGATGAGGAGGATGAGTGACCTGGGTTGGTGCCGAAGTTTTTTGGAGTGCCAGGGGAGTGGGGCTGGGCGCTGCCATCGGCCTGCTGCGGGGAGAAATAAAGGGGAGCTTCACTCCAGAGCAAAAAAACCTCCCCAAAGCGAGGGGGACGCGTATCGCACCCCCCAAGATGGGGTCCCGGAGCCCTCACCGGCTCCCGGCCGCACTCCACCATCGACAGCGGCACGTCGGGCAGGAAGGTGAACACGGACACCTGGGCCGAGCAGCGCTGCACCTGGGGGGACACAGCGGCCTCAGCACCCTGGGGATCCCCTGTGCCCCCGGGTTTGGGGGTCCCACCCACGCTCACCCTGCCCGGGCGGCCCCGGCAGCCGCGGGGATCCGGGGGGGGCTTGGGGCAGGGCGGCTGCCGCGCCGTGAAGTTGATGCTGAAGTGAGTCCCCCAGTCGAAACTCTGCCGGGAGAAAAGCTCCGTGGGGATCCCCGCGGGATGGGTGCCGGAGCTGGGAGCACCCCCCGCCCTTTTCCTACCGTCCTGGCGACTCCCAGCAGCCGGAGCAGCCGCAGCTCCTGCCCGTGGGTCTCCAGCACGGAGCGCGCCAGCTCTCGGGGCGCGGGCAGCGCCGGGGGCACGGCAGCTCCCGCCGCCAGCAGCACGGCTCCCAGCACCAGCGCCATGCCCGCGGGCAGCCGGGGAATCCTCCGGCAGCTCGGCATCGGCCCTCGGCTCTGGGCCCCCGGCTCCGGCTGCAGGATGAACAGCGGCCCCCGTGCCGCGGGAAGGGATCGGGTTGCGGCTGTTTTCCTTGGCGCGCAGCCCCGGGGGGAGCGCGCCTGGACCTGCAGGAGATGCGGCGATGCTGGAGCTCGGCAGGGCCGATCGATCCCCCTCCGCGGCCCCTTCCCTGGGCCTCCTCCCGATTTCTTGGCGTGATGGTCCAGCTGAGGTCCTGCTCCTCCCGAGCCGGCAGCGAGAGCATCTTACTGTCCACAGAGAGAAGAACCAGGAGCCCCCTCCCCATTTCTTTACACTATTTTGTTATGTTTAAATCCCTCTCACCCTGCTCAGATTCATCCAAACACCCCATCCTCAGGTTTTCCTTGGATTCAAGAACAGAAGGTTTACCAAGGACTGCACTGGGTGGATCCTGCTCTCCCGGTCTGCATTCCCTGGGTGAGCAGGTTGGGTCTTATTTTCCCAACATTCAGTATTTTCCTGTCCTCTTTCTCTTTGCTCCATCCACAATGGAAAAGCAAAGAGATCCTTGAGGAAGGAATCCCAGGAAGCACATCTCAGTCTCCTGGGATCACCGTGCCTGGGAGCAGCACTCTGGAAACCCAGGGCCATCCACAGCCCTGGTGTCAGGGAGCTGCTGCTCTTCCAAGGGAATTTGATCCAATATTCCCATTCTTACAGACACAAGTCTCAGGTGGGAGGTGGTGGAGGGGAGAAGAGATAATGGAATACCAGGAGAGCAGCTCATCAGAGCCTCCTCTGCACATGGGGATGGGTCCTGGAGAAGAGAAGCAGCCACAGGCAACAACTTCATTCTGATCCAAATATTCCTGTTTTTTCTTTTTTTTTTTTTTTCTTTTTCCAAGTCCGAGCAGCACAGAAAGCCCAAAGGATTCCCATTCCTGGGAAGCCAGCAGTGGATAGATGTGGAAGAAATAGATATGTACTGATAGATCACATTTATAACCAGATATGCTCATTATAGACCCTAAAATATACACAGTACCCCAATATAGACATCCACATGTACACCCAGAGTCAATCCCGAGGGATGCTGGGGAGCAGGAATGAACAGGGGAATGAGGCTGGGGGGACATCCTGCTTCTCCCAGCTCCAGGCCTGTCAGAACACTGGGATGGGGCTGGACACGGGGGGAGATCCCCATTCCCTCACAGCTGGGACCAGGGTCACATTCCTGCTGCCTGGCCCTGCGTGCCCGGGGGAGGTATGGCTGTGCGCAGGGCGGCACGGGAAGAGCCGGGCACAGAGAGCTCCCGAGGGATGGTGGATCATGGATCATGCAGGAGAAGGGCTGAAGGGCTGACACAGGGAAGATGCTGCCAGGCAGCTCTTTGGCTCTGCCAGCATTCCAAAGTTTCCTGGCACAAAACCCGTGGCAAAGACCTTTCCCAGCAGAGCATGACAAATTCACACGTATTTTCCTTGCCTCTCCTAAAATATCCCAGCCATTCTGCTCCAGCTGCCTCTTAGGCTTGGAAAATACCTCAATATTTAATTTAAAGGACACCTGATAATCTATTTTCCATTTTGAAACCCTCAGGCTGTTGCTTGGAGCCGTTTACATCCATCCTTCTCCAAACCTTGCCCAAACGATCCTGGTTTAACCGACCTTTTCCTCTTCCTGGTTTCTCCATCCTGTGGCTCTTGTGGAGAAGTTTTCCACATCAGGCTGAGGAAAGCATGAAAAACTGGGAGGGGGGTTCTTGTGTAAGAAGGTCCTGGAAGCGACAGCACTGTGTTTGTCCTGTTTGGAGACCCCCCGTGCTACCAGGACCCCCCAAATTGCTGCTGTCACCTCTGAGGGGGCTTCAGGTGTTTTGCTGCTCCCAGAAGGTTCAGATGGATTTTTCTAGTCCTTAAAATGGCCGTTTTAATGTCACAATGAAGTCTGTCCAGCTCCCCCAGCCCACAACGGCATTTCCTGAAGGTGCAACCGCAGGAAAACGGACGAGGGATGGATGGATCTGCTCAGCCACGGCTCCGGGGGAGGCTGAGGGGTCTTTGCTCACACATAAACTCACCTTATCCGACCTTTCAGGACCTTCAGCCCAAACAGTTACAGGTGGGGATTACTCTGTCAAGTTCCTTTGTGTTTGGATCGAGCACCTGGAAATCTTGGAACACCCGTCAGAAGACGAGATCCCCCCGCAATCCCCCAGGTCAGATGGTGAGCAGAGGCACGCAGCCCACGCCCACCCCGCCCTCGTGGCACACCATGGGCGCCATGAACGTCCAGCGGTTGGTCTCGGGGTCGTACATCTCCACGGAGCTGAGGTTGGACTGGCCGTCGTAGCCGCCCACGGCGTAGAGCCGGCCGCAGTTGGCCACGAGGGAGACGCGGCTGCGGCGGGTGTTCATGGGCACGATGAGGTACCACTGGTCGGCCATGGAGCTGTAGACCTCGGCGGCGCTCAGGAAGCCGGAGCCGTCGTAGCCGCCGCACACGAACATGCGGCTGCCCAGCGCCGCCGCGCCGTGCCGGCACCGCTTGTTCAGCATGGGCGCCACGGAGTGCCAGCTGGACGTGTGAGGGTTGTAGTATTCCACCTGGGAAGGAGCATGGTGCAGTTAGGGATGCTGCTTTGGGAAGTGCCTGGTGACAGTCCTGCCCTGTGCTGGCACTGCTGGGGCTCCACTTAACTGGGGGCAGTTTTGGGTTTCTCATGACAGGACATTGAGAGGCTTCCCAGGAAGGGAATGGAGCTGGGGAGGGTCTGGAGCACCAGGGGCAGCTGAGGGAGCTGAGAGGAAATGCCTTCAATTAAAAGTTTGGCTGCTACAGGATCGTGCCTGAATGGTCTGGGTTGGAAGAGACCTTAAAGATCATCTCATTCCACCCTCTGCCATGGGCAGGGACACCTCCCACTATCCCAGGCTGCTACAAGCCCCAATGTCCAACCTGGCCTTGGACAGGGATCCAGGGGCAGCCACAGCTTCTCTGGGAAACCTGTGCCAGGGCCTGACCACCCTCCCAGCCAGGAATTCCTTCCCAATATCCCACCAAACCCTGCCCTCTGGCAGTGGGAAGTTGTTTCCCCTTGTCCTGTCCCTCCATCCCTTGTCTCCAGTCCCTCTCCAGCTCTCCTGGAGCCCCTTTAGGCCATGGAAAGGGCTCTATGATCTCTCTGGAGTCCTCTCCCAGCCTGTTCCCATATCTGAGAACTCCACCCCTCAGAACATCTCCATGGCTCCGAGTGGATAAATGAGTCACTTCTGTTCCACCTCACGTTTTGCTGTCATGGGTGGAAGTGACAGCATTTGGTGGCACAACCACTTGGGTGCACAGGGGAAGGACACAGAGAGCTTCCAGCCCCATCCTGAGCTGAGTGGTTGAGCCCCTGCCCAGGGCCCCAGGTCCTTACACTGTTGAAGATCTGGAGCCCATCATGCCCTCCGGACACGTAGATCCGTCCCTCGAACACAGTGACTCCGGCAGCGCTGCGGTTGGAGCTCATGGGGGTCACTGCTGTCCACCTTGGAGGGAGAGCAGAGAGATCAGCAAGACTTCCACAGATTATCCCATGGTTTTCTAGTGCTGGATTCAACCAACTCTTCTTTCCCCACTCCTTATTCAAACCATTCTCACAGCCCAGGTGCCCAGCAGTACCAGGGCACGGAACACCAGAGGAGTAACTCCTGGAAAAGCTCTGGGACACGTGGGGCACTTACTTGTTTGTTTCTGGAGAGTAGGACTCCACGGAGTTGAGGGATGAGTTTCCATCGTATCCACCACACACGTAGATCTGCCCATCCAGCACCACTGTTCCCATGGCGCTGCAAGGAATGGTAGGACCCCATGAGATGGCTGGAGGTGCTGCCACACCGTCCCCGACGCTGTCACCCTGCCCAGTCTGCATGTGCCATCCCACCAAACCACTTTTTCCCTGGATTCACCTCCAGACTGCTCGGTTCCACCTGAACTCTGAGCCTACAAAGGTGGAAAGTGCTCATGGCAAGAGCACCTCGAATGCTGGGTTTGGATTTGGGGCCCTCACAACAAAAATAAAGACATTGAGGGGCTAGAGTGTCTCCAGAGAAGGGAATGGAGCTGGGGAAGGAAGAGGCTGGAGCACCAGGAGCAGCTGAGGGAGCTCCAGAGGTACCTGGCTGGAGGTATCCTGGTGAGGGACAGCATGGACACCTTCCACCCCTGCCCTGGGCAGCCTGGGCCAGGGCTGAACAACCCTTTCCAGAAGGAATTTTCCCAATATCCAATCTGAACTGCCCTGGCACAGCTTGAGGCCATTTCCCCTTACCCTGTCCCTTGTTCCCTGGGAGCAGAGCCTGACCCCACCTGGCTGTACCAGAAACTAACCAAGGAAATCCCAGCTGCTTCCACACTGCCCCACTCCTCCTCTCACACGTTTTCCCCACACACAAACATCCTGCTGAGTGCCCATCACCCACCACCCACTCTTCCTCCAACCTCGTTTTCCCCTGCTTTTCCAGAGGTTTCTTCCCAGCGAGCTGCACGTACCTCCTCTTGCTGTTCATGCTTTCCACTTTGGACCAGGAATCTGTGTGTGGATTGTAAACCTCCACGGTGCTGAGCCTCAGCTGGCCGTCGTAGCCGCCGATGGCGTAGAGCAGCCCGTTGACCACGGCCACGCCGACGCGGCTCCGCGCCGTGGCCATGGGCTGGCACTTCTCCCAGCGGTTGGCAATGGGATCAAACACCTCCACCACGTTCAGAGAGTCGCCTGCATAGAAATTTGCTACTCAAATTAAAAGAGGGAGACCTGATGAAGCCCTGGGATAGCGAGGAGGGGAGAGGGGTAAGGGGGTGCTGCTGTGATCCTGATGGTGGGGTTGGTGTGGGGAATTTGCCTGCTCTTCTTTGGGAAAACATCTGGGAAAAACATTGCATCTGTTAGGATGGGATGGCATCTAAAGGGGCCTGGACAAGCTCAAGGAGTGGGAACCTCATGACGTTCAACAAGGCCAAGTGGAAAGTGCTGCACCGGTGTTGGGGCAGGAACTCCTTCCCTGTGAGGGTGGGGAGGCCCTGGCACAGGTTGCACAGGGAAGCTGTGGCTGTCCCTGGATCCCTGCAAGTGCCCACAGTCAGGCTGGATACAGCTTGGAGCAACCTGGGATAGTGGAAGGTGTCCCTGCCCATGGCAGGGTGTGGAACTGGATGACCTTTAAGGTCCTTTCCAACCCAGACCATTCTGGGATTCTCTGTCCTATCCTGGGGTCTCACATCCTATTCCAGCTTACCCACTCCCACAGAATAATTTCCCAGCCCCATATCCTTGCTCACCCACAGAGATCCTGCTCTGAACAATTCCTATTATTCCCACACTCAAAAAGATCATTTCCAAGCTCTCCTGTGCTGCACACGAGGAGCCTCGACAAAGTCCCCTCTGTGGAAGTGGCACCTCCACTGTCCTCCAAGGGGCAGCAGAGACCTGCAAATCCTATCTGTGGTGTCGCTGCTTTCCGGGAACACAGCTCCTTTGTAGGTTTTCCCTTCATCACTTTCTGTTCCCTTTTTACGCTATGGTGAGGCTCATATAAAAGTGTTGTGATCTACAAGTCCTGCTTGGAGCTCCAGGCAAGGACACCATCCTCAAAATCTTAAAATGTTCTAAATAAGCCTCGCTTGGACAGGGCATTAAATGGAAGATATTAAACTATGGGCACAACCCCCTGGAGTGTTTCACTGGAAGCACTGCATGGAGGAGGAGAACAGGAGGGAATTCCACCATCCCATCACCCCATCCAGATCCTGGTGGTGTTTCCACTGCAAGGTACCTGCTGAGTTGAGTCCCCCCACGGCGTAAATCAGCCCCGCGATGGACGTGCAGCACCGCGGTCTCGTCTTGAACGCCGGGAGGTGCGGCCGGCGCTCCGGCATGAGGTGATAGTCCTTGGCTTCGTCAACCAGATCCCTGGAATCCAACCATGGAATTGTTAGAGTGGATATTTGACTGTCTGGAGTCTGAGATTTAAGGATGTGACTTTTCCACCCCACTGGTCCAAGCCTCACCTGCACTTGTGGCAGCAGCGGACGAGGTCATCCTGCTGCACGCGGTCCGTGAGGAATTGCGGCCGGCAGAGGGGAAGGCGGATTTTGGACAGGAGCTCGGGCAGGAAGGACTCCCTCTGGTCTCGGTCGTAGCGGATCCAGGCCAAGGCAGCTTCAAACACCTGCCAGGAGATGGGAGTGGGAAGCTGGAGTCTTGGGGTTGTGTAAGTTGATGGGAAGGAAATGATGTGAAATCTTGGAAAGGTTTGGGTTGGAAGGAATCTCAAGGATCATCCAGTGCCACCTCCTGCCATGGGCAGGGACATCTTCCCCTATCCCAGGCTGCTCCAAGGTTGGATATTGGGAAAATTCCTCATGGAAAGGGCTGTTCAGCCCTGCACAGCTGCCCAGGTCACTGGTGGAGTCCCCATCCCTGTAGGGATTTAAAAGCCATGTGGATGTGGCACTTGGGGACATGGTCAGTGGTGGCTTTGGCAGTGCTGGGGAATGACTGGACTCCATGGTCTCTGAGGGCTTTTCCAACCTCAAGGATTCTGTGATCCTAAAAACGTCCCTAGGAACAAATCAGTCTGCAGTACGCCCAGGAAACCATCTATACAGCACCTCTGAGTGTCCCCACTGTGCCAGGACATCTCAGCTTCACTCAGCCCAGGAACAGGATCATTCCCATTCCCATTCCCATTCCCATTCCCATTCCCATTCCCATTCCCATGCCACTCCCAAGCAACAAGAAACCCCTCAAGGTAAAACTTCCCTTGGCCAAGACCAACACCAAGTACTCACCTGCTCTTCGGACTTCACGTTGAGCTCATCCCTGGAAACGAGCTCCAGGACATCCTCAAAGGGCAGAGCCAGGAACTCCTCAGACATGGAGACCTCCACGAAGTGCTGGTGGATGAAGCTGTTGGCAGCGTCGTAGAGCACTGTGCACATCATGGTCTCGGCAAACTGCCGAACACCCAGGCAGTTCTTGGGATGAAGCCTGGGAAAAGGGGGAAGAGGAGAGCAGCAGGAATGGCAAGTTAATGGAAGAGAAGCTGTGGCTGTCCCTGGATCCCTGGAAATGTCCAAGGTCAGGTTGGATGGGGTTCTTGGAGCAGCCTGGGACAGTGGAAATGTCCCTGCCATGGCAGGGGTGGGACTGGATGGGCTTTAAGGTCCCTTGCAACCCAAACCATTCCAGGATTCTGTAAAGCACAGAAGCCTTGGAGGACACACAGGGCAGTGACAGCTGTGTCCTCTCCAGTGAGGGCAGATTCCAGCTCACCCATCTACACAGAGATCTCCAGGTGAATCCATGGCAGAGCCAGAGGATGGCAAACACAACTTAAATGTCCCCTTGTCCCTGCCAAAGAACCATTGGATAGACCCAGGTGACTCTGGGGACACCTACAGCTTCTCTGGATATTCCATCCCAGCCCCTCCCCACCCTCCCAGCCAGGAATTCCTTCCCAATATCCCATCCATCCCTGCCCTCTGGCAGTGGGAAGCCATTCCCTGTGTCCTGTCCCTCCATCCCTTGTCCCCAGTCCCTCTGCAGCTCTCCTGGAGCCCCTTTAGGCCCTGGCAGGAGCTCTGGGCTCTCCCTGGATCCTTCCCTTCTCCAGGTGAACATTCCCAGCTCTCCCAGCCTGGCTCCAGCCCTGGAGCAGCTCTGGGCCTCCTCTGAACTCTCTGCAGCAGCTCCAGATCCTTGTGCTGTTGGGTGGGGAACTGTCACATGAGGGTGACTCCAAGGGTTCATGCAGGACTTGGTTACAACACAGCTGCCTAAAATATCCCAACTCTCAATTTCACTTGAGAAAGAGCTGAGTGTCCATGCCCCAGCTCTCCAGGGTGGCCAGAATCCACTAATTTTTGGTTATGAACCAAACTGGCAGCTGTGCACTCAAATCCAGGACTTTGCTTAGGACACCTGGCTGTTCCTGGTGGATTTGGGAGAATTTTGGTAGCCAATCCCTGTATTTGGTGGGTGTGTTTAACATCACACCACAGAATACCCTGAGCAGCTGCAGAGAAGCCAGGCTGGGGAAACTGAACACGTCAGACTCCCTGGCACGGGCTGAGAATCCATGTGGAACGTGGACAAAGTGTATCCCAGCTTTCCATTTCCAGACCATGCTGCTGGAACAGCCTCACAGCCAAACACCAGCGAGGAAATTGAAAAACCTGGGACCAATTTAAGGCTCTGCCACAGTTTCCTGTCCAGCTCCTGGGCTGAGGCGCTTTGTTTCTGCCTTTTAGCACACACAGCAGCAGGAAGGGCAATTCCTGCCAGGATGGGTTCTTAAAAAGGGGAAATGTTCCCTCGGTTTTGTTCTGGGTGTTAATTCCCGTGGCTTGCCAAGGCCTTTTGTTGTGTCCCAATAAAAGAGTGATAAGTCATTTAAAAGGGAATGAGAATGATAGGATAAGGGGGAATGGCTTTCCACTGCCAGAGGGCAGGGATGGATGGGATATTGGGAAGGAATTCCTGGCTGGGAGGGTGCTGAGGGACTCTAATGTATTTCCCAGAGCAGCTGTGGCTGCCCTTGGATCCCTGGAAGTGTCCAAGGCCAGGCTGGACACTTGGAGCAGCCTGGAATAGTGGAAGGTGTCCCTGCCATGGGATGGGCTTAAAGGTCCCTTCCAAGCCACCTCTCCAGATGCCAAATTTTGGGGTGCACACTCCCTCCCATCCCGCTAGAAGGAGACATCCTGCTCCTCCCAAGCTGGACACAGGTGACTGAACCTCGCTGGTGTCAGGGAGCAGCTGGAATCCCCCCAAAAACCCCTCAGGATCTCCCAGCCCCACTCACCTCTCCCTGAGGAAGGTACAGCAAGCATCCTTGATGTTCTGCAGCTGAAGGAAACTCGCCCCCATGAGCAGGGACTGCACATTCTGCTGGTCTATGGCCAGGTGACCATTGTAGGCAAAGTTGATCAGGGCCTCCAGTGCACTAAAAACAGGGAGAAAGGGCAGAAAACCCACTGAATTCCAGCTGGGATAGCAGTCCCCCAGCAGCAGATTGTTTTGTGGGATCATTCACACAGAGAACAGGCTTTGAACCTTGCACACACAGCACCAAGGCCCTCTGATTTTCCCTAGGGATGTTACCTGGGATCCATGCCCTGCATGACAATCTCATCCTGCTTGCACTCCATCATGTCGTTGGTGAACATGGCGTGGAAATACGGGATGGAAGCTGCCAGCACGATCCTGTGGGCACTGAATTTATGGTCCCCGACCTAAAATGGGGAGGAAAGGAAGGAGAATGGTGATCCCAGGTGATTCCCAGAGCAGAATTAGGAAGTGAAATGGTCGTGACTGTTCTACAGCTCATGGAAAAATGCTGATATATGTATTTGTGTGTGACTTTACAGGGATCAAAGTCTGTATCAATCCCTTCTCCTAACCCAAAACCACATGGAAAACATCCCAAAGGCTCTGAAACTTGAGATATGTGCAAAAACAATGTCAGCTTCCTTGTGTCTTGTGCTCCCCACGATGGGGAATCTCTGGGAAAAGGAGTCAGCACTGCAGGCCCAGGGTCCATGAGGGGATGGAGCTCAAGGCCTGGATAAGAAGGAATGCTGGCAGAGCAGATTCCCACCCTGACTTCACAGAAAACACAAACTCCAGCCTGGCCAGAGCTTTAAAAAGCTTTAAAAATACTAAAATACAGCAAAATTCATGAGGAAAGCCCATAAAGGGAAGTGATTCTGAGCTCCTGAGAGCCAACAGACCCTTCCTACATCCCTGGATTTTCATTCCCTCCCTGCCTGCCAGGTCAGCACATGTGAACTCTCCGTGCCCTGAGTGTCCAAGGTGCTGCTCAGGACAGGACAATACCTAAGGACACTCAGGTGCTGGAGCTCTTTGTTTGGGAATTCTCAGTGGGAAAGGCTGACACTCGAGCAGCCACAGCCTGGTTGACCACGGTGACAAATTTGCTGCTTGGTCTGTCCACATTCCAGCCCTGAGGCTCAGGAGCACCAGACCTGCTCAGCAACTCCAGCACTTCCCTGTGGATGAAACCATTCCATTGTCAGCTGCTCCTGGCCCAACCCACTGATTTATCAATAATAAATCCCATATTGATACACCTTAATGCTGCTGGAAAACCCCTTCCTCCAAAACACTGCAAAAACTCCATTTTTACTTTCGTGAAAGAACAAGGCCTCCTCTTATCTTGAAAATTCTGTAAGGAATTCACTCCAACTGCAATGAATTCATTTGGTTTGTTTGGATGAGTGTTCCCATTCAGGCTGAGTGTGCAAGAAAAGCAAGATTTTACTCGACTTTCATTTCCCCCCAAGCCCAAGTTGCCAAAAATCACAACTGTCCAAATCTCATTTCAGCTTTTTAATAAATAAAAAGTGGTGTTAAAATTGAACAGGCACCTCTTAAAGTGAAACACCTGCTTCAAATGCATACAGTGACCTTCTATTTATAACCAAAATTATCTTTATAACTAAAGATAACAGGAATTTCAACACCAAGGTTATATTTACTCAAAACCCAAGCCTGTAGTGTGACCCAGGAGGAGAAAAAGGCCCTTATTTCACAAAATAACTGTAAATTACAGTGCCCAGGGGGTAGCTCTGGGCCCCTCATGACAAGAGTGACATTGAGGGGTTGGAGTGAGTCCAGGGAATGGAACAGAGCTGGGGAAGGTGCTGGAAAACTCCTGAGGCAGATGAGGGGCTCAGCCTGGAGCAAAGGAGGCTCAGGGGGACCTTCTGGCTCTGTACGACTCCTGACAGGAGGGGACAGCCAGGGGGGATCAGGCTGTGCTCCCAGGAACAGGGACAGGAGGAGAGGGAATGGATTCAGGACAGGGTCAGGATGGATATTGGGAATATTCCTTATGAAAAGGACTATCCAGCCCTGGCACAGCTGCCAGGAGTCCCCATTCCTGGAGGGATGTGACATCCATGTGGAGGTGGCACTTGGGGACATGGGGCAGTGCTGGGGGATGGCTGAACTCAGTGATCCAAGAGACCTTTTCCAACCTAAACCATTCCATAACTCAATCCCCCCAGTCCCAGAACAAGAGGTTCCAGCACTACCCAAGGGTTCCCTCAAGCATCCATTGAAAGGTTCCAGGGCTGCATGGCTGTGGTCTCACCCCGTGAGGAGCTGCCTCAAACAACCTCATTATCTCCAACACACCTGGTCCTTGCAAAAGCAAACATCCACAGTCATCCTGCAGGATTCCTGCTGGGATAATGAGAGCTCTATCATCACTGGGATGAAATCCCTTGGGTCTGGGCAGCATTGCACTTCCAGAGGGTCCCAGACTGGGAATGATCCCTGTTAGCAGTGAGATCCTTGGAGCTGCATCAGCAAAGAGCCCAGGAAATATCTCCTGGTGCTGGACAAGCCAAAACCTGTGATTCCTTCTGTTGGGAACTTGCTCCTGGAACGGTGGAGAGCCCTCAGGGAGATGGATAAATTGACATGTCTGCTCTAAAACTATCATTATGTTCATTCCATCAGCACTTCACGGCAAGTCCCAAAGGAACAGCTGCATTTCTTGCTGCAGGCAAAGGACAAATTTTTCCTGTGGAATATGGAAAATCTTTTCAAAGATGAGCCCTCAGCACGTGTCCATTCAGCTCACCCTCGTGTCTTCTTTCCCAAAGTGCTCCCTACCTCCAGAGGCAAAGGCTCTCCCTTTCCATGACTAAATTAATGCATTTTCCTGATGGAGTCACACTGGAGTCACCTAAGGAGAAAGCAGGAAAGAGCTCATCCTCTTCCTGACATCATTCCAGGCTGTTCTGTTTTGCAATGTATAATTTTGGGTCCTTTAGCTTTTAAGGCATAAGATACTGTTTCCCAGAAAAAGGAACTTTGCAAGCATTGCTCCTGACCCCAGGAATCCCAGAATTCCCTTCTGACGTGTCTCTGGGTGGGTAACAAAGGAATCTGCTCCCAGACACCCCCACAGGCACAAATGTTAACAAATTCCAGGGCACAAGGAGCTTTTCTCCAGAGGAAAATGCTGTAGGTGGGAGAAAGGCACTGATTGTGTTGGTGATGTCACCACCCTGCAGAGCTGGGAAGTTGCTGAGTTTTGTGCTGCAAAGGTCTCCAAACCCCCCAGATCCATCTTTTCTGAGGGGACATTGGCACTGAGGGCACAGAGAGGCAGAAGCAGAGCTGGTGTCCAATCCCTCACAGCACTGTTTTGTCAGGCAGAGGTTATGGGATACACCTGGATCAGGACAATTCCAAGCACAAATCCAGGCTGGGTGGAGAATGAGGAGGGAAGAATTTGGGGGTGTTGGTGGATGAGAAACTCCACATGCCCTGGCCAGAGATACCCCATGCCCTGGGCTGATCCCCCAGTGTGGGCAGCAGGAAAGAGGTAATTCTGAATGGTTTCCCACTGCCAGAGGACAGGGAGAGATGGGATATGGATGGAATTCCCAGAGAAGCTGTGGCTGCCCCTGGATCCCTGGCAGTGTCCAAGGCCAGGCTGGACAGGGCTTGGAGCAGCCTGGGACAGTGGAAATGTCCCTGCCATGGCAGGGGGTGGCACTGGATGAGCTTTAAGGCTCTTTCCAACCCAAACCATTCCAGGATTCCATGATAATGGTGCCTAGGTCCTTTGAAGCAGAAGACAGGACACATCCCCAGAGAATTCCCTGCCAGCTCAGAGAAGCACAACTGTTTTGCTGAATTCCAGTCCCTCCATTTTCCACAGGCACAGGAAGCATCCTGAGGGGATCAGCTCCAGCCCTGCCCTCCTTAATGCTCCTGAAGGGACAGCAAAAAGAAATTGTGTATTATCCTAGAACTAGATCCTCATATTTTCTGTAGGGGGAAGAGCTGATGGCAGCTGAGACTTCAGGTGGAAACACATCCAGCCAGATCCCAAATAACTCCTGTCTGTGGTGTGACAAGATTGGAATCACATCTTTGTCCTGCAGCTCTCCTGGATCATCTCTTTTCCAATTGCCCAGCTTTTCCAATAAAACAGACGTTCCTTCTCCTTCCAAGGCTGTTTTCCTGGAGGATCTCCCAAACATGCTCCAGCATGTGCAGCACAGCCAGGCACTGGGTTTTCAAGGATCCTGCTGGAATCAGGCAGGCAGCCTGAGCTGTCTGGAATTCCACTTAGCCAGAGGCTCCTCCACCTCTGTATCAGCTCTCAGGGGTGCAACTGCTCCAGTTTGGGGGGTTTGGAGTTAACAGTCTGCTCTGGAAAAACTGGGATCAGGAGGGGAGAGAAGGCAACAGCACTGAGACCTGTCAGTGCCATTCAGATTGCACAGGAAACAAATATTGTGACCTCTCCACAGCTTGGAATTATTTCAGTTTGCCAGACTTGGATTGTATTTTAGGAGATTTTTCTAATTAGTCTTGGAATTGGTAATGGAAAAATGGCATTGGAGCAGTTCAGATCCAAAGGAGGAGCTGCAGCAGCAAGAGGAGCTCACGTCAACTCCACTCTCTGAGGATTTGGAAAGGCACAAGCCTTCCCTTTCCAGACAGTTTGGCCAGGATTTCTGGAGATGCCAGCCTGGCACTTGGATCATTCTCCTCCAGCTCCAAGGGGAGCCAGAATGACCTTTGAAGATATTGATTCCCTCTAAATTCGTAAGGAAGAAAGAGGATGAGTAAGTTTTCCCTGTTTTCTGGAGTGGTGCATTCCACAGGATTCCAGCAGCCTCTGATGTGTCCCCAGAGAGCACTCGGACCTTGGCCTGCAGCACAGACAGCACATCCCAGAAAACAAAGCTGCCCAGGCAGCTTTCATCCTGCAGGGATATTTGTCTTCCAGAAACAATGCTCAGGAAGAACACAAGCACCAAGGAGCTTCTTCTGTGCCATTAAAAATCACATCAGGATCTGCAGCTCAGGGAATTGCAGCACGTGTCAGTGAGCCGGAATTCTTGGGGCTTTTGCAGTGTTTATTTGTGAGCTTCAAAGGGAAAAATACTGCAAAGCCACTAAAAGTAAGGGGGAAAGGTTCTGAGAGGAGCATTCTGCCCCTCTGCCCTTGGCTTGTCCATGTTTGGAGTTAAAAGACTCAAATTAAAAGAAAAAAAGGCCCAGAAGCCTCATTCCTGCTTCTCTCCATGCCTGGTGCTTCCCTGCCCTTGCTGGAATCACTATCAGCTTTTCCATCACCACCAATATTGGATGAGGAGGAAAACACAGCTTCACCTTCCATAACATGACAGGGATCAGGTTAAATTGGGGAAAAGGGTATGGTTGGTTATTTTTTAACCAGATGTGACCACACCAATGCCCAGCCCGGTGATTCTCAGAGAGGAAAGCAGAAATTTGGCTTTGCTAAGCAAAAATCCTACTTTTTCCAAAGGAAAAGGACTAACCACAGACTAAGGTGTGTCTCCTCCCTCCAGTCCATCCATGTGTGTTCCAACTAAATGAATATTTAATTAAACATTTTGGAAAGGCTCCAAAGGGAGCTCTGAGGAACATCAGGAGCAGCCCTGCAGCTGTTCAAGAGACAGGGAGAAAAAAGGCTTTTCCCAATCCATAGGCTCCATCCGTGCAGGAAAGGAGCTTTGCCTCTCCGGGACACATCCTAAACCACTGGAAAGAGGTGGAGCTCCCAGGAAATCCCATTTTCACATGGACAACCATGAGCAGCAGCGACAGATTTCCCTGAGCCCAGCTGGAATAATCAAAGATCCAAAGGGAGCCTGGCAAATCAGCATTTCTGGATTTAATCCACCCAACCTGGCTGCTGAGGCAGCTCTGATTCTCGCAGGAAGGAGGTTTCTGGGAAAGGAGAACCCATCCTGCCCCTCCTGTTTACTGAGGGAATGCTCGCCTCCCTTTCCGAGGGGAATAATTAAAACAAACAAACCAGAGTGGTGACAATTCCTTAATAATTTAGGGCTGTTTGTATGGCAAACATGGCTGAGGGTTGGGAGAATCATTCCCAGCCACTGATCCCAACAGAGAGCAGGAAAAGAGCCACTGAGAGCCTGGACTGTGCTGGGACAATGCTGCTGCTCCTGCTTCATCCATGAGCTGGAGCATTGTGCACATCAGGATCCAGGATCTGGGACAAAGGGGTGTTTGGAAGCTTTTTGTTTTATAGATGGGACAGACAAAAAGCAGCAGGAGTGCAAAAAAGGGGAGTAAATTCACTGCAGTGGTGTGAGAGCATCAGGTTGGACTTTAAAGATCTCTCAGAGCTTTTATCAGAGAATACTGGAATGGTCTGGGTTGGAAAGCACCTTAAGGATCATCCAGTGCCACCTCCTGCCATGGCAGGGACACTTTCCACTGTCCCAGGCTGCTCCAAGCCCTGTCCAGCCTGGCCTTGGACACTGCCAGGGATCCAGGGGCAGCCACAGCTTCTCTCAGAATTCCTTCCCAACATCCCATCCATCCCTGCCCTCTGGCAGTGGGAAGCCATTCCCTGTGTCCTGTCCCTCCATCCCTTGTCCCCAGTCCCTCTGCAGCTCTCCTGGAGCCCCTTCAGGCCCTGGCAGGAGCTCTGAGCTCTCCCTGGAGCCTTCCCTTCTCCAGGTGAACATTCCCAGCTCTCCCAGCCTGGCTCCAGCCCTGCAGCAGCTCCACAACCTTCATGTTCCTCCCTTAATTTTGGGTAAGAATCATTCAAACTCTGTCCCTGCTGGAAACCCACCCTGGATTTACAGCCGGAGAACATTCCCGAGCCAGGTCTGGGCAGAGACATTTTGTGCTGGCTGAGTTTGGGATGCCTCAGAGATCCAAAGCCACCTCCAACTTTGAGCTAAAAATTCCTGCTGAAAGATCCAGCAGCTGGAGCAGAGAGCCTGTTGCTGGGAATGGGGAGGGAAGGCTTGGCTGCACGAATCCCATCACCATGGGACACGTGGGCACTGGGAAAAGGGATGTCCAGAGGCAGAAGCAGCACATGGTGGGATGTGAAACAAACGAAATACTTGGAATTCCAAGGGTGTAGGAGGGAAAGCTGGAATGTTTGAACCAACATAGTCAGAGAACTGATAATGTGTCAGGCACTGCTGCAATCTCTCTTTGGGATGTTGGGAAGGAATTCCTGGCTGTGAGGGTGGGGAGGGGCTGGCACAGGGTGCCCAGAGAAGCTGTGGCTGCCCCTGGATCCCTGGCAGTGTCCAAGGAAAGGCTGGATGGGGCTTGGAGCAACCTGGGACAGTGGAAGGTGTCCCTGCCATGGCAGGAGGTGGCATTGGATGTTCCATAAAGTTCCTTCCATCCCAAACTGTTCTGTCATGTTTGTGATCTCTCCTAATGTATTTTAAACCCCTGTGGAGATAAAGAGGATTTATACAGCTCTTTGCTATGGAAAATCCACAGAAATGCATAATTATTCAGAGGAATTTTAGAAACAATGGTCAGGAGTTTATCCAAGATAAGGCTGGGATCACAGACCTCCTCCTATTGTCTCCCAGGGACTCCCAGGACCTTCCCCTGCCACACAAACCCCCTCAGACACACCAAAACACAGTTTAATCCTAAAAACCCAGCTCTCTCCACCCCAACCACCTTTGCCACAGAATTCCTTCACATTCCAGCCCAGCCTGTCACAAATATCACCCTGCAGAAGGAACAACCACTTCCAGGGAGGATCACAACCCTCAGTCCCTCCTCCCGGGGGGCTTCAGCCTCTCCACAGGGCTGGAGCTGCTCCCACATCCACGGAGTGCTCCCCATCCCACATCCTGTCTCCTTGACAGGCACAGCCCTCGCCAGCTCCTTCCCCTGGAAGGTTTCAGGGTGAGTAGGCTGGCAACACCTTCCCGTTTAATTAAACTGCAGCGTTAATTCTGCAGTGACTCAGAGCTGCAGGAGGCTCCCACCCCACCAACTCCTCCGAGTCTGGAATCCTGAGGGATTCCAGCAGCTCCTGCCTGGCGCAGGACATTCCCTGAGCCCTCCCAGCCATTCCCTGCAGAGCCAGGGACACAGTGCTGAGGATTTACCATGCTTATGGATTCATTCTTTGGACGCTTGAAAGTGGATGTTCCCGTAAGGGAAAGGTTTCCTGGGGGAAGGAATCTTCCCCCGTGGGGTGGAGCAGAGGTTGGTCTATAAACCTGGATCCACAGGCCCTCACAGGGGGGCCAAGACCCTCTGACACCCCACCAAGGGGCTTTTGGGGGGTCTCAGCACTGTCTCTCTCCTCTGCCAAAGCCATGGGAATGGGGGAGCTCAGCTCCCCCTCTTCCCCTCCCGAGGGGATCTCAGCCACCCCCTTATCCCCCACCAGAGGGGTCTGAGGGAACTCCAGCTGCCTGCTCCCCTCTGGGGTGTCCCTCAGCCCCCTCAGAGCTCTTGGGGGTCCTCAGGTCTGCCCTTCACAGGCTGAGATCCCTCAGCCCCCCCAGGATGGGGGTCCCTCTGTCCTCTTCGGGGGTCGAGATCCCTTAGCTCCCCCTTCTGAGGCTGGGCACCCTCATGTCCCCTCAGGGCTGTGGGGGTCCCTCACCCCCATCAGGGACTGGGGAGTCCCTCATGTCCCCTCAGGGCTCGAGGTCTCCCAGCCCCTCAGCCCCTTATGGCTCGGCTGTCCCTCACCCCTCATGGCTCGGCTGTCCCTCAGCCCCTCATGGCTCGGCTGTCCCTCAGCCCCTCATGGCTCGGCTGTCCCTCAGCCCCTCAGCCCCTCAGCCCCCGGGCCGCACCTTGAGCGTCACATCGCACAGCTTGCCCTGCCGCCGGATCTCGCCCATCACTCCATAGCCGCGGCTGGGCAGGTCTCCCACCGAGAAGTGCACCAGATCCTCGGCATCCAGCTCCGGGTCCGCCGCCGCCGCTTCCAGCATCGTCGCGGCCACTCCCGTCCGGCTGCCGTCCCGCTTCGCCCCCGCCGCGCGCTGGCCCCGCCCGGCCGCCGTACGCGGGGCCGCTTCCGGGAGGGAGCGGAAGTTGCCGTTGCCATGGAGAAGCAGGAAGTGCACGCTGCCATGGCGACCACGGACGCCACGCCAGCCCCGGCTGTGGAGGGGTCGCAGGTGGGACAGGGATGGGGGATGCCCGGAGAGTCGCCCTGCCCTCCTCGAGGGGTGACCGGAGGTCGCATCCCCGCACAGGCGGCGTCAGTCCCTCGGGCATCAGCCCGCTTGCCCCGGCATCACCCCCCGCACACCTCCGGGGGTGGATTGGAGAGGCACAGGGTGGTTTGGTTGGGAGGAACCTTAAGGATCATCTAATTCCAGACTTTGCCATGGGCAGGGACACCTCCCACTATCCCAGACTGCTCTCAGCCCCAATGTCCAGCCTGGCCTTGGACACTGCCAGGGATCCAGGGGCACCACAGCTTCTCCGGACAAGTCCCAACCCTTGCAGATGGATTTTCCCCAAAGTCCTGCCGCAAGGGACCTGTCCCAAAGTCCCTGAGGTGTGGGAAGGGGACCTCACCCTCCCAAAGCTTTGGAGATGTGTGGCTCGTTGTTCCATGCAGCAAAGGGGATCACTGTCCCCTGTGTCCCCGGGTGTGTTTTTCATGTGGAATTGGCTCTGTTTTCCGTGGCAGGGGGAAGATGAGCAGGAGGGGCCCAAGGGGATGGAAGAGGGTCGAGATTCTCCATCCAAACCGGACACTGAACAAACGGTAATTCCAGCTGGGCCCAGTCAGAATCCTGGAATGGTTTGGGTTGGAAAGGACCTTAAATCCCATCCATTCCCACCCTGCCATGGCAGGGACATTTCCACCGTCCCAGGCTGCTCCAAGCCCTGTCCAGCCTGGCCTTGGACATTTCCAGGGATCCAGGGACAGCCACAGCTTCTCTGGACAACCTGTTCCTTCCCATCTCCTCGTGTTAATGAACACAACAGGAATAATTCCTTTTGTCCTTACACTTCCAAAGCCCCACACAGAGCATTGTTGCTGCAAGGAAAACTCCACTCATTCAGAATTTGTTCTCTCTCTGATTCATAGTGGAGTTTTCCCCTAAAATTTCCCCTTCCTGCTTTTCCCTGCTGTTTTTCTTTCTTTGGAACAAATAATTCACTACCTCTCAAACACTGGGTTCTGGGGTGTTTTTGGACAGAGCTCTGTGTCCTCTGTGAGCTCCCAGGAGCAGAAGGAGCAGGACCAAGACCAAAAGCAGGGGAAAGAGCAGCAGAAGAAGGATGAGGACCAGGAAAGCATCATTTCCTCCCTGCTCTCTGACGCAGAACCCGAGAGTGAGGCCCCCAGGTATCACCCAAATATTGCCCTGTTTTAAATCCAACAAATCTCAGCTCAGCTCAGACCTCCACACTGCATTTTAGAGCAGGCACAACAGGTAAGGTGTGACAGGTCACCAAAATCCTGAAGAGACCAGAAATCCCAATGATTTTGTCCAAAACTAGAAGTTGTCACTACTTACTACAGAATTATTGAGCATGGGCTGTCTGGAGGAAGTGATTGAGGGAAAACGTGGGATCCACACATTCCAGGGATTTAAAAATCCTCAGTGCATGTGGCTTTAGCAGCTGGATGATCCCTGAGCCTTCCCCATGTTGGTTTTACTCAGCAGATTCTCCAGGCTGTGGATATTTCCTCCAGGAAATTGAAGATCACCTGTTTGTTAGGAATAAAAATAGTTTAAATTATTTTTTAAAAGGCTGCATGTGGCAAAAGAAAATCCCTACCCTGCAAATATTTTGCTTTGCAAGTCTAAGAGGAAAAAAAACTGGTGTTATCAAACACTCCTGTGCCTGACAGACATGAGGAAATCAGGAAATCAGGATCAGTGAGACACTTCTCTTTCCACATCCTCAGTTTTCCAAGCAGGACAACGCCAGAAAGAATTTTCAGTGACTCTTTACCCACAGTTGCTTTCAGTGGAGAATAAAAACTGCAGCTAAATAATTGACAACATTTTATTTTTAAATTTGACTCCTCTACCTCACCTTTTCCTGAAAAACAATATAAATTTCAGTTTAGGGAATGCAAGATTCTCATTTTCCTGTTTTTTTGCTCTCTCCTTAGAAAAGCCAAGCGAGTCCAGGCGTTTGTGCGAGTCAAGCCAACGACTCATTTCGCCAAAGATATGATCAAGCTTGGGTCAGACAACAAGGTAGAGTGAAAGAAATTGGAAGTGGGAAAGGTCTGGGGTTTGATTGCAGCTTTTCCCGTGGAAAACCAGAATTTTTCCATCCCTTAAGGCCATGGATAATGTTTTGGGGGGTGTTGGTGGGTGTGTTCCTGCTTGGCAGTGGTTTTGTCACGGCAAGTGTGAGTATGGAAAACACACTTCCTGTGGTAAAATCACCAGGAAAACCCTTCAAAAGGACTGGGACTGGCTGATCCATGAGGAATTCCCAGTGGTAACCACAATTTGGCACAGCCTGTTTCTATCCCCTCTTATGCAAATTCCTCCCTCTGCCTTCTCTTGCTTAATTAAGAATTTCCCTGAGGCACAAAATCACAGAAAGTTAAACAGATGAGCTTAACCACATTTCCTATTTATTTAGAATATTTATCACCAGAAATCTGAGAGCATTACCAGATATTTTTAGGACATCTAGAGCCATCCAAGACAGTGAAATAACCCTGACATTTGTGCTCCCTTTTTACTTAATCCCAGGTCCTCAGCTGCTGAAACTCCTCAGGGCTGTTGAATTGATCTGCCTCTCTTTTTGGGTTGCAGAGCATCGATATCTACATCAAGAAACATCCCAAGGGAGGAGCTGTGAACAACACTCAGACTGACTGGTCCTTCAAGCTGGATGGGCTCCTCCACAATGCTTCCCAGGAGCTGGTTTATGAGACTGTGGCAAAGGACGTGGTGTCCAAAGCTTTACGGGGTTACAATGGTGATTTACTGCTATTTTTATTATTTTGATCATAAATAAAGATTGGATCTGAGGAGGGATCAGTTTGCTGTTCTCTCCTAGGCTCCCTCCTGAGTTGATTCTTCTGATTTTCAATTTTTCAGGCACCATCATGTGCTATGGGCAAACTGGGGCTGGCAAAACCTACACCATGACTGGAGCAACGTCTGAGTACAAACACCGAGGGATCATCCCCCGAGCTATCCAGCAGGTACTCCATCTGGGGGGGAAAAGAGGTGGGAGAAACACCCAGGAACACTCCTGTAGCAGCTCTTGCTGATATAAAAGTGTTTTCACACAGTGAATATGATTTATGTGGTTTTTAAATTAGTTTTACCTGAGGGATGATTATTAAAGAAATGAGAGTCTTCTTGTCGTTCTTCGAGGTTGTTCCTTTTCAGTTCCTGTTTAAGTTCTTGCTGCTCCACAAATGTCACCAAGCATTCAAAAAAAGGTGTTTTCCAAAATGTCATTTTGTGAAATCAGGTTAAAACTGATCATAAAATCATTAAAAAATACCTCTCAGGCACAGAGACACTGGCACAGGGTGCCCAGAGAAGCTGTGGCTGCCTTTGGCAGTGTCCAAGGCCAGGTGGGACACTGGGGCTTGGAGCAGCCTGGGACAGTGGAAGGTGTCTCTGCCCATGGCAGGGGTGGAATTGGATAAGCTTTAAGGTCCCTTTCAGCCCAAACCATTCCAGAATTCCATGATTCACTAAGATCATTGCATCCAAATCCAGGTGAAGCCCTCAGCAGCCACAGCTCAAATTTAGCCCCACAGAGCCCCAGATGTACTTGGAGCTGCTCAGAACTATCTATGTACAAATATCTATCTCTGAATTACATACATTTTTATCTTGTACATATCTTAATATATTTATTTCTATTTTATATCTATTTATATCTTATACCTATTTTTATCACCTATTTATACACCCATCTATACCTTATACAAATATCTCCATAAATATATTATCTGAAAATCCATAAATAGCTAAAAATAGCTATTTATAGCAAGATATAAAATATATCTAGTAATATAGAAATATATAATAATATAGAAAATATACATAAATATATAGTAATATATAAAAATAGCCAAATAGCTAAAAATTCTGCTTGTGAACGGAGACCAACCCTTTGTGTTTGCACAGATCTTCAAAGCAGCTGCACAATTCCTCAATGTCCTGGTCACTGTCCGAATTTCCTACCTGGAGATCTACAACGAGACCTTGTTTGACCTCCTGGCTCCAGGGCTGGGCCGTGGCATCAGGGACCCCCAGCTGGCTGTCAGGGATGGCCCTGAGGGGGTTTATGTCAAGGGCCTCTCAGTCCACCCAGTCAGCCACGAGGAGGAGGCTCTGCATCTCCTCTTTGAGGCAAGGCAACCCAAATATTCCATTTAATCCTGTGGTTGGGGTTGTTGGCTGAGGGAGGAGGTGGAAAAGCAGGAGTGGGTGGCCAAGGTGGTGGAAGGAGGTTCACCCAGCCCTCTTTATTGTGGGTGGAATGATTGGAAGTTCTTGGTTTTGCAAGGAAAATATCCCTGGCTCGGGGATTCTGGGAGATGCTCCAAGAAAAGATAGTTTGGGATGATCGTGGCACTGTTGAAAGTCCCAGCAGAGCTGTTTGGGGTGAGAGATTTGTGAGGGGACTTTGATTACTTAGATCAGCATCTTTCTTTTCCTCATGGCTGCTTCAGTTCATGAGGAAAACAGTGATAAATAATTGGATCTGGATGCAGGAAGTGCATTCTCGCCCAGAGCCATCTGGTGTCCTTAAAATAATTTGATTTTAATCTTAAAATCCTTAAAATCTGTTCTAAGCTCTGGAATGTGCAGGGACTGCCTTTTTCTCTTTAAAGAGTAGAATGAGGAGGATGATGGCTGAGAGAGCTGGGAATGTTCACCTGGAGAAGGGAAGGCTCCAGGGAGATATTAGAGATATTTCCAGGGCCTAAAGGGGCTCCAGGAGAGCTGGAGAGGGACTGGGGACAAGGCATGGAGGGGTGGAATGGGATGATCCTTAAGATCCCTTCCAATATCCCTTTGTGTTCCTGTCAGAGGTTCAAATCTGTGGCCATTTGAAGCTTGGGGGGCTCTTTGCTTTTCCAGTCATCAGGAAATGGAAAGAGCCATGGAGGGGTTGCCTGGCTGGTCCTCAAAAACCCCACAATTCCATGAGCTGAGCCTGGAATTTTCTCTCCATTGGCAGGGTGAGACCAACAGAGTGATAGCAGAGCACACCCTGAATAAGAATTCCACCAGATCCCATTGCATCTTCACCATGTACATTGAGGTGAGAGCTCCAGCATTGTTCCTAGGATTGAAAGGACTTTCTAGGGATTCAAGGGGATCTTTGCTGTCTGTTTTTTCCTGTATTTCTGTTTTGTCTGCTCCTAAGTGCAGTTTCTCTTCTTCTCTCCCTCAGTGTCGTTCCAGAGATTACAAAAATCTCAAGTGCCTTAAATCTAAACTCACCTTAATCGACCTGGCGGGATCGGAGAGACTGAGCAAGACTGGAGTGAGTGATGGGAGCTCCTCAGGTCCCTTTGGGCTCCTCACTGGGGAAAAACCAGGGCAGGGAACAGAGCTGGGAAGGGTTTGGAGCAGCAGGAGAGGCTGAGGGAGCTGGGAAAGGAGCTCAGCCTGGAGCAAAGGAGGCTCAGAGGGACCTTGTGGCTCTGCACAACTCCTGATAGGAGGGGACAGCCTGAGAGACAGGACAGGAGGAAGTAGCTTCAGGGGGAGGTTTAGGTTGGATATTGGGAAAATTCCTTCCTGGGAAGGGTTGTCCAGTCCTGGCACAGCTGTCCAGGGCAGTGGTGGTTCCCAATTCCTGGAGGGATGTAACATCCACATAGAAGTGGCACTTGGGGACCTTGGCAGTGCTGGGGGATGATTGGACTCAATCTAAGCTGCCTCTTCCAACCTCAATAATTCCCTCATTCCACAATGCTCTGTATCAATCAGACCCAAAATTACATCAACCCTCCAGAGTTTTCCCTTGATAAGGAACATCCTCTCTCCTGCTGTTTGACCACAATCTCTTCCTGCTGGTCTCTGTTGCAGTCTGAAGGCCACGTCCGGATAGAAGCTTCCTACATCAACAAATCCCTGTCCTTCCTGGAGCAGTTTGTCATCGCCCTGGCCAAACCCAAGCGGGAACACATCCCCTTCCGGCAGAGCAAACTCACCCACGTCCTCAAGGACTCTCTGGGTAAGAGCTGGCAATTCCAACAGCCACAGACAGCTCCTGGAAAAGTGCTGTTTCAATGGGCAGATCGAGCCCTGAGGCCATAATTTATCATGGGATCCTGGAATGGTTTGGGTTGGAAGGGACCTTAAGGATCATCCAGTGTCACCCCTGGATCCCTGGAAGTGTCCAAGGCCAGGTTGGACACTTGGAGCAACCTGGGACAGTGGGAGGTGTCTCTGCCATGGCAGAGGTGGCACTGGATGATCCTTGAGGTTCCTTCCATCCCAAACCATTCTGGAATTCCACCCTATTTTAATCAGCATTTAATATAATACACTGCAGAAAAGGAAGCAACAACAACCCCCCCCCCTAAAATTACATTATTTGCTTTATTTTTATTATCTTTTTTTTTCCCCAGGGGGAAACTGCAACACTGTCCTGGTGACAAACATCTGTGGGGAAGCTGCTCATGTGGAAGAGACTGTGAGTTGAAGGGATTGCTGCAGAATCCAAGCCTTGCTCCTGCTTGGTTTAAGGAACAATCTCTGGAGGGATTTGGCAGGGAAACCTCCTGCCTAATTCATCCCAAACTTTGGAGAGCTCATCTTATACCAATGGCTCAAAACCAGACTCCTGTCAGATGAGAGTCTGAAGCAGAGCAGGCAGGAGCTGCTCAGATTTAATCTCACTGGAGAGTTACTATTATTATTATTATTATTATTATTATTATTATTATTTTATTTAATATTTCCAATTTCCTCACTGGAATTGCACCAGTTCACAGCAGAGCTGAGCTGGCTCCCTGCTGGAGCAGGAATCAGGAGGAACCACTCAAGAGGTTGTTTTTTAACCTGTGAAATGATAAAATTGGTGAAAGTCTCCTTGTGTGAACTGAATCCGTAGCAAACAACAGGGAATCCCTTGGAGCAGTTAATAGATTTTATATTTCTCTGCTCTTGGATCTGATACAGTTAAGCAGAAAGAGATTGGAAAATGCCATCCCTGTTTATATCTCTTTTATTCACTTTATATCTTTGTTTTCCAGCTCTCCTCCCTTCGCTTTGCCACCAGGATGAACTGGGTGACAGCAGAGCCTGTCCCCAACGAGCCCTTCACTCGGGAGGTAAGGACAGGAGGGGCCTGGAGGAGGGGAAATTATCCCAGGTTCATTCATATTTAGGATAATAGCCTTAAAAAACAGAGGAAAATTAGGTCGTTTAATAAATTACCCTTCCTCAGCCACTGCTAATTTTAGGTGGATGATAAGATGGATCAATATTTAAATTTTTATAGGGATTGAATTAAGTTACCTGGTCTAAGGTAAAGCCTTGCAGGTGGTCACATCTTCCCTGATCCCAGGAATTCTTTCTCCTGCATATCCCAGTTTTTTTCTGATATGATTCAGCTCTCAAGAGAGAGATTTTATTGTGAATTGTTCCCCTGATATGCAGGGAAATCATCTCCAGTCCTCCTGCAGCTTTATCCCTGTTGCTGCTGGTAACAGAACAGCTTTTCCACAATTAGAAAACTTGTTAATCAAGGAAATAATTTAAAGGAAGGGATCATAGGATATCAGAGTGCACTTTCAGAATAAAAAACAAACTGGAGGAGCTGAATTTGGAAGGAAACTTTGTGCTTTGGTGCTCCAGGTGTCACTTCAAAGCAGCTCAGTGTCCACTTCTCCCTGAATCCCACGATTTTTGTACTCACCTTTCTGAAAACACATTTTAAGTAGTGGATCCTTGAAGATATTCCATGTTATGGAGAAATCCAGTCAAACAGAGCACAGGAAAATCTCTCCTTTGTCCCAGTTACTGTCAGAGCTGCTGAGTTTAGGGCAGAGGTGAGCCCTGCACAATGCTTGGCTTCCAGGAGAATATCCCAGATCCCAGAACTGATGGTCCCTGCAATTCCAGAGCAGGAAATCATCCCATTAAAAAGCAGGTGGCTCTGCTTTGATGGCTTAGGCAGACTCTGCAGGCAGGACCCAGCAGAAACTGTCCTGGTGGGAGCTAATCAAAGGCAAAATGATTTCCAGACCCACTAATTCCCTGCTGCAAGCCCTGAGGGAGCTGGGATCCAGCTGGGATATTCTCCAGCAGCCATTTGCATGCTGCTTTTATCAGGGTTTCTTTTTTCCAATATGATTTAGTCATTTGCTCACCCTTTTTTCCCCTGTTAGACATCGGTGAAGGCCTTGGAGGAGGAGATCCTTCTCCTGAAGCGGGAGCTGATGATGCAGGACGCCCTGGTAAGGAGCAGTTAACTCAGTGTCCAGTGGGATTGTGTCCTTCCTTCTGCTTCCAGCACCATCCTGTGGGGCTTGGGCGAAGCTCTGAAGATCCCACACAGAGGGATTGTGTTGGGATTTCAATCCCCAGCCACTGGAGGTGGTTTTTTCCAGGTTCTTGGTGTCCTTCTGTTGGTTGGTTGCTCCCAAATCCCATCTCCTGCCAAGGCAGGTGATGAGAATCCCAATCAGAAATGGACACACAGAAATGATGCCAAGTGTTTGCCAAACCAGTGGAATCCCAGAATGGTTTGGGTCAGAAAGGACCTTAAGGATCATCCCATTCCACCCCCTGCCATGGCAGGGACACCTTCCCCTATCCCAGGCTGCTCCAAGTCCTGTCCAGCCTGGCCTTGGACACTTGCAGGGATCCAGGGGCAGCCACAGCTTCTCTGGGCACCTTTTGCCAGCCTCACAGCCAAGAATTCCCTTCTTAAACCCAGTCTGAATCTCCCTGTTTTTAGTTAAAAACCATCACTCCTTGTCCCATCACAACGGGACTTGCTCAAAGCTTTGTTCCCATTGTTCTCACAGGCTCTGTCAGCTGTCTGGAACTCCCTGATTCTCAACTTTCCTTTTTTTTTTTTTTTTTTTAGGCAAATGGTTCCTTCATGACCTACAACCCCCTGACTGCAGCCCAGAGAGCAGAAATCAAATCTCAAGTCCAGAAATACCTCCGAGGAGTCATTCAGGACATTGATGTAAGTAGTGGAAAAAACACTGAAATCCTGATTCCATCCCATTTTCCTCCGAGAAAGAAGCAATGCAAATGTATTTTGAAGAGGCTGTTTTTCACCCCCAAACCACTACAGAACTGTAATTTAATTTGGTTTTGCATGTTAAGTCTGTTGTTACATTTTCATTCCATTTTTGCTGGTTTGGAAGCTCCAGGAGACTTTTAAGACTTTTTAAAGTCTTAAAACCCTTTAAATTGTTTCATTTGGAACTTCTTTACAGAATTAATAGCAAAATTAATGGCTTTGTACCTCTCTTCCTCAGATAGTGAATGTGAGGCAGATCCAGGAGGTGTTTAGACAGTTCAAAGCGATTTTAAGGTAAGTTCATAGAATTTCTGGCTGGTTTGGGTTGGGAAGAACCCTAAGGATCATCCCATTCCACCCCTGCCATGGGCAGGGACACCTCCCACTACCCCAGGTTGCTCCAAGCCCCATCCAACATGAGTTAAAGTTCCAAATAAAATGATGGGATTGATCAGAGTCAGTATGGTTTGATGTGGACTATTAAAAACTTCCAGAAAGTATTAAAATAACCATCAAAAAACTTCCATATCAAAGACACCCAAAGGGATGTCATGGAAAAGGAGAGGAAGAGGTGGGCAGAGGTTATGGTGGGAAGCACAGGAGGAGCAAGGTGGGGTTTTGGGGGTGAAACCACAGGTAAAAGGTGTTTTTCTTTGTCAGTCAGGCTTGGGCAGGGATCCCAGCTTTTGCCATGTGAGCCATGATTCCTAAAAGGCTGGTTTGTTTGTCCTTAGCCAACAGGAGGAAGAAGTGGAGTACAGGCTCAGGAACAAGTACAGGAAGAGACACAGAGATGACACTGCTGAGTCTGAGTCTGAGACTGAGTCTGAGTCTGAATCTTACTCTGACTCTGCGTCTGGCTCTGATCTGTGTCTGGATGGTGATGAGGAGCATCGGGAGCAACAGGAGGACATGGTAATGCCTGCTGCTTGACCTGCCCACAGTCCACCTTAGCACTGATGGCTCCTTTGCTGCCAAAATGGGAATTGCCTCAAATGCAGCTTTTCCATGTTGAAATCAAGCTGAGAAGTGTTAATGGGTTGAGGTTGTCAAAAAATGTGTCCAGAGCAGACCAAGAGGAATTCGGTCAGCAAAGGGATTAATTCAGCCCTTTATCTGTACAGAATAATTTATTAAATGGGAATTAGAATCCCAGAATGGTTTGGGTTGAAAGGGACATTAGAGCCCATCCCATTCCAGAGGCAGGGACACCTTCCACTGTCCCAGGTTGCTCCCAGCCCTGTCCAGCCTGGCCTTGGACACTTCCAGGGATCCAGGGGCAGCCACAGCTTCTCTGGGAATTCCATTCCAGCCTCTCCCCACCCTCCCAGCCAGGAATTCCTTCCCAATATCCCATCCAAACAGTCTCTCTCTCTCAGTTTAAAGCCACTTCCCCTTGTCCTGTACAATACAATCTACAAAGTGACCTGTCTGTTACAGGGTTGGAGAAGGTGAGGTCCTGCCTCTGCTGGGATCCCTATTTTAATCCTTGTAATTTCTGGAGCCAAGGATATAAACCACACCTAACCTATGAATCCTGCTGTGGAGTCTCACACAGTTTTTAATTCCCAGATTAGGCTGTGCCATGGCATGGAAGGGCTGCTGGATGAGGCCTGTACAGCTTCCCTGGTGTGGATAAATGGCTTATTCCTTTCTGTTTCTAGGAAAGTGCTGTTGATATGGATGAGGAATCAGAGCAGGAAGAGGAGGAAGAGGCTCCTGAGAATGGAAGTTCTACATCCCCCACCCCTGGGGGGAAGAAGGAAGCCAAGGAGGGTGACGAGCAGCTCACGTGAGTTAATCAGTCAGACATTTCTCCTTTCTCTCTGATAATCATGGCATTGTTCTGGTTGGAAAAGCCCTCCAAGATCACTGAGTCCAACTGTTCTCCAGCACTGCCAAGGCCACCCCTGACCATGTCCCCAAGTGCCACATCCACACAGCTTTTAAATGACTCCAGGGCTGGGGACTCCATCACTGCCCTGGGCAGCTGTGCAGGGCTGGACAGCCCATTTGGAGAATGAATTTTCCCAATATCCAACTGAACCTCCCCTGGCACAGCTTGAGGCTGTTTCCCCTTGTCCTGTCCCTTGTTCCCTGGGGCATCTGCTGTCACCAGCACCCACAGAGCCTTTCCCAGCTTCCCAGCTGCTGTCCCAATCCTTGTGGTGCCCCAAGTGCAGGACTCAGCACTTTGCAGTGCCCAGCTCTGGTCAAGCAGGAATGTGCAGCCCATGGAGGGAGGAATGGAGGGAGCTGGCAGAGGAGCAGGGAGGGAGAAGAGATTTTGGCAGGGAAGGGGGAACCTGTCAGCCCTGAGCAGAGAAAGAGCCTGCATTTTACAGAAGTAAAACCCTGCTTGGTTCCTCCCTGCCGTTCCCCAAAGTCCTCGTGCCAGGGAGCAGAGCAACTACCAAGGCTTTGGTGTCCAAGTGCCCTGTGGGCTCTGCTGTGCTGCTCTGGTTTTAGGGAGACACCAAGAGATCTGGCAAACACTCTTCTGTCTGTCTTCCAAGTCACACTCTCCTGGTCACACTATTCCTTAGGAAGAAATAAGGAATATTTCTGGGAGGGTGGGGAGGCCCTGCCCAGAGAAGCTGTGGCTGCTCCTGGATCCCTGGAAGTGTCCAAGGCCAGGCTGGACAGGGCTTGGAGCAGCCTGGAATGGTGGAATGGGATGAGCTTTAAGGTCTTTTCCAACTAAAACCATTCTGGGATTCTATGATGATTCTGTTCTTCCATTCCAAGAATTAAGGATTTGTGGGAACAATGCTGATTTTGTTCTGTGTCAGTGGCTATTTCCCTGGAAACTTTGGTAGAAGCTACTTCAGATCACCAGCTTTGAAATCAGCCAAGCCAAACCCACGGTGTGATTTGGTTCCTGTTCCCTCTGATGAAGAAATTAATAAATCTGGTTCATCTTTCTCCCCTTTCAGGAAGGAAGGAAGTGAGACCTCTACTCCTGAGACAGCTCAGGATGTTTCTTCCCCATCAAAACGTCCCACCAAGCATCTGGATAAGGATGAGGAAGGAAGTGAGCAGGACAGTGAAGAGACCTCAATCCCATCTTCAGGGGACGATTACCAGAAGCACAGGTAGGTTTTCCTGGTGAGGGAGAAGATCTGGTAGATTAAACCACACTGGAATGGTTGGATTGTGTTCCCTGAGTACAACTACAGGGCAAAGAGAAGAGATTTGGAGATCTTCAGGGCTGGATGTGGGACTACAAGAGAGCATTGGTGGTGGGGGTCACCTCTGTGCTTTGAGCTCTGCCCTGCCCAGTTGCTCTTTAATTATTTTAAATTTTAATTAATTTAATTAATTTAATTAATTTAATTTTAATTAATTAATTTAATTCTTTAATCTCTGAAAACTGCAGCATCCCTTTGGTGAGTGGAAAAACTGCAGGGAGAGCTCACATCCAGCGAGAAATCCCCACAGTCATGGAAATGGATCAATAGAATCATAGAATTCCAGGCTGGCTTGGGTTGGAAGGGAACTTATGGATCATCCAGTGCCACCCCTGTCATGGGCAGGGACGCCTTACACTATCCCAGGCTGCTCCCAGCCCTGTTCAGCCTGGCCTTGGACACTTCCAGGGATCCAGGGGCAGCCACAGCTTCTCTGGGAATTCCATTAGAGTCCCTCAGCACCCTCCCAGCCAGGAATTCCTTCCAAATATCCCATCCATCCCTGCCCTCTGGCAGTGGGAAGCCATGCCCTGTGTCCTGTCCCTCCATCCCTTGTCCCCAGTCCCTCTGCAGCTCTCCTGGAGCCCCTTCAGGCCCTGGCAGGAGCTCTGAGCTCTCCCTGGATCCTTCCCTTCTCCAGGTGAACATTCCCAGCTCTCCCAGCCTGGCTCCAGCCCTGGAGCAGCTCTGGGCCTCCTCTGGACTCTCTGCAGCAGCTCCAGATCCTTGTGCTGTTGGCCCAGGGCTGGGGCTGCTCTGCAGGTGGGATCTCAGCTCAGAGAGGCAGAGGGGCAGAATTCCCTCATTCCCTGCTGCCCACACTGAGGATTAGCCCAGGATATTGTTTATGGATCCTGGCACTGCAGTGAAGCTGTTGCAGAATTCACTCCTGGAGCTCCTCACCACATTTCCATTCTCTCCATGCCCTCCACATGGGGTTTGTGTCCCTCTGACGTCCCCAAGGCTGGCAGAACAGGCTGCTGCAGCTGCAGCTGTAGGAGGAACATCCCAGAGCACTTCCAGCAGCTCGGAGCTGGAGCTGTGGCACTTTGCCCAGGGGCTGTTGTTTACAGCCCTGTGCCAGCAGTTTGGCACAGCAACAGCGTCACACAGTCCTGGAGGAGTGGGAAAATGCCCTTAAGAGGTCACTCAGGGAAGGCAGTAGGTGGAATTTGGCTTTGCCCAGGCTGGAGTGAGGAGTGTGGAGCCTTCTGGGTACCTGTGTTGGAATGAGATGAATTTTAAGGTCCCCTCCAACCCAAATCATTGCATGATTTTCTGTTTCTACCTCCTGCTCCCAAATCCATCCTGCTCTCCAGGAATATCAATAGCACAGAGCAGCATCTGTGGACTGTGACATTCTCCCTTTTTTTGGCTGGAGTGGTTCAGATTGGAATAACACCAGGTGTTCACAGGGGCACATTGGCATCCATTCCCATTGCACAGAAAAGTCAAGAATGACACGTGGCACTTGGAATTCAGACTTGGAAAACAGGCAGGGCTTGCAAGGCATGGCAGCAGCATTGTGGAACCCTCAGAGCTGTGGGGTTTGGTTGGCAGATCCGTGCTGGAAATCCACCATGGAAAGAGAAAAGGCATTTGTTTAACAATAGGGAGGAACAATATCCATTATTTTTGTGAAAATTCAACCCATGGAAAGCCTGCTTTCCAGGGAATACTCAATTCTGAGGCATCTCCTGAGGAATATGGTGTCAGTGTGAAGAACTTTGTTCTGGGAGTAGCCTGGGGGACAGTGGGTGTTGGATTGGCATGGGAACAGAGCCAGGGAGCAGTCAGGACAGAGAGATCCCAAAGGAACCCATTGAAATCCCATCAAACCTCAGCTGTGCCCATTCCCAAGGACTGGAAAGGCTACACCTCAAATCCTGTGCCCAGTTCTGGGCCCCTCAGGACAACAGAGACATTGAGGGGCTGGAGTGTGTCCAGGGAAGGGAATGGAGCTGGGAAGGGTCTGGAGCACCAGGAGAGGCTGAGGGAGCTGGGAAAGGAGCTCAGCCTGGAGAAAAGGAGCTTCAGGGGACCTTGTGGCTCTGCACAACTCCTGACAGGAGGGGACAGCCGGGGGTCAGGCTGTGCTCCAGGAAACAGGGACAGGAGCAGAGGAAACAGCCTCAGGCTGTGCATGGGGAGGTTTAGTCAGATATTGGGAAAATTCCTCCTGAAAAAGGTGGGCAGGCATTGGAAGGGGCAACCCAGGGCAGTGATGGAGTCCTGGAGGGATTTAAAAGCCATGTGGATGTGGCACTTGGGGACATGGGTCAGTGGTGGCCTTGGCAGTGCTGGGGGTTGGTTGGACTCCATGATCTTGGAGGGCTTTTCCACCCACAACAATTCCATGGTTCCACACTGCAGGGCTCCTCCATCCAAGCAAGAGGCATTTGAGCTGTTCAAGAAGGAGGCTGGAAGGGAGATCCACCGGATCTTCAGGGAGAACAAGAGCATCCTCCTCACCAGGAAGAAGAGAAGCAATACTGTGGCCCAGCAGATCAACCAGAACAAGCAGGAGATGGAGCAAATCAAGGAGGCTCTGGAGGCTCAGCAGCAGAAGAGGAGGCAGGAGGGTGAGGAGGCAGCATGGGACGGAGGGGTGGAGCTCTGGGCTTCAAGGGATTTGGGGTGGTCATAGATTCCAGGATAGTTTGGGATCTTAAGGATCATCCCACTCCATCCCTAGCTGGGCAGGGACACCTTCCACTGTTCCAGGCTGCTCCAAGCCCTGTCCAGCCTGGCCTTGGACACTTCCAGGGATCCAGGGGCAGCCACAGCTTCTCTGGGAATTCCATCCCAGCCCCTCCCCACCCTCCCAGCCAGGAATGCCTTCCCAATATCCCATCCAAACCATCCCAAGGATTTTTTTCCCTGGGACTGAGCCAAGTCAGACCCTCCATCAGGCTGTCACATCTGCAGAGCCCTGTCCCCTGTCCCTGCTCTCTGCCCTTACCAGAACCTTCCCCTCCTTTCCCCCCATCCAGGAGAATACACGGATGAGAAAGGCCAGGTGATCATCGATGAGAAGGAGCTTTCCCTCATCCTGAAGCTGAAGGAGCTGAAGGAGGAGCACAGGGCTGGCTTTGCCGAGCTGCAGGACCTGAAGGCAGAGATCCAATACTGCCAGCAGCTCGTGGATAAGTGCCGGAAAAGGCTCATCTCAGGTATGGAGCACCAGGGCTCAGCAGCCTCCAGGTTATCTGGGATAAACCCAGACTGGAGCCCTCACAAATATCATAGAATTCCTAAGTGGTTTGGGTTGGAAGGGATCTGAAAACCCATCCAGTTCCAATCTCCTGCCATAATCCCAGGCTGCTCCAAGCCCTGTCCAACCTGGCCTTGGACACTTCCAGGGATCCAGAGGTAGCCACAGCTTCTCTGGGCAACTGTGCCTCCCTCCTAGCCAGGAATTCCTTCCCAACATCCCATCTATCCCTGCCCTTGGCAGTGTGTAGCCATTCCCTGTGTCCTGTGTCGCTGTTGAGCAGCTAGCAGAGTAATGAATGCATCGGTTCTCAGTGGCAAGAAGGAATGACCTTTATTGTTTTGATTTCATCACATTTATAGAGTTCTCAAAAGTCACCCAGATTGGTCAGTCAGAAGCCTTCCCCCAGGCCTGATTGGCCAGGCCTGCACTGCCCAAGTTCTGGGACACTGTTCCAAAACATCCAAACTTTATCTTTATTTACAAAACACAAGAAAACCTCTCATGGGAAAAACTGTGCTAGCCACAGTCCTGTCCCTCCATCCCTTGTCAAAGTTACCATCCTCTGTTCTTTTTCCCATTGCATTCCAGACTAGATTTATCCACGATTAGGTGATTTTTTGGACCTGACCCTGAATTGCTGCAGATTCTCTCTCCCAGATAATGTCCCTCTACTCCTTGGTGACACCACTACATGGGAGAAAAAGCCTTCCACAAGGAATTTTCCAACATTGCTCCCACTGCTAACTCTGGATCTTATCCTTGATTTTATTCTGTAGAGGTGGTGGTTAAGGAATTGCCTGGGACAGGGCTTTGGCTCTGGATTTCCAAAATCTCCTCTGTCCCCCTGAGTTCCAGAGTTGCAGCCTTGGCAGGAAGCAGAGCTTGGTCCCAGCTCTGCCTGGGGAATCCCTGCAAATTCCTGGTGGGCTCCAGCTTGGAATCTGTGGATTCAAGCTACCCCTGCTGTATCCCTGGATTTGCATCTCTAATGGAAGCCAATTCATGCATGAATTCCAGAGTCCCAAACATTTGGGTGCTGCACACATGGCAACAGCTTGGATCCATCAGAGCATCCCACGCTGGAAGAAATGCATGGATCATTCCAGGGATAAACAAGGCCCAATCATAACTTTGCCACTGGTTTCTGTTAGATCTGGGTTTGGCATTTTTGGGTGTTCCAGATGTTTACTGTGTGTTCAAACATCCACATCAGGACTGGAGTGTCTGGGAAATGCCCAGGATTAATAAGAACATAATTCCCACCTGCTGAGTGTTCTCTCTGGCTATTATGGGATGGCAAGTGGCTGTGCTTGAGTGGGTGGATTGAAATCTGAGCCCCAGACGTGCTGCCCATTCCAAAGGGACCCCGGGGGCTGCAGGAGCAGTGCCTTCTTGTGGCCAGGGGACTGTCCCCAGGGCTGGCCACCACCTCCTGGCTACCTCAGCCCAGCCAACAGCCTCCTTCAATTAACTTTTCCAGCCATTTAAACTCAAACTCCTGGAGCTCTGAGCTCCTGTCTGAGGGTTTGAGAGCACTGAGATCCTGCCTGATCCATAGGGAGAACCAATCCATGATTGGTCATTAATTACAGCCATTAATTGCCCCTCTTTGCTTTGCAGAATTTCAGATCTGGTACAACGAATCCTTCCTCATCCCTGAACATGTGCAGGAAACTCTGAAGCCTGGTGGAAACATCAGACCTGGAATGATTCCCATAAACAGAGTCACATGCCTGGTGAGTTATCCTGGAGTTCTGCTGATTCTCCTCGGGAGCCACGTGTGGGGTGCTGAAGGAATGATGGAGCCTGTGGGAGGAGGAGGAGGAGAAGGAAAAGGAGGAAAGGGAGGAGAAGGATGATGAGGAGATGGTGCTCTGTGAGGCACAGAGGGAATATATGGAGCCACATCATGCTGTCACATTCCCTTCACTGTTTAGAAGCTAAATCAAGACAGTGACTGGGGCACCTGGGCATCTGTGGAATATCAGGAGTTGGGCAAAGTGCCTGGAGGTGCAGGGAGGGTTGGGAGCCTGATTCCCAGCCTGTGGGATCTGAGGTTTGCAGACAAACTCTTGTGGCAGTGGTTGGTGCCAGTCCTGTTGGTGGAACCACCACTGTGGGGGCTTAGGGTCTTTATTCATCCTGAAAAAGCACATCCCATTTCCCAGAATTCTTGTATTAAAAAAATGTGACCAGAAGGAAAGGGGGCAAATTCTGCCCCTCTGAGGTGAGACTCCACCTGCAGAGCTGCTCCAGCCCTGGGGCCAACAGCACAAGGACCTGGAGCTGCTGCAGAGAGTCCAGAGGAGGCCACAGAGCTGCTCCAGGGCTGGAGCCAGGCTGGGAGAGCTGGGAATGTTCATTTTTCTGTTGGGAAAGTCCCAACCCCTACAGATTTTTGCCCAAAGCCCTGCCCAAACCTGCTCATCCAAGGTGTGGAAAGGGGAACCTCTCACTTCCAGGACTTTTCCTGGCTGAATTGGTGTTTGGTGCAGCAAATGGGATTGTTATCCCAGGTCTCCAGGTGTGTGTTTTCACATGGAATGGTGAATGCTTTTCCCTGGCAGGATGAAGATGAGCAGGACAAGTTTGAGAGGATGCAGGAGACAAACCTGCCGGACTGCCCAGGCTCTGTGTCCTTCTACAGGGCCAGGATGAAGACAGACCAAAAGGTAACTCCAGCTGGGCCCAGGGAGAATCCCAGAATGGAATGGTTTGGGTTGGAAGGGACCTTAAGGATCATCCAGTGCCATGGGCAGGGATATCTTCCACTATCCCAGGGTGCTCCAAGCCCTGTCCAACCTGGGCTGGAGGTTGGGAATGTTAAACCTGGAGAAGAAAAGGCTCCAGGGAGACCTGAGATCCTGCCAGGGTGTGAAGGAGAAGGACTGGGGACAAGGGATGGAGGGACAGGACACAGGGAATGGCTTCCCACTGCCAGAGGGCAGGGATGGATGGGATATTGGGAAGGAATTCCTGGCTGGGAGGGTGGGGAGGGACTCGGATGGAATTCCCAGAAAAGCTGTGGCTGCCCCTGGATCTCTGGCAGTGTCCAAGGCCAGCAGCCTGGGATAGTGGGAGGTGTCCCTGCCATGGCAGGGGAGGGGAATGAGATCCCAGATTATCCTTAAGCTCCTTTCCAACTGAAACCATTCTGGGATTCCACAAAAACATCTCAAACCTACCTTTTCACTGCTCAGAAGGGGAATTTCCAAGGGTTTCTTGTCCCCTCCCTGGAGCCTGCTAGGATCTGCTACCAGCAGAGCAATGCTGGTGTGATGGGGCTTTTCCCAGCTTTTTCCAGCACCACTTGGAAGGGGTGGGAAGGTGATTGGTTTTATTTTTCAGGAAAAAAGCTTTTACAGGTGACATTTGTGCTCTGAGGGCTGAGCTGAGGTTAATGATCCCTTTGTGTTCCCTGTTCCCAGCACACCTTCAACAGGACCATGGCATCCCTCCGGAAAATGCGCCGGAAACCCGGCCTGGTCACATCTGGTGGGAAGAAGAAACCCCTGTCCTTCCTGCCCATCACTTAGCCTGGATCCCTTCCTTCTCCAAGGAATGCCACCTCAGAAGTGCCTCATGCTTGCGTCCACCATCGATTTAAAAAAATAAACAGCAGCAACAGTGAACATCCAACCTTTGGGCAGGCAGGGAGTTTTTGGGAATCGATCCTGCTGTTTGGACAGGACGTGAGCCAGGCAGGCCAAACAGCACCACTTGTTCTGCTGAGCCTCTGGAAAAGGCAGGGTCATGGCAGACAGGTTGTTGTGGACAACCCAGGCTGCTCCTGATTCCCTCTTTCCTGGTTGTTCCTGTTGGAGCAACAGCCATGGCTTGGCCTGTTGGATCTGCCTGGAGAAGGCAAAGGAACAAAGATTCATTTCTGGGTAATCATGGAATAGTTTTGGTTAGAAAAGCTCTCCAAGATCATGGAGTCCAACCATCCCCCAGCACTGCCAAAGTCACCACTGACCCATGTCCCCAAATGCCACATCCACACAGCTTTTAAATCCCTCTAGGGATGGGGACTCCACCCCTGCCCTGGGCAGCTGTGCCAGGGCTGGACAGCTCTTTCCAGAAGGAATTCTCCCAATATCCAACCTAAACCTCCTCTTGAGGCCATTTCCTCCCATCCTGTCACCTGGGAGCAGAGCCCAACCCCTCCTAGCTCCAACCTTTTTCCAGGGAATTGCAGAGAGCCAGAAGGTCCCCCTGAGCCTCCTTTTCTCCAGGATGAGCCCCACCCCAGCTCCCTTAAAATTATTTGGGAAGCTGGAAGAAGAATGCTGAAAGCCCCAAAGTCAACACCCCACAGCCATCAGGAACATCTCACTGCCAAAACCAGCACCAGCCATGGTGGGAACAACCCTAATTCAAGCATCCCAGATTTTCCACATGCCACCCCCATTTACATTGAAAACTGGGAAAATTAATTAGTCCACAATGTTCAGTTTGCTTTAATTTGCTGGAGCTTCCTTCTGTCCCCAAAACAGCACCTGCCCCCTGGAAGGGCATTGGAGAACATCCCAGAAATCACCTTTTCCTTGTAATGACCCATTTCCAGAGGCTCATAAAGCTGCTGGAAATTCAAGCCAGGATTTCCCACCAAAATGCTTCCACACAACTGGAACTAAACCTTCCTTTGTCCTTCCCTCCATCCACCCCTCCTCTGCTTTCCACCCCATCCCTGTGGGCTCCTCCTGCTCACACCATGCTCCCACATCTGGGAAAATCCCAAGAAATCTCAATATTGGAAGCTGTAAATGTGGTTTGGAGGGTTCCATGTGAGTGGGAAGGTCCTACTGCAGCATCCCCAAAGCAGCTGGGTCTCCTGAAGTACTCTGCACCACTCCATGGAGGAGTTCTTCCAGGATTTGGGAAGCTGGGAAATGACCTGTGGAAGGAAAAGAGGGGTTTTAGTGATTTTTAGGGCAAATGGGGCCTGGAGCAGCCTCAGGGATCTGGTGCCAAGGGGTGCTGGTGTTCGAGCCCTGATCCCAGGGGTGATCCCATGGGTGCTGCTGATCCCAAAGGTGTTGATGATCCCGGGATGCTGGTGCTCCAGGGTATGGGAGACACCAGGGAAGCAGCTCATCCCGGACTCCTGAGGTGCTGGTGTGCCATGGGTGATCCAGAGGTGCTGGTGATCCCTCGGTTGATCCTGGTGATGCAGAGACACCA
Source organism: Lichenostomus cassidix (assembly GCF_008360975.1). Classification (NCBI taxonomy): domain Eukaryota; kingdom Metazoa; phylum Chordata; class Aves; order Passeriformes; family Meliphagidae; genus Lichenostomus; species Lichenostomus cassidix. The sequence goes on from NC_139482.1 coordinate 985,893, forward strand.
AGGGATCCTGGTGTGCTCCTGGAGAGATCCCAGTGATCCTGGGGGTGATCCCAGTAAGGCCCTGGTGATCCCAAGGGTGATCCTGCTGTGGTCCTGGTGATGCTGAGGAGATTTTGGTGATCCTGAGAGTGCCCCAGGCGTGATGCTGAGGAGATTTTGGTGATGCCGGGAGTGCCCCAGGCGTGATGCTGAGGAGATTTTGGTGATCCCGGGAGTGCCCCAGTGATGCCGAGCAGATCCTGCGGTGCAGTGGTGACCTGGAGGAGATCCCGCAGTGCCGCGGCTGATCCCACTGAGCCCCGCTGACCCTTCCTGGATCCCGTGGGATCCCAGTGACACCCAGGCTGATCCTGGCGTGTTCCCGGTGATCCCTGGAACGATCCCAATCTGCTCCCGAGAAAATCCCGGCGGTGCTGCCCTGATCCCGGGGGAATCCCGCTGGCACCGCGGCCGATCCTGGCGCGCTCCCGGTGCCCGCCGCGGCCTCGGCCATCCCGGCGGTGATCCCGCTATGTGCCCAGGAAAACCGCGGCGGGGCGGCGGCTAATCGCGGCGGCATGCCGGGCCCGCTGCCGGCCGGTCCCGGGGCTCGGCGGCCGCTCCCGGAGGGCTGCCGGCGCTGCGCGGTGCCGCGGGAGGAGGAGCCGGCGGCCGGGGCGGATCGCGGCGGGGCCGGGCCGGGCTGGGCGCGGGTGGCGGGGGGGCCCCGCCGGACCATGTGAGGAGCCCCGACGGGGCGAGCGGGGCCTCCCCGGCCAGGGGGCACTTGCGGAGCCCCGCGCCCGCCCTCCCACCATGGGGGATTTCTACGACCCGGAGCACCCCACGCCGGAGTAAGCGCGGCCCTCCGCGGCCTCGGGCCCGCCGGCACCGCGCGGCCGCCGGCAGCCGGGCCGCCGCCCCTTCCCCTCGCCGATCCCCTTCCCTTCCCCGTTCCTTTGCCCCTTCCCTTTCCCCGTCCCGCCGCCCTTCCCTTTCCCTCCGTTCTCCCGCCGGCCCGGGGTAGGCCGCGCATCCCCGGCCTTGCGTGATGGCCGCGGCCGGGGCGGGCGCGGGGAGGGCGGGCAGGGAGCGCGGGCAGGGCGGAGAGCGGGCGGCGGGAGCGGCCGCGCCGGGGGTGGCGGGTCGGTTCGGGGGCTGTGTCCCCCCTGTCCCTGCAGTGTCCCCTTCCCTGTCCCTGTCCCGTCCCTGCCCGGGGGTGCACGGGGGGAGCCGGGCGGAGCGTGCGGACGTGTCCCGGCCTCCCCGCGGGGCCATTTTTCAGTACCTTCTTTATTATTATTATTATTAACGCTGTTTTTCCTAGTTACCGAGCCCCGTCTTGCTTTTACCCGTGGAATTCTCTCCCCCCGGGCGGCCCCTGCCCTGACCCCATTTTCTGCCAGGAGGAAGGAGCCAGGGAAGGGGGAGCAGCCTAATGGCCGGGAACTCTGCTTCTCCTCTGGATGGGGAATTTCAGCAACCCACCCCCCTCATCCCGCCACGGCCTCCGGCTTTATCGCCTCTCCTGAGAAGTCACTCCGTCCCTGCTGGGTTTCTCCCCCCCACCCCTTTCCTGCTGGTTCTCAACGCTATTTTTACATTTTTAGACTTGGCGAAGGATTCAGGGGCTCCATAAACTTTGCCGGCTCTGGGGTGGAAGGAGCAGACACCTGGCATGGAGCACTCCCCGAGCGATGGCCGGATTGGAGGCAAAGCTAAACATGGTGGTTTTCTTTGAGCAGGGACAACAGAGCAAACCTTTTTTGAGGGAGTTTTGCCCGTGCCCACCTGCAGCAGCTGAGGAACAGCTTTCCCTTGTTCCAGCTGAAACGGTGCCGGTGGCTGAGCCTTCTAAAATTAGTGAGGAACGGAGGATTTCATTCGGAATCCAGGTTGTGTTTTGCCAGACGTGGCTCCCGGGACTGGAGAGCCTGGAGTCAATCCTGGTTTACTTCAGCTTAACCCTGTTGTCCCGTCCTGAGAGACCCTCTGGGTCCAAACGACTCTCCTGTTCATCCCACAGCTTTTAGGCTAATTTAGGTGTTTTACCTTTGTAGTTTGGAGTGTGTGGAGGGATCCTGGTGCCGGGGGTTGGGCTGGCACGTGGGATTTGGTGTCCAAAGGCAGCTGGGTTGTCCCACACTGCCGTTTGTTGTCTAAAAATGTCCAGTGGTGCCAACCTGGGCTGTTGAAAGCAGCTGGAGCGGATTCTGTAACGACTTTCTAATGGACTTATGGATTAATTAGCCTGATTTTGAGGTTTCCATGGGGCTCGTGTTCCGTGTTTGGACTCAGAAAGTTTTCAGGAGGTGTCCTGGTGTTTTTAGGGGTGCTGTTCCCTCATCCCCACCTCAAATCCTAGCATTTCCTACGCGTCCCAGTCACGTTCATTAACGACGTGCTTTAATTTGGATGTGCTTTTCCCAGCACGGAACTTCCACCTGGAGAAAAGGATTGTTTGGGATAATTTGCTGTAGGTTGGTAGAAATGTCTGAGGATCTGTTGGCTGTTTGGGAGGAGTGGAATCCAAACCAAACCGCGGTGGCTGTGGGATGGTTGTGGCTTCCCCCATTCCGTACCCGCCGTGGGGTGGGATTGGGAGGGATGTGCAGGGTTCATTTTTGGGATGAGCTGCTTTTGTAGCTCAGAGCGTTGGGATTGTGCTGCTTGGAGAGTGTTGGTCAGAGCAGAGTCTGGTGAATCGTCAGGCTCAGCCTTGCTTTTCCTGGGAATTTCTCACTGGATGGTTTGGGTGGGAAGGGACATTAAGGATCATCTCATTTCACCCCTGCCGTGGGCAGGGACACCTTCCACTATCCCAGGTTGCTCCAAGCCCACTCCAGCCTGGCCTTGGACACTTGCAGGGATGCTGCTGAGCTGGAGCTCCTCACTGGCCGGAGAATGTGGATGCCGAGCTGGGAGCTGAACGATGTCTCATCTGTGCTGGTGGCTTTTACTGGAATTTTACTTTTTCCTGTGGGAAAGAAACACTGGCTCACTTTTTCCTCGTTGGTCGCTCTCCGTCAACCAGAACTCGGATTCCTGGGAACCTCAGTGTCCAGCAGAACCAGGTCCCCTGGACTCTTTGGGTGCTCAAATTTGGGCCAGCCTGATTCCCTGAGCTCGGAGCCACCACCACATTCCACATGGAGCATCTCCATGGAGCTGCTGATGCTGGCCTGGACCTGTTTAGAATCCCAGACTGGTTTGGGTTGGAAGGGACCTCAAAGCTCATCCTGTTTCCCCTGCCATGGCAGGGACACCTTTCACTGTCCCAGGGTGCTCCAAGTCCATCCAACCTGGCCTTGAACTTTTTCAGGGATGGGGCAACCAGTGCTTCTCTGGACAAGCTGTTCCTGGTGGATATGGATGGATGTTTGTGTTCTGCTGCGAGCAGGAGCCACTTCATCTCTTGGTGCTGTTGCTTCCTTGAAGATTCCAAGATCATCCCCATCCACTGCATCCTGAGGGTGGAGGAACCTCTTGGACCAGTGACACCTCCATGATGGGACAGAGTCGAGAGCTCCAAGGATTTATTTCCTTCATGTCCTTCTGTTGACATGGAAACTACATTTATCCATCTCCTCCTGGAGATCTCCCCAAGGGGAATTCAGCTCTGTTTTTTGGGAAGATGCTTTTCCAGCCATCCTGGTGACACTGGTGGGGCTTGGTGTGTCTGTTGGTGGTTTGGATGGGGTTGGGATTTAGGATCAGAGTATGGAACATTCCTTTGATTTTGTTAACATGACTTGATGTGGATTCATACAGTCTGGAGCTCCAGGTTTTGGCTCTGGCTGTTACCAAGGATTTTTTTTTTTGATGTTCATTGGAGCTGTAGAGTCTCCTGGGCTGTTGCCTGTTGGTGTCACTTTGGGACTTGAGGGTTTTTTATGGGAATCTGGATTCTATTTTCTGCCTTTCCCTAAGGAAAACCATCCATAAGGTTGGTTCCCTCGGCACAAATTCCTGGCAAATGTGCTGTGGTTAAAGACCCAAATTTAGATCTTGCAGCCTGTTCCAATCCACCTGGGAGATGCTGGATTTTCCACCTGCATTTCCCTTGGAATGCTCCTCCCCTTTATTAAGGAGATTAATGATGTTCCCATGGGCTGTGGAGTGGAGAGAGGAAAGGGAGAAATTTGGCTCTCATTTCCTGAGAGCATCCATGGGTTTTCCAGCTCTGTGTTTCAGCTTTAATGTGTCTGAAAAGCTGGATTATTTAAGGAAAATTCTCTTAATGTGTTTGGCTTTGGGAGCCTGAATGGGGAATTTGGGAACTTGACCTGGGACTTTTCCAGGGATGGGGCAGCTGGAGCTTCTTGGGGCTGCCTGTGCCCAGATCTGCTGATCTGCTGATGGAATTTGAAATCCAATTTGTTGGCATATTTAGAAGGGAGGAGAGGATTTATAAACACATATTTTTGACAGGCATTTTTCCTTCCTGAACTTAAGGACTCCTTGAGGAAGTCCGAATGGGACTCTGGCTGTTGGAGTGTTGGTAGAGCAGCTTATTTTCTTTTTCCTTGATTTTTTTCCCCCTGACTTTTCCTGACTATTTTTTGGGGGATAAACTTCCCTAAAAATGCTCCATCCCTAGAGCACCTCTGCTGTGAGCTTCACCTTTTTGGGATCCATCCCAGCGGCTGCAATCCCTGGGGATGATGTGGAGCAGGACCTAAATTTCAGGAGAATACGAGTCAAAATTGGATCCCAACTCTTGATGTGAGGAGGAGGCATCAGGCTGGATCAGGAAGAGCTGGATCCTGAGCAATGATCCATGTGGAGCTCCATTCCCAGTGGATTCCCTCTGTATTGCTCCAAGATTTTACAGCTTCCCCAGCATCTTTGTAATTCAGTTATTTCCTTCCTGTCTGAAATGCACCTGCGGAAGTTTTCCAGCTGGAAATCCAAAGTGTGTCATTCCCAGGTAGCAGGAAATAGTTACAATTCCCAGCTTTTTGCAGCGTGGAAATCCAGCAGGAAAACCTCCACAGCCTGGTGCTTGGTGTTTGCCTGCACAGCCCATTCCCAGTTGGGAATTTTATGGCAAATTTCTGATGGAAAGGAGCATGAAAGGGGTTTATTTTCTTCTGTGGAATTGAGAGCAATTCCCAAGGTGTCCCTGCTCCTGCTGGCCAAAATCCCAGGATACTAAACTTCATCTATAATTAGCTTAGAAAGAAATACTTGGAGGATTCATATTTATTTCTATTTATTTCTATTTATTTATTTATATCAAAGGAGTGGCTTTGAGCTTGGCCAGGGCCTGGCAGCATTTTATTTTATATTTTTTGGGATGCAGGTTGCAGCTTCTACCCTTTGGAAATTGATTTTAGGGTCACCTCATGATTGGAAAGTGCTTTCATGTTAAATTTGGGATGAGTTTGGACTAAGAATGGGATATTTTGGGATTTGGTGTGGTGAGTGTTGGGAATATTTGGTGTCACACGTGTGTGAATTAGGAGGTGGTGACACTACAATTCCATGGTTTTGCCTCAGTGTGAATGTTGGGATTGGGGGGATGACAGGATTTCTCCTTTTTTTGGGAATGTTGGGAATGGCTGCCACCCATCCAGCTGTGCCCCAGCAGGACAGAGCCCTGAAACAGAGAGAATTCCTTGTTTTCCAGGCATTTTGGGAGACAAAGGTGCCGTGCAGTGCCTGGGGGGTGATGTCATTCAGGCTCCATAAGCTCCAGGCTGGAATTTGCCGCCCCATTCAAGGAAAATCCCTCAGGATGGGAGATACCTGATAGGTCAGGGAGGTGATGGAGGGCTGGAAATCCCTGGTTTTACCAGAAGTGTGGATCCTGGGGGCCATTCCCAAATCCTCCCCCTCTGAGGGAGGGGCGTTGCTTTGCTGCTCCAAGGAGTTTTTTCTCTGATTTTTAGCACAAATCCCAAATTCTTCGCTCAGCTCAGGTGGAGCCTCAGCAGCTCTGCGTGTCCAGGTGCTGGGAATGAATTCCTGTCCCTGGGAATGAATCCTTGTCCCTGGTAGCAACAATTGTAAGTAAACTGTGATTTTTATTACTATTTAAAATTATTATTTTAATTCTTTCAAAATTCCTTAAGTTTTCAGGTTCCAGGACTTCCTCCTGAAATCCTTTTCCTGCTCAAACCTATTTCACTTAAATTGAGGAATTTACAAAGAGCAACTTTAAAAAAGCAGTTTAAACAGAGGAACTTTCTCTGGGCACAGATAATTTTGGGATTTGAGCAAAATGATAAAAATGGTTTGGTTTTTTTTTCCTACTGTTCCCACTAATTCCTACATTTTCAGTCCTGGAAGTGGCTTTGTGCTGGTAGGGAAGTGTTTTGGTGGTGGGACTGAGCCTGAGCTTTAAGCCTGGCCTAATCTTGGCTTTAGGTTTTAATTCAAATTAGAATTTTTTTAAAAAGGAGGGGGGAAATCAGGAGTGAAATGATGCTCTTGACTGCTCTGATCCCAGGAATGCCCCAGACTTGTGTATAAAGTTTCCATGGAATTTTGGATTTCATGTGGATTTGGGTTTTTCTTGTACAGCTAGGTTTTAATGTGGATTTGGGGGTTCTTGGTGCAATTCCTGCCTGTCTATCCCTCCTGTGGAATCCCATGGGGAGAGATCCGTGGCAAACCTGCATTTGTGTTTAGATCCATCCTCATCCTTCCCTCTGCATCCTGGATGGACTCAGGGCTGTGCCTGGATTTCAGGATTTAAATGCATCAAGGTGCAAAAATGCAGTCCAAATTCCCTTTTTCCTGTGAGACTTTTCCTTGGGTGGCTCTTTGTGCCCGAGGGTGGCAAAGGAGGGATGTGGGGCAGGGATTACCTGGGAGATGATCCCATTGCCATGTGATTTATGGGAAGATGCTGACTCTGGAAGCTGCTGCTGGAATCTCCTTCCCTGCTCCCAGAGGAGGAGGAGGAGGGGGAAGTTTTCCAAGAGCCATGCTTTGAATTCCAGTGTGGATTTGTGCCTTTATTTTGGGTCCCATCTCACTTCCACCCCATCGTCATCCTCACCCTTCCATCCTCATCCTCTCCCTCCCTGAGGCAGGTGAATCCCTCTCCTGGCTTCCATGGGAGAAGCTTTGCTTTCCCTGATTCCTGTCTTGATTTCAAATGGAATTGCTTCCTTAGATGTGCCCTGGCCCTGAGCAGAAAGGGAAAAAAGCAGGATTTAGGGGGGATTTGGGAATTCTCAGGCAGTTGGGGAAAGGAGCAGAGAAAACTGGATATTTTCTTAACTGGATCTTTTTCCTGGAGCACACATTCTCTAAAATGCTGGAATTGCAACACATAAATTATGGAATAATTAATAAATGAAGTCACTCAGCTCCTCCTCAGTTCTATAAATGAGAGGATAAATCCCTACTCTCAATGTATTCAACTCCTTCTTTCCCTGGAATGTGCAATCCTCCCTGTTCTTTCCTATTCCAGCATGGTAGAAATGGTGTCACTTCCCTTGCTCCAAACTTCCAGCTCCAAAACCTCAGTGGAAATGTTGTGTAAACCAGGAAATGGGGATTTTGGGAAGCAGGAGAGCTGGATTTGGGAATGTGCTGCAGGCACAGCTACCTTGACCTCATTTTCCAGAGAGCTCCGCTTGGATTCCAGCTTCTGGTTAAATAAGATTTTTTCTAGGGATTTTCCTTCCTCCAGAGAGTGCTTTTGCCTTCCCTCTCTCCATGTTTTTTTTTGGGAAAGAGCAGAATTGCCTGTCACCTTCCCAGCTTTTTTCCTGGTTGTCCATTATCCATTTGCAGTGCAGTGTTTTTGGGAGCAGGGACACATTGGGGTAATAAAAGCCCAATGCTCTGCACAAAAGGCTCCCCAGCAATTCCTCCCAATATTCCATTAATATTGCATTAATCACAGGGACAGCTGCACTTTTGTCCTTGTTTTTTATCCCACATTAGGGATTCATAAACAGAGGAGCAGTGGCACTTCAGGCCTGGGATTGTTCCAGCAAATCCTTCAGTTTGGAGGATGGAAATTGAGGGGAAATTCAGGATAGATATGTGGAAGGAATTCCTGGCTGTGGGGGGGTGAGGCCCTGGTGCAGTTTTCCCAGAGAAGCTGTGGCTGCTCCTGGATCCCTGGAAGTGTCCAAGGCCAGGCTGGACAGGCTTTGGAGCAGCCTGGGATAGTGGAAGTGCTCCTGGCAGGGGTGGAATGGGATGGGATTTAAGGTCCTTTCCAACCCAGATCATTCTGGGATTCTATGAATGAGAGCAGCAGAGAGGGAATTTCCTCCCCAGCATCCAGGGATTTGCACCCCCAGCCCCAGAAGCCCATGGATACAGCTCTCCATCAGCATCCAGACAATGGTAAAACCTGCTGGATAATTCCTTTTTGCCTTCAGGATCCTCTTAGAATTCCAGATTTCCACCTGAGGTGTTGATTCAGTTTGTTGCCTTCCTGCTTCCTCAACCCCTGATGATCCATGGAACTCCAGCTGCATCCAGGATATTTTTGGCTAACCCAGCCTAAACAAAACAGGTTAAATCCCAATTTCCTGAGGTGGAAGTTGGCATTTGGTTCCCTTTCTTCAGGCAGCAAGGTGGCTTTCAGATGGATCCCTGTGAATTCCTGAGCTGAATTCCTGCTGGGAATGAGCCTTTTCAGCTCCCAGAGCCCCTAGGCTGCTGATATTTAGATAAGAAAAGCTCCAGGCTTCCAGATTTTCCTCTTTTGAGGGGAAAAAATAAAAAAAACCAACCCAGGATTTAGGGGAAATAAGGCTCCTAAAGTTTTGTCTTTTAGACTTTAGATGCCTGAGGACACTTTTTGGGCTCCTTTTGCATAAGGAAAACTGGGATAAAATTCCAATTATTGTGTGGGTTGCACTTAAAAAAGAGAAAAATCTCCTTCAGCTCAAGCTGTTGAAGCACCAAGAAATGCTAGAGCTGCTGAACTTGGGAATTAAAATACAATTTTATTTTTTAATCAATGTTCCTGTGACAAAATTGGGATGTTTCCATGAGGAGAGGAGCTGATAGATTTTAAATACAAAGAATTTTGGTCAAAATATGGCTCCATATAAGGAATTTTGGTGGAACTGTGGCCCCATATAAAGAATTTTGGTAGAAATGTGGGTCCATATTAAAAAATTTGATAGAAATGTGGCCCCATGTGAAGAATTTTTATATAATATGGTTCGGTAGCCTTAAAAAAGCTTTTCCTGGATTTTAATTGGTGTCTAATTTTTAATTTTTTAGAAAATTAACACATCAAGCTGCTGGAAATGGATCAAAGGTGGTGAAGTTTCCTGGTGGTGGAGTTAGTTTTGGTTATTTTGTTGATTTTGTGGGTTTTTTTAGGTTATTTTTAAAATTTATTCACCACTTCTCAGGGTGTTCAGCTCTGTTTTGAGCCTTATTTTGGATTTTACCAACCTTTTTCTCCTGACTTTCCCAGAAAAGAGCCACAAAGTGCGGGAATTCCATGTTAATTTTCATCCCAGTTTTGTTTTAGGTGCCTGCAGGGAGCAAGGTGGAGCTGAGGGAATTCCTCCAAACCTGTGGAGCTGGAAAAGTGCTGGAAAACCCCTGGGTTATGTGTTGGGATGGATCCTGGGCTTGGAACAGGAGGATTTTACGTAACTTCATCCCAGCGTGGGAGGAATTTGGCAAAAGATTCCCGAGGGAACGGCAGCGCATTCCCTAATTTTGGAATTCTGTTCTTATGGATTTTTTTGATCTGGGAATAAGGAAGAGGCTGGGAAGGAAAATGGGATCCATAGCGCATCTTTAGGAAGGTCAACACCTTTTATCTGAATTTATGGAATCCCAGAATTCCACATGGTTTGGGTTGGAATAGGATCATCCAGTCCTATTCCTTCTACTATCCCAGGTTGCTCCAAGCCCCATCCAACCTTTGGACACTTCCAGGGATTGGGATCATCCTTTTTCTCTCTTTTTCCTGCAGGATTTTTCTGGTATTTGAAAAATCCCAGCTCTCTTTTCTCCCTGTTGTTAATTATCCCTGTTACTAATTAGAAACATTAAATTTAATTGCCTCTCTCCTGGTATACAGCTGATTAAATACGGCTTTTTGTGTATAAGGAGAGTTGTTTTTGCTTTAGAACCCTCAGCTTCCACCTGGTGGTTGTAACTCCCTGCTGCACCTGCTTATGGATGTCTGGAAAATCTTCCTGGGATCTCCGAGGTTGGAAAAGACCTTTAAACAATCAAATCCAAGGTTTTTGTTGAGTGTTGACTCCACGAAACCTCAAACCCAAACACTCAAACCACACGGTGCTTCCTGAGCATCCCAAACTCCTCTTTTGGTGATTCTGACATTGAAAACTCCTTTGAGGCCTTAATTCAGCCAAAATGCTGCTCTCTGAGAGCTCCTGAATCCGTGGGATTTTGAATTCCTGGCTTTCCTGACCCCAGTAAATCCTGTCTGTGCCCTCGTGTGCTCCTCAGGCAGGAACTCCCTGCTCGGGTTTCCTTGATGGAATCAAAGCCTGTTCTTGCTGCTCTGGGAATAATTTATAGTCTTTTAATAAGCTGGATCAATTGGATGGGAGCCTTTGGAGAGGCAGGAGAATATTCCTGGGAGGATAGTTCTTCCCAGCACTTCCTTTTGGTCCCAGTTCCCAGCTGGTGATGGTTTCATTGGGACATGGGTGGTTCTTGTGCCGTCACTGTGTCCGGATTGCTCCGACATGGAAAATTTTGGCTTTTTCTTCTGGAATTGGATATTCCTCTCTGAGCTGATACTTGAGGAGTCTGTGAACCTTTTCTGTAGGAAATCTTTGGCTGTGTCACCCCGACAGCACCAAATTATGGCTCAAAAGCTGATAAAATGTAGGAAAATTCCAGCTCTAAGCTGTATTGGAGTGCTGGAAAGGGATTTTGGGATCTCTGGCAGATCCATGACAGAGAGATGGGAGAACTGTTGATGTCTTGAGGTGTGTTGGTAGTACCAAGAAATTCCCTAAAACTCTCCGGGGAGTTGAGCAAAGCAAGGAGAGGGATTTGTGTTCCTGTTCCTTCTCCTTCCCTGAGGAGAAACTTCACGGTAGGATCAGAGCAGAGATTTTGGGAAGAGTGAAAAATTTGGCTTCCTGTAGGCTCAGCATTGAGAATGGTCCTAATTAATTCATTATCAAGCTGCCAGAATAGAGATTAATTATGCAAATAGCCAGGGCAGAGGCACAGCAGTCAAACCTTCATTAATATCTTTAATTTCTTTTGATGAGAGGCAGAAACTTCCAAAAAGTTCAGGAAAATATTCGGATGGAAAGAACCTCAAATCCACCTTCTTCAATCCCATTTTTGAGGGTTTTATTCCTGCAGTGTGTTGGAAAATTGGAGACAATACCGAGCCAGCAGTTCTCTCCAAAAAGGTTTGCTCTGTCCTAATCCCTGCAGGATTTTCCAGGGAATTTTAGAGCCTCCCAGCTGTGCTGTTCTCCCTTCCAGAGCCGGTTTTGTATCCAGGTGCCATCGGTTGGTGTTTCCCTAATTCTGTGTCCTCAGGTCTATCCCATTCCAGGTCCAGATGTCCAGTGTTACATTTCTTGTTCCTACCTGGTATTCACACACCTTTTCTCCTTTTTTTTTTTTTCCATGTTTCCTTGGCTGGATTGCAATAGAGAAGAAGAAAATGAGGTGAGTAAAACCAATTCCAACATTTTTGGATCTCTTTTGAGTCCAGCTGGGTTGGTTTGACGAAAAGATTCCTAAATCCAGAGAGACTGAGGGGCTGGATAAAGCAAATCGGGGCATTTCTGGGATTCCTCTGGTGAAATTTGGGAAGGAAGGGCCATAATTCTCATTAAATTTGGGAAGGAAGGACAATAATTCCAGTACCACTTGTGCCATAAGCTCACAGGATGTGATGGCACAGCTCAGTGTAGGTTGCTGCTGGTTATTTAAGGACTTCATTTGTAAAAATAATGAGTTTTGCTGCCTGTGACTCAATGAGTTTATTGGGAAAAGAGAAAACTTGGAGGCCTGGGATAGATTTTAGTATCCTGACTTTGGAATTATGACTGTTAATCATTTTGGATGTGCTTTTTTTTCCATTTTGGGGGATGTTCCCTTTGTCTAAAACAGAGGAAAGGAAGGAGAATTCCTCTTTTCCCGGAGAGCTTTTCCAGTAGTTGCCACCTATTGCATTTCCCAAGTTACCTGTGGAGGGTGTTTGAAATTCCACAAGTTGTGTTTTGTTCAAATTGCTGTTATTTAAGGAAAACATCCCTGGAAGGGTGAGCACATGAGGGGGAAACATCCTGGAATGCGTCAGCTCTGCTGAATAGGCTGTGGGAAGGGGAGGAATGGAAGTGTGGATGGAAGCTCTTTTTGCCTGCAAGATCCCGTGCTTGGGAAAAGGTGGAGTTATCCAAACCCCCTTATTCCTATTATTTCATTCTTATTCCCATTTCAAGGCTGCTGTGCTTGAAATTAGAAGGATTTAAATAAAAATACTGGGATGATTTTTGCACAGAAAATAAGGGCACTGAGGTTGTAGCAGGAAGGAAAACTCTGAAATTCTGATTCCCTCAATGTCCTATATTTTTAAACATATATTTATTAATTGGTTATTTATCATTGATATTATTAAAGAGCCCAATCTCTGATCAGAATTTGGATTCAGATTTGTGGAGGTCCTTCAGTGTATGGTTGCAGAGGAACCTGCTCTCTTCTGTTGTCCTAGGACAAAGACACAGGTTGGGGTAAAAAAAGTGGGAATTTCTGGTTATAAGGATAATGAGTGATCCAGAAATCCCCCAAAATGCTGTTCCCACCCTCTTCATGAAGCTGAACCCTGTATCCTACAGGAGGTTGGTCTCAGAGGTGTTCAGCACTTCATTTACCTTAATTCTTCCATGAATTAGTTATTACAAACTTGTGGATTAATCCCAGGATCACTTCTGATGTGTGGATTCTTTGGAAAACAGGGATAACGTTTTCAGCAGGACTTTGTGGAGGTGGTTGTGAGTTGTGGTGAGAGCTGGACATGCTCTTTTTTCTGAGAGTCAATGTTTAGGCTGCCCTTTTAGCCAAGAAACTCCTTTAAAATCATCCCTGAAATGTCCCCTTATGAAAAACACCCATTTCAAGGAAATGCTTTTGGGTTTTGCTCCTGTTTTTCCTACTATGAAGGGAATTTGCTGCTGCAGATCCAAAGTGGTGCTGGGTTGGGTCACCAGGATGAGGCACATTCAGACCATCACAAGGTTTTCACAATGGAAAGAAAACCCCAGTGCGTCAAAAATGAGGATTTTTTGGGATATAAGATGTCCCAGGGCACAAAAAAATCGGGATTTTCAGTCTGCCAACATCTCATTTAATCATTTACTGCAGTGCGTTGAGCCTGGGCAGCTCCTCGTTGTTTTCCATGAGTTAAAGGATAACAAAATCCTTAATAATTCACAGGGGGCTGCAGGAAACTGCTGCTCCTGCCAAAAATGTGCTCATGGCACAACTATGGGAGCAAAACCTGGCTCTGGAATATTTGGATAGGACTCTTTCCATTGGAATTGGGCTTCCCACACAAAATTTAATTACAGTAATTCCCAGAGAAGGGATAGTGGAAGATGTCCCTGTCCATGGCAGGGGATGGAAGGGGATAATCTTGAGGGTCCCTTCAACCCAAACCATTCCAGAATTCCATGATTCTGATGCGATTCGGATTTTTGGGGATAAGGACTGTTGACAGCAAAACCCTTTTCCCACTTTATCCTCTCCAGGTTTTCATTCCCTGGGACACAGATGAGCTCTAAGATTTAAAACAGAGGGAGAAATGCCCAAATGGGTGAATATAGGGTGCTTTATGCTGTGAAAATTCCTGGTTTTGGGCTTGGAAGGTGCTGAGTGAGCTCCTGGGCAGGAGGCAGCTGGTGCCTCATGGGGGGAAGGACATGGAGTGTGGAACAGTCGGTTGATCCAGAGGTGACAGAGTCATCGCGCATCACTGGGTCCTGATGGGAATTCTTGGGGAGTTGTTAATTAATGCTGGCCTAGGCTCGAGCCTGGGAACTTGTAGGAATTTGTAATGTCTGGGATGAGGCTGTTGGAGGAGGTGGGAGAGGATGGGGTTTAAATTAGTGTTGTAATTCTTGTTGGTCTGAATTGTGCTGGAGCCAAACCGTGGAATCCCAGACAGGTTTAGGTGGGAAGGGACCTTCAGGATCATCCAGTGCCATCCCTGCCATGGGCAGGGACATACTCCACTATCCCAGGCTGCACCAAGCCCTGTCCAGCTTTTCCTTGGACACTTCCAGGGATCCAAGGGCAGCCATAGCTTCTCTGGGCACCATGTGCCAGGGACTCCTCACCCTCCCAGCCAGGAATTCCTTCCCAATATCCCATCTCTGTTTCAGTTTAAAGCCATTCCCTGTGTCCTGTGCCTCCATCCCTTGTCCCCAGTCTCTCTCAAGCTCTCCTGGAGCCTCTTTAGGCCCTGGCAGGATCTCTGAGCTCTCCCTGGAGCCTTCCCCAGTACTGGAAGGCTGCACCCAGGTGTTGTCTCTTGGAGTGTGAAAACAAACGTACTTAAAGCTTAAAACTCAGGATGTTTTGTAGCCTGGGACCACAGAAGCAGCATAAGAAAAGCAGTGTTCTGCCCTCAGTTAAGTTTATATGCTGAACTCTTCTTTTTAAAAAATAAGGATTAAATAATGAAAGGCCTTTGAGCTGGGTCATTAAGAAGTCAGCTACAAAGCCTCAGCCCAAACCTTAGAGGAGGTTTTGTTCCAAGCTGGAGAAGTCTGAGGAATTGATTTTTTTTCAGGACAGAGCTGAGCACCAAAGGCAAACCCAGGGTATCCATTTCTCTTTTAGCATAATGAAAAATTCACCAGGTGCAAGAAAATGCTGCAGAACTGAGTTCAAACCCCCCAAAATCCAATTCTTCCAACTGCATCTTCTTTCTCTTCCGCAGGGCAAACCCGAAACGGTGCCGAGAGCCGGTTTTATCAAAGGCCCCGTGTTCAAAGGCATCGCCTCAAGCCGCTTTTTGCCCAAAGGCACCAAAACCAAGGTTAACCTTGAGGAGCAGGGAAGACAAAAAGTGTCTTTCAGCTTTAGTTTAACCAAGAAAACTTTACCCAATCGATTCCTGGCTGCTCTGGGAAACGAGAAACAAAATGAAACTCCTACCCCTCCAGCGGTTCCCTTCCCAACTGATTTTAACCCCAAAAATAAACTGGACCTTGGGGATGCCGCTGGTTCAGCTGAGGAATCTTCTCCTCCGAAGCCGAAGGTAGAATTGGGGAAGATTCATTTTAAAAAGCATTTACTGAATGTCACGGCAAAGCCGCCCCCGGCTCCAGCAGCACTGGTGACAGAACCGGTGGCCTCGGCCACGGATTTCCCCCCCACGCCTCCGCCTCCCCCACCCCCTCCGCCACCGCCAGCATCACCCATGCCAGTTCCCGGAGCCACGGACCTGCCGCCGCCGCCGGTGACGCCGATGCCGGCGCTGCTGCTGTCGCCGCCTGGCGAGGCCGAAGCCCCCGTGCCACGGGAGCCGAGCCATGCGCTGCCCAAGGAGGCCTTGGAGCCGGATGCCAAGCAGGATCCGGTGCCGTGCGGCTCAGAGGAACGTGTGGGCCAAGCCGCGCCTGAGTGGACGGAGAGAACCCCACCGAAGGAAGATTCCCATATTGGGAAGGAGGATGAGGTTTCTGATGGCTCCAAGGGTGCTCCCGCATGCTCCCGGAGGCAGGGGTCCAAGAGGAAGTTCTCCCAGTCGGACGGCGCACCGCAGGGCTCCGAGTCTGACGAGGACTCCGTGAGGACCTCCTCCAGCCAGCGGTCACACGAGCAGAAGATATCCAGCACAGAAAAGGAGAGAGATCCCAGACGGAGTTCCGTGTCCCTCCGGGGTGATGAGCTGGGCAAGTCCTCGTCGCACTCCAGGTCAGACAGGGATGAGAAATACTCGAGCTATTCCAAATCGGAGAGAGACTCGAGGTACTCATCCTCCCGCTCCCGCTCGGACAGAGAGAGGAGGCGAAGCCGCTCTCATTCCCGCTCCCGCTCCGATCGCAGCTCCCGAACCAGCTCCTCCTACTCAAGGTCGGAGCGCTCGCATTACTACGACTCGGACCGTCGGTACCACCGGAGCTCCCCGTACCGGGAACGGTCGCGCTATTCCCGGTCGTACGTGGACAGCCGGGCGCGGGAGAGCTCGGACTCGGAGGATGAGTACAGGAGGACACATTCCAGGTCGAGTGATTCCAGGCGTACGTCCTCCCGTTCCTCTTCCTCCTACAGAGACTCGAGATCCTCTTACTCCAAGTCGGACAGGGACAGCAAAGCAGAGTCCTCTCACGCCGACCTGGACAGGAGAGGGAGGTCGTCTTCAAAAGCGGATCGAGATTCCAAAAGGACTTCTGAAAGTGAAGTATCCAAAAGGTGCTCTCCCCTCGATGAACTGGGCTATCGGAAGGGGACATCCCATTCCAAGCCCGACAGTAATGTGAATTCCTCCCGCCATAAATCCACCCCTTCCAAGGCCCCCGCACCAAAGCCTGATAAATTTAAGAGTTCTTTCTGTTGTACAGAATCGATCGAAGAAATCAAGTCCAAGTCTAATTCTCTAGATTTAGAGACCTCTTGTGTAAAGAGCAATGAGATCAGGGTGTCCAGTGCGAAAAAGTCGGAAAGGGAAAAGACACTTTCTCCGTTAAATCAGTTCAACGATTTGCCCGCTTTGCCAAAGGCCGACGAGTCCAAGGCGGGTTTGGTGAACTCAAAATCTGAGGAACTTGCAGCAAACGAATGCCACGACAGTGTTAAGGAGCAAGATACGTTTTTAAAGGCAAAGCATGATTCCTTAAGAACATGTTTCCCCATGGAACTGAGTGTAAATGGCTCTCCAGAGGGTCGGGATGAGGGTCTGGCGACTTCCAGTGCCTCCAAACCAGAGGACATTGCTGTGTCCTCTGACCACAGCCCAGGTCGGTCGGAAGCGTCGTCTGCCATGAAGATGAGCCCGTCATATCCATTGCCATCCAATGGGTTTGAGAGCGCTGATGTGTCCCAAGAGCAAGATCTGGATGATTCCCAGGTCCAGTCCAGCGAGTGCAACAGCCTGTGCCAGGAAGCAGAGGCTCCGGTGCCACAGCAGCTGGAGGAAGCTGTCCCTCTCCCTGTCGTGAATGTAGATCCCACTAAAACTGTCCTTAAGGTGGTGGATGAGGAGGTGACTCCGTGTGACAAAACCAAAGAACCTGTTTTTTGCTACATTTCTGACGATGCCACCCCTGACTTGTACCACTCGGAAGTGGAAATCGAAGCGGAACCTGCGGATTTGAAAGTGACATCGGAGACTTTCCTGGATGTGCAGGTGGAGCCGCAGACGGTGACGTGCGATTATGAGAGCACGGAGGATTCCCATTCCAAGTCTGCTGGGGAGGATGAGCCTGGCCATTCTTCCCATAAAATCAGCCTGGCAGTGGAAAGCTCGAGCAGGGATTCCTCCCAGGATGGCTGTTCCCAGAGGCTCCAGTCGGATCATCCCGTGCCGGAGGAAAGCATCTCCTCCAAATGGGATGTGCCCCCACCGGGTGTGTGCCAGGAGCCGCTCCAGCATTCGGAAGCTGAAGAGATGCAGGAGTTGGATGCTCAGCACGTTGATCTTGGCTCAGCAAAAGGCAAGTCATCGTTCCAGAATGAACATTCCTACTATTCGGAAGTGCCGCTGGAGCACCGCGGCAGAGAGGTCGTGGAAGAAGGTGCTGTTTCCACCGAGGGAGCTGAGCCGGATGAGCTGAAGGTTCAGTGTCTCGGCGTCCCGGCCGAGCAGGATGAGGTACACGAGCCCCTGGTGGCCTCGGCTTTTCCTGATGCTTTGTATCCCTCCTCCGATGTCATTGTCACTGCAGAGGACACGGAGATGGTGACCCAAGCCCCGACGTGTGACAGCAGTGGCAACGCCGTGGAATTCATTCCCGCTGGCCACGATGATTATTCCGACACGGGGGACAGCGACAGCGAGGGGGGCAGCGAGGACAGCGACACGGAGGACTCGGATTCCGATGATGGGACGCCACGGAAGCGGCTGCAGTCAGTTGTGGTGGTTCCCAAGAACTCCACCATAGCCATGGAGGACACCGGCCCGGCCTCCTCCCGGAGTAACCGGCGCTTCTCCGACCACTGGGACGACGAGCGGCCCGAGCCCAGCAGGCCCTACTATGAGGAGAGGTCAGACACCATGGGAAGTAAGGGCAGTGCTCAGGTGGAGAGCAGGTGTTCTCCCAGAGGAATGGAGAAGAGTCTGGCAACTTCCACGGAGCTGAGCAGGAAGGAGCCGGAGGAGCTGCGGGTGGATCCCTGCCTGGCCCAGAGCCCTGGTGTGGACAGCACAAGCCAGGCGGACCTTGGGGCTGATTCCCATGGCAAAGCCGGCACGGAGGAGAGGATGGTGCTGCCAGACATGATTGCTGTGGGAAGGCCTATGGTCAGGCCAGAGGAGCAGCCCTTCTGTGTCCCAGAGAGTTTGGAAAGCATCGACACATCCCGACACCAGATGAGCTCTTCCAGGCCCGACAGTCGGCAAGGGCAGGGCGGGCTGAACCAGTCTGGCCTCGCAGACTACTCCAGGCTGGATGGTTTCCGTGCCCCGGAGGAGATGGCTGCTGTGGGCTGGGACTTTTCCCAGCCAGAGAAGCCCAGCAGCACCTACCAGCAGCCAGACAGCAGCTTTGGGATGTACTCAGGCTATGTTTACCAGCCGGGCTCGGGAGCTTATCCCAGCTCGCAGAGCTACTGGCAAGGCAACGGTTACTGGGACGCCAGGGCAGCCAGCAGACCTTCTGTGGTGAGCTACGAGCGGATCCAGGGGCAGGTGCCGGATTCCCTGACGGAAGATCACGAGGAGTACGAAGAGGATGAGCATTGGGATGATGACTGCAAGCCCCGCTTTCCCAGCCCCTCTGGAAAATCCCAGATGCCCGGGCAGAAGGAACAGGGCTCGGTGCAGGCACATGAAATCAGCAGCAATTCCACCAAGGAGCCGGTGTCGGCTGGGGAGAAGAAGGAGGAGGTGAAAGCTTTGGAAAAAAACGACGCCAAGGAACGAGGCCCACCAAAAAAACGGCGCCCGGAGTTGGAGAGTGACTCGGAGAGCGATGGGGACTCTGGGGAGAAGAGGAAAGGGAAGCTGGAGGGGGAGCAGGTGGAGCCAGCACCGCAGGATTCCTCCATGGTGGGCAGGTTTTGCATCATGGATGACTTCAGGGACCCTCAGCGCTGGAAGGAGTTTGCCAAGCAGGGGAAGATGCCCTGTTACTTCGACCTCATTGAGGAGAATGTCTACTTGACTGAGAGGTAATTGCTGCTTCATCCCTGTTTTAATTCCTGGGGCAGGTGTGGGATTTAACTTCCATTTGGTTCCGTGGTGGTTGGGTTTTTATGGCCAAAGTGGCATTCTTTGGAGGGAGGGCAAGGGATGTTGCATTCCCTACATCTGGCAAAGCCCCCCCTGGGTCTCTTCTCCTGGAGAGAATTCCCCAGTTGGGCCCAGACAGTCCCACGTGCTGAGAAGAGACGGAGAATGGGAGGATCTGAAAGAAAGGTTGATATATTTATACCTCTTTTATACCCTTGCCAGATCTCACCTGTTCAATGTCCCAAATGCCAGCTCACTGCCTCTCTGTTGGCACAGGGAATTTTCTCTGGGTGTGGGAAAGGTTTTGGACACGTGTTTCCAAAAGCTTTGGTTACTTCCATGTCTTTATTATCATCTCAAATGAGTTTTTTTAGAGCCAACAACCCTAATTTGAAATACCACTTTTTTTTTTCTTATGGAATTTTTGCTGTGTTGGGATCCGTGCTCCAGAGCATCCCCAAATCCTTCATGGAAGCTAAAATATTAATTAGTGGATGCTTTTCTAATATATCTGCTTTTCTCCTCTTTTTCATCGTCTCACTTGACAGCAAAGCAGAGGTTGAAGTAACCAAACTCTCCAATTTGCCTTATTAAAATATGGATGTCCAAATAAATGTGGGTGTGGAGGAGAAAGGAAATCCAGTTAAATATCCAGGGAATTCTTTATAAGAAGTCACCTTTTGTGATCACAAAGTCATCACCAAACCGAGTGTCCTTGGTTATTCCTGTCCCTCCCTATCCCAAGGTTACCAATCCACATGTCCAGTTCCTAGGGGAGAAATTAATTTTTCAGTTTTTCCAACAACCACTGATAAGGGTTGAGGAGAAATTTCTCTGCCCAGCTGCTGTCTCACCTGTATTTCCACGATTTCCCTTGCACAGGAAGAAGAACAAATCCCACCGGGACATCAAGCGGATGCTGTGCGAGTGTCCCCCTCTGTCCAAGGAGGAGCGAGCGCAGGGCGAGGTGGCCTGTGGAGAGGATTGCCTCAATCGCCTGCTCATGATCGAGTGGTGAGTGGGATTGGCCTGGAGATGGCTTGGGAACCCCTCAAATAACACAGGAATTCCTGGGGGGTGGCAGTGAGTTGTCTGTGCAGGCCTGGAGTGGCTTTTGGAGCTGCCACCAGAAGCTGTGGCTGCTCCATCCCTGGAAGGGTTCAGGGTTGGATGGGGCTCGGAGCAGCCTGGTGTCCCTGTCCAGAGCAGGGGGGTGGAATGAGGTGATCCTTAAAGTCCCTTCCAACCCAAACCATTCCACGATTTAAATCCTTGAATGATCTGCAGATCAGACCTCGCAATCTCCTGGATCTCCTCTCCCCAGAGCCTCACCAGCCTATGGCTGTTGTCTCCTTTGCCCTCCTGGAAGAGGTTTGCTGCTCCAAGGTGCTTGATGGGATTTCCCCTGTGACACAAGGATTGTGGAAGTATTGGGATTACCTGGCAGAATCCCGACTTTTGCATTTATCTCATAGCCCAGACCTAGGGCAGGGAATATCTTGGAGGAATAACCCTCAAAACATGGGGAGAAGAGCCCAGTTTACCCCATTGGGATGCCCTGATATAGAAATAAAGTGTGATCAGCATTCCAAATGTTTTTCTCTCTCCAGAAATAAATGATCTGCATTTGCATGTTGACAGTCACATGGTTGTGCTTTTTATAGCAAACCACGTTCGAAGGTTTCACACAGAATTTATGATGATTATTTGGGATTTATTTCCCATCTGAGCCCTTTCTGTTTTCCTGCTGGGAACTGATTTGCTCCATTCCCTTCCCTTCCCTCAGCTCTTCCCGGTGTCCAAACGGTGACTACTGCTCCAACAGACGCTTCCAGAAGAAGCAGCATGCAGATGTGGAGGTGATCCTGACCGAGAAGAAGGGCTGGGGGCTCCGAGCTGCCAAGGACTTGCCATCGTAAGCCTTCCCTCTTCCCACAGCCTTTTCCTGCTCTTTTACTCCCTCCTGAAGGGAAAAGGGCCTGTGGGTTCTTGATTTCCTTGCCAGAGAGTCCCTGTTGGGTGTCCGTCTTCCTCACTGGGAGCTGCCCATCCATGGGTTGATCTCCCTCCTCCCACTCTGGTTTTGCTCTTCCTGGTTTCCCAACATTCTTTCCATGGCTTATTCCTGGGATGAATCTGCCTCCCCTTTCCCTGTCCCTGCTGCACTCCTGTTGTGTCTGTTCTTCTCTTCCCACCTCTGCAAAGCTTCCCCTCTACCTGAGTCCTCTCCTCCTTCTCTTGGACAACAAGAAGACCCCGAGGGGAACTTTGCTTCTGCTGTTAGTTAAGGATTGTACTTCCAAGTGCTGGTTTGGATGAAGCCAGGAAAGGAGAGAGGAGTGAGAAATCTGAAATCTCCTGAGGCACAGGGGAGGAGCAGGATAGGGAGACCAGGATGAGGTTTATGGGCGAAGCAGCAGCATACTGGAGTGTGTCCAGGGAAGGGGCTGGAGCACCAGGAGTGGCTGAGGGAGCTGGGAATGTTTATCCTGGAGCAAAGGAGGCTCAGGGGGACCTTGTGGCTCTGCACAACTCCTGACAGGAGGGGACACCGGGGGGGGTCAGGTTCTGCTTGGGAACAGGGACAGGAGGAAAGGGAACAGCCTCAGGCTGGGCCAGGGGAGGTTTAGTTGGATATTGGGAAAATTCTTACCTGGAAAGGGCTGTCCAGCCCTGACACAGCTGCCCAGAGCAGCTGTGGCTGCCCCTGCATCCCTGGCAGTGTCCAAGGCCAGGCTGGACAGGGCTTGGAGCAGCCTGGAATAGTGGAAATGTCCCTGCCATGGCAGGGGTGAAATGGGATGATCCCAGAGTTCTCTTCTGACCCACGCCATCCTGAAACTCCATGAATATATAGAATAAATATATAGAATAAACTCTGTTCAAAGGGTTGCTTTCTTCTTTTGTCACGTTCCCATGTGACAGCATAAAATCCCAAATTAATCAGAATTCCCTGAGATTAAGGCACATGATTATTGTTACACCACCAGGATGACCAGGCTGGGGGCTGTGTGCAGAGAATCCACCTCAGCGATGGATATTTTGTATTTATTGTGGTTTTGCTAAGAAAAGTGATGTTTTTTCCCTCCTGCAGCAACACTTTTGTCTTGGAATACTGCGGGGAAGTGTTGGATCACAAGGAATTCAAGGCTCGGGTGAAGGAGTATGCCCGGAACAAGAACATCCACTATTATTTCATGGCCCTGAAGAATGATGAGGTGAGCAGTGGGATTGCTGGGATTGGCTTTGGGAAAGGCTGGATTTAGCTGTGTGCAGCACCAACTCCTTGGGAATCCATGGAGCAACATCCTGTATCCATTAGGAATGTTTTCCTGTGGAAAGGAAACTTCAAGCCTCAGGTGTTCTTTAACCCATTGCTCAGTTTTAACAAAATTCTGGCACCTTAACTGTGTCCCATTGTCCTTAGAGAGGGAGAAGTGTCCTTCCAAAGGAAAACATGGAGCATGGCTTATCCCTTCCATGAGCAAACATCCATGGGAGAGGAGCCTTGTTTGGGAAGATGCTCCAAGCCAAACTCACCCTTTCTGGGTGCCCAAATAGACCAAAACCCCACATTTCCTGTCACGTTCAATTCCATGGAATTGGGGCATTTTTAGCTGGCAAAGTCCCTCTGTGCAGGAGTGCCACTGGAATATTTATATATTGGATATCCTGAATTATTTATGGCTGCTTTGGCTCTGTGGCATGTGGTGCTGTTGCCTCTGCCTGAGAACAAGGAGGAGAAATAGAAATTCCATCTCATATTCTCCTTGTCTCTCCTGTCAGGACTTTCTGGGTCTGGGAAGCTTGAGAGAAAAGGAGCTAAAAATACTCCAAGTGATTTTTCCTCTTTTTTTTTTTCCTCCTAAAATAAGGATTTTTGGGTTTGTTGTGTGATTTTAAGGGGCACAAAGGAGCATTTCCAGTTATAAAAGGAGTTTTATTTCGGGATGTGATCCAGAGGATGACTTTTGCCTTGGAGTATGAGGTGTGTGGGAGAAAAATTCACCTTCCCAACCCCTCATGGCTGTGTCAGAAACAAAATCCAGGATCCACACCCAGCTGGAGAACTCTGGAAAACTGAGAACCATGTACCTGAGTGCTCTTTTTGGGGGGAACCTAATGTCCTAACAAACACCAAAGTCCAGAATAAAGATGGGGAATATCAAATAAAGAGTGGGAAAGGAGATGATGAATTGTGTTTGTAGCTGTTTCCAATTCCAGGGAATGAGCCTTTTTTCCTGGATTTTTTGTTCCTTTTCAGATCATCGATGCCACCCAGAAAGGCAACTGCTCCCGCTTCATGAACCACAGCTGTGAGCCAAACTGTGAGACCCAAAAGGTAAAATCCTGGATCAAATCCCGTGGCTCCTCCCTCTGGAGAGCTCAGGATGAAGCGTTTTCCTTCTTTATATTGGGAATTTTTGTTGCTGTTGTATCAGTGACATGAGAACAACTGGATTTAAACCAGGCAATTTGTCCCATTTTGACCTCCTCAGTGCTGCTTTTCCAAGGATGAATGTGGTTTGGGTAAAGCAAACCTGGAGAATAACTCTTGGCATCTCTTTTCCACAGTGGACTGTGAATGGGCAGCTCCGGGTTGGATTTTTCACCACCAAGCTGGTCCCGTCAGGCTCGGAGCTGACGTTTGATTACCAGTTCCAGAGATATGGGTATGTTCCATTTCCTGGAGAGGAATTCTGTGGCCATTTCATCTTTCCTGGTGTCACTTTGATCCCATTCCATTCCTTTCCCAGATCATTCTCTTCCCCTCCTCTTCCTCTGTCCAGTTATTAATTAGTCAAGCTCCAGACTTCGCAGTACTCCTCAAGAATTCCTGTTCTTCCCTTCCCATCCCTCTTTTATGACTTTGCAAGTACTTGAGGAGCTGTAAAACCCCCAGATAACACATCCCCTCTTCCTGGCCTAATCCAGGGCTGCAGGGAAAGCTCCAGCCTGGAATTCAGATCCCTTTGCTAAACCTGAGCCTGATATTCCTGTATTACTTTTTGCTGAAGTATTACTTAAGGAACATCCCTTCCTTTTCCTTCTGGATCCTTCTCCAGGCCCTTCCTGTAAAGTGGGAAATCAGGAATGAGTTTTTAATAGCATTTTAAGATTATTCCTCCTTCCTAGAAATTCCTGGAGTTGAGCTTCCGTGGTTCTTGCCACTGCAGGGCCACATTCCTCCAGTGGATTCCACATATTTAAAATAAAACCCTACCATTTCTCCAAGAAATTGTGGAATAGAGTTTAAACTGGGTGGTGTGTTGAGTAGGAAATACGGAGGCTTGGTAGAAATATTCATTGAGAATTGTATGTATTATATATATAGTATTTATTTTATTTATTATATATATTATATACATTGTATATAATATAATATATACTATATACTAGATACGATATGCTATATACCATATGCCATATAATATAAAATATAGAATATATAGTATTAAATGTACCATATATGGTATTAAATATACCATATATAATATGTATTTAGTATATATATTACATATATTATGTTTGTTATCCATGGTTGTACATACAAAATAATTTTTCCATGTGGATTTTGCTGCTTCCATGAATCCTGAGTGCATTCTTTATCCTGTTTGGAGCTCTAAAATTCAATATATGAGCCATTATATATATATATATATAAATAAATTTATATTATATATACATAAAAATTTATATTATATATAAAATGTTATAAAGTGCAAGCTTTTCCTAGTGGATGTATAATCCTGAGGATAAATTCCTTAGGAAAATTAAGGTATTGATGGCAGTGTGGGATAAGGAGTTTTCAGCCCCACCAGCTCCACCTTTTCCTCTCTGCTTCCTCGTTCTTGACCTGTGGAGAGCCTGGAGGTGAGGCAGGCTTGGCTTTCCAGCTGACACAGCTTGGGATCACAGGAGCTGTGTCAGGAATAAACACCTTACTTGCATTTCCAGTGGCTTTTCCATGCAGAGCCATTCCCATCCTGAAAGGGGCCAAGTGGCTGGAGCTGAGCTCTTGTCCAACTCTGTTTTTGTGTCCCCACAGCAAAGAGGCTCAGAAATGTTTCTGTGGCTCCTCCAACTGCCGGGGGTACCTCGGGGGGGAGAACAGGGTGAGCATCCGCGCGGCCGGCGGCAAGATGAAGAAGGAACGCTCCCGGAAAAAGGACTCGGTGAGTTCAGCTCTCCCGGAAACCCTGGCGTTGGAAAAGCCCTCTGAGATTGAGTCCAGCCATTCCCCAGCACTGCCAGGGCCACCTGTGTCCCCAGGCTGCATCCATGTGGCTTTAAATCCCTCCAGGGATGGGGACTTCACCACCAACAACCCTTTTCCAGGAAGGAATATTCCCAATATCCACCCTGAGCCGCCCCTGGCACAGCCTGAGGGGATTTTCTCTCATCCTGTCCCTGTTCCCTGGGAGAAGATGACTCCTTATGACCTCAGGGTTTAGTCTTTTCCATGCATGTGCCATTAAAGGTTGGATTGATGATCTTGGAGGTCTTTTCCAGTTTTAATGATTTTATATCACAAGGTCCCTAAATATTTGTATTTTCTTAGATCTTCAGTTAAATCCATGTTTCCTTTCTCCTGGTTGCTTAACACAAAATCCCACCAGAGAGAGACTTTTCCAGATCCAGTATCTGCTCATCCATAACTAAAACCCACTGTAAATTCCACATGGATTTAAAAATTTGGGTTGTTTTAAATTTTTAAACATTGATGAAATATGAACAATATTGGCTTCACCATTTAGGGCATCACCTGGAATTTGGCAACTCCAAGGGCAGAGTTTGGCCATCTCCAGGCTGGGAGTGGAATTTGAGTCTCTAAATTCCTTTGACATAGAGGCAGCATTTGGAATTGCAGGGACAGGTTCACACCATGTGGAAAAGCTGCAGAGAATCCAGAGAAAAAGCAGTTTTTCTGGGTGAAATCTGCAAGAATCTGCACAGGTGTAGTGGTTTTGATTGGCCCAAAACATCAGCGAAGTGTTTTTAACATCTAGGAGAAATTTGGGCCCCTCAGAAGCTGTTCTAGTAGGTCTAGGGAGGTGTCTGAGGGGTGGGGTGTGGCACAAAGATGGCTCCTGTGTGTCCTGAGTGCAAGTTCTGAAAGTTTTTACATCAAGTCCAGCAGAGCCAATCTCTGATGGCTCTGAAGGTGATGGACATGCTGCCGGCCAAGTTTGGGCCAATTGGAGGTGCTGGTTACGCCTCTGTGAAAACATGTTTAAGAAAAAGTCAAAACAAAGCAGGGGCTCACTTCTTTCACTTTGTAATTGGAGGAGGAGGAGGTGCAGGTGAAAATATGTGAGGGAGAACAGCATGGAGAGTGCCAAGGTCAGTGAAGAAGGGGGGAGAAAGAGGTGCTTCAGTGCTTCCAGCACCAGAGCTGAAACTTTCTGCTAGCTGTGGTGGAAGCTATGGGGGAGCCAGAAATTCCTCCTGCAGCCCATGGAGTCCATAAAAGATGCAGAAATGCACCCACAACTCTCTCCAGAGGAGGAGGTGGATGCCTGGAAAAGACTGTGAACCAGTGGGAGTCTCATCTAAGAGTTAAAACTGCAAAAAGCCTTGACTGAGAGAGATAGGCCTTGCTCCTGGCATGGAAGCAGCCTGGCCTCAGCTCGGGAGAGTCTGCACAGCACCTTATGGACAAAAGACTCATGTTGCAGCAAAAATTCGGGCGGGATATTGCTCATGAGATTAGACCCACGCCAAAGAAGTTCCTAGAAAACTATCTCTCGTGGGAAGGACCCCTGGCTAAGTAGAGAACCTCTTTTCCTGATTAAACTGACCAGAAAACCCCTCAACCTGCCCCCTGTCTGTGTTGCTAGTTTACAAAGAAAGAAAAAGGGAGGAGTAAGTGCAGAAACTGCTTCTTAAGAGGGTGGGGGTGAGAGCAGAAAACTGTCTGAAGAGAGAGAGAAACAAGTAGAAATAAAGAATATTTGTAGTAGAAAAATTGTAGTGATCAGTAAATTTGAGAATCTTCTCTGTGAACTAAAAAGAAACCCCACACCCTGCCCCCCCCCACCTGGCTTGTAGATTGTAAAAGAAAAAAAGAGGTGAATACTATAAGTTCGTAAGGGGGGGGGGGAGTGAACAAAATAATGTATAAAAAGTATATTTTTGCCTTGCATTTATCCTCCAATTCTGTTAAGTAATTAAACACTTTTTGCAACTTTAAACTTAAAGCCTGTTTACCCTTCTTCGTGCATCCTCCTGGCAAGGGTCCTGTCTCAAACCCACGACAACAGGCTCTTCTTTAATTCCTACAAATTGTAATTATTCCATCCTTTACAAACCTCTGTTCCTATGGATAAGATTTATTTCCAGCTCTTTTGGAAAGTTGAAAAATGCCAGTTTCACTTTTATTTTTTGTATCAGAGAGTGAGAAAGCCAAGAAATAATTTCCAAATCATTTATAGAGTATTTTAAAACACTAATTAGTCACTAATTAGTCACTTGGCTTTCTCACTCACAGAGAGTGAGAAAGCCAAGAAATAATTCCTAAATCATTTATAGAGTATTTTAAAACACTAATTAGTCACTAAATGGGTGACTGATGGGTGATATTCCAGTGTCCATGTGGAGAGAGATTCTCTAGTTGTAAGGATTATAAATCTATTATAGTTTATAATCTATAAACCTATTTCAGATTTATAAGGAATTTATACAATTCAGAATATAAAGAATAAATTTTATCTGGAATTAAAGATAATTTCTTAGTTTGTTTTCCTACGTGAAAAGATCAACTCAGAGCTGGAAGCATTTTGGTGCAGCCACCTGGAATTTCCACCTGTATAAAGCTAAAATGGGACATTGCTTAGGGAAATGGAGGTTGGAATCAGGGATTGCATGGCCTGAGGCT
The DNA here is from genome assembly GCF_008360975.1 of Lichenostomus cassidix. NCBI lineage: Eukaryota > Metazoa > Chordata > Aves > Passeriformes > Meliphagidae > Lichenostomus > Lichenostomus cassidix. Next base: position 1,014,092 of record NC_139482.1, read on the forward strand.
GTTTTCCTTTGCTGTGGCAGGTGGATGGGGAGCTGGAGGCGCTGCTGGAGAACGGGGAAGGACTCTCTGATAAAAACCAGGTGCTGAGCTTATCCCGGCTCATGGTCCGCATCGAAACCCTGGAGCAGAAACTCACCTGCCTCAAGCTCATCCAGGTGAGGAGCACCCCTGGGGAGGGGAGGGAGCCACATCCTGTTCAAGTGACACCCTGGGAGGAGGATCCTGCATTATTCCAGCCTCCCAAACTCAGCCAAATAGCTCCATGATCCATGAATTTATTCCCCAGTGTGAGCTGTAATGGTTATCATGGTCCTGCTGCTGGATCCCTGCTCCAATCCCAGCAGTTCCAATCACTTAAATCAGGCTGGACCTGCTCAGCTGCTGAGTTCTGGCTCTGCCATGGGTTCCACCATAATCCCAGTGGAGCAGTTTGCCATGTTTTTGCCTGGAAGTCTCTGACTGTTCCCATGTTTGGCTCTCCAGAACACGCACTCCCAGTCCTGCCTGAAGTCCTTCCTGGAGTGTCACGGCTTGTCCCTGCTCTGGATCTGGATGACAGAGCTGGGTGATGGCAGAGGAAGCACAGCCAACAACCTGAAGCTGCAGCTGGAGGTCAGTAATTCCTGGCACTGGGAACTCTCACGGAGTCCTCCAGGTGGGAAAAGCCCTTTAAGATCGAGTCTGACAGTCCCCAGCACTGCTGAGGCCACCACTAACCCATGTCCCCAAGTGCCACATCCACAGGGCTGTTAAATCCCTCCAGGAATGGGGACTCCGGCCTGTGCAGCCCTTTTTGGGAAGAAGGGTTTTGGCAGCTTAGCTGAAAGCACAGGATCACGAGGATTTTCTTTCCCTTCTGTTTTTTTAAATATAAATCTGTGCCAAGTGTTCATGGAAAACAAACTCAGGTGCCTCAGAACTACAGGCCTGAAACTTCTGCCCTCAGGCAGATCCTTAATAAACGGAAGGAATTTGCTCCTGTGGTTTTCCTTAGATTCCTGAGGTAGATTCCGTGAGCAAGAATTAAAGGGTGTTGCTGTTGCTGTTTATTCTGTGCTGAAGCACAGGGAATTTGAGATCCTGAAAATCTGAAGTGGAACTGGAAGTGTTTTGGTTTTCCATAAGCAGTTTGGGATTGGATGCCCAAAGGCATCTGGAAGTTTAAGGTCTTTGAGTCCAAGCTGTGCCCAATGCCCACCTTGTCCCCAGCCCAGGGCACTGAGTGCCACAGCCAGGAATTTCTTGGACACCTCCAGGGATGGGGACTGCAAACCTCCCTGGGCAGCCTCTTCCAATGTTTAACAACCCTTTCCATGGAGAAGTCCTTCCTGAAATTTTTCATCCATGACTTGTGCCACCATTAGATAGGTTAGATTACATATTTTAGATTTTAGATGGGATATTGGGATGAAATTCTTTCCTGTGAGGGTGATGAGGCCCTGGCACAGGTTTTCCAGAGAGGTTGTGGACTTCCCATCCTTGAAAATGTCCAGGGCCAGGTTACAGGGCTTGGAGTAGCCTGGGACAGTGGAAGGTGTCTTTGCCCATGGCACAGGATGATCCTTTAGCTCCCTTCCCATCCAAACCATTCTGGGATTCCCTGATCACCTTGATATTTCACAGTTAACTCTCCCTGAGAGAAGTGAATTATTCCATGTTGGCCACAGCTTTAAACCCAGCTACCTCTGACTGTGCCCTGCTTTCCCTTGCCCTCAGATCATGAAGACCCTGGAGCTGCTGCCCATCCCCACCAAGAACATGCTGGAGGAGAGCAAGGTGCTGCCCATCATCCAGCGCTGGGCTCAGACCAAGACAGCAGTGCCGCAGCTCAGCGAGGGCGACGGATATTCCAGCGAGAACACTTCCCGGGCTCACACCCCCCTCAACACCCCGGAGCTCTCGGCCAAGCAGAGCACTGAGGGTGACACAGACACCCCCAAGAAGTTGGTGTTCCGCAGGCTGAAGATCATCAGTGAGAACAGCATGGACAGTGCCATCTCGGATACCACCAGCGAGCTGGAGGGGAAGGAGGGCAAGGAGGATCTGGATCAGCTGGAGGCAGCCCAGATGGAGGTGACTGAGGAGCAGCAGCAGCAGCAGCAGCAGGAGATCAAAACTGCTGTGGAGGCACCAGTGGAGAGCAGCAAATCCCAGCCTGCAGAGCTGGAGGCCGAGCCTGAGGCAGAGGTGAAGGAGAGCAATGGAGCCAAGCTGGAAGAGCCCATGGCCATGGAAACACCATCACAGGATGAAGAGGAAGGAGTTTCCGACGTGGAGAGCGAGAGGAGCCAGGAGCAGACAGATAAAATTGTGGATGTGAGCGACTTGGCCACCAGGCTGCTCGACAGCTGGAAGGAGCTCAAGGTAAGAGGCAGCTCCTGGAGCTAAGGAAAATGTGGATTTGGTGGCAGTGTGGTGCAAATGGGGCTGGTTTGGTGTCTTTTGGTCAATATTTGGTGACTAAAATGGCATTTGCTACACACAAAGTGCTTTCTATATAAATCCTCTGGTGCAAACTACCCTGGGTGTGCCCAGAGTCCAGGTGTGGATGTGTCACACACTGAAATCTGGTTGGGTTTGGGCACACAAGGACACCTTGGTCATCCCATTGTTTTTTAGGTGTGCAGGGAAAGGGCAGCTCTGAGGGATTGAGATTCCCTTGTGAATCCTATAAGGAAAAGAGACCAGAGATAAGCATTTTGGGTGGAAGTGGTCCATGTCCATCAACACTGAAACAAGTTCAGATGGACTGTCTGCTCTGGAATTCATCCTTGGAAGTGTTCAAGGCTACTCCTAAGTGCCCCATCCCTGGAGTTGTCCAAGGCTGGCCGAGGCTTGGAGCACCCTGGGATAGTGGAAGGTGTTCCTGCCCGTGGCAGGGTGTAGATGATCCTTAAGGTCTCTCCTAGCCCAACCATTCTGGGATTCTCTGGATTCAGTTATCCCAACATCCTCAGCTTTTCCTGCCCTTTCAACATCTGTTTTCCATCTGTACCATGGAGCCTCCAGAGGAGGATCTATTGACCACAGCAGGTTCTCTCAAAAGCTGTGTTGGATCAGCCTCAGGGTCTTTGCAGTTGGAAATGCCCAGATTTGGGTGTTATTGGAGACTTGAGTGGTTTCACTCCCATCAAGGTCTTCTCCAGTAGAAAACCTCTCTAAGAGAAGGGCTTGGTGGCTCCCTCTGTCCTCTGGAATTGTATCCTTGTTCCATAGGTGGCCAATGTGATTTTCACCCCACAGCTTCTTTTTGATGGGATGTAGGATGATGTTTCAGTAATGGTTTTAAACTAAAAGAGGGAAGATTTAGATCAGTTGTTACGAAGGAATTAATGCCTGTTGTGAGGGTGGGGAGGGGCTGGGATGGAATTCCCAGAGAAGCTGTGGCTGCCCCTGGATCCCTGGCAGTGTCCAAGGCCAGGTTGGACAGGGCTTGGAGCAGCCTGGGACAGTGGAAGGTGTCTCTGCCATGGCAGGGGTGGCACTGAGTGTTCTTTAAGGTCCCTTCCCACCCAAACCATTCCATGGTTCTATGGATCTCACTCTCCACTCAGCACTTCAGTCATTCCTGGGTTTCTTGAGATCTTTGGAAACTCTCCACCAGTCTGCTTCTTCTGTAGGATTGCATTCCATGGACTATTTTATATTCCTTATATTCAAGGGCAGGAGGGGTGGGAACCTCTTTAATAAGGCCAAACCCAGTGATTCCTGATTCCTTCAGGAATTGAAGGCACTACTGTCACTCCAGCTTCATGTGGGCTTGATGGGACTTGGAGGCTCTTCTGCCTTTCTCTTAATCAACCACCAGCCCTGCTTTAATTACTGGAAGTAGTTTTAAGCAAATTTATGTTTTCTGATGCACTATAGAGCTAAGGAGTTGATTTACCCATTGACTTTGATAATGAGCAATCATGAAAGAGGTTTAATTAAAATAATAGGTGTTAATTGTGCTGCGGCGCCAGTGCAGGTGGTGGAGACCTCACCTTAAGGTTTGCTGATGCCATTCTGTAGCTACAAACACCAGGATTTAGAAATGCAGAGATTACCAGGAAAATTCGGGGACATTTTACCTCAGTCTGAATTTTTCGGGAGGATCATATACTCCTGAATGTTCACAGATTTTGGGCACAGTCGTTTGTGCCACAAATCTTAGAAGGGGAAAAAGTGAGGTGACTAAAATACATTTCTGCAGAGAGGTTGGGTTGTGGTTTGGTGTTTTCCTTCCTTTTTTCCTAGTGGATCTGATGATTTCCTAGATCTGAATTTGCAGACTCCTGGTGTGGTTTTCCTCTTGAAGTGACACTGTCAGGTTGAATTTGTGGTTAAATTGGGAAAGGTCCTTTGCTCTCATTGCCAAGAGAGTTGTTAAGATTGGAAAAAACCTCCAAGATCAAGTCAGACCTGTTTTAAACAGAAAGTTAAGTCAGGCCTTAGTCCTGCTCTGCTTTGGAGACAGATTTTGGATATCCAGACTGAGTTGTTTCTTTGGAACAGCCATGTTCCCTTCCACACTTGTGTGCAGGAAGAACACAGTAAAAATGGTAAAAAATACTCATAAAATATGTGAAATTTCACAAATCTCACCCAAAACATTGGTTTGAGACCAAATTTGATCTGACAATGTCATTTTATCCCCAAGATTTGTGTTTTCTTTGGAGCTTGAAGGCGCTCAGCTTGGGAATCTGCAGACCTTTGTTGAAGCTGTGGTTGGGCCATGGAGTCCTGACACATTCCCATATTTTAGATGGGAATCTCATCCTCTCTGTGTATTCATGAATTAACCTCAGGTTGTGGTCTGCTCTCTGGGATGGGTTGGCTATCATGAGCTTGGAGTAATCCCAGCAAATCCATCCCAAAAAAGCAGGATGGTGACATGGGGCTGTGACAACTCATTTCTCTCTTATGAAACAATTGTAGGGAAACTGGGAGCTGGGAATTTATCCTGTCCTGGAGTTTTTCATGGCTCTAAGAGTTAACTGCCTCTGTCCTACTCTCACCTCATGAGGTGCCACCAAAGCCCACCCCGGATGTCTAAAAGACAAATCCAGGCTGGAAGGGGGATGGATAATAATCCTTTCCCAGCACATCCAAGCTTTGGAAAAGCCTGGTTTTTGGAGTGGTGGAACACCTGGCCTTGGCTGGGGGGTGGGAGGGTCGGAATCGTCGTGACTTTAGCGCTGTCCTCTCCAGCCTTGCTGATGACCCCCTTGTAATTTCCACCATCCAGCTTCTCCGGGCAGCCAGAGCTGACCAAGGGGCTCCTTTTCTCCAACTCCGTGCGGAAGAAGGGAGAGGACATAGCGCCAAGAGCCGGGAAGATGGTTGGGAAGCTGGCTGATGCATGAGCAGTGTGATAGGTGAAAGGAGGACAGAGGTGGTTAACTCGGGGATGCCGACGTTATTTCGGAGCGTCCATTGCCGCCAATGGACGTCGCTCCGGGGAAATCCCAGCTCCCGGCCTGAAAGGATTTAAGTGAGCTTGATTTTTTTCTCTACCTCTACACACAGGACTTGTAAGTCCTTGCAGGGCTCTGACACTCCGTGAGGAGTGCTGGCCGATGCCGCACCCCCAGCACAGCACAGCACAACACACACATTCCCAGCGGGGTGAGTTTTCAGCCCGGGCTCGTGGGCGCCGTTCCCGCTCTCCGAGGAAGCGCCGCATGGCTTCTCCCGGGCTGAAAACTCCTCCCCAGTGCCAGACACCCAGCGAGGGCACAGGTGGTGGTTCTGCACGGTTCTTGCAGGTGGATTGCGCTCAGGTAAGGCTCTGTGGGCTGATCCCTGTGGAGATCCTGTGCTGGAGGTGACATGTGGTGTGATGGCCAACTGACCTCTCGGAATCGTCGGAACACGCTGTAGGGCAAAGCTTGGGAAGCTCTTCCCAACGTCCTCTTGATGGCTGAGGTTGAGTAGCTGAGCTGAGGGACAGGAGAGGACAGTTTGGTGCCACTCTGCCTCAGGTGGGAACGAGTTTTGGGAATCTTCCTCCACCCCTGAGGAGGCTCTCACCTTCTGGGAAGGAGCAGCTGGGAGTTGTGGCTCTGAGGATCCACAGGCCCTTTCCTTGTGAGTTGGAGGTCTTGGTTTTAGGAAAAATCTTTTGGAAGAGCCAGTCTTGGGTTTAAAAGGTTTTAGTTGGACACTTCTGGCCTCATGAGTGTTTGTGGTGATGTGGAGCTCAAGGCTGAGTCCTCACCCCAACTTTGGCCAAAGTGGTGTTTTTTTCCAATAGAAACATCCATCTGGGAGCTTAATAATCATGGAATCAGGGACTTGCTAAGGTTAGAAAAGGCCTCAGAGACCGTGGAGTCCAACCATCCCCCAGCACTGCCAAGGCCACCACTGACCATGTCCCCAAGTGCCACATCCACACAGCTTTTAAATCCCTCCAGGGATGGGGACTCAGCACTGCCCTGGGCAGCTGTGCCAGGGCTGGACAGCTCTTTCCAGGAAGGAATTTTCCCAATATCCCACCTGAACCTCCTCTGGAGGCCATTTCAGCCTGAACAGGGACAGCTTGGGTGACCAAGGCCAACTGAGCTTCCATCTTGCCCTGGGATGATCTTTCTGAATCTCCTCTGATTGATCTTGTTAAAGCTCCTTGAAGCTGCTTTTGCCTGTCCTCATCCCAGTCAAGCCCTCCTGGAGTGCCTGGCTCTGGCTCTGGCACGCACATCCCATGCTTTAATCAGGAATTTTACAAGTTGTTGTAACTTAGAGCAAGGAATAGTTTAGGAAAACAATGGGGCTGGGGAGCAGCCAGGCCGTGGTTTGCTGAGGGATTTTCTGGCCTTCAAGCAGGGATTTCATGGTGTTGGTCCTTCCTCTTGCTCTGCTCCATCCCTTGGGATCACGCTGGAGCTGCAGAGGGAAGGGAGGAGAGGAGGGAGGGAGGGAAGGAAAAGGATCCAGCCTGGTAGGGGATGGATTTTGTTGTGTTGTGTTTCTTCAGCAAGTCAACAGAAGTTCATAGAATGATAGGATAAAATCATGGAATCCTGGTTGGGAAAGACCTCTGAGGTCATTGAGTCCAACCACTAAATCAGGAATACCTGGCAGATCTATGGAGAAAGTTCCATCAAGGCACAACCTTCCTTTCCCACCACCGAATCCTTTGAGCTGTGAGTCCATCCTGCAGCTCTTCCCTTTCCTAAGCCAAGGCTGGGTTGTGCCTGAGGCTGGACAGCCTAAATCCCAACTTTTCCCCCCTCTTTTGTGTCGAACAGACTGGTGTCACTTCTCCTTCTGCATTTAATTTTCCGTGCAATCCCTTCAAAGCCGTGCTGAGCTCGGGAGCCATTTGGAGCCCGTTAGCGGCGGTCGCGTTGATTGAGGAATTCTGCAGCTCTGAGCCAGCAGCTTCCGTTTCCAAAAATAAAATAGGCTTTTCTTGGGAGTTTCCCCAGCCTGGTTTGACCACCATCTGCTTTTCATGGAGCAATTTGGACAAATTCCTCCGTTTGTTCCTGGTTCAAAGCCTCTGCTGCCTCCATCTTCTCGCGTGGCTCCATTGAGTAAAGCTGGAGTTGCTCTCCAACAGGACAGAGCTCACTCCCTGCTCATAATTCTCCAGGATTTTGGGCTTCCTGGGCTTGGTTAGAACTGGTCGGTTGGGGTGGATCCTGGAATGGGCTCCCCCAGTGTCCTGGTGAACCTACAGCGAGGTGTGGCAGCAGCAGCAATGCCAGGATTGCCAAATCCCCTTAGTCCAGGTGGTCCTGATCCTCCTCCTCTTCCCACTGACCCTTTTCCCAGTAATCTCCTGTTCCCCATCCTGCATTTAATGGGACAGATCTGTTTTAGGAGCTGGGGAGTTGGTGTAGTTCAGCTCTTCCCAACACTTGCATTGTCCTTCCATCATCTCATTCCTTGTTGGCTCCTCATTCCCTCTGGGAACACTGCTGGGGCAGACCTGGGGGGATTTTTTTGGATGTGCTGCTCTGAAAGTGAATGTTTTTAGGAGTTTAGTGTGGGGAAGGAAGGAAATAAAGAAATAAAGAAAGAAATAGGGAAAGGCCATTGCTGGTGAGTGATTTTGGGGTTTCAGAACCTGCCCTTCTGGTCACCTCTGTCCCACGTGAGGTAGTGAGAGGCAAAACCATCCCAGCCATCCATAGCTCTGGAATTCTGCAGGAAAATCAAATCAAATCATATATAATGGTGGGTTGGGGCTTGAAGCACCCTGGGCTGGTGGGAGGATCCCTGACCATGTTAGGGGTTGGGGTTGGATGAACTTCAAGGTCCCTCCAGCCCAAAGCATTCCATGATTCCAGGATTAGACACTATATAGATGACATCATTTATAAATATATAAATCCTCTATAATTACAGACTCCTCCTGCATCCCTCCCCGCCCTGAACATGGAGCTGCTGCTTTGTTTCATAACATTTCATCTGGAAAAAAAAACCCCTGGATTCAGAGTCTTTTAACCCATAGCAAACATATAAATAAATAAATAAAAACAACTTTAAAAGGGGATTTTTAAAGAATTTTAGTGCCTCTCTCTTTTGTAGATACTTCAAACTGCACATGCTGTGTTCAGGCTCTATGGAAAAGCAAAAATATCTTTAAAAAATGAAAAATCTTGGCTCAAATCTCTTTTTTTTTTTTTTAAACCAGGAGCAGCACTATTGAAGTGGTTTTGCCTCGTGGACAAACCACAACAAGGTTTCTTCTCCTTTCCTTTTTTCCACTAAAGGAAATTCTCATTTTTAGCCCATCCAGGGCTGGGGGTGGACACATTGCTAATGAGCCCCCTGAGACAACCATTAATTAATTCCCAAACAGCTTTAAAAACTCGAGGAATTAAAAAAAAAGGACATTCTGTAAAATCAGAGAGTCAAGTGAAGGTAAATTTTTCCACATTTCTGAGCATGTGGGAGCTGTAAATTCCCAACTGGGAGCAGCCTTCACCCCCCAGGAGCAGTTGAATCCAAATTTTTTCCCACTCTGCCTAAATGAAAGGATATTTTAGGGAAGGTGCCCTGGGAAAGCTGGAATGGCAGTTTGGTGTAGCACTGAGCATCTCCTTTATGATTTAATGGGTTTTTTTGGAATGCAGCTGCTGCTCCACCAGGGATGCTCCATCAGGCACAAACCATGTTTGTCACATTCTGCTTGAAATAATTGGGAATTCTTGGGAATACTGTATTCCTTCAGGAAGGGAGCAGAGCCAGGCCTGATAGGAGCAGGAATTAAACAAAAATGAGCTTTTTCTTCCAACCTTCCAGCACTTGGACAGTCAGGAATGCTGTAAAACCTCTGTAGGATCAGGGGTGTCACTGAGATAAAATGGGATTTACACTGTGAGTGCTGGAATATTCCAATTAAAATACAGTGGAATATGGAAAAGGGCTAATAAACCTAAATTCTTACCTGTAGGGATGCACAGTTGTTTCCAATGACATGGAAAGGGTCATTCCTGCACAATCCAGTGGGGTTTAACAGGGATGTTGTGCTAAACCTGAACCTTAGGGAAGGTTTAATCCTCATTCCCAACTCTTCTTCCCTTTCTTGCCACGATGCTATTTCCACCTGGAGTTGCCAGGACCTTGTGACCATCCATGGCAGGAACACCTCCCACTGTCCCAGGCTGCTCCAAGCCCTGTCCAGCCTGGCCTTGGACACTGCCAGGGATCCAGGGGCAGCCACAGCTTCTCTGGGAGTTCCATCCCAGCCAGGAATTCCTTCCCAATATCCCATCCATCCCTGCCCTCTGGCAGTGGGAAGCCATTCCCTGTGTTCTGTCCCTCCATGCCTTGTCCCCAGTCCCTCTGCAGCTCTCCTGGAGCCCCTTCAGGCCCTGGCAGGAGCTCTGAGCTCTCCCTGGATCCTTCCCTTCTCCAGGTGAACATTCCCAGCTCTCCCAGCCTGGCTCCAGCCCTGCAGCAGCTCCATGGCCTCCTGTGGGCTCTCTCCAGCAGTTCCATGTCTTTCCTGCACTGAGGGAGGAGCTGGATGAGCAGAGTTTGGAGTTTGCAGCCATTGAGGGAATGGTGGTGTTGCTGTCTGATCCCAGCAGCTCCAAGGGGTCACTCAGAGCTGAGCCTTGATCTCCTGCTCATTTCCCTTGGGATGCTCCAACATCAAACATCAGACCTTGGGAACATCATGGGGTGTAGGACCCTACAGCTTGGCCTGGGGCTCTTGGCCCAAAATTCCACCTAAATCCATCAAAAATCAAACACTGAGCAGAGGAAATATATGGAAAGCACCACAAAAAAACCCCAGAACTTCCCTTCAAGAGACCCTTTTTGGTTGTTTCTTATAAATGTATGATTTATGGCATTTTGGGGTATTTGGGGTGGTTTTGTGAGCAGCTGGAATTCTGACCCTGCTTGTGGCTTTTCCACAGGAGGTTTATCGCATCCCGAAGAAGAGCCAAGCAGAAAAGGAAAACAGCGGTGAGTCCTCACCTTTTCCCGTGTTTTGCTCTTCATTTTCCCTGGGGCTGGGAATGTCAAGGGATGTTCTGGCTCCATAGCCTGGTGTTCCTGCTCCTGGAAAGAGAGAGGGTAATCTGAGTGGTGGGTGCTGGGAGATGGAGCCCAGAGGGTGATGTGGAGCAACCCAGAACTTAAAATCATGGAATTGTTGGGCTTGGGAAAACCCTCCAAGATTGAGTCCAGCTGTCCCCCAGCACTGCCAAGGCCACCACTGACCTATGTCCCCAAGTGCCACATCCACACAGCTTTTAAATCCTTCCAGGGATGGGGACTCCACCCTTGCTGGACATCCCTTTCCACGAGGAATATTCCCAATATCCAACCTAAACCTTACCTGGTGCAACTCGAGGCCATTTTCCTCTTGCTCTAGGAGAGGGGAACAATTAATACTGTAAATAATAGAAATTCCCTCCCTTTTCCCTCCTTTCCCAACAGCTGACCGTGGGAGAGAGACAGCTGGCCTCAGGGATCAAACCCCTACTCCCAAAAATCCCATCCTGAGCCGGGAGCGAGATCCGGAGCGGCAGAGCCAGAGCAAGGAGAAGAAGAGACGGAGAGATTCCCTGTCCCCTCCATCCTCAGCCTACGAGCGTGGGACAAAGAGGCCAGAGGACAGGCAAGTGCTGCCAGGGATCTGCAATATTCCAGGGATCTGCAGTATTCCTGGGTAAAATCTCTGGAAAAAACGGTCCTGGGGTTGTTTGAAATCTGCCAGGGTTGGGGGTTTTCTCCTGGAGGAATCCTGGTGGTGAGAGTCATTCCCGGGAACTGGGTGGTTCCTTGGTGGCATCTTCTCTGGGATGACCTGCACCTCCATCTTCAGGGGTGTTTTGGGAATGAGATGGGAAGCAAGGGAAGCTCTTGTGCAGAAATTAGGGATCATGGAATGGTTTGGGTTGGAAGAACCTTAGAGCTCATCCAGTCCCACCCTCTGCCATGGGTGGGGACATCTTCCACTACCCCATGTTTCTCCAAGCCCCTGGGACACTTCCAAGGATGGGGAATCCAGGAATTCCAGGATGTAACCCTCCTAATGCAAAGAGCTCTCTGAGTCCTTCAAAACCCTTTCCCTTCTCCTCCTCCACCTCTTCCCAGTGTGCTGGGGATTGTTCTGATCTTGGAGCAATCCCTGCCTGTGCAGGAGGGAGCAGAGCCCAAACCAGGATTTCCAACACCAAAACTTCCTTCACCAAGTGATTATCCCCTAAAAATCCCTGTAAGGATAACAATCCAAGTAGGTGTGATCCCAGCATTCCCTGCCTTTCCTTGGGAGTGCTGGTATCACTGCCGTGGCTGGGAATGCGACTCCCAGTTAAGAGAAGGAAAATATTCCATGTCTTGCAGTTCAGAGAGACTGGAGATCGTGTCAAAGGCAGGAAAAATACCATGGAATTTCCTTTAAAGAAGGCAGTTCTGTGTTGTCCCTCTCCAAGCCACTCCATAATTAGGGAACAATTGGTGCCGAGTCAGCCAGACGAGGAAACCTCGCTCCTCCTGTCGAGCTGAGCTGGGAAAGTTGGAAACATCTGGATAAAAAATACAGATGTAAATCTATCCCTCTGTAATAAGGCTGGAAACATCCCCAGGAAGTAAATCCTGGAATTTTGGGGTTGTTTTAAACAGAACAAGCCTTTTTTGGGTGAGGAGTTGCTGCTCTGGCTGTTCCTCCTCTGCCCTGTCCATGTTGGTGAAGGACCAACATCCTTCTCTGGGAATGTTCTCCCCACTCTGACCATCACCCTTTGTTAACCCTGGGATTTAATAAGGAAAGTAACCCAATAGATGGAGAAAGGAGCACTAAACCCTCAGTTTCCTTCTTCCCACTCCCTCCATGGCAGCTGCTTGTGCTCCAAGCTCTCCAGGCAGTGCCAGGAAAGACTTTAATTAAGGGAATCAAACTCCTCACGGCAATGAGGTTCCCATTAACAGATCCTGCAGCTACTCTGGGAATGCCAGGAAACAGCTTCAGCAGATCTCTTGGTAGCAATGTGCTTTTGATATGTAAATGGATCCCAGGAACACAGAATATATGGAGAATATCCTGGATGCTTTGTAGAATCCATTATATTATGGCTGCAAAGCATTTTTCCTTGTAATCCCTGTTTTACCACACTCATAATGTGTGGAAATATCCACCTTTGATCTGAAATTTTCCTTGGTTGGGCTTTGATCAAAGTCCTTAGGCATTTTTTTCCTCCCCTTCTTTAATTCCCTGGAAAAATCCCTCCAGCTGCTCCGCGTTTTGGGATGAAAACTCTTAAGGAATGTAAAAAAACCCCATCCACACCATTATTTTTTGAAGCTGAAGTTGCGGTCTGGGAAGGAGCAGAATTCCAAACAGGAATGTGCTGCTTGCGATTCTCTTGTTCTTTGCTGTGTCTGTGGCTCCCATGTGGGAATTCCGGACTGGAAAGATGGAATTCTCACCACAGAGCTGGAATCTGGGAGAAGAGGTGCCGTGGTGTGAGTTGCTCCTGTCTGAGAGCCTCTTCCAAATTCCTTGTTGGTCCTGCTTTGGGAAAACATGGATTTTTTCCAGCAGGGCTTGTTTGAGATACCCTGCAGATTGTGACTTTTCCTTGGGTTCTCCTGGCCTTGGAGATGTTCCCTCTTTGGGTATCCCAGACAGTTTCTGCAGCATCTTTGCATCTCCATCAGCACAGACTGAACTTGGCCAATCCATTGGGATCACTCATCCTCTGCTCCCTGTGGATGAGTAGGACCAGCAGGTGTTTCCTGTGAATTGCCACAGTTGGTCAAACAGCTGGAAAAAAGGGAATGTTTTTAGGAATTGCTGCTGCTGTTGGGCATTCCGGGTTTTCCACTGTCCCTTTTGCTGCCAGAGCTGTGGATCTGCAGCTTCCCGAGGTCTCACAGCCCTTTCCCTGTTCCCTCTCCCCAGGTATGACACACCAGCATCTTCCAAGAAGAAAGTCCGGCCCAAGGACCGCAACAAGCTCTCCACGGAGGAGCGCCGCAAGCTCTTCGAGCAGGAGGTGGCCCAGCGGGAAGCCCAGAAACAACAGCAGCAGCTCCAAAACCTGGGAATGACCTCCCCTCTTCCCTACGACTCCATGGGCTACGGAACGCCCCACCACAGCTTCATGGGCTACCCGCCGGGCTACCCCATGCAGGCCTACGTGGATCCCAGCAACCCCAACGCCGGCAAGGTGCTGCTGCCCACGCCCTCCATGGACTCCATGTGCTCTCCGGCGGGATACGAGCATTCCCAGGCGCTGGTGGGGCACGCGGTGGAGCCGGCGGCGCTGAGCACGCCGCAGCCGGTGCCGGTGGTGCAGCACGTGGCCGCGGCCATGGAGGTGAGCACCCCGCAGTACGTGGCGCCCGGTGACACCGTGGTGCACCAGGAGGCCAACGTGGCCGTGCTGCCCGTGGCCGCTGCCGCCGGAACGGTGCAGAGCCAGAGCTACGGAGTGTGGGATTCCAGCCAGCAGCCCGTGGCTGTCCAGCAGCCCTACTCGCCAGCCCAGTCCCAGCCTGCCATCTACTACCAGGGACAGACCTGCCAGACGGTGTACGGAGTGACCTCGCCCTACTCGCAGACCACCCCGCCCATTGTCCAGGTAATGCCAGCTGGGAATGCCCAGGGAAGCAGGGGAGCTGGGGAAAACACTGGAGTTACTCACTCTTTACTTCTTCTCTTGTTGGAGCATCTTCTTAGCTCTCCTCAGGGAGCTTCCCATCCAGGAGTAGGAGAAAAGCACATTCCAGGGTGTTTTCCATCTACAAACGGCATAAATTAGAGAATCGTGGAGGCCTGGAATGGTTTGGGTTGGAAAGAACCTTAGAGAACATCTCATTCCCACCCCTGCCATGGGCAGGGAGACCTCCCACTATCCCAGGCTGCTCCAAGCCCTGTCCAAGCTGGCCTTGGACACTTCCAGGGATGATGGTTCCATAGCTGTTGGGGCCAGTCAGGAATTCGCATCTTGCAGGAATATTTTATAACCTGTTCATAAAAGGGATGTTGATTTCGTGACTGCTGAAGGGAGATTTTTGGATAAAAGCTGAGTAAATGAGTAAAAACATGGATGTGGGAGCACACCTTCCACTGGCTTTTGGAAGTAGAGTCTGGAGCTACCAAAATTAATTATATTACAAAAATAGGGGGATAATATTAGGAAGGAATTTTTCCCTGTGAGGGTGGGGAGGTGCTGGGATGGAATTCCCAGAGAAGCTGTGGTGCCCCTGGATCCCTGGCAGTGTCCAAGGCCAGCTTGGACATTGGGGCTTGGAGCAGCCTGGGATGGTAGAAGCTGCACTCCTCCAGGAAAGGTTTTTTTTGGGAAAAGCAGCTGAGTGTGATTCCTTTTTGCAGAGCTATGCCCAGCCAGGTCTGCAGTACATCCAGGGCCAGCAGATCTACACAGCTCACCCACAGGGAGTCATCGTGCAGCCCCCAGCAGCCGTGACCACCATCGTGGCGGCCGGGCAGCCCCAGCCCATCCAGCAGGTGAGCATGGTGCATCCAAAGGGATGGGGAGGGTTTTCCCGTGGGATAAAGAGCTGTCAGGACACCTCCTGTGACTCCTCACAACTTTGTCTTCATCCCTTCCGTGCTGTTTGCAGCCAGAGCTGGTGGTCACCAATAACCTCCTGGATCTGCCTCCGCCTTCCCCTCCGAAACCCAAAACCATCGTCCTCCCTCCCAACTGGAAAACAGCCCGGGATCCAGAGGGAAAGATCTACTACTACCACGTGGTCACCAGGTGAGTGGGGTCAGCGCTGAGCCCTGGCCCCAAATGCCACATCCACAGGGCTCTGACATCCCTCTGGCATGTCCCTCTGTCCAGGGACAGCCCTTTCCAGGAAGAAATTGTCCCAGTGTCCAACCTCAAGGTCCCCTGGCACAATTTGAAGCCATTCCCTCTTGTCCTGCCGCTCGTGTCCTGGGAGAAGAGCCCAAATCCCACCTCCATAGGAAGAAATACGACTTTTCTAGTGGTATTTCTTTCCTTTTCCCTACACCTTTCCCATTGGTTTTGGAAAGAACCAGGTTTTGGATCAACCCCTATGAATTTACCTGAAATTATAGCAAGTTTTAAGCTTCTGAAAAGGATTATTTTAAAATTTCCAACCCCATGTGAGGTGTGGATGGGGATCCACCTCTGAAGAAATAAGTGGGAATATTTTCCTCCATATCCTGGGAGTCCTGCTGTCAGTTCTTGTTCCTGGCACACATTTCTTTCTCTGCATCCATTAATCTTTTCCATCTCCCTTTTGGATTCCTTCCTGCTCCCTGGCACACCAACAGCAGAGCAGGAAACCTTCAAACACCTGGAATTAAAACCAGTCGAGCAGGAATTGGTGATTTGTTTTGTTTGGAAGTCTCGGGATGAGATGAGGAGACCCAATGGAGCCTTGGTGGAGGCTGAACTTTCCCTGGAGTCTCTGCTGAGATGTTCCCACCTTTCCATGCTGGAAATCTCATCCTGGTGGTGAACATCCCTTGATCCCACAGTGTCACCACGATAGAAAATGGTGCAAATTCCCTTTTTCAAGTTCTTCCCACTTGGTTTTAATCTTCTCCAACTTAAAAACCCTCAAACTCCTCATCAGGAGCATGAGGAATTCCGATGGCTGATGGAATCCGGATGTCCCAGCTGATGGGATAATCCATGAGCAGATCCCAGTTACTTTCAGGAGGTGCCAATGGTGTGTTTTCCTTCCTCCAGACAAACCCAGTGGGATCCTCCAACCTGGGACAGCCCTGGGGACGATGCCAGCCTGGAGCACGAGGCTGAGATGGACCTGGGGACTCCCACGTATGATGAGAACCCCATGAAGGTGAGGGACACACATCCTGGGAAAGGCCATGGCATGGGAGGTTTGTGGGGATTTGGGGGGGACAGGAGTGACCCTGAAACTTTGGAATAATTCCCCTGGCCATGCTTGGACACTTCATTTCCCTGAGGGAAGCTGAAGTTCTGCCTTGGATTCCAACCTCCTGTGTGGAGCTGCTCAAAAAAATGGGAATGAGGGGGAATAACACTGAAAAAGGACAAACTAAGGGTATAGCTTAGCAGCCTTTCCAATACCTCTCTGATGCCTTAAAAAGCTGGAGAAGATCCATGGAAAGAAAGGAACCAATTCTCCCACTGCTCTGGTGCTCCCACATTCCTGGCAGTGCTTTTCCAGGGGTGCTGGAGGTGTTGTCCATCCTGCAGCACCCAGGAACATCCCACACAGTGCTGCTGCCTTCCCCCAGGATCCCAAGGGTTAATCCCATTCCCGAATGCCTCCGAGTGCTCCAGCCAGGATTCCTGGCGAGTTCACTCCAGCGAAATTACGGACAAATATTTATCTCCCTGGAAAAAAGTTAATTGGAAAATGAGCTCAGAGCTGGCACTCCCCGCTCAGCCAAGGGGCTTTTGCTTCCACAGAGGAATCCAGGGAAGCCTTTTCAAGGATTCTTACCCCTGGATCAGTGTCACATGTACCCCGTGACATTCCCTGAGATTCTGGGATCCTGGGGTTGCAAATGTTGTTGAAGGATATTGGGATTGATCAAGAAAATGTTAATTTGAAGCTCTAGAGGGAGATTTGAAGATGGAATAGCTGGGAAATGCATCCCTGTGGAGGGATGAGCTGGAGTTGAGTGGTGCAGAGCAGCTTGGAGATACTTGGGAGCATCCCTGGGATGGGAGTGAGGTGTTGAGGAGAAGGTTGGGCTGTTCTGAGTGAGGAGATAGAGCTGTGCTGGTGCTTTCCAGCTTGGGAGTTGTTTTCCTGTGGAATTCTGAGGGTCTCAGTGCTGCCTGCACAGCAGAGGGAGCAGCAAGGAAAGATACTTCCATAAATATGGGCTTTTATCCCAAAAATGGGGATGAGGAGGAGCTGAGGGCTCAGGTGACAATCCAAGGGCTTCACCTCAGGCTGGACATGAACTGGCTGCTCCTTCCAGGATTTGCTGCTCACTCCCAAGCCAAAATCCCTATTTTTAGGTGCAGAACTTCCCTGAATCCATGAATCCCTCATTCCTAAATGAGCTTTGGCTCTGGCTGACCTCAGGGTGAGGTGGTTCCTCCTCACTCCAGAGCTTCATCTCCTTTTCTTCTGGGCCAGGGTGGCCGGAAGGTCAGGTTTTTCCTGGCACTGAATTCCCATGGTCGCAGCTCCCGCCTCCAACCCTTCCACCCTGAAATTACAACCACATTCCTTGGATTTTTTACCCTCCTCCCCACCCCACACCTTTCCCAAGTGGATTAAACCCACCCAGCAGGGATTAAACCCACCGGCACCACGGCTCCGGCGTCCGACAGCTGCTGCTGCTATTCCCGGTGTTCCTGGGCCGTGGGGGAGAATTTTGATGGAAAGGCACAAGAGGGATGAGGAGGGAATCATCATTCTCGTTAAGCCCTTTGCAATCCTGTTTTTCCCCTTGGAAAATGGGTTTCTGGAGGGAGGGGCCCAGCAGGAAGGCTGGCAGGGACACTGGGCTGGATGCCAAAGGTTTTGCATCCTTTCGGATGGAAAAAGCTTGGATTTGGGATGGTGTGTTTCTGCTCTGCCCATTGGTTTTCCGTGGAAAGCTTGGTGTCAATGGAACAGATTCCAGCTGCTGGAGAAGAGAATCCCAGTCAGGCTCCTCCAGGTTTTCCCAAATACTTGGATTCTTGATCCCATCCCAGGATGGCTTTCCTGTCATCTTTGTGGTTTCTCCATTCCTGTCTCCTCCAGAGGCTGAAAAATAGGGAGAGCACCATTTTGGGGGCTTTCCCTGTGGTAGTTTTCCTGGCAGGCTTTGGATTACAGGATTACACTTTGGATTGGTGAGGGAGGAAGGCCTTGATAAGGAGGTTTTGATATTTAAATAAATTTAAAATGGAATTTTAGCCTAAAATTAGGAAAAATTCTCCAAGGAGGAATTGGCACCTTGGCACAAGGAGGAGCTTGGAAGTGGAGTTTTTGTTTCTCCTCCTCATCTTTCCCTGCTGATTTTGACATCAGTTTTCCCCCTCATCCCACATGGAGAGGGGTTGGATGGGGAAGGGTTTGAGGGTGGAGATGGGTTTGGGGGTGGAGAAGGATTTGGTGGAGAAGGATTTGGTGATGGAGAAGGGATTTGTCATGAAGAAGGATTTGGTGGTGGAGAAGAGTTTGGGGTGGAGAACGGTTTGGGGTTGAGAAGGGTTTGGTGGTGAAGAATTTGGTGATGGAGAAGGATTTAATGATGGAGAAGGGAGAGGTGATGGAGAAGGATTTGGTGGTGGAGAAGAGTTTGGGGATGGAGAAGGATTTGGTGGTGGAGAAAGATTTGGGGTGAAGAAGGGTTTGTGGTGATAAAAGGATTTGGTGGTGGAGACGGGTTTGGGGGTGGAGAAGGGTTTGGGAATGCCGAAGGCTTTGCTAATGGAGCACTGCAGGGTTTGGTTCCGGAGCCATCCGGAGCCATCTGCTCCCCATTCCCAGCCTTTTGAAGTGGCAGCCCAGCCTGGGGCCGGAGCAGGGAGCTTTGATGTCCCTGCTCCGGACAGGCTTGGCCATAAAAGCTCCCTGGCAGGGCTGATTTACATCCCACGTCCCTTTGCTCCTGGGATTTTGCAGCTCTGCCCTCCAGCCAGGCACGTTTTTAGGGATTGAAAGGGATGGGATGGCTCCTGCTTTTCTCAGTGCTAAATACTAAAAAAAATGAGTGGGATTTTTTTAATTAAAAGAAATACTGGGACATCATCAAAGAGCAGGAGAAAAGAAACCTCTTCCAGCTTTCCAAACCTTTAACAAATCCTTTTGCTCTTCCCATCCTTAAAATCCAAGCTGGGATGACCTGCAGTTCCCAAACCTCTCCCAGAAAATGGTGCAGGGATGCTGCTTTTCCCTTCCTTAGGCTCCAGGGAGATCCCAGAGGTTGGGATGGGAGTGAGTGGGAGGTGGGTGTGGATCCAGCATGAAAGTTTGTGTAGAACAGCGGATTCTACTCCATCAGTAAATCAGGGATCAGTACTGAGGGAAGCAGCCAGAAATTCCTAGAAAATTCCCTTTATATCCTTACTGTAGCTAAAGATAATCTGTGTGAATGCTTGTGGGGGGCCCAGCCCTCCCAGGGAATTCCTGAAGGAAAATCCACCACCACAGGGCTTCCTCCCACTCCAGACCAGCCCGACTGCCCCAGGACCCACTCCTGCTCTTTTTCCAGCTTTTTTTCCAAAGAAAACAAGAGCAAGGAGTGGTCCCTGTGTCTCCCAGCCCAGGAGTGTGACTGGAGTGTGCTGGGAATTGTGCCAGGATTGGGCTGGGAAATGTGTCAGGAGCGAGCTGGGGAGTGCCAGGAGCAAGGCTGGGAAATGCTGGGATCAGACCGGGAGTTGTGCCTGGATAGGGGCGAGGAGTGTGCAGCTTTGGGATGGGGAACTCACTGGGATTGGGGTGGGAAATGCCTGGTTTGGGGTGTGGAGAATTCCAGGGTTGGGCTGGGGAGCTCACCAGGAATTAGCTGGCAATTGTGCCTGGAGTGGGCTGGGAAGCTCACTGGACTACCAGGATTGAACTGGGGAGTGGATCAGCACCAGGCTGAGAAATTCCGTGGGAGCAGGCTGGGAATGGCACCAGGAATGGGCTGGGAAGGGCATGGGACCAGGCTGGGAAATCCCTGATTTGGGGTGGGGAGTGTGCTGGGGTTCAGCTGGGAATTGTACCTGGATCAGACTGGGAAACGTGGTGGCCTTGGGCTGGGAAGTTCTCTGGGACTAAGCTGGGAAGGGGGTTGGGAATGGGTTGGGAAGCCCATTGGGAATGGGCCTGGAAGCTCATCAGAATGGGGCTGAGAATCTCACTGGGAATGGGCTGGAAGCCTGCGCTGCCCACCCGGCTGTGGGACAGGAATGCTGTCCCCAAGGTGGGGACAGGGAAGCAATGCCATCCCTGTGCTCCCCTCCCCAGTCTTCCAAGAAGCCCAAGACGGCGGAAGCAGACACGTCCAGCGAGCTGGCCAAGAAGAGCAAGGAGGTGTTCAGGAAAGAGGTGAGGGATCTGGGAGTGGGCTGGGATGGGATAATGGGATGGGATGATGGGATGGGATGGGATGGGATGGGATGGGATGGGATGGGATGGGATGGGATGGGGAGCCTGATCCAGGCACTGTCTCCTGCAGATGTCCCAGTTCATCGTGCAGTGCCTGAATCCCTACCGGAAACCTGACTGCAAGGTGGGACGGATCACCACCACCGAGGACTTCAAACACCTGGCACGCAAGGTGGGGACACAGGGATGTGGGGACACAGGGACATGGGGTTGTGGAAACATTGGGACGTGAAGGGTGCAGGGACACAGGGATGTGGAAACATGGGAATACAGGGACACAGGAATATGGGGACACAGGGACATGGAGTACAGAAACATGGGGATTTGGGAACATGGAGACATGGGAATGTGCAGATGTGGGGACACAGAGACACAGGCTACAGGGGCACAGGAATGTGGGGCATGGGAACAAGGGGATGTGGCATCATGGAACATGGGAATGTGCGAACAGGGTGCAGAAACAAGGGGACATGGGGACACAGGGACATGGGGTACAAGGACTTGGGAACACGAGGGGTACAGGAACATGGGGACACAGAGACACAGGGACATAGGATGTGGAGACGTGGGGAGTACAGGGACACAGGAATGTGGGAACACAGGGACATGGTGGCTACAGGGACACAGGGATGTGGGACATGAGGATAAAAGGACACAGGAATGTGGGAACACAGGGACATGGTGGCTACAGGGACACAGGGATGTGGGACATGAGGATAAAAGGACACAGGAATGTGGGGACACAGACATAGTGGCTACAGGGACACAGGCATGTGGGATATGGGAACATGGGGATAAAGGGACATGGTGGCTACAGGGACACAGGGATATGGTGACATGGGAACATGGGGTACAGACACAAAAGGACACAGGGATGTGGGACATGAAGGCACGGAGGGTACAGGGACATGGGGACATAGGGACACAGGGATGGCCCCAGGAAGGGGGATTATGTCATTCCAACTGCCAGGTCCGCTTGGAGGATGAGGGAAGAGAAGGAAAAATGGTGGGGGGATAACATGGAAGAGTGAGGAATAATTGGAAATACGGAGGGAATGTTTGGAAATATGAGAGGAATATTTGGGGGAAAACAGTAAATGTTTGGGAAATAACAGCAAAATGGTTTAGGGTATAGTTCAGGAATAACAGGAAATATTTTGGGAACAACAGCAAATTGATTGGGGAATATTAGGAAATATTTGGGGAGTATTTGGGAAGTAATAGAAAAATAGTTTAGGAAATAATAGGGAATATTTGGGGAATAACAGCAAATTATTTGGGGGAATGATGGGGAATATTTGGGAAATGTTTAGGGAAATAAGAAATATTTGGGTAATAATAGGAAAAACACTTATTTAGAAGTAACAGGAACTATTTGGGGAAAAATAGCAATATAGCTTAGGGGATATTTAGGAAGCACTAGCAAATTTTTGGGGAATTACATAAAATATTTAGGGAATATTTTGCTATTATCCAAATATTCTATTTGCTATTATCCAAATATTCTATTTGCTATTATCCAATTTATTGGGAAAATAATAGGAAATCTTTGGGGGATAATGGAATATTTGGGGAATTTTTAGGGGAATAATAGGAAAATAGCTTAGGGAATGTCTGGGAAATGATAGCAAATATTGTGGGGAACAATTCCAAATAATTAGGGAATATTTGGGAAATAACACCAAATTGATTGGGGGAATAATAGGAGATATTTGGGGAATATTTGGGAAGTAATAGAAAAATAGGGAATACTAGGCAATTTTTGGGGAATGGTTGGGGAATAACAGGAAATGTTTGGGCAATAATAGGAAGATAGCTTGGGAGACGTGGAAAATAATAGAAGATATTGGGGGAACAATAGTAAATATTTAAGAAATATTTGGGGAATAACAGGAAATGCTTGGGCAATAATTCAACAGTAGCTTAGGGAATATTTGGAAATAAAGGAATATTTGGGGAATAACAGGAAAATAAGTTGGGGAGTGTTTGGAAAACATAGCAGATAGTCAAGGAACACTACCAAATATTTAGGGAATATTTGGGGAATAACAGGAAGGATTTGGGCAATAATAGGTAAATAGCTTGGGGAAAGTTTGGAAAAGAATAGCAGATATTGGAGGAACAACACCAAATATTCAGGGAATATTTGGGGAATTTTTGAGGAATATTTGGGGAATAACAGGAAAGATTTGTGCAATGAGTGACAGTAGCTCAGGGAGTATTTAGGCAATACTAGGAGAATAGCTTGGGGAATGGTTGGAAAAGAATAGCAGATATTGAAGGAACAATACCAAATATTTAGAGAACATTTGGGGAGTATTTGAGGAATATTTAGGGAATAAGGAATGATTTGGGTAATAAATGAGAGTAGCTCAGGGAATATTTGGGCAATAATAGGAGAATAGCTTGGGGAAAATGTTTGGAAACGAATAGCAGGTATTGAAGGAAAAATACCAAATATTTAGGGAATATTTGGGGAATATTTAAGGAATAATATGGCCGTAGCTGAGGGCATATTTGGAAATCCCAGGGAATATTTGGGGAATAGCAGCACAGTAGCCTGGGGAGTGCCCAGGCCTTGGCTGGGTGGGAATTCCTGGACTGACTCTGGCATTCCCGTGGCATTCCCATGGAATTCCTGGCCTCTCCACAGCTGACCCACGGAGTGATGAACAAGGAGCTCAAGTACTGCAAGAACCCCGAGGACCTGGAGTGCAACGAGAACGTCAAACACAAAACCAAGGAATACATCAAGAAGTACATGCAGAAGTTCGGGATCCTCTACAAGCCCAAAGAGGACACGGAGCTGGAATAGCCCCTGGAATTACCCCCTGGAATAATCCCACCAGGATTCGCCGTTCCGAACCACCAACCTGTGAATTTATTATGATGATGATGGTGAATTTTTGTTTTTTAAGGAAAACAAACTTTGTTCCCATCGCTGAGGATGAGCTGGGCTTTCCCAAGCCTGCTTTTCCCGATCCAGGCTTTCCCAAGCCCGGCTCTCCCGGCGCTGCTCTCGAGCTCTGTATTATATTTTAACGTATATGTGAATATATTGATAATAATTTGCTTTTTTCCCGTTGCTTTCAGCCCCAAACGTGCCGATCCCACGGCAACGTTTGGCAGGAGACTTCGGGGGTTATTCCCAGATTTTATTTTAATTTTTTTTTGTTGTTTTTGGGTTTTTTGTTGATTCCTTGGTTTTCCTTTTGGTTCTGCGAGGTTTCCTCCATTTCCCTGTAAATACTGCGGATTTCTGGCCATGTTGATAAGATTGATTTTACTGCTTCGAGCATTTTACTTTATCCAATTTTTACGGAACTTTTTATGTAAAAAAAAAAGGGCAAAAAAAGAGAAAAAAAATAAAAAATCAAAAGAAAAAAAACCAAAATTACCCTGAACCCCAGAATGAACACTGGGTGGGGCTGTGAGGGTTTGGCGCTGGGGGGGACCTGGCTCAGGGTGTCCCCTCTCCTTTGGGGACATCCTGTCACCCTCAGAATTCCCAGGAATCTGGACCTCCCAAGGAAGGGAAGGGAAGAGGTTTGGGGTGACCCAGGAGCATTTTGGGGCTAAAAAGGGCTCTTTTCTGTCCCCAGTGCCACCTGCCTTGGGGTCTTCAGGGTGTCCCCTCCTCCTCCCAGGGCCACCCATGCCTGGGGTCCATCTGGGATGGGTGTGGGACACAGGGACACCCTGGGACACAAATCCCAGGGACACAAATCCCGGGGACACCTGAGGGGACACATCCTCAGGATGTGACCTTGGGGAATATGGACACCTGCAGACACCAATCCCAGGGATGTGGGACACCCAAGGATCCACAGTCTGGGGACAGAGGGACACCTGGGGACACTTGGGATACATCCCAGGGACACAGAAACACCCGAGGACACAAATCCTGGTGACACACGGACACCCGAGGAAACATCTCAGGGACAAAGGGACACCTGAAGAGACACCTGGGACACATCCCAAGGACACACAGACACTTGGGGACACTCGAGACACCCAAGGCAACACATTCTGGAGACATGTGGACACCTGGAGACATTTGGGACACCTGAGGGGACACATCCCAGGGACAAATGGACACCTGGTGACACTCGGGACACCCGAGGGGACACATCCCAGGAACACACACAGACACCCGAGGACACAAACCCTGGTGGCACCCAGTGACACGTTTAATGCCCCCACCCCAAGACCAGCCACCAACGGTCCCCAGCCCACCCCCCAGAATCCCTACAAAAGTACAAAACCCACGTAGAAAAACCCAGGAATCCATCGGGAAGCGGGAGCACCGCCGGGAGCAGCCACCGGCGCCGCCCCGCTGTCCCCGGGGGTGTCACACGGCCGAGGTGACATCCCCCGGTGTCCCCGCGGGGCCGCGCCGGTCGCTGCCGGGTGCTCCCAGCTCCAGGAGCTTCTCCAGCTCCCCCGGCTCCTCCTGGCGCCGCGGGGCGAGACCCTCGGGGGACCCTGCGGGGAGGGACGGGGTCAGCATCCCGGAATGCCACACCGGGAGAGCCACCGAGGGCTGGGGGCGACTGGGGCCACCCAACCCCATCTGGATGCTCCAACCCCATCCGGAACCTTCCCGACCCCATCCAAATGCTCTTAATCCCTTTTGGATGCTCCCTGACCCCATCCAGGCGCTCCCCAATCCCACTGGGAGCTTCCCAACCCCATCCAGCTCTCCTTGATCCCATCCCATCCCATCCCATCCCATCCCATCCCATCCCATCCCATCCCATCCCATCCCATCCCATCCCATCCCATCCCCCCAAGTCCCCCCAGACCCTGGCTCCCCCCGGGGCTGGCTGTCACCCCAAATCCCGGCTCCCCCAGACCCTGTCCCCACCCGGCTCCCCCCAAACCCTGTCCCCACCCGGCTGTCCCGAAACTCTGTCCCCACCCAGCTGTCCCCAACCCCTGTCCCCACCCAGCTGCCCCCAACCCCTGTCCCCACCCGGCTGTCCCCACCCCCTGTCCCCAGCCCGGCGCTCACGGTGCTCCAGCTCGGGGCTCTCCAGGCACACTCCGCTGTCCCCCCGCAGCTTCTCCCCGTCCCCCGTGTCACCCGCGTCCCTCGCCTTGTCCAGCTGCCGCTTCTTCCTGCACCTGTCCCAGCTGTGGGGACACGCGGGTGTCACCGGGGGTCCCCAAATGCCCGCGCTGTGCCCCCGGGACGCCCCGCTCACCACTTGAAGGCCACGTAGGCCAGGAGCCCCACGACGAGCGCGGCCAGGAGGGCGCAGTACAGCGGGATGATGTCGCCGGGGGGTGGCTCGGGGGACACCGGCGGGGTCACTCGGGGTGACCTCGGGGTCCCCTCGGGAAGCGGCGCCGCGGCCTCGTCTGTGGGACCCCCGAAAACGGGAAGGGAATGCGGCCGTGCCTCAGTTTCCCTTTGGAGCGGGGTGGGGACAGGGGGACGGGGCCTCTGAATTTGGGGACACCTCCTGGTCACCCCCTGAGGCACGCGGGGAAAACGGGACACGGCAAGAGGGAATGAGAGGAAAATGGGGGGAAACTGAGGCACGAGGGGAAACTGAGGCACAAAAAGAGGGAATGGGGAAAAAACAGGAGGAAACTGAGGCACAAAAAGGGGAATGAGGGAAAAAATGGGGAGAGTCAAGCAGGATTTGAGAAAACTGAGGCATGATATGAGGAAATTAAGGAATGACAGGAGGAAACGGAGGCACGGAATGGGGAAACTGAGGCCCAGAGTGGGGAAAGTGAAGAACGACATGGGGAAACTGAGGAATTGAGGCAGGACAGGAGGAAATTGAAGAATTATGTGGGGAAATTGAGGCAGGACATGGGGAAATTGAGGCAGGACATGGGGAAACTGAGGCACGAAGGAGGGAAAGTGAGACAAGGAGAAACTGAGGCAGGACATGGGGAGAATTAAGAGGAAACTGAGGCAGGACATAGGGAAACTGAGGCACAACATGGGAAAATTAAGGAATAACATGAAGAAGCTGAGGCACGGGGGGAAACTGAGGCAGAACAGGGGGAAATTAGGGAGCAACACAGGGAAACTGAGGCACAGTGAGGGAAAAACAGGCACAATAAGGGGAAATTAGGGAATGAGGAGGGAAAGCTGAGGCACAGTGAGGGAAAATTGAGGCACAATAAGGGGAAATTAGGGAAAAAGGAGGGGAAACTGAGGCACAAAAGGGAAACTGAGGCACAAAGGGCACCCCGGGCCCAGCCCCCCCAGTGTCCCCTTTGGTGTCACTCACGGGTGCAGGGCGGGCAGGGCGGGCACAGCTCCTCGGGCTCCTCCTCCGTGGGGCTCCGCGCTGCGGGTTTGGGGCATTTTGAGGCGTTTTGGGTTTTTTTGGGGGTATTTCGGGGCGCGGGGTGTTTTTGGGTACTCACTGCGGGCGCAGGGTGGGCAGCGGCTCTCGCAGGGCTCGGGGACACCGGGGGGACACGGGGGACACCCTCCGCCCCGCCCCGGCACCTGCGGGAACAGCGGGGGGATCCTGCCTCAGTTTCCCCTTAATTCCCACCAGGACCCCGCGAATTCCCCAAAAAAACATGGAAAAAGGGGTTTAGAGGGGCTAAAGAGTGGGAGGAGGGATGGAGGAGCGGTAAAAATAAATGATGATAAATGGAAATAAATAACAGTGGGGAATCAAAGGGAAGGAGGAGAAAGGAAAGGAAATAAATAGTAAATAAAAACGAGCGAGAGATGAAAGGCGTTGGAACGGAAAGGGATGGAAAGAAATGAAAGGAATAAAATGAAGGGAGAGAAAGGGAAAAGCTGAAGTAAATTAAAATGAAAGGGAGGAAAACGACGGGAAATAAAGGAAAATAAAGCAAAGGAAAATAAGGAAAGTCACACAGGGTAAGATGAAATAAAAGAGAATTAAAAAGGAAGATAAAGGAGGGAAATAAAGTGAAATTCAAAAAGGGAGAATGAAGTGAAAGAGGAAAAGAAAAGAAGGAAAAATGAAATAAAAAAGGATGATAAAAATAAAATTTAAAAAGGGAAAAATTTTTAAAAAAGGAAAATAAACCAGGAAAATAAAGGAAAAAAAAAAAGGGGATTGTAATAAAATGAAAGAAAACGAACTGAACCGAAAGGGCCCAACGGAACGGAACCGAACCCAAAACACTCCAACAAAAGGCAGGGAGCGCAGTGACCCGGCGCGCCCCGGGGCAGCGGCAGACCCGCCCGGCCCAGCCGCACCTCCCAGCCCAGCCCGGCCCGGCCCAGCCCAGCCCAGCCCGGCCCAGCCCGGGCCCGTCCCGCCCGCACCGGGCTCAGCAGCAGCAGCAGCAGCGGCACCGGGAGCGCCCGCATCGCCGGGGCGGCACCGGCACCGGGACCGGCCCGGGACACTGCTCGGAACCCTGCTCCGGGCCCAGCCGAACCGCTCCGGGCCGAACCGCTCCGAACCGCTCCGAACCGCTCCGCCTCCGCCCGCCTCGCTCCCGTCCGGCACCGCCCGCTCTCGGTTCGGCTCCGCCCGGCTCCGCCCGGCTCCGCTGGGTCCCGGTTCGGTCCCGCTCGGCTCCGTTCAGTCTCAGCTCGGCTCCGCTCGGTCCCGGCTCGGCTCCGTTCAGTTCCTCTCGGCTCCACCCGGTCCCGGTTCGGCTCCGCTCGGCTCCCCTCAGCCGCCCCGTCGCGCCTGGGCCGGGCCGGGCTGGGCGTGGCGCCCTCGGGCAGGGCGCGCTCCCATTGGCTGCGCGCGGCAGGGGGCGTGCCCAGAAGGGAGCTCCGCCCCGCGCAGCTCGTCGGTCGCAGGTTCGAGTCCCGCCCGGGGCGCTGCCATCGGGACCGGGCCGGGCTGGGACCGGACTGCTCCGAACTGGGATCGAGGACAGCGGGGAGGCGTTGGCACCCCCCCTTCCGCCTATCCGCCTCCCTGCCCCGGGGAAATAAGTGCCTGGAAGCGGGAGAAGCAGCTTTATTGAGCCCCGGTGTGGGTGGAGAGACTTGGGGTGGGTGCAGGGTGTGGGAGTGGGTTCATGGTCCCGGTGCGGGGTCCCGGTGCGGGGGCGTCCCCCCGGAATGTCCGCTGTCTCCTCTCTACCAGCCGCGCACGGGGCGCCAGAGCTCCACCACCTTCCCGGCGCTGTGCACGAAGTACACGGGGTGCATGGCGGCCGTGGCACAGGCCTGCGACAGAGGGGACACTGAGCTGTGCCACGGGGCTGGGACAGAGGGGACACCGAGCCAGGCACAGGGCTGGGACAGAGGGGACACTGAGCCGTGCCACGGGGCAGGGACAGAGGGGACACTAAGCCAGGCACAGGGCTGGGACAGAGGGGACACCGAGCCGGGCACAGAGGGGACACTCAGCGCTGACACTCACGTGGAACGGGATGAGCGCCAAGGTGCTTCCCACCGGGAATTGCTCGAAGTCCAGCTCGCCATCCACAGCCTCCACCTGCCCGTGCTCCTGGGTCAGCCCCACCAGCCTGCGGGGACACACCCGCCACCTCCTGTCACCTCCCGCCCGCTCGTGTCGCCCGCCCCGCCGCCCGCCGCGGGTGTCACCTGAGCTGGGGGTGGCCCTCGATGGCGGCACAGCCCGGCGGTCCCTGGTCGCGGCCGTGGAGGCTCAGGCCGGCCCAGCCGCAGTCCACCAGCAGCTGCCCGCGGTGGCGGTAGTGGCCGATGACCCTGGTGAGGACGCGGATCGCCACCTCCTCCGGCCGGCAGGAGCCCAGCTGGGTCTGCTGCAGGTCTGGGGGGCACAGGGGCTCAGCCCGGGGGTGTCGCGCCCTCGGAGGGTCCCGCCCGGCCGGGGGGACCTGTCCTACTCACCGTAGAAGAGGTAATTGCCCGGGTGCACCTCGGTGAGCTGCGCCATCTCCGGCACCGGGTGGCTGCAGGACGGCGTGGAGCCGATGGTGGCCTGGGGACACGGGATCCCCGCCTGCCGCAGCCTGGGGACACCAGGGGACATCCTCTGGGTGATCGGGGCGAGGGACGCCACCCCCAGGTGGGTCCTGCACCTCTGGGTGCCCCAGCTGTGCCAGGGAGCCCCCCAAACACTCAGGGGAGCAGCCCGGATGTGGCAGAGCCTTCCTCAGCGAGCCTGGGAGGACTCAAGATGTGCTGGGGAGCCATCCAGATGTGTCCCGGTGCCAGCCAGATGTGCCACAGAGCCCCCTCAAAGACTCAGGGCTGGTATGTGTCCCCCCAGATGTGCCAGAGCATCCTCCAAGCATCCCCAGATGTGCCAGAGGTCAACCCATATGAGCTGGACACCCTGCCAGATGTTTTAAAGCACTCCCACACGTGTCTGGGAGCCCCCAGATGTGCTGGAGACCCCTCCAGGTGGTTCTAGGAGACTCCAAATGTGCTGGAGACCTCCCCAAAGTGTGTGAGGGTGCCACCAGATGTGCCTGGGGGACCCCAGTTGTGCCAAAGACCCACCCAGATGTGCCAGGCCGTCACCAGGTGTGCCAGAAATCCCCTCCTGGCTGTGCCAGGGCACCCCCAGATGTGCTCAGTACCCTCCCAGATGTGCCTGAGAGTCACCCAGATGAGCTGGAGATCTTGCCAGATGTGTTAAAACACATCCAGATGTCCCAGAGACTCCCCCAAGGGTGTCAGAGCCCCCCCAGATGTGCTCCAGCACCTCCCAAATTGTGTCAGAGCACCCCAGCTGTACTTGGGACTCCTCCCAGATGTGCCCCAGCACTCCCCAGAAGTGTCTGGGACCCCTCCCAGATATTTCTGGACCCCCAGATGTGCCCGGGAGCCCCAGTTTTGGGAATGGGATGGGATCTGGGGTTTCTCCCTCACAACCCGGTGGGCCAGGGACCCCCAGGAGGTGTCCCCAGGTGGGCACACGGCTGTCCCTGGCTGGGCGGAGGTCCCTGCCCTCCCCCTCTCCCAGCAGGAGCCATCCGGCCGCAATTCCCTGCAGGATGCGAGCTCCCGCCGGGATGAAAGGGTGGCAGGGAGGAGGGAGGGGACAATGCCCCGGGTCACAACCCGCCACCGCAGCCACATCAAAGGCCAGCGGCGCCGCCGCCACCCCCCGACTCCCCCCGGGGGGCTCTGAGGGCCCCTTTATGGGGGCGATTCGCATTTACAACCATCCGCCGGGTTTTGGGAAGGGGACAGCGGCGCCGCATTGACCCTTCCCGTCCCCAAATCCCGGGAATCCTGCGCACCCCGGCCACTCACGCGGCGACGAATTCCAGCACGGCGGCGGTGGTGTCCCTGGCGATGGCCTGGACGGCCGGGATGTCGCGACAGCCGTAGGTGTTCCCGCAGTGGGCGTAGACCCCAACCAGTGTCACCAGCTCCGGCGAGCCCTGGGCGATGGCGCGCGCCAGGGCCAGCGCCTCGGGATCCGTGGGACGAATCCCGGCTGGCAGAGGGGACACGAGGGTGGGACGGGGTTTGGGAGGATGGCGGGGATGGGTGAGGGGACAGTGGGACATCATCCTCACGGAACATCCTGGCGGTGGGAATGTGGGAATGAGGTTGGGGAGGATTAAAGGTCCCACTGGGGGACTTTGGGCCACCTCTGGCCCATGGCATGGCTCGGGAAAATGACTTTGGGGGGGTTTGTAATGCCCCATCCTGGCTGGGATGGTGGATGTGGGAGCTTGGAATGACGCAGGATCTCATTCTCTAAGAAACATCCTTAAGAAATGATTTTTGGGAGGTCTCAAATCTCCATCCCGCCTGGTGTGGTGGATCTGGGAGCACATGGAGCATCCCACCATCCCACGCCACGACCCATCCAGGATGGAACCCCTCGGGATAGGACACAACGCCCCAGCTGGGATTTGGGGTCACCTACCCCTGGCATTGCCGCAGTCCAGCTTGAGCCAGACGAGCCAGCGCTTCCCGGCGGGAAGGGGATTCTGGAGCAGCAGCTCCAGCCCCTGCGGGCTGTCCACCAGCAGCTGGAAGGCCTGGAGGCGCTGCGCCAGCGCCGAGCACTCGGCCAGCCGCCAGCGCGGCACCGGGAAGGCGTACAGGATGTCATCGAAGCCGCCGGCCGCGAAGAACCGAGCCTCGGCCAGCGTGGACACCACGATGCCCCGGCGGGTGCCGCCTGTGGCCAGCTCCGCCCCTTCCCTGGGGATCAGGGATCGAGGGACCGGGAGCATGCGGAGAGTGGGGAATGCCGGGGGGATGGTGCTGGGAAAGTGCTGGAGGGATTTTGGGTGCTAAGGGAGAGGATAGGGATACTGGGAAGGTACTGGAGAGATACTGGGGGGAAGGTGGAGTTGTTGAGAGGGAGGATGAGGAGGTGCTGGAAGGGATTCTGGGAAGATGCTGGAGGGATTTTGGGTGCTAAGGGGGAGTTGGGGTTTACTGGGAGGATGGGGACATACTGGGGGGAAGGTGGGGATGATGAGAGGGAGGATGAGGAGGCACTGAAGGGATACTGGGAAGATGCTAGAGAGGTGCTGGGGAGAAGTTGGGTGCTGAAGGGGAGGATGTAGGATACTGGGAGGATACTGGAGGGATACTGGGATGAGGCTGGTGGTGAAGCTGGGGTGAAGCTGGGGATACTGGGTGGGAATGTGGGGTGTCCTGAGGGGAAGATGGGGAGATGCTGGGGGGGAATACTGGGAAAGTACTGGTGGGATGGGGGGGTGATGCTGGGGTAGGAGGTGGGGGATGCTGGGGAAGAAGTTGGGGGGAGGATGGGGAACACCGGAGAAGGATTTTGGGGTGAGGAGGGGGAGATGCAGGGGGCAATGGGGAAGGCTGAGGGGTACTGAGGGGAGAGGATGGGGACACTAGCAGGGATGCGAGGAGGAGGTTGGAGGGATGAGGGGGAGATGCTGGGAGGATCCTGGGGAGTCCCTGGGTGGCTCCTGGGGGACACTGGGGGGTTCTGGGGTCACACTCACAGGGTTTTGTGAGTTTTGACGTGAGGGCGCAGGCGCAGCCCCAGGGCTCGGCACCGCTCCCGCATCCGCTCGGCGTTCCCGCGCAGCGTAGCCAGGTCCAGGGTCAGCGCCGGCGTGGGCAACTGCTCCAGGGGGGCTCCTAGCCACGAGCTTGGAATGTGGGGAGGGGGTGCAAGCCGGGGGGAACCTGCTGTGAACCTCCCCTAATCTAAATCCACCCTGCGCCCTCAAAAACCCCCTGTGCTCACCCTACGCCGACCCTACACTCACCCTACACCCACCCTACACCCACCCTATACCCACTTTACACCCACCCCACACCCCCAGAGGAGGGCGCTGCGGGTCTCTGTCCCCAGGCGGGGTTTGCGGTCTGTGGGGGGCTGAGCTCGCTGGCTCTGGGAGGGTTTGGGGTGGGGACAGTGCCGGGGCAGCCTAGGGTGTCCCCTCACTCCCCGGGCACAATCCAGGGGTTCCCTGGTTTCGATGGGTGCTGGGGTTAGGATATGGGAGAGTGGGACTGAGGAGTGGGACAGCTGGGACACCTAGGATAGGGATAAGGGAATCAGGGATACCTGGGATGGGAATTTTTGGAACAGGGACGCTTTTGGCTGAGACAACTGGAACTGGGAAACCTGGCATGGGAAAGCTGGGACTGGGACATATGGAACTGGGTCACCTGGGATGGGGACACTGGGCAGAGGGACACCTGGGACAGGGACACCGGGAAAAGGTGGGATCCTCGGGCCAGGATGCCCGGAACTGGGTCACCTGGGACGGGGCCACCTGAGCCAAAAATCCGGGAGCAGCGACATCAGTCCAAACTCCAGTGGGACGGGAACACCCTCCGGCACGGTCACCTCGTGTCCCCGCCACCCCCGGTGTCCCCTGCCCCCGCCCACCTGTCCGTGTGTCCGTCCATGGCTCCGTCCGGCGCCGCGGCCGCTCCCGGCTCCGCTCTGGTGGCTCTGGTGGCCCCGCCAGTGCCCTGTGCCCCACGTGACGGCGTGGCACCGCCGCCAGAGCGGGGACAAGGGTCACTGCCAGCCGAGGGGCCTCGCCGGGGTGGCAGGGCTAGCGCAGGACACGGTCCGGCAGCGGGGACAGGACGGGCTGCCAGCTCCGGGGACAGCCAGACAGGGAGGGACACGCAGGGAACGCCGAGAGCTGGATGTGCTCCGGGGGTGGCTGAGACCCCCCGAGCTCGGGACAGGGACAAAGGCCACGGGGGGCTGCGGCCACTCGTGCTCGTGACATGTTAGAGGGGCTACTGGGGACCTGCTGCCCCTGCCTGGGACATGGGGGACACAGCTGCTGCTGCCGAGACACCCTAAACTCATGACACACATATGGAGAGGAGCTGAGACCTCCCCCGAATTCGTGACATGTGTGTGTAGAGCTCTTGAGACCCCCCAGTGGTGACACCAATGTCCCCATGTCCCCCTGCCCCACACAGCCTGTCCTGAGACCCCCACCATGCAGGACACCAGAGTGGGGGGACACTGAGAGGACAGACAGGAGTGGCTGTGTCCCTGTCGCGGGGCAGCCACAGGCCTCACACGTTGATTTCCCACAGATATATTATTATTATTATTAATTATTATTAACAACTCTTTTTCTGTAAAAGCTCTAAAAACAGATAGAAATAGAAAACAAGGGGGGGACACCCACAGGCTGCCGGCTCCTGGCCAGCGGGCACGGCGGGGGGCTGTGCCACCCCCAACCCAGCGAGGGGTCCCCACCTCCTCCTGTCCCCCTGCCCTCCACGGGAAGGAGGGACGCGTCTCCCCAGAATCCGGGGGGCTGGATAAGGCCACGGATGGCGGGCAGGGCGGGGCTCTCCAGGCCCCCCTGGCACCCGGGGGTGCCCCAGTCCGTGTGGGGGGCGCAGGGCCCCCCCCGGGGTGGTGGTGGTGGTGGCAGCCTAGGCCCGGCCATCGCAGGGGTTGTACTCTGTCTCTCCGGCCGACACCTGGGAGATGCGCCGCGTGGAGCGCCACAGCCGCCGGTGGAACTGGCCTGGCCGCACCTGGGACAGGGGGGAGCGCCTTTGCCATCCCCACATCCTTTATCCACCCCATCCATCCCCTTCTCCATCCCATTCCAAGATCATCAACCCCTTCTCCATTGCAATCTCCTTCCAGTTCCTCATCCTGTTCCCCATCCCCATCTTCTTTGGTTTCTCATCCCATTCTTCATCCCCAGCCTGTTCCACAATCCTCATCCCATTCTCCATCCCCATCTTCCAGCTCCTCATCCCATCCTCCATCCTCCATCCCATCCCATCCCATCCCATCCCATCCCATCCCATCCCATCCCATCCCACAGTCCTCATTCCCTTCTCCATCCCCATCTCCTTCAGCTCCTTATCCACTTCTCCATCCCCATCTCACCCCCTTCTCCATCCCTATCTTCCAGTTCCTCATCCTGTTCTCCATCCCCACCCCATTCCACAATCCTTATCCCCTTCTCCATCCCCATATTCCACTTTCTCGTCCCATTCTTCGTCCTCATCTCCTTCCAGATCCTCATCCCCTTCTCCATCCCCATCCACTTCTCCATCCCCATCCCCACCTCCCTCACATCTCCACCCATGCCCATCCCACATCCCCACCCCATCCCAGTCCCCACCCTCTGCAGAGGACACACCGATGTTCCCACCCCAGCAGCACCCAGGGGACCCCGAGCCATGTCCCCCTCCTGCTGTGCCCTGTCTGAGTGTCCCACTCACCTCCGTGGGCTGCCCAGCGCCCACCACGATGAGCTTCCCATCCTCCAGCCCCACCAGGATGTGGCTCTTCTCCTTGGTGACAGACACGCTGTGCACGGGCACCCGCATGGGCACGGGGGGCACGGCTGCCCTGAGGCTGGGGACACGAGCCACAGCGTGGGACACCACGGCATGGGACACCATTGTGTCCCTCATGTCACGGCGTGGGACACCCCTGGAGTGCTGGGGACGGGACAGGATGTGGCCACCCCTCACCTCTGGAGCTCACGTATCTCCAGCCCGCACCCCGAGGTCCCCAGCACCACGAAGTCCTCGGTCAGGCACATGGCTGTCACCTCCCGGTCCAGCGGGACGGAGGACAGGAGCTTCCCGTTCACTGAGTACAGGTGCAGTGCGAACCTGTCCTGGAAGGAGCACAGGGGAGCGTTGTGGTGGTGGCAGTGGTGGCCTGAGGGGGACATGGGGACACCTGGACATACCTTGGAGCAGGTCCTTTGCCCCATGGCGGTTTGGGCCACCACCTGCCCCTCGGGCCCCACGGCCAGGTGGGACAGGACAGCAGGGGGACAACTCTCGCCGGGTGGCCGCAGGGAGCGGATGAAGAGACCCCGGCGCACGGTGTGGGTGATGATGGTGCCGTCCTGCGGGAGAAAGGGGACATGGGGTGATGATGGCAGTGGCACTGTCCACCCATCCCCTGCCTTCCCCACAGCCACCCCAGCTCACCTTGGAGCCGGACACGGCCATGTCCAGCTCGGTACTGATGGCCACACACGTCACCTCGGCGTCGTGGCCGTACAGCACCTGGACAGGTTTGGGAGCCAAGCCGCTGGAAAAGCCACCCTGGTGTTTGGGACATGGGGACATCAGTGACCTGGTGGTGGTGCCCACCACGAGCTCCCCCTGCTTCTCCAGCCCTTACCTGCTGCAGGACCTGCCACACCATGCAGGTGGTGTCCCGGGAGCCAGAAATGAGGTAGATGCCGCAGAGGTCAAGTGACAGGCAGGTGACAACATCTGTGACACCCAGAAGGACACCATGAGTGGCTGGTCTCCTCCCACCATGCTCAGCACCCCAACCTTGTGGGATGGCACCGCAATGTGTTTTGGGATGTGGAGTTGCTGCCAACCCCACTCCAAGATGTGTTTTGGGGGTTGGAGGTGCTGCTACCCCTCACCCCACTTCAGCTCCGAGGTGGAACCTGGACGATCCCCAGGAGATGGAGACACAGGAGATGTCCCTCACATGTCACCTGCCTCCCCCCACCCCCCTACAATCCCATGGTGACATCATCAGACCATCATCACCACCCTGGTGGGAGGAGGTCATACCTATGTGCCGGGTGATGTGTCCCACAACCTTGCCCTTGGCCAGCGAGGTGACCCGCAGGCTGTTGTCCCAGTGTCCCCCGCTGAAGAGCAGCTTCCCGTCGGGGGACACGGCCAGCGTGCGGGAGCTGAGGTCCACATCGGGGGCAAAGGGGCCCTGCAGGAAGCGCTGGGTCCTGGTGGGGAGGGACATGGCATGGTGGTGGCCTGGTGGCACCTCTGGGGACCATCCCCGGGGACTTTGTGCCCTGGTGACTCACTTGGCGTTGGTGACAGTGGGGTCTTTGGTGAAGCTGAAGTAGTTGGAGATGTTCTTGTCATAGGGCAGCCAGTTATGGGTCCCCAACAAGCCGTTGGCACTCACAGTGACCTGGCAGAGGGGGAAAGAGAGGTGACACCTCTCCCACTGCCAGGCTCCTCCCCTGTTTGCTCCTGGACCCCCCTGAACCAGCAGAACACCCCCGTGACTCAGTTTCCCTGCACTCACCAGGATGTCAGGGGATCCCTGAGTGATGAAGGAATGCGCCTGGTTCTTGGGGACCACGGCCTGCACCAGGGCCACCCCATCGCTGATGCCCTGTGGGGACATGGCAGCTGCTGGGCACCCTCCTGGCCACCCCACCCATCCCGGTCCTGCCCAGGACCCCCGGGGGTGTCCTCACCTCCACGAAGAAGGACTTGAGCTGGTCCAGGTTCTCAAAGATGTTGGGGGAGTGAGTGTCGAGGCGTGCCAGCCTGCGGGCAGCGCTCTCCGCCGACAGCCGGGCAGGGTGGGGCTCCTGGGGGGCAGGGGACAATCAGGAGCTGGGGACTCCCCAGAAGGGCTGGTTTTGGTGGGTGGGGGTGTGACCTACCTTGAGCAGCTGGCAGGGCGTCTGCCCGAAGTTGCTGATGATGCCCTCCAGAGCCTTGCGCTGCGTCTCATCGGCGATGGCGTCCAGGTCCACGGCCCCTGGGGATGGTGATGGTCACGGGGGGACACACGCCTGGCAGGCATCCCCTCCCTGTGCCCCACGGCTCACCCTCGTAGGTGCAGTAGTAGAAGACATTTAGGGCCTCCACAGCAGCTGGGCCACGCTGTTTGTACCCAAAAATGAGGTCGATCCACTCGTGGAGGTGGGCAGAGACATATTCTGACTCCTGTTCAAGGATGGGGCATCAGGATGGGTCAGGAATGGCTTCCACACCCCCGGAATGCCCCCAGGGATGGATGAGGTCCCCATGTCACTCCCCATGTCACTTCCTATGTCACTCCCCATGTCACTCCCCATCTCACCAGGGCCTTGCGGTGCTGGTGGATGAAGTCCTCGCGGGATCGCGCCCACCGCGGCAGCACCACGTCCCCGACCTTCTCATTGGACAGCTGGAGGCAGCCCAGGTCAAAGCCTGCAGGCAGGATGAGGAGGATGAGGGACACGGACCCCTTGAGCTCCCCAGGGTGGTGACAACGGTGTCCCTTACCATTCTGGTTCTCCAGGAACTCCGGGAAGTAGAAGAACTCTGGGATGAGCTCCTTGACATCCACTGGGTTCTCCATGCGGGCTTGCCATGCTGCCGGCACCGAGTGGAACTGCCGGTCTGAGCAGTCGAACCTGGGAGCACAGGACACCTGGCTGGAGGCCTGGCTGTCCCCACGATGTCCCCTCTGCAGGAGACACCTGCCAGGGGCTCACCTGCCGCTCTGCAGCTGGATGTGGAGGGTGGTGAAGGGCTCGGTGCGGATCAGGTAGTGCATGACCCCGGCGGCGTTGGAGTAGTGAGTGCCATAGTGGAACTTGTCCACCGTGCCCGTGGGGTCCTCGAAGCTCTCATACCTGCAGGCCAGGTGGGATGAGGTCCACCAGGAGCAGGCCAGGTGCTCCCTGCATCCCCCAGGCTTCATTTGCAGGGTACTCACTTCTCCTTGACGTCGCGGGCGTGCCGCTCGTTGGCCACCCCGATGGGCTTGGACAGGTCCCGGAACACAGCCGGGTTGGTGAGGTCCAGGGTCTCCGAGACATAATCCCGCAGGATCCAGGGGAACTGGGTGGGGGCAGGAGGTGGTTGAGGTTTTGGGGCACAGGCTCACTGAGGGGACAGTTGGGGACATGGGGACTCACCACGGGGTACTGGGACAGGTCATTGTAGGTGCGCCCTGCGATGGTGTTGAGCTGCATGAGGTACTCGAAGTTGGAGATCTCCCGCAGGACCCATTTCTGGAGAGAAGGGAGAGGGAGGAGATGGGCTTGGGGGGGCAGGAGA
Organism: Lichenostomus cassidix; assembly: GCF_008360975.1. Lineage (NCBI taxonomy): Eukaryota > Metazoa > Chordata > Aves > Passeriformes > Meliphagidae > Lichenostomus > Lichenostomus cassidix. The sequence goes on from NC_139482.1 coordinate 1,052,739, forward strand.
TAGGGCAGACACCCCAGCACCCCACAGCCATCACTGCTACCAGAGCATTTCTGGAATCATGGCACTCCCTGGTCCCACAGCTGTCCCCATTTCCAGGGCCATCCCTGGTGTCACAGCCACTCCTGGTCCAATGGCCATCCCCACCCCATAGCCATGCCCTGTTCCATGGCCATCCCTACTCTCAGACCATCCCACATCCCATGGCTGTGCTTAATCCCATAAATGTCCCCACTCCATGGCCATCCCTGATCCCATGGCCACACCCAGACCCACAGCCATCCCTGATCCCCTGTCCATCTCCAACCCATGGCTATACCAGGTCCCACAGACATCCCCATCCCATGCTGTCCCCTTCCCCTTTTCCATGCAGGAAGGGGACACGTGGGATGGATTTGGCAGGGGTGGTACCTGTGTGAGCCCCGAGGCCTTGAGCAGCTCCTGGGGGGACCGGCTGCCGAAATAGATCTGGTTGGGGGGCCGCAGGCCAAGGATGCAGGAATACACCTTGTTCCTCACCTGGGGGGACAGAAGGATATGGAGTAGCTGAAGCTCAGAGCTCCCCCTGGGAGGGGTCTGGAGGGGGATGAAGGGGTCCCCACCTTCTTTCTGAAGTTGAGGAAGTAGTTGGCCTGGTCGATGAAGAAGAGCTCGAGGGCGGAGCGGCGCAGGTTGTAGCGGCGCAGGTGCACCTCTCGCAGGTGGGACAAGGGCCGCTTGAAGTCGTAGCCGATCCCTGCCGAGATGAGGGGACACACAGCCCCCCAGGCGTCACCATCCCCCATTCCCGAGACAGGGGTGGGGCTGGGTGGGGTTCCTCACCCCCTCAAGGAGCACATTACCTCCCTCTGTCTCCTCCTTCTCGCTGCTGCCGTCGTAGAAATAGACGTGCTGGGTTGTCACCTCCAGGCGCCCGGGGACCACGGCCACCGTAGTGATGAGCTCACAGTCCTCTGACACCACCAGCTTCTCCCGCTGGTTCTGCTCCTTGGGCTCAGACCTGGGTGGCACAGTGTGATGAGGTGACCCTGGTGACACCCCCAGCCTGGGCCAGCCGGTGCCGTGGCAGGGGTGGGGACACTCACTGGTTTTCCAGCACAGGGAGGTCCTCCTCGGCCAGCTGGTCATCCTCCAGCTCACTCACCTTGGCCTCCTTGGCCATGGCGAGTGGAAGGGACTCGGTGGGATTCTGGAGGTGGTCAGCTCCTGAAATGAGGAGGGGTCAGCAGGACCCACCACCCCCCGGAGCTGAGGACAACTCCAGGTTCAACACTGTCCATGACATCTCCCAGACCAACCCCACTGGTGATGTCCCTTGCCCATGTCACGGGGGACCCCCAGGTGCCCCAGTGCCACCACCTCACCCAGGTTGTCCCGTAGGGCGCTGGCCTCCAAGTGCTGGTCGAAATTGAGGTTGGGCACCAGCTTCAGCCTCATCCGGGAATAGGTCTCGGCACTCGACAGCTTCCAGCGAACTTCTGGGGGATTCCTGGGGGCCAGCCGGGGGTAAGGCACCCTGGGGACCCCCAGCTGTGTCCCCAACGCCTGGGCACCGAGGGACACTCACCGGTCAGCCCAGGCAGAGCGGGGCGAGGTGAGCAGGCGGCACAGGGAGCGCCACTGCTTGAGCACGGTGCTGTGGTGGTTGTTGGCCTGCTTGAGGACGTTGGCGTGCCGGGCGTTCTCCGCCTTGGAGCGCTTGGCCACCGGCTCCAGCACCAGCTCCTGCCGGGGTGAAGGGACAGCAGGGCTGGGGCCTGGGGACATCCACAGGGTGATGTCCCCAGGGCAAGGAGAATGACTCCAGGATGGTGTGATTGGGATGAGGAGCACATCCCTGGGATGATATTACTGGGATGAGGAGCACATCCCTGGGATGATGTGCCTGCAATGAGGAGCACATCCCCAGAATAACCTCCTGAGGATGAGGAGAACTTCTTGAAGGCCATGTCCTCAGGATGGCATCCCTGGGATGAAGAGCACATCCCCAGGATTAATGTCCCCAAGGTGAGGACATGGAACCCCTCCAGGACAAGGAGGATGTTCCCTAGGACAACATCCCTGGGATGAAGAGCACATCCCTTGGATGACATCGTGGGGGTGAGGAGTGTATCCCCAGGATAAGGAAGAGATCCCCTGGATGACATCCCAAGGGTGAAGATAACATCCCCAGGCTGAGGAGAACCCAGAGTGACATCCTTGTGGTGAGGAACATGTCCCCAGGATAAAGATCACAGCCCAGGGTGACATCCCAGGGGTGAGGAGCAGGCAGTACCTGGAACAACTTGCGGCTGGTCGCCTTCTCCTGCTCGCGGCGCTGGGAGCTGCTCATCATGGCGTCGTAACAGGCGTTCCAAAAGTTGGACATGAGGTCGTGGCTCCTGGCAAACGTGTCCATCTCAAACTGGGCCATGGTGGGCTGCACCTGCATGAGCAGAGAGGCGTTTCAAGGTTTGGAACCCACCGCTCACCATCCAGGTACTACCCTGGGAGTGATCCCGCAGCACCCACGTGCTTCTCGATGAAGCCTGTCCACTCCGGGGTGCTGCAGAAGAGCTGGAAGTCCTCGTAGAAGGTGGGGCTGCCATTGGTGGGGGGCAGCGAGGGCAGGAACTGCTGCAGCTGCAGGGTCTCGTAGCACTGATCCATGAGTGTCCGGATGATGGGCACCAACCAGGAGAAGGCCTCCGACCTGGAATCCAGGGAGCGCCGCAGGGGCGTCTCCAGCTTTCCCAGCAGGTAGCAGGCCTCGTCCCTGGGTGGGGCTGATGTGGTCTGCAGGAGGCTGTGCAGCTTCACGTAGGCCAGTGAGTGCAGCTGTGGGGACAGGGGGGTCAGGCAGGGACACCACGGTGCCACCAGGGGGCCTGGGGAGGGGTGACCCACCTGGGGGTCCTGCAGCAGGATGTACCCGACCAGCACCCGCAGCCCGGTCTGCGCCATCTCCCTGAGGTCCGAGGTGCCGTTGGCCAGGTGGTGCCACACGCCCAGCTTGTCCAGCAGGCTGCTGACCCCCTCATAGAGCTGGGGGGACACTGTGAGCCCCCTGCCTGGGCAGGGACACCACCCTCTGTCCCCAGCACCCAGCCCTCCCTGGATTACAGTTTGGGTTTAGGATTAGGGTAGAACCCAGCCCGTGACAAACTAGTCTGGCTTTGGCATGAGGGCTCAGGAATTATGGCCAGGGTCAGGATTAGGGCTGGGGTATAAGATTGGGGTTAGGGTTAAGCTTTAGGACAAAGATGGAACAGTAAAGTTTAGGATTAGGATTTAGAAAGTATAGTGAGATTACAAATTGTGAGTTAATGTTAGGGTTTAGGTTTACAGAAAGAGTTAAGATTGGGATTAAGGGTTGGGCTTTATGACAAAGATGTGGAGTTAAGGTTTAGGATCATGATTTAGGAGGTACAGTTAAATTTAGGGTTTGATTTAATCTTAGGGTTTAGAGTCAGGGCTTAGAGTATAAAGGGTTGCATTTACAGTAAGGGTTTAACATGAATGTTAAAATTTAGGATTAAGGGTTAGGATTACGGTTTGATTTAAGTTTAGGAATACAGCTGAGGTTATTTCCTAAAATTAGGATCAGGCTTTGATTTAAATCTAGGATTAAGGCTGAGGTCAGGATTAGGTTTTGATTTTTAGGTTTTCCCAAGGTTAGGATTAGGCTTTGATTTAAATCCAGGATTAAGGCTGAGGTCAGGATTAGGTTTTGATTTTTAGGTTTTCCCAAGGTTAGGATTAGGCTTTGATTTAAATCCAGGATTAAGGCTGAGGTTAGGATTAGGTTTTGATTTTTAGGTTTTCCCAAGGTTAGGATTAGGCTTTGATTTAAATCCAGGATTAAGGCTGAGGTTCTTTCCCAGAATTAGGATTAGGTTTTGATTTAAATCCAGGATTAAAGCCGAGGTTCTTTCCCAAGGTTAGGACTAGGCTTTGATTTAAATCCAGGAATAAATCCGAGGTTATTTCCCAAGGTTATGTTCAAGCTCTGCACTCAGGGCTGGGTTTAGGGCCAGGGCTGACATTAGGAATTTGGGATTAACAGAGCTGGGGTTTGGGATCAGGAACTCCTGCTTATTCCCATGCACCTTCTCGCTCCACAGGGCCTGGTTGTTGTGCCCCTCGGAGAAGAGGAAATCCTGCAGCAGCCGCAGCAGCTTCAGGGCGTTGTGGGTGAGGCCGGGCAGCGCCGCCGGGCCCGACTCCTTCAGATCCGTCAGCGCCGACTCCAGCATCATCTCCAGCAGGCTGTGGGACAGCAGCCAGCTCCAGAGGGTGTCCTTCCCTCGGGATTCACCCCCAGGATGTGGCCGGGCCTCACCTGCGCTTGATCTCGTCCGGGGGCCTCACCAGCTCGCAGGCTGTGCCCAGCTTGGTGAGCACGGAGAACACCTGGCCGCGCTCCCTCCAGGCCACGTCGTCCCATCCCTCCACGCCGCGCCACGTCACCGAGAAGATGATGTTGGTCAGCAGGTTGCACAGCTCCTCCTCGGGGGTTTGCTGCTGGTGGAAGGGAGGGTGAGAGGTGCCCGGAGTGGCCCAGGGTGGTGGGGATGGAGGTTTGGGGCTCACCTGGGGGTTGCTGGTGTTGGAGATGTTGTCGCTGGGCAGCACGTCCTGGTAGCTGCTCTCGTCCAGGACATTGGACAGGCTGGAGCTCTTGCGTGCTCGCATTCCTGGGAAGGGCTTGAAGCTTTCCAGGGGTGAGGGGGTGCCGGGGCCACTGGCTGGGGTCTGGGTGCCGCTCTCGGCTGTGGCCATGGAGCTGGTGCTGGCCAGGTCCAGCCCCAGGTCGAAGGGCGAGGTGGAGAAGGGGGACAGCGGGTGGTAGACGCCATCAAAAGGAGGACCGTCCCCAGGGTTGGAGGACGAGCGGCTGGCCCGGTCCGAGGAGTCGAAGGACTTGAAGTTGTAGGAGTGGAAGGATTTGGTGCGGCCACTCGGGGAGATGGAGTGGTCGGAGAAGCCCTCGGAGAGCTCCTGGTCCGAGGCCTCGTATCCCAGCGGGAGGAAGACATCCTGCTCCTGGAGCTCGGCGGGCGGTGGGCTCGTACCGTCCTTGCTGGGAGGCTCGGAGAGGCGCAGGAGCTCCAGGCAGCCCGCGGCGCTCAGGCTGTGCTGGCGGCACTCGTAGGACTCCTTCACGTAGAGCTTGGTGAGCGTGTCCTGCCAGCCAGCCAGCCTGGCCAGCTGCTTCACCAGGTCCTGCTGTGCATAGATCAGGTGGAAGAGCTGCAGGAGAAGGAGGACAAGGAAAAGGAAGGAGATTTGGTGCTGCTGCCCCAGCTCCCCGTGGGTGAACCCATCCCAGGAGCAGAAGCACCCCAGAACCTCCAAAAGCATCATGGGGTGCTGCGACTGCACCATTTCCATGTTGGCACATCCATGTCACCACTGTCCCCGTGACCATCACTTCTGGGCATGGCTGGTGTCCAAGGAGCTGAGCCCCGGGGTGACACCTCTGTCCCCTCCCGCTGTGCCCCAGCCCCGCTCACCTTGCGGCAGATGTCGAGCCGGATGCTCAGCTCTGCCCGGTGGGACAGGTACACCACGGCCACCAGGTCCTTGTAGTTGGGAGGGTCTGTGGATGGGGAGACACAGCTCAGTGGTGAGACACTCCCTGCTGTCCCCAAAAGCCACCGAAGACCCCCAGCCCAGCTGAGCCTCATGGGAAGCCACCAGTGACACATGGTTGGGATGGGTGGCCTGTTTCTTTTGGGAACACGGTACCTGCCCCCAGGACCTGCTCTGAGAGGCAGCGGAAGAGTAGCATGGAGCCTGGAATGTCACTGAGGTAGGAGATGAGCCCGTGGTACCCAATGTCCTTCAGCTTCAGGCGGGTCTTGCTGCGCTCGGGGACCTTCTCGTACTTCAGCATCTTGTAGAGGACCTGGGACAGCGAGAGGAGGCCACGTGGCTGTGACATCCCTGCTGGGGACAGCAGGGGGTCAGTGCTGGGGACCTGCCCTACCCTGAAGACTCTTTCCCGCACTTCATCGGAGAACTTCTTCTGCACCAGCAGGGAGAAGAGCAGCTCCACATGGCCCGGCTCGAAGAGGAAGGCAAAGAGCTGCTCCTGGGCTGGGGAGCCCTTCAGCAGGCTGTGGATCACCTCCAGCGCCCCACACACCTGCAGGACACAGGGCTGGTTGTTCACTGCCCTCTAAGTGTCCCACCGGGATCTCAGTGGCTTCTCCCCAGCCCATGGCTCACTGAGGTGTTTGGGGACTGGGGTGGCTTGGTGATGCACCTGCTGCTCGTCCTGTGCCCCAGCCAGGTAGTTCAGCAAGCTCTGCATCTCCTCCCCAGAGAAGCTCCTGCAGAAGAAATCCTTCACCAGGCTGAAGAGGGATGTCTGCACCGTCTTGATGTCGTCGGTGGCCGTGGTCTTCTCCCTGGAGGTGCTGATGGACAGACATGCATAGGGATGTGTCCCTTGTCACCCATCACCCATCGCCAGCATCATCCCAAATCCCAACACAAAGCCTGAGGAGCTCCAGGGAGCCTGCTGTGGGCATCCAGGGATCTTCTGTCCCACTGGGATATATCCACCCCACACATTTGGGTCAGCTCACTGCAGAAGCCACCACGCTCTTGGTGGCTGCTGGGGGTGGATCTGGGAGCTGAGCTCAGGCTCAGGGATGGGACATGGAAGGTCTAGCACCCACCACAGCACTACCATGCTAGGAGGAGGGTATTATCCCAAGAAAACGGTGTCTAGCCAAACCACAGCTCCCAGGGGTGAAGCCTACCCCCAATCCCACCCCATCAGCATTCCAGCATCCTGACTATGAGTGTCAGCTCACCCGTAGTGGGTCCGGATGGAGTCCAGGATGAACTGCACTCCGTACTTCTTGCGGATGCGCTGCTTGTGGTCCTTGACCACGTTGGCCAGGTACTGGATGTGACCTGCGGGGAGAAGGCGTGAGGATCCCACAGAGGCCGGGCGGGATGGACATTCCCAAGCATTCCCAGTTCCCACCTAAGCGCACGGCGAAGTCGCTGTTGCTCCAGATGCAGAAGTCGAAGAGGAGGTGCTGGTAGAGGAGGTGCAGCAGGAGCCCACTGCCCTCGGAAGCCACCTGCTCCATGAGGATCTGCGAGGCCATCAGGGTGCTCATGTCCAGCAGCGCGCCGGGGACCTGCCATGGGCGACAGGGGACACTTCCAGCCCCTTGTGGACAGCAAGGACAGTGGGATGGGGTTTTTGGGAGCCTCCCACACCTTGTGCAGCAGCGCTCCGATGATGGCCGGCCCGTGGCACTGCACCAGGCTCTCCTGGTTCACGGCGTGGTTCCGCAGGAAGTTCTTCACCAGCAGCAGGAAGGCAGCCACACTGTTCCTCTCCAGCCTGCTCTCTGCAGAGCAGTGGGAGCTGTGAGCCCTGCACCCACCCAAACCCCATCCTGGAGACCCTGCTGGATTTTCTCCCCAGGCTTCTCATGCTGTTCTCCCATCTCCCCCAGATTTACAGAGATGGAAGCCTCTGTTGCTTTCAGCTTGGGAATAATCAGCTGGATATCTGGAGAAAGCACATTCCACCCATGCCAAAGGCTCCTGGAGCCACCCTCTCCTTCCCAGAACTGTTTGTGACTAACTGGGTCATAACAACATCCTGAGTGGCTCCTCCATTACCCTGTACCTCCTGGAGCCTTAGGCAGACCTCTCCTGCCCATGGTGGACACCTGCCAGGTCCTGGAATGCCTCTGTGGTCACCTCCACCCACCCAAGCCGGACAACTCCTGCTCCACACCCCCAGAACTCCTCACCTGAGGACTTTCCCAGTGGGATGAGCATGCCCTGGGCATTCCTGGAGGATGTTAGCTCTGGCCCCACCAGGTCATTGGTCTCCTGCTCATCCTCAGGCTCCTCTGTCTTGGACACCACTTGCTCGAGCAGGGGCAGGAGCACCCCCATCCCACCCACGCAGTTGACCACGTCCTGGGGGAGGGAGGGAGAGGTTTTGCTGTGTGGTGATAGCAGCATGGAGGAGGAGGCACATGGCACCCCAAATGTCACCTGTTCCCCCGCACCACCCACGGTGCCCATCCTGGATGCTGAGGACCTATGGTGTAGATGGGCCATGGTGGACCCAATACCATGTGCAGAGACTCTGCAGGGCTGAGGGGACCTGTGTGGGTCCTGCCCTGGCACTGTGCCCTAGGAGGGACCTCCTGCCTCCAGGCCATGGGGTGGATGGTTCACCCTGTTGCCAGCCTACCTTGATATCCCAGTTGACCACCTTGTGTCCTGTCAGCCTCCCGTCCAAGCCGTGGCTGGGAGAGAGGTCCAGGCAGATGTTGTTCCTGCAGGCCTGGAAGAGAACACCATGGGAGCATCCTCATGCTCCTGGACACGTCCCTGGTGGCAGAGGGTCCACCAGCACTGTCCCTGCCCCCAGGGGGGTGGCTCTCCTCACCTGGGGGGTGTAGTACAGCAACAGTTTGCTACTGAGCTCCACCAAGTCACCTTCCAGTGTGAATGGTGATGTGACATTTGGTCCTGGGGGAGAGGACTGGGGTGAGCTGGGACATGGGGGAGGAGACCCCTGTCACCACCAGCACCCTGGGTACACCCTACCTGCACAGAAGAGAGCCTTGACCTGGGCTTGCTGCAAAGCCTCGCAGAAGATGGCCACGGAGCCCAGGTGGCCCTCCAGCGAGGTGGGGCTGCCCCACTCCGTGTCTTGGCTTCCGGCCGCCGTGGTGGCCACCACCCCCTCCGTGGGCAGCTGGGTGGGGGTCCAAGAGTGGGGGCCGAGGGTGGCGGGGACAGACTGGGAGCGTCCGAGCACGGGGTGCGGGGGGAAGACCAGCTCCGGCCCGTGGGAGGCTGGCGGGTGGCCAGCAGCGGTGGTGGCCGTGGTGGTGGTGCGGTGGCCAGCGGAGCCAATGCAGCAGGAGGTGAAGGACTGGAAGGGAGAAGGGATGGCGCTCAGCCCCCAGCGAGGCCATGGGCAGGGGGCTGGGTGGGTGCCAGGAGGATCTCCCACCTCGTGGAGGGACGGGAAGCGGAGCTGCGCCGTTTTCCGCAGGTGTCCGTCGGCGTAGATGCTGACGACGTTCTGGCCGAAGGGCCGGCGGCCGGCAACGTGGACGATGTCAACGCAGTGCTGGAGGCACAGAGAGGGACATTACGGCATCATGGCATCCCTGATAGGACAGGGACAGGGATGGGGATGATCCTCACCCAGGCTGAGTCGTTGAAGGCAAATTCGGGCAGTGCCACCGTCATGTAGTCCTTCTTGGTGCACACGGCCACCACGAGCACCCCGCCCGCTGTGAAGAACGCCTCGAAGCCCGTGCCACCCGCCGTGAAGAAGCTGGTGGGCAAAACCATGGAGAAAACCAAGTTGGTGATGGTGCTGCTGCCCCTCCTCACCTCCTCTCAACCCCTCAGCAGGCATCACCTGTAGAGCTGCCTCCTCTTGGGCCTCGCCGGCGGCTCGGGCTCCTCCTCGCTCAGGCACAGCCAGGCATGGAAGGCGAAGGCTCCGCCCGGCCACTTCTGGATGGTGGGCACCATGATGCCAGCCATGCCAGGGCTCAGGTCGAAGCTCTGCAGTGCCCGTGGGAGCCCCTCGCCCCTGGCCATGCCGGACAGCGCCCGGATGACCGGAGCCACGTAGGGATGGGCGCCCCGGCCGCGCTCGCGCCGCAGCAGCCGCAGGAGCTGCCGCAGCTCCCCAGGCCGGATGGAGAGGCTGCCCAGGGAGCGCAGCAGCTCCAGCAGGTTTTGGGAGCAGGCGCTGGGAAGGGGCGGCTCGGTGGCCAGGGCGCTGAGCAGGGAGCCCACCATGCCCGCCTTGACGCAGGTGAGGCGGCTGGGCAGGGAAGCCTCGCAGAGCCGCCGCAGCCACGCTGACAGGAACACCTGGAGATCCCGGCATTCCAGCGCCGGCAGCCACGACAGCAGGATCAGCAAGGGCTGCTCGTTGCGGATGGGACGTGCCGGGAAGGAGCTGTGGTCACCCTCCACTGCCTGCAGGGACACAGGAGGGGGTTGGTGCAGCTCCAGTGCTGTGGGAAGGGATGGATCCACCCCGGGCCATCCTGGGCTAGCAGCAGAGACCTTGTGTAGACTCTTGAGCCTCCAGAAACTTGGAGACTCCCATTCAGACAGAATTTGGAGAGCCCAGATATCAAGGGTCTTGGAGACCCTCATGGATTAAAGATCTTGGAGACTCCCATGCATTAATAGTTTTGGAGATCCTGTGCATCCAGAATTTTGGAGACCCCAAGCACTGAGAATCTTGGATACCTTCACGAATCAAGGATCTTGGAGATCTCCATGAGTCAAGGATCTCTGAGACCCTCATGCATGAAGCACTTTGGAGACTCTCCCGTGTCCTGCAGTACCAGAGTGAGCAATTCCACATCCAAAAGGGCTCAGAGCTCCCAAACCAGAGCAAGACTGCAAGCTAAAGATCCCAGGGCCCCTCAGGAGAAAGCAGGCTGAAGAGGATGGGGAGGCTCGGAATGGGGGCAGAGATCCACTCCTGGACAGGAGTCAGGAGCAGTGGGAGTGCTCACCATGTTGAGGAGCTCCTGGAGCAGGCGCTGGGTGGGCTGGCCATGGCTCCTCAGCACCTCGTGCAGGTGGGCGTAGCCGATGCGCTCCTTGAACACCTCCTGGAAGCACAGGGACATGTGGGATCCCAGTCGAGCCCCACTGCGGCCTGAGCCACCCCAAATACTCAAAAAATACCCAAATCCCTCCAGTTTTGGGGTGTCCTCCCCAAGGGAGGTCCCCTGCCCACCTTGGCCGAGGGCGAGTTGCTCATGATGGCCGTGAGGACCCCGAGGGCATGGACAGCGATGGCGTCAGAGCTGCTGGCATTGACCTATGGGGACACGGGAATGGGGGGCTGCTGGGACATGGGATGGAGGGGACAGCCCATCGTGGGAGATGATTGGGTTATGGGGTACCTGCTGGACTCCATCCCCATTCCGCGTGGGAACCTCATCCTGGGCTTCACCTGCCTCCCGCGAGCTGCTGAGGTAGAGCTGTGGGACACGGTGTGGGAATGGGACACAGCAAGGGGTTCTGGAGGTTCCCACCCCATGGATGTGTCCCAGCATTGTTCAGGACCAGGAATGGTGAGGATGAAGGTGCCCAACCCTGGTGTCACCAAGAGGGAAATGCCACCCTGTCCCAGGGTCATTTAAAGAGGAAAAGGTGAGGAAGGGAGGAAGGAAGGGAGGGAAGGAAGGGAAGGAAGAAAAAGAAGGAAGGAAAAATATGGAGATGAAGGTGCCCAACCCTGGTGTCACTCTGTCCAAGGATTGTTCAGAGCCAGGAATGGTGAGGATGGAGATAAAGCTGGCCAAACTTGGTGCCACTCTATCCCAGGATTGTTTAGCACCAGGAAAGGATGAGGATGAGGATGAGGATGGGGATGGGGATGAGGATGGACACCCCGAGGTGCTGTCCCACACCTTGCTGTTCTGGAGCAGGCGGATGATGTGCTCGAAGCAGTTGTTGCTGAGGAACACAGCCTGCAGCACCGGCCGGTCCTGGCAGCTCAGCATGGCTGGGATGGCATCTATGGACAGAGCCCCTGGCTCAGCCCCATCCCATTCCCACCTTCCCCAACCCCATCCCGTTCCCAGCCTACCCAACATGAGCACGCGCAGGGCGATGAGGCCGCCGGCCGCCTCGGGCGCCAGGGATGCCGCGGGGAGGTGGGAGTTGAGCACCCTGAAGTATCCATCCAGGAGGCTCCGCAGGGACATGGGGCAGGCGCCGGGGCTGGAGCCGTGCAGGATGTGCACCACGGCCACCACGGAGCGCAGGGTGACCTCCAGCAGGGCTGGGGACGGGGGTGTCCCACTGCCACCCCGCTGGAGAACCCCCAGCAGCACCTCCAGCGCCGCCGGGGTGATGGCCTGGAGTGCGTTGGACTGTGGATTTGGGAACAGGTGGGAATTCTGGTGCCCTTTGCAATAACAGTCCTTTATTGATCCCATTATTCATTTAACCCAAGAGCTCCAGTGCTGCAGACTTTACCCTGGGGGGTGTGAACTAATTTAAAGCAAATTTTGGAGTTACTGACCAAATTGATTTTTAATTGCTGAGGAAATTAAAACTGATTTCAGCTCCAATTTAATAATCCAAGGATTTCCCATCTTCCAGCCCAGCAGAACTGGGGGTGAACAAGCAGCTTCACCTTAAAAACTTCCCATAATTTAATTATTTAATTAAATTTAATTCTTTAATTGCATTACTTTATTTTCACTTCTCTTCTTTTCTTTTTTAATTTAACTCCTTAATTAAATTCCTTAATTTAATAATTTAATTTAATTTTGTTTTATTCTGTTTTATTAATTTAATGTCTTAACTAAATTAATTATTAAATTACTTAATTGTAGTATTTTATTTTTATTCTGTTATTTAATTTATTAATAATTTAATTCAACACAATTTAATTATTTTATTTAACTGTTACACTATTTTGTCTTATTATTTCACTTGTTTTATCTTATTTCATTAACTATTTAATTCTTTAATGATTTAGTTTTATTTATTTTGTTTTTCTTTATCATTTAATTTAATTACTTAATTTAACCTTTCTGAGCTGATTCCACCTAATTCAGGGGTGGAATTTTAAAAATTATTTTTAAAAGCTTTAGAAAATTCAGTGGTTTAAATTCAGGACCTGTATCCCTCCTGGAATAAATAAAACTTTGGGGTTTGTCCCTGGAATGATGATCTCAACCCTTCCCCATCTGCTTCCCAACTGTGGCTAGCACAGGTTTTTCCCATGAGAAGTTTTCTTGTGTTTTATAAATAAAGATAAAGTTTGGATGTTGTTGGAACAGTGTCCCAGAACTTGGGCAGTGCAGGCCTGGCCAATCAGGCCTGGGGGAAGGCTTCTGACTGACCAATCTGGGTGACTTTTGAGAACTCTATAAATGTGATGAAATCAAAACAATAAAGGTCATTCCTTCTTGCCACTGAGAACTGGTGCATTCATTACTCTGCTAGCTGCTCAACAGCGACACCCAACGATACCTTGGATGCAGAGAGAATGGCTCCAAAGAGATGGATAATCCGGAGCTGGATTGTTTCTGGGAGCTGCTTCCCAGCTTGGAAACTCTCTGTGAGGATGAGCAGGGAGAGATTTCATTTGAGGAGCAAACAGAAAAAAAAAAAAAAAGGAAAAGGCCATTTCCCAGAAAAAAATAGGGAAAAATCTTTCCTACCAAAAAAAAAAAAAACAAACCAAAAAACAAAAAGGAAGAAAATTCCTTTTCCAGCAAATGGGTGCTGCTGATGATGGAGAGGATAAAGATGCTCCAAATTTTCCAGCTCTGGTTGTGCCAGGGGAATTGTCTTTGTCCCAAAAAACGGGGATTTGTTCCAACCCCAGGTTCAGTTGGGGATTTACGGGGGAGGAGTTTTAGGGGATTTTTGCAACAGCGCTGCCTCTGAAAGGGGATTTTTGGGGCTTCCCCGGAAAAAATCCCCCTTTGTGCTGATTTTAGTGTGCTGCCCAGGTGGTGCTGGGCTTAATTCCTGCATTTGGGATCCTCCACCTATTCCCAGGACCCTGGATGGGCCCATACAGACACAGGAAACAGGGGCAGGATCCTAAATTTGTGGGGCAGGTGTAAAATAATCTGGAAGAGGTATAGGATACTATATTTGACCTGGAATCTTGTAAAAATCCTGAGACAGGTCTAGGATCTTATATTTTCAGGGACAGATATAGGATAACCTGGAGCAGGTGTGGGATCTTGTATTTTCAGGGTTAGTTTCAGGATAACCCAGAGCAGATACAGGATTCCTGTATTTGTGGGACAGCTATAGGATAACCTGAAGCAGATATAGGATCCTTTATTTGCCCTTGGATCATACATCTTCCCTTGAATATGACATCCCTCCATGAATCCCACAAATATTCCCTGATCCCAGCACCCTCCTCACACTCACAGATCCCTTTCCCAGATCCACCTTTTACCTTGGAAAAAGGCACCGAACTCGGAGGGCAGTGGGGCAGGGGAGAACTTGTATTTGCTCTTCTCCTTGGCGCTGATGGATTCCCTGGAAAGAGAGGGGTGAGGCGGGGGAAATCTGGGATGGGGGTGGGAATTTGGGATGTGGGGGATTTTGGGATGTTCACCCGCTCAGCTGCCGGCGCCAGGTCTGGTAGGGATCCAGGAAGCACTCGCAGAGGTGCAGGGCGTGGAGCATCCCGTTTTCCAGCTGTGTCCTGTTTTCCAGCTGTGTCCCCTTCTCCAGCTGTGTCCCATTTTCCCTTTTCTCCAGCTGTGTTCTGTTTTCCAGCTGTGTCCCCTTCTCCAGCTGTGTCCCCTTCTCCAGCTGTGTCCCCTTCTCCCGTCTCTCCAGCTGTGTTCCGTTTTCCAGCTGTGATTCCCGCAGCTGCCGGGAAAATCCAGCTGTGATCACCCCACACGCTCCCAAAAAATGGGATGTATTTTTGGGGGAATGGGGGAGGATGGGATCATCAGACAGTCAACCAATCAGTGGCTGGAGAAGTACAACCTACAGAGCTGCTGCCCAATCAGAACCCAGAGCTGTACAACCTACGGAGATGCTGAACCAATCAGAACCTGTAGAGCTCTTGACCAATCAGCATCCAGAGTCACACAACCTATAGAGCTGATGACCAATGAGATCTCAGAGCAGCACACCCTGTGGAGCCACTGACCAATCAGCAGGTGTAGAGCTTTTAACCAATCAGCATCCAGTCACACAACCTTTGCACTCACTGACCAATCAGCATCAAGTACAGCACAACCTACAGAGCAGCTGACCAATCAGCACACAGCTCAGTACAACCTATGGAAGCACTGACCAATCAGAACGCAGAGCAGCACAATCTATGGAGATGCTGAGCCAATCAGCATCCAGAATCACACAACCTATAGAGCTGCTGACCAATCACAGCCCAGAGCAGCACAACCTGTAGAACTCTCAACCAATCGACATCACGAGCCACACAACCCATGGACTCACGGACCAATCAGATCTCAGAGATGCACAACCTATGGATTCCCTGACCAATCAGCATCCAGAGTCACACAACCTACCGAGCTGCTGGCCAATCAGAACTCAGTCACACAACCTATGGACTCACTGACCAATGAAATCCCAGGGCAGCACAACCTGTAGAGCTCTCGACCAATCAGAGCCCAGATTCACACAACCTATGGACTCACTGACCAATGAACACTGAACCACTCCCCATCAATCAGGCCTTGCCTATTCCCATCCCCATCCCCATCCCCATCCCCGTTCCCATTCCCATTCCCATCCCCATTCCCGTTCCCATTCCCATCCCCATCCCCACCTGGTTCCCGCAGAGCCGCAGCAGCCTCAGCACCTGCGGGAGGCAGCCTGGGGTTCTGTCAGGCTGGATGTTCTCCAGGTTCCTGGGAAATAAAATATCAGCAGTTCATCTGTCGTGGAGGGTGGGAGGAGATTTGGGAGGCAGAAGGAGGAAATTTGGGGGGGAATAAAGTGCTTGGGGTAATGACAATGCTATTAAAAATTATTACTATATTTTAAACTATTTTTATTATATTACATTGTATTGCTATATTTTAATTTTTAATAATAAAAATAATACTTATTATTATTTTTAGAGATGTGATGCGATACTACACTTTGAGGGAAAATGATGGAATATTGGGTGGAATAATGGTTTTCTACTATGATATTTTTATTATATTACATACTGTATTTATTATGATAATATTTATTATTATACTTATTATTATCATCATTATTATTATTGATAATCATTAGTTTCCAGTCATTATTTTTAGAGAAGTGATGCACCTTCGGGGAACACTACACTGGAGGGTTGGAATGATGGAATTTTGGGGGGTAATAATATTATTTTTGTATTATTATATTTTTACTAATTTTATAATCTTGCATTATTAATATTATTATTAAAGATGGGACTCACTTTTGAGGGGATGCTGTGATTTGTGGGGTTAAAATACTCCATTTTTGGGGGTAAAACCTGCGTTTTGAGGGGTAAAACCTGTATTTTGGGGTGATGTGATTTGGGGGATCCTGGATTTCCTGGGGGGGTGATGCCTACAGGATTTTTGGAGGGATGCACACCCCAGAAGCCACCTGATGGTTTGGGACCAGGACAGTGTCACTTTGGTCCCTCCACCAAAGACCTGGGGGACACAGGGACCCCAACAGGGACCCCACAGGGCTGCTCCGTGCTGGGAATACCAAGAACAGGAGGATAAGGGGGAATGGGGGTTTTGGGGTCACCCACCTGCAGATGATGATGAAGAACTTGAGGAGCAGCAGGGCCTGGCCCAGCCCCGTCCCCTTGTCCCCGTCCCGTGTCCCCAGCGCCACGCTCTGGCCCAGCCTCTGGCTCAGCACCTGCAGCACCTCCCGCGGCAGCGCCGGGATCTCCGAGCCCGGATCCTCCGGCCTGGGCGGGATGGGGGGACAGGATGTGACACCCCCATGTCACCCCAAACCCCTCCCCCTCCCACGTCACCGGATGGTTCCGACCACGGAGAGCGGATGAGGTGCCACAACCCCCACCTTTGGCAAGCCATGCGCTTGGGGCCCCACCGGGGTCACTCAGGGGTGATGGGGTCATCCAGGGGATCACTCAGGGGTGTTTGGGTCACTCAGGGGTGATGGGGTCATCCAGGGGTGTTGGAGTAATCCAGAGGGTCATCCAGGGGTGCTGGAGGTCACTTAGGGGTGATGGGGTCATCCAGGGGGTCACTCAGGGGCGTTGGGGTCATCCAGGGGTGCTGGGGGTCACCCAGGGGTGTCATTTATGGTGCTGGTGGTCATCCAGGGGTGTTGGGGGTTACTCAGGGGTTTTGAGATCACCCACAGGGTCACTCAGGGCTTTTGGGATCACCCATGGGGGTCACTCAGAGGGGCCACTCAGGGGTGCTAGGGTCACCCTGGGGGGTCACCCAGGGGTGTTTGGGGCCATTCAGGGGTCCTGGGAGTCACTCAGGGGTGTTTGGGGTCACTCGGGGATGTTTGGGGTCACTCAGGAGGGTCACCCTGGGGTTTTGGGGTCCCACCTGCGGGGCTCCAGCGAGGGCAGGGCGATGACCCTCTCGAAGGTGGTGACAAAGGCCTCCAGCCACTGCTGCAGGTAGGACAGGTCCTTCTGCAAGGGAGGGTGGGGCTGGGGCCAGCAGCCAATCACAGCCCTCTGTGGTCCCCGCCCACAGGGATTGGCCAATCACAGCCCTCCAAGGCCCCCACCCACATGGATCAGCCAATCACAGCCAGAGAAACCAGCCTCGCCCACTCAGGTGTGTGACACACCCTGGGAGCCACTGACCAATCAGAGTCCAGAGCTGCACAACCTATGGAGATGCTGACCCAATCAGCATCCAGAGCCACACAACCTGTAGAACCACTGACCAATCAGAGCCCAGCACAGCACAACCTGCGGGACTCACTGACCAATGAGCTCGCAGAGCACCTGTCCCTGCAGCCAATCAGGGCAGAGCAGGCCCTACCTGGCCCAGCCGCCGTTGTGCGATGGCGACAGCGGTGACAGCAGTGACAGTGGGGACTCACCCAGGCTGGGCACCCCCACCCCACAGCCCTGGGCACCCCAACGTGGCACCTTTGGGCACCCCATGTCCCTGAGCACCCCCAAAGGGCACCTTGGGGTGCCCACAGTCCTGGGCACTGCATGTGGCACCTTGGGGTCACTCAGAGTCCTGAACATCCCAATGGGGCACCCTGGGGTCACTCACGGCTCTCAGCACCCCCCTGCTGCACCCTGGGGTCACTCAAGGCCCTGAGCACCACCACCTTGGGGTGACCCACATCCCTCAGCACCCAATGTGGCATCTCTGGGGTCACCTCTGTCCCTATGCACCCCAACAGGGCACCCTGGGGTCACGCACAGCCCTGAGCACCCCAGTGTGACACCTTTAGGGTCACCCACGTCCCTGAGCACCCAGTGCTGCTCCTCGGGGTCCCTCACAGCCCTGGGCACATCAGTGTGGGGTCACCGATGTCCCTGTGCACCCCGGTGTGGCACCTTGGGGTCACCCGAGTCACCCCCATCCCTGAGGGTCCACCCAGCCCCCCTTTTCCGGGTTCCCAAGGCTCCCACAGCTCCCCCAGGCACTCCCACAGCAGGGTGGACCCCAAAATCCGCCTCCCCCCGATGTTCCTCTCCACCCCGAGCTCCCGCATCCCTCGGGATGAGCCGGGGGTGTCCCCAAAGCCCGGTACCTGTCCCTGGGGGTGGCCGTGGCCGTCCATGACCCCGCAGCTGCGGCAGCGGCGCCGGCGCAGCAGGGCCGGAACGGGGAGGGGGTGCTCAGGGGGGCCCCCCCTTTCTGTCACCGCTGCCGCTTGAGCAAAGCCACCAAAAAAGCCCCAGAGCGTCAGGAAATGCCAAGTCACCCGCGGCCCCAACGGCGCTTCCTGCCCCCGGCTGCTGGCCCCGCTCGGGGACACCAGCTCTGCTCGGGGACACCAGCCCCGCCTGGGGACACCGGGGTGCTGCCGGTGCCCTCCGCCCCTGTGCCCACCCGGCAGCTCCGCGGTGGCGGCAGCACGAGGAGCTGGGTTGGTTTATCCCAGTATTCCCTGGAAATCTAACCCCAAATCCTGCCCTGTCCCCGCCGTGGGAGCTGCCGGGTGTTGAGTCTGCCTGTTCTCAGCATCCCGAAATTCCCGGTGCGCCCACCCGGAGCTTCATCCCGAAATTCCCGGGCCACCCACCTGGAGCTGGTGTCCCGAAATTCCCGGCGCGCCCACCCGGAGTTGGGATCGCGAAATTCCCGGCGCGCCCACCCGGAGCTGGGATCCCAAAATTCCCGGCGCGCCCACCCGGAGCTTCATCCCGAAATTCCCGGGGCTGGCCCCGCAGCCGGTGTCCCCCGCCGGTGCCGGTGCCACCCCGCGCGGCTGTCGCAGGCGGTTCCCGGCCGGCAGAGCCTGTTCGGCGGCTTCTGGGCTCGGCCGGCGCGGAGCCGCCTGGGAGCGCCGGGAACGGGAATGCCGAGCCGGGAATGTCGCACCTCCGCCGGGAGCTCCGGGCCCCCCAAAAAGTGACTAAGTGACAAAGCCACGGCCCCTCACGGAGCGCCCCGCGGTGACACCGAGTGACCCTGGCCGACCCCAGGTGCTGGCACTGGGGGACAACACGCCACCGCCGGGGACAGCCCTGTCCCTGCCAGCGCCGGTGACAGCAGCTCTGTCCTGCTTGGAAGCCACCGGAGATCACGCAGCCATTCCTGGGCTGCCAGCCAGGGGGACACCGCCATGGAGGGACACCGCCATCACCTGGGCCGTGTCGCCTCAGCCTTGTCCTCACCAGGGCCTTGGGACATCGCTGTGGCAAAGGTGACCCGGCCAGGGAGGTGACACTGGGGTCTGGCTGTGTCCCAGTGCCTCAGTGGTGGCACGGCCACCCCGTTGGAGTGGCACGGCTAGCGGGGCAACCTGACAGGTGGCACCTGTCCCCACACAACTGTGGGTGTCACCTGTCCCCGTGCGAGTGCCCTGGCAGCACAATGGGACCCCACAGGGCCATCAGACCCTGGTGACACCACATGTGTCCCCATAGGACCGTGGACACTCGAGAGTGTGGCAGTGTCCCCTGCCACCACACACAGCTCAGGGATGGCACCTGCTCCCCGATGGCCACAGAGACCTGATGGATGGCACCTGTCCCCATACAGCCACAGACACCCCAGGGATGTGGCACTGTCCCCATACAGCCATGGACACCTCGATGGTGTGGCACTGTCCCCACATGACTGCGGGCACCTTGACAATGTGGCACCTGTCCCCACCCAACCACAGCCACCTCGGTGGTGTGGCACCTGTCCCCACATGGCCAGGGTCACCACAAGGGTGTGGCACCTGTCCCTGTACAGCCACGGACACCTCGAGGCTGTGGCAGCTGTCCCCACATGACCACGGACACCCTGACAGAGTGGCACCTGTCCCCACATGACCACGGACACCCTGACAGAGTGGCACCTGTCCCCATGGGCCCATGGACACCCTGACAGTGTGGCACCTGTCCCCATGGGACCATGGACACCCCAACATAGTGGCACCTGTCCCCATGGGACCATGGACAGCCTGACAGAGTGGCACCTGTCCCCATGGGCCCATGGACACCCTGACAGTGTGGCACCTGTCTCCACATGACCACAGACACCCCAACCCAGCGGCACCTGTCCCCATGCTACCCCTCTGGTGTCCCAGCCTGTGGCCTTGTCCAAGTCCCCTGGCTATGTCCCCCCAAAGTGGGGTGACAGTGTTTTGCGGTGACCTTGTTTTGGGGTGCAGAGGAGGGTCCCAGGCGACATCGCAGGGCTGGCAGAGGCGACAGACCCCAGGATTGTCCCCAACCCTCCCGGTGTCCCCAGCCACCTCCCTGAGACCCAGCGGGATTTTGGGGGAGCAGTTTCACCCCAAAATCCATCAGGTCACCCCAGCCCGCGGGGACAGCGCTGGAGGTGACACGGGGCGGCGGTGACACTCGGTGCCACCTCTCCGCCAGGATCCGTCCCCCCGGCACGGGATAAGTACGGACAAAACGAAGCACGAGGGACTTTTGGGGTGGCGCGGAGGGTCCCCGTCCACGGTCCCCCTTGGGGACACCCCGTGGGACCTGCCAGAGCGTGCCGGGGGTCCCCAAAACCAGAACCCCCCCGTCAGGACCCCTTGTCCCCACCCTGCGCCGTTCCAATGTCACCGCGCACCTGTCGCCGGGCGGTGGCGCCGGGAGCGGGGGGGACACGCGGGTCCCCCAAAACCCTCCCGGGGGGCTTCCAGGGACACCCCAACACCCCGGGGGCTGTGGGAGGGGCGGGGGGACCCCAAATTCCCACCGGGAGCGGCGGGAAAGGGGGAGCGGGATGGGCGGGGGGGTCCCGGCGGGATGCGGTGTCCCCAGGGAGGGGTCAGGGAGCGCGGCGGGGGGCTCGGGGACACCCTGCAGGTGACAACGGCGAGCAGGGGGGGACGCGAGGACAAGCGGGGGGGCGCGGGGGTGTCGCGGAGCCAACGCGGGGGTTCGGGGTGTGACAGCGGGATGCGGGCGGGGAGGGGACGGGGGGAACGGGGGGATGCGACAATGGGGGCCGGGAGGGGATGGGGACACAGGCGGGGGGGTGCGGGAACGGGGGGTGCGGGCACAGAACGGGGCGCAGCCCGCGGGGTGGGGGTGCCGGGGGTGCCCCAGCGCCGCCCGGGGGGTGCCGGTGCCCGGCTCACCTTGGCGAAGTAGAGCATCCAGAGCTCGCAGAGGCGCTCCCGGGAAGCCATGCCCGGGGCCGGCCCGGCTGGGAACGAGCGGCGCTCCGCCCCGCAGAGCCCCCCCAGCCCGGCCCCGGGACCTCCCCCAGGTGTGGCGGGCGGGGACTCCCCTCCACCTGCTGGGCAGCGGCGGCAGCCCTTCCCCGCCCTCCTGCCCTCCCTATCCCCGCACTGCCATATCCGTCACAGGGACATCAAAGGGGGTGAGAAAGACAAAACCCCCACCCCAAAATAATGAACCCTAATTAGCGCAGCTGAGCCCCGCTGTCCGCAGGGGACACCCTGAACAAACCGAACGCGGCGATTCGGGCTCGTTTTCCCATTTCAGCTATTTTAAAACCATTTCGGAATATATAATTGATTATTTTTCACGTGTCTCCCCCTCCCGGCGCCCCCTCAATCGATTGCTCGCAGCTTAGCCCATCGATGCGCTCGGCGCGCCCGGCCTGCCGCGCATGCGCACAGCGCGCTGTACGGCAGGCGGGGAATTCGGTGTACAAGATGGCGGCGCCCGGCGGCGGCATGGAGGCCCCGGAGGAGGCCGAGGGATTGGTTTTGGGGCGGCTGGAGGAGGAGGCGCTGAAGCGGCGGGAGAGGCTGAAGGCCCTGAGGCAGAGGACGCTCCAGGTCGGGCCGGGCCTGGCGCTGGGAGCGGCGGGAGGGGGCTTGCAGGGGGGCTGAGGCCGTGGAGCGGCCTGGAGTGGGAGTGGGGTGGGGAGGCTGGGGGGGCTGGGGGAGCACAGAGGGTGCCGCGTGGATCCTCCGTTATTTGGGATGTGGTGGGACAGGATTTGGGCGTCGCAGAGGGTCTGGAATGGGGCTGGAGGCGTCAGAGGGTCCCAGGTGATCCCACGGTTATTTGGGATATGGAAGGGGTGGAGGTTTGGGGTGGGGCTGGGGAGAGTCAGGGCATCCCACGTGGATCCGCAGTTATTTGGGATATGGGAGACAAAGGATTTGAGGGTTTTGGGGATCACCGAGGGTCTGGAATGGGGCTGGGGGTGTCAGAAGATCCTAGGTGATCCCACAGTTGTTAGGAATGTGGAGCGGATGGAGATCCGGGGTGGGGCTGGGGGAGAGTCAGGACATTCCACGTGGATCCGCAGTTATTTGATCCCAAATCAACATCGGAGGCTGAGGATTTGAGGATTTTGGGGATCACAGAGGGTCTGGGATGGGGCTGGGGGTGTCAGAGGGTTTCACGTGGAGCCTCGGTTATTTGGGATGTGGGATGCAGAGGGTCTGGAATGGGGCTGGGAATGTCTGCGTGGGGAAGCATATGGAGTTTGAGGTGGGTCTGGGGATTTGGGATGCAGAAGGTTTGGAGTGGGGCTGGGAATTTTGGGGGATCCCAGGGGGATCCCATGTGGATCCTCAGTTTTTTGGGACATGGTGGGACAGGATTTGAGGATTTTGGGGGTCCCAGGTGGACTCTCAGTTGTAGGACATGGGTCAGGTTTAAGGTTGGGTTTTATAGGAAACAATTCCAGCCTTGAGCTCCGGCAGCAGGAAAAGGTGGGAACACCCTTTCCCGAAATTCCATGTTTCTTCCTAAAGGAAGATTTTTTAGGCTTCTTCCATGCCTTTTTGTTTTCCAAAGGACCAGACTGAGTCACTTTGGAACTTCTTTTTGCCCAAATCTTGTGGTGTTGATGCTTTATCCTGGTGGGAAAATCCTGATTGTTTGCCAGGTGGGATTTTTTCCCACCTAATGGCTCCAAATTGGATTAAAAAATCTCATTAAATCATTCCAATTTTTTTTCAGGAAGACTTTTTTTTTTCCCCCCAGCTGAAGGAAAACATTAATTTAAACTTTAATATTTTGTATATTTAATTTGTCTTGATTATGATGTACCTTGGATCCTGGAGGCTGGGATTCAGGGATCATGGAGGTTGGAATTTGATGGTTTTGGAGATGGGAATCTGGGCATCCTGGAGGTCGAGATTTGAGGATCTTGGATGTCTTTTCCAGCCTAATAATTCCAATTATCCATTTGAAATAAATGGGGAGAACAAGGTCTCCTGGATCCACGTAAACCCACAGAAGTGATTCTATGTTTGGACACACCAGGATCCTGGGAAAGCTTCCTAGAGCACTTTATCCAGCACTGAGATATACAAAACTCTGGATATTTCCAGGATGGAGATTTTATGGGATGAGTTCAATCAATCAGGATTGGAGCTTTTGGGAGTTTTCCGTAGAAAGTTCAGTAGGATCAGGAAGCTCAGGAAAAAAGCTGGGAAAGGGGAAAATCCTTTAAATCCCCTGGGTCATCCCAGGTATTTTGGAATGAATTTTGGGAGGAATTTTCCATACATTTGTTTTTTAGCTCAAATATATTTAGGGAAACCACTGGATGGGCTTTTCCTGTGGATAACACCAGGGAATCAGGGAAAGGGAGAAGCCTGCCTGGATGTTTTCCTTCTCCCCAAGGAGCAGAGTGCTTTTCCCACAGTTTATTTTTAGCCACGGATCTGGGAGTGGAGGAATTATCTCGGATGCTGCTGGATCCTGGCTCTGCTCCTTTGATCCAGCTCTTGGAATAATCTGGTGTGGGAAAGGAAACATTCCAGAGGTGATGGTGCCGCTGGATGAGCTGGGATGACAAGGGAAAGGAGAGTGCTCCAAGGGAGCTTCCCAAATTTAACTTTGTGGGATTGAGATTTTAAGGATCCAGGGGAAGTCTGGAATGGAGCTTTGGATCCACTTGTGTATCCCACAGTTTTTAGGGAGTCGGGGAATTTTTTCCTAAAATGCAGCGTTGGGGTCTGCTGGAGCAGCTCTGTGCTAGGAAAACATGGAACAATCCTTCCCAGGTTTTTGTGGGATCTGTGTCCTGCCTGAGGAGCAGCAGCTGGGAGGGAAGGGCTGGAAGTGGGAAAGGTGATCCATGGGAATGTGAGAATCAAATGGGAATGAGTGACTGGAAAGGGAGAGAAGCTTGGGGTGCAATGGGACCAGAAAGCAGGGAATCCTGGAATGGTTTGGGTTGGAAGAGACCCTCAGGATCATCCCATTCCATGGGCAAGGACAATTCCCACTATCCCAGGGAGCTCCAACCTGGCCTTGGACACTTCCAGGGATCCAGGGGCAGCCACAGCTTCTCTGGGAATTCCATCCCAGTCCCTCTCCAGCTCTCCTGATGCCCCTTTAGGCCCTGGAAGAGCTCCAAGGTTTCCCTGGATCCTTCTTTTTTCCAGGTGAATTCCTCAGCGCTATTCCCATTCAAGCCATGATATCCATGGGAGGCTCTTCCCTGTCCCTCACTCCCCACCTATTCCTGAAGTTTCCAAGCAGCCTCTGGAATATTTGGGATGCTGCTCCTTCTACCAAAGCTGTCCAGGTGGAATTCCCATTCCCAGGGGGATTGAAATCCCTGCAGATGTAGCCCTTGGGAACATGGATCAGGCTGGCCTTGGCAGTGCTGGGAATGGTTGGACTCCATCTCCAAGGCTGTTTCCAAGCTCAAGAATTCCATGATTCTGTGACTCAGACCCTCTTTTCCCATCACCAGTGGAGGCAAAATCTCCAAAAAAACCACCATTCCAGTAATTTTCCATCTCTTTTTTATCATGACCCCCCTGTTTCCTGCCAGGATTTTTCCACGGGAGGGTTAATTCCCAACAAAATCCAGCAGAAAGTTGCCAGGGATTGGATTTTCCCGCTGCTCCTTAATCTCCCCTGCCATTCCCATCTCCATGGCAATGGACACAGGGATTTTACATAATTTCCCCCTTCCTTTTCATCCCTCTCCATAAAAAAGGGATTAAAGGCTCCTTCGGATCCCAAACTCCACCCTTCCATCTCCCAGAGTTCCGCTTGGATTTTCCCCTTTTTGCTGGAGTTTCTGGAGGGGATCCATGGAAATGAGAAGTGACACGGAGCCTCTTCCGGGTGAGCCGGAGCTCCGGAGGGTTGAGCTGTGGAGACAGGGATAGGGATGCTGTGGCAGCATTCCCGTTGGGAATTCTCTGCTGGTTTATGCCGTTATTTCATGGAATGGTTTGTGTTGGAAAGGACCTTCAAGGTCGTCCCTTTCCATGGGCAGGGAATTCCAATCAGCTCTTTGTTTCTTTAAGGGAGAATTCCTGGTTTTCTGAAGATGGAAAGCTGGGAGTTGTATTTTTCTGATTGTGCAGATCCGGTGTCATTCCAGAGGATGGAAATTGTAGCTCCGAGCTCCTGGAAAAGAGCTTGGATACAGAAAGAGGCTTTTCCCACCCTGCTGGAAGATTCTGGGAGAGCTCAGCGCTTCCCAGCTGTAAGGGAAGAAATTTGGGAATTCTGTTGTGATGTGGAAAAGGTTTGGATTGAAATTCCTGCTTTATTAAACCTTGCAGAATCCTAAAATCCCAGATTTCTTTCGGAAGGGGACCTTAGAGCTCATCCAGTTCCATGGGCAGGGAACCCAGAACATTCCAAGCCTCAAATCCATAGGAAAGCAAACCCGAGCCTGCAATTCCAGCAGGAATTCCAGTTTTGTAAGGAAATAAATGCTGGATATTCCTGGAGGAGCCACCTCAGGACAATCCTGAGCTGCTTAAAATTCCAGCAGGTTTTTGTGGAGCAGGAATGGACCAGCTCAAGGTCCTTGGGAAGCTTTTACTGCTTTTGATTCCCTTTCCAAGTCCAGTTTTGGAAGCTGTGAAAGTCTTTTCCCGGCTT
This sequence comes from Lichenostomus cassidix, assembly GCF_008360975.1. NCBI lineage: Eukaryota > Metazoa > Chordata > Aves > Passeriformes > Meliphagidae > Lichenostomus > Lichenostomus cassidix. The sequence continues at coordinate 1,078,678 of NC_139482.1, forward strand.
TTATCCTTTTGCTTTATTCCCAGTTGGTTCCGTTCCCTTTGACAGCTCATCCCTTTGTTTGCCATCCTTAATTCCATAAATACAGAGAATGCAAATGATCCCGAGCCTCAGATCTCCGGGAAAGCGGGAACGTTTCAAGGGCAAAGGATTTGCACAGGAAAAAACGTCCTCGGAAGTCCGGGACTTCCCAAAATTAGGGAGAATCTGAAAGAAGGAAAATATTCAGGAAATATCCCAATTTCTCTCTTTTATGGAATCCCGTATGTTAAGGTATCCTGCTTTTCCCTTCCTTTCCCAATCATTCCCATTTCTCCTGGATGGTTATTTCCCCTGAAAACAATGGGAATGTCCATGGAGAAACCAGGATTGTGGAAAAATGTGGAAAAATCCAGGTTCCTTGGCATTCTCTTGGGGTTAGAGGTACAAAAACTGGGGAAAAGGGAATTTCTTCCTCTGCTCCCTCAGTTTTTGGATCCCTTGAGGAAAATTCTCAAAAAATATTTAGGTGAAAAAAATAACGGGAGAGGAGAATAAATAAATGGAATAAGGAGATTCTTGCTTGGAAATTCCATGGAAAAGTGGGAAACTGCTCCAGGAGTCTCCTTTGTCTGCAATGCTCAGATTTCCAAGGAAATCCAGGAGATGGTTGTGCTGTGGGAATGTATTCCAGGATTATGCATGGAATTTAAGTGAAAATCTGTGAATTTAGGAATTCCTGCTTTGGGATTCCCACTTTTCCTTCCTTTCCTCACTTTCTTCCTGTGCAAAGTGGGGAATGTGAGACTTTTTCATAATTTAAGGAAAAAATTCCATGCTGTGACAATGTTTGGGATTTCCCAGCAGGCTCAACCTGGATTTCCAGCTTTTCCCCCGTTCCTTTTGCCCTTTGTTTTGCTGTTGTGAAATTCTGGGATTTGATGGCTCAGGGTTTCACTCCAAGGTCATTTCCCAGGAAAACTCCGTGGGAATTCCTCTCCTTTTAAGATATGTGGGGATGCTGCTGACATTCCCAAATGATCCCTCAGCAAAATCCAGCTGGGATCACTGTGTGGGAATTCCAGACTCAGATTCCCTGTCCCATCCCAAATATTCCAAATCCAACAACTCCACAGCTCCCTCTGCTTTTTTACCCCCAAATCCTTGAAAAGCAGGAGCCTTCCCTTGTTTCTGTGGGAAGGAAGGCTCTCCCACTGCTCCTCATCCCTGCTCCATCACCGGAGCATTCCCTAGGTTGTTCCTCAAGCCAGAAAAATCCCTTTGGCTGCAGCCCAAGCTTTTGTTCCCGCTTGGTTTGCTCCAGAGCCACATCCCTGCTCCTCCACACCTTCCTGGTGGGAGAGGCCAGAGCGGGAGGAAGGGCCGGCACTGCTCCTTTCCGCAGGCTTTTCCTGCTTTTCCGCCGCTTTCCTGCTTTCCCAACGCCCCAGAAAATCTGTGATCCACACTTTGGGTTGGTCTGGCCTCTGGTTTTCCCTGTTTTGTCCTGCTGGGATTTGTTTTGCTGGAGCAAAGCTCCTCGTGATCCCAAAAGCTGAGTGCCAGAGGCTTGGGAAAAGTGTTGCTGTGGAAACGGAGCCCAGGGAATTTTTCCAGCCAGGATGAAACACTCAGAGTGCTGAACGATCAACTCCTATCCAGGATTTTTTAGGGAAGTCCAAAAGGATCCCAGGGTGGAGCACAGGGAATGGCTTCCCACTGCCAGAGGGCAGGGATGGATGGGATATTGGGAAGGAATTCCTGGCTGGGGTGGAATTCCCAGAGAAGCTGTGGCTGCTCCTTGAATCCATGGAAGTGTCCAAGGCCAGGCTGGAATTGTCCCTGCCCATGGAATGGGGTGGGAATGGGATGATGCTAAGGATCCCTTTCAATCCAAGCCTTTTGTGCCCATGGGCTCAGGAAATGTTGGGAATTCAGCTCTGGGAATAGAAAAGTCCCACAGTGTCCTCCATCCAACCTCTGCTGTGCTGCATAGGAATAAAAGTTGGGATAAGTAGAGCTGAGCACTGTTTGCTGTGTCCATCCCTGCTGGCATTCCTGGGAAATCCAGAGCTGGGCCTGCTTTCCTTCCCCTCATGTTTTCCTTTCCCTCACGTTTTCTTCCCCTCACATTTTCATTCCCACCCTTTTTCCTTCCCCTCACGTTTTCCTTTCCTTCCCCTCACGTTTTCCTTTCCTTCCCCTCACGTTTTCCTTTCCTTCCCCTCACGTTTTCCTTTCCTTCCCCTCACGTTTTCCTTTCCTTCCCCTCACGTTTTCCTTTCCTTCCCCTCACGTTTTCCTTTCCTTCCCCTCACGTTTTCCTTCCCCTCACGTTTTCCTTCCCCTCACGTTTCCTTCCCGCCCTTTTTCCTTCCCGCTCTTTTCCTTCCCCTCACGTTTTGCTTTCCTTCCCCTTACGTTTTCTTCCCGCCTTTTTTCTCCCCTCACTTTTCCTTCCCCTTTTTTCCCCCCTTTCCCCCTTTTTCCCTGGCTGCAGCACCAGTGCCACATTAATTCACTGGAATGCTTCCAAAATCCAGCCCAGCCCATCCCAGCGACGAGGGAATAGTGGGAATGTTGTCCCTGTTGGAAGCAGTGGCTTCGGAGCAACAATTGGATTTTAAAATCGGGTTTTTCCATGGATAATGGAAGGAACTCTTTGATTTGTGTGGGGATATTGTGGAAGTTCAAACCCGCACAATATTCCTCTGCTGCCAACAAAGAATTCCCAGCTCCAATCCCTTTTTTGGGAGGGTTTATCCTGGAAATCCATGACTTGGACGTTGGGATAACTTGGAGCACATTAACCTGGCAAATGCAGCTAAAGAAGGATTTTTGGGGAAACAACCTGGAATTCTTGGCTCTGCCCATTCCAAAGGGCTGGATGTGCCTTTTTCAGCACCTCAGCCTCCCAAATCCATACAATTTTCCATTGCTGATCCAGACAGTAAAAAAGTGGGAATAGAGATCCCTGGAGAGATCCAGCTGTTTTCCAGTGCTGACCTTCTTTAACTCCTCCCAAAGAGCCAGTTCTTTATCCATGGAATCCTTTCCCTGGGAATGTGACTCTCCTTGGAGGCTCCAAGGAAATATAAGGGGAGCTTGAATATTCCACTCAATCTCCGTGGAAAAGCAGTTGGAAAATGGGGCGTCTCCTGGGAAGAGGAGCAGCTGCTGGATCATTTTGGGGAATTTTCAGGATTGGCTGTGCCTGGATTGTGTTTAAGACATGGGAAGCAGCCAGAGGGGTTTGGAAAAGCAGCACTGAGAGGAATGGGAAGAGGAGCTGGAATATTTCAGCTGAAATAATGAAATTCTGGGGATTATAAATTTGGGAAAGGCCAATCCTGATAAAAGGCAGGAATTTTTAAAGGAGGAGAAGGAAACAAATTTAATTTTCCACGAGAAATGTTTTTTGGGAAGGATGAAAGTGCCATTTTATGGGAATGAGGAGCTGCTTCCCAGCCCTCTGGAGAGGAGCATCCGGCAAAAACCCTTCCCTTCGGCACCTGTGGGAATTGGCAGCAGGAATCCAGGAATAATCAGGAGAAGAGGTTGGAGCCCTGCTGGGATTTGATTTCCAGCTTTTCTCCCTGCTGGATCAATTCCAAAGGGCTGGAAAAGAGCGGAGAAAACTCCGCTCCTGGAGAAAAAAGGGGGAGTTTGGGAGAAGCTGGGGGTTGGGAATGAGGGAAAGCCTGGGTTGAAATTCCTTAAATTAAGTGGGGGAAAAAGGGAGGGATTTTTGTCCTGGAAATTTGGGAATTTTGGGATCTCCCCAGTCCCAGACAGAGGCTTGGAGCCAGGTGGAAGTCAGGGTCTTCTCCCAAGGAAAAGAGGGAATGGCCTCAGGCTCTGCCAGGGGAGGTTCAGGTTGGATATTGGGAATGCTTGAATCCCATCCAACCCAAACCCTTCCGAAATTCTAGAATTCTCTGGCTCCCTCCCCACCTATTCCCAATGCTCATTTTTCCTTGGGAATCTCCAGGGAGATCCACACCAGCCTGCCCTGAGTGCTGCAGGGAAAGGTGGAGCAGGGAAAAACTCCCTGGGATTTCCAGAGAATCCTGGAATGGTTTGGCTTGGGAGGGACCTTAAGGATGATCCCATTCCATGGGATTCCAGGCTGCTCCAACCTGGCCTTGGACGCTTCCTGGGATCAGGATTCCACAGCTTCCCTGGGAACCTTTGCCTTGATTTTCTAGGAATATCCCCAAGCCTTTAAAAAACATTGGATTTTAATGGGAAATAAGCTGGAATTGGGAATTTTGGCCAAGCTCTTGGTAGGATTTGAATATCCCAATATTCCAGCCCCCAGGGGAAAGTGGGAATTGTCGGGAATGGGAGCAGCCACAGCTCCATGGGAATATTTTTGCCAAATATTTCCTTATCTTTTAACCTCTCTGGATAAAATTCCACCAGGAATGAGGGGAATGCAGGCTGTGCAGCGTGAGGAGAGGAAAGGAATGGGAAAGCACTTGGAGTGTGGGAAGGGACTTCCCACAGCTTGAAATTCCATGGATTCAAGGGTGGCTAAACATTACCCAGCTTGGAGCTCCACCGGAAAATTCCCGAGGGCTCTTCCAGGTTTTTATTGAATTTATGGAGCATTTATTGAGCAGGGAATTCCTAGGAGTATCCCAAGGTTATTATGGACTCCAAGAGGGAAACAGGGAATTAAAATGGAATTCAGTTGGGATTTTAGGGATGATTATTGTTGGTTTTCCCTTAAAAAAAACAGGAATATTTTCCTTGCCCTTGGAGCAGGAGCTGAACCTGAACAATTCCAGCCCCTGGCTGCCTTCCCTGTTTGCTTGGAATGTAATTTTTAACCTGGATTGTGGAAGGGAGTTTGGAAGTTTGGGTGGGAAAAGGATTGAGGGAATGAGTGAGCAGCTGGGTGGGAAACATTCCTGGTGCTGGAAAGGCTCCTGAAGAATATTGGGATCCTGGAGTTGGTGTTGGGAGAGAGGCATTGGATAAGGGATGGAGAGATGGGACACAGGGAATGGGATGATCCCATTCCAGAGGGCAGAGATGGATAGGATGGAATTCCCACAGAATTCCATGGCTGCTCCTGGATCCCTGGAAGTGTCCAAGGCCAGGTTGGAGCACCCTGGGATGGTGGAAGGTTTCCCTGCCCATGGAATAGGATCATCCTTAGGATCCCTCCCAATCCAAGCCTTTTGTGCCTTTAGGAAATGTTAGGAATTCAGCTCTGGGAATGGAGAAGGACAAAATCTCATTATTCCAAATCATTTTCCATAGGAATAAAAGTTGGGATAGGGAGCTGAGCAGTGTTTGCTGTGTCCCTCCCCGCTGACATTCCCGGGAAATCCAGAGCTGCTCCCGCTTTTTTGGGAAGTTTGTTTACTTCCAGGGTTCTAGAATTCCATGGCTGCTCATTCCCAGCTCCTCATGAGCACCATTCCATCCCAGTGCCTGCCTGGATAATGAACAGAATTGGGAATTCCACTGCTTTTCCCAGGATCTGGAGGTGCAAGCAGAGCCTCTTGCCCTGTTCCAGAGAAATTGGATTTCTTTCGCTCCAATGTTTTCCTGGAGCTGGGATGAATCCCTTAGTTGTGCTCATCCTTGTGGGATTCCATGATTTGCATCCCAAATGATCAATTGAGGAAAAAGGAATCCTGCTGGTGCCAATTCCCAAATTTTTGTGGGTTCTCCTTGCTCACTCCCAAACCCTTCCTTATCCCTTCTCTCTTCCTATAATTCCCTTCTCCTCATGGAATGGTATCCCAATCCCAGAGGAATTTGGGGCTGTTTGCTCTCCTGCTTTTCCAGGGAAGCTCAAATCTGATGGGTTATCCCTTTTTTTTGCAGAACAAGGAGAGTGGAGAACCTGAGTCCAAAATTCCCAGAGAAGATGAGGAAGAGGAGCCCATCAAGCACAAGTAATTCCTTCCCTATTCCCACTTTTCCCTCTGGGCTGTTTCCCATGGTTTCTCAGGAGGATTTTCCTTGGCTCCGTGCAATTTAATAGGAATTTTTCACAGGAATTTGAGCTCCTGGGGCAAATAATTTGGGATGGGGGATGGCTGGATTCATCTTGGAGGATTTCCCAGCCTTAAAAATTCCATGGATAAAGAGGGAAAACCTGGGGCTGAGTGAGCATTTCCAGAGCCAGCAGAAATGTTGGGAGCTTCTCTGAATTTCCAGCCATTCCTGCATGGAATAAGTGGGGATTGTTGTTTTTCCATGGATTCCTGGGGCTGTTTTCCCTGGAAAATGGGATCACAAACAGAGCCAAGGCATGGATTCATTCCTGGCTGATCCAGCTGATTCCAAAGTCGTTTTCCTACAGGGAAAACCCTCTCAGGGCTTTTTTTGGAATCACAGGGGGAAAGTTTGGGTGGAAAACATGGAATGGGACATTTTCCCATGGCTTTATCCCTAAAAATGTCCTCCATGGGAGATGAGGAATTAACTGGGAACCAGAGGAAAATCCTCACTGTTTTTTGGGAATGACTTGGGAAAAGCCCATTCCTGGTGGAGAAGAACCCCCATGGATTTGGGGCTGGAAATGCCAAATTTCCTGGGAGAGGGAGCTTTCTGTGGTTGGAATTGGTGCTGGAGGAGTCTCTGGAGGTGAAACCGGAGCTCAGGATCTTGGGAAGGCTCCTGAATAATGGATCAGGAGCTCTCGGATTCCAGCCCTGCCACCGGATCCTGGAGCCAACGGAATCTGGGTTGTTCTTCCCTGTGTATCCAGGCACGGCTGCTCCCACCTGGAATTAGGAATTCATCCTCCAGATCCTCCAAAAATCTGGGTTTTGGACTGAATTATCCTGGGAATTTCTGCTGGGATTGCCTGGAGGGATCCGAGGGGCTGAGTTTTATTCCTGGTGTTTCGTTCCCAGTGCTGCAGGGAAAGCTGGAGCAGGGAAAAATTCCCTGGGGGAAGGCATTCCATGGAATCGCAGAGTGGTTTGGACTGGAAGGGACTTTAAGGATGATCCCATTCCATGGGCAGGAACACCTTCCCTATCCCAGGCTGCTCCAAGCCCCATCCAGCTTGGCCTTGGACACTTCCAGGAATCCAGGGGATTCCCAACCTTTCTGTTCCATCAGCTCTGGCTTTCCCAGCATTTTTCCCTGCTCATTCTCCCACATTTTTTATTAATCCTGCTTTGTTCCTGCTCCACTCAAACCTCCCCATGCCAGTTTTTCTGGGCCTTTTCCTTCCTCATTTTCCTGCAAATTCCCAGGGCAGGAACAAAGCCTTGCAAGCCTTGCTCTTCTCCCAGGAATTCCAGCTCTGCTCCCTGATCCAAACTCTGGAAATTCTCCCTGGAATTGTGAAAAACTTGGATTATTTGGATTTTTGTGTGGTTCCAAATCCCCTGGACCAGGAAACAGAGCTGCTGCTCCACCTTTTTCAGGAACAGGGTGTGGGAGGACTTCAGCTCTTCCGCCTCATTCCCACGGGGAAAAACACTGGATTTGGGAATCAGGGACCTGCTGGAGCCTGGAAGTCCCATCCCACAGCCTTGGAATTGGGTTCCTTGTGCCAGCAAAGCTCGTCAGAAGCGGAAAAGTGAAACTAAAAATCCAAGGAAAAGTTTGGAGAGGGACGGGACAGAAATAATCCTCAATTTCCCAGTTTTAGGAAAAGCGAATCCACTCGGAGCTCTGCCGCTGGACACGGAGTTATCCTTGAAAATCTCAGCTCCCTGGGTTTGGGGGAGGAGCAGGGTTGAGAAACCCGATCTCCCTCAGGAATTTCTCCCTCTGGAATGTCACCGGGCAGGTCCGGACCGCTTTTGTTGGTTAATCTCTGCCGAAAAAATCCCTCCGGGATTCTGCTCCAGAGGGGGTTGGGCTCGCCAGGAAAATCCAGAATGTGATTCCCTTCATCCCGGAGTTTGGAAATCTCAGGGAAGGGGTTTAGGACAGGAAAAAGCATGGAAAAAAGTCGGGATCAAACAGGGAAACCGGAAACTGACCATTGGGATCCTGACTGGGAGAATTCTAGAGCTCCATCCTGAAGGTTTTTATCCATGTTTTGGCCCTTCCTCCCTTCTGGAGCTGAAGGATGCTGTGGATTTTCCCTCTGGATGGAGCTGTGCTGGGCTCTCCTAGGAGATGATCCATGGAGCTTCCATTGATCCAGGGAGGCTGGGGATGATCCTGGCTTTTCCCTCCATCCATTCCCGGGAGCAGGAGGAGCACCCCGAGGTGAAGTCCTGCTCTTTTCACCCCTTGGATCTTCCCCTGCTTTTTCCCAGGAATCATTCCTGGGAATTCACCCAACCCATGCCAATTTGGGTGTTGATTTTTTGGGCGCTCAGATTTCCAGCTGCCCTTCCTGGGGGAGAATTCCGGGAATGGGAGCAAGGCTGGAGCATCTTTCTGCTCCCAGTCCTTGTGCTGGATCCATGCTGGGATTGTGGATCTGATCCTGGGAATTCCAGCAGTTATCCTGGGTGTTGTTTATCCTGTGGCCATCCCGGTGCTCCCAAGGTGCCTCCAGGGCTCCTTTGGGAACCTCAGGGGTGGAAGATGGGTTTGGATCTATCCCAGCCTGGAGGAGCCACAGAAAAACATGGATGAGGTTTGTCTTTGTGCCAATGTCGGTGTTCCCAGTGTGGTTGGGGTTGGAATGGGTTGGGATCATCCAGCTCCACCAGGAATCCACGCTGCCCATGGAATCTGGGAATGATGGTGGCAGCTTTTCCTGGGATCTTCAGTGCCTGGAAGTGTCCAAGGCCAGCTTGGACAGGGCTTGGAGCAGCCTGAGATAGTGTGAGGTGTCCCTGCCCATGGGATGGGGTGGGAATGGGATCATCCTTCAGACTGCTTCCAACCCAACCCATTCCAGGATTCCATGATCTCCATCCATTTTTCCTGCTGTTTCTGGAGGTGAAGGCCTTGTCCTCAGGGAGCTGGATTGGGAATTCAGTTCCAGGTGATTGTTTTGGGAATAATGACAGGAGTGTGGGACTAGTGGCACTGGAAGAAATCCCTGTTCCATCTTTCCGTGACAAACCCATTCCCAGTGCTCCTGCCACAAGAATTTCAGCAGGCAGAAGGCTTGGAAAAATCCATGGAACTGTTTGTTCCCTAAAGCCCTCGTGGCTGGAGCAGGGAAGCACCAGCCAGCCCTGGACAGCTCTGAGGGGCCTGCTTTCCATCGAGATAACTCAGGGCATTCCGCACATTCCCGCCGTGCCAGCGCCAAGGGCCTCCTCCCAAAAAAGCTGGGATCCCTCCTGCTTCCCCTGCCAGGAGCTCCGGGCCTGAGGGAAGCATGGATTTGGGGGATTCCCAACCCAAAACGGGGAATGTGCCACCCCTGGTAGTGTCTGTTGCTTCCCTCTGGAATGCTGCACTCCCCAAATCCTCCCTTTTTTGGAAGGAATTCTTCCCTCTGAGGGTGGGGAGAGGCTGGGATGGAATTCCCAGAGAAGCTGTGGCTACTCCTGGATCCCTGGAAGTGTCCAAGGCCAGGCTTTAGCACCTTGGGATAGTGGGAATTGTCCCTGCCCATAACCCTGATCCTAAGGGTCCCTTTCATTCCATAATTCCATAATTTACCTTGATGAGGTCTTGGAACACATCCAGGAATTCCCACCACTCCCATGGATTGGGTTGGACTCTTGGCCAGGAGATTCCTGTGCTTGAACAGGAATGGGATGGAGTGGGAAAGGTTGGAATTTCCATCTGTGCTCCAGTGACTTCCAAGGTTGGATTTTTGGTGTTTCCCGTAAAAACCTGGCATTCTGCTTCCCAACCTCCTCCTCCTCCTCAGCTTCTCTTGGAGCCTTTATCCCAATTAATCCCATCCTCAGTGCTTAATGAACTTCACCTCCTTAATTACCCCTTTTTCCATGGATCCCACTGCCTCCGCAGTGTCCTGCAGGTGTTTGGGAGCAGCTGGAGCTGGGATGAGCTCCTGCAAGCTGGATTTTCCAGGACTGTGGGTTTGGGAATTCCTCTTGAGCCTTGCAGGGTTTGGCTCCAAGGAGGAATCACGGGGAGAGCACAGGGCTGAGGGTGTCCAGTTATGGCCCAAATTATTTGGGAATGTCATGGAATTGTGGCTCCATCCTGACTCCTGAGCTCTCCTGGAGGAGATGAAAGCATGGAAAAACTTCTGGATGACATTTGGGTTCATCATTCCCTCAGCTCCACCATCCATTTATTCCAGAACCTGGATTTGCTCCCTGATTTTAGCACTTCCAGAAGTGATTGGATAACTGCCTTGTATCCTAAATATTTTTTTTTCCCTGTCCTTCCCTGAAAGGCTTTTTTCCATGATTTTGGATCTTCTCTGGGGTTTCCATCCTCAGTATCCCAGCTTTGGGGCCTGAAAGGTCAGAGCCAGGTGGGAATTGGGTTCTTCTCCCAGGGAACAGGGATAGGATGAGAGGAAATGACCTCAAGCTGTGCCAGGGAAGGATCAGGTTGGCTCTTGGGAAAATTCCTCATGGAAAAGGTTGTCCAGCACTGGCACAGGGGTGGAATCCCCATTCCTGGCAGGATTTAAAATCCATGGATGTGGCCCTTGGGGACATGGAGCCATGGTGGCCTTGGCTGCGTCAGTGGCTGGATTTTGTGATCTTGGAAACTTTTCCAACCTCAACAATTCCATGATTTTGTGGTCTTAGCTCCTGATTCCAACATCTCCCTCTCTCCCGAGTGCCCACCGGGGCATCCCGGACTTCTCTCACCGCTCTTCCCTCTGTTCCCAGGGAGATCAAGCTGCGGAATTACGATCCCGAGGATGAGGAGCTGAAGAAGAGGAAGCTGCCTCCAGCCAAACCAGCCTCAGGTGGGAGCAGCGGGAATGTGGGAAGGGAAAAGAGGCCTTGGAATCCTCCATGCTCTCCCCGAGGTGGAAGATCCACTGGGATGAGGTGTCCCTGGAGCCTGGAGGGTGTTGGAATATCTGATCCTGTGGTGTCCCTCCTGTCACCCTCACACCCAGCGTTGCACAAGAAGGGTGGGAACATTCCCAGGCTCAAATCCAAGGATTCATCCTTGGAGGAGGAACCTCCCGGAAATTCCGGCTGTTTCTTGTTTGATTTATCTTTAAGGATATCTCAGTCTGGAACTGAGGGCGTTGGAGTTTCCTAACCCAGAACTTCCGTAAATCTCCTGAGGGGGAAGGGAAGGAGTTCCCTTGATCCTGAAATGTGGAGTTCTGCTGGAATAAATCCCTTGAAAAATACTCTGAATAAAACGGGATTGGGTGGGAATTTTGGCACTGCATTTTCCTTGTGCTTTTGTAGGAGATTAAAACTTCCAGGTGACAGGAAAGACATGGAAAGGCTGGAGGGTCCAGGAAGGGAAAATGGAGCTGGGAAGAGTCTGGAGAATTCCTGAGGGAACTGGGAATGTTTCTCCTGGAGAAAAGGAGGCTCAGGGGGACCTTGTGGCTCTGCACAACTCCTGACAGGAGGGGACAGCCGGGGGGAATTTGGGATCTGCTCCCAGGGAACAGGGACAGGATGAGAGGGAATGACCAGGGAAGTTCAGGTTGGATATTGGGAATATTCCTTATGGAAAAGGTTGTCCAGCAGTGGTGATTCCCCATTCCTGGAGGGATTGAAATCCCTGTGGATGTGGCACTTGGGGACATGGTCAGTGGTGGCCTTGGCAGTGCTGGGAATGGTCAGACTCCATGGTCTAAGGGGAATTTCTAACCAGAATCATTCTGTAATTCCATAAAATCCATGTGCTGGAGTGGGAATTGTTCCCTGCTGCCACAGCCCCTCCTCCGGTGGCTTTTTCCATGAGTGTTTTCCCATTATCCCTGATACATCCAAGGCCTGGGCTAGAGCTTGACTCCTCCAAAGTGTCCCAGGCCTGGGAATGAGTCAGGGAGAACCAAATTCCAGAGCTATGGAGCAGCTGATCCCTGCAGGTGTTGGGAAAAGAGATCTCAATCCCAACGGACTCCCGGCTGCTGTCCCTGGTTGTGAGGTTTCCATCATTCCCAGATAATTTTTAGGAGTCTCCAGAACGGTTTGGATACCGAAGGGATGTGGGGCTGCTGTGTTTGTAAGGAAAACTGTGGGAATGGGGTTTTAGGGAAGCTTTTGGGAAGCCTGAAGCGCTGCTGGAATTCCTGGTTTTCCAACGCTGATCCTGTTTCCCCATCTAGTGGAGGACACGGTGAAGGAACAGCTGGAAGCTGCCAAGCCAGAGCCCATCATTGATCAGGTGGTAGGTAATCCTGGAATTCCAGAGCTGGGAATCCAGAGCTGGGAATCCAGACCTGGAAATCCAAAGCTGGAAAATCTGGACCTGGAAATCTGGAGCTGCTCCATGCCAGGTCTGGGCTGGAATGTTGCCTCCAGCTCTCAGTGGATGTCTCCTCTCCTTCCCTAGGATCTGGCAAACTTGGCTCCCAGGAAACCTGACTGGTGAGTGCTTGTGGAATTCTGCTCCCGGGAAAAGGGAGTTGGAATCAGCAGGGGGTTCCAACACCTTAAGGTTGTGCCCAGAATATCCAGAAAAACCTGATTTGGAGGTTAAAAATGCCAGGAAAATCCTGTGGAAGGTTGGAATGAGATGATCTTCAAGGTCTCTTCCAACCCCAACTGTTCCATGATTCCATGGCATTGGAAAGCCAGCCTGGCTGTGGAGGAAAACACAATCCTTCCCTTTTCCCGCTGATTCCTTGTCACTGAGGGATGGCTTTGTTTTTAGAGTGGTGGCACTTGGGAAAGAGAAGGAATTCCCACTGGGAAAGGTGTATCCTGGGCCCTGCCTGGCCATGGAATCATCCTGACCTTGTTGCTCTCCTGGCAGGGACTTGAAGCGGGATGTATCCAAGAAGCTGGAAAAGCTGGAGAAGAGGACCCAGAGAGCCATTGCGGAGCTGATCCGTGCGTTCCGGAGCCGTGGGGATGGGAATGGCTCATTCCAGAGGGATTCCATAATCCTTGCTGGGAACTTGCTGGGCCAGGGAGGGATTGGTGGAGCTTGACCTCTTCCCAAAGGATCTGGGAGGCTGTTGGTCCCAAGGAGCTTCCCAAGGAATCCCCAGGGGCACTTGGATTGTGCCAGGGGGAGGATTTTGGGGTCCTTGGCGCTGTCACTTCCCAATCCAACCCGTCCAACCCTTCTCCATGGTGTTTTTCCCAGCAGGAGAGCGCTTGAAAGGGCAGGAGGAGGAGCTGGCATCAGCTGTGGGATCAGCCAAGCAGGAGGGAAGCGACTCTGACTGAGGAGAATCCGTTGGGAATGGGCCCTGGATCTGCCTCATGCCAGCCCCGTGTCCCGCAGGGAGAACCTTGGGATTGCTCCTCCCTTTTCCTGAACTTCCCAAATCCTGCTGCGCCTGGAGGGGAGGCAGATCCAAGGAGCCTGGTTGGCTGCTGAGGAACTTCCGTGGAAAACTTTGTGGGATCACGGGGGGCTGATGGGAGCAGGACAGACACCCCATTGGCTGGAACTTCACAGCCAGGACTGGGAGCAAGGAAAAGTGGGGAAACTCCAGGCTGGAAAGGTCAATCCAGACTTGCTGGGAAAGGAGGGAGATGCCAACAGCCCTTGGAAAAGCAGGATCATTTCCCAGGGGTTGGTGCTCCTTGAGGCTCTGAGTATTTGGGAATATCCACGGCCAGCCCCAGAATTCCCACAGGAAGGAAGGACTGTGTGGCTCAGGAATTGTTGGCTGCTCTGCATCCAGCTGAGTTCCATGGGGGATTTGCTTTTCTCCCGGAATTTCCTGACCCTCCAGCAGCCTCCTCGGGGGTTTTTATTGTTGTTAATGAATCTTTTCCTAATAAAACAATTCCATGGTGGAAAAAGTTGTCGCTTGTCCTGCAGAGGAGTGGGAGGAGGAGAAGTGGGATTGAATCCATGGAAGTTGCACGGAAGTTGCACAGTTCCTGGGATGGGCTGATCCAGGTTATTGTGTGATCCAGGATCCAGGTGGAAAGGGTGAGCAGGTGGGATCTGCTGAGCTGATCCTGTTTTCCCTGGAAAACTTCATTGTGGCTCTGGGAGATCCTCCAGGATGGTGCCCGAAGCCTCTAGGTTTGATTCCAAAGGGATTTTATCCTGAGGGGAAACATCTGGTGTTGACACAAGATTCCATCTGGGGTAAAAAGAGCTGTTCCTGGTAATTCCCACCTCCTCCTGCTTTTTTCCTGGTGGAAAGAGCTCCTTTTCCAGGTCCCCATTCCCAGGGTGATGGATCCTCTGCCAGGATCTGCTGCTGCTTCCTGCTGCTCCATGGTTCTCCATGAAGACTTCCCACCTGCCAGAGCCCCATTCCTGCTTCCAGGGGATGCCTGGGAGCAAAGACCAGGTGGAAAAGCTTCTCTTTCTTCCTCCATTCCCACCTTCTGCCTTTCTCCTTGTCTCTCCTGTTCCCGGTTTTTGGGGCCATTCCCAGGTAGGTGGGGACAGCAAGGACATTCCATGGAGCAGTGGGAGACTTGCACCCACCTGGGCCAGGCTTGGTGTTGGGATGTGCCTGTGGATTCCCTCTGGATTCCCTCTGGTTTCTCCAGTGGGAAAACACCTGGGCTGGGAGCTCAACCATTGGCCTGTGGGGCATTTTTGGGCTATTTTTGGTGGTTTTCCTGTTTTTCCCTGGATGGGAGATATTCAAGGGCCCCTGGAGTAAAATATTTCTGGAAAACCAGTGGGAAGGTGTGTCAGGGAATGCCTGACATCCCTGGCAGTGTCCAAGGCCAGGTTGGATGGGGCTTGGAGCAGCCTGGGATAGTGGGAGGTGTCCCTGCCCATGGAAAGGGGATGGAATGGGATGATCCTTAAGTTCCCTTGCAATGAAAACCAGTCTGGAATTCACAGATTCCATGGAGCTGTGGAATCTCTGGAATGCCCTGTAGATGTCAGCAGATCTCCGTGCACAAAACTGTGCTGTGTCCACCAATTCCCAACAGCTGGACTCTGGATAAAGCCAGGCTTTTCATCCTTGGCTGGGATGCTGCCAGCTGGGATTCTCATCCATCCATCCATCCATCCATCCATCCATCCATCCATCCATCCATCCATCCCTTCCTTCTCTGCCTGAACCTGGACTGATGATGGGAAGGAGAAGAGTTTTTCCTCGTTGACTGTAAAGGGAAAAAATTTCCTTCAAACTGTTCTGGTTCCAGGCACAGCTTTTCCCAGCTCCTGAAGAAATTTTCACTCAGCTCTCCAGGAAAATCTCACTTGGAAATGAAAAATCCCAACTTTTTTTCTTTTGAGGACAAACCTAAAATGAAACACCCTGGCTTTTCTTTTCCCATGTATTTTCCACTTTTATTCCAGGCTGAAATTAAGCCAGGATCAACCCCAGAGCCCTGGACAGATGTGGGATCCTGGCTTGGGATTGGGATCTCAGGATGGAAATGGGATCCCAGTGTGGGACAGGGATCCTGGGATGGGACAGGGATCCTGGTGTGGTGCTGGGGTTCTGCATGTGGTATTTCCCTGCATGGAAAACCAGGGAAATCTGTTTTCCTTTGGCTGATTTGGAGCCTAACATCATAATTTTTTATTGGAAAAATGTGCAAAACGCCGACACAGCCCCAAACTGACCCCGTGGTCAGTTCCATCCCTCAGGATCATCCCAGCCATTCCCTCTGGATTCTCCCCCACCAACATTCTGGCCTTTTAAAAACCGGGATGTTTCTCTCTGCCCTCCTTGGAAATGCCACCTCCTGCCTCTTTCCATGGGATTCCCTCCTGTGCTTTCCACGCTCCGGCCTTGGAAGTGCTGTGTTTATCCCATAAAAACCAGGCCACGGGGTGCTCTTGGCTGGGATGAAAGGCACCGGGGTGGGCTGGAATGTGGAGGAGCCTCTGACGGCTCCGTGACACGAAGCAGGAGCAGCCCCGGAGTGCCGCAGCGGCTGGGATTCTCCAACCTGCTGGGATGAGGGAGAGGAGGATTCATCCCGAGCCCTCCAGGCCGTGGGTTTGGAGTTGTCCCACCCACGGCCAAGGTCCGGCTTTCAAGTGTCCGTCTGCTGCTGGAACATGAAAGGAATTCCTGGTTTTTGACAGCTGCTGAAATTCATTTTGTGGTGTTCCCTGCCCATGCCGAGGGTTTGTGCCGCCTGTTCCAACTCCCCGCGGGGATTTGGGATCGTTGTTGCTTCTGGAAAAAAGTCCTTCTGCTGGGCTGCTGGCCTGACTCTGTAGGTCCCAAGCTTCCCAACCAGATTCCTGGGAATTACTCCTTTGGGATGTCTGAGCAGAGCTGTAGGGAACAGTTTTGTTCCTTAAACAATTGGGATGCTTGGAAAATGCTCGGTTGTTTCCAAGGGCTGTTTGGGGATGCTGTGGGATGGTGGATGGATGGGGTTTGAGAATTTTGGGACAGCTGTGGCCGCAGCAGGTGGAGAGCAGAGGAATCCCATGGGATGTTCCCTATGGCACAGGATACTCAGATGTGGGAATTGGGTGCCCAAACATCGGAAATGGCTTCTGAGGGGATGGGCAGTTCTTGGAATTTTTTGGTCCTTTCCAAAGGGATGAGACCCCCCAGCCCTGGGCCTGACCAGTGGAACCCAATGAGCCTCCAGATGGGAAAATTATCCTGGAATTTTGCTGTCCTGTTATCCTCCTGCCCTATTTGTTTGTTCAGCTCTTCCAGCCGATGATGCAAGAATTGCCTTGGGAAGTTTTCTCATGGCTGTGCCAGTGAGAATGGAGAATTTTGGTGCTGGAGAATCCTGGTGCAGCCTCTGTTGGACACAGCCCATGGGATTTGCTCCAACACCTGAATTCCCAGGAACAGCAGTGATTCCCAGGCAGGGAGGAACTCATTCCTGCTGGGATCAGTGGCTCTTGGATCCACAGGCAATTCCTGGATGCAGAGCTGCTCCTGCTGCTTTTCTGGCTCTGGTGATTCCGTTGGAATCCTGGAGAAAGTCATGAGCTGGAGCTGGGATAATCAGAGCAGGTTCCTCTTGTCCTGTCCTCTGCTCATTCTGTGTCCATCATTCATGGATGGGGAGTGTGGCACTCGTGTCCTTTTCACCACTGCATTGTTATGGAATCATGGAATGCTTTTGGTGCTTTTGGTGGGAAGGACCTCAGAGCCCATCCAGTGCCAACCCTGCCATGGCAGGGACACCCTCCACTGTCCCAGGCTGCTCCAAGCCCTGTCCAACCCAGCCTTGGACACTTCCAAGCATCCAGGGGCAGCCACATCTTCTCTGGGAATTCCATCCCAGCCCTTCCCCACCCTCCCCAGCCAGGAATTCCTTCCCAATATCCCATCCATCCCTGCCCTCTGGCAGTGGGAAGCCATTCCCTGTGTCCTGTCCCTCCATCCCTTGTCCCCAGTCCCTCTGCAGCTCTCCTGGAGCCCCTTCAGGCCCTGGCAGGAGCTCTGAGCTCTCCCTGGATCCTTCCCTTCTCCAGGTGAACATTCCCAGCTCTCCCAGCCTGGCTCCAGCCCTGCAGCAGCTCTGTGGCCTCCTCTGGACTCTGCAGCAGCTCCAGGTCCCTGTGCTGTTGGCCCAGGGCTGGGGCAGCTCTGCAGGTGGGGACTCAGCTGAAGGGGCAGAATCCCACCCCCGATATCTTTTCCAGTAGAAAATTCCAACCCAAACCCATTTCCTTGGCCCAGCAAGGCTGTTCCTAAAGAGCTTTTGCCATTTGGCTTTGAATGGTTCCTCCTTTAAAAATCCCTGTCAAAACAAGAAACCAGGAGCTGCTTCCAGCTCTGTAGGATTTTTTCCCCCTATGATGATATTTGAAAGAAAAACACCCTGGGAATTCCCATAAAACTCCTGCTGAATTTATGACGTGATTGTTAGAGAGCAGAAAATGTCCAATAAAAACGGATTTTCAACAGGAGCCCAACCTCCCACGGCTCTTCCCGGGCTCCATCTGTGGTACATGGAGCTGGGAGGAATAAAACATCTTGGAGGCGTTTGGAGATTGTAAAAGTTACTAAAAATAGCAAATCTCTGCTTTTATTAATGAGTTTTTCCTGTGGGAAGGACTGAAGAAAAGTGGAAGTTGGATGAGCTCATCCCACCCAGGTAGCTCCAGGAAAGGTTTGCTGTGTTTTTTCCCGGGAATGTTTCCTTTCCAGCTCCCTGGCTGTGGGATTTTGACCTATTGTTCCCTAAAATAATGCCATGAAGAGAAAAGAGGGAAGGACTCGGCGTTCCTCTGTATTTAATGGAGAATGATGGATGTTTGGGAAGCCGAGGGTGGTTCTCACCCTGGGAATACTTGGCAGAGTCATCCCGGCTTGATGTTTTGCAAAATGCTTCCTCGAGGCACTGGAGCTGCTGGGATTGTGTCCTTCGGAAAGCTGAGGAACAGCTAAAGCGCGGAATTCCTCAAGGACCCGTCCGCCTCTCCGCATGGAACAAAACCCGGGAGCGCCAAAACACTCCAGCGGTTGGAGATGTAAGGGGAAGGCTCTTCCCATGCCTGTCAACACTCGGAGTCAAGAAAGAGAAAAGCTTCCCAGTTGGTCTCCGTTGGATCCGAGGTCGGATCGTGCCAAAGAGAAAGACAGCCCGGGAAGTTTATTAATGGAAATGCCTGGAAGTGTCAGGGAGGCCTGAAATAGCAGGAAAAGCTTCTCTTTCCATGTTCTCCCAGCTGGAAAACCAGGACAGGTATTTGGGCAGTGGGGTTGTGTGAAAAGGATCTGGAAGGTTCCTCTGAAGCTCCTACGGGGAGGAAACTCCACACTTTGATCCCATGAGGATTCTGCTCTCCTTTATCCCTGCGCTGGTGAAACCTCGTGGAAATCAGGAGGAGTTTGGCTGATGAAGGATCTTCGAGTTTGGGAGATGAAGGAGGAGTTTGGCTGTTGAAGGGCTGTTGAAGGAGGGGTTTGGCTGTTGATTTGGGATGATGAAGGAGAAGTTTGGCAGATGAAGGACCTTTGATTTGGGATGATGAAGGAGAAGTTTGGCTGTTGAAGGACCTTCAAATCTGGCAGGAAGTGGTGCTTGAACATCCCCACATCCCAGTGATCCGGTGGGGATGATTTTATTGCCTCCTGTGAGGATGAAATCCTTTCTCGTTCTGTGGGAATAATAAAGCCAAGGAATTTTAACCTTCTCACTGCTTCTTTAATCCCTGCTGGAGTTTTGGAGATGGAGATTCCAACCAGGCATCTCCCTGCAAGGAGATAGAGGCAGAGCCAGAGACTTGAAATCAAGGGAAAAAAACTTCCACTGACTTTCCTGAGTTTGATCCAGATCCATCTGGATCCCATTTCCCAGCAGAGCAAGAAGTGGGACAGGAGATAAATTAACCCAAGAAATTAATTAACTCTGTAATGAAAGTGCAGCTTAATCAACAGGGAATGATTGAATTCCTGGGATTTTCCTCAAAATCAGTTGGGATGAGCATCAGTGAAAGCTGAGATTCTTGGGGAGCTGACAGGACTTTCCTGCTGTGATAATTCATGGGATTGTGGAGTGATGGAATTCCGGAATGGTTTGGATTGGAAGGGACCTGAATGGTTTGGATCGTGGTTTGGACAGGGCTTGGAGCAGCCTGGGATAGTGGGAGGTGGGACTGGATGGGATTTGAGGTCTCTTCCAATCCAAACCATTCCCTGATCCTATTCCATGATCATTTCACATCCCAAAACACCTCATCCCTTCTTCCACCAGATTCAATCCATCCTGGGGAGTCACCTTTCCCAACACACCTCCCTACGGAATTAAAAATTCCCTCCAGTTAATACATGACAACACCAAGATCTTTCTCACTTGTCCTTCCCTCTCCCGCTCTTTCCTCCCACAACATTCCAGAGCCCAGGAATCCTGGCTTTTCAGTGTCTGCATCAGGATCCTCCCTTTCCCATTAAAACTTCTCCAAAGGATCTGTGGAAAATGACTGAAGCAATTCCCAAATCCCAGGGATGCACACGCTCTCCCCTCTCCGACCACGAAGAGCCAGCCAATGGCAGCATGCAAATTTATGCAAAGTGCCTCGTTCTGCCACGGAAAGCTGTTCCTTCTTGACTCTGCTCCAAGCAAAATCCCATTAGGTCCTAAAAATTAATTTCAGGCACGTTTCCCCAGTTGTTTACAATTCCCCTCTCCGCTAATTCCAGCCGCATGCCGAGCCCCTCCTGCTGCTCTCCGTGATTTATTCCAGCCTCGTTTTCCCGCCTCCCCACAGCCACTTTGTGTGTGTTGGAAAAGCAGAAGGTTCCAGGGCGGGCTGTGCTGGGATGGACAGAAGCTTTGTCCCTGGATTCCCTGTGGAGCTGCAAAGCAGGGCAGGATGTGCTTGGATTTTGCTGAAGTTTGTCCTTCATCCAACAGGAAGATGAGAGTTGGAAATGTCCTGGAGAAAGTCCTGCTCCACCTGCATCCTGAGTGCAAAAGAATTCCAAGGCACAAAGTCCTTTTCCGTGCCCAAATCATCATAAAATCATGAAATGCTTTGGGTTGGAAAGGACCTTCAGGATCATCCTGTTCCGTTCTCCTCTGCTACTCCAGCCCAATCAATCCCAAATTCTTTTGTGCACCTGCAAGCCTGAAACTTCCCAAAATTTCTGCCAGGAGAGCAGGGAATGACTTTTCATCCCAAAGGCTGAAGGGGGAGGTCCTGATCCAGGACAAGGTGCTGCTGTTCCTGGAGATGTCAAATGCCAGCAGTAGAAATCCAGCTGGATCTCCTGCTCTGGTGTCCCCCTGCCACCTGTTGGAAGGTTTTTGGGAATGATGGCTGTTCCAGGATTTGGTTTTTCAGCTGGATGAGGTGGGATGTGCTCGGGCTGTTCCCAGACTTTAGGAAAACCCTTTCCATTATTCTGGATATCTTTGCACAAGAAAACCTCTTCTTTTTTCCACTTGTGGCTTCCTCCCTTCCTGCTCCTGCTTGGAGCATCTTCCCTTCCCACCATCCTGTTTCCATCTTCTCCAGGATCCTTTCCTCACCTCTGTCAGCTCTTCCTGCCCCACACCTCCCAAAATCCAGGGTGTCCCGGATTTCCTGCTCTCCCTGGCCCATGTCCAGCTCCAGGGAAATGCCCCAAGGCTTGAGAAAGTTGGGATGACACAAAACCCAGGACCTCATTGGATGGTGCTTGGAAGCCAAGTGGAGAATAATTTTTGTGGAATAATTTAGATGGAAAGGGAATTTTTAGGTCCCTCATCCATCCCCAGCTATCCTTAGACATCCCAGATTGTGCCAGGCACTTCCAGAGGCTTCTCTCCTGATGTCCTCATGGGCTGTCAATTTCTTTAATTATCTCATTAACGGCTGCAGGAATTTAAGGAGATCTGGATCAAGGGATTCATTGGGAATTAACACTTCAGCAGAGGGCAAAAGGCTTCATTTCCCTGCTCCTGTAGCTGCAATCCTGGGAAATTCTGATCCCTGCTCCAAGCCACGGCTGTTGGGGATTGAACCAGCACAGGGGGCTCTTCCCTGTTCTGGGGTTTAGATGGGATATTGGGAAGGAATTCCTGGCTGGGATGGAATTCCCAGAGAAGCTGTGGCTGCCCCTGGATCCCTGGCAGTGTCCAAGGCCAGGCTGAACAGGGCTTGGAGCAACCTGGGATTGTGGAAGGTGTCCCTGCCATGGATGGAATGGGATGATCCTTAAAATAATTTCCAAACCATTCTTTGATTTTATGATTCTGTGTCTAATCAGCATTTCCAGGAGACCTGAAGGGAATGATGGAAGGAGAAATCCACCAAACTCTGCTGCATCCTCAGCCAAAATGAGGAGAAAGCTCAGGAAATCCTGGATTTTATCCCTTCTCTTGCTCCTCAGCCTTGAGAGGCCTCTCCTGCTTGGTAAGGCAGGAAAAAGATCAGGAAAAGGAGGAATTCAATATCCTCCATAAAACAAATTTGTCCTTGAAGGCTGACCTGGCCTTGGGAATGTTTGATCCCAAATCCTGGTGTCCAACCACACTGCTTTCCCAGCTTTCCTGGAGTCTTGCCTGCAGGAGGAAAGCAGCTTCCTGGGAATATTTCCTGTGAGTGGATGAGTTTATCTAACAATCTGTAGAGGGCTCTCTCCTCATGCTGATGGAGAAAGTCTGGATTCAATCCCAGGAATTCAGCAGGGTGAAATAACCAAGGCTGGGGCCGCCATCGGCAGCTGGGCTTTTATGATCCCGGGATAATAAAATTTCAGGCATTAATATGGAGTGAAACACGAGCCCCAAATCTTGGAGTGAGCTCTGGAAGCAGCCAGGGAGGAGGTGCCAGAACTCCAACAGCATGGAGGAGCTGCCTGGGAAAAGGGAAGGTCAGATCCTGATCTTGTTGGAATCCAGGGGTGAGAAGGGCTGGGGGTTGGCTTGGAGGGAAAAAAAATTGGATTGGTTGGATTTATTGGGAGAATTGGTTTGAGGAGGAAAATTAATTTCTTTGGGAAAAACTGCTTGGCACAATCCTGGGACTCCATCAGATCCACCAGTGGAACCAGTCAGCAGTCTGAAGTGGACTGGGATGGAGAAAAATGCTGCTGCTGGGATTCACTTCCCTATGGAATGAGTTGTGTTTTCCCTCTCCAGTGGTTCCCTCTGGGAGTGAGAAATCCCAGCAATAGAGGGAAAGGAAAAATCAGTGGTGTAAGTGAGGAAAAGCACTTTGGATTTAGGGAATATTTCAGTAGGTTTTTCATAGAATTCCAGAATCCCAGAAAAGTTTGGTTGGAGGGAACCTTAAGGATCATCCCATTCCCACCCCTGCCATGGGCAGGGACAGCTCCCACATTCCCAGGCTGCTCCAAGTGTCCAACCTGCCCTTGGACACTGCCAGGGATGGAACATCCAAACCTTCTCAGGGATTTTGGTCACCTCTTCCCACTCATTTAGAGGCTCCAAATCCACATGTGAGAATTCCATCCTCAGGGATCAAATCCCTGCTGCCAACTGCCATCTCACCTTTGGTTTTTGTGTGCTCAAACTTCAGTGCCAAAGTGCTGGATGAGCAAATTCCCAGGTTTCTGAGGCAGCAGAAATGTTGGGAAAAGCCTCTTCCATGCCAATTCATTGGATAAAGTTCCAGAATTCCTTTGGGTGATGGAGAGTGAGGACAGCAAAGGTTTGGAGAAATGGAATAATGAGAGAGGTGAATGTTTGGTTTCCCTGTTTCCAATGCTGAGGGAATTTCTGGAAAATCTGATATTGATCATTTCCATTTGCTGTGGTGGATCAGCAACAGAAAGCCAGGAAAACATCCAATGGGAAGAGCTGGAAGTCCAGGGATTTTTGATTTTAATTTGGTGAAGCTTTCTGTGATTTGTGGTTTTTTTTTTTTTTTTTTTTTTTTTTGGTCCAAATTTATTTGAAAGGGAGATTAAAAGGGCATTATCTTCTGTGTTTTCCAGCTTGGGAGAGGATTTGTCCTTTGGGAACAGATTCTGCTCCATGGCTGAGCCATCCACTCCCAGAAAATTGGTGGAAAACACACAAAAAAGGATGGAAAAGGCTTCAAACCCCCAAACAATCCCAGTTCCCAGCATTTATCCCAGCATTGAGGAGCAGGGAAGGAGCTGCCAAATGCCTGGAATTCTATCCCTTGGATATGTGGAGGGAGAGGGATGTTCTGCCAGATGCCAGGGAGTGGGAAAAGGAGGATAAATCCATGAACCAGGATCAGCTCCAGCTTTGGAAAAATTCCTGATAAATATAATTTATCCTTTTTCAGGTATTTTAATGCACTGAGATCCCACTATGGGATTCCTCGAGCATTCCCTGATAATATTCCCTGATAAACCTGGGAATGAATAGGTGGAATTTCAGGATTTTCCATGAGCATTTCCTGCTTGAATCTTTCTGCAGGTAATCTGCAGGATTAAGGAAATTTGTCCAGCTTTATGGCTCTGTGAGGGAAAAAGAATCCAGGGAAAGGCATTCTTGGGAATACCTTTATGGAATTTGATTTCAGTGGTTGTGAAACTCCTTGAAGCCCTGGAGTAGGGCGAACTTTGGGGCAATTTCCCAGGATTTTTAATGTGAGTCTGAGGAGGAAAATGATGGAGAAGGGATGGGAAAAGAGGATAAAACCTCCAGGAGATGCATCAGGAGATGTTCAGGTTGGATTTTAGGGAATATTCCTTCTTGGAAAGGGCTCCCCTTGGTGGCTGGGAAGCTGCAGGAACACCTGGAGGTTTCCCTTTCGATCCCTGGGTTTGCTCCAAGCTTGGTCAAGTCGATCCCAGGAATTTTTATTGTGGCTTTTCCTGCTTTTTCACTCAGCTCCTAAATCATCCCCTGGACTCCAGGCTGGAAATCACCTTCACCAAATCCCATCCAGCAGGGAGACAGGAGACTGGGGATTCAATTGCACTCAGAAAAGCAGGAAAGGGAAAGCAAAACTCCACAAAACTTTGTCAGGAATGATTCCTCCAGGACAAAGGGATGTGGAGCTCAAGGTGCTCCACTTGGTGAGGAGAAAATGTGGGATTTGCTTGAGCTGAAGGCCCAGGGTGGCTCAGGTGTCCTTAAAATCCCATGGGAAACCCCAAATCCGGCATTTTGGCTCCATCCCACTGGCAGGAAATTACTATTTTTGGAATAATGGGGTTATGTGTAACCACGTCTCACCTTCCAGGGTATTCTTGGAAGGGTTTCTCTGCCTCCCTGGAATTCCAGCTGGCAGGAGGGAGCCCTGAATGGATGGGGAGCTGCTGTTCCTATAATCCACATAAAAACAGAGTGGGAAAAAGGGAATAAAGGCAGGGAATGAAACCTGAGCTCGGTGAGGCTCAGGTTTGGATTGGAAGGCAAAGGCTGGGAAGCCCTGGATCTCTCAGACCATTTCCTGAACTTCCCGACCAGATTCCCATTGGGTTTGTTTTATTCCATCCTCAATAGCCAAATTGTCTGTCCAAAAAAAAGAGGAAAACCCCTGGGAGATCATGGATCCAACCACTGAACTCTGGGATTGTTTTCCCCTCAATTCTTTCCTAAATCCAGCTCCAAGGACCTGCAGGACCTGCTGGTGTTCCCACCCCAATCCAGGCTCCTCTCTGCCTGTTCTCTGCCTCCAAAAATATCCATAAAACTTGTGGAAAGTGGGATGAGCTCCATCCCTTCCCCTTTTATCCATCTCTGGCAGGAACTTCCCCAAATCCCTGTGTTCCAAGCAAAAGCTGGATCAGCAGCTCCAAAAAGTCACTTCCAGCTCTGGATTTAGGAGCTGTGGGGATTTGCCTCACAACTGTTCCTCACACCAATCCCAAACCTTTCCAGGAGGGAATGTTGTTTCCCACTGAGGTGTTTAAAATCAGTCATGGGAAACCCACCGTGGCACAATCCATCTATTTTTTCATTCCCAAGGATTATAAAGGGAGTCACAAACCTAGAGGAGCCTAAATTGGGACAGGAATAGCCAATATCCCACTTGGAATGTGTGGAGGGATAACTCCTTGCTGGAGGTTTCACTGACTGAAATGGGCACTGCAAACAGCAGGGAATAAATGCATGGAATATCGGGAAGGTTTTAGGGAATGTATTTCCAGCCTCTCCTAAAATGATTTATTCCAAGCTTGGAGAGCCCTGGGCCTGTTGGGATAAATGGGAAAATCCATGTGGGATGTTTGTTGCAAAGAACAATTTCTGGAATATCTGATTTCGGTAATTTCAATTTGCTGTGGTGGATCAGCAATGGAAACCCAGGAAAACATCCCCAAACCCAGAAAAACACCATAATAATAATAATAATAATAATAATAATAATAATAATAATAATGACAATAATAATAAGAATAATAATACTACTTTGGAATAATTTGGAGTAATTTGGAATTTTACAGGCTGAAAAATCCCATTTTTTCCCCTTGTTTTCTGAGGAATTTTCTCAGCTCTCAGGACTGGGCGAGGCAGGACAAGCTGGATTCCCCAGGATGGGCTCGAGGCAAAGCTGGAGGTGCAGCAGACCAGGAATGATTATCTTGTTTAAAATCCCACTCTTAATTTGAATCAAGAACAACTCCAGGGTTTCTCTGGAATCCATGGAGAACTTCACCTGGAAAGAATTCCATGCAATCCCTGCGTTGGATCATCCCTGGATGGTCTCTTCCCTGGAAGGTGCCACATCTGCCCACAGCTGGATCCTCAGTGTGATCTGAAGCCAGGCAGGACCAAGCAGCAGCCCAGCCCATTGCAGCCATGCAGGATCCATGGATTTATTGCCACATCCCATAAAACCAAGCCATGAAATCCCATCTGTCGCCGAGGCAATGAGGAGCTCCTTGTTCAGCACCTCCTGGCCACACTCCAGGGCAGGACAAGGAACCATTGTAACCAACCCCGAGGTTGTTCAGCCCCCAGTTCCCACCTTCCTTGTTCCCAGATTCTCCTTCCATTCCATCTCCACTCCCAATTTGCAGCATTCTCATCCAATGCCCTCAGCTGGGATGTCCTTGTTGCTGAAGAATCCAACAGAAAATGAAGTTTGGTCACTTTATTCCCAAGGGATTCTGCTCATTTTTTGAGGTAAATCCCTCGTGGATTTGTGCTGTGGAATCAGAGTCACTGGGCTAGGAAGGCACCTCTGGAAATCCCTGGATCCACTGTTGTCTCCCAGTTCTTTGCTTTCAGTGACTCCTCCACCAGAATTTGGGGTCTGACTGCATTCCCATCCCTTTGTGGGGTCAAAGAGTACAAACCCTGCCCAGTCTGACAGCTCAGGGAAGGAAAACAAACCCCACATCCACAAAAAGGACCTGGGATATATCCAGGATGAAAGGAATTCTGTCCTTACAGCAGCACCATGAAAGAAAAAGAAGGGAAATTGGGATGCCAAGTGGCTGAGTTTGATCCCTGTTTTCTCTGCTCTCCATACTCTCAGGAAATCCAAGGGGTCAAAGAAGTTCACGTGGAATTTCTGGACAGCAGGTTGCACTCTGGCTCCTCTGGAACTGGGCAAATTGCTGCCTTATCCTGCTGCTGAGCTCATTTGCCATGTGGATTCCCCACAGCCTGGAGCACGGAGGGGTGGGAGCTGCCTGTGGATCCTCTGGAGCAGCAGGATCCAGGTGCTGCTCTGAGTCCCATCCCTGTGAGCAGAGGTGGAGTCACCTTGTCCCTCACAGGCACCTGGAATGTGGATATTCAGCATAAATCAGGGGCTTTTGGGGGTGGAATTCCAGACATTTCATCCTCTCAGAGAATCCTGGGATGGAAGGGATCTTAAGGATCCCAAGAAGATCCCAGAGGATCTTTAGGTTGGAAGAGACCTTAAGGATTGTCCAGTGCCACCCCTGCCATGACAGGGACACCTTCCACTGTCCCAGGTTGCTCCAAGCCCTGTCCAACCTGGCCTTGGACACTGCCAGGGATCCAGGGGCAGCCACAGCTTCTCTGGGAATTCCAGCCCAGCCTCTCCCCACCCTCCCAGCTAGGAATTCCTTCCCAATATCCCATCTCTCCCTGCCCTCTGGCAGTGGGAAGCCATTCCCTGTGTCCTGTCCCTCCAGCCCTTGTCCCCAGTCCCTCTGCAGCTCTCCTGGAGCCCCTTTAGGTCCTGGCAGGAGCTCTGAGCTCTCCCTGGATCTTTCTCCTCTCCAGGTGAACATTCCCAGCTCTCCCAGCCTGGCTCCAGAGCTGCTCCATCCCTCAGATCATCCTGGAGCCTCCTCTGGACTCTCTGCAGCAGCTCCAGGTCCTTGTGCTGTTGTTCCCCAGGGCTGGGGCAGCTCTGCAGGTGGGATCTCACCTGAGGGGGCAGAGGGGTAGAATTTCCTCCCTCATCCCGTGTCCCACCCTTGGGATCAGCCTAGGGCATGGGGGATCCTGGCCAGGGGATGTGGAGCTTCTCATTCCCCAACACCCCAAATCCTTCCCCTCAGATCTCTCCACCCATTCTCCACTCAGCCTGGAATTGTGCTCAGGGTTGTTCTGACCTGGATAAAACCCCCTGCACCCGTGAGACTTTGGAATTCTCCCTTTATCTGCTGCATTCCTGTGCATATATCCATGTATTGTTCCTGCAAACAGGGAGTAATTCCTCTGAATTAGGAATATTCCCCTGAAATCAGTGACACTCAGACAAACCAGGATCAGAGCTCCTTGCTGCTGAGGGCTTTTCCCTCCAGCCTCCTTCAATGCTCTCTTGTCCACTTCCCTTTTCAATTTAGCCCCCAAATCCTCATTTCCTTTCCCTCTGGGCATTCCCAGGGGCAGGATCTGCAGCAGGAGCTGGAGGATTAACCCTCTCCAGGCTGGACACTGGACAAAGAGGCTGCACAAGCTCCAGGAGATATCAGACTCAAAGCATTCCCTTGGACACCGGGAAGGTCTCCTGTCAGAGAGTTTTTCCCTGTGGCTTCCAGCACACACATAATTTTTGGGAACGAGGCCCCAGGGCCCTGCTGCAGCGGGGAACTGTTTTGATTGTAACAGGCTTTGATTCACAGCAGCCAGAAATTATTTATTTTCCTTCAGCTCCCCTCCTCCTCCCCTTCATTCCCAGCCGGGATTGAGGAGCTCTGTCTGCCTGGGGGCTCCTCGGACCTGGGATGAGCACAGGGACACCAAATCTTGGGTTTCAGATGCTCCAAAATGTGTCTTCTCTCCTATTCCCTGTGATTCCTGCTGGCAGGAAGGAAGGGGAAGCCCGGGGAAGTTGATCCCTTTGTAGGAAATCTCCTTGCCAGGAGTGATTCCCTCTGCACTCCCTGCAGGAATGATGTCCTGAGATTCCTGCCATAAATGGGTGGAAGATGAGCAAAGCTCTTCCCTCTTCCTCAGTGTCCAGAGTATTTTTGGCCAAAAATGTGCCTAAAGAGAGATTTCATGGCTGGAGAGAATGTTGGCAGCATCCCAGCTTTTGGATTTGGAGCGTTGAATTCCCAGAGAAGCTGTGGCTGCCCCTGGATCCCTGAAGTGTCCAAGGCCAGGTTGGATGGAGCTTGGAGAAATCTGGGATAGTGGAAGGTGTCCCTGCCATGGCAGGGGTGGAACAGGATGGGATTTAAGGTCCCTTCCCATCCAACCCATTCCAGGATTCTGAGTTATTCCTGCTCCTCATGAAATTTCTGGATACTTTTTCCATGACCGTGGCACAGTGAAGTGACCAGGGATGGCTTTGATTGTTGGCCCAGATTTTTGGGACATCAGAGCCAAAGTTCTGGAGCTCTGTTTGGATTTGCCTCCAGCACCTCATCCCAACACTGGCACAGCAGTGACACTTGGACAACGCTGGCACTGCCTGACTATTTCCCATCAGACACAAACACCGGGAATTTTCTATCCAAACACACTTGGATGAAAAGCTGTTTTCCCCAAATCCTCTTTCTCTTTCCCAACCCATCCTAGGATATATCTTTTGGGTCCATTTGCACTGATCCCTTCTGGAGCTGTCCTTCCCTGGCTCATCCCCAGCTCCCTTGGATGGGTGACACTGTCGGTGGTGGATTGTCACCTCTTCCCTGGATGAGACGCCGGAACTCACGACAGGAATGACAATGACAAGAAGCCAAACCAGCTCAACCTGGTGTCGCTTGTCCTTGAGGAGAGCAACAACCCCCAGGATGTGTGGAATGTGAGACCTGTCCTTCAGAATTCACAGGAGTTCCGGCTGATCCAGGTGATTCTGCTTTTCCCCCTCAAACAACACGGCTCTGATTTCCCGGCAGAAATTTTGGAGTGGAAAAATCCAATAAAAATCCAACATTTCCTTCTCCGCCTGCTGGGACAGGAACAAACAGGGCAAGGAGGGAATTTGGCCTTTGGGATTTCTGTCACCATCGCTCAGCAGCTCAGGGACACCAAACCCTCCCTCGGCCCAGTTTGCCAATGGGGTGAGGACTTGGAAAGGATCCGGAGACAACCACAACCCATTCCCATGTCACCTCCATCCTGCAATGACTGAGGAGCAGATGATCCACAACATTCCAACCTCCCACAGCTCCCATCACCTCCACACTCCTATAAGTTGTAAAATCCTGTTGGTGAATTATTTTATTTTCACTTTGTTCCGTGGGATCTCTCCCAGAACATTGTAAATGCCTCTCATTTTGGGATCCTTTCAAATCCAGGCAATATCTGGGCTCTGCGCAATGTTTTCCTGGTTGGCAGAGAATTTCCTGGGTGAATTAAGAAGGCTATGAAGGCAAACAAAACCTCAGCTGAGTTTTGGTGACTGGAAAAGGAACAATTTATTTCTGGAGCTGTCAGGGCAGTGGGTTTTGTTGGCCACCCCTCCTGTCACCAAATGGAAGAACTCATCCCTGAAAAAATATTGTGGATTCCTTTCTCTTTCCATTGAGAGCGTGGCTGCCATTCCTGGATGATTTATCTGCCCTGTTTCATGGATCGTGCGTTGGGAGTTAATTTGGGCTTGTGACAGCTGCTTAAAACGCATCCATTTGGAAAAAATTCCTGCTGTCAGATGAATGAAAACAAGATGATCCCTGTTTCTTGTAACACTCAGGATGGCAGGGACTCTCATGAGCTTCAAATGGTTTTTTTTCTGATTCTGATCCAAAGTTTGGGTAATTTTTTTCTTTTTTTTTTGGGTTTTATTGTGGAAGCTCAAATGCAAGAAAGCAGAAGAGTGTCTGGAGTGGGATGGGTTAGGTTTATGGAATCCTGGAATGGTTTGGGAAGGATTTTAAGGATCATCCAGTGCCACCCTGCCATGGACAGGGACACCTTCCACTATCCCAGGTTGCTCCAAGCCCTTTCCAACCCAGACTTGGACATTCTTTCCAAATATCTATTTTCCTTTGGGATTCTCAGGATGAGAATCCTCTTGGGATTTTTTTTGCTTTCCTTGCTCAGCCTTTGCTGCTGCCCTGGGCTGGACAGCTCTTTCCAGGAAGAAGTTTTCCCAATATCCAGCCTGAACTCCTGTGGCACAACTCAAGAGCTACACCTTGCTGTGAGAAGGACATTCCAGATGCACATTCCTGCTGTATCTCACCTCCATCAGGACAGGAGATTCCCCAGACAATTTGGGAACAACCCCAGTGGGACTCAGGCTCTGAGTGGTCCTGTCAGCATCTTCCCAGATCTTCTCTTCACTCCCAGGATTGTGATTCTCTCTGAAAACCAGGAATACAAGCCGAGGTGATGTGTGATTTATGAAATCCAACGGCGCAACACCGCAGGAGCTGTAAAATCCAGGGAATTCTGGAGTTCATATACACATCAACACCACGGAGTGAGGAGTCTCAGCAGGCTGATCCAGGGGCTGGATAAAAAGGCATCTGGATATCTTGATACCAACAAAGTGTCAGCAATTTGGAAGGAAAACATGGAAAAAACACTGGAGAAATTGCCCAAAGGGCTCCCTCGGCCCTTGAGGAAAGGAAAAGAACAAATCCTGCTCAGTTTATGAAACAAACTGCGGATGTTTTCCTGGGATTTTTTATGGTCATCTGGAATACATTAAGGGGGAAAAGAGATGTCAGAAAGTTGGGAATCGGTATCGAGTAGCAGATGACATTTCAATTTCTGATCTCACTTCCATGAGCATGGGCCTCATAAAAATAACCTGGATATGGGACGTGGAATGTGCCGGCACACGCAATCGGTTCTCCAGGGATTTTGGGAATGAAACACATGGATCATTTAAATTGTACTTAAGGGAGACATGAGTGGTACCTGGATCTTGGGAGAGGCCTCTGTTTCAGCATTGGAAGAACTGATTTTAAATGACCAGGCCTCATCCTGGATGGAATTTTAGGTTCTGGAAATGGGAATGCTTTCCGTGGTTGGATAATCTCTGTCCTTGCCCATCCAGGTTCTGCTTTCCTCACTGACCGTCCTCGTGGTCCTGCTTGGAATGTCTGGAAGAACAGGATGTTTTCATGGATTTAGCAATCTGAGTTTCCTTGAATTTTTTCAGTGGTGTCCCTTGTGGACTGCACCTGTTGTCCCAAATATTGGGGATTTTCCTGGGAGCTGCAGGGGCTTTTGGCAGTGCAAATGTTCTGTTTGTATGAGGAGAACCTCTGGAGAAGGGAAAAAGGGAAAAAGGGAGGAGAGGAAGAAGGGAAGGAGGGAAGAAGGGAAGAAGGGAAGAAGGGAAGAATAAGGGAAAAAAAGGGGAAAAAGGGAAAAAGGGAAGGAAGGGAAGAAAGGAAATAAGGGAAGAAAGCAAAAAGGGAAAAGGGGAATAAGAGAAAAGGGGAAGAAAGGAAGAGGGAAAAAAGGGAAGAAGGAAAAAAAGGGAAAAAGGGAAGAAGGGAAGATTGTCTCCAGACTTCATGCAAGCCATGAATAAAGGCCTGTGCATGCCACTGACAGAAAATCATGGAATGAAAGGATTTCCAGTGTTGGAAAAGACCTTAAGTAAGTCCAGCCATCAACCCAGCATCACCATTAGAATGTGTCCCCGAGTGCCACATCCACATTTTTTTGATCCTTCCAGGGATGGTGATTCCACCTCTGCCCTGTGCAGTCTGTTCCAATGATTTACCCCCCTTTCCATGAAAAAAAAATCCTAATATTGAGTCTAAACCTCTTTCCATGGCTGCAAATGTGTTTCACACGGTTTTAATCCTGAGTGGGGAAAGGGAGGGATGAAGTGGTGATGAGGGAAGTCCAAAAACTGGGAGAGACACTGGGAAGAGGACACTGGGAATTCTGGCTTGCTGGGACAGGCTGTTCTCAAATTATGGTTTTGCTCCTCCGAAATTCCTGTAACTCCTGGGCTGGAACCACCACTGCTCTCCAGGAGCTGAATTTGGACATTTGCTCCTGGTGGAGACCATTGGACACAGCAGCACCTGGACCACGAAGGGAGCTCATGGAAAACATTGTGGAAATTTGGGAGCAACACCCAAAGCTCTTGTGGGACGTGCTGTACAAGTTGATGTTCACGCTCGTCCCTTGTGGCACCATTTCATCCCACAGGGGTAAAAAACTCCTAAACTTCTTCCCTGTGAACTCTTGCAAAGCAGGCTAGGCTGAGTTTAAAATTTGGATTATTCCAAGCTTAACTTTAGGCAGGTTTAGCTGAGGGATGATGGATTTTGCCTCTAAAACCTTGGAAGTGCTGCCCACCCCGAATCTCCTGGGTGCCCTTGGTGCTGTGATTGTAGCACTGATGGCATTTCCACGTCTGAAATCGGAACAGAGACATTTCCATGGAATACCTGGAGCATTCCTGCCCTGTGTCCTGGCCCTGCTTCCAGCAATCCCAGCCCAAACAGAAGCCCCACTCTTGTGGCCATGGAGCGTTTTCCCTCCGCGATGTTTTTGGCCGTTAAATTCTCCTCTCCCTTTCTAAATCCAGCCCCGGGACTGGGCTTTGCCGACTTTGGCAAAGGTGAATTCCACAGGATGTGGGGCCATTTCCTCTAATTTCTCTTAAATATGGCCACTAGTTAAGTTTTACGGACTGTTTTCCCGACTCTTTTCCTGTTCTCATTTCAGGGAGCGGGAACGGCCGAGCTGCCCCAGCTGGATTTTCCCCTCCTGGTTTTCCACTTCGTGGAGATTCCCAAACTGGAAATATCCTTAAACCAAACTCCTGTGCTTTGTAGAGGATCCAGCTCCTCCAAAAATGGTGATCCCCCTTTTCCAAGGATTTCATTCCCTCCCAGTATCTCTGCACAGACCACTGGGTTGTAATGGGTGGGGATGAGATTTTGGCATCCTCTGATCTCCTCCTCCCTCAATCCAGTCCCACTTTCCCCTGGAATTGTCCCAGGCCAGGATGGACAGGGCTTGGAGCACCCTGGGATAGTGGAAGTGTCCCTGCCATGGCAGGATGGAACGGGATGAGCTTTAAGGTCCTTTTCAACCTGAACCATTCCAAGATTCCATGATAACAGAAAAAACCAGGAACAGCATCCCATAAATCCTTTGGAAGAACAACAGCATAATGCGCTCCGTAGTTGGAACCGTAAATATCCATTTTAACCTGTGATTTTTTTTTCCTTTATTTCTTCTTTTTTGCAAGAAAAAACCCCCTGAATCCCCACCAGTGGAAGGAGGGATGGACCTTCAGCAAGGGCTGTGCCAGGAATGAACAGCCTTCATAGAATTCCAAGGCTGGAACTGAAGGAAAAACCCTCTGCAAAGGTTCCCAGGCCAAAGCCCTGGGGCAACTGAAAGCTAAATTAAAAGGAGGAAAAAAAATGAATATTCCCTATTAAACCCAAACCCCAAAGCCTAAGGAAAACACTAAAAGCAATGATTAATATGACAACTGGGCAGCTTTCCCTGAAGACCTGAATTCCCATCAGGATAATCAAATTTGTCTTAAAAATGATAAATAGAGCTACCACTGACCTAAAAATGTTCCTTGATCCCCCCACGCTCCAGCTCTTCAAACAGTGGCTGCTTCATCGGGAAAAAAACCCATTTAAATAAACAAATCATATAAAACAAAACCCACAGGCCCGACGCGGATTTTTTCAACGTTCCCTCAGTCTTCTTTGGCTGTTCCGTTCCCTCCCTGGTGTCCAGGTGTAAACAATTCCCAAAAAGAGACGTCTGTATCCCTGAATTCCAGCAAAGGTAGCGCTTTGTCTTTCTTTCCCAAGAAGGCTCTCTTTGTGTGGAGTTTCTCCACCAACCCCGGCGATGTTTGGGCCTTTTGATTCTATTTCCCCTCCATTTTTTTTTTTTCAACATTCCCGTCTCCTTCCATTGCTGCCTCTGGATTCCTTAATGAGATTCCTCTTCCCATCGTCTTTTCCACTGCCTGCTCCCCACAAATCCCACATTCCTTGGCAAAGCTTGGGGCTTCATTCCTCCTCTCCCTGTCCTCCTTGGAGATGGTCTGGGTGTCCCAGGGATCTCCAGATGAGGATGGAAAGGGATATTTTACCCATGGATGTCCTTGAGGAGTCCTTGCTGCTGGTATTCCTGCAGGATAAAATCATGGAATTGTGGAATGCTTTGGGTTGGAAGGAACCTCAAAGATCATCCCATTCCAACCCCTGCCATGGGCAGAGACACCTTCCACTGTCCCAGGCTGCTCCAAGCCCTATCCAGCTTGGCCTTGGACACTGCCAGGGATCCAGGGGCAGCATAGCTTCTCTGGGAACGCCAAGGAATCAAGAACATGACTCAAAAAAATCTTCTGCTCCAGGTATCATCTACTATTCCCTTATGCTCAGATCCAGCAGTTTTCTCAGGGAGGATCTCACATTGTAGGAATGTCCAGTGATTGATTTAAATTGGGATTTCATTTTCCTTTCCTTGCCTAAACCATGGATTTCTTTTTCAAAGGAAAGGTCTGGGCACCTTCAGTCATAGTGGGAAAGAGCCAGGACCTTCCACGGATTCATTTCATCCTCAGCTGGTGTTTGGATACCTGGGATGAGTCACCTGGATCCCTTGTTTTCCAGCTGCCTCAGTTTCCCTGGTGGCCACATTTTCCTGGCATTAGTGGATTAGGAAGCACAGTCTTTGCTCTTTATTTGGAATCTGCTTTGGATATGGAGTAAAGGACAGGGGACAATGGCTGCAAATGGGCAGAAGGAATTCCTGGCTGGGAGGGTGGCAAGGGGCTGGGATGGAATTCCCAGAGAAGCTGTGGCTGCCCCTGGATCCCTGGCAGTGTCCAAGGCCAGGTCTCTGCTTCTTGACTGATAAAAAGGCTAAAATTCCAAGGTGGTTTTCATTCCTTCCACCTCCCCGAATCCCGTTTTTGCCAAGCTTGTCAGACACCTGGGAGCAGCAGCAGCTTCCCACCAGGATCTGTGTTTTCCAGCAGTTTTGGTATCCAGTGTCTCCATGGTGCTCCCTAATCCCAAAACCAAACCCTCTTTTGCCTCCAGTGGATATTCCAAAATCCCAAAAGATCCCACCCAGGTGCATTTAGACACCTACAATTTATTGGGAGAGATAATCCCTTCATGATAATCCCTCCTGAACATGGACATAATCCAGAGATAAATCTTTTCAATCCTCTTGGTCCCATGAAAACATTCCTTCTTTTTAGCAAAAAAAGGGAAAACCTGCCATGGATAAATTTGGAAGCAACTGGGAGCTTCTGGGGACAATGAGTTTGGCCACTGGGAATCAGGGATGAAAGGAGGAGGTGGAAAAACACCAGAGCCACTTTTATTTGGGATTGGGAGATTTCAGGCTAATCCATGTGGAATTTGGGATGGCAAAGGCACCTTGGCCTGCCTGGGAAGGATAAATTACTTTAATCTCTGGTGTGAAGGTGTTTCTCAGGTGGAGGGAAGGTTTATTCCAGCTAAAAAAAAAAGATGAATTTTCCTGGAAAGTCTCTATATCCAAGTGTGTCCTTTGCAGCATTTTCCAACATGGAAACAAAGCCCAGCAGGGTCAGGATTTAGGACTCAGGGCTGGGAGAGAAACTAAGGGGAAAAGGGTGAAAATCAGGGAACAAAGGCTTGGAAAACAAAGGGAAAATGGGAGAAACACAGTGAGAAAAAGGCTTGAAAAATAAAGGGAAAAGAGAGAAACTTAGGGAACAAAGGTTTGAAAAACCAAGGGAAAAAGGGAGAAACTCAGGGAGCAGAGGCTGGAAAATCAGCCCAAACACAAGAGATTTTGAGAGCTGAGATTTCATTGGATCCTCCAAAGTGAAATCACAGTTTTCCTGGGAATTCTGGAGGTCCAAGAAATTCTCCTTTTCTCCGTGCTCTTCCTAACTTTAGGACTGGCCCCTTTTCCCCAAATCCTGAGGGCTTTTCCCTGCTCCAGCACTCCCAGGACACCCCAAGGGTTAATCCAGCAGGACAGGGCTGAGAAAGGAGATCAATTTTCCTGCCTGGAAAGCTGTGGAATGACAGGAACGATTTCGTAACCTGAGCCTGGGGATGGACAGAGAGCCCCAGCATCGATCCCAGCCTGGAATGTGATCCCAGAGTGTGTCCTCGATATTCCTTCTCCAGCAATATCTCCATGGGTTTGGGATGCTCTGCAAACCCAAAAACCCCAACCCCCCCCCAAATAATCCCAACAAAAACCACAACGCCCCCCAACAAAAAAAAAAACCAAAACCAAAACAACCCAACAACAACAACAACAACAAAAAACCCCACAAACAAAAAAACTCCCAAAACCCCCACAAACAAGCAAACAAGCAAACAAGCAAACAAAAAAAACCTAACAAAAAGGAGATTTCAGCTTCCCTGCTCCAAAGGGATTTGGGATTTAATTTTTTTGGGATGGGTTGCTCTGGGCACAGGGATGATTGACATGTGGCAGACAGTGCAAGCTGGCTTTGTCCTAGAGGAGATTCCAGCTTTTATTTTTATTAATGCCATTTGGACTTTCCCCAGGCAAACTTCACCAGTCAGAGCATCCCAGGGTTGCTTTGGTTTCTCCAAGAAATTCTCTAAGAGCTTGTCCAAAGTCCAAAGTCTTCTCCAGCTCTCAAATTTTAAGGGAGATTTTTATGGAGCATTTAATGCAGAAACCCCAAATCCTTCTCTTCAAACCTTGGATGGAATCAGTTTTCCTGTCCATTAATTGGGGTATAATAGAGTTTGTGAGGAAAGTCCCACAACAATCCCAATCCAAGGATCCTTGTGCATTTTCCAGGTTCAGTGACTTTTTTTCCCATGTCAGATTCCTCCTTGGCCTCTTCCAAGGACATTTTTAAGCACTTCCTTTTCTTTCTCCCTGGTGTTCTCCGTGTTTTTGCCTTGAAATTCCAGGTGGAAAAGTGATGGAAAAGTGAAGTGTCGCTTGTCATTTGTGTGAAATGAAGATTATACCCTGTTTTAAATCCATTATCCCTTTTTTCCCTCCTTCCCACCTCCTTTCCCTTTTCCTTACATTTCCAGGCTCCTCTGCTCCTATAACTTCCCCAAAAACTCAGCTATTCCTGAATGTCAGAGTGGTTGGGATTCAGCACCACAAGGAACCTTTCCCTGGAATCAGAAATCCCTTTAGGAAATGTGCATTTATAAGGTATTTTATGGAAAACCCTGAGGGAGAGGCAGCACAGCCTTTACTTAGAACTGAATTTTTTTTGCACAGAGAATATAAAACCTCCCGTGCTGGGGGGAAAAAAGAATTCCCAGCAAAGAGAAAAGAGCATTTTTTATCTGTCCCTTTAGTCAGGAAGGTCATAAATAACCCCCAGGATGATCCAGGCTGTAGAACATAAATTCCAGGTTATCCAGTGAGTCTGACTGTACAATCTCTGCTTTCAATCCTTGTTCTCATTTCTTTCCCAGCAGCAGCATTTTAAAAAAGCACTGTGAGGAAACGAAAAACGACACCCAAAGGCCCCATTTTTTGGGAATAACCTGCCCTCTTTCCAGAGGATTATTTCCCATTGCTATGAAAAAGGTGCACTGAAGATCTTCGTGGAATGTAAATTCTGAATTCCTCTTCCACTTCCACACCCTCTGGATTTGCCTCTGGATGTATGAAAAATTATTTTCCTGTTGCAGATTTGTGCAAACTCTGACTTCTCCCACGGCAGGAGAAGATGAATCCCAGAGGCCTCTTTTATTTCCAGCCCTGGGTGATCCCCAGAAACATTTTTCATCATATGTTGTCTCCAATTCCATCATTCCAGGGGGGAATTCTGGATTTCTGCAAGGCTTTGCTCTGCTATTGGGTATCTCTGTTTGGGTTCAAATCCATGGAGTTGTCTGCTCAGTGGCCATGAAAAATCGAGTGGGAGCTGGCAGAGGAGTATTTTGGGATCAGGAACAGTTGTGCTTCCTTGGCTGGTGGCCAGGAGGCTGAAAATATGGAATGGCACAATGGAATTATCCCTTTTGTGTCTGGAGCAGCACAGGAATAGAAAAGGTCTAGACTTGGAGCTAAAAAATGCAGCAGGCATGATCCTGATCTGGCTCCAGCAGGTGGGTTTGATGGATTTCCCTGGAATTTTGCACAATTGAACCCTTGGCTGGTTGGTACCAAAGGGAAATGGAAATGGCTCCAATCCCTGGTGGGGTTGGGATGTTCCTGACTCCCCATCCTCCTTCCCAGGGTCCAGATCCTCCTGGAATCGTGGAATGGTTGGGCTTGGAAGGGACCTTCAGAGATGATTTGGATTCCTGACCCACCTGGGAAATACTTCAATGCCTTTAATTCCCAAATTTCCGCAGACAGGACTAAAATCCTTCCTGTGGGTCAATGCCAGGAGCTTCCCTTTCCATTCCCTCTCCGTGTTTTCCTGTGGGATTCTGGATGCTCCCACAATATAAACTGTCATTCCAAGGCCAACCAGCTCTTCCTGAAGGAGAAGATGCTCCTGAAACCGCCTGGAGCTCCCAGGTTTTGTCAAATCCTCTGGCTCATGAGAACCTGGAATCCTGGAATGGTTTGGGTTGGAAGGGAGCTTTGGGATCATCTCATTCCAACCCCATTCCATGGGCAGGGACACCTTCCACTATCCAGGCTGCTCCAAGCCCTGTCCAGCCTGGCCTTGGACACTGCCAGGGATCCAGGGGCAGCCACAGCTTCTCTGGGAATTCCATCCCAGCCAGGAATTCCTTCCCAGCCAGGAATTCCTTCCCAATATCCATCTAAATCAGGATTAGACGCAGTCCTGCTTATCCAGGCAATTCCCAGGCATGTTTTGGAGGTCTGTGTGGATGAAGAACAACTTCCAGTGGGTGCTGAGCCTGTGACCTCCATGGTCTGAGCGTGACAATGGAATCATGGAGTCATGGAAAACGCTGGGTTGGAAGGAACCCATCAGGATCACCGACAGGGATTCGGGATGAGTGGAATTTGTGCTTCCCAAGCACACAGGGTCATTCCCAGTGCAGTGCCTGGAGCTCCTTCCCTCCCTTGACCCTTAAACGACTCCTTTGGCTCACTGAGTGCATCCAACAGCTCCTGAGCATCCAACAGTGACGGTGAGGCTGGAAATCATTTTCCACGGCTGTTTTCCCAGCCTCTTTCCATGGACATCCGTCACGCCCGAGCAACTTTATAAACTAAATCTTCACACCTTGTTGGATGTTTATATGGCAGAGCTGCCGGAATGGAGGGGAGGGAAAGAGAGCAGAGGAGTAACTGGTGATTGCTCAGTGAGATTCCACGTGCAGACTTAGATTTGGAGCATTGGCTGCCTGTGTCTCATCCAGGAGAAGGATTTTTGGGAATGACATCATGGGATACCCTGGTAATTTTGGGCTTCCAGCTCAGATTTCATTTGGCAAATCCCTCAGTGTTTTTTTTTTTTTAAACCTGACAAGGATCATGGAGCAACAGCAGCTTGTTATTCCCACTGCACCTATGGAAAATTCCCTGGAATTCCTGGCGTCTCTGCTTCTCCCTCTTTATCGCCATCACTCTTTTCCCCCATCAACTGGAGTTGGAAAAAAAGGGCTCAGAATCTTGTGGACAAGCTCTGGCAGCCACTGGAATCACACCAAAAATCCATGTGGGAATCTTCTGACTGAGCACAGAAAAGCACACAGAAAAGGCACCTAAAATATCCCACTGGAGCTTTCCAAGAGTTGCCAGTGGTGTTTGCAACTCGTGGCTCCTCTGGTTGGTTTGTCCTGCTTGGATTTGGAAAAAGGCAAAGGAACAGGTGGGAAAACAAATGGGACATGACTGGAAGGTTCATTCCCAATCCCTGTGCCAGTGGGATGTGGAGCCCACTCATCCCTATCCCTGTGTTTGAGGCCCAGAATTTGGGGTGGGATTGCTCCTGCACCATCTGTGGGAATGACCTCGCCAAGTGCCTCTGCTAAACGCGGAGGAATTGGCAGAATGGGGAAAAACGCAGTTCTGGAGTTTCTGCATTTGATCTCGGATCCTGCTTCCGTCCAAATCCTAAAATAAGGCGAGGAATTGGAATCTGATCACAGCCCCAGCCTGCGAGAGAGAGAGAGAGGAGCAGAACCCTCCGACCGCAGCGGATTTCAGTTTCTGGAGGCACATCTGGGCTGGATGTGATGTTCCCTGATTCCGAGGAAAAATGTGGAGTCAAGATGTGCTCCCTGCGTGGAGCTCTTGGCCCGGCAGGGGTGGGAAGTGATGAGTGAGGGGGAGTGATAACCCCGGGCTGGTGACGGATTCCTGCGTGAGATCCCGGGATGTCGGGGCTGCATTCGGGATTGCTCTGCTTTCCCTGTCTCGACGCCCCCTCCTGCTCCCAAATGCCAGAGGGGAGGAATGTCTACACCACAAAGCAGCCTGGAGCACAGGGATGGTTTTCCTGAGTCCTCACGGCTTCTCCCTGCTCTGCTGGGCCTGTGGATCATGGAAAATCAGAGGATGCATCCTTGTTAAAGCTGGATATGGACTAGATGGATATTTCCAGCACCCCTGGAATGCCTTTATAGAAATTTAATCAATAAATTTGATCTTGATGATCTCATCCGACATTGATAAACCTCAGATTCTGTGATTTCCTGCTTGTTTCTGTGGGGATTTTGCAATCACCATCTGACCTGGAGACATCTAGAGCTGGATCCATCCTGGAATGTTCATGATATGCCCAGGTTGTGGGTTAGGATGTGTTTAGGATTAGGATGTGTTCACCTTCTGTTATCCCAGATTGCTCCAAATCACATCCAGCCTGGCCTTGGGCACTTCCAGGGATCCAGGGGCAGCCACAGCTTCTCTGGGCACCTTTGCCAGGGCCAGGAATTGCTTCCCAATATCCCATCAAAACCTCATCCCTTTCAGTTTAAATGATCCTAACCGATTTGACAGTGAGGGAAACACGGAATTCACATCTCTGTTGCTGCACCTTCCAAAATATGGTGTTATCAGACAGGGAAGATGCTGGGAAGACTGGAATAGTTTGTCCAGCATCCCTGCACAAATTATTCCCCAGGACATCACCTGTTCTCCCATCCCTGCTCCAACTGGAAGTTCACAGATTCTCCTCAGGGTAAGGCCATGTGGGACATCAGAGCTTCTCCTCCCTGTCCTGTGCCTCTGCCACCAGTTCTGCTTCCCAGCTGGCACCACTGGGATCCAGGAAAAGGCAGGATTGCCTTCCAGAAGGATGAGTCTGAGCAGCTCCTGGTGCAGCTGGGAGCAGATGTTGGGAGCTGAGGAGCTCTGGCATGGAGCTGATTCCATAGGGAGCACATGGATGTGGGGCAGGCCTGGCTGGAATTCTTTCAAACAGGGGTGAAACATTCCTCTTTGGAGAGATGCTGGAATATTTCAAGTTGTCACTCAGACCCTCTTATGTCTCCCCCTTCCCTGATCTCTTTTTGCTCTGCTTTTTCCTAATTTTTTTTTTGTTGTTGTTTTTTCCAGCTGCACCGATGAGATTTTACTTGGGAAGTTTTTGGGTGGGAGCAAAAGCCAATTTTGATTGAAATAGAGACGTTCCATGGGATTTTTTATTCCAGGGATTTTTTAAAATTTATTTTTATTTTTATTTTTATTAGTTTTATCTGCACTGAGGCAAACACTCCCATGCAGGAGAGTTTGCCTGAATTTTGTGTAATCAAAGAAATTATCTCTCTGATCAAAGCTTGCCCAGGGCTGTATTTCTGGACCATGGAATTGTATTTCTGGATCGTGGAATTGCAATTCTGGATCCCCCTGGAATGACACAACCAGTTAAAAAAATCAACAGAAATTCCTGCCCGTTTTGAGTTCAAAAGGGTTTATTTTAAAGCAATCACTGCTGGTTGAATTCTTCTTCACCAAAGTCAAAATTTCCCACTCTGTGCCTGAGCTGAGGTGTCTCTCCTATGCTCCACATCTTCCTTTGGGATCCAGAAAAGTTTGGAATTCCTGGCTATGCTGGATCAGTGCCATTCAACATGAAAACCACTCATCCTAAAGTAAATGTTGAACCCAACAATATTTTTACTCAACACTTCCCTGAGTCATCCGGGGTCAGGCTGTTGGTCCCGTTTGTCACCAGCTTTATCTTGGCCACCGGCTGGGTTTGCAAATAAAGGATCAGCCAGAAGGAATTCGGAGGATGTGACGTCGTTGCTCCACTTTCCTGCTTGGCTGGAGCATCTTGTGAGTTGGAATAACAAAAATCCATCTCTTTCTTCGTCTGGATCATCCTGGTGCTGCTTCTGAGTTTTTAATGAGGGGTTGGAGTGATCTCAGGGAAGGGAATGGAGAATTCCTGAGGGAGCTGGAGGGGCTCAGCCTGGAGAAAAGAAGGTCTTGCTCAGATCTCCCCAAAGGCTGAGTAGGGAGTTTTATTCCCTGGAATGATGTTTGATTCCAATCCAGGCTAAAACCAGGGATAATAAAGTGAAATCCCCATCAACACCCATGGGATGTTCCCTTCAGCCAGATCGGGTTTGTGTCGTGGAAAAAAGTGTTTTCCATGCAATGTTTTCCTACTTTCCCCTAACAGGATTCCCAGGGCAGTGGTAGATTCGCAGTTCATGGAGGGATGTGACATCCATGTGGATATGGCACTTGGGGACACGGTCAGTGGTGGCTCCAGTGCAGGGGAATGGTTGTGATCCGTGACCCTGGAGGGCTTTCCCAACCCCAGCGATTCCGTGATTCCCTGATTTAGCCCATCTGGAACAGCCAGCTGCCCTCGGAATGTTCTCCTGACCGCTGGGTGAACCCTCAGCTCTCCTGAGGGCTCCCTGACCTCGCTCCAGAGGGTGTGGAATGCTTGGGATGAATCCAGAGGCAGGAGAGGTGAGGATGTCACCGACACCCAGCACCCTTTGTGTCTCCCAGTCCGGAATGAGCGGAATTCTCCGCAAACACCGCGGGAAAGGGAGAGCAGCCAGCAATTCCCAGCCTTTGTTCCTCCCTCATCCCACACCTCCAGGGACAGGACCTTCATCCCGCCCTCTGGCAAAGAGGGATTCCAGACGGTGGAGCTCCACACGGATTTTCTCATGAGCTCATCTTTCCTCACGTGGATGTGCTGGATCCAGGGAGGCTCCGGGCACTGGAATCTCGGCTGTGGGAAGAAGGGAGGCAGCTCTAGCTCCTGGAATCTGCTCCATCCCACATCATTCCCAGTGAAAAGGGGGACATCACAGATCTCCCTGGTGTGGTGACACTGGGCATGGCACCAGCTGGATGTGCTGGTGGCACTTGGCAGGTCTGAGGTGATCCTTCCTTCCTTCCTTCCTTCCTTCCTTCCTTCCTTCCTTCCTTCCTTCCTTCCTTCCTTCCTTCCTTCCTTCCTTCCTTCCTTCCTTCCTTCCTTCCTTCCTTCCTTCCTTCCTTCTTTCTCCTGGAATCTGCTCCACCCCACATCATTCCCAGCGGAAAGGGGCACATCACGGATCTCCCTGGCATGGTGACACTGGGCATGGCACCACCTGGACATGCTGGTGGCACCTGGGGGGTCTGAGGTGATTCTTTCCCTGCTGAGGGTCTGGAGAATGGGAACAGGGAGCTGATGGACGGAATTCCCCGCCTACGGAAGCGTGGGGAGTGTGGGAGGTGAGCAGGGCTGATAAACACAGCATTCCTGTCCCCACCCTTCCCGGGAAAACACAAAATCAAGGATTAATAGCAAACAGACAGCCCAGCTGTCTGCTGCTCTCCGGTGAAGAGGTGACTCCTGCTCCAGATGGTCCAGACCATCCCCAGGAACTGTTGTTATTAAACCTGCTAAAAATGAGGGAATTGATGCAAGGAGGAAATGCTACTTTTACCCTGGAATTTCAGGTGGATTTCCAAGGCTTTGGGAAAGTATTATTTGCATATGTTTATAAATGTATTTATTTGCATATTTATTTATTTATTTAAATTAATCTCCCTAAAAATTTAAGCTCTGAGGCTCATTGTAAGGAAGT
The DNA here is from genome assembly GCF_008360975.1 of Lichenostomus cassidix. Taxonomy (NCBI): domain Eukaryota; kingdom Metazoa; phylum Chordata; class Aves; order Passeriformes; family Meliphagidae; genus Lichenostomus; species Lichenostomus cassidix. The sequence continues at coordinate 1,123,181 of NC_139482.1, forward strand.
TTTAAAGTCCCTTTTGGGCATCAGGGATGTGGGAGATGGAAGGATTTACTGGGAACAGGCAATGGCCAAAACACGGATTCAGGACCCCCGGAAAATATTGATCCCACAAGGAATTCCGGCAGGGAAGGAATTGTTACTCCATCACCTCTGGAGACACCTGGGAAAGATTGATCCCATAAGGAATACTGATCCCTTCAGGAATTCATTCTGGGAATGACTCCATCACCTGTGCCTTGATTCTTGCAGGAGATGAGAGGAGATGGATGGACAAGGACAATGGGAAAGATGATCCTGGGACATGGAATATTCCCACATCTCTTTCCCAAACTGCTCAAGGAACCCTGAGTTCTGCCGGATCCTTTCCCGGATCTGAAGCCCCAAAATGAGGTGACAAAAATCCCAGTCCTTGAAGTGGAATGGGAAGGTTTGGTTTCCAAAATGAGCTCCCAATCACAACGGATCAATTCCATGTCTGGACCATCCAAACCCATTCCACGGAAATAAAACATCCCAGGGCAGGATATTTGTCTTCCCCAAGCTGGAGATTTGGTAGGATTTTCCTCAGGAATGGCTGACTGATTGCAGAGGGAGTCCAGCTCGATTTTAAGGGATTTAGATTCCAGAGGGAATTTCCCTTCCCTGTAAATTCCCATGTCAGCAGATATTCCCAGATTTATTGCATTGACATGGGGTTTGTTTGTTTGTAACTCAAGGATTCCCATGATGGATCCCTGGTTGGAAAGATGGAAACAATTCCACAGAAATTCCCCAGGCTTTTCACAGGAGCACCAAACCATTCCAACTTCAGCTGTAGGGACAAAAATCTGGGTCATGACAGCAAACATGGAGAAAAAAAAGCACATTTGGGATGCTTTTTTCTCCAGAAAGATCCATCCATCCTGTGGAGAAAAAGGTGATGAGTCCCAAATTTTGGGCCAGAGGGTTCCACAGTTTTCTTTTCCAGCGAATTTGTGGCACACAATTGAAAAGAAGATAAATGTTGGCAATTAAACCAGCATGGCTTTGGGACGGAGAGAGAAAATTGCTTGGAAAATGAAGTCTGGGCAAGGGATAAATAAAAATTGGGATGATTGTTCAGCCCTTGCAAATGGGAATTGTCAGGAGGCAGCAAAGCTTCTGTGTTAAAGCCCATCAATTCCAGAGGGTTGGATAATTCTACAGTAAACTCGTTTTTATTCCAAACTGATCCCAAATGAAGTCGTTCAGTCTTTTAATTTCAATCTCATTAATCAGTTTCATTCCAGGGGGTTGATTCCATTCCCTTCTCCCAGTGGAACAAATAATCTGTTTTCACTGGAAACTCAACATTTTTTGAAAGCTTTGACAAAAAAAAGCCAAAAAATAATAATCCCTATTTTCCCAACATTATTCCACTCATGATCCTGGAATTTCCCAAAATGATTCTGTAGCTCAATCTTGGAATTTCCTAAATTGGAAGTGTTTGATGTTATTTTGAATTTTGGTGAATTGAGGAAGTAGAATTGCTCCCGGGTTTCCACAACCAACCTGTGACTCTGCCCAGCCCTGCTCCATAAAAAACCAGGAAACTTCCCAAACATGGAGTTTATCCCAAGGTTTATGGAGGAAATGAATTTCCCTTGGAGCTCCAGGGAAAGGTTTGTGGGTCGGCAAAGTTGTGGATGAATTCTGTCTGTTTAACTTCCCCTTCCTGGAGCTCCTGTGATGGAATTAATCAGGGAGAAGTGGGAATTCCAGGGGCAGAGTGGTGCCAATGGGAAGCAGGTGAGGATTTAGGGCATTAAGGATCTCTCCCATTGTTTTCCATGAGGGGGTTGGAATCACCTTCCTTCCCTTTATTCTGCATGAAAATAAAAGGATAAAACCTCTCTGTTACCTGCTGGGATGGAAATAAACTGGGTGGGGTTTGGATTATTGGGATTTGCATTATTGGGGTTTGCATTATTGGGGTTTGCATTATTGGTGTTTGGATCATTGGGGTTTGGATCATTGGGGTTTGGATCATTGGGGTTTGGATCATTGGGGTTTGGATTACTGGGGTTTGGATTGTTGGGGTTTGCATTATTGGGGTTTGGATTATTGGGGTTTGGATTACTGGTGTTTGGATTATTTTCCATGATCCTGATGTCTTCTCTCCCAGTTCTCCTTCCCAGTTTTCTCCTCCAGGTCCTTGGATATGGGAGTTGCTTTCAAGTGGAGCTTGGACCAAACCCCCACTGCTCCAGGTCTGAATTTCTCCAGTTCCACAGGAATCTGGGAAGTCCTGGGTCGCAATTCCCACAACCCTGGGCTGGATCTGGAGCGAATCCAGGAGGAATTTTGGCTCAGACATCACCAGACCAAGATTCCAATAAACTTGGGCTGATTTTTCCCTCTCCTGTCAGCCCTGGATATTTTCTCTCTCTCCCTTTCCTTTTGTTCTCCCTTTTAATTCTGCTTTTATCCTGAATTTCAGTGCTCAGAGCAACTCCCTGACAACCAGAAAACACTGGGAAGGAATTCTTGGCTGTGAAGGAACTCCCAGAGAAGCTGTGGCTGTCCCTGGATCCCTGGAAGTGTTTGGAGCAGCCTGGGATAGTGGGAGGTGTCCCTGCCTATGGAATGAGATGACTTTCAAGATCTCTTCCCACTCAAACCATTCCAGGATTCTGGGATTAAAAGATCCCAAAGGGAAGAAAACACTTTGATTGCAACAATCAGGGCAATAAAAAGTTCAAATACAGATTTTTTTTTCCCCTGCAATTTCTCGCCAAAGCTGGCAAGGCAGAGCCTTAATTGGCTGCTAAGATTTAATGGACAATCCCTGGAATCTCATCAGAGCCTAAAAATCACATTTCACTCAGAGCAAGGGCAGGGCTGATGGGAGGGTCAATAATTCCAGACAAAACAGCATAAACTCTGGATAATTCCCTGAAGAGACAGTAAAAAATCCCTCTGCGGCTGGGAGTTCTTTTCTCCTCACTATTTCCTGGATAACAGATGGACTGGGAGGTGTTTGGATGCTCCGTCTGACAGGTTGTTCACGAGGAAAGAGATTACATCTCCCAAATAAATTGTCCATTTTTCCTTGGTTGGGATATCCATCTTTCCCAGGTGAAGGATAATCGGGAATGGAGGATATTTGTCACTGACTCGGCGACCAGAGCTTTATTTCCAGCATTTATCCTGCTTGGAGATGATGGGAATGCTGACAGAATCCATCAAGCCTTCCAAGGGTCCTTCAGGCTGGAGTGAAATCAGGGATTATTGTCCCAAATTGGTCACTTTGTGTCCCCTGAAGTGACCGCAGGGATGGGAAGGGGAGTGGTCATTCCAAGGGAGAGGAAGCAGAGCAGGCTCAGGGCAGATCCAGGGATGGAATATCCAGGGATGGAATATCCAGGGGTGGAATATCCAGGGATGGAGTATCCCAGCATCATCCCTGGGTTTATGGGCTGGGAAGGAGATGAGGCAAAGAGCAGCCCAAGGATTCCCTGCATTCCATGTCGGGAGCTTTTCCTGGGCATGGACCAGCATGGAAAGGAGACAATTCCAGCCCCCTGGGAATGATTTTCCATCAGCAAGTCCCTGCAACAAAGAGGGAAAGTTTATCCCTCAGATAAGACGGGGATGGAGCTGCCTAAGGAAACCCCACCTCATTCCAGGCCTTGGAGAACCATGGAATATCCTGAGCTGACCCACAGGGATCATCCAGTGCCCAGGACACCCCAATAATCCCAGCCTGAGCCTGAGGAGCTCCTGGAGCTCTGGAACCTTTGGGATATTTGGAGGTTTGGAGCTCCAGGGCTGGATGGGAGGGAGAGGCTGGAAAGCTGCAATCCAGGGAATTCTCTGCACCTGAATTTCAGCTTCCTTACCCCACGGCCTGGAGCAAGGTGCCTGTTTTCCCTGGAATGCTCTGTGCTGCTCCTTCCCTCACCCTTGGAGAAGTGGTGTGACCCTCACAGGATCCTTTTCCTAACCTAATCATTCCCACTGCTGGGATAAATCCCATCCAGGCACAGCATCAATCCCCCTGCCATGTGTGTGTTCACCACAGAGGCTTCAGCAGCTTCCTGCTGGCTCTGCTTCCCAAATTCTGGCAGCTGCTCCACCCCTTGGATTTCTGTCCCACGGGAAGGACCACCCAGCAGCTCCTCTCCCGTTGTTCCCCCTGGATGTTGGATCTGCAGGTGGATCCCACCCAGGCTGATTCCAGCTGGGAAAACAGAGAGCTCAGAGCTCCTGCCAGGGCCTGAAGGAGCTCCAGGAGAGCTGCAGAGGGACTGGGGACAAGGGGTGGAGGGACAGGACACAGGGAATGGCTTCCCACTGCCAGAGGGCAGGGATGGATGGGATATTGGGAAGGAATTCCTGGCTGAGATGGAATTCCCAGAGAAGTTGTGGCTGCCCCTGGATCCCTGGAAGTGTCCAAGGCCAGGCTGGATGGGGTTGGAACTGAAAGATCCTTAAGGTCTTTCCCAACCCAAACCGTCCTGGAATTCCAGGATCTGACAACTCCATATTTCCCAAGTGGCTGCTGAGCAATTCCAGCTGCTGGTCTCTTATGGATGCTGCACTAAATCCAGGGATTGGGAAAATCTCCTGGCTCTGAGGGATATTGGAACATCCCTGTGAGCTCTGACTGAAGGAGCTCCAGGGCAGCCTCCCCAAAATGAGGGCACAGGGATCAGTCAAGATGGAAAATCCTTCAGAAGGGAGGTCTGGAATCCAATAGTCTGAAGGCAGAGCAGCTCGGGGCTTATCCTATGGGAAAACCTCCAGGAATGGAGATTTCCCAACCCCTCTGGACATCCTTTTCCAGTATCTCAGTGTCCTAATGGTCCAAACAACACCACAGGAGGGAAAAACATCCCTGACAGAGAAGGGCAGCCAAGCTGGAATTCCCAATCCTTAATATTTTAACTGTCAGGGGGAAAATGCTCACAAATCCTAAGGAAGACGAGATTCTCTCAGGGAAAAGTGGACTTTTCCTGAAGTGTGCTTGTACCAGACTTGATCCTATAAAGAGATTTTAATTCCCAAAACCTACTGCAGCCAAAACCAGCCTTGTCTGCAGCGATAAAGCAGCAGAGGGGAAAAATCCCAGGATATGAAAGAGTGACAAATCCAATTTGACACAATCCAAACGCAGCCTGCAGCCCATCTTTCCCAAATTTCCAGCTCCAGCTGCCGTTGGAAGTGCTCTGAGTTCCCATCTGCAGCAGGCAGAGTTTTCCACCAGCTTTCCACGCTGTTGTCTCCCAGGAGCATCAAAGGGGATCCAGCAGGGGGGAAAAACCATTCTCAGTTCCCTCTGCTGCTGCTGACAGTGCTGGGAGATTTTGGAGCAGAACATGAGGCTCCTTTCCCCCCTCCTCCCAGGATCCTGACAGTTTGATTGGAGCTGTGTGGAATTGTTTCCCTTTCCCGGTAAATCCGACTGTGTCTTCCCTGGCTCTGTGTCTGAAACATTCAGGGTTGGATTGGATGGGGTTTGGAAAAACCTGGGATAGTGGGAACTGTCCCTGGGCAGGAGTGGAAATGGATGATCCTTGAGGTTCCTTCCATCCCAAACCATTCCAGGATTCTTTTTTGCAGCCTTTCAGCACCTGCAGGAGCCACGAGAAAGCTGGAGGGGGAGATTTCCTGGGGCCTGGAGTGAGAGGATGAGGGGAAATGGATCCAAACTGAAAAAGATGGGATACTGGGAAGGAATTCCTGGCTGGGAGGGTGGGCAGGAACTGGAATGGAATTCCAAGAGAAGCTGTGGCTGCCCCTGGATCCCTGGCAGTGTCCAAGGCCAGGCTGGATGGAATTCTGACCAGCCTGGGATAGTGGGAAGTTTCCCTGCTCATGGATTTTCCCCACACCCAAAACCTGGCCGTGCCCACCCAGCACAGATTCTTGGGATGGAAAGTGTGTGGAATGTGAATAAAATCCAATCCCACCAGGATTCATCCCAAAGCTCTGCTGAATCCCAGCTCTGTGTCCCTCTGCGCTGCCCTGGGCTGGCTCTGCTGCTGATTTGCCCCTCCAAGATTCCAGAAAAAGTCCAGCAAGGATTTTCCTCGCTGTCCCAGCTGTGTCTGTGAGCACACAACCATTCCAGGCTCTTCCCACTGCTGGAGAATAAATCCAGGAGTGACCAAATCCGGCCTGGATAACCCTCTGGATTGGGTGGGAGCTGCTCCAGAGGCTTCGTGCAGCTCGGGGAGCAGAGCTCTGGGAATTCCCACGGCAGGGACGAAGCAGTGGGACTTGAAAGGGATTGCAGGAGCTCCAGGGAACAGGGAACATTGGGAGCTGCAGCTCCTAAACCTCATTAATTGTGGGGCCAATTAAGGGCTGAGTTATCCAATTATCTCCGTGTTCTGGGAAGAAAACAAACAAAGGGATTCTGCGGAGCTTTTCAATCCGGATTCCCAAAATGTGTGTCCCATCTGTCCGGGGAGATGGGAACAGTGTGTGCTGGTGGGGATGAATCCAAGGACACCTCGAGGGCATTCCCAAAGGAATCCCACAAAAATGGCCCCTTTTGGAGGCACCTTTGTGCTGCTGCCATCCCAAACTGGAGATCCTAGATGAACTGGATCCATATCCATGGAGGGATGCTCCTGGATGCTCCTTTTGTGCATTTTGTCCCAACAATATCATCCAGGAGCAGGGAGTGTTAAAAACAGGGATAAAGAGATCAGTCCCAGTTTGGAACTGGAAATGGGTTGGTTTCAACACTCCAATGCATGAGAGGATTTCCAACTGGCTGCCCTTGCTTCATCCCAAAATATTTTAGGAGCCAGGCAGTGGAATTGCAGGATTTGCAAGGGGTTTGGATAGATGACAGACTTGGGAAGAGGGAAAAGTGCAGTGCAGGGCTTGAAAAAGGGAGGGAAAGACAAAGGAAGGAATTATTGAGGAGTTAGTTAGGGAAAATTGCTGAGGAAAAGAATTGGGATGAGTAATTGTGTTATTTGGGATATCCAATCCCATGGATTTGTTGCCTGGTGAGCTGGAAAAGCGATTTCTGGAAAAGGATGAGGTGTTCTGGTGGAAAAGGAGGGATTATGGATCAGCTCTGCCCAGTTTGGGGCTTCCCAGCACCTCAAAACCATGGAGGGATCCCAGTGAAGGAATCCCAGGAATGCTGTAGGCTGCAGCAGTGGATATTGGAGGGATCTGGAATTGCTCTGCCTGGAGAAAATGAAGGATAGACGTGTTTATTCCTAACGTTGACCTGATGATCCAGAGGCAGATCCAGACTCCTCTGGGAAGGATGGAACAGCTGGACTGGGATCTGGGGGCTCAAGCTGCAGGAATTCGGATCAGGAATTGGGAAAATGCTTTACACCAATAGTGATCAAATCCTGGAACAACAACAAAAAAATCCTGGAGAATTTTCCTGGATCTCCTTTCCTGGAGATATCCAACCCTCAGCTCCAAATCTTGATTTGGGCCAAGCTGGGACCAGAGGCACCCACGGATCCATCCCAACCTTTCTTCCTCCCCAAATCCAAGGAATTCAGCTCCACAGAACCCTAGAAAGGGAGGATTTGTTGGGCTTTGCCTTTAACTTGTTCCATGTGGAAAAGCCGAGCTGTGGAATTCCCGCAAATCCCAAAATAAAACCCAGATGGAGGAGAAGACACAGGAGATGTTCCAGCTGCCCTGGGTCGAGATTCCCACAGGAACAGCAGGACTGTGGATACTCCAGGAGGCTCAGGAATTCCCAATCCTGGTGGGTTTTCCCAGTGGGAATTGCAGGATCGAGGATAGGGATGTGGAGCAAACTGGGATTAGCCAGAAATCCCAAATCCAGCTCTGGACACTGAAGAGAAACTTGACCAAAAGGCCGGAAAGGCTTTGATTCTTTGTTTTATCCCCATTAAAGTTCCTAATTTTATTGCTGAGCTGGGTGTCATCTTCCCTCCAAGCAACACATTCCTCGTTGGAATGTCTTTTCCGAGCTCTGCTCCTCATCCCTGGGATAAAAGAGTTGTGGATTATGTGGAGGAAGCTCAGACCCTGTGAGGTTTGGACTGTGGGAGAGCTCCGTCTTTTATAACTTAATTAATTAGTGAAGCCAATTAGAGGAGAAAAGAACCACAATAGGACAGCAAAACAAATCTGGGGTTTCTCAGCGCTTGTAGAATTAAAATCGGAAGAGATTTGGGGTTTTTTTCCCAAGAAAATCTCCTCCACAAAGGCAGGTTTTAATCTGAAAAATTCAATTTTATCCGGTGTTCAAAGGGGATTTTCACCTCAGCTGCGTCAGCCTGGAGCAATTCCAGGAGCTGTTTGCTTGATGGACACTGAGCTGAGAGAAATCCAGGGAAAATTATGGGAATGTTGCTCAAACTGGAGAAATGAACTCAAGTCCAGGTTTCCAGTGGGATTAAATTTGGCCAAAAAGCTTTTTCAGTGTCATTTTTCTCCCTCATTCCATTAATCCTTGAGATTCCTTTGCTTTTTTGCTGGGGTTTTGGATGTGAGGATTTCCACAATCCGAAGGGAATTCCCAGGGCTGTCTGAGAACATGGATCCCAATGGGAGAGAAAAAATGTGGATGCTTCAGATTAGGTTGAAAAAAAGTATTTTTGAAAGGCCTTAAAACATTCCTAAAAATGCACAGCTTGGAAACTCCCCCTCGGGGATGTTCCCTTTTCTTGGGATGTGTGAAAAACATGGATAATTTCTGCCTTGAGTTGCTTTGCATCTGGTAAAGAGGGAAATCCTGCTCGGGATAAATCCTGAGAATATTTGGGAACTGCAGACTTCCTTGGGTTCCCTCTGCAGGTTTGCTCAAAAATTCCTCATCCTGTGAGCCTTTCCCACCTCTTACATCCCATAAATCCTCCAAATTCTCCTTTTCCTGGATCCAGGAGCCAGAGTACTGGAATAGGAGCCTAAATGAACTTCTGGTTTCCTTGGGTATCCCTGCCTCTTCCAGAGCCCATCCTGATCCGGATTTGCTCCTGCCAAACTCTGTGGAATCTCAGCCCTCTAAAAATCAATTTTAAATCCCATTTTTCCCCTTGTCCTCCCCACTTCCAGCTCTGTTTGGATCCATTCTCCAGGTGTTTGATCCCTGGTTGACTTTCTCCACTCCTGGAGCTCCTGGTGAATCCATGGGCTCTCCAGCCTTTCCATGGAAAAGATTTCAGGATCCAAACTGCAGCATTCAGTAGACAATCAGCACTTCCCTGCAGCTGCTGGGAGTGGGGAGAATGTTCCTTCCCAGGGAGACCTGGAAAAATGGGAATTGCTGGACTTGCATTCCCGTTCCCAGCAGCAGGATTGAGGTGTGAACTCATTTCCATGGATAATTTAGTGCCTGGCAAAGGCTGGAAGTGCTAATTAAGACCATTTGTGTTAGTTTTGCCACCAGTTCTCCCCTGCCCTGTTGGTTCCTGGCGGCTTTTTTTAGGATTTTTGATGGTTTTGGGATTTTTCCTTTCAGTTTAGGGGCAGCAGAGTTGTGATTTCCCGTTCCTGGGACACAGCAGGGCTGGGATTTATTCCAGAGGGCCTGGGAAGGAGGCAATAAATGGACTTGAGTTTCATATTAGGTTTAAAGTATCCCTAAACTGGCCTGAACAGCAGCAGAGCCAAGGAATTCTGTTCCACTTCCCAACAAATTCAGGAAGAGGGAATTAAAAAAAAAAAAGCTCAATTTCCAACCCTCTGCCAATTCCTTCCTTTTCCACTCTTTCCTTACTTTGTGCTACTGGGAAGAGGCAGAGAAAGACTCCAGATTCCCAGGATTCCAGGTTTTTATTGGTATAGTTGTAGAGTTTGCGGGAATTGGAATGGGACTTTGGAATTTTTGGGTTGGATTTTAGGAAAAGGTTATTTCCCAGAGGCACTGGATAGGTTTCCCAAGGAATTTCCTTGGGAATGGTCTCATTCCCAAGGGGGAATTGGGATTTTTGGGGCCAGGATGATCCTTGTGGGTTCCTTCCAGCTTAGGATATTCCCTGATTTTTCTGCTCAGTGCTCCAATCCTCCCTTCCCAAATCCCTGGTGAAATTCCTCCAGCTCTTCCTTGTCCATCTCTCCCCAGCCAATGCTCCCTGAAAGCTGAGGTGGTCCTTTCCCGGTCTGGATGTTCTGTTCTCCTAAAAAATCCCACAAAACTAATCCAGGAGCAGAGTTGTGACCTCATTCCCTTCATTTTGGAGCCCAAAAAACAACCCCTGTTTGTTTGCTCGTTTGTTTGTTGGAATATCTGGAGGGAATTTTAAGGTTGTTTTCTTATCCAGAGGGTTGGGAATTCCAAAAGCCTCCACAGAGCCTCCTTTAAAATCCACCCAGGATTTCCCTCCCACCTTCCCACCCCTGGCGGGACAGAAACAGGGAAATAAACAAATCCCTGAATGCAAACAAACCCCGTTGTTATCCTGGTGTGAAATCCTGGGATCTGTGGAATTCCTCACACAAACAGCAGCAGGACTGAGGCTCTGGCATTCATCCCCAGGGATTTCCCTCTGGATGCACAAAAAGGGAATAAAGGGAGGTCTGAGAGGGGATTTCTTTCCCAACCCCAATGATTCCTTGGCCAAAATCTGCTTGGATTTGGTCTTCACCCATTCCCAGCCCTTTTATCTGGGAATGATCCAGGAGGTCTATCCTGACATGGTGCCTCAGTGTGAGGGAGGAGAAACCAGAGAAAAACCTGGATGAGAGGAATCCAACTTAACCCAAATCTGGGAATTGTGGCCTCAAGCTCTGGCAATGCTTTTTCCCAGGAAAACAGGTTTTTTTGGGATCTGCTCCAGCATGGGAGGTGGGAATCTTTGATTCCCGAGGTTCAGCTTCTCCTTCCCCAAATCCATGTCTTGGTCACAGGTCCCATGTGGCCAGGGAGCCATGGTGGCCTCTGGAATGTCACTGGGAGCCACCAGCATGGAGAGGAGTCACTGGGAGACATCCCAACTGGAAAGCAGCAGGATTTAGGAATGATCTGGGCCGATGGAGGGAATTCCTGCATGGGAAAAGGGAACAGCAGCTGGATGAGGCAGGTTGGGGTGAGGAGTGGGCAGTGGGAGAGTTGGAACATCCAGGGATCACCTGGATCACTCAAACTGCCTGGAGGAACTCGGGAAGGACCAAAGAAATCTGGGAAAAACCCCTCAGGATTATTCCCTGTGCTGGAAGTCCTGGCTGGGGCGCAGAGCAGATTCCAGTACTGAACCATTCCATGATTTTACCATTAAATAAAGGCAGGGATAGCTTTGGGCTGAGTTCCTCGGATTCAACCTCTTTGTTTCTGTTTCAAGTCTCCTTTTTTATAACCAGGATCCCAGATCGACTCTGCCCATGGAAAACTTCCCATTTCCATCCCATTCCCACCCAACACAGGCACCAAATTCCATGAATTCGAGCTGCACCTCCTTCTCACGGAGCTGCCAAACCCTCAGCGCTCCAGAAACAACCTTTGGGGCTCCAGCAGCCCAAAGAAATTTGGGAAGTGGAGGTGTCTGCTTCCCAGTCATCTCCAAGGATTGCCAAAGAGATTAGTTAGGAAAAAACCAGGGAATGTCTCTTGGGAAGCATTAAGGAATTCCTTTTTGATAAGAAACAGATAAGAGAGAGCCAAGTGATGGCTGCAGGGAAGGCATGAGTTCTGTCACTGCTTTATGGGAAATCAACCCCAAATGATCTCATGGGTGCTCAGGAATAAAAGGAATATTTGTTTGTTCCAGTTTGTTGTTCGTGCAAGAGAAATCCTGCAGGAAAAGCAGCCAGGAGAAAAAAAGTCTCCAGAAAACTCTTTGCTTCCTGCAGGATAAACAGTTTTAAAAGAGAGGTGTGGACAAATCCCTGCACCCTCACAAATATGGATTTATTAGTTCCACAAATCCTGCTGGATCTCACTGACCAGGCAGTTGTGGAATATTCCAGGATATTCCAGATATTCCAGGAATTGTGGAATATCCTGAGCTGGAAGAAATCCACGGAGATTTTTTGGTGCCTCCTGAAATCCAAAGGGAACTCCAGGTAAGTTCCCGAGGCTCTTGGATATCCATGGAGTGCAGCTGAGGGAAGAGAGTTTGGATGTTTGGAATTTTCTCAGGAATGAAGAGTCAAATCTGCCAGTGGATGGTGGGGAAAAAAATTGGGACACATCCTTGGATTTTCGTTTTAATGGGATTGGTCTGTGGCCACCAACAGGTTAAGGCAGCTCCTGAAGGAAAAGTGGGAATGCAGCGGCTGAAGGAAAAGAGGAATGCAGGGGTTGAAGGAAAAGTGGGAATGATGCTCCTGAAGGAAAAGGTGGGAATGCTCCCTGACCTCTGTCCTTGGCCAAGGACTCTCCAGAGCTGCTCCTGTGTCCCACAGCTCCCCCTTGGATCCATGCAGATCTGGCTGCTCCCACACTGCTGTGATCCCATCCCACCCTGGGAGTTGTGCTGGAGACAGAGAGGCCATGGAATCACTGAGGCTGGAAAACTCCTCAGACCTCATGGAGTCCAAGCATTCCCAGCAGTGCCAAGGCCACCCCTGGTGTCCCCAAGTGCCACATCCACAGGGATTTAGGTCCCCTCAGTGCCAGGGCTGAACTTGGAGCTCCTAGGCCATAACTGGCTGGACTGGGAAGTGGGAAGGAGGCCCGAGGCAGGATTGGGAATGTCCCCTCGGGGTCAGGGGCTGGGAAATGATTTTTTGGATCCCTCCCAGGAATCCTGATGCAGGAATGAAATGTCCTGAACTCTGGGAGCAGAGCGCGTGCCGAGCTGGGCTGAGGCCACTCCGAAACCGCAGCGGCTCTGTGGGAAAGCTGAGCAGCTTTTCCTGCCTCTAATTCCTCCCAGCTGATCCCAGCTCACCATTCCTGCTGGATTCGAGGACAATGCTGCTCTGAAGGAGCAGGAGGGGGAATTCCAGGATTAGCAGTGCCCTCCTCTCTCGTGTTTTTGTGCTCTCCAAGGACACGGTTTGGACTTTTTGTCCCGTTCAGAAGAACATGCTGGACTGAGGTTTTATTGGATTTTTTTTCATGGAATGGTGTCAGTTTGGCCAGGGAACAGCGTGGAGTGGGGAGCCACTGGAGCTGTAAACAGGGGAGGAGCTGGAGTTCCATCCTTTCTGTGGAGAACATGAGGAAAAGGAGATTGAAGGAACAGGGAGAGAGGCAGAGCTGCCCAGGAGGGAGGAGTGGAGCGCGCTGGATCCAGGTTGGAAGGAGCTGGAAAAGATCTTCCCTGCTAAATTAGAGCTGAGCGTGAGTGGGCCTGGATTGGTGAGGGGCCCTGGAAAGGGATCTGGCAAATCCAGCCAGGCAGAACAGGGAAAAAAGGGCAGGAAAGAACATCTTCCCCACTTTTCCAGGAATGGAGGCTCCTGGGCACTGCTGACCTGACCTCACAACACAAGCTGTGGATCCAGAGCAGATGGTCCATGCCTGACTCCCAAAAGGGAGATATGGGATGGAATTCCATGAATGGCAGGGCTGAGGGAGTTTATTTCGATCATGGAATTATCCCAGAATGGGTTGAGGCCCTGGGATGGAATTCCCAGAGAAGCTGTGGCTGCCCCTGGATCCCGGGAAGTATCCAAGGCCAGGCTGGACATTGGGGCTTGGAGCAGCCTGGGACAGTGGGAGGTGTCCCTGCCCATGGAATGGGATGAGCTTCAAGATCCCTTCCCACCCAAAACCATTCCATGATTCTGTGAGCTGAAATTCCAAACAGACCCTCCCAGTTCCCTCCACCTTCCTGCCCTTTTCCCTGCCGTGGGTGGATTTTGACCTGGAGGTTGGACTCTGCATGGAGAAATGGGAAAAATCTGCCTGGATGTGGCTCCTTTTTCCACATCCCAAACCCTACATGGAAAAGCAGAAGTGAGGATCCACAAAAAAAAGCACAAAATCCTCTCTCCCTGTTATTCCATGGAGGAGAATCCCCAGCTTGGGGCGTGTTTTTCTCACTGTAATTACTCAGTGAGTTCATTAGGGCCCTGCTCTTCATTTGGAGTCACTCCCTTTTGTCTGGATGCTCTTTTTTTGGGGATTCAGAGCTGGCTGCTGGTCTTACATCCCGAGATTCCTGCTGGGTGCTCCATGCCGGGGGTGGAATGAATGATTTTAGGAAATGCTGCTGCTTTTCCAGCCTCTGGCTTTGGCTCCAGAGGGAACTGTGAGGAAAGAAGAGCTGAGGGGCTTTAGGCTTGAATTTAGCCTAAACTCTGAGGTCACTCAATATCCTGATTAAATCAGGGAATGTGCCTGGTGGGTCCATGGAATTTGTCACCGTGGAAGAGGCCTGGGAAAACCAAATATAGGAGGAGAGGAAATTTGTGGATTTGCAGAGTCAGGAATCCTTGGAGTAAGGGTTTATCAATGGGATAATTGGTGGTTATAATGGTCACATTCCTGATTGAAATCCTTGGATTGTCACAGGTGCTGGAGGAGCTCAGCATTCCCAGGAAAAGAGGAATTTTTCCCTTTTCCTTTCCCTTTTTCCCTGGGTTCACAGCACATGGGGAGAACATGGGGGATCCTGAGGCCTCAGGACAGGGAAAAAAGGCCAATTATTCCATGGAAAAAGAATATTTTCCTGCTGGGAAGAGCAAAATGTGGGGAACAGATGGGCTCAGGCAGAAGGGCTGTCCTGGAGCTGGTGGATATAACCTGCGGATATCAATCCATGGATAAATCCATGGATGTAGAGGTGTTACACTCAGAGAAAGATGATGGAGATCCCAGATATTCCTAGGACTCTCTGGATCCCAGGAAGAAAGGAGGAATTCCTATCTGGCTCTGTCTGCAGGGAAGAGTCAAACCCAGGATGAATCCCAGGATGAATCCCAGTGGAAGAATAACCACCCTGGAGGAACAATCCTGAGTTTTTCCTCTGCTTCCTGAGTTTTTTGGGAAAGGTGAAGTCAGGGACATATCCCTGGGATCTCTCCTGAGGAGGAATGAAAAATTCAGGAGCTTTAGACAAAGGAAAGGGAATCTCTTCCCATCCCCACTCCCTGGCTTCCCTTGGAATATTATCCCCCAGGAGCTCAGCAGGGTTTGCTGAATGACACAAACAAATCGGCTTGGAATCTTTTTCTCTTTTATTATCTCAAAGCTCCCCAGCTGCTCAGAGTCCTGGAATTCATCTTCCTTCTCTCTTTTTTTTCTTTTTTTCTTTTTTTTTTTTTTTTTTTTTTGTGTTTTTTGAGGTTTTTTTGGGTTTTTTTTCGGCCAGAATTTTAGAATGGAAAATAATTAGAATTCCCCCCTTTGGGAAAAAAATCAGTATTATTCCTGGCTGGGATCAGCTGGGATGTTCAGGAGATTCCTGCAGGAGTCCTGAACCTGCTCTGTGCTTCCAGAGCTTTTCCATTGGTTGGTTGTGGAATGTTTTGCCGTGAAAATCAGAAATATTGGATTAAAAGGCTGGTTTCACAAGGGAAGGTCACAACATCCCAGAATAATTCGGGATGGATGGAACCTTAGGGATGGAAGGGACCTTTAGAGGCTCTTCAACCTCCATCCCATCAAGGGAATTTTCCAGGAATTCTCTTTCCTGGCTGGGAAGAGATAAGAAAATAGACATGGATCGGGTTTAATTCACCTGTGTAAGGTATCCAGGTGTGTCCTGCTGGGAACAGGAACAGTTGGTGATTCCATGAAAACCTTGGGGAGTTGGTGTGAGGAGAAAGAAGACCTGAGGAATTTTCCAGGGAAAATTCAGGAGCGCAAAGCAATGATTTCTACAGGTTTTTATATGGATTTAGGCCTTTAACTGCTTCCAGGTTCTGGGAAATCTCCCCTATGGATTGGGCTGGATATAAACATGGCAAGGGCAGGGAAAAACACCAAGTGGGGTGTCTGGAACTTTTCGGAATATTTGGGTGTCCAAAGCCCTGAGAAGGAGGAAAAACCTCCTCACTTCGTGCAGAGAGAGATTTCTTGGAATCTCCTTCAATCTGGGTGATGGAAAAACCTCTTCTGACCTGTGCAGGGCTAATGGGGCTGGAGACGCATTAAATGGATGGAATTTAGCAGGGAAAAGGGCTTTATTGAGGAAATGCATCATTGCAGACGGGATAAACTAATCAGGGATGTTTGGGAAGGGAGATGCCCATGGAATTGGATTTGATCCGGAGGATAATCCACTCAAGGCACAAAAACAAGGTTGTTTATCACCTCTGTAAAACACTTGTCTGGGCAGAGAATAAAAACCAGGTTTGTCTCTGTAATCAAATTCTCCAAAGAGCCTCCGACGGGTTTGTGGGATTTAAAGGAAAAGAGGGAATTAAATCCCCAGTTTTGACCTCATGGGCGTCATTCTCCTTCCATGTCCCTGTCATGTCTGCTCTGACTCCTGTGCTGGGTTGGGGGACAAGAAATCCTCTGGAAGAGAATCCAATCTGACTAAAATCTGGGAGTCAATTCTGGAGATGATGCTCCTGGAATTGCAGCCATTTAGAGGCACAGAGAGCTTGATGCCAAATTTAAAGGAAGGGGAATAATAATAATAATAATAATAGTAGTAGTAGTAGTAAAAATGATAACAATAATCTCATTTTTATAGCATCCCATCAGATCATTGGAAATGATCCTCTGTTGGGAATTATTCTGGATTTTAACCACATTCCAGTTTCAACTGGAAGAACCCCAAGTCCTTTTTTTTCTGATCCATTTTTTTTCGCAATTTCTCGCAGCTTCTTCCGTCTTGCAAACCCCCCCCCCAGGTTTTGGGAGTCTCCCCAGGATTCCCACTTTTCAAGATCTTGGATACATGTGGAGATCATGGAATTGCCTGTGCCCCAGTCCCACACTGAGGCCAGGGGAGATGTTGGAGTGAGGGTGAATGAACCAAGCAGGATGGAGCTAAATCCAGGAGAAACCAAAACCCCCCAAAATCACTGGAATTAACAGTGGGACTGAGGGAAAGAAGGATTTTCAGCATTCCTTCGGCAGCATTCCAGCTGTTTAACTTTGGATTTTTTTGCCTGAAACTCCAGGCCCCATTCCCCAGATCCTGCAGATGTTTTTGTCAAGGGCAATGACTCAGAATGCAAGGGAGTTGTTTTTCCTGCAGATCCGGCGGCAGATAGGAGCTGACAAAGGGAATGTGCACAATAACAAACAACCAGAATTGGTCTGGAGTGGATGGATCCCTCGGGATTGGTCTCGTGTCTTCTTTCCCTTCAGCTTCTCCTTGCCAGAAACTCCCTCAAATCACTCTCACTGCCCTCCAAGCCTTGCTGTTTCCTGGGAATTTACTGCTGCTTTTCCAAGAGAAAAAGCTGCTTTTCCAGAGGGAATTCTCCTCTCCAGGTCCTGTTTCTGCAGTCCTGTGGTTTTTCCCAGAGAAGGCAGATTTCCTTCAGATCCAAAATGGAATTCCCAGTCCTCAAGGGGCAGCCACAGCTTCTCTGGGCACCCTGTGCCAGGGCCTGCCCACCCTGCCAGGGAGGAATTCCTTCCCAATATCCCATCCTAACCTACTGCCTTTCCGTTTGAAGACATTCCTGCTTGTCCTGTCCCTCCATCCCTTGGAAAAAGTCTCTCTCCATGTTTCCTGGAGCTCCTTCAGGCACTGCAAGGCCACAGTGAGGTCACCCTGAAGCTTCTCTGCCCCTGGCTGAACATTCCCAACTCTCCCAGCCTTTCCACATGGAAAAGGTTCTCTCTCCCTCTTGTATCTTTCCCAAACTCATAGGAACTGCATCCTCTAGGAATGGTAAAACCAGAATTCCAGGTTAAATAGGGCCTTTACAATCAGAATTCCAGGCTCCTCCTTTATGTTGGTGATCTCCCTGCTTTGCCACCTCCCAAACAGGCCACAAACACATGGAAGGGGTATGGCAGGAGCTCTTTGGGTGCTGGAATTCAGGGACAAACTCCAGATGGACTCACAGAACGGCCTGGTTGGCTCCCATCCCACTGCATCCAAGGCCTCAGCTGACCCCTGGCTGAAGCCTCTCCTCCCTCCCACCCCAACCAGCTCAGAATGTGCTTTGTGATCCACCTGCTGCTCCAGGGAAATCATTCCCCATCCCTGCATCCAGCAGAATTCCTGCAGGAAGCCTCTGCAGGGCTGTGCATGCAATCCAGCTGTTTGTCAGCACTCTGGCAGGTCTCAATCCTTCCCTCCTCCAAGGGCTGGTGATTCCAAACAGACATTGCTTGGATTCAATTCCGTTTTCTTGCTCAGGGTTTGGCTGCTTGGATGTTCCCTCTTTTCCAGGGGCTGCTTGGATGTTCCCACTTTTCCAGGAGCAGATGGAGGCACCTCAGCAGAGCTGATATTACTTGTCAATCCTTGTGGCATTCTGTGGAGCAAAGAGGAATGGGAATTTTTTTCCCAAAGGTTTTGGTCTTTGAGAGAGAGCTGAGGAGATTTGGAGCTGTTGCTTTCTCAGCCAGCTGCAAACTGAGATTTTCTTCTGGAGGAAAAATATCCAATGTGTATGTCAGTTAGATTATGGAATCCTGGAATGGTTTCGGTTGGAATGGACCTGAAGGATCATCCCATACCATGGGCAGGGACACCTTCCACTGTCCCAAGTTGCTCCAAGCCCTAGTGTCCAGCCTGGCCTTGGACACTTCCAGGGATCCAGGGGCAGCCACAGCTTCTCTGGGAATTCCATCCCAGCGCCTCCTCACCCTCATCTTAAAATTGCCTTCCTTTCATCCAGTCTGAATCTTCCCTTATTTAGTTTCAAACCATGATCCCAATCCTGGCCTTAATCCTTTCCAAGCATAATATGGATCACTGCAGAGCCATTCCAGCCGTAAGTGACCAACCTTATGGAAAACAGTTCCTTGGGTAACTCGGTCAGTAAATCTGATCCTTCCTCTCATCTTACATTAAGCTGAGCCTTTCCCAGATCATTTTCCTTAACTTTTCCTGGATACAAGGCTGCACAGCTTCTCCCTGAGCATGGCCCTAAATCCCAGCTGGAGAAAGTGGCAGAAAAGGCTGGAATAAAAATAAAACAGTGGCAAAAAATGAAAACAGTGGCAAAAAATGAAAACAGTGGCTGAAGTCAAACTGGCCAAATGTCCCTTCTGTCCCTCCCACCACATGGAGCCCTCCAGCCCTGTTGTCCCAGCGTGGCTCCAGTGGATATTTAAAGGATGCAGGGACATTGGAATTCGATGACCTTTAAGGTCTCTTCCAAGCCAATCCATTCTGGGATTCTCGGATTGGAGGAGCTAAACCAGGCAGAAGGATAAGGATATCAGCAGTGGAATTACATTGTCTCCAGAACTCCTGCAGGCACGGATGGGAGTTGATCAGGATTGTTCCCAGTACTCCTGAAAATCACAAGCCTAAGGAGGTGTTGAAGCCACTCGCTGTGAGATCTTCCCAAAGGATTTCCAGGAAAACTCATTCCCACCTTTCTGTTCATGAACTGGAGGAGCCCATGGAGCTCCAGAGGAATCATTAACCCACACCCAAGTGTGTCCCAGCAGGATTTCTGAGTGCCACAGACAGGAGAAGACACAGCAGAAAGATTCCATGAGAATCAATAAAGGTTTCTTTTTATTAGAATTCCCTTTTACATACACCTGTGGTTTGCCTTTTCCCGCTCGTTGCTTTGGTCCATGCAGAAAGCAGAAGTGGAGGAATGTAAGCCAAATTCCTGCCTGGAGACACACACCCGGCAATGCCCCTGGAATCACACTTTCATCCTTCAGTTTTTTTGGGATTTTCCCTCTTTGGAAGGGGAACAAGGTTTTAAAACCCACTTTGGTGTTGGAGAGGGAAAACCACCCTCAGCTCCTCTCCCTCCTGCTCCGAGTGGAAAAAGGAGCCAAAATCCTGGAAAAAACCCTTTCCCAAAGCCCAGACCCCAAAACTTGTGGTGACCACCGTGGCTGGGTCATCCTGAAGCTGCTGAGATGAGCAAAGGGGTTCAGCAGCAGGTTTGTCTCCTCATGGATCCTGATGGGAAGAGACTGGATTTGGAACATGGGATGGGTTTGG
Organism: Lichenostomus cassidix; assembly: GCF_008360975.1. Taxonomy (NCBI): domain Eukaryota; kingdom Metazoa; phylum Chordata; class Aves; order Passeriformes; family Meliphagidae; genus Lichenostomus; species Lichenostomus cassidix. The sequence continues at coordinate 1,143,097 of NC_139482.1, forward strand.
TGCTTGGCTGTGGCTGTCCTTCCCCTTCTCCTGCTCCACCTCATCCAACCTGGCCTTCCAAATATCCCACTTTTCACAGCAAATGCCTTCGTGTCCAAGGCCAGGTCAGACAGGGCTTGGAGAACCTGGGATAGGGGAAGTTCTGCCCATGGAACCAAAACTGGGTGGTCTCAAAGCTCCCTTCCAGCTTCCAGCTGGGCCTGAGCTGCCTTTCCAGAGGATTTTGTATCCCAATTTCAGAGGAGGTAACCTCGGGCATTTTGGAAACAAGGCCCATGCTGATCCTTCCCTCTCCAATATTTTAATCCCAAGGATTTCCAGCCAAGCATCTCCCACATCCTAAATCCCCACAGTCCTCAGTAAAAAATGATTTTGTCCCTCGTGGAGAGTTTTAGGAGAGGAAGTTGCCACTCAAACCTTCTCCTGCCTCCTGAGATCTCTACTCCTGTTGGATTGTGGATCTAAAGGATAAAGCCACCCTGAAATCCCAGTGCCACCTTGAAATCCCAGGTTTGGGGAATTTATTTGAATTATTCCCCTTTTCCTCTTCAGAATTTATGGGCAAAACTCACTCCAGGGAAATCAACAGACACCTTGGTGTTGATTTTCTTGGGGTCAGGATTTCATCCCAAATTGTACCAACACCTCTGGCTTTGCACACCTTGGAATTAGCCCAGCACCTTGAACCCTCAGTCTGAGGAAGAGAATTAAATTCCATTAGATTCCTTCCTTAATGTGCCAGGAAAACCACTGCTCCAGTCAAAGGGAGAAGTTCCTCTGCGGGATCCAGGAAAAATGGTTTGGAATTCTGGGTTCTGGGTTGAGTTTGTTCTAATGTGCCCCATTCTCCAGTGAAAAAAAAGGAGGAAAAGTGGCCGTGAGGGTAAAAAAGAAGAGGGAGTTGTACTGTCTTTGTCACCCCCACCCCATTTGCTCTCTCAAGACTCTCCCAATTAAGAGAAATCATAATTAGGCACTAATTTCCCCCGTCAGATCTGTGCTGGGAGGGAGGTCTGCCTGGAAAAAGGCTGGATGTATCGGAATTCCTAATTACTCCTGCTCATCTAGGGGAGTTTTCCAGATCTTTTCCTTTCATTCTTGGCCCCTGCCAAGCTCTCAGCTGATTTCCTGCCCTGGAAAATGCCTGGAATTGCCTCTCTGGGGACAGATTTTGTTGTGTGCCATGGGTGCACCTCGAGGGACAAGTGTTCCCAAAGGAGAACTGTCAGGGAATCAGGGAATTGCTGGGATTGGAAAAGCCCCATTGGACCATTGACTCCAACTGGAAAGCACCGACCTAGAGCTGGATGCAGAAACCACAGGAGCAGATGAGAAGGTGATGCTCAAATTAAACTAGAATATTTAACGGTTTATCAGCTCTAATCCCAAAACCTCTGAGCTGGTGGGAATATTCCCGGGAACTCTGCAGGTCCCACTGACTCCAGAATTTTGAGCAAAACAGGAGTTCACTGGGAGGATAAAATTCTGTGCCAAGGTTTGGAAATTCTTCCCTGCTCCCCTGGAAAGGCTTCAGAGGAACCTTTGGTAATGCTTCTTTTACTGTTCCCCTGAGATTGCCTTTCCCACACTTGACTCCCAAATCCTGGCAAAATTCTGGTATTATTGGGAACTTTGTGTGCTCTGGGGCTACTGGAAACCTGGAAAACAGTGGGAAAACTTGGAGTTCACATGCAAGGATGGAAAGGGAAGGAGGAAAGGAAAGGAAAGGAAAGGAAAGGAAAGGAAAGGAAAGGAAAGGAAAGGAAAGGAAAGGAAAGGAAAGGAAAGGAAAGGAAAGGAAAGGAAACAGATAAATGGGATAATTTTCTGTCCAGCTGATCCTTGGGTGTCCTTGGATTTAATCCCAACACCAAGCCTGGCCTGTAACTCTCAGCAGAACATTTGTGGAGCTGGATTTGGAAGCTAGATCTGAACTCCATTCTGCAAATTGGCCACGAGTCCTGAGCTGTGCTTTAGCTCCAGAGCTGTTTTGCCTTCTCACTGCTCGGAGTTAACCCAATTCCCTTCGGCCGAGCAGCTCCTGCCTCGTGCCAAGGAATATCAAATCCACATCAGAGCTGCTTCCAACTGCTCTGCCCTGGAGCCCAGCTTGGAACATCTCTGCCTCTGAGAGGTTTTATCCAGCTCAGAGAACTGGGAGAAGCCAGAATTCCGGACACTGCCCAGACCCCAGCAGAGCACTCAGCAGGATCTCAGAAAATAAACAAAAATAGCTGAAAATTTCTGTTTTATTGTTTGAAATCCTTCTGGAGCGTGGCATAAACACAATGAGTGTTTTCCCTGTTCTCTGTGTTTTTTTCCCCACAAATCCAGCAAGATTTAGGACTATTTGGGAGTCACCTCCCCACCTCTGGGTATCTGAACTCTGCCCAGGTGTGATGAGTACAATGTGATCCAAGAAATCACATTCCCATCCCAAAGCTCAGGATTGGCTTTGAACCATAAACCTTCCCCTCCCTGCTGAATTTGCACCCAGATAAAGAGGAAAATTAAATGCTGATTTAAGTTATCTAAATAAGTTTTGGGGGTTGTTCTGGAGGGACAGTTTGGAAAAAAGAATTGAAGTGTGGAAAAGGATTCCCAGGAGAAAATCCCTGCTCCAAAAACTCCAAAACTTCCTACACACCAAGGAGCAGCCAGCAATGATGTCTATCAGCACTGAGGTAAGAAGAACCATGATTAGGAGATTTATCAAGGTCTATCAGAAGCCTGGACAGCAAATTAATTTGGGATTAATCAGTAAATGAAGCTCATCTGAGGGATTTCTGTCTCAGCAAAGTTTGTTTGATGTCCCTGAGCTTGAAATGGCCAAGGAAGATCTGGAAACCCCAAGGAGGACCTGGAAACATCAAGGATGATCTGAAAACCCCAAGGAGGACATAGAATCACCAAGGATGACCTGGAAACACCGAGGAGGATGTGTGAAAAAAAGAACCCAGCCTATAAATGTGGTTTCTTAACATTTTGGAACATCAGAACCTGAAATTAAAAGACCTTTCAGCCATTGAGCTTGTCAAGACAACAAACAGGAATTCAAAAATTGGAGATCTTCCCTCTCCGTGTATTTTCGTGGTTTAAAAAGTGGAAAATTCTTCCCAGCTGTGGATGTTCCATGACCTCCAGCTGATTGCCCATGAACAGATATACAAAGCCAATCCCTGGCTGAGAAATTCGATTTTGGGAGATCTTTTGGCTCGGAAACAAGCTGAGGAGCAGAGCTGAGGAATGGTGAGGGACAGGACAAGACATGATCTCATCTGAACCACGACCAAGGAGAATGGAGGAGGCAGAAAAACATTTGTCTGCACTTATCTGGGAGAAGCAGGAATGCCAAAACTGCTGCCGAAAGCCATCCCAAAGAAATTAAAGGAAGATTGAACAGCTGGGTGTCCATCCAGATAAAAGGGGGGATCATGGAGCAAGGAATCCTGAGGGAAACTCTGATGCTCTGGATGGAATAGAAGAGGCACAAGGGTGTGAGATTCCCTGTCCAAGCCCAACATCTCCGTGGTGCTGGAGGACACCAATCCAAGAGTTTCCAGGAGATTCCATGTGAGGCAGTCAGCTGGGATACTGCAGAGCACAGCTTGGCTTGGAGAACTGAGAAGGTCCAGAGGACTCTGGAGTATTGCCAGGTGTTTTCTAGGATGGGAGGAAAAGGGGCAGAAATCTGACACAAAGGAGGAGGGAAAACTGGGAAAAAAACAGGGAACAGCTCCTTTGGGGCTTTGCCTGCTCCTTGAAGTGAACTTGGGAAAGTTTCTTGGCCTGTTTTCCAAGTTGGACAGGGCTTGGAGCAACCTGGGATAGTGGAAGGTGTCCCTGCCCATGGAATGGGATGGGCTTTGAGGCACCTTCCAACCCAAACCATCCTGGGATGATCCCATGATGATGATCCCATGCTGATGATTCCCTGATAATGATTCCATGATAATTATTCCATGCTAATGATTCCATGACAATGATCCCATGCTAATGATTCCATGCTGCGTTTGCTGCACCCCAACTCCAATCTGCTCTCTTCACTCCACGATCCCACGTTGGATCTGAACCGGGATTGACACAAGCCCTGTCATTCCTGCAGGATTTGCTGAGGGCAGTGGATGAATTCTGGACAAATGAATCCTCCCCTCACAGGTTTCTGTTTCCTGGGGCTTTCAGGGCTGTGTTTCCATGGAAAATCAGACAGGAGACAATCTGTCATCCCAGGTGGACTCATACCTTTGGATGGGGATAAATTCTCCTCAGGAAATGTCACCTGGTGATGGAGGAAGGGAAGAGGAGCTCTGAATCCAAAGCTCCAACAGGACCATTCCGTTTGTCCTTCCAGGACAAATCACAACCAGAACTTGGAGCTTCTTCTCTCTTTCCAGCCATGCCAGCTCTGATGTTTCCTCAGGAACATCAGGGAGGGAGGACCCTGCATCTCCAGCTGACAGATCCTGATCCATACTCTCAATCAGGAGTTTGGGAGCAGCCCAGGAATGATGGGAATGGGCTTTGGCAAACAGATCCTGCTGTGCCTTCATGGCAGTTTTCCCTCTCTTTTGGTGTCAGCATTATCCCGATTTTTGCATGAATGTTGCTCATGCACAAAAACATCCCAAAAAAAATCCATTATCTATAATTTGCAATTAAAAGGATTTAAAAAAAAAAATATTTCTTCCCCATGTACAACCTTGTGCCTGTAATTTTTACCTACATTTAACAACAGGTTTTATTTATTTTAATTCTAAATAATCCAGTGCTGAACGCATTTCATGACTGACTGCATTTTATGCAGTCAAGGCCGCATTTTATGAGTTGTATTTGTTCATAAATAAATTTATGGCTTTTGGTAATGCCTTGGATTTCTGAGGAATTGTCAAATGTTCTCAATCTTGAGTTGAGTAATAAACACGAGCAAATAATGAGTCACGGGTTGGGTTTTTTTGGTATTTTTGCTTTGTTCCAGCAGTGAAATGATAACTCAGAAATGTCTTCGAGCGAGAAAATCGGGAGGGGCAGAAGAAGAGAGCAGGAAAATGGAGGAATCTTTGAAAATTTGATCTTTTTGAAACTCTCATTTGGTGGGAAATGGTTGTGGTGAGATTTGACTTCTTTTGATGATACGAGACAAGAAAACAACAAATAAATATTGAATTTCAAAGGGTTCTTTTACAGGACAAGAGGGAACAGCCTCAGGCTGTGCGAGGGCGGGGGGGCAGGCTGGACAACCGGAGGAATTTCTCCATGCAAAGGGTGGTCAGGCCTTGGAAGAGGCTGTCCAGGGAGGTTTGGAGCTCTCATCCCTGGAGGTGTCCAAGGAACCCCTGGGTGTGGCACTCAGTGCTCTGGTGGGCATTGGGCACAGTTGGACTCGATGACCTTGGAGTTGTTTTCCAACCTCAGGGATCCTGGGATTCTGTGACCTGCAGCTGCTGGCGAGCAGCTCCAGCTGCTGACAGAACCTCCCAGCCATCCCATCCCTCACCAGGTGTGAATCCAAACCTCAGAGATGTGATCTTTCCTTGGATTCTACCAGACTTTGGTGAGACTCCAATCTGAGAGGTTGATGAAGATTTGGGACACAGAGCCAGGATCCCACCTGCTCTTCCTGCCTCCCTCCAGAGCCTGGGGATGTTATTCCTTAACTATCCCTCAGAAGACCAGCTGGCTGCTGCTGGTGGAGTCTTTCTCCTCATTGGGGTTTTGATTAGTTGTCCAGAGAAGCTGTGGCTGCCCCTGGATCCCTGGCAGTGTCCAAGACTGGGCTTGGAGCAACCTGGGATAGTGGAAGGTGTCCCTGCCATGGCTGGGGTGGCACTGATGAGCTTTAAGGTCCCTCCAACCCAAACCATTCCAGGATTCCATGATCCTGCAGAACAGGACACTCAGAGGGCAGAGTGAGGAACAGTTTAAGGAAGGACTGGAGCTTTCCAGGAGCACCCACAGAACAGGAAAGCTGGGTTATCCCCCCAGGAACTGATTTGAGCCACCAACACCCCTTGGGATCTGCGAATTCCCTGCCCTTTGTGGTTCCCTCTCCACTGCTGCACGTGGAAAAACCGGAATGTCGCACATTCCAATAACCACCTTTTCCCCCTAAAATTCCTGCCTTGCTCCTGGGACTCAGGGAAAGGAGAGGAGAATTCCTGCCTGCATCCCACCCATGAATGCAACCCTTCCCCATCCCAGAGGAGCATTTTGCCAGGGAGTGAGCATTCCCAAGGGAAGAAGAACACAGAACTGGTCGTACCCAACAGGACCTTTGGCCAACAGATCTTTCCCACCCCTGTGTGTGTCACCAGGCAGATTCCCAGGCAGGGAACAACCCAAACCCCAGCATGGACCCCAGGGTGGCCTGTCCCCTGCGGGACCATGGCACCGGAGCCTCCCTGCACCACTCCTGCTTTCCCGGGGACATTCCCGTCCTCCTTGGCCTCCCACGCTCTCCAAGTTCTCCAAGGACCACGTGGGGCTTTGCAGCCCTCCCTGGTGAGCTCCAGGGATCTCTGGTGTCCAGCAGGTCTGGAGAGCTCTGGCTCTGCTCTCACCAGGAAATCGTGGATCACGCAATTCAGGGATGGGATCACCCGCCAGCCACACTGGTGGCTTTTTTTTCCCAAATAACTTAAACCTCTCGTTCCACAGAACGGAGAAACTGCATGGAAACCCTCGGAATCCGCTGCGTGGCCCGATGGTCTTTTCCCACTAAATGCTCTCCGGGAACCTTTCTCATCCTTTGGCTGAATTTTTGTTTTTGATCTCCTCCTCTCTTTACATCACTGTCTCTCTCTCCTCCTCCACCAGGACCGTGGGTCTGTCTCCGTCGTAAAGCCCGGAGCCGTTCAGGTATTCCTCATCCTTGTTGTACTGCTCCGGGCCGGAGGAAGGCATGGAATTCTCCGAAATGGAGCCGTTTTTCACATAACCTGGCAGATTCCGGTGCCCGTTGAGGGTCCCTGGAATGAGTCTGGTGTTGAGGTGGAGGGCCAGCGCCCCTCTCGTGGCTACATTTGTGATGCTGGTGTGGGAAACCATTGGTCCATAACTGTAGGTTGTGCTCCCACTCCGCGCTTTCCTTTTGAAGTCAAGGGCTAAAGTCCACCTGCTCCATGACTTCTTTATTTCTGCTTGGACCTGAGGGGAAAAGTGGGAAAAAACACGTGAGTGGGAGAGGAAAAATGCCAGGAAAATTCCCTCTGTGATGCCCACAGAGGGAATGGGTGAGAAACTCTGTGGACTTTCATGGTCTTTGTGGGTTCCTTCCAACTCAGGAGATTCTGTGATTCCATGAAATTGGAAAAAGCAGTAAATTCCCATTAAATCTGCCCTTTCCAAATGAAATATTGGACACTGGACCTGAGGGGAAAAATGGGGAAAAACCCCCATGAGCGGGAGAGGAAAAATGTTGGGAAAATGTGCTGCTCACAGAGGGAATAGGTGGGAAACTCTTTAGGGATTTAGACTTTCATGGTCTTTTTGGGTTCCTTCCAAACCAGGAGATTCTGTGACTCCATGAAATCGGAAAAAACAGTAAATTCGCATTAAATCTGCCCTTTCCAAATGAAATATTGGACACTGGCAAGCTTGAATGGATGAAAACATCTGGCTGGAATGGTTGGGATCACTCTGCCCAAGGGCTGAGGGATAGAGAGCAGCACATCCAGGAGAAAATCCCTTCAAAGTGGGATAAACCACCTTAACCCTGAGAAATTTCCCTAAAAAGAAGTCAGCTGCCTACTTTAGACTGAGCCTGTTGCTTTAGACTGGACCTAAAGTAGATGGCTGAGGTCAGGATGAGATCAATTCCCCTTAGATTTTATCCTGGTTTTATCTGCGGAACATAAACAATGATTTTGTGGTTGTATTTCTCCTTAAAATCCATAAATATGGGTGAAAAATTCCCCTTAAAATCCATAAATTTCGGCAGAAAATTCCCTTTATAATCCATCAATTTATGTGAAAAATTCCCCTTAAAATCCATGAATTTAGGTGAAAAATTCCCCTCAAAATCCATAAATTTAGCTTTATGCCAATCCATGGAAGTTCCTCCCTGGGGTGCAGCCGCTGACCATCCACTTTCCTAATTTGCAGCAATAGAGAGAGTTAATGGAAACAAAGAAATGAAAGGATATTACTCTGAAAATAGTAAAAAAAAAGGGTCAAAAGAGCCTGGAAAAATCCAGAGTTTCTTAGGCAATCAGCTACTCTATCAAGCCACTTCTTTTCCTGCCACAATCAAGCAGCACTAAACAGCTCTTGTGCTGGGAAATTTTAAAAAATCCACATTTTTTTTCTCCATTAGCCCCATCCATGGGGCTCATTCCAATGCCATATTGACCTGAGTGTTTCCCATCAGGAAAAAAATGAACTTTCCAAGTGGATTGACAGATTTTGGAATGGAAAACGAGGTTGTTGTAGAAAAATGAGGATGTGCTGATTTGCATCCCCTGGGTGTGGAATGAACCCAAGAAAGGAGGTAAATAAAGAAGATGCTGACAACTCACCTCTCCATTGCAAAAACAGTATATGATGGCAACAAAAAATCCCTGGAAGGAGAAGGGAACAACAAATTAATGGGAATTTTGGGAAATTTGGATCTTTTCTCTTCCCAGAACCCCAATGTGATCAGCAACACTCAACCTCAGGGATTAAATCCAATGTATTGAATCCAATGTATTGAATCCAATCCAGCCAAAGACCTTGCAGCCCCATTTCCCTCCTCTCCCCACCGAAATTCCCGTGGTTTCCCAGAGTTCCAATACCTGGAAAGAGTTGAACAGCATTTCATAGTGCATTTGAACTTGCCAAAGAATCCCTGACACGTCTGTGTATGGCATAGCCATGAAAACAATATAGTGAACGCCAAACAGAGGCATAAGGACTAGGGTAGATTTCAGCAGCTTCCTGCAGGGAAGAAAACCGGGAATTATTCATGGATAAAATTCCCTGACATCACCAACCCAGCCAGGCTTGTCAATAAGCATGAGTTGCTCGTGGTTTGCTCCTTGTCCCATTGGATATGGGATGTTGACACAGGCTCTGTGGAATTCCACCTGGAATTCCAGGCTGTTGCTTCTCCTGTGGGATGTGACCGAGATGCCTTTTCCAGCCCTAAACTGGCTCCGGGTTTGGATCAGGATCATGGGTGGAAGGAAGGTGGGAAGGAATGAAAGGAATGTGGGCTGCAATTCCAGCACCAAATAAATCCCCTCATCCCTAAGGATGGCTCTCCATCTCCATGTGGTCCTACACAACCCTCAGTAGGTGATGCTGCCAGAGCAGGAGCTTGGGCTGGATGATCTCCAGAGGTTCCTTCCAACCTCAGCCACTCTGGGATTTGCCCTTTGAGGCAAAATAGGAAAATCCACCTGGATTTAGTGGCTCCTGTGCAATGAGCAGTGCTGGAGGAGAGGGAAGTGAATCAGGAGTGGAATTACTCTGGATATCCAGGGGAAGAGGACAGGGCAGAGCTGAACACTCCTTGGAGGTGATTTGGGCTTCAGCATCACTTGGAAAAGCTCCTTTCTTTGGGAAGCAGATCCTATGCTGAGGACTCCAAGGAGGTACCACAACCCTGAGTGCTTGGCTGGGCTGGCTCTGGAGGGAATGAGCTTTGCCTGGAAGTGACATTAACTGAGGGATTAAACCTTCTGCCAGGAGTTCCAGCAAGTCCCTGAGTGCAGCAGGGATCGGGAAGGGCAGGAATCACTCCCAGAAATCCCCGGCGCTGCCTCTGTCCAGCGCCTGGAAACCACCAAGGGAATTGAGCACTTTCAAAGGAGCTGGCCCCATCCAAACCATAATTAACGGCAAAGCTTCGGCCAGGGAGAAGTAAATAAGTGGATAAATCAGAGCCCTGACAGGGCAGCGAGGAAAACCAGGAGGTGTTTTCCTGCCAGATCTCCCTCCTGCCTCAAATGTGTGCTTGGAGAGGGAGGTGGGAGACGTGAGCTCATGGTTTGCATCCCAAATAATTCTGCTCTCCCCCTTCCCAAGTATCCTGTTGGGAAATCCAGGAGATCTCGAGAAGCTTTGGGAGCTCTGAAGCAGCCGTGGTGTCCCAACAATCCGAGTTTTCCAGCCAGTTTTGACCATGCTACAAATAACAGGAATTATCAAGGGAAACGAGCTGGCAGAACAAAGGAAGACCAAACAAACAACGGAATTGGAATCTTTTTTTCCCAGTTCAGCCAAGGCACTGAAACAGCTGCCCAAGGGCAGGTTTAACAAATAGGCCAAGCTTTACAAAGCACATGAGGGAAAGAAATAAAAGCAAATAAACTGACACAAATTTTACGGCCTTCAACAGCACAAGCAACGTTTTATTTTCACAATTTTGGTTTAAAAACCAGCTGAAGAGCTGGAATTCCTCCCTAACCTCCAGCAGGTTGGATTGGAAAGGTTTAGGAGAGGTTTAAATCACGCTGATTCATTCTGCATTACCACACTTGGCCGACAACAACCTTCTCACCTTATTTTAGGTGGCTCCAGTGTCACCCTGGGCTTCCTCTGTGGCCAAAGGGGTGAAGTGAGGAGACTTTGTCCCATCCCAAAAAGGGGACAGGGCAGGTGACACTCTGGACGTTTTTGTCCCATCCCAAAAAGGGGACAGGGCAGGTGACACTCTGGACGTTTTTGTCCCATCCCAAAATGGGCCCAGGGCAGGTGACACTCACCTGTACTGTTGTCTCGAGTCACACCTCCCTGCATTCGTCTCCCGGAGCTTGGTTGCGAGGACTCTGATAATATTGATAAAAAGAATAAAATTTACCTGCAGGGGGAAGAAAACAAACGACAGAGGAAGGAGAAGGGTTAGAAAATGATGGAAATGGTGGAGTTGATGTTTCCCCCTGGTGAGGCAGAGGTTGGGGTTCTGGAGGAAGTTCCTCCTGGGAGAACTTGTCTTGTGGAAGGGATGAGCATCCCAGGAATCATCCCAGGTTTTTAACTTTCAGGGAGAGAAGGGAATGGCTCACGAGGTGTGGACATCTCCCATGGAAACACCTGAGCCAGCCAGCCCAGCAGCCACCTGGAGAAGACCAAAACAAGGCTTTATTTGTCTTTCCCTGCCCAGTGGGGATTAAGATCCCCTCAGGAACATTTGTAGGATGTCTTCCCACATTTCCACGTGCAAAAGGAAGGAATAACAAGCAAACTACACCATGATGGAGACACAGAGTTGACCTGACTGGAGATCACAGCTCAAAAATGAAGGGCAACAAAACTGTTGGATTTTTCCCATATTTCTACTGCCAAGCTTCCTCTGGGAAGCGTTTGGGATGATAAGGATGGATAAGGACAATCAGGGAGTTACATCAAATTCTTTTCAGGGAGACATCTATGAATCCAACTCATGGCCAACTGCTCAACCAGGACAATCCTGACCACCTTGGAACAGGCTGTCCAGGGAATCCCAATCCCTGGAAGTGGTCAAAAGCCATGTGGATGTGACACTTGGGGACAAAGTTTAGTGGTGACCACAGTGGTGCTGGACTTGATGATCTGGGAGAACTTTTCCAACCTTCGTGACTCCATGATTCCAATCTTATCCTACAGGAACACACAGAGGAAAATTTAATGGCAACACCTCATGGAGAGGAAAGATGGGTTGACACTGGAGAAATTCCCATCTTGTAGGTCACTTCAGAGCTTGGTGTCCCTGGAACTGGAATTCCATTGGCTGCTGGCCCAGCCAAACCCATCCATGGGATTATGGCAAGGGAAGAACCATCCTGTAGCTGCTCTGAGCAGATCCATGGTGCTGGAAAATGCTGTTTCCTATGGATTCCTTTGGCATTCCAAGGAACCAAACTGCCACGCCACACACAGGCTTGGAATTTTAGGGAGGGACCATTGTGAACCTCACGTTGGACAGTCCAGGAGACCTCCTTGGATTCGTTTTGGTTGGAGCCAGAGCAGATCCAGGTTCCAGCGTTTCCGTGATGAAGATCTCACCACAACCACCGGAGAGTCATTCCAGTGGTTAATTATCCTCCCTGGTAAAACCAGGAGTTCCCTGAAGCAGCAGGGCCTGCTTTGCCATCCTTTGTCTCCTGTGGTTGGATTCCTCCTCCTTTAACGAGGTGCAAGTTCATTTGGAACTCTTTTCCATAAAACTCTTTTCCATAGAAAAGCAGGGAAGGTCCTGCCACACCCTTTCCCCTCACTGGGATATGAGTGAAATTCCTCTCCTGTGTAATTTCCCTGTTTTTGTGAGGTTTGTGGGAGTTTTACATCCCTACAACCCCATTCCCTGAGTTCCATTTGGTTGAAATTTCCTGGCTGGCATAGGAATTATAAGGAAGGGATGGACTCACAGGCAGTGAAGAGTGGAGCCTGGGGGCATCGAATTCCTTGGAAACCAATCCTTGAGGGAAAAACCAAGCAGGATTTATGCCTTTATATGAGTTTTTCCAGCTTTAAAGGCTCTAAAGTGGGATCTTTATGCTGCCTTTGTCACTTCAATTAAAGATGCTCAACCTTACCACCCCCAGGAGGGAAACTGCTCTGATTTCCCAAACGTGCTACATTTTAAAAGAAATCCAGATGAGTGAATCACATCCAAATGAGCCGAAAGTGGAGCGAATTTAAACCCTAAAGCCTCCAAAGCTTCATCCAGAAAACGCAGGGCTCAGTCCAGCCATGCAGGATCGGTGTGGGAATTGCAGGAGCAGCCAAGTGAACAATACCAACCCACAGAAATTAAACAGACACAACCCACAGAATATTTTTGCATAGTAAACAGCTGCATTTGCAAATTGCCGGGGCGCAGGCACAGCCTCCTGGAGGAATCTTATTTTTCCAAGGATGAGCCTCAATTGGGCTCTTTCTCCTCTGCTAATTGGCCTTTAAATGAAATGCAATGGGGTTGCTGGAATTCATTGAATTGAACCATCTGAACTTTCTTCTGCAGCCTCCACTGTTCCATTTCCAACGCTGTGGTCTCAGCCATGCATTTCTTCCAAGGAATTGCTGGAGCCAGGCGGAGAATTTCCACCAAAAGGGTGAAATCCAGCTTTCCCCAAACCCCAAAAAACTCACCTAGTGGCACAGATGAGCCCTGGAAAATCCACCCTGGAAAATCTCCTGCTCTTTGTGTGTCTGGTGTTCTTCTCACCCGCACTGAGCATCTTCCAAGGCCTCCTGATTTGTGAGGTGGGAGGAAAAGCCTAATTCCAAACCCACAAGAGTAGGGAGAGATTCCTACTGACTCCACATGTGGATGAGTGATGAGGGGAATGGGGTTTGTGAGGGTGGATGAGCTTTTTCCATCGAGAGATGAAAAACCCCGAATAAAGAGAGGGAGCAAAGAGGGTAATTAATGAATTCTGGGACAGCAGGTTTAGCTAATTAAGACATATTTGAATTCACCTTGTGCAGATAATTAAATCCCATAACGACCTCTCCAGCTTTGGAGAGCTCATCCTGTGTCTGAACAATGTCACTTGGATCCTTTTTTTGGGTTGGAATAATCCTCCCCAGTGATCAAAGATCCAATCAAAGCTGGGATGGTTTAACTTTCCTTCCCATCCCTGAGGCTTCCCAAGCTTTTATTGGTTCAGAAAGAATGGGATGACCTTGAAACATGCCAGGGAAAAGCTCTGGTCCAGCTAGAGGCCCCAAATTCCATCTCTTCCCACTGGGGATGCCTTGGGAGAACGTGTTGTGAACCCTGGGAGATTCCAGGATCACCTGGGTTGGAAATATCACCGTGAATGTTCGTTGTGTTAATGATTTTAGGGTCTCATCCCTAAAAATATGGGACTTTTGTCTCCTTGAAGTTGCTGACAAACTCCCTCTGCCATATGCAGCCATCAAAATTCCAGGCAGGACAAACAGAACCTCCTCAAAGTGGATATACAGGGATTACTGCAAGGTGGGATTTGTGTTAGAGTAGGAAATGCTGGATCAGCTCTTCCCACCCCTTCCCTCATCCCAAACTCACCACGATAGCTGCCAGGATGGGCACCTGAATAATCCACTTCAGATTGCCAGCACTCAAATCCCAACACCTGAGGAGAGATCGACATCCTGTCAGGAAAATATTGGAAGAGCAACAGACTCAGGAATCTCCTTGGAAAAATCTCCCTGGAAGGATGAGTTCCTCCACAGCCTGCTGGAGGAGAAGCTGTGGCTGCTCCTGGATCCCTGGAAGTGTCCAAGGCCAGGCTGGACAGGGCTGGGAGCAACCTGGGATAATCGAAGGTGTCCCTGTCCATGGAATGGGATGATCCTTAAGATCCCTTCCAGCCCAAATCATTCAGGGATTTTAAGGATCCCAGTCCTGTCCCTGCCTAGCAATCCCTTTATCCTCCAGGACAACAACTGCAGGTATTCCCACTGAATTCTGCAAAATGAAAGTTTATCCTTCCCCATCATCCACCACCCTCCTCCAAAGGTTGTTCACATCCCAGTAGAATTCCAGCTTCGCCTGGTTCCTTTTCCCTTTCAATTCACCCACAAATCCCAGAGAAGCTTTTCACGTAAAAGGGAGAGAAGAAAACCTTGAGGGACTTACTCTGTGTCGGCCAGAGTGGCTCTGACGCTGGCCCACGCTGTGACAAACACAGCAGGGAGTCCTGCAAGAGAGCACAGGTGACACGGGGTCAGTGGGGACTGAGGGCTCCAGCGACGAAATTCCAGCTGGGCTGGGCTGGGGAAAGGTGGAAGGAGCAGTTTTGAATTATTCAGGTGTAATTTAGACTTGGAAAGGCTGAGCTTTCACATCTGAGAAGTGAAGGATTCCGTTCTGGGCCCTTCAGGACAAGAACTCTGAGGGGCTGCAGAGTGTCCAGGGAAGGGAACGGAGCTGGGAAGGGACTGGAGAATTCCTGAGGGAGCTGGGAAAGAGCTCAGCCTGGAGCAAAGGAGGCTCAGTGGGACCTTGTGGCTCTGCACAGCTCCTGACAGGAGGGGACAGCCGGGGGGTCAGGCTGTGCTCCAGGGAACAGGGACAGGAGGAGAGGGAACAGCCTCAGGCTGGGCCAGGGATGGTCAGGTTGGATATTGGGAATATTCCTCATGGAAAGGGCTGTCCAGCCCTGCACAGCTGCCCAGGAAGGTGGTAGAGTCCCAATTCCTGGAGGGATTTCAAAGCCACATGGATGTGGCATTTGGGGACATGGGGCAGTGGTGGCCTTGATCCTCAAGATCCATTCCAACCCACACCATTCCATGATTCTCATGGGTTTGTGGAGCACACCTTCCCCAGGATATTCCCTCCCTTCCTTCACGTGAAGGAAAAGTGGATCAGGAGTCAGGCTGTTTCTCCCAGGAAATCCCTGGATGGATTGGAAGCTCTGCCAAGTGTGAGAGAGCTGCTGCACAAACCAGAGAAGTGCTAAAATTTAGGATAATTCTTCCAAAACACTCCAGCCAAAGGTCCATTCCCAAATGAACCATCCTGATTTCAGCACAGCCACCCTGGGCCATCATCTTGTCCCTGTGAAACGTAAAAAAAAAAAAAATCCCCCAGTATCCAAACGCAACCTCCTATTTATTTTTTCAGGGTCTCCAGTTATTTGTACAACCGAGTCCCCTACTGGCTTCCCTTAAAAGGCAAGATCCAACCCACAGTAGCTCCCACAAATTCGGGAAGAATGACCCCTTTCAGGTGGGGAGAAAAAAAAAAATTATTAAAAAATAAATAAAGGCGACATTTATCAGCGGGGACTGGGAAGAGGCTGTTCCCAGTCTAAGCTCGCTGGGGCTCGGGGATAAGCCCAGGCTTAACTTTCAGCGTGCACTTAAGTCTCATTAGGGCGCTTAAAGGTTTTCCTGCCCACGGGGTGTGGAGCGGGGATGGCTGTGTCCCAAACCCGGGGACAACGGGGCCCTTATCCCGGCCGGGCGCTGGGAATGCCGAGGTAATATAAGAAAGCATAAATAATTAAACACAGAGCCTCACTCAGGCCCGGCGCTCCTACAAAGCCACGTTTATAAGGAATTCATCCCGCTCCACAATTCCCGGCGCTGCTGGCGCTGGGAAGAGAATCCTTGACCTGTTGCACTGGGAACTCGGAGCTCGGGGAAGGTGGTGATTCCTTGTGACAGCCTGGCTCTTTCCTGCTCCCTGCTATCCACCTATCCATGGAAAGCAGGGCAGGCTCTGGATTATTATCAAAGGCTTCAAAGATTCAATTTTTGCTTTTCCAGTTTGTATCCACTGAGGAACTGCCATGTTGAAAGGCTGTCCATGAGATGTTGGATATTCCCACTATGGCAAAGCTCTGAGTCTGAAGGATGGATTGTTTTTTGAGATTTGGATATATTTGGCAGGAATTTGTTCCTCTCTCTCCTGTCCTGCACTCCAGAAGAGACACAATTCCTGTTCTTACTAATCCTGTGCTGAGTTTGAGCTTCCAAGCAGCAATAAAATATCCAGGAGAAAATGGTTATCCCTAAAAACCCCAATTGTGGCATTTATTGTGCCCTGTGTGCTGCTGCCTCATTCCCTTCAGACAAATTTAGGAAAAGAATCCCTGATATTTTGTGCAAAACACAGGAGGTGAATTCCTCCATCAGTTTTATTGCTCCATTTGTTTTTCTGTCTCTTCCCTGTTTTTTTCTCAGTGTGAACAAATGTAAATGTCCTCAAAATTAAAAAAAGTGACACAAAGGGCTGGACAGCCCTTTCCAGGAAGGAATATTCCCAATATCCAACCTGACCATCCCCTGGCACAGCCTGAGGCTGTTCCCTCTCCTCCTGTCCCTGTTCCCTGGAGCACAGCCTGATTCCCCCTGTCTGTCCCCTCCTGGCAGCAGTTGTGCAGAGCCACAAGGTCCCCCTGAGCCTCCTTTGCTCCAGGCTGAGCTCTTTCCCAGCTCCCTCAGGAATTCTCCAGCCCTTCCCAGCTTCATTCCCTTCCCTAACCAAAAAATCAGGACTGATGTCCTCAAAGATATCCACAAAGAGAAGGACATCCAAGAGGATGCAGCTCATCCATGAAACTAATCCATGGT
The DNA here is from genome assembly GCF_008360975.1 of Lichenostomus cassidix. NCBI lineage: Eukaryota > Metazoa > Chordata > Aves > Passeriformes > Meliphagidae > Lichenostomus > Lichenostomus cassidix. The sequence continues at coordinate 1,160,068 of NC_139482.1, forward strand.
TAAATCCATCTGGCCAACCAAGGCACCAGGGTGAAGAAAAGAAATCTCAAAAAAATCTGTGGTGTCCTGGAGTCTGGGAATGCAGAGATGCAGGGATGGATGGATGGGTGGGTGGGTGGATGAAGGGATGGATGGATGATGGATGGATGGGTGGATGATGGATGATGGATGGATGGATGGATGGATGATGGCTGAATGGATGGATGATGGATGGATGATGGATGATGGATGGATGATGGATGATGGATGGATGGATGGATGATGGATGGATGGATGGATGGATGGATGGATGGATACACGGATTCATGGATGGATGGATGGAGGGATGGATACACGGATACACAGATGCATGGAGGAATGGATACACAGATGGATGTCCTCCCGCCGTGCCGTGTGCGACTTGTACAGAATCCACATTGTATGCGCTGTGCATTCCAGCCCCACACACAGTGTGTACAATGCAGGTGCTATCAAGTCAGGAATCTCCCCAGCAGCTGGAAAATGGGAAAGATCTGCTGCCACCCCACCCCCTCTGCGGCTTTTCCCATGTCTGTGTCTCCCAGCAGCTGGAAAAATGGGTTCCATGCATGTGGAGTGAGGGATCAACTAGTGGAAGGGAGTCTAGGAATAAAGACCTTGTGTAGGTCTGGGAATTCTGGGCTCAACTCCCTGGGATTTAAAAACCTCTCTGAGGAACACTGAATGTTTCATCAGTCCCTGTGTGTCCTGTTTTCCTGATATTAAATGGGAATAATAATAATAATACTTTTAATGCCCTTAGTCTTGCTTGGTACCAGATTTTCAGGGAAGGATGATTCCTGCTCAGACAAACACACAGGGCTCACCATCACAGATTTTTGGAGCACCTCACTCCATCCTTTTTACCTTTTCCAGGTGTCCCTGCCATCCCCATTTGCTGAAACCCAGGGCAGCCCAGCCATGTGTGTGTGGGAATTAACGTGGTGTGAAGGAAAAATGCCAATGGAACCAGCTTGGGTTTCCTGGCTATTGGTCATGGTTCCTAAACTTCCTTCAGCAAACAGCTGCAGGGAGCTGGGAGTCTCCCGAGGGATTTCTCGCTGCCCATAATGTCATTATTTATTTATTTTCAGTGGGTGCTGGCGTGGAATGAGTTCCTTTCTGTCAGCAGGGTCTCCCTTGGAAGAGGGGAACTGAGGACTTTGATGGAGCTGGTGCCAGTGAGGATGTGGATTGAAAATACCAAACAGAAATCCATGGATCTGACATCAAAGAATCACTCTTTGTCCTGCTTTTCCCAGAAATAAGTTGGTGCAGAGTGATTCTCACTCCCTCTTTCCACCTTGGACATTTCCAGGCAGGACAAATCCAACACTGCCTATTGTCAGAATATCCCAATTTTGGGGAAAAACTTGTCTTTTCTGTGGAATAATTCTTTATCCCTGATTCCCTGTCACTCACTGCTGCGGTGTGGGAAGGATCCAGTGCCTGCTGCAGGCAACTGGAGTTTTTCCACTGTCTCCAGCGGCTCCTGGATTGGTTTGCCCTTTCCAGTGCCCAAAAATTATCCAAACAATCCGTCCGTCCTGTGTGGACATTATCATCCCAATCCAAACAAAGCAATCCCAACTGCCACCGGAGGGATCCTGTGTTCTCATTCCAGAGGAATTTCCACGGAGCAGCCTCAGACTCCTGGAAGCCCAGGGATGCTGGCTGTTGTGACAGGTGGGATTCCAGCCCTGTGGTCACTCTGATAAAATGATTATTCCCTGGCAGGGCTGGGGAGAATTAATGGGAGCAATCCCTGCCCGGTCCCACTGTTTTCCTTTGGGTTTGCTTGTTAAACATATGGCATTATTTTCCAGCTGCTTCCCTCTCTGGGGAATTGCTTCTTGAAGTCAGCTCTGGGAAGTTTGATGTGATTTTTTTGGGAGGTAAATTTTACAGAGCTTGAAGGTTTGGAAAAGGATGGGGTTGTTTTTCTTATTTTTTGAAAAAATGTAATTTAGTTTAATTTAATTTAGTTGGGGTTTTGTTCATTTATTTTAGCAAAGAGGTGCCATCCAAGGCCCTCTCCATCCCTCAGCAGCTGAGATAAGAAATGCAAAATCCCCAAAATAGAATCCCAGATTATCTGGGTTAGGAGGGACCTAAAATCCCATCTCATTGAACCCCCTGCCAAGGGCAGGGATGTCTTCCACTATCCCAGGTTGCTCTGAGCCCTGTCAAATATCTCTCAATTCATTAATTTCCCAAAATCCTTCCAGATGCCCAGGAGCAGACTTTTCCTGAGATATGGATTCCCACTTTGCAATATTTCTATATTCACATATATATAAATATATACAATATTTATATTTTGCTGTGGCAGCACCAGCAGTTTCTGACATGAGGTTTGGAAGGAGCTCCTTCCCTATATCCCACTTGGGAAGGAGAAAGGCTGGAGAGAGTCCTGCCTTGAGGTATTGAATTCCAAAATCCATCCTTCCTTCCTTCCTTCCTTCCTTCCTTCCTTCCTTCCTTCCTTCCTTCCTTCCTTCCTTCCTTCCTTCCTTCCTTCCTTCCTTCCTTCCTTCCTTCCTTCCTTCCTTCCTTCCTTCCTTCCTTCCTTCCTTCCTTCCTTCCTTCCTTCCTTCCTTCCTTCCTTCCTTCCTTCCTTCCTTCCTTCCTATCATCTGAAACATTCCTGTCTCTCCTCCCAACCCCCAGGCTCTGAGACAACCCTGGGCTGTTGTTTTATTGTCCCAGCACCTCGTAACTCCTGGGAAGCCAAAATTAAAGCCAGGAGTGAACAGAAAACCCATTCTCCTCCAAAATGTGTGTCCCCACAACGTCCTCTCCTAATGAGCCCTTTCCCTGCACCACATCCCTCCCCTTTCCCATTACTCAGGCAAAGGATGCCCACGTTGAAAGAAAAGGAAAATTAAAAAGTCCTCCCCACAAATTGCAGGTTTCCAGTGGTGTTCCGAGGCTCGGGAGACCTCAAGGATTTTAAGCAGCTGAGGTTTGAGGGAGGAAATCAGAGCTCAGGGCTCTCGTCAGGAGCAGATGATGAAAACCTCCCACAAAGTCCTGCCCCTCCAGCCCAGGGCTGGTTTCTCAGCAGGAGGTCCTGGGAAGAGACAGGGATAACTCCCTGAAATCGGCTGTCTCATCCCAAATTTAGCCCTCACTTTTCCTGCCATGGGAGGTGGTGAGGCACCAGTAGGGATTTGTTGCTTCCATTGGATCCCTAGAAGTGTCCAAGGCCAGGTTGGACAGGGCTTGGAGCAGCCTGGGACAGTGGAAGGTGCTCCTGCCCGTGGCAGGGGTGGCACTGGATGATCCTTATGGTCCAATCCAATCCAATCCAATCCAATCCATCCTGGGATTCCCTGGCTCTTTGTGCTGCCTCTCCAAGCCTGGGCTGATCCTTCTGGAGACCCTGGAAATTCCACGGTGTAAATACTGCTATTCAGAAATGCTAAAGGCTTCCCAGATGGAAAAACCTGTCCTCGCAAGAGTCCCCTCATGCTCCTCCTGCATCCATCCCCTCTCCACATCCACAATATTTCTCCATATCCACAATTTCCTTCAAGAACCACCTCCAAGAGGCTTTTCCAGGCGAGTCCCAAGGAGATTCCACGACTTACCCCAGCCGAATAACGTGAATCCCCAGAGATATTTCTTCTCCGAGAAGAATGCCATGAAGATGAGGCTGTGGAGATAGAGCCCTTCCACCAGGATCCAGTAGTAATTGGTCGCCAGGAAGTAGAGGAAGAAGGTGACGGCGACTTTACAGCCCACCTGCAGTGACCATGGAAGGACAGAGAAGGAATGCCAGGTCAGATCCTTGTGCCACACAAACACATCGGGACGAGGTGGGAAACAAGGCTTGTGTGGGAATTAACATGGGAAAAGGCAAAATAAGTTGGAAAATTCTGTTGCAGGGTTTTTAGAAGGGGGAAAAAGCTGACTGAGAAAAGAGGAGCTGTTGGAAAGAAACTCCTGAGCCAGAGATCATTTTTCCAGCATTGAATTTGGGAGGACAGGGAGATGATGGCAAATGTCCTTGAGACCAAGTGGGACAAAGCCACCCTTCTTCCCAATTTCCCAGCTCCAGCAGGGAAAGATTGCCAAGTATTGGTGCTGCTTTGGGATTAATTGGTACAAAGCCACCTCTAGTCAATGCAGACATGGAGTCTGGAAATTTTGATTTCCCAGGAATCTTGGGGCTACCAAACATATCCCTTGGCTGTCGCACATATTTGTGCTGTCCCTTCCCTTGAGGGGAATAAAAAGGACTGAGAGGAAATGTCAATAATATCTTGGTGAGAAAAAGAGAATTTTTTTATCCTGGCACCACTCTTATGCTAATTCTTTGTCAATCAAAATTAATACACAGATATTATATACACATACATATATATATTTATATATATATATAATTGTGTGTATATATGTGTATAATATGTGTGTTAATTTTTTAAAATTTTTATTTAATTTAAATTTATTTATTTATTTTGTTTATTAATTTATTTTAGTAATTCAATATATTTGAATATTGATTTATATACGATGCAGACACATTACACTCATTTTCTTTCACAGACGAAGCAAATTAAAATGGAGCAATTAAAAATCTCCATAAATTTAATAATATTTCTTATTTGTTTAAAAAATCCCCATCTAAGTTGAGCAATCTACATTTAAGTTTTGTATTTCTTGCCTCATGCAGGGAACATGATGCAATAATTGCAAAGTTCACACTTCCCTTGGAAACAAAAGAAATCCATTAATTGTTGCTTTCATCGCTTGTTTGCCTTTCAATTCCGAAGAGTGGGAAATGCCATTAAATGCTGATATCCGAAGAATGCCATACATTATCCAAATTATTCCTTATAACAAGCCCGGCACGAGGAGAAACACAAAACAATGCAGTGAAACATTTTGCGTTCTTTCCAAAAAAATGAGTGTTTTGGAGTGTGTTGAGTGCGACTCTGTAAATTAATGACACGGATCTCAGGGATGGGAAGGGAACACAATGACAAAATTCCACTTGGCACACTCGGATGCACAGTGGGGCATTCCCAAATCCTCTGGTTTTCCACAGGGTGCTGTCAGTCCCTGGTTGTAGCTGGGAAAGACTTGAGAAGCCAAGCAAACCCACAGGCAGGAAGTTTATCCTTGGATCCTTGAGGTTGAAAAAGACCTCCGAGGTCATCAAGTCCAACTGTGCCCAATCCCCACCAGAGCTCTGAGTGCCACAGCCAGGAACTCCTTGGACACCTCCTGGGATGGTGACTCCAGCCTGAAGGTGCCATATCCAGGATTCCATGGGAAATCAGTGATGGGAGCAATGACAAGAAGAACTTCAGAAGTCTGGGAGAACTTGGAAATGTGAGGATGGACTTCATCCTCCCCCAAGCACATGGACAATGCAAATATTGCTGCTGGAGCTTCCTATACAGTGAAAAAATATGGACTTTTGGAGAAAAGTCCAACTGACCTCACTTCTGTTTTTATTTTGGGATGTTGACTTGTTTCCTGGGTTGGCTGGACTGTCTCAACCAACCATAAAAGTAACCTGAGGCTCAGGTTGGACATCAGCAGGAATTTCTCCATGGAAGGAGTGGTCAGGCATTGCAGGAGCTGCCCAGGGAGGTTTGGAGTCCTCATCCCTGGAGGTGTCCAGGGAATTCCTGGATGTGGCACTCAGTGCTCTGGGCTGGGGACACATAATGGAATTGATGACCTTGGAATTCTTTTCCAACCCCAATGATTCTGTCCAAGATCCCTCTCTTGTAGACATCTGCCCCACCCTTTCTTATGACACCTTCCTGCCATTTTCCCTTCCAAAATGTGTTTTTTTCCATATGGGAGTGGGAAAAGTTGTGCATTCCCCATCCCTGGAAGTGCTCTGGGCCAGGCTGGATGTGCCTTGTGTTGGGGTGGTCAGGAATGTTTCCACAACCACAAACTCCAGGGGTTATTGGGGAAATGTTGGAAACAGTAGCTGCAGATGGGAGTCAAAGCATCAAAGCTTTGACTGCCATGGGAACAGCTCTTCCTTAGCCCATTGCATTTGGAAAATTGGGCAATTCCTCTGAACCAGTGGATTGGGAGTGGCTTTGACTGCCATGGGAACAGCTCTTCCTTAGCCCAGGAATTGGGCAATTTGTCTGAACCAATGGATTGGGAGTGGGAAAGGATGGGAAAATGCTGTGAAAGGTGAGTAGGGTGGAAAACCCCCAGAAAGAGGGATTTGTTCAACAGAGGGGACAAAACCACGAATCCTGGGAAAACAGCTGCTCTGGGAATACTCACAAACTGCGATTTATCTGCCGGAGGTGCTTCCGTGATGGATTTCAAGTCTTCCTCGGAGATCCTCTCCATCTCCTCCAGGGCTGAGCCGGAGTACAGGACGGCGTCCTTCACGAAGATGCTGACGGCTCTCAGCATGAAGGACACAAACAGGTGCATGTGGATGTAGTTCCTAGTGCAGTGCAAACGTCTGGAACGGGAGAAAAAGAAGGATTGGGAAGTTCAGTTGAGCTGTTGGATGGAGTCACCTCTGGCTCTGGAGAGCTTCTCCCACTGGCACTGTGTCCCTGGGGAGCAGAGTGAGGGTCACCATTCCCTGTGCTCCTGTCTATCCCGTGGGATGGGAAATGGGTTAATCCCTGCTCCAGGGAATCATGGAATGGTTTGGGTGGGAAGGGATTTAAAGCCCATCCAGTTCCAATCCCATTCCACTGTCCCAGGCTGCTCCAAGTCCTGTCCAACCTGACCTTGGACACTGCCAGGGATCCAGGGGCAGCCACAGCTTCTCTGGGAATTCCATCCCAGTCAGGAATTCCTTCCCAATCTCCCATCCATCCCTGCCCTCTGGCAGTGGGAAGCCATTCCCTGTGTCCTATTCATAGAAGACTACAGAGCATCCAGAACTTGTGGCCATGGTAAACCTCCCAGATGTTCCTATAAATTCCTGGTAATTTTTATGCTCAGCCCAATTTAGGAGCAACTCCAGCAGTAACTCCAGTGTGCTGGGCTGCTCTCCCTGTTTCCTGATGGAAATGTTACCCTTGGGAACAGTTTGTGGGCTTCACCCCAGCAATGGCAGCAGTGACCCCACAAATCCTGGTTGTAAAGCACTTTAGGGTCCTTTTTTTGGGGAAAAGCTGGGTGGTGAGAGGGGAAAGGGCCTGAGCCAGAAATAAGAGGTATGTTTTAGAATCAGGATTTTGGGAAGAAGGACCTAGGCTTGTGGGGTCCCCTCTGTCCTCTGGAGCTCTGTTGCCATGCCTGGATTTATGAATGGATTTATATCCTCCTAAATCCCAATAATCTCCACTAATTACAAGCTGTGTTTTTATCCCTTTTGAGGGATGTTATCATAACACCACTGCTTGCTCTCCGTGCTGTTATAATCCAAATTGCACCAAGTGGAACTGATGAGCTTTAAATGAAAATTGGCTTTGTTCCCTGCGTTTGAAATGGAGTCAGTGAATCTCTGGATTATCTGGGATAAAATCTGGTTTGATCCCTGCTGCTGCTCTGATCCTTGGGATAGAGATGTTCCAGCACAGTTGCCTGGGTGCTCTGGGCAGGAAATGAAGTGCTCTGAGGATGTGGATAAAGGAAAAAACAGGAATTCTCTTGCATATGTGGACATGGAATATTTTAACAACCTTGCCAGCGTCCAGTGGGAAATGGAATGAGAGGAAAAGGTTGGCAGAACAGGGATGGGGCAGGAATGGGGTCTGGCACCAGGAGGGGTCTGCAGTGCCCTTTGGATTGGGTTTTTCATGGATTTGGGATTTGTTATCCAGGCAAACGCCCCTGACACCTTTTGCTCTCTGCAGAGAGCTCCGAGCACTTTTAGAGCCCAAATTACACATTTTATTCCCAGATTCCAATTCCCAAATCCCTCTGCAGACACCACGTGGCTGTTTTGGCCTCCTCAGCTCCTGTCCAGGTCCTGCTGGATTTTTAGGAGAAGACAGGAGCAGACAAGGAAGGGAAGCCAATCTGGGGCTCAGGGTTTGGGGTCACCCTGCTCTATCAGCTCATCAGATACAACATTCCCAAAGGACAAATTCCTGGATATGGATATATCCTTTCATCCCACCCATTCCATGCTCTCTGTGCCAGCAAGAATCCCAGAATCCCGGAATGGTTTGGGTTGGAACAGACCTTAAGGATCATCCTATTCCAACCCTGACACCTTCCACTGTCCCAGGTTGCTCCAAACCCTGTCCAACCTGGCCTTGGACACTTCCAGGGATGGAAGATGTAGCACTGGATCTGAGGAATGGATAGTCCTGGTTCCAAGTGGTATTTAGGGATCCAAATCCCATGGCAGGGGAGGTGGGAAGGAAGAGGACACAGAGCCAGGAGGGTCATTTCTGGATTCCTGGGAGCAGCAGCAGCATGGGGAGATCGGAGGAATCATCCTGGGATTTTTCCATCCCTTTCCACTGGGCTATCCTCCTCGAACATTTGGATTTAGAGTGGAATTTCCCTCAGGAAAACTTATTAATCAGAAAATCAGCCATCTAAATCCAAGCCAGTCATCTGCAGGGACAACAGGGAGAGAAAATCCTGGAAAGTCTTCCAAGGGATTCCTGGAGATTCTCCTCTTCTCATTCACTACAGAAGAGGATCTGGAAAACTCCACCTGAGGGAAGTGGAAAGAATTCCAACACCCCACCCACCATCCCCCAGGAATTTTGCCCTAAGTGACCCTAAGAACAGCCCAAATCCCCAGTCCCACCGCCGCCGGTGGCTCCCTGAACTGCGCCAACCCAATTCCATCCTTCCGGAAAAACCCGCGGCTTTTCCGGCCTCCCTTAGGTAAAAACAGAGCCGCCTACCTGAAGTATCCCAGGATAAGGACAGCAACTGTGAGGGATCCCAGGGAGATGGAGTATCCAACAGTATAAATCAAATAGAGGCGATCAAAGACCTCCTGCAGTGGAAACGATGGAGAAAACAGCGTCACTTTGGGAAGGCGGCCCTGTGGCATTGTCACCCAACCCTGGTGGCACGCAGAGCCCCAAATCCTTTGGGAATCCCATCTTTTTGGCAGCTTGGGAAGTGGGGTTTGTATTCCCTGAGGTGGGGAGGTGGTATTTTTGGAGTTGGGTTCATCCCATACCTGGGATTTTGTAGCATTTTCATCCCAAAGGAACCCAAAGTGCTTTACAAACTCTCAGCCCAATCCAGGGATCATTTGGGTACTTTTACTGGGATAAAATGCCTGCTGATCTGGGAATTTTGCAAGGGATTAACAATGGAGTTGGGTTCTTCCCATACCTGGGATTTCGCAGCATTTTCACTCCAAATGAACCCAAAGCGCTTTACAACCTCTCAGCCCAATCCAGGGATTATTTGGGAATTTTTACCAGGACAAAATACCTGCTGAGCTGGGAATTTTGCAAGGGATTAATGATGGAGTTGGGTTTGTCCCATACTTGGGAGTTTCGCAGCATTTTTATCCCAAAGGAACCCAAAGTGCTTTACAACCTCTCAGCCCAATCCAGGGATTATCTGGGAATTTTTACCAGGACCAAATGCCTGCTGAGCTGGGAATTTTTTCCGGAATTGTACCATTTAGCCACTGCTGGATGACTGATGTCCAGCCTGGAGGAGTGCAACCCATCCCAGAAAATACGGGAAGGAAATACTTTGGCTATGGGATGTGAGGAGGAAAAAAAATCACCTGCGTTTATTTTTCCCTTTTTGAATCCAAAGCAGCCTCTGCCTGTGGTTATCCAATCCAGACACAACCTGAGCTTGCCAAAATCCCATCGAAAAAGCTCCTGTCACAGGAGAGCTCCCAATAATTAATCCTTTAGGAGGTTTTAGGTTTCTATTTTCTAAAGTTGGCCTTGAAACCCTGAGGTTTCCATTAAATATCAGGATATTTGCCTTGATCCTGCAGGGACTTGCAGCTCTGATTCTTGGAAAGGGTTAAAATGCCTGCCCCATCCCAGCATGTCCTGCCTTAAATTAGGAACAAATCCCAAAAAAACCCCAACCAATTCAATTTCTCCTCCTTCCCTCCTTTCCCTCCCCCCAGCCCGGGAATGCTGGGGCTGAATGACAGCTCTGATTGGGATTTGAGGCTTGGAACGCCGTCCTGGAATGCCAAACCTCAGCCCTATTACATCAGAATCCGCAGATTTGGGAATGTTTCTCTGCGGTTTGCACTGGTGGAGTGAAGCCCTTGCCAGGATTAATTTACTGAGTGTGTCTGTGCGTATTTATATGGGATTTTTATAGATTTTTATGGATCTGTCTGTGGAGGCAGCAGGCCCTGAAAAGCCAAGGAGAGGAGATTTCAAAGCTTGCAGGGAAAAATAGCCTGGTGTGATTTTCCTGCTGCCAAGCTGGAATCCTCCTGGAGCTGGAAAACATTTGCCTCCATAGTAAAAATTCAAATATAATAGTGATAATGATAAAAAAATCTCACTCCAAAGATGGCATATTCAGTAATCCAGGAGTCTGAGGCCTTAACAAAAACATCCCTGAGCCCCATTCAGAAATTTCACTGGGAATATACATGTTCCTATGGGCGGGAATGGCTTTGGGAAGAGCCTCTGGATTGGCTGGCAGGATTTTGGGATTGCTCTGATTGACCTCTCTGTGAAAGGAGGACCAAGACATGGAAAACCTTTCCTGGTGTCCTCTTTGGAGAAGGAGGTGTCCCAAATCCTAGCTGGAATCACTCTGGGATTCTGTTGGGAAAGGTGATTTCTTGGATGGAGTGCTCAGATCCTGGGGAAAATTCTGGAGCAAAAACTTAGGTTCTCCACTTCCACTTCTCCCTCACTTGGAGCTCAGGATTGGCAGTTCCCAGGAGCTTTTCCTCTCTGGATTTACCCAGGAGGGAGAAAACCTCTCCAAAGGGAATTCCAGGTCTCCCAAGGGAGCTCCCTGCTCCATGGAAACCACAATGATGAACTAGGAAAATAGTAGGAAAATATGGATTCAGCTGCCAGGTGCAACAACCCCCTCCATGGCCTGGGGAGCATCCTTAGGGAGCTGAGATGAATGGGAAGCTCCAGAATTCCCAGAGTTCCCAGAAAACAACAAAGGTCATGGTGGCCAAGCCATGGACATGACCTGGAGCTCCATCACTGCACAAAGTTCCCACCTAAATTCTTCTGGAATTTTACCCCAAGGACACACTGACCATTCCTGGTCATCCACGGATCTCCTGGAAGAGGCCAAACCTGGCCTTGCCATGAGATCCTGGTTTAAAAAGTGCGATTGAATTCCAATTAACCAGTGCGATTTAATTGAGTTTAATTAGCATTTAATTGAAGTGCTCAAGGCTTGGAGCAACCTGGGCTGGTGGGAGCTATCCCTGCCCATGGCACAGAGCTGGAATGGGATGAGCTTTAAGGTCTCTTCCAACCCCAATCCATTCAGGATTCCATGATTCCATGGATTTGATTCCTACAGGAACCTTCCACTCTTTCGGCTGTTGCCAGAGCGCAAAAGGAAAAGGAAAACCCAAATCCTCTCCTGGGTTTCATGTATCCAATGTTTCCCTCTTATCATGTTTATTCTCTTTTAGGGAGTCACCAGCAATACTGAGGCTGGGATCTGGGAGGGATCCAGTGTTTTCTGAGGAATGGGAAGGCTGTGAAGGGTGGGATCAGCAGCACAGGAGGCTGGAGGCATAAATAAGGATTTTCCAGATGGAATTTCTGAGAGGTTTCTCTGAGCTGCTGATGCAGACGTTGTTCAGGACACATTTGGAATCAGCAGGGGAAGGGTTTTACTGCTTGCAGTGATCAACACAGCCAGAAAATAGCTGTTCTTGCTTTTCTGGTCTATTTTTTTTTTTTTTAACAGTAAAATGGGCCTAAATAAAAAATTTAATGGGATATTCATGAAAGGCACAGAACAGGCTCTGATTTCCAAAGCCTCGGGGAAAACTCTGAGTGTGAACAGGAGTTTTTCCTGCATGATTTTGTTCTCCTCATCCATTGAGATTCCAGGCTCTTAGATCCCCAAAATCTGGATGTTGACTGGGATCAGCTCTCACAAAATACCCCCCAGTTTGGCTTCAGACACCCCAATTTAGCCTCAGACACCCCAATTTAGACATGCATGCCCATAAAATTCATCTCGAAGTTCCCCTCCGACCCAAACCGTTCCAGGATTCTCGGATTCTGTTTCCAGGAACCCACCAGACCAAATCCATAGGCTTGCAATGAGGATGGCACCATGGGATTAATTGAAATTATGGAAAAAAACTGATAATTCTTTTTCTGATAATTTCTTTGTCCCTCCACAGACTTTAAAACCTCAGCCCATGTCCTGCTGCAGCCCTGACTGCCCTTCCCTGGGATTTTGGGAATGTGGATCCCATTCACCCTTCAGCTCATCCTTGGAAAAAGGATGGGTTTGACCTGAGCTGAAAACAGCTCTGTTTGGCATCCCTGTTTTTTTGGGGGAGATGGGAAGGAGGGAAATTCCTGCTTTTTGACCCAAACATGCCACTGCTGCTGCCGGTGTTGGAAAAGGTGACCAGGAAAATGGTTCCATGGAATTTGGGGAGAAAGGGCCTAAAAAGCTGCCAGAGATTCATCACTTGTCATCTGAGCCTCATTTTATCCAAAGATTAAGGAGAAGGGAAGGATCCAGGGAGAGCTCAGAGCTCCTGCCAGGGCCTGAAGGGACTCCAGGAGAGCTGGAGAGGGACTGGGGACAAGGGATGGAAGGACAGGACACAGGGAATGGCTTCAAATTGAAAGAAAGTAGATTTAGATGGGATTTTGGGAAGGAATTCCTGGCTGGGAGGGTAGGCAGGGGCTGGGATGGAATTCCCAGAGAAGCTGTGGCTGTCCCTGGATCCCTGGCAGTGTCCAAGGCCAGGTTGGACAGGCCTTGGAGTGACCTGGGACAGTGGGAGGTGTCCCTGCCACCAGGGACAAGATCCCCCAGTGCCTCCCCCAGTGCCACCCCCACCATGGGCAGGCACATCTCCCACTACCCCAGGCTGCTCCAAGTCTCATCCAGCCTGGCCTTGGACACTTCCAGATAGTTCATTCCATGTTCAACGCTCTCTGAAAGGAATCTGAGGGAAACACAATTCCCTGGATCACTTCCTCCTACCTGGCTAAAGGAGGAATCCATCTCCCATCAGTCCCCATCCTCCAGCAGGAATTTTCCCAAGGAAGCAGCCCAGGAGCATTGCTCCCCAGGCAGTTAGGAGCTGTTAATTCTCTGCCCTCTGATAGCTTTAACACACTTTGCCCAGAGTGGTTTCCGAGCTGCTCTGGGTGCAATAATCCCCATTTATTTGGGGCAGGACAGCAGCTCGCTCTGGGGCTCTCTGTTTGCTGCTTTGGCCAATTTTAGAGTTATCCCAGAGTGGCTAAAATGGGAACAAGTCCCCACCTAAACAAACAACATCCCTGGACAGAGATGTGTGTGCTGCACGTGGTGTTTATTGAGGATATCTATAGGTGCAGGCCTATTTCTGGAGATAGCCAGCAAATCTATATATTTATAGCCACAGACAGATTTTTTTTTTTCGGGTCTTCTAAATGCACAGCTCCTCAAAATTCCCCCTGGTTGCATCTGCTCAGAGTCAGCCACGAGCTGCTGGCAAAACTGAGGGTAAACGCAGCTGTCGGTGGTGACGCAGAGATGCTGCTCCCCAGGGAGGGAAATAATAATGGAAAACAATCCCTCTCCCGAGACAACTGCTCCATCTGGCCCAATTCCCCACCTCTGGCATCTCCTGACAGATTTACTCCGTGAAAAAAAAGGCAATCCGAGGAAGGTTTATTAATCCCAGGGCTTCAGAGCCACTTTGGAGTGTGACAAGAGGCCTTCCCTGCTCTCCGTAAGTGAGGTCATTGCCACACTGAGGAAAAAAGGACATTATTTTTTTTTCCTCTTTTATTTCCAGGGTGGTTTTCATACCAGAGGGCTCAGGAGAGCTGTGGTGGATGTACTTTGCCACCAAAATTCAGCCACCTCTGGGATAAAATCAGGGAACTCTGGGACAAAGCATGGAATCACTGAGGGCAGGGCTGGGCTGAGGAAGAGACCTCTTGCAAATGCAAAGTTAATGGTAATACTACCAATAATAATTAAAAAATAATAATAATATAATAAATAGATATTGAAAAGCATTTGTTAATGAAGATACAATTCCAAATCTGGCAGAAACATCAATTTTTTCTGTGTCCTTTGCACTGGGCAAGCACCACCTCAGTAAGACCAGCCTGGCCATTTTATCTGAACAATAATGGCTTAATTTGTCTTAACATTAAATATTATTCCATTCACCTGTGACCCCTCAGGGGACAGAGACAAAGCCAGGCCCATCAACCCATGACAGGAGACTTTGTCCTCAGCCTTTTTTGCCACACAGAGATGGAAAAAAATGGGCAACTCTGTTTTCCTTTGTGCCTTTCCTCTACCAATTCACCCCAAGAAGTCCTGCGTGTGGGAGGTTAAAATGAAAGGATGTCCTTTGCCTAGGGGAAATCTTGGATCAGGGGAAATCAGGTGGACAATTCCCACATGGCTGAGGGTGGTGGGACAGAGGAGATGTTTCAGAGAGGTCAAAAAGTTGTGAAATATTGTGTGATCATGGTGCCCAATGACTCCAACACCTGCTCCAGGAGCTTCCCAGAAAACTCTGGCACTGTTCTTTCCACCATGGACTGGGAAAAGTCCCACCAAACTGGTTCTGGAAGTGAACATCATCCAGCCTGTGCTGGGGAGCAGCTGCAGCAGCACCTGGTGCTCACAACCTCCTGCTCTGTGTCCATGTGACAGAAAACACCCCAAGAACTCATTCCCTCATTTTCCTCATTTCCTGATTTTCCTAAACCACTCCATTCATGTGTTGCTTCACTCCGGAGGGAAAAAAAAAAGCAACCAAAAACAAAACCCCAAACCCAAAACTGTGGTTAGATTTCAAATTAAGAACACAGTCCCAAAGGGACTCTGGATCATCCTCAAGGAAGCTGTGGTTGATCCTTATCTCCAGCTGTCTGGAATAATCCTCCCTGTGGCTCATGCCATGCCCAGTGTCCAAGGGACTTTTCCAAGAGCCACTGAAAAGCCAGAGGTTTTGGGTGAATTCTTTGGGAATTACAGGAGCGTGTGGGTGGGAATGTTGTTCTCTGTAGGACAAGGAGGTCACATCCTCTCTCAGGTGACTCCAGGGACAGCTTTGCTGTCACCTTAGAACAGAATTCCTTCAGGATGGGATTGGCTTGGGAGAATTCCAGAACTCCAGCATTACAGAGCCCCAGGTTGGCTCAGGGGAGGTAGGAAATTTCTATTCCAGCTGCTATTTTGCCACTTTCCTAAATGGATATTTTTTTTTTCTGGGAATGCACCAGACCCTCTCCATGTGCTCTGAATCCCTTTTCCAGATTTGGACTGGTGTCACTGTTTCCACATTGTGGCTACACCAGGATTTATTCAAGATCATGGAATCCCAGACTGGTTTGGGTGGGAATGGATCTTAAAGCTCATCCCATTCCACCCCAGCCATGGCAGGGACACCTCCCACTGTCCCAGGCTGCTCCAAGCGCTGTGCAGCCTGGCCTTGGACACTGCCAGGTTGGAAGTGGAATTCTATCCCAGCTTCTCTGGGAATTCCATCCCAGCCAAGAATTCCTTCTCAATATCCCATCTCTCCCTGCCCTCTGGCACTGGGAAGCCATTCCCTGTGTCCTGTCCCTCCATCCCTTGTCCCCAGTCCCTCTCCAGCTCTCCTTCAGGCCCTGGCAGGAGCTCTGAGCTCTCCCTGGATCCTTCCCTTCTCCAGGCTGGACATTCCCAGCTCTCCCAGCCGGTTGTTACTGGTTTGACTGGCCGTGTGTTCAGCCATTCCCTCCCTCAGACAGCCACACAAACACTGGAATTTCTGATAACAACCAGCAGCAGGATTTTTCCCTGCTGTGGCAGAGGGAACCTCAACACCATGGAACAACCTCCAACCACTTCTGAGCATCCCATGACCACTCCAATTTCTCATCCAATTTCCCAAGATCTCATCAGGAATGGGATCATGGCAGCTGCAGCAAACTTCTCTGGCCTTGAGGACAATTTTCCAATCAAACCATCACCCATCAAAGCCCTGTGTGGCTTTGGCAAGCTCGGGGAGAGTTTCCAAGCGGAGGAAGATGAGCTGGAGCTCATCAGGGGTTTCAAACAAGGCAGATTCCGCGGGTTAGGCCGGGATGAGGCCGGAAATCCCTGCTGCAGGCCGGGAATGGTGGGAATGGTGGGAATGGTGGGAATGAATGGTGGGAATGCCTACCCTCTCGCGGGTCTCGTTGGTGAGGAACTTGGCGCACTCGCTGTAGTTGGCCCAGGTGCGGTTGTTGCCCTGGACGAGCTCCCAGCTGCCGTTCAGGTCACACCGCCGATACGCGTGGCCTGCCGGACAGAGGAGACACGGAATCAGTGGGATTAGACCTGGAAAAACAGGAGCAAACGGGTGGATCTCATCCATCCTCAGGTCTCCTGCTTGTTTGGAAGCTCAGCTGCCAGAACCAACCTCCATCTCTGTATCAGTGCATCAATTTTATCGATTTTTTAGCTGAGAAACATCATGGAGCTTTTAATAAACTGCCCTAAGTTGGCTTGATTTGGCTTAACTTAAATTCAAGTTTCCCTTAAGTTTACATGTTGGGTCTGCAAAGCAAGGAGACATGGAATCAGCAGGATTAGACCTGGAAAAACAGGAGCAAAAATGTGGATCCCATCCATCCTGGGGTGTCCTGCCTGCTTGGAAGCTCAGCTGCAAAACCAACTTCCATCTCCATATCAGTTAAAAAATTTTATCAGTTTTATCGAATTTTTAGCTGGGAAACACCATGGAGACTTTAATAAGCTACCCTTAGTTGGCTTAATTTAAATTCAAGTTGCCCTGAAGTTTACATGTTGGGTCTGCAAACCAAGGAGAGAAGCTTTGGAAAGCCCCAAAGCACAGGATTATCCTCAGAATTCCTTGCATCTCAATCCCTGTGGACAAAAAAATGTGATTCAGATTATTTTGATATTATTTTCTCTTTGTTTCCAGGTTCAGGTGATGTCAAGGGGTATTTTTTACCTCTGCCCTCCTCATGGGGATGGGCAAGGAAGAGAAAGCAAGGTTTTGGATTCGGCTGGCAGAGGAGAATATCCGTGTTCAGGTGTCCATGTGGGAATTGGGGCATCAGGTGTGTGTTAGAATCCCCTCATGGATAACAGGGATGAAACCACTCCACAGATCCTGGGATTGCAGAGGGAGAGCTGATAGGGAGCCTAAGGAAAGATGGAGAGGGACTTTTCCAAGGAGCGGATATTAGGAATAATTGTATATTATTAGGAGTAACTGGATAAAAGGAAAAATTCCTCCCTGTGAGGGTGGGGAGGGACTGGAATGGAATTCCCAGAGAAGCTGTGGCTGCCCCTGGATCCCTGGAAGTGTCCAAGGCCAGGCTGGACAGGGCTTGGAGCAACCTGGGACAGTGGGAATTCCATGGCAGGTGGTGGAATGGATGATTCCTAAGCTCCTTTCCTACCCAAACCATTCCAGGATCCTCTGATTCCATCATTTTAGGGTCTCCATCTCACTCCCACTCTCCCTGAGGGGAGGTTTAGACTGGATTTAGGGAAAATTCCTTCCAGCCCTGGCACAGCTGCCCAGGGAGGGGTAGAGTTCCCATCCCTGAGGGATTTAAAATCCATGTGGATGTGGCACTTGGGGACATGGGGCAGTGGTGGCCTTGGCAGTGTTGGGAATGGATGGACTCTGATTTGGAGGACTTTTCCACCTTAAAGAATTCCATGATTCTCTGGCTGCTTGCTCCTCCTGACCTCTGAGGTGAGGAGTGAGACACCACCAGCCAGGGGTGAATCCCAACTCCTTATGGAATAGTCAGGACATTCCATGAGCAACCAGGATAGCTGGGAATGTAATTCCTCGCTTTCTGAAAGCCTCACCAGTGCTCTGCTCCAGGCAGAGAGCATGAATTCCCTCCCTTTTCCCTCCTTGGGTGCTTGGAACACTGACTGAGGGCCCAGTGTGCTTCTAAAAACACCCTCAGACTTCCCGGCTCCGATGGCCAGCCAGCAATGCGGAGCCTGAGGGAAAGGGAGATAAGGAGGAATTCCCACATTCTGCTCCCAGACACCCAACCGGCCTCTGGGCTCAGAATTAACAAAGTCCTAAAGTGAAATCTAAAAATTGGAAGAATATTTTGGGGTTCTGTTGCTGCACAGAGTTGGTGGTGTCAAACAGATCCAGGTTTGGAATTCTCCAGGATCTCCAAGCTCTTGTGAGCAGGGAATTGGTGCTGGGAATGTGTGTGGGGCATGTGGGAGATCTGTCCAAATTCAAACCAAGATTTTCTTTCAGCATCCAGAAACAAAGGCTGCTCCTCTCCTTCCTTCTCCCTGGTGCTACTCCTGCTGGGGAGGGAGGTTCCATGTGAGGAAAAAGGGATAACACAGGGAATTCTGCATTTCCCGGCTGTCAGGAATGTCCCTTTTTCCCCCCGGTTGGTGGCACTGGGGACAAAACCCACCTTTGTGGTTGAAGTCGTAGATGTACTCGGGGCAGGGCATGGCCACCACCTTGCCGGGCACTCCCTCGGGCCAGCACACGATGCCATCCCACTCGGGCAGGCAGAAGCCATCTGTGGGACAGAACGGGACACGGAAAGGTCACTGCACCTGCCGAGGTGACACCGATGGGCCACTGCTGGGACAGTGCGCTCTGTGAGGAAGCCAGTGCTGGCATTCCATTGGAGAAACCAGTCCTGGAATCATTGCCAACTCCTTGTCAGAGTTTGGATCCAGAAGAGCCAAATTATCCCAAGTTTTATTTCAGAAGGACAAACTCTGGAGTCCCCAACAGCACAAAGATCTGGAGCTGCTGCAGAGAGGCCATGGAGCTGCTCCATGGCTGGAGTCTCTCTGGGAGAGCTGGGAATGTTCCCCTGGAGAAGGGAAGGATCCAAGGGTAGCTCAGAGCTCCTGCCAGGGCCTGAAGGGGCTCCAGGAGAGCTGCAGAGGGACTGGGGACAAGGGATGGAGGGACAGGACACAGGGAATGGCTTCCCACTGCCAGAGGGCAGGGCTGGATGGGATATTGGGAAGGAATTCCTGGCTGGGATGGAATTCCCAGAGAAGCTGTGGCTGCCCCTGGATCCCTGGCAGTGTCCAAGGCCAGGCTGGAGCAGCCTGGGACAGTGGGAGATGTCCCTGCCATGGCAGGGGTGGAATGGGATGATCTGCCCAGGTGCAGGAGCTGCTCTTGCCCTTGCTGAATTCCAGAAGTTTCCTCCCTGCCCATCTCCCCAATCCATCCAGGTCCCTCTGAATGAATTCCATTCCTCCACAGCCCCCAAGGCATCATTTGCTCCCAGCTCTGTATCCTCAGGGAATACCTTTGCTTTGGATAACTTTACCCATCAGTTCAATTCCAGCCGCAGTGGAATATTGGGAATGAAATGCTAAAAGTAGCAGATCTGCCCCAAATCTGCTCCCAAAGCTGTGTCTTCCTTCACCCCTGGAAAAATTTATCCAGAGTTAAATTATCCAGTTAAACATTTATCCAGAGTGGGAAGCAACTGTCTTATCCACAAAAACTCCTCTAGGAACAAATCCACGATCTCCGCGTGTTCCATGAATATCAAAGCTTCCAACCACCCAGGAATTTATCCTTTCTCACCAAAGAGCTTTCCCAAGATTAAAGAAAAGCTGGGATTGTTTAAAGCCCTGTGGTCCAGTGCCCTCCGGGCTCGGAGCTGACACTGATTAATTCAGTTTCTTGCTTTTTAGGACATGAAAAACATGGAAAATCTCCTCACTTAACAGCTGATTCCTTATCTCGGATTTAGTGTGGATGAAAAGGACCAGAAAAAGCCCAACCTTTCTTCTAAAGATCAGCTGGGAGTGAGGAGAAGGAGCTAAAATTCCTCAATACCCATGTGATAAAAAAGAGGAAAAAAAAATTTACTGTGCTTTCTCTGCTTAAACTCACACCAGGAGAAGGAAAATATTCCATTCCCTATTCATGAAAACTGGGAGAACCCTTCCCTCTGGCTTGTTATTTGCAGGATAACTTACACTGGAAAAAAAAGGAGTTTATTTACTTTTCAGTTCTCTGGAAGGTACAAAAGACAAAGGAAGGAAAAACAAAAAACCAACACAGGGCCCCACAAAATTTGGCTCAGGACAAAATGTTGATGTCCTTGAGGTCTTTTCTGCAGACGAGAAAGTAAATAAAGATTTAATGGAGCCCTCAAAGTGCTCTTGCTTAAAATAAAATCAGTTATTATGGCAGAATAAATCAATTTGGGTAAACATTAAAATAAGCACGGTGGAGAAACAACTCTGAGAGAAAAACATTCCTCCAAAAAGTGCCCCGGAATGAGAGAAAAACCTTCCACTTTTCCACTTCTCCAAAATCTTCAGGACAAACTGCAAAGGGCAACTTTCACCTCTGAGAGGAAATATTTGGCAAAAAAAAAAAAAATCAGAAAGTGATAAATTCTGTGGTGGGTGAATCCTTGTTGTGCTGTAAACATGGAAAGCTCACAGCAGACCATGAGATTATTTATTTTTGGGTAGTTTGAGCCCCCAGAATTATCCCCAAAAAGCTGAAGGTTGAAGGTTCTCGTTAGGAATCTATGGTGGGACACCTCTGGAATGCTGCTTTGCTGAGGGACAATTCAGGGAACCAACAGCTGCCCCAGGAATATTCCAAAGGATGAGTTTTGCTGCCTCTGACTGCATCTGGAATTTTCTCAGAGCGGAAATGATTCGTTAAATGATTCAGTTTCTGGGAGGGAGTCATTAAAGCTGGTAAGAATCCAGTGGGACTCAAAACTTGGGAAATGTTCGAGCTTCAAAACGAAAGGATCCCAGAGAAACTTCTTCCTGCTCCTCTCCATCATCTCCAGCCTCTCTCTCCCCATTCCTGGCTTGGAAAAACCATTCCAGGCAAATCTGGGGAGTGATAAAACACCTCAGCCATCGTTTCCTTCCTCAACTCCCCTGATGGTGGATGATGAGTTAAGGGAAGGGCAGGTGGATATTTGGGATATTATCCACCTGGGCACCTAAAATTTGGGATACATGGCTGTTCCTGTCATTCCAGGGAGCCACGGGGGAAAAGGGAGAGGATTTGGGTCAGGAAGAGGGATTGCAGGTAGGGAAACCTGGGAAGGGCAATCTACAGGTCAAGCCAGGTGCCTCTGGAGCTCCTGGAATGATTGAGGAGTTCCTATGTTGGCTGAAACTCTTGGAAAACATTTTCCAATGGAAATATGGACTGATGTCCAGAGCAGCCACACTTTGGGATTGTGGGATGCACAATCCTGGGGTTTGTCCCCTCTGTGTCCCAGAGAGGAGCACATCTTCCATCTTCCTCTCCTATCCCAAATCCCTCCATCCTTCCCATCTCACGAGATCTTCCGGAAGGACAAACCTTGATGGGTTTGAACCACAAGAGAGTTGATTCCCGCTAATTACAAGAAGAAATTTTTTATGATGAGGGTGGTGAAGCACTGGAGGAGGTTTTCCAGGGAATTTGTGGATGTCCCTGGATCCCTGGCATTGTCCAAGGCCAGGATGGACAGGGCTTGGAGCAGCCTGGGACAGTGGGACTGGATGAGCTTTAATGTCCCTCCCATTCCAACCCATTCCATGATTCTCTGGAGGGACAATCCTGTATATTCCATGGATATTGCGCTGGAATCCAAACAAGCCATTCCTTTCTGTTTGTTTGCCCAAAGATCTCCTCCGAGCTTTTTTTTTCCCCCTCAGTTTATGAAAACATTCGCAGTAATCACAACTTGGCTTCTCCCTTTGTTTTCCTTTTCTCCCGGTCATTTCTCCAAGGAGATCCACACTGAATTCCAAGAAAAAGCTGAAAACTGAGGAAGAGTTTCAGAAATGGTTGAAAAAAAAAAAAAATCAATTTTTTCCATTCTTTTAGAAGCTGTCATTGGGAAAAAAAATCCACCCCCTGCAAGTCAAGTGGTTTTGGCCTGTTAAAAACAATTCAGTCTCTCCTGAGACACTGTTAACAATATTCCAAAGCACAGAGAATTCCAAATGATCCAATTCATTGGAAAAGCTGGTTGAAAAGCTCTTGGAATTTTTTTTTCCTGGATGAAAATTAATTGGAGGTTTCCAATGTGCTGTTTGGATCGATCCAGGTGGTTCAGGACACGGAGCTGCACATTCCAAGCGAACTGGGAAAGACAAACATCTCTTTCCTTGGAAGAAATAGTAGAATTCATGGATGATGGAAGTCCAAAGGAATTCATCAACTATGAAGAAAACAAGGAAATCTCACACATATCCCACATCCCAAAGCATTTTGGGTGTTTATCCATCATCCAGCCAATACTGATGGGAGGATCCTGTTTATCCCTCAGGGATCTGTCTGTGGGTGAAGCTCCTCCAAACTCAGAGCTCATGGATGGAGACTGGGAAAGTGGGAATGGCACTGGAATTCCTCATGTTTTGAGGACATCCTGATCACTTCAGTGCTGAGGCTTGAAGGGAAACTTGGGATCTGTCCAGGATGCCATGGCCTCTTGTCCCTGGCTCACGGACAGCTCCTTGTCCACCAGGACATCCCTTGGATCATTCCCCCACTGAGGGTTGGAATCCCAGGGCATGGGAATTACAGCCATTCCAAGATGGGAATGATGATATTCCTTGATGATATTCCTGAAGAAAGGAGTCTTGAAGGGAAACACGGGACCTCTCCTGGATCCCATGGCCTCTTGCCCCTGGCTCACGGACAGCTCCTTGTCCACCAGGACATCCCTCGGATCAATCCTTCCCCCCTGAAGGCTGGAATCTCACGGCATGGAAATCGCAGCCATTCCAAGATGGGAACAAGCAAACGCTCTCTCTGCTCTCGCTGCTGCGGGATTTCCCTTTGGAAGGCAGGAAGCCCAATCCCAGATTTCTTTGGGAAGGGGCTGTCCCCACCTGAGCCAGGTGGGAATTCACAGCATCCCACAGGTCGCTTTGATGGGAAAGAGGAAAGAAGGCACCAGTTTGGGCCATCCCTGCTCAGGGTGCATGGAACATTATTCCCTCCTTCCCGCTCCTTTCCCATCCCCCTTTCCCATTCCCTTCCTCCTCCTTTCCTTCCCCCCCATCCCCAATTCCCGCTGCAGCCGGAACGGGACACTTTGCATGTGGAGAACACATTCCAGCCATCTGCGAGGCTCCTTGGCAGCTGCACAAACGCAACCACGAGCTGGAGGTGTTTATCCAGGGGCACGGAATATAAATCAGGCCGGCTCGTTCCGGCAGCCGGGAGACCACAGCTGGAACACGCTCTGCCATTGTGGTCACCCCGTTACGGGAAGGACGTTTGGGGCGTTGGGAGCAGGAGGGGAGGAGAGAGCAGGAAAGTGAGGCAGAGTTTGGGGAGGGGAAGGGGGAGGAATGGTTTTGGGGTGGGGAGAGGGAGGAATTGGTTTGGGATAGGAAGGAATTGTTTTGGGATAGGAAGGGGAAGAAATACTTTTGGGTAGGGAGGAGGAGATATTGTTTTGGTCTAGGAGGGGGAGAAATAATTTTGGGACAAGAAGGGGGAGGAATTATTTTGGGACAGGGAGAAGGAGAAATTGTTTTGGGATAGGGAGAGAGAGGAATCATTTTGGGATAGAAAGGGGGAGATAATGCTTTGGGATAGGAGGGCAAGAAATTATTATTTTGGGACAGGAAGGGGGAGAAATAATTTTGGGACAGGAAGGGGGAGAAATAATCTTGGGACAGGAAGGGGGAGAAATAATCTTGGGACAGGAAGGGGGAGAAATAATTTTGGGACAAGAAGTGGGAGGAATTGTTTTGGGATAGGGAGAGAGAGGAAACGTTTTGGGATACAAAGGGGGAGATATTGTTTTGGGATAGGAGGAGGAGAAATAATTTTGGGATGGGAGGGAGAAACTGTTTTGGGACAGGGAGGGGCAGGAATGGGGGCTTGGAGGGGCAGGAATTGGGTTTGGGGTGGCAGATGGATTTCACAGCTGGCTCTGAGGGCAGGGAAGGGCGAGGGGTGCGTTTGGCATGTATGGATCCATAGGGTGAGGCTGAGCTGGCTGTGTGTGGATACAGTTCCAGGATAAAGGGAGGATGAGGAGTGGGGTCACGCCCAGCAAGGCCATCCCAGAGGTCAGGATTGCATCCAGAAGGTTCTGGAATATTCCTTCCCAACACAGGAGCAGAAACACAACCTTCAGCAGAAACCCCAAGCTGCCCCTGCTGGCACATCCCATTCCTTCCTCATTCCAAGCCCTCCAGCCTCCCTCTGAATGGGATAACATCACTCACAGCAATCCTTAAAATCAGCTTGATATCCAGCACTGCAGTTCAGCCACCCTTTGGAATGTTTTCCACCCTTTTTCTGTGTTCCTTCACAACTCCACACCATGGACCACCCATGCCTCTCATCATTCCCAAGATCCATTCCTCCCCTGCATTCCAAGCCCTATTTGGCTGCTCCACGGACATTTCTCAGTGGGCCTGGGAGTCCTTGGCCATAAAACTTTGCAATTAGAGGCCACATTCTGTTTTTAGCTCCTTCAAGTCCATCCTGCTTCATATCCATGGCTCCAAAATTCCTCACACGCCTTCCAGAGGAACAGTCTGGGCTGTGATTCCAACCTCCAAGATCTTCTGGTCCATAATTCCATCCTCAAAGGTCTCCTGGTCCATAATTCCATCCTAAAAGATCTCCTGGTCTATAATTCCATCCTCAGAGGTCTCCTGGTCCATGTTGACTCCCCACACTGAGGCAGTGACAGCTTTCCCAGGGAATATGTTCATGAGGGATGAGGTTGGTTTTTTCGTGGAATTTGGGCCAAATCTGCACTGTTGAGCCAAAATTACTGAGAATAGGAACTGGAAGGAGCTGGAAATAGCTGGAAAAAAATATGGATTTATGGAGGGCTGGGGTGTTCAGGGCTTTGGATGCCTTTTTCTCCCTAAATTTTGGAGGCACCTGAGGCTACTCCCAACCCCTGGGAGATCCTGGCATCAGGGAATGGTGATGGAGTCTCTGGAGAGGGAACCAGGAGCCACTTTTGGGGTTCCTGAAGTGCAGCGAGAGCCTGGAATCTGCTCTGGGTCCTTTAGGGACAATGAAGCCAAACTGGGATGCACAACCCAGGTAAACAGAGCCAGATTCCCAACTAAAAATAACACCTTTCCCAGGAAAATAGGTTTATTTATTAAAAAAACAACTCAGTTTGGAGCTGCAACACCTCAGGCCCAGAGAAAGGGTTGCCCACGGCCCTTGCTAATGGCAGGGTTGTGCAAAAATCCCTCTTCTTTCCCCACAAAATGTCCCATCTCCTTTTCCAAACCAGGGAAAGACAAGCTTTTAATTCATGGATTAAAAAAAAAAAAAAAAAAATTAGAAAAAAGTCAGGTCTTATGGCTCTGGGCTGGGAGTTTCACTTCATCCCCTTCCAGGTTTAACTTTGGGGTGGCATCAGCTGCTCACCAGGGCTGGGATGGAATATTTGTGTAGGGAGAAGAGAAATTTTCAGGTTTCCTGTTCTTTCCCAAAGCCTTTCATCTGGAGACTAAATTTAAGGGAAAAAAAAAAAAAAAAAAAGAAAGAAAAAAGGAGAGAAAAGAAGGAAACCAAATGCTTGTGGGGGAAGGGTTTTGGGGTTTTTTTGGTTTCATATTTTGGGTCTGCAGCCCTCAGCGCCTCAGCCAAAGGTGGAGATGACGCACGGATCCTGACTGGGCTCTTTGGAGGCTCCTGGAGTGGCTCAGATCCATGTGGGAGCCACATGGATCAGGATCTGGGGCTCAGGGACACCTGGGAGGTGGCCAGGGGATCTCTGTGAGCCATGCAGGGGGAGAGGAGGGAGCTCATCCTCCCATTAAACTGAAACTTAACACTTTTAGAAGGGGAAAAAAGGGAATGTGGAGTTTTTACACATAAAGAGATACTGAAGAAAGTTTGGAATTTCAGAGGGTTTTAACCTTTTCATTTCCCAAGACTTCCCTTTGGAATATCAGCCCTGGCAGCCAGGACATGTTCCCACTGTCCAGAACGGGGTCAAAGACTCTTGGCCTGTGACCCCTGTGGGAAAAATTCCCCTGGAGAAATCCCCTTTCGCTCCTTGCTGCCTTGGGTCTGGAATTTTGAGTAGGAACTTTCTCCTTTCCCAACCATCCAACACCACTGGGCTGTTGGCAGGGCTGACCCTCGACTGGAGTAATTCCAGGATGATCCCAGAGGGATTCTGGCTCTCCAGGCACATTCCTTCCAGCAGAGCTGAAACTCCTCAAGAAAGGCTGGAGAAATCTCATCCTTGGATAACTGTGGGATGTGTTTTCCTGAGGATTTACCCCAAAACTGCTGCCTCCTTGTGGGCTCATCCTTTTTCCTTCTTCGGAATGACAAACCCAGCAGAGATTTGCCCATGGAAAACAACACCCAGGATTTGTTTTGCTCCAAATCCACCCTGCTTTTCCTCCTAAATTTTTCCTTTTAAATCCTATCTGCATGTAGGGGCTGCAGAATGGCAATTGTGAAGATTGCTGCCTTTCTCAGATTTTTTAATGGAATCTGTAGTGAGGGAAGAGGTAATGGGATGAGATCCTCCCTTTGGATGAGGAAGGCAAGGATCTGGATGTCCCTGAGCACCAAAACAGACACCACGTCCCAAATTCCATGTATTCCAAGGAGGAAAGGACTGGACTCAACCACTTTGCTTGTGTCCAAGGGCTGAAATCTCAAAATCCATGGATGGAATTCCCTAACGTTTTCCATATTGAAAACCCTCTGCCACATTGAAAACCACAAACTCAGGGACGGTCTGGGAACTCCCTGCCTTGTTTGGGAACTCCTAGAGGGAATTTCAGGGAGTTAATCCTAAAAACCCCCATATTCTTTGGGAAAGGTTAAGTGGGAATTAATTTTGCCTTTGGATTAGTGCAGATTAATTGGATCTAATTACCTTCTGCTAATGATGGCTTGGAGTCTTTAAAGCCTTGAAATCCAGGTGATTCCTCCTCTTGGACTGTTTGGGATTGGATTTGCTGTATGGGATGGGAGCCTGAGGAGCTCAGGACTTTTCCCAAAGGCAGGATTTGTGTCCATGGGATGAAACATGGACCCCAGATTGGGATTTTTCTGTTCCAGTCCCAGAATGAGATCCCAAACCATGACCTACAAATCCCAGGATTTGCTTCCTTTGCTCTGCCCATGGGAAAGATCCCAAAATCCAGCTGTCAATCCCATCCCTGCCCACAGGGAATGAGGATCGATCCCAAATCCTGCCTCAGAAAAGCTGGATAAGGGGGTTGGGAGCAGGACCAGGTGGCGTGAGACAGCAGCAGGAAATGCTTTCGCACATGTGCTCATTAACGAGGTGTTAATTGGGCACGGGGCGAGGGGACAAAGGAGCAGCAGAGGATGTGGCTTGAGGTTTCCTGATGGAAAACAGGAGGCTGGGAATCAAAGGGAAGCTGGGGTTTTACGGCTCCTTCCCGGCGTTCCCAGCAGGCGCCAGGTGGGCAGGTGGCAAAGCTGCACTTGGGAGTCTTTCCCGGTTTTCCCACTGCGATCCCTGAGGGAAGAGAGAGCTGAGGTGCGGGAATATTCTGGCTTGTCCCAGTTTTTTTGGAAATAGAGGGAATTGGGATAGGACACCCACCCCAGGGGGTGAAGGATCCCTCAAATCGCTGGGAATTAGCACTTGGGAATGTGAGGGAAGGAAGCAGCAGGGAGTGAGGACTTTGCTCCCCACATGAGAGATTTGCTCCTTCCTCCTCCTCCTCCTGCCCCACAGCCACAGGGATTTTCCAGCCCAAAATAGAAAGGGAGTGGGAAAAAGGGGCTCAGCTGAGCTTGGGCTCTTCTGAGGAGAGAGTGGGCTTAGGAGAAAGGTCTGGAGGGATTGGTTGTTTTCCTTAGTGCTGCTTGCAAAGGATTTTTGGGATTTGGATTAGTGGCTCTCATCTGGAATGAGTCCAGAGGAGGCCAGGAGCTGCTGCAGGGCTGGAGCCAGGCTGGGAGAGCTGGGAATGTTCACCTGGAGAAGGGAAGGATCCAGGGAGAGCTCAGAGCTCCTGCCAGGGCCTGAAGGGGCTCCAGGAGAGCTGCAGAGGGACTGGGGACAAGGGATGGAGGGCAGGACACAGGGAATGGCTTCTCACTGCCAGAGGGCAGGGATGGATGGGATATTGGGAAGGAATTCCTGGCTGGGATGGAATTCCCAGAGAAGCTGTGGCTGCCCCTGGATCCCTGGCAGTGTCTGAGGCCTGGCAACAGCCTGGGATGGTGGGAGGTGTCTCTGCCATGGCAGGGATGGAATGGGATCTTTAAGGTTCCTTCCAACCCAAACCATTCTGGAATTCCCTGGAATTCCCGAGAGAGCTGGTGCTTGATGCTCTCTCCTGTGCATTGTCTGTAACAATAAGGGCTCTAATTCCACAACTTCCACGTCCTCCCAAACCCTTGGCATTTGGAATTCCGGGGCAGGAGACCAACTCTGTGCCAACTTTGCTTTCCACCACCTCATGCTGAAACCTCCCTGTGGTTTATCCTGAAAAACCAATGCTTTGGGATCCTCCAGCTGCCTCCCTCCCTCCCTGCTCCGTGTGAGAGGCTGAAGGGCAAGGCTGGCTGGAGCAGGGAATCCCGGCTGCAGTTCCCGGGATTCGGGAACACTCACCGTGCACCTTGGGCACCTTGGCTTTCAGGTGGCGCTCGCACTTGGCCTTGGCCTTCAGCAGGAGGAAGATCTGCTCCTCCTTGGTGATGACATCGTCGGCATCCACCTGTGGGACGGGACAGAGAGGTGACCCCGGAATTCCCAAATTTCCTTTGCATCAGTCAGGTCCTCGCCCTGAGAATCCCAGTTTTCTCTGTGGTTGTGTCCCAAGGAGCAGCTGCTCCATGGAATGATCATCCATGGATATGGGGAAGGAAGCACGGGCTGGGACTGCTTCCATTGTGCCTATGGACATGGAAAAGCAGGAATTTTGGGATGGAGCATCTCAGATTGCAGGGATGAGGCTGCTAGACAGGAGGAAAAAATTCCTGGTGAATAATTTAGTACCAAGGACTCCTTTCCTCTAAGGAATTGTAACCTGTTTGCTTCTTCCACCTCTGCATGGAGATCTTCATTCCCATGGCATCAAACTCCATAAAATCCTGTATAAATCCCGGGAATGTAGGAAGGCATCTCCCTCCCATCTGATCCAGGAAAACTCAGAGCTCCTGCCAGGGCCTGAAGGGGCTCCAGGAGAGCTGGAGAGGGACTGGGGACAAGGCATGGAGGGACAGGACACAGGGAATGGCTTCCCACTGCCAGAGGGCAGGGATGGATGGGATATTGGGAAGGAATTCCTGGCTGGGCTGGAATTCCCAGAGAAGCTGTGGCTGCCCCTGGATCCCTGGCAGTGTCCAAGGCCAGGCTGGACAGGGCTTGGAGCAGCCTGGGATTGTGGGAGATATCCCTGCCTGTGGAATGGGGTTGGAATGGGATGGTCCCAAAGTTCCCTTCCAACCCAACCCATTCCATGATTTCCCCTCACTCCCCAAGCCATCCCCATCCCCAACTCAGCTCCCTTCCCTCCTTCCCAATCCATTCCCTTTGCCAAGCCCCTAACAGGAACCAGCTGAGGCCCAATTAACTCCCAGCAAAACCTCCCTCCAAACGACTTAACGAGGGTTAATGAATCCCAGCTCCCAAAAAAGCCGGGATTCGATTTCCCAGCGGGAGCCGCGGACAGGCAGCTGCGGAATTAAATCTGATAAGGCCTTGGGAGTAAAACAGGAGTTGGTTTTCCATGTCCTTGGAAGAAATCCAGGCTGCAAACCCTTCAGAAGTGGGAGCTGCTTCCAAACCGCGTCCACGTTAATGGGAACAATTCCAGCCCTTCCCAGATGTTTGGCCTGTCCGTGTTTCAGGCACCATCCCTCATTGCAGCTTGGATTGGGAACAGAAGAGCTCGGGGTCAGCTCCTGCTGGCGGCTGGGTTTGTACAGCACGGGAGGAGTTAGGCTGGATTTGGAGGGATGAGACCTCAGGAATTCTGAGGGATTCATCCCAAGCTCAGCCTTCAGCTCCCCTGGCTGTGCTTGAAGGGATGCATGGAAAACACCTTTTAATTCCCAGGAAAGCTGAGGGAAAATTTCCAAGTGCTGGAGAGCCACTCAGCTCAGCTCAGGTTGAATTCCCCAAATTTGATTGATCAAAAAAAAAAAAAATCCACCAAAATCTACTCCTCATCCTCTCCTTTCCCCTCCAAAAAAGAAAAACTTCCAACAAAACCCACTCTGCATCCTTCCCTTTTCCCCCCCAAAAAATAAAAAATTCCAATAAAACCCACTCCTCATCCTCTCTTTTCCCCCCTGAAAAAAGTTTTAAATGATACAAAAAAAAAAAAAAAAAAAAAAGGTTTAAATGATAACAAAATCCATTTAGGACCTGTCTTTGTGGGGTTCCCCTTGGTCAAAGAGGGCGAAATGTGGATGTAAATATATTCATGGATTAAAACAGAGATTCTCCCTAAATTTTGGGATTTGAATTCATCAAGAGGCTTTTAGGAAAACTATGGAATGGTGCTGGATAATTCCCATGAAACATCCAGGGAAAACTGGGAGCTGGAGGTTTGGAAGTTGTCATTCCCTCTGTTCCAACCCCTTGTGGGGACATTTCAGTGCCTCCACGGGGCTGAAAAATCCCCAGGATTGAGGATTATCCAACACTGGAGTGGCTCTGATTTGGGATCAAAACACCCAGAGCTGGAAAGCCCTGAGCCCCTTTGGATCTGCCAGCTGCTGGAGGAATTTTAAACTCCTTAACACCAAATTTTCCTAGGATTTTCCTGCTGAATCTCCCGATTTTAAGGCACATTTTTCCCCTACTCCTTTTTCCAGCCTGGCTATCCAAGGTGAAAGAAATCCATGGGAATATTTCCCTTCTGATGCCTTCCTGACCCCAGACACATTTGGCTCTGGCTGGGAAAAGCTTTCCATTGGAAAAATGATCTGATCCCAAAAAATGCTGGGGGATTGCCTTGGTAAAATAATTAGGGATTGTTTGTGCCAGTTTTGGGGAATATGGAGATCCCCAGGATGAGCTGTCTGTAGGATAAAGTAGGATAATTAATCCCTAATTTGCAGGATTTTAGATGGAATAAACAGGGATGAAATTCCCAGCAAATCCCACCAGAGGATCCAAACCAGGATCAGGCAAATGAAAAAAGCACAAATCCAGAAGGTTTTCAGATCAATTCAAAATAAATTCAGATAAAATTTGGAGCCTGGATGGATTCCAGGGGCAGGAATATCCCAAAGTGCTGCTCACCCATCAAGTGTCTCCTCTTTTCCTAAACTGGCACCTCCTGGAATTCAGCTAGGAGAGAAAATTGGCCAAAAGGGATTTTTTTTCATCAATATCCATGGATTTTCTGTCCTCTCAAGGCCATAACCCCCCTGTGCCATGCTCAGAACACCAAAAGTCCCATTTCTATTCCGAGTTTGCCCCAGTTTAGTATCATTTATTCCATGAATTTCAGTGCTTTCTGCTCAGGACAGTGAAAAAGAGATAAAAGCACTGAAAGTTTTCGTCCCAGTAAATCCCAGAGCCAAAAGCTCCACAAAATTCACATATTCAACATTTCTCTCCCCTTTTATCCCAAAAAATCTCTCATCCTCCAGACCCTTATTACTCAACAGAAAGGAATAAATATTTCACATATTTTTCCCAATAATCCCTGTCTTGGAGGCTAACTGGGAACATCCAGGATGGGATTCACCAACCTGAGTTATTCCCTCAGAATTCCTGAGCATTTCACTCCCCAGAGCAGCTGGGATTTATTCCATCCTCAAACCAGCACCTGAAATCAATTGGATCAGCCCTTTTTTGGGATTTTTTCTTTGCCCCACCCCCTTTTTTACCCATTAATTGGCCACTCAGGAGCTCGGAGAGGATTTTTCAGGAGGAATTTTTGCTGATGGGAACTCTGGGAGCAAGAGGAGCAACCAAGGAAAGGCAGAAATTGTCCCAGACAAGTCCAGCTCCCAAATCCAGCTGTTCTGGAGGAAGAGGTCGAGGTTATCCTGTCCCCGGAGCTCTTAATCCCTCTAAAAATCCCTCTAAAAGCTGCCAGCAAATCCCTTTAAATCAGCTTCCCCTAAATTTCCTCAGCAGAAATTCCTGCGCCGAGCTCCTCGGCATTCAGTTTATCCAAGGAATAACTTCATCCCTGGGGATGCAGGGAAGTGGAAACTCCACAGGTGCAGTTTTCCCTTCATCCCTGCCATCCCAGGATTCCCTGGAAGGGATGGAGGATCCTCCCTGAGTTTCCCACTTTTCCAATCAAATCCCACCTGCTCCTCTTTCTCAATTACCCACTCCCCTCTTCCCAGGGGAAAAAAAAACCCTCTTCCATTTTTGTCTGCTGGAAAATAAAAGTTCCTCACGGGGAAAAGACCTGGGAATGTTGTTTCCCCTCCTTGTCCAGAGGAAGCAGAAATGAGGAAGGAATGGGAAAACAACAACTTTATCCTGAGGCTGTAAAATCCACTCAGATCCCTTTTCCCCCTTTCCTTGCCCCTCCGGAGCCCGTGGGGTAGGATGAGGATGTTCTCTGGAATTTCCATTCCCTGGCTGATGTCCCAGCCACGAAAGCAAACCCCAAAAGTCCCCGGGGAGGTCACATTCATCCTTGTTTATGGGCCTCATTTTCGGGAATAACAGGGTCCTTCTTGTGCGCCTCGCCTGGCTGAGGCTCAAAAAGCAGCTCCGGGCAAACAGATTTCTTGGGACTGAGGGAACTCCGTGGGCCCGAGGCAGGGAATGCTGGGATCTGCTGGGAGAACACTGGGGGATGGCTGGGAAGGGGAAAGGGGGTGAAGGAGAGAGAAGGGAAGAGGGAAAATATCCCAATTCGGGAATGGTTTGGGTGGGAAGGACCTTAAAGCTCCAACAGTTCCATGCCATTCCATGGGCTGGGACAGCTTTCCTTATCCCAGGTTGCTCCAAGCCCTGTCCAGCCTGGCCTTGGACACTGCCAGGGACTGGGAATCCATGATTTCCAGCCAGCACATTCCCTTTATTCGGGAGAAGTGATATTTACGGTGCTTTTCCAGGAATTTCTCCAAAGTGAAGGAAGATTATTTGCAAGGATATGGGATAAGGAGGAGTGGATTTAAGCTGATGGAAGGAAGATTTCAGGGGGATATTGGGAAGGAATTCCTGGCTAGGAGGGTGGGGAGGCACTGGCATGGATTTCCCAGAGAAGCTGTGGCTGGCCCATGGAAAAGGCACGGAAAACTGGATTCAAAGCCCATTTTGCTCCTAGATCTGCAGCTTGGGTGGGATTGGTGGGAATCTGCTGTGCTCCATGATGGACCAACTCCTCCCAGATATCTGAGATGGGCAGGAATGGCAGGAATTCAGGACTGGGAGTTCAGACAGGTGAAATTCAAACAGGTGATGCTGGTCTGGCTTTCCCTCATCCCATCATCCACGGTGGATTTGGGAATCAGACTGAGGAGATGTCACATTCCTTTTAAAATCCCAGCTTCTGGATCCCGGGATGGGACAATCCATGAGGAGGAAAGGAGAGCCAAGGGGCACCCGATGGAAAGGGGTTGAAGAAAAAGCAGGAAAAGTGTTGATGTGAGGGGAAGGAAGAGCTGGATGGATCCCGATGGAGCAGTGGGAAGCACTGAAGGATTCCTGCCCAAGCTGCTCTGCCTCATTCCTGTTTTTCCCAGCTTTCCAGAGGGTAAACTCAGTCGGTGGTTTTGCCTTAATCCCTTGACCACATCCCCCAAACCACAGCTTTTCCAGAGCAGCTGGAATCACAGCAGGATCCAGGATGCTGATCTGCTGCTCCAGAGGCTGGAATGACCTCTGGGTTATTCCCAGTGATTCCCAGCCTGGCTGCTCCCTGTCCTTCCCACGTGGATTTTCCACATCCAATGCAGGATTGGGATCATCCAAGCACAGGTACAAGGACTCCAGCCCTGTGATCCCGAAATTTTTTTTGGAAAATCTGCTCTGGATATGTGATGGATGCCCTTGGACAGAGCATTCCTGAAGGAATGGATTTTCCTTGATTCTCCGTGGGAAAATCCAACTCCTTCCCTGCCCTCTCCAGCCTGATTCCCTTTTTCAGTTTCCTTTCCTGGCTGAATCAATCTCCTTCAGGCAGGGATTTATTATTTCTTTTTAAAGCCTTTCTAGGAATTTCTGGGATTTGGAGTTCTGCCTTTGACTCACGAGGTCTGCGAACAGCTGGGATGCACCAGAATTCCTTAATGCATCCTGACACGTGTTCCCTGGATTTCCTCCCACCAATGAGCGGTGCAGGACGAAAATCTCTATCAAACCAGGAGATTAAATCCCTAAAAAAAAGCCCATTTTGGGGTTTTATTCCTCAGCCCGGCAGCAGAAGAGCCGTGGGATATAAAGCAGGATATTCCCAGTGGGAATGTGCTCAGGAGGAGGATGCCAACAGCATTTCCCAGCTCTCCCAACTCCCTAAAAATGGGATTCTCTCCCTTTTTCTCTCAATGCATGCTGAAGAATGAAGGATTCCGTGGGGTTGTTAATTGGAAGTTAATTAAGACAGCAATTCATGGGAAAGGTGGGGAGTTGACACCAGCGGGAAAAATTAATTCCCGATTATTTTGTAGGAATTCTGGCTGATTCTGCTGGTTTCAGTTCATTAACATCAATAATTTATGCACCACTGTCCCACCTCAGCTGGCTTTAGAGGCTCAAAATTGCACAAAATTCAGATCATCTGTAAAAATCCCCAATGTTGTGGCTCTTTTCCAACCCCACACTTCCTAATCCCTTCGGTTTTCTCCCAGATCCAGCCAATCCAAGCTTTTCCTACAGCGCTTGGGAAAGAGGCATTAAAATGCTGATTCCAACATCATGAAATTCCAGGAATTTAGAGCGAAAATCTCGGTTTTCCTCAGTCTATTGACCACAAAAGTGAGGAACAATCCCAATTTCTGGTGGAACTGGATGATCCTTAAGGATCCTTCCAACCCAAACCATTCTGGGATTCTGGGATTTAGGTTTCACTGATTTATCTGGCTTGGTTTCACCTCCCTGTTCCAGGAAAAAAACCAGGAATATTCCTCAGGAGGCAAAACTGGGAATTCATCTGGGGATTCCCAGTGATCTTATCTTAGTGAACTCCACATATTCCCACAGGGCCCCTCCACACCTTAGTGACTCCAAGCTCCCTAGGGAATTCTGTCTGGGAATGTGAAAAGCAAATCCAGCCTTCCTGCCTCAGTTTCCCCCCAGGCTCAGTAAAGCTTCTTCCCTTTCCCTGCCTTATCCCTTTGGATTATCCCGAATTTTTTTGTGCAGGGATGGGAGGAACAGATGGATTTGGGAGCAGCGAGCTGGAGAAGCAGGAAATTCTCTTCCCTGGGGTCAGGGGGAGCTCTGCTTGCATCAGGAATGGGCAAAGAGCTCTTTCTCCCAGATTCCAGCATTCCTATTGGAAAATCATCCAAAGATTTGACTGAAATCCCAATTCAGCTGCTCCAGGTCATGCTGGGATTGATTCCTTTTTTCCCCATTTTCCCCCCGATTTTCCTGTTTTTTTTCCTCCCAAAACACCAACTCCTCACCTTCCAGCAGCCCTGACTGGGAATCAACACAGCATTGCTCCTTGGCCTCAGGCAGCCCAGGAATTTCGGGAGAGAGGCAAAATCCTGGCACTCCTTCCCTGGGATACCACAAATCCTTCAGGTCAGGCTAACCTGCTCCTTTCCCTGGAGCATTTGCTCTCCCAGCTGCACCCTAATCCCAGCAATTCCCTTTTCCAGAGGCACAGACCAGGATCAGCTCTCCCTTCTTCCCTCCCATCTGGAGAAATTTATCTGGGAGCAAAAAGGGAGCAAAACCCTTCCTTCCCATCCTTGATGTCCCTAAAGGGGTTTGGGGATGTTCCCGAGATATTTCTGCCGGAATGGTCAATCCCACAGCCCAGCAGGGATTTGGGATTGACTCCTGCCAGGTCACGTCTGCCGGTGGGACTGGACTGCGGGGAGAGGAGGAATCCATGCCCTGGGAATGCCGTGCCAAGGCTGGGGGCAGCCGTGGGCTCCGTGCCACATTCCCGCTGCTCCCGCTGTGCCAGCAGCCGCAGGAGGAGCAGGGAAACCTCGGAGAGCTCCCGGTGCCAACAGCTGCTCCCTCGGGATCATCCATGGATCAGCCACTCGGGACATGCTGGGCACTGAGGGCAAATCCTGGGGGTCAGAGGTGACAAATTCTGGCAGGGATTTGGGCAGAGAATTGTCCCTTGGGATGGGGAGATGCCACAATGCCATGCTGGGCACTGAGGGTGCATCCTGGGGGTCACAGGTGACAAATTCTGGCAGGGATTTGGGAAGGGAATTGTCCCTCGGGACTCCGGGTGCATCCTGAGGGCCACAGGGGAAATATTCCAGCAGGGACTTGGAATTGTCCCTTGGGATGGAGAGATGCCATGCTGGGCACTGAGGGTGCATCCTGGGGGTCAGAGGTCACAAATTCCAGCAGGGATTTGGAAAGGGAATTGTCCTTGGGATGGGGAGATGCCACAGTGGGGTGAGGCTGTACTCATGTGTTTACACCAATGAGCTCCACATCCCGGAAATCTGGGATTCAGTTGGAAAAGAGGGATTTCCAGAGTGGGAGGAGTTACCTCCTGGGCTGGATGTCACCTGGGATGTTCCCTGGAGCCTCCTGGTTACGGATCTGATCCAGGGCAGGAGGTTTTCCAACTCCACACAGGGAATCACATTTGGAAAAGGTGCTGAGGGTTTGTGCTGGAGAATCCAAACATCCAGCACTGCCTGGGAGATCATGGAATTGTCAAATGGGTTGGGTTGGAAGGGACTTTTAAATCCCTTCCTTTTAAATGCCATCGATTCCAAACTCCCTGCAATGAGCACGGACATTCTCCACTGGATCAGGGTGAGGGAACTTGGGATGAGCTTCTGGAATCCCCAGTTCCAAGAGGTGATTCCCAGCCTTCCATCCTTAAAAACCTCCAGGCTGAGGCTGACCATTCCCTGCAGCCCAAATTCCCTTCCTTCTCCTCCAACCCACTTTTTGCAGTTGTAATCCTGGGATTATTTAGAATCCCAGAATCCCAGAGTGGATTGGGTTGGAAGGCAGCTCGAGGATCATCCCATCCCACCCCTGCCACAGGCAGGGACACCTCCCATTATCCCAGGATTCTCCAAGCCCTGTCCAACCTGGACTTGGACACTCCTGTCCCTTCAGATTCCCAGTCCCTTCAGTCTGACTCCAGCTCTTGCTTTCTGTCCCTCTCTTGGAACAACAAATTCCTCAGCCTGGTCAATCCCTGAAGGTTTCTTGTTTTTGTCTCCTTGCTGGATTTGTTGGAAAATCCCCTGGATCTCTCCCTGTGGGACACAAGGTGGTGATGCCTTTGCTCCGTGAGTCAATGCTGATCCATCAGTGACCCAAAATCCAGGGGACACTGCTGCTCCAGACTATCCATAAACACAGGGAAAGCCAGGCTTAGACAGACCTCCATGGAAAGCATGGAATGAAGGAGTGGGGTGAGGGAGGTGAGCAGAAGAAATAACACATCCTACTGCTGAATCATGGAATCATGGAGTGGTTTGGGATGGAAGGAACCTCAAGGATCATCCAGTGCCACCTCCTGCCATGGGCAGGGACACCTTCCACTGTCCCAGGCTGCTCCAAGCCCTGTCCAGCTTGGCCTTGGACACTGCCAGGGATCCAGGGGCAGCCACAGCTTCTCTGGGAATTCCATCCCAGCCCCTCCTCGCTCTCACATCCAGAAATTCCTTCCCAATATCCCATCTAACCCTTCCTGTATTCCCTTCCCTTTCCTTTTGGAACCATATTAAAAACAAAAAAAAAAATCAGACAAGTCTAAATCACCACAAGCCTTTTTAAAACCCCATTTTGGGAGGATCCAGCTGATCTGTGCACATCTCCCTGGAACTGAGCACCTCGGGCTGTGTCCATGCCAGCCCAGATCTGCCAAAAATAGCTGGGATTTGTATCCCTGCTGGGCTGAGCTCTGGCTGGGGAACCCCTCTGGCTCCGGAGCAGCACCATGGCTGCCCCATTCCTTCATCCCAGATTATCCCTGAGCACGGGAGAAACCCAACCCTTGCCCTGCAGTGAGAGGAGTTTGATCCGGACTGGAACCCCGAGCGGATCCAGGCAGGGTTTGCTTTCTCGGAGCGCCAGGGATGATTTATCTCCTCCTCAGCCAGACACGTAAACAGGGCCGTGAATCATTCCCTAAAAGTGCCTCTTTTCCCTGGGAGGCCCTAAAGGGAGCCCGGGATGAGCTCACAGGGAGCGGCTCTGCCACCAGAAGGGACTCGCTGGTCCTCCTCCTGCCCCTCGGCATCCTCTCCACGGGCTTTTCCCAGAACTGCCGTTCCCAGTGCCAATTCCCGGCTTTTCCCAGTTAACTCCGGCTTTCCAAAGCCAACAGCCCGGCTTAGGCAGAGCCAGATGTTCCCGATAAGCCGCAGCCTCCTTAAAAGTGTTGCAGCCGAGATTTCCTTCCAAGCTTTGTGGTGGGAATCACGGATCACCTGGCCGGAGCTGGGATTTATTTCCGGCTGCTGCTGCTGCTTTCCCTAAAAAAGCCACTCGTTAATCACCGGGTTGTCCTGCGGGTGATGGGGACCCCCCACCTGGAATTCCGTCACTTTTTCCAGGATGAAGGATGTGCCGATCCCTCCGGCGCAGCCAAAATTCCCAGCTACCCGCGACCTTTTCAGCACGGACAAAGGCAGATCCTCATGATTTATGGGGGAAAAAAAAAAAATTAAACCAACCAACAACTCCACACTAAAAATATCTCCCTGTGTTTCGCTGTCCCAGCTCTCTCCAGCTGAAAGCTTTTCCAGAAATTCCCTCTGGATTCCAAAACAAGCCCAGTGCCCATCCACAGCCCTGTAAAACGGGTAATGAGTTTTTGTCTGGATGAAAACAGAGGTTTTTTTTTGGGATGAGGTTGGCGCAGGGATTCCGACAAACAGTGCTCACATCCTGCTTTGGAGGCTCCACCTGGGAGTCAATGAGAAACAGAGGGGAAAAAATTCCCTTGGAACCACGAGGATGTCAGAGAGCTGTGACAAGGTGAGACTGGAGCAGGGGTCATGGGATGGCCCTGGATCCCGGGAAGTGTCCAAGGATAAGGCTTGGAGCAGCCTGGGACAGTGGAAGGTTCCCTGCCCCTGGGGTTGGAGATGGGATTTAAGGTCCCTTCCGAGTCAAACCAGTCTGGAATTCCATGATTCTGGGATCAAGATGACATGGGAATGCTGTGAACGGAAACCTCAACCAGGCAGGTGCCTCCTGCATTTTTCCTTCGCAGGTGAACTGGGATTTTTGGTCCAAAGACAAGAAAAGGGAAACTTGGAAATCAAATTTTCCTGGCTCCGGGAATCTCCCAGCTCTGCCATCAGGGAATATGCTGAATTGTGACTGTTCCTGATTGGGAATTTTGGACACATCCATAAAGATGCTGCCAGGAGCTCTGGGTTTGTGCTGGAAAAGACCATTCCCTGTTATAT
Organism: Lichenostomus cassidix; assembly: GCF_008360975.1. Lineage (NCBI taxonomy): Eukaryota > Metazoa > Chordata > Aves > Passeriformes > Meliphagidae > Lichenostomus > Lichenostomus cassidix. Next base: position 1,199,639 of record NC_139482.1, read on the forward strand.
TTTTGGGAACAAGAGGCATTTAAGTTGTCCCCACCAGACTTTGTTCTCCCTGGGTTTGGCTGAAGTGCAATTCCCTGAGCTGAACCTTCCCAGCCACCCCCAGGTGACCATTCCATGGAGGTGTTCCTCAATCCATTGGACATTCCCAGAACAATGGGAATGTTCTGGGAATCCAATCCAACAGCTGAAGGTGGATTGGCTGTCAGAAATCAGGAAATCCTGGAATGGTTTGGGATGGAAGGGATCTTAAGGATCATCCAGTTCCATCCCTGCCATGGCAGGGACATCTTCCACTATCCCAGGGTGCTCCAAACATGGGCTTGGACATTCCCAGGGATCCAGGGGCAGCCACAGCTTCTCTG